>NC_136062.1:268078441-270478441 GCF_964261635.1 Lissotriton helveticus
ACTACCCCCAGCATGACCCTACACTATGCAAACACTACAACACTACCCAAAACCCTAAAACACTACCCCCAGCATGACCCTACACTACGCAAACACTACAACACTACCCTAAACCCTAAAATACTACACCCCAGCATGACCCTACACTACGCAAACACTACAACACTACCCAAAACCCTAAAACACTACCCCCAGCATGACCCTACACTACGCAAACACTACAACACTATCCTAAACCCTAAAACACTATGCCCAGCATGACCCTACACTACGCAAACACTACAACACTACCCTAAACCCTAAAACACTAGCCCCAGCATGACCCTACACTACGCAAACACTACAACACAACCCTAAACCCTAAAACACTACCCCCAGCATGACCCTACACTACGCAAACACTACAACACTACCCTAAACCCTAAAACACTACCCCCAGCATGACCCTACACTACGCAAACACTACAACACAACCCTAAACCCTAAAACACTACCCCCAGCATGACCCTACACTAAACAACCACCCCAACTCTACACTACACTAACACAACACTACACTACACAACACTACACTACACTACACAATCACTAACCCACAAAAAAATTAACACAAACCCACTTACCTCTCTCGTCATCGTGGTTTTCACAACGCAAATGCATTTACCATACATGCCTTTAAAACGTAATTCTTTGTAAAGGCATGCGCGATAAATGCACATGCGTTTTGAAAAAATGCGGGATAATGGTATGCGAGGTCAATGACCTTGCGGGATAATGGTATGCGGACTGAAAGTCTGCGGGATAAAAAATGCGGGAAAATGGCTGCAAACCATGATTAGCAGCAGACTTCCCTGGTGAGCACTAGCTTTACTACAGTGATCTAATGAGCAACTAGAGTGCTAACATTCAGAATTTATGGCAAATGTGTGACACATCTGAATGCCTTCTTGATAGAACCAAAGTAAACAAGCATTGAAAATGCAATAGATCTCGCCCTCGTTTAAGTTAAATCCATTCTGTTTGTAGGGAGGTGGCTTTTTAGCTTTGCTTTTATTAGTGTTTTTAAAACTTTCATGTAAATAACATGCATATGTATGCATATATGTATATGTATGCATGCATTTATATTTATATAGATATGCAGATTATATATGTTTATATATGTATATTACCTACTGGCGATAGCCAGTGGGTATATATAGTTAGGAGTTTTTTCTCTATGGGATTTCTGAAAATTCTATGTCTAATAACTTTTGCGTTTGTGGACGGAATTGGCTGAATTTTTCAGGAAAATGGCACATTTTGTTTCTGAGCAGCCCCTGAAAATTTGGGGGGGTTTCGTCAAGGGGGGGCCGAGAAAAAAGGGGGGTCCCAAAACGCATTTTTCCCATTCATTTTTCCATAGGGCGGTTGGACTCACTTTTAGCTCGAACGGCTGAATAGATTTACATGAAACTTGGCAAAATTGGAGATATGGTTTGCCCGACGTGCCTTTGCTATGTATCAATATAAGTGCTCCAGTGGATTTTGAGAAATTAACGTTTAAAAAAATATATATATCTGTGACAGCGCTCCGGTTAGCGCCCGGTTCGCGTACCTGACGCGTAACGGAACTTCGCGAAGCGAAGCTGATTGGCTCTCCGGTGTCTGTCAACATTCTAAACAGTCCGGAGCGGCCGCCATCTTGTCTCTCGGTACGATCGAGAGACAAGATGTGGTGAAAAACGAAGGGGGAAATGAAGGAAAGGGGGCAAGGTAGACCACTCCTGACCCCCTAGGATTGATGAGGGGGATATTAAAGTGCCCCGCGGGGCAAAAAATAAAAAATAAATTTTTTTTGCGATTTTACGCCGTAGAGGCGCGTCCCTGTACGCGAACTGGGCAGCTCACCGGGCAGCTAACCGGGCAGCTAACCGGCAGCGTAGCTGTCAACATTGTAAACAGTCCGGAGCGGCCGCCATCTTGTCTCTCGGTAGGTTCGAGAGACAAGATGTGGTGAAAAAAGAAGGGGGAAATGAAGGAAAGGGGGCAAGGTAAACCCCTCCTGACCCCTTAGGATTGATGAGGGGGATATTAAAGTCCCCCGCGATTTTTCGCGGTAGAGGCGCTTCCCGGTACGCGAACCGGGCAGCTAACCGGCAGCGTAGCGGGAGTCCGCCATCTTGTGTTTTTGGAGCGTCCGGTTCGCGTACCGGGTAGCGTCCCGGTAAGCGTAACAAGGGGAAAACCAAGAGAAACAGTAAAAAAAAAAAAATTAAGGGAATAGATTTCCAGCAAACTTGGCAAAATTGTAGGGACTGTTTGTTTGATGTGCCTTTGCAAGGCCTCAAGATATGTGCACGTGTGGATTTTGTCTAATTAAGGTTAAAAAAAATATATATATCTGTAAGCGTGCTCCGGCACGCTTACGTTACGGGTTTTGTTTGCGCTGCAGAGCCGATACGTCACGGTTATGCGACGCGTCATGAGGCGTCTCACGTGGCTACGTGATACGTCACGTAATAAAGAATATATTTTACAGCTATAGATATTAGCTTTTAAAAAACCAATGAAATTCACTGAAAAAACCATAGGTTATAGACCATATATAGTTAGGAATTTGCATTTACAAAACCTTGAAAATTCACTGAAAAAACCATAGGTTAGAGACCATATATAGTTAGCTGGACATTTTATTGACATAAAACCAATGAAATTCCATATATAGTTAGTTGCACTAACTATATATCGCGCACCCGCAATCCACTGCTGATGATGTCACATATTACATCATTCATGACATGGTCAGTGACATCACTGATGACATCACTGATGACATCTCAAATGACATCTCAAATGACATCACTGATGACATCATGACACACCAATACCAGTTACTACATACGCACTCACTGATTCCTACGTCTACACACACATTCACTCATTCACCCATACAATCACTCATACATACAGTCACTCATTATTACAACACTATCATATGCACTCATACACCTATGCAGACACTCACACACTGCCACTCATCCATGGAGTTACTCACACACCTAGTCAGTCCTGTAAAGAATCAATCACACTTCCATTTCCTCATCTATACAGTTGAACACAGAACACCATACTTCAGTGACATCACTGATGACATCACTGATGACATCTCAAATGACATCACTGATGACATCTCAAATGACATCACTGATGACATCATGACACACCAATACCAGTTACTACATACGCACTCACTGATTCCTACATCTACACACACATTCACTCATTCACCCATACAATCACTCATACATACAGTCACTCATTATTACAACACTATCATATGCACTCATACACCTAGTCAGTCCTGTGAAGAATCAATCACACTTCGATGTCCTCATCTATACAGTTAAACACAGAACACCATACTTTTCACACATATACTAACACATACTTACTCTCTTATACAATCACTGATACAAGTACACATTGATATGCACAGAGTCACACACCTCCCAGCCAGCCACACACACACTCAGTCTTCCATACATCCACTCATTCTTCAATATGTAAAACATATTTAAACTTTACAAAAACACACAGACACTAGATGATGTCATCAGTGATGTAATTTGAGATGTCATCAGTGATGTCATCAGTGATGTCATTTGAGATGTCATCAGTGATGTCATCAGTGATGTCACTGACCATGTCATGAATGATGTAATATGTGACATCATCAGCAGTGGATTGCGGGTGCGCGATATATAGTTAGTGCAACTAACTATATATGGAATTTCATTGGTTTTATGTCAATAAAATGTCCAGCTAACTATATATGGTCTCTAACCTATGGTTTTTTCAGTGAATTTTCAAGGTTTTGTAAATGCAAATTCCTAACTATATATGGTCTATAACCTATGGTTATTTTCAGTGAATATATATATATATATATGAAACAAAAGTCCTGACCCTCCAAATCCGAGGAGGGATTGCTCGCAGGCACAGACCACAACAGGAATTTCTTCAAAGAGGTACATGAGCTGGTTTTAAGGTTTTATCGTACAGTTTATTCTTCACCCAAAATAAAACAGACAAGTGTCCGCCTCAGACGCGTTTCGATCGCCTCCGCGTTCTTGATCACCTGACACGCAGAGACCGGACCACCATTTTGAGACAGTGTGTAACCAATGATACAAAGGCATGTAGAAATGTGCAATAGATATAAAAGACATACATAGGCAAAGAAGGAGCACTGAATTGAATAACATTTGTTAGTTAATCTTATCTGTAAATATTTTAAAATAATTTAAAATATTCCAAAGTAATTTGTAAGCAAGCCTAAATATGGATAAATAGTACATAGCGTCAACAGGTCCATATCAGTTATTGTAGCGGCATATTGGGGGAAATATAAATATTTGTAACACATCAGTGGCTAAAATTAAGGCATTGCAGACTACTGAGTCAGTCCTGCAAACTTCCAGGTAATAGTCATGCTTATCTGGAATCACACTGTGAGTCTGTGTTCACTCCTACAATCATCCTGACAGAAGCATGTCCTTATGTAATCACTCTGCTGAAACATAAGTGCTTATAAACCTATCCTGCTGTCAACTACTAGCACTCTAGGAACTCAGTCACTGTCTATGCACTTTATAGAATGACACAAGCAGTCGGTGGTGGGAGTAGCTGCTGGGCGGTGACGTGGGGAGAGGGAGGGGCAGGGTGGGGGGTAGTAATCTATGGATTACGGAGGATTACAGGTAAGTAAACATATAAATAAATAAAACGAATGTTGTTGCGCGCACTGCATCCCCAAATGCGATGCAGTGCACGCAACCAAATTCGCTTTATTTATTTATATGTTTACTTACCTGTAATCCTCCGTAATCCATAGATGACTAACCTCCACCCTGTCCCTCCCCCTCCCCACGTCACCGCATGACAGCTACTCCCACCACTGACCGCTACTGTAGAATGACCTAGGCACCAACACAAGTACACGTGTAATATTCTGTGCACAATCCCTACAAACATCTAAGTAGATACATATTATTGGTACACTCCACTAAATACTGAAGTAGTACTCATGCAGCCTAGGATACCTCCTGTCAGTCTCATGCAGTTAGTCAATCAGCCATCCAGCACTATGTTCTTATTGTATCACTCTGCCAATACCTAATCACTTATGGGGCAGCTTAGCAAGCCCCCTGCACCACCAGTACGTCACTTTTTGTAACTTAGTGATGGCGCTGGGGACTCCTCCATATTTACAAGGAGAGGAAAAGCCACCCTGCGTGGCTTTTCCTCTCCTTGAAAAAACGCAGCACTTTGAGTGGAAGGGGTGTTCCATGGGTGTTACTGGGTCTGTTCCCTCACAACACCCATGGAATAACACATCTCAAGACTTACGAGAAAGTGTAAATCTGTAGATACGTGTGAATGGTGCGCCACCCTAGAGGTGGTGTAGCGAGGCACAACAAGGAGAAATGTTTTCATTTCTCCTCTTTTTTTCCTCTTTCAATGTATGCTGCATTCCACAGCACATATTGAAGGAGGAAAATGCCTTTAGTGATTGTTTTTGTGCAGGAAGTAGTCCCTTCCTGCACAAAAACAATCTCCCCACGACACAGATATCCTTGCACCATGGTGCAAGGGTGCCTGCGTCACTGCATGGCTGCAGTTTGTGTGCTAGTGCAGAGGGAGCACAGAATTGCGTCATATTCATGTAAATATGTCATATCCCTGTGCTTCAGAAGTGCCGCAGCATGGTGCAGCTAAAGGGCTTGCAGTGTCACGCTGCAGCACTTCCTCATAGATCTGCCTCTATAAATTCACCATACAGTACTAATGGATTCTTTCAGTAAATCATGCTCTACACATACGTGCAACCAAACTTTCAGACAGTACCATGGAATTATAGTTCTTTTTTTAAACCAGATAAGGTAGTTCAGAACTTTTTTTTTCTTCTGTTTTTTGTTTTCTATTTTTTTGTAGTTTTTTACCAATTTTGCACTTTTCTTGGTGTTTTTTAAAAATTGAACAAAAAAAGAACTAAGTAAACAGTTAGCTTTTGGAATTCAACATCATTCCAAAAACAAAAAAATAAAAATAAAAGTGCTTTTGTGGTTCCGTTGAGCTGCACAAATAGCGTCCACTGACTGTTCACCATAACTGATCATGGTTTTGCACTTAGTGCAGTGCTGCTGCAGAAAAGCAAATTCTGAGCGAATGTCTACTGGTGGTGCTGAAGTGGACGCTCCGGAGGTGCTAGCAATACCTGGTGGTAGGTTTTTTGCTGCACGCCTTATTTCTTCTCGTGCCAGATTCTTCGGGAGGATGGTCCGCAGATGTTTACACATACTCGCTGTTCCACAGGAGTATTTCTTGTCACTGCCTTGGGACAGGACCCTGTCACACAGCAAGCATTTGACTTTTCTTGCGTTTACCTTTTTTTCTCTGGCAGGAAAGGTGAACAATGTCCATACCACTGATTCAGGTGGATCTTCCTCTAAGATATCTTCATCTGAAGAATGATGAGGAGCTTGCGCACCAGATGCCATATCTCAATGCAATTTTTTTAAAACACCAAAAAAATTCCAAAACCAGCTCTGGAAGAAGAAGAGATGTCTCTCATCAACTGCTCCTAACAGAATAATTTAAATGGGTGGGGTCCTTCAATAGTTACAGTGGGAAATGTTATGAACCAATCAAATCTTATTTTTTGAGGTCACATGGGATCCGCGCACCGTGTGCTCACGAAGCGCGCACCCAACGTGACTTCGCGAAAATATATTTAAAAATAATATACGTTTATTATAAGTAGAAATATATTATTTTTATGAATACCTTAAGTAATATGTTGCCCTAATATGTACATTAAAGACACGTACATATCATTTTAGAACATAAAAAATTTCACAGGAGTCGCGCACCCAGCTCGCCCCAGCACGTATATGACGTCACACAGGGCCCGCCAACGTGCAAGCGTCACGTACCGTAATACACATGTGGCGTGAATCCGCGGGAGCAGGAGTTGCGGACCGGTCGCATACCGGTTGCGCACACCACTTAACATTGTACGTATATGACATAACTGAAAAAAAACACGCACTCGTCGCTCACCATACGCGAATCCTCACGACTTTTCCAAAATGGCAGCTAGAATACGCGGACCTGCTGCAGTAGGTACGCTTTGGGTGCGCAACTCCCAAACAAATTTTGGAAAAATATATTAAATTACAAAAATAACAAAATAATTACAAATATTTCAGTTTTAAATGTATTTAATTTCTTTTGCAATTTTCAGAAAAATATATAATGTTGTTTAATAAATTAAATATTTATAAATAAACAGTTAAAAAACCTTGGAAATTCAGTACGAAAAAATAGGTATGACTACTATTGTGCATTTAAAAAAACCTTTGAAATTCACTTAAAAAAGCATAGGTTTTGGAGACATTATAGTTAGAAATTAGCATTTAAAAAAACTTTGAAATTCACTGAAAAAACATAGGTTTCATGAGTGTTATAGTTAGCTGAACATTTCACTCGTACAAAACCATAGAAATTCCTCCGTTATAGTCAGGTGTACTAACTATAACTCGCGCACCCGCAATGCACTGCTGATGATGTCACATATTACATCAGTCATGACATGGTCAGTGACTTCACTGATGACATCTCAAATGACATCACGGATGGCATCATCCACTTGACAATCTGATACACCTCATCACACACTAGTATAACCTTTGATCACTCACTGTAAAATACAGAGTGCCATATTTGAAAGCAATGACACACATACCAGTTACTACATACGCACTGACTGATTCCTAAGTCTACACACACAACTGTCTATTCACCCACAGAATCACTTATACATGCAGTCACTGATCAATGGTAACACTATCAAATGTACTCATACACCTATATAGACATTGACACATCAGCAGTCGTCCTAGTCAGTTATGCAGTGATGCTACTCACTCATGAAAAGAATCAATCACACTTACATTTGCTCACCTACACAGTTATGCACACAACACTTGATTTATACATACACATAGTAAATCATAGTTACTATGTTAAAAAATCACTATTACAATTATACACTCATTCATACAGTTACTCTCACAATCACTGACTCTTACATGTACTTATTTATATACACCAACTCTCATATACAATTCTTTTTATTTTTCTACTTTATTGGAGATGTACCACTGACACATATATTCACTTACCAACACACAAATAAACACACTCAGACACCCAAACAACTGTTTCCAGAAACACTCTTAAACCCATATGCCTAGACAATCAACCACTCACACATCTATGCATAGAGTTACAACTCCCCCACCCAACCACAGATACACTCAGTCTCCCTTACAAATACTCAACCAACTAATCAATAACTAATATAGACACTCATGTAGTTAGTGACCAATTGATGCAGCAGGTTATACAACAACAGAGACAGTGATACACACATTCACATAGTTTGGTTACTAACCCATATATTTAGTGAGACACATGTAATTACTCACTTAAACAAACAGTCAGACAGCTACTAAATCCTCCATCCAGACAGTTATATATCCACTCAATCTTCAATACAGATTGGTATATATTTAATAGATATTTAAATTTGAAACAAAACCACATACACTGGATGATGTCATCAGTGATATCATCAGTGATGTCATTTGAGATGTCATCAGTGATGTCACTGACCATGTCATGAATGATCTAATATGTGACATCATTAGCAGTGCATTTCGGGTGCGCAAGTTATAGTTAGTACAACTACCTATAACGGAGGCATTTCTATGGTTTTGTACGAGTGAAATGTCCAGCTAACTATAACACTCATGAAACCTATGGTTTTTTTCAGTGAATATATATATATATATATATATATATATATATATATATATATATATATATACACACATATAAATATATATAGTATTTCTATAGCGCAGGCCAGCCAAAAGACAGTGGAGCCCATAGAAGGTCAAAAACAATCATGTCAACGATTGATAGGCAAGGAAACTGAGTAGTGGATGGTTAATGCATTGTGACGCAATGCACTTTCAAGAAGTGAGTCATCAACTCTTTCCTATATTGGAGCAGTTTTGGCCGGTTCGGGTGGATACATGGATGTTGTTCTATATCCTGAGTGCATCTATGGAAAAGGTCCAGGATCGGACTGGGACTGAAAATAGGTCCGGGCACCATAATAAAAATGGCCCCTTTAATGAATTATATAGCTAAAAAGAAGTCCATATTTGCAAATTGGGGCAGTTTTTAACTTGTAACGACACACTTTATAGATGCTTTGCAAGGCATAGAAGATTGCATGGATTTGTGCTTGCTGCAGGCAATGTTTGTTTTCGGCAGGACAAAATGGCCCAGCAGACCATAAAACAGGTCCACAAACAGCCAAAAAAACAGCCCGCACACTGATCTGTCAGACCAGTCCATTTGGCACTTCCTTATTTCCCTCTAGGTCAATCCCAACCCAAAAAGGCCTGAATTTTGTTGCTCATGGTATGTGTATATGCTAAAGCATAAGGTACTGAAATTCTAGCATGTTTACACGTGTTATTAGTATAGAAATTGAAGAATATTATTGTTAACTGATTATCTTTCAGGGACACAAACTCCGAATAGAAACTGCAACCCATCTTCTGCTGATTGTGCCTAGTGACAACGCTTGAGATAGGTATTTGATTTATAGAGAGACATGTGTGTACATATATTTAAGATACTCCTCTCTTGTAGGTTTAGTTTCAGGAATTGCAAGTTCCACCTCAAAGTACACAGAGTTGGTTACAGAGAGATATTGCTAAGGTATATCTCTTCGTGGTTACAGTTTACTGTAGAACTTTCTTTGGTAAAGATAGTAAAAATACCTTATATGCATTTACACACCCACTAAATCCGGCATAAATCAGTGATGAGTCAGAGTAGTGGATTGCAGTGTCATTGTTTTCGCTCACATCCCATTCCTCTTTCCATATTTTTATCACTGGCCCTGATACCTCTGTATATATGGTAATTGATGGAGCAGTAGAAGTATTTGTGAGCCTATATCAATTGGAGGGGTTTGTCTTACCGCTGCTTATCATTCTGCTTCTTGTCATTTACCTGTTGTTAAACAGAGGAAAGAAGACTCTCTTTCAAGGAAATGAAACACAGGTTGGGGAGCAGACAGATTCCTTATGCTTTGTTGCCTTCGTCAGTGGTGTGCTTTAATACTAAAAGCAATAAGCACTTCTTCAAGTATGAAGAGGTCTTCCACTATGTGAAAAAAATTGACCTCCCAAAGACCATGAATATGGTGACCATCATGTTAACCTGTGCTATTTGCAGATACCTTATGTAGGAACATGCCTCTTTTTGACATGGTCACCCCCGCTTTCTGCCTGGTATTTGATATCATTTGAACTGGAAGTGCTCTGGATCCATGCTAACCAGGTCCCCAGTACCAGATCTCTTTCCCAAAACTGTGCAATTGTACACCAATTAGCAATACCTTTGGCACTCCCTGTAAGTCCCAAGCTAGTGGTACCCCTGGTACCTAGAGCGGGGAATCCAAAGAGGGTCCTTAAGGGTTGCAGCACAAATTATGCCACCCTAAAGAACTCCTCACCAAGCACTTACAGACTTTCACTGCAGACTCTGTGTCTTGGTGCAGATGAAAGTGAAAACATGACATGGCACACAGCCTGTGTGCTATGCTCACAGACACTGCATGGAGTATAGGTAAGCCACCCATACTGCAGGCCTAGCAGCCCTAAGGCAGGGTGCACTGTACTACAAGTGAGGGCATAACTGCATGAGCAGATGTGCCATTGTGCTGGTCAGCAACATTGCTGCCCGTACAAGTGAACAGAGAACCCATTTTGAGTACATGTCGTGGACACTGGTGAAAATTAATGTTTGGTATCAAACATCTTGTATTAATTAACCCAAACTGATGCCAGTGTTGGATTTATTAATACATGCACACAGAGTGCACCTTAGAGGTGCCCCCTGAAAAGCTACCAGCTTCTAGTATGTTGACTGACTGGTTCTTGCCAGCCTGCCGCCAGAGATGGGTTTCTGACCCCCAAGCATGAGGGCATTTGCTCTAAGGAGGTCAGAAGCAAAGCCTGCTTGGGAAGAGGGTGTTCACAACCCCTCCCACATGATTACCTACTAATTAGCATTCCAAGTCAGGGGAACTTAAAAGAATCCACTGCCATTGAAATGCATATCTGGCTCCCCTCACAGGAGAGGATGCTGACCCCCTTGCTTCAGTGCCCTTTAACATCTGGACAGCCGAGAAAATTAGCTAGTCAGGGACGTGTGCTCACCCTTCAAGCTACCTGAAGTGGACCTCTTGAAGATGGCAAACTTAGGAATGCAGGGAAAGGGTTATACCCACTTCCCACAGGAAGTGGTCATATGGGAGCGTAGTGACCTCCAAGGTTAGGTAGCCCATTGGCTAATACCCTACTCTCCTCTACCGCCCCTACATTCAGTATTTAGGGCATGCTGTGGCACCCGGAGAATCAGATCCTGCTGACCTGAAAGAAGAAGACGGACGTGAATAGTCGCAAAGAACAAGTTCAGAAGAACAGAAGATCCAAAAACTGACTTGGCGCCAAACCTGCCAAACCTGCCGGTCTGCCTGCTGACTTCGACAATAGCTCTAAAAGCCAACTTGTCCTGCAGCTGCTGGGTCTACAAAGCCTAGGAGACCCACCTGTACTTCACCCAGGAACCAAGAACAACTGTGTACAACAGATCTCTCCTCCTGCATCCCTCAAGCACGAAATACCGAGCTGTGAGGCTCCAAGAATGCACAAACCAAACGCCGGAAAGTACCACTGTACCCGAGTTGCCTAGCCCGAGTTTAAGTGGGCCACCAGTGCCAATGTTGTCTCCAGACCCTCCAGACTCAAAGCCCAGCTTGGGTTCCCCCGCTGTGGACACCTTGTTGACCCCTGCAGCGTCTGTTCGCAGGCCCCCTCAACCGCAACTGCTACTGGTAAGAAGAACCAGACACCTAAGGCCACCTCTGCACCTGGCGCCCCTGGCCACTGGAGAAGAGAGCCAAAGGTGTCCTTATGTACTCAATCATCTTGAGATCTGAGCACCCCTGTTGGTTCAGGCAGACTGGCCTCCCATTCAAAGCCTTCAGCCTCTTTTTGCTACGACTGATCCCCATTGACTTCCATTGGGCACCCAAAGATGTTTTGCACCCCTGCACCCTCTAGTGCCCTTGGTGGTGTGTGACTAGTGTAGCCTTGGACCTTGCACTCCACTCACCTTAAATCCTGGAGATTGGTCTCGTAAGTCGCTGTACTGTACCTGAATGCTGTACTAGTTTTTCCTCCTATAGGATAACATTGCAGCTTCTGTCAACTTTTTAATTACATAAATATTTATAATGAAAAATGTACCTACCTGGTTGTAAAGATTTTGGTGCCTAAATATATATAAAGATATGTGTGATTTTTATAAATTGGTGTGGATCTCCTTATTGAGTCGTGTGCATCATTGTGTACTTGCTGATGTCTAACACTCCTCTTGGATAATCCTAAGTCTGCTCGACCACTCTACCCCCTAGAAGACCACCACCCTGGGATTGCTAGAGCAAGGGAACCTCTGGACTCCTTGCACAGTATATTACATTTTGATATATTACATAAGAATCCAGCTTCCTACATTGGTGGTTCAGTGGTGGGTTATAAGACTAGACATTTGCTGTACCACATGGTTAATAAGTGATTCCACTAAGGAATCCAAAATTGTCATTAGCTAAAAATATTTTATTCCGATTTCTAATTTTTTCTAAATGGTTTTAAACTAGCTGTTACGGCCCTGTGTTAAGTTCAGCAGTAAAACTTCTTAGAATTTTAATAAAAGTATTTTAGTTAGGCCCTTTAGAAAGTAATTTTTTTTGTAGTTTCCTAAAAAGGTCTGAACTACTTTAAAACCATGACTGAGGGAGCAGATTCCTCCCAAGAGCTCAATCTGGGGCCCTAAGGAACCTTAAGTTGACCAGACTTAAGACTGAACTGCAGAGCCTTTTTTTATTTATTTATAAAGTTTTGTATAGCGCTTCACATGACCCTGGAGGGTATCAGATCGCTTCACATTATAGGTTAGGTGGGATCCAGTTGTAGGAAAAAAACAGTCATTACATATAAGGGAATAGCATGGTAAAGCTGGATTCATGGTTGCACAACAATGTAGTGGTCAATCAGGGCATCAGAATGGAGGGCAGGTTGGGGCCTAGACCCACGAAGTCATATCTACAAAAGTTGCTTTCGGAAAATGCTAGGATCATGGCTGAGGGAGGAACCACACTTAGAGAAGGGGAGGTGGATGCTGAAGTGGATGAAATTGATGATTCCAGCAGCAATCCTACAGAAAACAGTACTGGGAGCACTGCCAGTACCCCAAAAGTAGATAGTGAAGATGCAGATCTTCAGAAACTAGCCTAGAGGATAGAATTAGAGGCTAAACTCTTGACCATAGAGAAGGAAAGAGCTGGGTTGGGCCCAGGACCCATCTACGGTGGCACCAAAACTTTCAATAGGGAGAACAATAAAGATGTCAACCCTAAGATCTCAAAAGGGATTATCCCTAAATACACAGAGGGTGATGATATCACCAAATGGTTTACAGCCTTTAAGAGGGATTGTAAAATGAGACAGCTCAACAAAAAGTAATGGGGCTCTCTCCTTTGGGAGCTGTTCACAGGAAAGTGTAGGGATAGACTCCTGACACTGAATGAGGCAGATGCTGAGCCTTATTAACTCATGAAGGATGCCCTGATTGAGGGCTTTCAACTAGCCACTGAGGAATACAGGATCAGGTTCAGAAAGACTCGAAAAACCCAGAGTCAGACCAGGGTAGATTTTGTAGACTTTTCAGTGAAGACGCTAGTTGGCTGGTTGAAAGATAACACACTGCAAGACTACTATGAGCTTTACAATCTTATTATGAAGGAGCATCTGTTTAGTAATTGTGTTTCTTATAAATTATATCAGTACCTGGTAGACCTAGGTCCACTTTCTCCTCAAGAGTTGGGGAAGAAGGCAAACCAATGGGTCAAGACAGGGGTAATCAAGACAGCTCATGGTAGGGGTGGCCAAAAGAAAGCGTTTGCTAAGCACACCCCAAGGGAAAGATTGTGACCAGACCAAAACTAACAAATAAGTGTCTTCTCAGGGCCCCCAAAAACCTGTTCAGGAGGGTGGGCCAGAGACTATACATAGTCTAAGGGTGGGTGTCAGGGTAAGAACTAGGATCCCAAGGAGGCTTGGTGCTTATTTGCACAGCCAATGGGCAAATAACTGGAGACTCTGGTTGTCCCAACAAAAATAATCCTCCTAGTGCACCTACAGGAAATGCAGTGGTAAGGTTCCAGATGGGAATCCAGGTGGACCCTGACCATGTCAGAGAGCTCAGTGAAACAACATTAGTCTCAGAGTGAATGTAACTGCCCTGGGTGTCTGACCCAGTAACCTGGATAAATACAGAGAACAGCCACATATTAATGGGGTTAAAGCTGTAGCACTGAGGGATACAGGTGCACATGTTTCTATGGTGACTGAAAAACTGATATCCCCAGGACAATACCTGACTGGTGAGACATTCACAGTTCTCAGTGCTGATAATCATCCAATGGCAATAGTGTCCTTAGACTGGGGAGGGGTTACTGGGCAAAAGAAGGTAGTGGTATCCCCTGCAATACCTGTAGAATGTATGCTAGGCAATGATCTAGAGTCCTCAGCATGGGCTGAGGTTGAAAGAAATCCCATGCAGGTATGTTGTGTATGCCTGAATGGGTGTGTGTAAAACCAAGAGCAAAATGCAAAGCCCAGGATGGAAAAGAGGAGTTGGAGCCTGGAATAATGGCCCAACTCTCCGAGAGAAAAGGCAAGAGGTCTAGGAAACCAGCTTCTTAACACACACATGCTCTGGTCCTCTCTCGTCAGGGAGAAGCACTGTCATCCCGGAGGGAACTGAGCCCCAGGAACTTGGGCCTTACACAGCAGAGCTCCTGAGACCAGGGGGACTCTCTAGTGAAGATCTGTGCCATGGACAGAAGACCTGTCCCACTCTTAAAAGCCTGAGACAGCAAGCTGCTGATCAGGAAAAGGGAGATGTGAGTGGCTCTCACAAAACCAATTGGGAGGAGGGACTCCTTTACACTGAGGCCAGAGACCCCCAAACCTGGAGCCACCAGGAAAGTGGTAGTGCCTCAGAAGTATAGAGAGTTCCTGCTCACATTGGCTCATGATGTCCCCCATGCTGGGCATCTTGGCCAGGCAAACCTGGTGTAGGTTAGTCACCCCCTTCTACTGGCCAGGTTTGTTCCAGAAGGTGTAGGAATTTTGTAACTCCTGGGCCACCTGTCACGATCGCTCTAGGCGCCGTGATGAGAGGAACAAGGAAGGGCAAAATAGCGCGCTCTTTATACAAGGACTACATGTCCCAGAAGGCTAAGCGACTCTGGAGAGCAGGAAAGAAGGCTGGGCCCATATAGCTCCTCCTCTCTAGCGGGTCGCTGCTTGACAATTGTTTTGGTGGTTTAGGTATTGGCGGATGGTGTTTTCCCCGCCGGAGAGATACCAAGAAGAGCCCCAGCGCAGACGAAGAGCCTGCGTGTTCAGAATCCTGACAAGCCGCCGACGAAGAGCCTGCGTGTTCAGAATCCTGACAAGCCGCCGACGAAGAGCCTGCGAGGTCAGAGACCTGACAAGCCGCCGACGAAGAGCCTGCGAGGTCAGAGAAGTGAAGTTAACTTCCGACGCATCGCAAGTATCAAAAGAAGAACGGGATCGTTCTTCTTCCCCAGCACATTTTTCTTTATTTTTGTAAGCCTCGAGGGACACGCATCTTGCAGGTTTTTCTTCCCACGAGTCCATGAATATGGTAACTGATTACTTCATTGTTGTGCTCAAGAGGTATTGAGCCTAAGTAACAAGAGTTACAATTTTCCTCTGATTTGCCGAGAGAAGTCTAGTCCCAAAGGTACACTACTTTTAAGGAAGTGACTATAACTTTCTTGTCACCGTTCTTGTTATCACGGAATTGAGGAACTGCTTGTTAGCATACACCGACGAGAGATTTGTGTCTCTGGTAAGTGTCTTGCTTTGGGGCCAAGGGAGGGATTCAGTATATGAGAGACCAGACGCTTATACCTGTTCCTTGTCTCTCCACGCTACAGCCCGTCCCTCATTCCAGCATTGTCGGATTACCCCGACCCAGAAGGCTACAACCCACAGCTTGCTACCATACCCTTCCTACCTCCCGGCTTCTTGCAAATACTCCCTCAGAAGGTGCTTATTCGCGTCACCTCTGGGGGTGGTGTGGAGATAAGTCGTGGGGATTTTCGTCTCATCGTTCCTGCTGGCCGGAGTCCTCAGGTTAGTGGCGCGCGACTGTATTTGCGCTGCTTGCAATCCCGACAGATTGTCAAGCCCACGAATACTTACCAGCCCGAACGATGGATGTAGATGCTACTCTCGCTTCCCTGATGGAAAGTTTTGCAGAACTCCGTCAGGAGGTCCTTACGTCCCGAGTCGAGAACCAGTCTTTGTACCAGGAGGTTACCCAATTGCGCAAGGAATTGTCTGACTTGGCAATTAAGGAACCAGCGGTAAGGCCTCTCCTCAAACCTGCCACATTACCCCCTCCTGTTTCATCTCGAACCGGGAATTATTTTGCGCCCGTATCTACTCCTGCTACAACAACGGATACCTTGCCGACTGTTCAAATCATTCAGAACACGGGGATACCTTTGGCCCCTCCGGAGAGGTTTTATGGGGATCCGCGAAAGTTCGAGACATTTCTCAATCAGTGTCGGCTTCATTTTCTGTGCAAGCCCGCAGTCTTCCAAGAGGAAGCGTCTAAAACGTCGTTTATGATGTCTTACATGGGAGGGAACGCGTCGAGTTGGACCATACCCTTGTTGGAGCGTAACGACCCCGTGTTACACAACTTTCCTGATTTTTGTCTTGAGTTGAGAAAATTATTCGATAGGAAATCCCACATGTTAACTCTTGACAGGGAAATCATGACGCTTCGACAGGGTTCACAGGATCTGTTATCCTACATAACAACCTTTAACCGCCTGTTAGTGGAAACCGATTGGCCGGTGGAAAAGAGAATCTCCCTCTTTTATCAGGGGTTGAGAGGAGAATTAAAAGACGTATTGGCCCAAGTGGTGCAACTACCCACAACAGTATCGGAATTCATCGATCTCACTGTCCAGTTAGATCACCGTCTGTTGGAAAGGAAAGGAGAAAGACCCAGAGGAGACAACCGCTTCAGCTATCCTATTCCCCGCCCCAGAACCGGAGTTGAGGAGAAATCTAAACCGACTGATGAGTCGGAACCCATGCAGATCGGAGGGGTGAGAGGCCCCTTGACGCCCGAAGAAAAAGACAAAAGAAGACGTCTGAAACTTTGCCTCTATTGTGGGAAAGGCGGACATTTTATAAAGGAATGTCGAGCCCGGAACTACCTTCCCGGACGCTCCACTCTTCCTCGAGTCCACGCCACCCAGAGGAACGACGAACCGTCGGAAAACTGAAGATCTCGAATCAGACGGAGGTCTCTGGTTTGAGATACCAACACCCTATGATCTCCCCCGTGCTGGCGAACACTCTTCATCCTGCAGTAGCCCACATGAACGTCAGTGTAACACTCTGGATCGCCTCACGAAAGACGCTACAGATCGACGCCCTGCTGGACTCCGGGGCTACCGGTAACTATATTGACCAGGAGTTTGCGTTCCGAATGGGCATCCCGTGCGAAAAGAAGCAGCGTCCCGAAACGGTAAAAGCTGTGGACGGCACCATTCTTTCATCAGGTCCGGTGGTGTACAACACCTTGTCACTGTTGATGGAATTTGGTGAGAACCATCAAGAATATATCCAATTTGACCTGATTGACGCCCCCCAGTTCCGGCTCATCCTGGGTATGCCCTGGCTTACGCTGCATGATCCTTTCGTGAGTTGGTCGTCCCGCACGATCAGTATGACCTCTCCCTACTGTAAAGAGCATTGTAAAAATCATGGGTTGCTGTCTACATTTGCGGCACCTTCACCTGCCTCCTTTTTGGCTAACGCCTGTACATCCGAGAAGTACTGTTGTGCCACGGTGCTTCCTGAGGAATACCAGGAGTTTAAGGCTCTGTTTGACAAACAAAAAGCGGCCCAGCTACCACCCCATAGGACCTACGATTGTCGTGTTGATCTGATTCCGGGGGCGGATATTCCGTGTAGCAGAGTATACGCTTTAACGGAAAAGGAAACCCAATACCTAAAGACATACATCGAAGAGAATCTTGCCACCGGGTTTATCAGACACTCCACCTCCCCTGCATCATCGCCGATGTTTTTCATCGCTAAAAAAGATTGCGACGAGTTAAGACCATGCATCGATTACCGTGCAATAAACAAAGTAACGATAAAAAATCGTTATCCTCTTCCTCTGATTCCGGTCCTGATGGACCAATTGAAAGGAGCACGATATTTTACGAAGCTCGATCTTCGGGGGGCTTACCACCTTGTGAGAGTACAAAAAGGGGACGAGTGGAAGACAGCTTTCAGAACCAAATTCGGTTTATTCGAATACAGAGTAATGCCTTTTGGTCTCTGCAACGCCCCCGCCGCCTTCCAATTTTTCATGGACGAAGTACTGAGAGGATGTCTGGATTCGTTCTGTGTTGTTTACATTGACGACATTTTGATATATTCAGCGACAATATCCGAGCATGTCGTACACGTCAAGACGGTCTTGCGGAAGCTTCAACAAAACCTGTTGTATGCTAAATTAGAGAAATGTCTCTTCCATGTGCAGGAGGTAGCCTTCTTGGGGTACATCATAGACGCCCAAGGGTTCCGGATGGATACGAGCAAGATCGAAGTAATCCTCAACTGGAAAACACCACAGAATGTGAAGGCCGTGCAAAGTTTTCTTGGCTTTGCCAACTATTATCGGCGCTTTATTCGTGATTTCTCAAAAACCATCCACCCCATTACCTCCCTCCTACGAAAAAACGTTCCGTTCACATGGGGAACCGCAGCAGAACAGGCCTTTCAACAACTCAAAGTCAGGTTTACCCAGGCACCGATTCTCAGACATCCGAATCCTCACCTACCATACATCCTCGAGACGGACGCTTCCCAGTACGCCCTTGGGGGAATCCTATCCCAAAGACACCCCAACACAGGACAATTGCACCCAGTGGCGTTCTATTCAAGGAAGCTTACACCCTGTGAAATCAATTACACCATCACAGATAAGGAACTCCTTGCGATAAAAAGGGCTTGCGAGGAGTGGCGGCATCATCTCCTAGGTGCCCTGCACACGGTGGAGATTATCACGGATCACCGAAACCTGTTGTTCCTCAAAACGGCTAAGGCCTTGACACCAAGACAACTTAGATGGTCTTTGTTTTTCTCAGATTACGATTTCGTAATCAAATACAGGCCTGGGTCACGTAATGGAAAAGCGGACGCATTATCCCGGCTAGGAGAAGAAGACGAAACAGCGAGACCTGAGGAATCCCCACTTATCCTTCAAGAGACCGTTTGTTCCTCTACATCGCTTGCCCTGGTCACATCAGAGGACTTTCTGGAAGACGTAAAGGTGGCCCTCGCAGCTCATGACATCGCCTCGTGGATACAGGAAGAACCGGAACATCGGTGTCTAAAAAACGACCTGGTATACCACTTCCATGCGTTGTACATACCTCAGTCACAGTTGCAAAGACAGGTTATGCAATGGGCGCATGATTCAGTACTAGGTGGACACATGGGCATCTACAAGACCACAGCGATTGTGGAACGTTCCTTTTGGTGGAAAGAGGTACGAGCCGACGTCAAAGAATACGTGAAGACCTGCGCGATTTGTGCTCAGAGCAAATCGGTTCATACCAAACCTTCAGGCCTTCTCCATCCGTTGCCCATTCCTCCGAAACCGTGGCATACGTTGTCCATGGACTTTATCGTGGAGATGCCTCCTTGTGCCAATCAGACAGTTATTCTGGTGATAGTTGACCACCTCACAAAGATGGGTCACTTTATTTCCTTACCGGGTTTGCCGTCGTCTGTTGAGTTGGCTAAAGTGTTCCTCCAACACGTTGTACGGGCGCATGGACTGCCCAGTGTGCTGATAACTGACCGCGGCACGCAATTTACATCGCATTTCTGGAAAGCTCTCTGTGCGATTTTGCAGATCGATGCAAGGTTATCATCCAGCTACCATCCCCAGACGGACGGCAAAACCGAACGTCTCAACCAGACGCTAGAACAATATCTCAGGTGTTTTACCATGCAGAATGCTGCGGAGTGGACTACTCTTTTGTGGTTGGCGGAGTTCGCCTATAATAATGCAGCCCATACTACCTTGGGGTGCTCACCCTTTTTCTGCCTTTACGGATTCCATCCGAACATGCTTCCGTTCGACTGGCCTGTAGAATCTATGGTTCCTTCCATACACGAACATCATGCTCACTTGAGAGCGATCCTTATCGATGCTAGAAACTGTTTGGAAACGGCGCAAGCAGCTCATAAACGGTTTGCAGATCGGAAAAGGACTGAGGAACCAGCGTACCAGGTAGGGGATAAAGTGTGGCTTTCCACACGTAACATACATCTGAAGGGGGTGAATAAGTTGAAACCTAAGTACATCGGTCCTTATGGTATCTGTGAAGTGGTGAACCCTGTGGCCATGAGGCTGTTCCTGCCGGAGTCGTGGTCTATACATCCGGTGTTCCACGTGTCCCTTCTCCGGCCTTGTCCATCAAGTATGCGCTTACCAGACCGTCCCCCCTCCCTGGAGGTGGAAGGCCGTGAGGAATATGAAGTGCAACAGGTTCTGGACTCTCGTATGGTGCGTGGCAGGATCCAGTATTTGGTCGACTGGAAAGGTTATGGGCCCGAAGACAGGACCTGGGAACCGGTGGATCATCTGCATTGCCCTGACCTGGTGGCCGCCTTTCATGAGCGTTACCCTGGCAAGCCGGGCCGACCGCCGGGACGGCTGTCCTCGAGAGGGGGTCCTGTCACGATCGCTCTAGGCGCCGTGATGAGAGGAACAAGGAAGGGCAAAATAGCGCGCTCTTTATACAAGGACTACATGTCCCAGAAGGCTAAGCGACTCTGGAGAGCAGGAAAGAAGGCTGGGCCCATATAGCTCCTCCTCTCTAGCGGGTCGCTGCTTGACAATTGTTTTGGTGGTTTAGGTATTGGCGGATGGTGTTTTCCCCGCCGGAGAGATACCAAGAAGAGCCCCAGCGCAGACGAAGAGCCTGCGTGTTCAGAATCCTGACAAGCCGCCGACGAAGAGCCTGCGTGTTCAGAATCCTGACAAGCCGCCGACGAAGAGCCTGCGAGGTCAGAGACCTGACAAGCCGCCGACGAAGAGCCTGCGAGGTCAGAGAAGTGAAGTTAACTTCCGACGCATCGCAAGTATCAAAAGAAGAACGGGATCGTTCTTCTTCCCCAGCACATTTTTCTTTATTTTTGTAAGCCTCGAGGGACACGCATCTTGCAGGTTTTTCTTCCCACGAGTCCATGAATATGGTAACTGATTACTTCATTGTTGTGCTCAAGAGGTATTGAGCCTAAGTAACAAGAGTTACAATTTTCCTCTGATTTGCCGAGAGAAGTCTAGTCCCAAAGGTACACTACTTTTAAGGAAGTGACTATAACTTTCTTGTCACCGTTCTTGTTATCACGGAATTGAGGAACTGCTTGTTAGCATACACCGACGAGAGATTTGTGTCTCTGGTAAGTGTCTTGCTTTGGGGCCAAGGGAGGGATTCAGTATATGAGAGACCAGACGCTTATACCTGTTCCTTGTCTCTCCACGCTACAGCCCGTCCCTCATTCCAGCATTGTCGGATTACCCCGACCCAGAAGGCAACAACCCACAGCTTGCTACCATACCCTTCCTACCTCCCGGCTTCTTGCAAATACTCCCTCAGAAGGTGCTTATTCGCGTCACCTCTGGGGGTGGTGTGGAGATAAGTCGTGGGGATTTTCGTCTCATCGTTCCTGCTGGCCGGAGTCCTCAGGTTAGTGGCGCGCGACTGTATTTGCGCTGCTTGCAATCCCGACACCACCTGTCAGGCTAGCGGTAAGACAGGTGGCCATCCAAGATCCCCCTTAATTCCACTCCCAGTGGTTGGGGTTCCCTTTGAAAGGATAAGGATTGACTTTGTTGTACATCTACTCCCTCTAACTGCATCGGGGAACAGATTCATACTGGTGGTAGTGGATCATGGTATCAGGTGCTCTGAAGCAACCCTTCAGGACTACCACTGCTCTTGCAGTTGCTAGGACCCTCATTGGTATCTTTACCAGCTTGAGTTTTCCTAAGGAGGTGGTGTCAGAAAGAGGTACAAATGTCATGTCTGGCTACCTGAAACACATGTGAGCAGAATATGAAGTTACTTATAGGTTCACATCTCAATACCACCCACAAACAAATGGTCTTGTTGAAAGGTTCAACAACAAAATAAAAGGCATGATTGGTGGACTCAATGAAATGCTCAGAAGGAGATGAGATGTCTTACTACCATGTCTATTTTTCACCTACAGACAGGGCAGACACGGTACAAGGGTTGGAGGAGGAACAAAAAGGGGGAGGCTCGGGTTGGTTATTTTGTTACAGGTAGGGGCGGGGGAGAACATGAAAAGGCCAAATCTAAAGTTTGATAAACGTATATTTTCTTATTGTTTGCACTACAATTTCCATGGGCACACTCTTATGTTAGCTTGCTAAAAGTTCTGTTATTCCCCAAACCTACCAGGATCCCTTTTTAATATTCAAGCCTGAGAAAAGGGGTGATACCCGAAAGAGGACGGCATTATCAAGGTTAAGTGGTGCCATATAGGAGTTATATACTAGTCATCCATCTAAGATTATTAAGTTATTGTTTTTTTCCAAACCTGGTAAACCCCAGAAGAAAGAGGAAATAATTAAAGGAATAGTGTGAAGACTCTGTCTTTTCTCCCCCCACCCCACATATGTTATTGTTTTGTTTCACTTTAATAGTCAGGGCTCGCGTCAACACAAGGTGTGGAAAAGGGTCCTAGCTTACCTAAATCTGAAGGAACCCTATTACTTACCACTACTTTTGGGTGGCGTCATCCTGAATGTAGTAGACATCCTAGAAGGAAAGAGAAAAAAAGAAGAAGTTGAAAGGAGCAATTTTTTCATCAATCATAACTTGAGATAATTTTCCTGGAAATAAATATGCAATCATTAAGAAACACATTCAGCCTCCTTTCTTCTTTTTCCGCCCATCCCTCCCACAATTGGTGTCAGAAGTGGGATTGGAGGAAATGGAGGCTGTAGTGTCCAAAATGGCGGAAAGTCAGGATAATCTAGAGAAAATAATGGAAAAATTCCTACCAGTGGCCAAAAAAACAGAGAGAAGCTGAATCAAATCTTAACCGGGCAAAATCACACTCAGGAGACAGTATAGAGAAATTAGCTGAGGCCCTCGGCCAACAGAGGAGCCATACAACCTTACACTCCGTAGTTATTCAGAAATATGTCACAGGGGAGGATCCAGATTTTTTTTCTCTAATTTAAAACGAATGGCCAGAGCTACAGCATGGCCTATGGACATATGGGGACAATATCTCGATCCACTGCATTCCAGTGACCTCTAGGCAGCATACCAAGCCAACAATCCCCTGGAGGCCACCCCATACGAGGAAATCAAGAAGGATGTTCTAGAACAAATGGGGGTAGCTTAAGAATGTACAGAATCTGGCTCAGGCAAATAAAAGAGGTACCTCAAGAAACTCCAAGAGCCTTATAGAGTAATAAATATGACTGACCAGTGGCTAAAAAAAACATTTCCTCTTCCAAGGATGAGATAATGGCAAAATGTACCTAGAACAATACCTTACATCATTACATCCTCCCATTCAGAGGTGAGTTTGCCAACATACTCAGCTCAATTTAAACAGGCATAGAGATAGTAAGCACATTTAGCTAGGGCTCAAGAGTTGCAAAAAGGTCGAGAGGAAAGTCCTTGGAAACATCTGGGGGAAGCTTTGGCAAAAAAACAGTAACCTTGATGCCAGGCCCCCTGCCTACACCTCCCTGCCCTCCACCTGCTCCGGGTCCCCAGTGTTTTCAATGCAGCATGTTTGGACACATAGCTCGTTTTTGCCCCCAGTTGGAAGAGGGACTTACCAGATCCCTCTATTGTGCACAATTGGGGGACACACATCCTTACCATTTTCAGGTATCGGCAAACGGAGAAGCCGGAACAGCATTGCTTGACACTGGATGCTTACAAAGTGTTATGAGACCTCAAGCTGTTCCACGAGGTCTAAAGTACATGTCAGGTGTTGTCAACATCCACTGTGTACATAGAAACAATAAACAATATCCCATCACAGAAGTATGTGTCCAACACCAACCTTCTACTCCACCGATACCCTTATGTGTAGGTCTGATTCCAAGCTTACTTGAACCATTAGTTATAGGCAATAATTATCCCCACATAGATAATCTGATTCATGAGACATGGAAAGAAGGAAATGAATGGACATAGGGAGAGGTGTGGCGCCGCGGCCAGGGCGACTGACGCTGGAATCTGGGGATCAGGGTTCGATCCCCGGCTCCGGCGGCAGGTCTGCCCAGCACCATGTGACTCTGGGCAATAGCTCGCTTAATCTTCCCGACGGCCCCCAGCGTCTAGAGACCTTTACGGGTGATTGTGCGCTTTACAAATGTGGATTATTATTAATATTATAATGGAGGGAAATTGCTCCTTTTTCACAATTCCCAGACCATGAATGGCCTCCAGGGAAACCACAGAAAAGTTGGAGTCAGAGAAGAGCAGAAAAGAAAAACTGGTTCAGAGTAGCTGTAGCCAATTCTAATAAGGACATTATATGGGACCATGACAGGAGTTTTCAAACAGCCCAGAGGGAGGAACCAACATTGCGAGAGGCGTGGAACAGAGCTAGTGAAGCAGAAGATCCTAGCCAAGTAGGTCCACAATTCGATACCAAAAGGGGATTATTATAGAGAAAAGTAGGGAAAACTCAGCCTTCACAACTATTAGTGCTCCAGCCGTTCAGAAAAAAGGTTCTGTTTTTGGCACATAGCCATCTGTTAGGAGGACACTTTGATATAGAGAAAACAGAGAAAGCTATATTAGAGAACTTTTATTGGCTCAGGGGTAATCAACAGATCCAGAAATACCGCAAGGAATGCACTATTTGTCAGAAAAACAGCCAGCCTTTACCAGAGCGAAACCCCTTGAGACCTTTACTTGTGATAGAAGAACCCTTTTCTAGGGTGGCCATGGATATAATCTGTCCCTTTCTTCCTTCCTGTAGTGGGTGCCTCTATGTATTAGTTTTAGTGGACTATGCCACCCGATTCCCCGAGGCAGTAGCATTAAAACAGCCTAATACCACTCAATTAACAAAGCCATTATTATTATCTTTTCCAGAGTTGGGTTTCCTTGGGAAATCGTAACAGATCAAGGAACTCCCTTCATTTCTAAAGTGATGAAACAGGTCTGTCAACAGCTCAAGATTAAACAGTACGAACCACTGCATATCATCCTCAAACGCATAGATTAGTGGAACATTATAATGCCACTCTAAAAGCCACCGTAAAAAAACGATTGGACCTAGAAACTCGAAATTAGAAGGATATGTTGTATTAACCATTATTTGCTTTACAATGTAGACAACAACAAAATACGGGTCATTTCCCATTTAACTTACTATGTGGCGGCCACCTCCTACATAATAAGATATGGCAAAAGAGGAAGGAGGAAGAGAAGGATGAGTCCAAACCCCTAGTGGAATAAGTAAACGGACTGAAATCACAGTTGAATCAAGTCCTAAACATTGTAAAAAACAATCTGGAGCAGGTTCAAGCATCTCAGGAAAAGCAATATGACAAGAAAACCAAGGAATGATCCTTGAACGATGGGCATTTAGTACTGTTAATGATGACGTCCTCGGATCATTAGTTGTTAGGTCAATGGCAAGATCCCTTTAAAGTCATAGAAACCCCTGTGACCTATCGATTAGAAATGGGCCCAGAAAGAAAATATATTCAAATATTTCATATCAACCTATTGAAAAAATGGGAAGGTGCCAGGCCAGCACTGTTGGGTTACGTGGAGGTACCCTCACCCTTATATGAACAGAGCATAGTTCCTGAATTTCCTTCCTACCAAAAGAAGGAATTAGATACCCACTTACAACCTCTCCAGAATGTTGTTTCTTTAACCCCAGGGCGAACATCAGTGATGGAACATGCGATACACACTCTTCCGGGTCGAAAGGTTTGGTTAATTCCATACCGTATTCCAGAATCATGAAGAGAGTCACTTGAAAAAGAGGTACAACAAATGTTAAAAATGGGAGTAATAGATCCCTCCACTACTGAATGGAATTCCCCCATTGTGATCATTCCAAAACCTGATGGCTCCATCAGGTTTTGTATTGATTTTAGGGAGGTTAATTATATTTCCCAGTTTGACTCATACCCCCTCTCACATGTTGATGAGATGATCGAGTTCGTGGGAAAAGCACAATATAATAGCACTCTATATTTGGGCAAATATTACTGGCAAGTACCTTTAAGACCAGAAGATAATGAAAAGACAGCTTTTTTGAACCCAGGATTTTTATATCATTTTAAAGTACTCCCTTTTGGACTACATGGAGCACCCGCAACAATTCAAAGACTCGTAAACTTGGTGCTTAAACCATGTGACTCATTTGTAGCAGCCTAAATCAAGGATGATACCATCAATAGTTCATTAAGGGAGCAGTATCTAGACTACCTAACCAGGGTAATCCAAGTATTAAGAGAGAGTGGCTTAACCATCAATCCTGTCAAAAGCAATCTGGCTGCAAAATCAATAAAATATCTGGGTTACCTTTTCGGGGAAGTGTGTATTAAACCTCAAGACGAAAAGGTATCATCCATCTCACAAATATCTTTTCCCAAAACTCCAAAGGATCTTAGGGCCTTTTTAGGTATCTTAGGATATTACAGACGCTTTATTCCAAAATTTTCACAAGTAGCAGCCCTCTTAATAGACCTTTTGAGAAAAAATACCCAGGCTGAAGAGAACTCATGCAACCTACTCCAATAGTCCTACAAGCTTTCCACAAACTAAAGCAAATACTCTCCTCTAAACCCATCCTACTTAGTCCCTACTACACCAAGTCTTTCATATTACAAACAGAAGCATCAGAGAGAGGACTGGGACCGTTTTATCTTAGTTGGACACACAGTGGGCAGGAAAGGCCCATCATTTATATCAGCCACAAACTCTTCCCATTTGAGAAGAATAATGCTGTAGTGGAGAAGGAGCGGTACAAAAGGGGGTGGTGCTGGACGGAGCATCTGAACCAATCAAACACTCACACCCAGTCAAAAGATCTGGGTTTAATCCATCACCGTTCTTTAGCCCACTCTGCCACCCTAGTTCAGACATGGCCATATGCAAATCAGTCTGACCTTGTGCCTCATGGGAACAGTCCAGCCCAAACTGCCAAGCCATGCCTTCCCTGGACCGGAAACAAGCTTCCTAGGACCGGTTTCTGGCATTTCAGCCGTCTTCAGCCAGGCTTGCTTGAATCCAGTGGCAAAGTGAGCAAGGGACTCACGTCTGAGCATACCCTGCCAACTTATGGCGAACAAAGCGGTACAAAAGGGGGTGGTGATAGACGGAGCATCTGAACCAATCAAACACTCACACCCAGTCAAAAGATATGGGTTTAATCCGTCACCGTTCTTTAGCCCACTCTACCACCCCAGTTCAGACATGGTCATATGCAAATCAGTCTGACCCTGTGCCTCATGGGAACAATCCAGCCCGAACTGCCAAGTCATGCCTTCCCTAGACCGTCTTCACAATGGACGGCGTTGGTCGGAGCTTCTAACACGCTGGTGGGATGCGGCAGGGGGGCTAGACAGTGGGCAGTCAGCCCGGGGGCACGTGATCATAGGACGCGTGGTCCATTGTGAAAATGGTTGCAGGTAGGCTGACGCTTCGCAACCGCTAGGTTTGAGGTGAATCTTGAGTGAAGCTGAGAATTGGAATCCCTACTAGCCCTGAAGAAGTTGCGAGATGGTTTAACAATGAAACATGTTGGCAATATAGAATTGATTATGGCTTGACAAAAAACATTTTTAATTGGGGAAGCTTGCAGCATCTAATAAAATTGTCAGGCCAGCAAGCTCCACCGGTTTTTAAAGGTGAGAATTATGTTTACTGATTCTCACAGGGGTTCAATGGGCACTTATAAAAATAGTAGGCACTGATGGTTTACTTATATCTAAGTTTTACTATCACTCTTCACCACATTTTTTTGAGATTCTTCCAAAAGGACAATACACACTTTACCCCTTTTTTCTCTACACAGAGAGAGAGTGTCCTATGATAATAAATGGGTAAGCTGGCGAGTACCAGTCAGCAGCCCCCTTGGTGTTACTACCGTGAGGTACTCTCTCTCTTTCCCCACACTTTTTTTCACATATTCATTAATTGGGGGTGGAACTTAGCCTGGATGGGTTTTAAAATAGTGATTGATACACCGTGACAATTAGAGTAGTGAAAGTAATCACACTCCAGGGAACTGAGAAAAAGATTGAAAACCCTTTGAATTGTCGTACCTTTTAGGATTGGGTGTAGTCTAAATTTTTAGCATCCCATAGTCACAAAGCATCCCCAAAGAATTACAGTTTTGTAGAAAAGAGGTGTCCTATTTGGGCCACATGATTTCTAAAAGGGGGAGGAGGATATCACCCAAATGTATTTGTGCAATAATGCAACATCCTATTCCCAAGACACAATATGTAGTACGTTAATTTCTAGGCATGGTATTGCAGGCAGTGGATACCAAAATGTTCCCTCATTTCTAAACACTTACAAGACCTGACTCACAAGGAAGTTACTGACCCTGTCCCCAGGATGTAGACACATCAGGAATTTTTTCACACTATTAAAAAGGCTCTCTGTGAGTCTCCAGCATTGAGGGTTACAGATTACACTTAAGAGTTTCACCTCTTTAACCGCATGCGCGCTCGCGGTTTTCCCGCTGTGCGCTGCGTTTTTAAAAAAAACCCGTTACATGACGAGCTGAGCTCGTCATGAGCGCGGAAGGGGTTAACCATTAACAAGAAGGATGTGCCCTTGCAATACTCACACAGGAACATGGAGGTCTTAAGAGACCCTGTGCATATCTGTCTACAATTAGAGACCCCATAGCCAAATGTCTGAGGGCAGCAGTGTATATTGTTAGAATAAAGTGAGAGTTTTGTTTTAGGAAATACATTGAATTTGTATGTACCTCACTCTTGATGCATTATTAAATAAAACTTGCACACAGTATTTGACTAATACCAGATTTACTAGGTATGTACTGATTCTATTGACGGCTGACAATGTCACTTTGCATTGTTGTACTTCTTTGAACCCAGGCACAATGATGACTAGGCCTGTGGAGGATCAAATGACAGAATTGCATGATTATATTTTGGTGACAGAACAACAAACTAAAGACAAATTGATATGTCAGGCAAAGCTTTTACTCAAAGAGGCTGACCGCCAATAAGCAATTGGGTTGTGCATGATTTTGATAGGGTTTGGAAGGAAGGAGGATGTTTGACCCCTAACAGTGTTAAAATAAAACATGGTACCTTAATTGCATGCCTCGTCAGTGCATTGGCTTTGCTTAAGACTTTAGCAATCATTCAATGTTCTGCTCATCAAAAAGTGACAGATGATGTAAGCAGGGGTAACAATTTTGCTGATCAATCTGCTAAAACTACTGCCTTAGCTGAGACAAGTTCTATTTATGTGGCTCGACCAGAGCAAATGTTTCAAGCAGAATGCAATATAAGCATGGATCCCCGTTTGTTACAACAGAAAGCAAATGATGAAGAAAATGTTGAATGGCAAAAGGAGGGTACCGAGATTGATCGGATTTAAATATGGACCAATGGAATGATTAGGTTGCTTAATGTTTTGACGTATAATTTGTCCCTTACTATTCATGGTCCTACATATTTGGGAAGCAATGCCATGTGTAGATACTTTTCACAATTCTGGTATAATAAGAACTTTGTAAAAATGCTGGGACCTTTTGCCGAAACGGTGTCACTTGTGGACTATTTACCAGCGGTAAGGGAACACCCACAACATCAGGATACTTTCCAGCTCCTGAGGTTTCTTATGATCATTTACAGATGGCGTTTGTGGAGTTACCACCAACACACACATTTCAGTATGCACTGGTGGTGGTCTGTATGTTCTCTGGTTGGATTGAGGCATACGCTTAGAAGAAGAACAATGCACAAACAGTGGGTAATTGTTTGTTGAAGGAACTGATCCCAAGATTTGAGTCCCAAGCAGGATTTCATCAGATAAGGGTCCACACTTCATGAATAAAGTAGTGGAGTTGTATGTAAGGCCCTAGTGATAAAGCAAAAGTTCCATTGTATGTATTATCCACAAGCATCAGGCACAGTGAAGAAGAGGAATGGTATTCTTAAATTTAAGATTGCTATGTGCAGACTGAACTGACTTGCGTAGATACATTGCCCATAACTCTTCTAAGTATTCACAGTACTCCAAATGCCACCAGTAATGGCTTAGTGCAAATGCTACAGAAAAGGAAAATGGTATGGAGTGATTTAAAAGTTAAGGAAAGGAAAATATGAAGAAATTCAGCTGGAAGAAATAAATGGAGATATTTACAAAAGAATGAAGGGTTTCCAAAAGAGAAAAGGAAAGAGAAATTCCCAAAAACTTGAAGAAATTGAAATGGGAAATTGCTAAATTTGGCATCTGGTTTAGTAGTTAGTGATGGCATAGAATGCCATCAAAGAGGGGATTGAATGAGCAAGGTTTTGTACTTAAAAAACTTGCTTGGATGCAATCCTCTCGAATAACATGTAATAATGTAACAAACATGTTTCGTGAATACTAATAATAGCATTACACTACATTTTACATCATCTAGGGAAAGCTTTTCAATGTGCTATACTAACAAGTAGTTTGAGTGACTTAAAATGGCTGCCGAAAACGCAGGAATCTTCTGCGCATGCGTCTACTGCATCTATGTAGTATGATGGTTTTCACTTTGGTGGGAAATCGCTGCGGCTGCGCAGTAGTATTTAAAATGGTCGATTGAGCCTCACATGCTAATGCACATGCTATGCTCAAACTAAAACCTTGCACGTCTTACTAAATTGCTAATGCAATAGTTAAAATAAATTAAAGGGATTAGAGTAGGAAAAAGTGGTATACAGTGCATTAATGTATATTCGTATTCAAACATGTTTTTCTTTGACTTTGTTATTAATTCATATTTGGACCTGGAGGGTGACTGAAATCTCCATCTTGCCTGGTTATGCGCAAGCACACTGGACTCTGTCAATGCTGTGACATTGAAACCCAGCCAAGGAAACTTTAACCAGAGAAGCGCCTAGAAACACCACCTCTTGACCCGGAGAGGGGAAGGAGAAAAAGTCAAAATTTGCATACAATGTAGTGATCCTAATGCGAAGTGCGGATCGGAAATAAAGCTTGGTAAAGTAATTAAGGGGAGGGACCATAGAACAATAAGGTTAAGAAATGACATTGCATTAGTGTGGTATGATAACTGTGAGAAGTTGGCCTGGCATATGCTGTCCACAATTCTAGTGGGCACCTTGCACTAGTCCAAATGACCCTTATTGATGGTAGGTTAAAGACAACCTTAATAGAAAGCTAGCCTAGTGGTAGCTGTGGAGAGCAACCTTCAGGCTAAGTCTTGGAGGAATGTAATGCAGCTTGTTTTACCAGTCTATAATCTCATGAATGACCAAATGAAAGGAGAACCACACCAGGTATATATTTAAAATATATGTATTTATTCTAAATACATCCCTCTAGACCCTTTATGAGGCTAGAGGCAAAAGTGCATTCAGTAAACTTAATATCACACAGTAAATAAGCACAATATACGTTGAGCCCTAAGGACGTACCAAACCATATATTAAGAAAGTGGTACAAGAACCACGACTTGCATAGACACTAGGCCTAGAGCCTGTAGAACCGCTGGGGCCACCAGGAACCACCCAAGGTAGTGACACAGGAGATCCACGGGGGACGCGTGCAGTGTGTGAACACAACCGCGAATCACCATTAACTTCTATGGGGAAAGTGGCAGTTGGAACTTTAAAGACAAAGGACACTTAGGAGAGGACTTGGAGCAAACCCCCTTAGACTGAAATGGTTCTAGAGCCAACACCCATGGGAGCACCGGAGTACTCGATTTACCTCACCCAGGAAAGCTGGGTGCATAGGTGTCTTTTGGTGTCGGGTTTCGTCGACGTTTTCGATGATGATCTGCTGCAAAGTGCTGCTGCTGTCCAAGTGGAAAGTGTCCAGTGTGATCCAAGCCTGGATCGAAGATGAGAAGAACCTGAAAGCAGAGGGGACAGAGTCTGGGTCACTTTCCAGTGACCAGGGGCACGATAGTCGAACGCCCATCGATGTCGGGTGATTTCAGGTGAAGAAGGTGAAGCTTGACTCTTCAGCCACGAGGACCAAGAGGCGTTGACGACAACCAAGTTCTGGATTTGAGCTGTCCCACGAAGGATGTCGAGTGCTGCAGTGTCGGTTTCCGGATTGGACCTAACAAGCCTTGGCAACAGCAACCCATGCAGGAATCAAAGAAATGCTTTGGTGCAGACCAGCAAGGTCTGAGGGTCTCACCACTTAGTGGGGAGTCAGGTTACATCTAGAGCAACCAGAGAAGCCCAAGGAAAATCGGAATGGCCTTTTTGGGGACCCACCAGTCGACGGACCAGGGATTGCAAGGAGCCTTAAGCAGAAATGCAAGAAGCAGGCTCACGGAACACTCGTGGAGTGTAGGCCCACAATCTTCGGTGCAGATGGTGCTTGGAGTTTGGGCTACAAGTAACCCAAAGCACAACTTCAGGAAAGCTCAGGAAGTCAATGCACTAGCAAATGGGCACGGTGTCTAGGGGTTCCGGTTCCACGTCACTTGTGAGGGCTGCGGGTCTCAGCTTTGCTGGGGACTCAGTTGGACTTCGCGAACTCTGGAAATCCTCTTCCTGGGCTGCAACTACTTCGGAGTCCGGCGGGAGCTTCGAAGATGCAGACCGGCAAATGCTTTGTTGGTGCCTTCTTGAGCAGGGGAGTCACTCCTTGACCCCAAGGGAGAATCTTCCGTCCTCTAGTCGTTAGTAGAGCATCGAAGTTCCAGGATTCAGTTTCAGAGTTTCGTCCTGGTGTAATCTAAAGTCTTGTTGCCAGGGGTCCCATACTTATACTAAGAAAGGGGATTGGACATAGTCTGGGGACCCACCTATGGGAGGGTCTGGAAAGAGGGGTGGTTACACCCATTTCCTTTGTCCAGTTTTGTGCCAGAGTAGGAGCTGGTAGCCCCTGCAACCGGTTTGAACTGGACTATGCACAGGGACACCAAATGTGCCCCCGGTGCAGACTTTCAAAGCACTCATGGAGTGCACCCACCCAGCCTAATACACTAAAGCCTGTCTGGGAGGTGGTTACACCTCCCTGTGACAAGAAACCTATTGTCCAGGCCTCCCCTGCCGGAGTTTCGGTCAGCAGCAGGATGCAAGACTAGTGTCTTTGGCTGCAGCATCCATTTTGTGATGCCAGGGCTCTTTTAAACTATTACCGGTTAGACCAGTGTGTCCATGTCTCTCCCTCTAGAAGGGTGTATTTCTACCCCCACTGCCAGGACTGGCAGGGGTAGGATTCCAAAGTGTTTGACACCAAATACAATATGTTTCCATGCAGCCATTCCAAAGTTAGCATTTACCGCGAGGTTATAATGAACTTAAGAGTATATGGTCTGACTGCATTACAGAACAGCCTCAGAGAATAGGCTCCGAAAGCTGCAGAGGGGCCCAGCTCATGTATGGGCACCCTCTCACACAAAACCAAACACTCTGCCTACAGGATTGATAAGGCCTGCCATAGAAGTGACTGATATGTTTATATGTGTCAGTGATTAAAGGTAGATATAGGTAACCTATATCTTAGTAAGAGGTACATGCACCACCTTACCTAGGCTGCAGTAGCAGTCCTGTGGTGTAATTTTGGAAGGCTTCCCAGGGCTGGCATAATACATGCTGCAGCCCATGGTAGTCCTCTGGGGTACCTATGCCCTTAGTACCTGGTGTACCATATACTTGGGACTCACAAGGGTACCCAGTAACCAAACTGGAGTGTACCTAATGTACATGCAATCAATTTAGAGAGGAAGCGGCTAGGCTGGGGTCCTGGATAGCAGGGCCCCAGCCAGACTAAAGTCGAAAATCAGTGAAACACCTGCAAAAAGTGGGGGTAACCATAGTAAGCAGATCCTACTCTCCTACACAACCCCACCCCCAAACGCAGAGACATTAAACTAACCTTGACCAGTTGAGTCTTCATGTTCTAAGTGGAACTATCTGGAGAGTCCAGCTATATTGACATGGTTACTCCCAGGTCTATGTTCCACTGTATAGCAGTGCTTAATTTGTGCCGGTGCTTTCCGGTGCTTAGCACCGGCACTTAATTGACAGCGCCGGGTCTACATGCATTGCAGCACGTCATTGACTTTCTTGGATAATAATTTACCTGACCTCTATTACTGTACTTGGCTGTGTGTATCACAGTGTGTTACTGTTATTTTATGTTACAGTGTCTGCTGCTGAGTTCGTCCGTCTGTCTCATTCTCATCAATCAGAGTCAGTGCAATGAAATCTCTATGTTCCGCGGCCGCGCTGCCCTTTGTTCAGTGTTCCCGGCTGGTGGGGCGGGATGGGCTGGATTGTGGTTCTTCTGCGGGGGTTGGGCGGCAGCAGACAGCGTGAGCGTGCGCAGATGGGGGGCTTGGGGGAGGGAGCCGACCGCCGGGAGGTCTCCTCCCCCGGGCGGTTTGGGAGGGCTGCGAGGGGTTTCCCTTTAAGGAGACAGAAGTTTCTAGATTTGGGCTGGTCTAGTAGGACCAGTATAGCCCAATTATAAACTCCCCTCCCACTGCCTACCAGCCACCATTTTAGGTTTGGTGACCTGGTGGCTAGGAGGGCTTGTAGCTTTTTTGTGTGTGGAGTGCTTACTTGGGTGCATTTTGATACTTTTATTAGAGTTTCTTGTAGCATTTCTTCTACTGTGATGGAGGACTATCGCGTTTTGGAGGCCATGAGGCTGCTGTCCGAAGCAGGCCGCATGGACTTATTGGTGGGAGGGGGGCCGGCGCGCCCCCAGCGCCAGGCCTCCGCCGGCGTCTCCGCTGCTGTGCTGGCGTGTTCCCCGCCTACGAAGAGGCGTTCGGGACAGGTAAGCGAAAGGGGCCGGTCCCGTACGAGGAAACCGGCCCCTTCCATGCAGGCGCGTGGGGCTGGGGGGGAGGGGGGTGCTTTGCTGGAGTCCGGCGCTCCTGTGGCGGGCGCATTTGCAGCGCGGCCGGCTACTTCGGTAAGAGCTCGGGTGGCGGTTGGGGTGGGAGCGGCTCCGGCGGTCCCTGACGGGACTCCCGGACATTCGGGCGGGACAGGCGCGCCTTTGTTTCCACCGGCGGTGCAGGCGGGAAGTGTGCGGAACGTTGAAACGTTCCTGCCGCTTTCACATGCTGCGGGCAAGCGAGGAAAGGGGGGGCGGAGAGGGAGCAAGAAGCGCTCCGCATCCGACCCCCTGGGGGAGCGTGTTTTGGAGCCTGAGTTCGTTGTGTTGGCCAGGGGTGCACGAAGGGGTTCAGTACAATTCGCTGATCTTCGTGGTGCATCACAAAGGCATATGGAGCCTCCAGTACATGTGTCAGAGCGGGTGGTGGCGGAGACACAGCTTACCACGGACGCAGGTGCACAGATGTTGTTGTCCCCTTCCAGCCTGTTGGTTCCTGGAATTTGTGCTGTAGAGGGTATTTTGTCAAGTCGGTCTGGGGCAGGTGGGGTGGTGACACATGGGGGTTGTGAGACTCCTTTTGTCCCGCTTGTTTCCTCACATAGTGTTGGTGTTGCACAGGATGAGATGGGGGCTAATGTGGGCAGCCCTTTACTGTTTTCTACCCCTGGTTCATCGGTGGGTGCTGATTTGTCAGTGGGGGGGGTTCCAGGGGAGAAGGAGAGTGGGCCCAGATGGGTGAAGGGGGTTCTTTGTCTGGTTGTACTTTGGGTCAGGAGCTTTCAAGGTCAAGGGGAGGTGTTTCCGGTTTTCAGGAGATGGAGGTAGGTTTGCAGAGAGAGGACAGGAGGGCGTCACAGGTGGGTCAGGGAGTCTTTTCGTGGGAGGGACGTGGGGCTGGCCCTGCTCATGCCTCAGGGTTGGCGGGGCTTGGGATGCAGGGTGTGGAGCATTTGGTGGGGTTTTCATGACCAGATGTGCGGTATGCAGAGGCAGTGGGTTTCCGGGGCACGTCTTTGGGACAGGAAGGGTTTCGCGGGCAAGTGAGTGGCGGGCCCCTTCAAGGGTTTCGAGAGGCGGTCCCAAGTTGGACTGGAGATGCAAGAGGTCCACATTTTATGTGGGGATCTCCTGGATGGGAACATTTTGGTACCTCTGGTTTAGCGCAGCGTGGTTTTCAAAGGGATGATGAGGGCCAGGTTTGTGGTGCGGGGGCCCCTCTTATTGCTCCATCTTCAGCGGTGGCAGGGGGTAACCTGGATGTGGGCGATGATGAAGAAATGATAGGCGATTCCCCGGTCAGGGGACGGCCTGCGAGGGGCGGCATTAGAGGGCGCTCACTGGATAGGTTGCAAGGGATGGTTGTTGAGGCTAATTTGCAGAGGTCAAGGTCTGTTTCAGGTGTTGTATTTAGGGACCCTAGCACACCAGTCCAAACTTTTTCTTTTCAGGATAGGAATAGGTGCGGAGTTCCAGACTTGGCAGGGCGCGGTCCAGTCCCATCTCGCCAAGGGGAAGTGAGGAGAGTGCCTAGCGCGGCCCTCTCTGTTCCACCGAGGGATCCCGCCGCGGTCAGCACACGAGGGTCTGGCGTGGCCCCGCCGGCCCCAACGAGTAGCAGGTATAGGTGGCAGGCCTTGCCGGCGGCTATGGAGCTGCAGAGTCAACGCGCAGGGAGGTACAGGCGCGTACAGCCTGCTCCCCCTCCTGGAGTTTCAAAATCATTTAAATGTACGGTGGTTGATACCGGGTTGGGTAAGACCCGTGGTGATTTGTTGCATACCAGTGTCGATTCAGTGGTGTTGGACTACGACGAAGAGAGTCCTGAAGAAGGTGAAGTGCGGGATCCGGAAGGGGGGGTGCCCTCTCATGTTTCTTGTAGTGTGTTACAGGCTCCAGTGGTCCACAGTCAAGTGCAAGGGAGAAGAGAGCACGGCCCATCGAGTAGGGCGCCTCGCAGACCGGATGCATTGACCTCGGAGACACGGGCGGAGCCATCGAGAGTGGTCTCTCTGTTGCCAGGTGAGCAATCAGCCACACAGGCCAAACCTACGATGGTGTCTGTGGGTACAGGTGGTGAAACCGAAGTGATTAGTGGTGATGGCCGTCTGGTCAAAGGTCGTTATGTAAAAGACACAGCAGTTGGTACAGATGATGTGGTAGACGTTACGAACAAGGTGGTAAGTGGTGTTATGGCTGGTGCTTCCAGCAAGGTTAAAGAGCCTGTGGCCAGTAAAGAATTAAAAATCAAGAAAATGCCTTACATGGGGGTTACGAAACCGTTAGGTGCTCATCTCATGTTAAGTACCAAGGAACGAATTTGGAATGGTGAGTATGTGGAACTACTGAAGCTACTCCACAGGGAAGTCCGGTCTAAAGAGGGGTCTAAGGAGGAGGAGTTTGAGCTGGCAAAACGCCCCAGAGTGCCGTTAACTATTGAAAACTGGACAGCTGCATTTTTGATTTATGCCAGTGTATATTGCGAAAAGTTCCCTGAGCGCAGCGTGTCCCTTTTTAAATACATGGACGTCATTCGCAAGGCCCAGATCACCGGGGGTGGTTTTGCTTGGTCTCAATATGATGAGGAATTTAGAGCCAGGATGGCTTGGGACCCGGAGGCTAAGTGGGGGGAGCTGGATAATGACTTGTGGCAACACACAATGGGGTCGGCGTCAGGGGGGAAAACCATTTTTACGGCCAGTGTTTTGCCGTTAGTTTATCGGCCCTTTCAGGGGAAGCCCACCCGGGGAGGGGTGGGGGCCACTGCAACCTTGCACTCAGGGTCTGGTTTCTGTTGGGAATTTAATAGGGGCTCCTGTACCAGGGAGTATTGTAAATTTAAACATGAATGCTCAGGTTGTGGTAGGAAACACCCGTTGTCCAAGTGTTGGGACAATCAGCCATCGGAGGGTACACATGGAAAGCAAACGGTTTCAGGAACATCAAATAAGACTTCACAATTTTCAGGAGGAAGGGGATACAGAGGTGCTAAGGGTGCTGGGTCCAAGGGCTCGTACGCCAGTTAATTTAGAAAGGCTGCGTATTGCCCTCCATGACTTCGAAGATCAGTCAGCAAAAGTTACACTGTTGGAAGGTTTTCAGTTTGGGTTCCGACTCGGTTACTTAGGTTCTAGGGAACGGAGGTGGTCTGCCAATTTAAAATCAGCTTCTGAACATGCCACAGTGGTACAAGACAAACTTAATAAGGAGGTACATGAAGGGAGGATGGCTGGCCCGTTTCACGATTGGCCGATCCATAACTTGATTGTTTCACCGGTTGGAGTTGTCCCGAAGAAAGAACCGGGACAGTTTCGACTGATTCAACATTTGTCATGGCCTGAAGGGTCGTCTGTTAATGATTTCATTGACCCAGAGGCAGTGTCTGTCTCTTACTCTTCGGTTGACGTGGCCATGTCACTTGTTGTGACAGCGGGCGCAGCCGCTGAGATGGCTAAGTGTGACATCAAGTCTGCTTTTCGGTTATTGCCTGTCCACCCGGACGATTGGACCCTTTTAGGTATTCAGTTCGCTGGTAAATGGTACGTGGACAAGGCACTGCCGATGGGCTGCTCCATATCATGTGCCTTGTTTGAGTGTTTTAGTACTTTTCTGCAATGGTATTTTTCCCATCAGTCCGGTCATACCCTGGTAACACACTATCTCGATGATTTTTTCTTTGTCGGATCCCCGGGCTCCGCGGAGTGCCAGAAGGCTCTGGACACATTCCAAGGGCTCATGGAGGATTTGGGAGTTCCTTTGGCTCCCGAGAAAACAATGGGCCCTGCCACTGTCCTCTCCTTTTTGGGTATTGAAATAGACTCTGTGGTTATGTCTGCTCGACTGCCCGAGGACAAAAGGGTCAACATGATTGAATTACTGGATGTGATGTTGTCAAAGAGAAAAGTGTTGGTGAAAGAGATTCAAGTGCTTTTGGGTCATTTGAATTTTGCCTGCAGAGTGGTGAGAGCGGGCAGGACCTTTTGTAGGAGACTGGGCAGGGCTTTGGCAGGTCATCATTTGCCCCACCATCGTGTTCGCCTGTCTGCTGGTGTCAAGGAGGATTTGAGAATGTGGAAGTTTTTCCTGAACTCCTTCAATGGTGTCCCCTTGGTCAGAGAGGTTGACTTTCAGTGGGATGTACAAATGTTTTCGGATGCTGCTGGCAGTGATGGTTTTGGGCTCTTTTGGAATGGCAAATGGTGTGCGGAACGTTGGCCCGATGAATGGTTGAATGGAGGTCGCAGCATCACTTTCCTGGAACTGTTCCCTTTATTGGTCGCCTTGACACTGTGGGGGGAGGAATTGGCGCACAAGAAAGTGCTGTTTCGTGTGGATAACATGGCGTTGGTGGAGATAGTGAATCGCCAATCGGCCAGGGACGGACAAGTGTTGAAACTTATGAGAGTTTTTGTTCTTGGTTGTTTGAAACACGATATTCATTTTCGTGCTTTACACATTCCTGGCGTGGACAATGACATTGCGGATGCTCTGTCTCGTTCACAGTGGGGGAGATTCCGTGGACTGGCGAGGGATGCGGACAGATCCCCGACTCCGATGCCGAGTCATCTGTGGCACGTCGGCGAGGTCGGGTCGTTCAATTGGTGGTAGGTTCTCTGTCTGTGTCCACGCGTTCTGCGTATTCCCTTGCGTGGAAGGAATTTCTGGACTCTGGTGCTGTCAGAAGGGAGGATCTGTCGAGTCGGTCGGATGATGTGGTCAACTTTATACTGGACCTCATGGATAAGGGTTTGACCAAAGTAACCATTGCTGGGAAACTGGCGGGGATTGCTTTCATGGGGAAGTTGTGGTGGGGCTATCCTCCATCTGCGGGGGAAATTGGTAGAAGGATGCTTGAGGGCTGGGCCAGGGAGCAAGGGCACGTTGGTAGATCCAGAGCCCCTCTATCTTGGCAAGTTCTTGCCAGGTTAATTACAGTTTTGCCTTTAGTTTGTTCGGATGATTTTGAGGCATGTCTTTTCTCAATGCTGATGGCGTTCATGTTTTTTGGTGCTTTCAGGGTATCGGAGTTGTTGGGTTCCAAATATAAGTGTGGATTGTTTTGGAAGGACGTTTTTTGTTATGATGAGGGAGTTCATGTATGGTTGGCCAGTTCTAAAACTGATCAGACGGGTAAGGGGAAAGGTGTGTGGTTACAGGCACGTGCTCCGAAGCTTACTTGCCCTCTACTGCTGGCGCGGCGCTGGCGTTCCTTGTGTGGGGGTGGCGATGAAGTCCTGGTTTTCCAACATATCAATGGCACCCCTGTAACACCTTATCAATTACGTATGGTTCTGCGCAAAGCGCTACAGCACATAGGTCTCGATGGCAATCTTTATGGTACTCACTCTTTCAGAATAGGTGCAGCCACTGAAGCTTTTCACAGAAGTTGGTCTGAAAGGGATATTAAGCGATTGGGGCGCTGGTCTTCTAACTGTTTCCAGCGTTATGTGAGGAGCTCGGCGGAGGAGGCGCATGCGTCATCCTCCTTCACATGATTCTAACTCTCTTTTCTTTTTCAGGATCCGTTGCTGGGCCTCGCTCCTCGGTGGTAACGGTCTAATAGTGGGGCATTCCTTTGTCAAGTGGGCCAGAGTCCAGGCAGCGAGGAGTTACTTTGGAGACCTACTTGGTTTCAATGATCGAATGTTTAACGTTCTTTGGAAGGGTAAAGGCGGGATGCTCTGGAGAGAGTTGATCCCTTGTTTGAACAACAACATGGTGGGCGGTGTCTGCCCGGATATTTTAGTCATTCATTTGGGAGAAAATGACCTATGTGCAACGAAAGGTGTAGTCTTGCTGCGAGCTATGAAACGAGATTTAGGCCTCATTAAGGAACGGTGGGCTGGGTGTCATGTTTTTTGGACAGAGTTAATCCCTCGCAGGATATGGAGAGGAGCGGTGAATCCCAGGGCTGTCGATCGGGCTAGGAAGAAAGTGAATTCGGAGGTGTCTCGTTGCTGTAGGAGCCTTGGTTTCAGCAGGATTTCACACAGGGACATTAAGTTTGAGTCTGTTGAGTTCTTTAGGGATGATGGAGTTCATTTGTCCCGTGTGGGCATGGAACTTTACTTGTTGGAGATTCGTGAGGTTTTAGCCCGGGCATTGGCCATGCAGCGCTGATTTTCTGGTTTCTCTTTCGCTTCGCGGTTGGGGGGCAGAAAGGGAGGCGTGTCTTCCCCGCCTACCTTTCTGGGTGGCGGTGTTTTTGGGTATCATTACGGTTTTAGGCAGATTGCTGGTTGAGTATTAGTTCGAGTATTTCTTTGACAAGTGCTGGGGTATGTTGGTCATGGTTTGACCGTTCAGTTTTGTGAGGGGGGTATCTGCAGGAGTGCAGGGTCAGGCAGGGTTTATGGTTATGGAGGACCTGACCGTTGTTATTGCAATTGTGGTTTGACGAATAAAGTTTTAACGATGACGTATGTTTGTTCAATGACGAAATGTTTTATTGATGATGTAATGTTTTATTGATGACGTAATGTTATAATGCTGTTATATTGTTTATTGATGTATTGTTGGGAGCGGGAGGGCTCAAATGTTTTAGGGGTGGGGGAGGGTTCGGGGGGCTGAGTTTGTAGTTATTTATTTATTTAGTGAGGTTTAGTTTTGTAAGGCGTTGCCAAGGTTGGTATTTGTAATGTGCACCTGTGTCTTAATAAAGCGGCCTTTTACACACACATACAACTTTTGGTCTACTTTTCTCCCACCCCTCGCCCTCCCTCCCAAGGGGGGCTTGGGGGAGGGAGCCGACCGCCGGGAGGTCTCCTCCCCCGGGCGGTTTGGGAGGGCTGCGAGGGGTTTCCCTTTAAGGAGACAGAAGTTTCTAGATTTGGGCTGGTCTAGTAGGACCAGTATAGCCCAATTATAAACTCCCCTCCCACTGCCTACCAGCCACCATTTTAGGTTTGGTGACCTGGTGGCTAGGAGGGCTTGTAGCTTTTTTGTCCCTCCCTCCCTCCCTCTTTTTTGCATTAATGTTCCTTTTTCCCCTCGCTGTCTCGTTTTTTCCCATTTTTGGTGCTTTTTGCTCCAATTTTCTTTTTTTTTAAGTGAAAGGCTGTTTTGTGGGACACCGGTGTGCAGGGGTTTTTTATCTTGTATTTGTATTCGTCGCTGGACACAGGTGCTGTGCGGTGTTTTTGGGTATCATTACGGTTTTAGGCAGATTGCTGGTTGAGTATTAGTTCGAGTATTTCTTTGACAAGTGCTGGGGTATGTTGGTCATGGTTTGACCGTTCAGTTTTGTGAGGGGGGTATCTGCAGGAGTGCAGGGTCAGGCAGGGTTTATGGTTATGGAGGACCTGACCGTTGTTATTGCAATTGTGGTTTGACGAATAAAGTTTTAACGATGACGTATGTTTGTTCAATGACGAAATGTTTTATTGATGATGTAATGTTTTATTGATGACGTAATGTTATAATGCTGTTATATTGTTTATTGATGTATTGTTGGGAGCGGGAGGGCTCAAATGTTTTAGGGGTGGGGGAGGGTTCGGGGGGCTGAGTTTGTAGTTATTTATTTATTTAGTGAGGTTTAGTTTTGTAAGGCGTTGCCAAGGTTGGTATTTGTAATGTGCACCTGTGTCTTAATAAAGCGGCCTTTTACACACACATACAACTTTTGGTCTACTTTTCTCCCACCCCTCGCCCTCCCTCCCAATTCCGATTGCGCATTGCCACGCCCTACCATTGCCGCGCACGGGCCGGTCGCACCCCACCACTGAGTAAACGTGACTACTGGTACTTCAATCAATGGCCGTTCAACTTAAGTCTCCAGCGACGACCGACAACTACGTTGGTTGAGGATCGCAGGCAGCAGTAGTAGTGGGGCCATACTACAGTAAACAGGCAACAGCTGCAGCACAAGGTGAGGCAGGCACTGCAGGCCCGCCTGGCCCAGTGTGCCCTTATTTTTCAGTTAACGCACGCACCGCAGTGCACTTTCTGCACTCTGCAGTCACTGCGTGTCTACGTTCTTCTGGCTTTGCTGTATTTTCGAACACTGACTGACTGACGACCCACCCGGTCCCCGGCCCCCTCCCCCGACGTTCCATTGATCCTACACCCCCCACTCCTTGAAAAAGTATGCTAGTCTACTGTAGAATGAGCACCTACCTGGCACATTGTCTGCGTGCGTCTGCGGTAGTAGTTCACCTCTGGCCTTAAAATGTTAGCGCAATAATATAAACAAAATAATGCATTTTATTTCGAATGCAAACACATACAGATTTTTAGTAATCCAGGCCAGCCGCCCGGCCCACCACGTCAACAAACAAACCCTAAGTTTAAGTAGATGTAAGCAGGAAGTTAGTTAACTAAACAAGTAGTGTAGTAGCAAGTGCGACGTAGAGTAGCCACCATGCGCCTGCCGTCCATGCCATGATGATTGATGATCATCTTCAGCTAGACAAACCTCTCCAGCGCTCCAGTTACACTGAGCACTTCATTGTCTGCCTTGTTTTCCCTGCAATGTCACCTTAGGGCCCACAACATCGCAGTGCGAATTTCCTTTCAGATAAAAAAAAAAGTTTTAGTTTTAATATGTTTATGTAATCTTTTTATCGATCCACTTAAAGGACATATTGCAGGTTTCCCCATTGACATAAAACACGAAGTGACAAACAAACATATTGTGGATAATGGCGTGATTAAAATGAGAACCCGATGTTCAATCCATAAGTAATTTAACAAGACTGTTAGTACCTTCCAAGTCACTGCTTAATACTGCTTTGTTTTTGTCTCGTGTCTTCCGTGCCTCTGCTACTTCATCTCCCCTTGCTGTGTTCTCCCCAGGCCCCCACCACTAGCTGCTTTAAAAACACTCTTAAGATGGCCTTTTTTTAATGTACACTGTTTGTGTGTAGACTGACTCATGGTCTATCAAGTTACCCAATCTGGTGGTAAGTGGTTTTATTTTATAAACTGTTGTAATTCATTTTAATTTTCAGGCTGTTAAGTTGTAGTTTCACTCATGTTTGTTTTTTTCGACTCACTTTTTTCACTTGTTCCAATGCCTGTTTCACTTGTTCAAATGGAATATGCATAATGATGTTACTTTCACCCTATTAAATAACAAACTCGTCCTGCTTCCTTCTTTTCTAATCACACTTTACACTCTTTGGCTTGTTACCTGATCCGCCATGTTTTATTGTAGAAAGAACACCATATCAGCCAAAATACTCCAAACAACAATTAATTTGCAATGCAACAGGTCTTGCATTTATGCGAATTTGAGCTATAGGCATGTAAATGACAATGCCTTTTATGTATGGTTTGGTTTTTAAAACATAAATAAAACGCATTGTCATTTACACTACCAATAGCTTAAACTTGCGTAAATGTGAGACCTATTGCTTTGCAAATGATTGTTTTATCTGCCTGCACAGTTCAAAGGGTGCTTGACCTTAAGTGATCAACAAGAAAGAGCTTTCAGAGTCCTACTGAGACAGGGGCTCCATCCACATATTAATACCTCTGAAGACCTCGAAAAATCATAACCCCCAGTTATGCTAACTTGAAGAATCCTTTTGATCTGTCCTGTACATGACCCATAAACTGGTCTCATTATGTCATCCTATGCAAATATTTTATTTTTCATAGCCACTTTTTTCTTCATCACTTTGGAGAGCATGTTCCAATTTGTGAGTTCAGCATTCCTGCTGTACAGAAACATTTATTTGGTTTGCTTTAATAGACTAACCGTAAGCTCTGTGCATAGTAAGAATCTAGGAGGGGCTGATCTACTAGATTGGAAGGGGTTAGTAACCCCGTTCCAATGGTGGCTGGGATGCTGCTTTCAGGAAGTTTCTGTCTTTCCAGCCCTGAAAGCAACTCCCTCAGTCCTCCCTCATTCACAGCACACTGCACGCCAGTCAAAGCAGGAGTCCCTCTCGCCCCTTTGCTCGAGGGTGCCAAAAACAACCACTTAAGAGGAACCCTATTATTAAAGCAGCAGCGCATACACACCACTATCCCACCTTCAGCTCTGTGGAGAACACCACCTACCACCGTACACTACCTATGTTTGCAGGATAGATTATGTCGCAGCCATGTGCATTGCAGTGCGTGTGCAGTGAATTTGGAGAAGTTATAGTGCATATGATGACTGTGTAAGCCTAATGAACCTGGATATTTGATGGCCATGACCCAATATGTTTATTTTTTAAAGACATGACCCCCCTATATATCATGAAATCACTGGGTATTACATCTGGCTTTCCGAAGTGCCAGTTGAGGATGTGGGTAGAGCCAATAGAGTAAGTGGGTGGAGCCAGGGGAGGAAGTGGGTGGAGCTGGTAAAGTGGGTGTGGCCTCCTTAAAAAAATTGAGCACCTGCACTTAATATTTTACAAATTAAGCACTGCTGTATAGTCCATCCTCTGTAGGGAAAGAGACCACCTCAAAAGTTAGGGTTTTTCACCCTTCATCTGTTTTAGCATAAGAGGCGCTTATGGTCAGTCTGAACATTGAAGTGAGTGCCAAACAAGTATGGCCTCAGCTTCTTCAGAGCCCAAACCACAGCAAAGGCCTTCCTCTCAATAGCTGACCAAAGTTTCTCTCTAGGAGTCAGCCTACAGCTAATAAAAGCTACTGGCCGGTCCTGACCTTCATCATTCAATTGTGTCAGCACAGCCCCTACCCCCTACCCCCAACTCAGATGCAAATGTTTAGACAATGAATTCTTTGGAGTAGTTAGGACTTTGCAGAATTGGTGCGGTGCACATGGCCTGCTTCAAGTCATCAAATGTCTTTTGACCGCTGACTGTCCACTGAACTTTCTTAGGCATTCTTTTAGAAGTTAAGTCATTCAGGGGTGTCACAATGGATCCATACCCCTTGAGAAATCTTCTGTAGTACCCAGTCAGGCCCAAGAAAGCTCTGACCTGAGTCTGGGTAGTTAGAGCAACCCAGTCCATGATGGTCTGGATTTTGCTCTGCAATGGTTGAACCTGGCCTCCACCTACGAGGTGGCCCAGGTACACAACCTGACTCTGCCCTATCTGGCACTTAGTAGCCTTGATAGTTAAGGCTGCTTTCTGCAGGGCCTCAAAAACATTTCTCGGGTGGACCAGGTGATCCTCCCAGGTAGAGCTAAAGACAGCAATATCATCTAGATATGCTGCACTATAGTCTTCCAGGCCTGTTAGAACTTTGTCCACCAACCTTTGAAAAGCGGCAGGTGCATTTTTCAAACCAAAGGGCATTACCACAAACTGATAGTGCCCACTAGGGGTTGAAAATGCTGTCTTTGCTTTACATCATCAGCTAATCTGACCTGCCAGTAGCCAGCTGTAAGATCAAATGTGCTAAGAAATTTGGCTGAGGCCAACATGTTTATAAGCTCATCTGCTCTTGGGATTGGAGGGGCATCAGTCCTAGTGACTGCATTGAGACCCTTGTAGTCTACACAAAACCTCATCTCTCTCTTACCACCCTGGGTGTGAGGTGTTGGTACTAAGACCACTGGACTAGTCCAAGGGCTAACTGAGGGTTCAATAACTCCCAAAGCCAACATCTTCTGTACTTCAGTCCTGATACCGTACTTGACATGATCAGGTTGCCTGTAAATCTTATTTTTAACAGGCGGACTGTCCCCAGGGTCCACTTCATGAGTGCACCACGTAAGCTAACTTGGAGTCAGTGAGAACATGTTCCTATACTGATTAAGCAACTGTCTACAATCAGCTTGTTGCTGAGCAGTAAGGCTGCCTGCCAAGGCTACACCATCAACTGACCCATCATCAGGGTTCTGTGAGAGCAGATCAGGGAGTGGATCACTGTCTTCCTCCTGTCCCTCATCAGTAGCCATGACCAAGCCCATGTCTGCCTTGTCAACATCAGGTTTCAGTCTGTTGATATGAAGCACCCTATGGGGGCTCCTGTGAGTTCCAAGGTCTACCAAATAGTTAACCTCTCCCTTCTGCTCAACAATTGTATGGGGGCCACTCCACTTGTCTTGGAGGGCTGCTGGGGCCTCAGGCTCCAACACCCACACTTTCTGTCCTGGCTGGTAAACAGTCAGCAGAGCCTTTTGGTCATGCCAGGCCTTTTGCAATTCCTGGCTAGCCTCAAGGTTTTTGGTTGCCTTTTTCATGTACTCAGCCATCCTGGAGAGGAGACCAAGTACATAGTCCACTATCTCCTGTTTAGGGGGTTTGAGAGGTAACTCCCATCCCTCCTTCATCAGACACAATGGCCCTCTTACAGGATACCCAAACAGAAGTTCAAAAGGGCTGTAGCCAACCCCTTTCTGAGGAACCTCCCTGTATGCAAATAAAAGGCAGGGCAGTAGGATATCCCATCTCCGCCTCAGCTTTTCTGGGAGAAACTTGATCATACCCTTTAAGGTTTTGTTGAATCTTTCAACCAAACCATTGCATTGTGGGTTAAGGGTGTGGTGAATTTGTAATTCATTCCACACTCCTTCTACATTGCAGTCAAGTAACTGGACATAAAGTTTGCATCTCTGTCAGAAACTACCTCCTTAGGGAAACCCACTCTTGAAAACACTCCCAAGAGGGCCCTTGCCACCACAGGTGCTGTAGTAGTCCTAAGGGGAATTGCTTCTGGATACCTAGTGGCATGGTTCACCACCACTAGGATAAATCTGTGCCCAGATGCTGTTTGAGGATCCATAGGACCAACAATGTCAATCCCTACCCTCTGAAAGGGAACTCCCACCACAGGTAGTGGTATCAGGGGGGCCTTTGTTGTACCACCTGCCTTGCCACTGGCTTGACAGGTGACACAGAGAGCGACAAAACTGCTTTGTGTCTTCAGACATGTGGGGTCAATGAAAGTGAGGCATAAGCCTGTCCCAAGTCTTGTTATGGCCCAGATGACCTGCTAGGGGAATATTATGGGCTAGTGTCAATAGGAAGCCCCTGAACTTCAAGGGTATAACCAACCTCCTGGCTCCATCAGGCTTGGGTTCTCTATTCTCTGAGTACAGGAGTCCATCATCCCAATAAATCTTATGGGTGCCACTAGCATTCCCAGCAGCCTCAGCAGCAGCCTGCTATCTGTGGGGTTCAAGAGAAGGGCAGCTCAGCGGCTCCTGACTCAAATATGCCCTGGAAGGGCCCCTGTCGCCAAGAACTCAACCTGATCAGACTCAAGCTCATCTGGGACAGTTCCTTCTGCAGGACTACAATCATCTCCCTCAAGAGACTGATCTGTATTCTGAGTCAGGGGGAAGGCACTGCCTTAACCCTACTGCTCCTTTTCTTGGAAGGTACCTGGTCCATTCTTCCAGAATCCAGGGCCTGTTCAGTGTTAGACATTTTGGCCTGTGACCTAGTCACAGCAAACACATGTGCAGAGACACCTAACATGTCTGCATGAGTCTCTGAGCTCCACTACAGCCCAGGATGAAGTTTCCAAATCATTGCCAAGTGAGCATTCAACAGGGAGGTCTGCACTTACCACAACCTTTTTGAGGCCAGTTACTCCTACCCAGGAGAAATTAACAACTGCCAGGGCATGGTGGGTCCTGACATTACTAAGTTTCACCAAGTATGAGCTGCTCAGGAGCCACAAGGTCTTGTGTCACCATTGTGACACTTGCCCAAGTGTCCCTATAGGTCATAGCCTTCTTTCCATTGACCAAAGGCTGCGGTCTGTATTTGCCCAAGTTATTGGGACTCACAGAGGAGGACATATCCATGCCTCCATCACAGATCAGTACAACCTGAGCTGTAACTCTGACTAGGCCAGAGTCCATCTCAGACCCCAGGGTTAACCCTACTACACCCTTATTCGGAGTACCACCACCTGGATCTGAACTAGGGGCAACAGTTGCCTTAGGGGCAATGGTGGCTAGAGTTTAGCCTTTTGGCCTAGTACAATCACTAGCCCAGTGGGTGTTCTATTTACAGATTTTACACCATGGTGCAGATTTCTGTGGTCCTTGAGAAGACTTCTGGGGCCAGATGTAGGTAGCCCTTTACCGGTCGGAAACGGCCGAAAATACCGATTTTCGGCCGTTTCCGACCGGTAAAGGGCTATGGAGATGTAGGGGCTCACAAAACGGACATATTCAGTAATTTTACCAAATCGGTAATTTTACCGAATCGGTAAAATTACAGAATCAGTAAATTTACCGATTCTGTAAATTGTACCGATTCAGTAAAATTACCATTCGGAAAAAATACCGAATATGTCTTTTGAGATGTAGGTAGCACTTCTAACAGTGCTACAGAGCCTTTAGAATTCGGTATTTACCATGCAATACAATTGCATGGTAAATACCGAATTCTTGTGTACATGCACATCTGTGCATGTACACATGTGCCATGTGGCACACAGACATGCCCTAAGGGCATGTCTGTGTGCCACATGGCGCACACGCCAGTTACAGGGGTGCAACAGGGTGTCAAAGTGACACCCTGTCCCCCTTAACAATTCGGTATTTTTACCGATTCGGTAAATACCGAATCGGTATTTGCTATTGAATCCTATGGGCTTCAAGGCCCATAGGATTCAATAGCAAATACCGATTCGGTATTTACCGAATCAGTAAATACCGAATCTTACCGATTCGGTAAAAAATACCGAATTTTTACCTAAATCTCATTTACAGATTCATAAATACCGAATCGGTAAAATTCGGTATTTATGAATCGGTAAATGAGATTTACCTACATCTGGCCCTTAGTCTTTACCCTTTTCCCCACCCTTATTAGAATCTTGCTTCTTCTGGGCACCACCTTGGTTCTGAACTTTCTGCTTCACCCTGGTTCTGACCCATTTGTCTGCATTCTTTACCAATTCTTGGGTAGAGGCCAGATCAGAGTCTAGCACAGGGGTACTCATGGTACGGCCCGCGGGCCGGTGGCGGCCCGGCAAGCCTTCCTGGGTGGCCCGCGGACATTGCAGACACCTGTGTTTAAAATTAAATTAATTAAATAGTGTTCGCATATACAGCCGCAGCAGCGCGGACTCAGACTCTGCTCTGTGGGGGCCCGGGGGATTCCAGTGATTGTCAGAGGGGAGCTGCAGGGGCCTAAGAGGTGTAATTCAACAAAGCCTAATTAACATGTAAATGGTCTTTTAAAGACCCATGAAGTACTTGGTGCGGCTGTGTGCGTGCGGCCGGGGAAGCTGTCTCAGCCCGGGCTGAGGGCTGACACACACACACAGGTGAGAGGACAGAGAGGGAGGGAGGGAGACACAGAGGGAGAGGGAGACTGGGAGGGAGACACAGAGGGAGAGTGGGAGACAGGGAGGGAAACAGAGAGTGGGAGACAGGGAGGGAGACACAGTGGGAGGGAGGGAGATACACAGGGAGGGAGGGAGACACAGAGGAAAGGAGGGAGGGAGACACAGAGGGAGGGAGGGAAACAGAGAGTGGGAGACGGGGAGGGAGACCAGGGAGGGAGACACAGAGGGAGGGAAACAGAGAGTGAGAGACAGGGAGGGAGACACAGTGGGAGGGAGGGAGATACACAGGGAGGGAGGGAGACACAGAGGAAAGGAGGGAGGGAGACACAGAGGGAGGGAGGGAAACAGAGAGTGGGAGATGGGGAGGGAGACCAGGGAGGGAGACACAGAAGGAGGGAGGGAGATACACAGGGAGGGAGGGAGACACAGAGGAAAGGAGGGAGGGAGACACAGAGGGAGGGAGGGAAACAGAGTGAGAGACAGGGAGGGAGACACAGAGGGAGAGTGGGAGACTGGGAGGGAGACACAGAGGGAGAGTGGGAGACAGGGAGGGAGACACAGAGGGAGAAGGAGACTGGGAGGGAGACACAGAGGGAGAGTGGGAGACTGGAACGGAGACACTGAGGGAGAAGGAGACTGGGAGGGAGACACAGAGGGAGAGTGGGAGACAGGGAGGGAGACACAGAGGGAGGGAGGGAGACACGGAGGGAGAGTGGGAGACTGGAAGGGAGACACAGAGGGAGGGATGGAGACACGGAGGGAGGGAGACAGAGAGGGAGGGAGGCAGAGAGGGAGGGAGGGAAACAGAGAGTGGGAGACAGGGAGGGAGACACAGAGAGGGAGGGAGATACACAGGGAGGGAGGGAGACACAGAGGAAAGGAGGGAGGGAGACACAGAGGGAGGGAGGGAAACAGAGTGAGAGACAGGGAGGGAGACACAGAGGGAGAGTGGGAGACTGGGAGGGAGACACAGAGGGAGAGTGGGAGACAGGGAGGGAGACACAGAGGGAGAAGGAGACTGGGAGGGAGACACAGAGGGAGAGTGGGAGACTGGAACGGAGACACTGAGGGAGAAGGAGACTGGGAGGGAGACACAGAGGAAGAGTGGGAGACAGGGAGGGAGACACAGAGGGAGGGAGGGAGACACGGAGGGAGAGTGGGAGACTGGAAGGGAGACACAGAGGGAGGGATGGAGACACGGAGGGAGGGAGACAGAGAGGGAGGGAGGCAGAGAGGGAGGGAGGGAAACAGAGAGTGGGAGACAGGGAGGGAGACACAGAGAGGGAGACACAGAGGGAGGGAGGGAGACACGGAGCGAGAGTGGGAGACAGGGAGGGAGACACAGAGGGAGAGTGGGAGACTGGGAGGGAGATACAGAGGGAGAGGGAGACACAGAGGGAGAGGGAGATACAGAGGGAGACACAGAGGGAGAGTGGGAGACTGGGAGGGAGACACAGAGGGAGAGTGGGAGACTGGGAGGGAGACACAGAGGGAGAGTGGGAGACAGGGAGGGAGACTCAGAGGGAGGGAGGGAAGCAGAGAGTGGGAGACAGGGAGGGAGACACAGAGGGAGACAGACACAGAGGGAGGGAGGGAGAGAGAGAGAGAGGGAGAGAGAGAGAAGGAGGGAGAGAGAGAAAGATGTGTGTATGCTGGGTCTGGTGGCTCAGTGGACGAAGGTGTCCGCTGCAGGGACCTGTGTTTAACCTCATGGTCACAATTTTTGTTTGCTTTAGCCCCACCCCCTCCCCCTCTGACCCCGCCCCCGCCGGTGTGGCCCTCAGCCACAAACCACACTGTAAATTTGGCCCCCGAGAGAAAGTTTGTGAGTACCCATGGTCTAGCAGGTGCTGATGCAACAGCTGATTTTGACAATTATTAAGGACCTGCTCCCTCATAATTAAGTTGTACAATCCTGTATAATCACACACCTTACTGCCAAGTAGCCAGCCCTCCAGAGCCTTAGTAGCACAGTCAACAAAGTCAACCCAGTCCTGGGTCTGAGCCTTTTGGGTATCTCTGAACTTTATCCTGTATTGTTCAGTGGTTAGGCCAAATCCTTCAATCAGAGCACTCTTCAGGACAGTATAATCACCAGCATCCTCTTCTCTAACAGTGAGACCCTTGTCTGCAAAGGAGAGACACAAGATAGCTGCCCACTGCTCCTGGGGGACCTTCTGAACTTGGCAGGCCCTTTCCAGTGCAGTTATCAATTTGTAGATGTCATCCCCACTCTGGTAGGGAGGGACAATCTTGTTTAAATTCCTATGGTCATGAGATCTTTCTCTGTCACTAGGGAAGTTGCTGCCACCATGGGACTGTAGTCCCATCTTTTTTCTAGCTCTTTCAAGCTCTAGGGATTCCCTTTCTAAGGCTACTTGCTGCCTTTTGATTCTCTGCTGGCCTTCTTCAAGCCTCAGCTGTCTTTCTCTCTTCTCCTGGGAGGTGTCCCTCCTGTGAGAAGAGACATAGGTCCCTGCTGATACACCAGAATGGTCAGACTCCACAGAAGAAGGAACTCTTCCTGGGGGGACAAAGATAGTGCCACCTTGGCCTTCTTCTTCATCTCCAGTAGGAGCTGGATTGTCCAGGTCAAGGTGATTGTCACCATCCTGGTCACCATCAGAATCTGAGTCCTGGTGGTTTGGACCACTGAACCCTTCCTCCTCTGCTGCTCCCACCCCATTGCCTACCCTTTCTGAACTACTCTGAAGCCTTTCTATGGTAATCTGGCAGTAATACCTCCTTGAGGTGTCAGGTGTTGGCACTTTTGCCTGTCTTCAGTTTCCTCATAGTGCACAAAGCCCTTAATTCTAAGAATGGGAATGTGTCATACTTGGATGCCTGTAACATACTGACATCTGGCAGAGACCCACTGGTTCCAGGCCCTGAAGACATTACTAGTGAGGTGTGGTGTATGCACCTACCTACTCTAGTTGTAACCTACTAAACTCTCTTTAGTTGTAGAACGAGTGTGCTAAGCCCTTAACACACACACAACTCTAATTTCAGTAGAACTTACTGTATTTAAGCTTGTATTATATGTACCTCTAGTACCTTTAGTGGTTTTCAAATAGTCAATCACTTGAGATTATCTGGTAAAACAATGGCAAGCTGGACACCCACACGCTGCACACCAATGTGCGAAGTTGGCCTGGCATATGCTGTCCACTATTCTTGTGGGCACATTGCACCAGTCCAAACGACCCTTATTGATGGTAGTTTACAGACAACCTTAATAGAAAGCTATCCTAGTGGTAGCTGTGGAGAGCAGCCTTCAGGCTAAGTCTTGGAGGAATGTAAAGCAGCTTGTTTTACCAGTCTATAATCGCATGAATGACCGAATGAAAGGAGAACCACACCAGGTATGTTTATAAAATATATGTATTTTTTCTAAACACATCCCTCTAGTCCCTTTATGAGGTTAAAGGCAAAAGTACATTCAGTAAACTTAATATCACACAGTAAATTATCACAATATACGTTGAGCCCTAAGGGCGTACCAAACCATATATTAAGAAAGTGGTACAAGAACCACGACTTGCATAGACACAAGGCCTAGAGCCTGTAGAACCGCTGGTGCCACCAGGAACCAACCAAGATAGTGACACAAAGGACCCACGGTGGACGCGTGCAGTGTGTGAACACAGCAGCGAATCACCATTAACTTCTAAGGGGAAAGTCGCGGTTGGAATTTTAAAGACAAAGGACAGTTAGGAGAGGACTTGGAGCAAACCCCCTGAGACTTAAGGGGTTCTTGAGCCAACACCCATGGGAGCACCGGAGTACTCGAGTTACCTTACCCAGGGAAGCCAGGTGCATAGGTGTCTTTTGGTGTCGAGTTTCGTCGTCGTTTTGAATGGCGATCTGATGCAAAGTGCTGCTGATCCAAGCCTGGATCGAAGATGAGAAGAACCTGAAAGCAGAGAGGACAGAGTCTGGGTCACTTGCCAGTGACCAGGGGCACGATGTTTGAATGCCCACCGATGTCGGGAAATTTCACGTGAAGAAGGTGAAGCTTGACTCTTCAGCCACGAGGACCAGGAGGCGGCGTCGGCGACAACCAGGTTCTGGATTTGAGCTGTCCCACAAAGGATGTCGAGTGCTGTGGTGTCGGTTTCCGGATTGGACCCAATAAGCCTTGGCAACAGCAACCCATGCAGGAAACAAAGAAATGCTTTGGTGCAGATCAGCAAGGTCTGAGGGACTCACCACTTAGTGGGGAGTCAGGGCATGTCTGGAGCAACCAGGGAAGCTCAAGGAAAATCAGAATGGCCTTCGTGGGGACCCACCAGTCAATGGACCAGGGATCGCGAAGGAGGCACAAACGGAAATGCAAGAAGTGGGCTCACAGAACACTCGTGGAGTGTAGGCCCACTATCTTCGGTGCAGATAGTGCTCGGAGCTTGGGCTACAAGTATCCCAAAGCACAACTTCAGGAAAGCTCGGGAAGTCAATGCACTAGCAAATGTGCACGGTGTCCTGGGGTTCGGGTCCATGTCACTCGTGAGGGCTGCGGGTCTCAGCTTTGGCCTTCGAGAAGTCTGGAAGCCCTCTTCCTGAGCTGCAAGTACTTCGGAGTCCGGCGGGAGCTTCGAAGATGCAGACCGGCAAATGTTTCGGTGGTGCCTGCTTCAGCAGGGGAGTCACTCCTTGACCCCAAGGGAGATTCTTCCACCTCTAGTCTTTAGTATTGCGTCGAAGTTCCAGGATTCAGTTTCAGAGTTTCGTCCAGCTGTAATCTAAAGTTTTGTTGCCAGGGATCCCTTACTTATACTAAGAAAGGAGGTTGGACATACTCTGGGGACCCACCCATGGGAGAGTCTGGAAAGAGGGGTGGTTACACCTATTTCCTTTGTCCAGTTTCACGCCAGAGCAGGGGCTGGTAGCCCCTGCAACAGGTTTGAACTGGACCATGCACAGGGACACCAAATGTGCCCCAGTACAGACTTTCAAAGCACTCATGGAGTGCACCCACCCAGCCTAATACACTATTTTCCAGGCCTCCCCTGCCGGAGTGTCGGTCAGCAACAGGAGGCCAGACTCGTGTCTGTGGCTGCAGGATCCATTTTGTGATGCCAGGGCTCTTTTAAACTATTACCGGTTAGACCAGTGTGTACATGTCTCTCTCTCTAGAAGGGTGGAATTCTACCCCCGCTGCCAGGACTGGTGGGGAGGGGGGTAGGATTCCAAAGTGTTTGACACCAAACACGACATGTTTTCCTGCAGCCATTCCAAAGTTAGCAATTACTGCGAGGTTATAATGCACTTAAGAGTATATGGTCTGGCTGCATCACAGACAACCCCTAGAGAATAGGCACCGAAAGTTGCAGAGGGGCCCAGCTCATGCATGGGCACCCTCTCACACAAAACCAAGCACACTGCATTCAGGATTGATAAGGCCTGCCATAGGAGTGACTGATAGGTTTATATGTGTCAGTGATTAAAGGTAGATATAGGTAACCTATATCTTAGTAAGGGGTGCACGCACCACCGTACCCAGGCTGCAGCAGCAGTACTGTGGTGTCATTTTGGAAGACTTCCCAGGGTTGGCATAATACATGCTTCAGCCCCTGGTAGGCCTCTGGGGTACCTATGCCCTTAGTACCTGGTGTACCATATAGTAGGGACTCACAAGTGTACTCCAGTAACCAAACTGGTGTGTACCTAAAGTACATGCAATTAATTTCAAGAGGAAGCAGCTAGGCTGGGGTCCTGGATAGCAGGGCCCCAGCCAGACTAAAGTTGAAAAAAGGTGAAACACCAGCAAAAAGTGGGGGTAACCATAGTAAGCAGATCCTACTCTCCTACAATGACCTCTCCCCATTCCATTGTCCAATCAGAAGTAGGGGATTCACGAATATTGAAACATTGGGGGGTGGTACATACACTTAGAATAGAATAACTAAGTTAGGCTCAGTCAGTTAGATTGTCAGACTTGTCAGCGACCTGTCACCGACCCAATACTGCAACGGAAGGAGGCGGATTTCACGGAGGTCAGAGATGCTGCTCTAGCACTCTGACAGAAGAATCGAGAAAGGAGAGACGGAGTGAGAGAAGAGTCGCAGAAATCGCTGAGGGAGAAGAATCTGTCCATCCAGAAGGGGGAAGAATCGTAAAAAGTAGTACCAGAGAGGGGTTTGACGCAGGCGTTGCACTTAGAAGAGGTCACCTGTCCTGTCCTGAACCTGTCCTGATCTGTTGGCTCCTGACTACTCAAGGGTCCCTTTCCCAACTCCTTGTCCAAGGTTGGTCTTCACACCATTCTAGGTAAATGTAAATCTGTGTGGTATGTCCTTGTACCGTTTTCCTTTTCAACCCTTCCCGGGTACCAACATCATGAGATATTTCTAAACCTTTATGTTTTACTTTGATCATTTCTCCTTAAAAGTTAGTGTTTTACATGTATTGGTGTTTGACTCACAAAATTATTGCATAGATAAAGTTTTTAAACTCTCTCGAGTCTGTGGTCATTCAAATTAATAAAGGCAAATGTCCTTTCTACCTATTCTGCTTACAACCTAACCTATTGCCCAGAGGAAATTGAGAACTAAGGTGATAAGGTTTGGTAAGAAATGGTGTAAAGGGTAAAAATTAATCACAAGGTAAATATAAGTCCTGATCACCAGCGGTGATTGTCAGCTTATGTACGTGTGTTTTATGGGCCCAGGTGAGTATGGTGTTTTAGAGTAAACCCCAAGCTGGCAAATCCAGCTGCATCACCAGAAGCGTCCTATTTGCTCACATGTTACAACGCCCGCCCCAAGCCCGTAATGGAGAGAGCAGGGAGCGGTATGTCCTTGTCGGTGGAGGTCCGCTGCCTCGGACTATGAAGCACGACTCACCGGCTCCCAGGTCTTCCCCTCTGTGATCCCCAGGTCGATTGAGATCCCCCGCCGCAGGGGATGTCTACTGTGGTGCCGGTCAAGTCCGCTCTGCTTGCTCAGGATAGGAACAAGAGGTGCCACCCGCTCAGGCCTTTCACAGCATAATGGTCGTAGATGTGGGCCCCTACAGGTTCGGGCACCCCACAGCCACCACCGTAGTAAAAGAGGTCCACCTCGCTGGGTCACGAGCTGTGTTTTACATAGCGCTCCAGCCCTCCAACAGTGTTCATACAGATCTGACATTTTTCAGCTGGACCTGAAAGTTGTTGCAAAAAATCTCTTTTTTCAGGTGAAGGGTACCCAGTAAATGTTGTGTTTCCCTGCTTAGGATGCTTTAAAGAGCAGTGATGCAAATCGGAAAACAGTTAACAGGACTGACCATAAATACGCCATTCTGGTAAACTAAGGTGAGGTACACCGACCTGCTAGGACTGTTGGTGAAAGTGTCAATACTCTTTAGTGTTTGTGGAGGGTTGCTGATGAATCCCTCAGGTGAGATTCATCCTCCGGAGGACTCCTAAGCCTCATGGCCTGGAGGAGTTCAGGAAGAAGTGTAGCTGCAGATGCCTTTCAGGACAGGAGGGTGCCTTAATTAGGAATCCTAGGCTCCAGGGATTCTCAAAGGTTACAATGCTGCCAAGAGCAGGGGGTCAAGTTGGTGCCTGGAAAGGAGTCTACATCCCTCTTCAGCCCCTGTAGTACACATCTTTGAGTTTTACGTGTCTCAAGAGCTGAAAGCTTATAGGATGATACATGCTTACGGATCAGCCATTTTGGCAGGTCATGCATGCGTGGAAAGGCTTTATGTAGGGAAAGATTATTTGGAATGACGATTTACTGCAATTCCCTCCTGATCCCTCCTGAACCCAGCCATAAGTCATTGTAAGAGGTTAATAAGATTTGTTATTTGCTCATTTGGTGGCCTGAAAATGCAGGCTTGTTTTTGAAGGAACTCTTATGTAAGTTAGCTACATTACTTTGTCTAATCTCTTGTAAATGAGTACCGGATGTCAGGGCACTGAATGCTCCAGGAATTACCTTTGTTCTTTCCTGGAGAATGAAGACAAGTTTTAAACTGATGTCATAACCATCATTTCCAACCGAGCCCCACCTTAGTGGGGTGAAATGCTTAAAAGAATATAAGGCTAGAATGAACCCAATGAGGCAGATGGGAGAGAAACAGTTGTTTATTGCTTTGAAACCTTCACGTCAGTCAGTAGCGTCTCTTACTTTGGCATGTTGACTGAGATGGATTATGCAACAGGCAGACATCTTAATAGCAGGTTTTTGGTGCACATTGTACAGGAGGAGTGATGGACTGGAAGATGTTCTAGCTGTGCACACTGCTAGAAGATATTAAAACTGTATTGATCAGGGGATTTTGTTTTCAAATAATTACATTTTAAATCTATTGAGGTTCTTGCGGTAGATGTTAAAGAAAGTATACATTCTATTAAAACACGCAGGTGAATATTATCCCCCTTAGAGAAACGAAGCATATCCAGGTTGAACTGGTTTATTGTGATGTATGTCTGTGTTTAATATATGTTTACTCAGAACATAACGAATGAAATGGTTATAATATAGCCCATGTATTTTGTATGTTGTCTTGCTTTGTAATGATTCCAATCTTTAACGTGATACTGTTTTCCATTGCACTCTCTTACCTTTTTAACCGGAAGTGTTCCTTTAGGAGCGTTCTATAAGATTGAATGAATGAACTGGATGAATAAGCTCTGATACATCGTTGCTGTGGAGGAGTAGTAAAAGCAAGTTAGAGCCACTCACATCTGTGTCTTTCATAGAACCTATTCTTTCTTTAACGATAGTCCAGACAATTTGAATTGTCTGAGCTCCAGAGCTGCAACAGAAAGGTCAAGAAGGCTAGTACACTTCCCCGACGGTGGAACTAGCCATGGTCAGAGTTGAACCCTCATTTTGAATTTTGCACTGATGTATCAATGTATCCATTTTATACCTTGACTAGCAGCCCGCCCTGGCGTTGCCCGGGGGCAGAAGGGGGCTGGGGGCTGCATTTTGAGCATTTGTTTGGTCCCCCGCCCGACCCACCCCGACCCGACCCGACATTGCCCGCCCGCCTGCCTCCCGTCCGCCTCCCGCCTCCTGCCTCTGCCTTACCTCAGCCGCGCTCTACCTCAGCTGCGCTCGGGCTTAGCCCCCACTCCCGGGCCCCCGCCGGCCCCGACATTGCCCGGACCGCCTCCCGCCTCCCCTTACCTGAGCCGCCGCGCCACTCCTTGCCGCACGTCACTCCTCGCAGCACGTCGCCGCTCGTGACCGCTCCTCCCCGCCTGTCGTCATCACGCAGGTGTAGGTCGCAGTCAGCGCTACGTCGCGGCCGGCGCTTGTTTTAGGGGACTACTTTGTTTTTAAACTTTAATTTTTTAATTTACGTTTATTTTTTATTTTATGCAGCCTATGTTCATCTACACACCCTGAGGATTACAACAATGTATTGGGTGTGTGGATTGGCGCTGTGGTTCCCGAGTTTACCTTGCCAAAAGGTGCAAGTTCTCTCTTTATAATAGTAGTATAGATTCTACTACTGCATATTATATGTGATTGTTTAATGACCCTGCCTTTTTTTCAATAAAAATCTTATGTTAAAAAAAAAGAAGGCTAGTACACTGGCCTTTATTAACAAGAAATGATTGGTGTATTTGACCAAGTTTTTTCTAGTACAGTGACTTGTCAATATTGAAGTTTTTTTTATTCTGTTTGGCTCGACCGAGGAGAGACTGCAGCTCTGATCCTCCTAGACCTCTCGGCAGCCTTCGATATGGTCTCCCACCACACACTCATCACAAGGCTGCACAACACTTAAGGAACAACTCTCAAATCCTCTTTCCTCACCGGAAGAACACAAAAAGGCTGCTTTCTCCCTTTCCCATCCGAACCCAAGGAAATCATCTGTGGAGTACTCCAAGGATCCTTGCTCAGCCCCACTGCAGGGAAGTGCGCCTGGTATCTGGTGCTACTTTGACTGAAAGTGCACTGGGACATGATGTGCTGCAGAGTCAGCCATTTCACGAGGATTACACGAGTTACACTCCGTGCTTTCGCTGCTGCCGCCCTTGCTTTGACTCTGCTTTCTACTCAGCTTTCCGCTGCTCCGCAGCGCTGGTGCTCCCGGAGGCACCGAGGAGATCTTTTCGCCGTGAAGCCGTCTGCTGTGACCACTCCACCATAGCCCCCGTACCGCCACTTGCAGCCGCTTTGAGAGGCTCCTGTGCTGCCGGTCGTGCCTGCCTGCTTCGCCGTGTGCGGCCGCGGTGAGACCGAGGTGGGCGGGGCAGGTGAACCGAGGCGAGGTGGGGAAGGCAGGCGAGGTGTGATTCGGCAGGCAGGCAGGCTGTGGCCAAGTTGGACCCTGGGCCCCCCAGGTGCAACTTGTGGTGTGCTTGCAGACTACAGCTGAGGGATGCTGACTGCCCAGGAGGGTCGTAGACACCCCAGACCTGCTTTTGGAGGTGTGGTCAGCATGGTGGCCATCGGGAGTGCAGTGAGGAGAGCCAAGTGAGCGGTAGTGCCGAGGAGCCAGAGCAGCTGCAGAGGCTCCTGAGCAGACGCTGGCCACCTGTGAATTGTGTTCATTATTTGGCATTTGGCATCTGCTGCGTTTGGTGCAGTTTGGTTTTGGCACGCCCAGCGGTACTACGAGAGGTGACCACAGGAGGGGGTGTGGTGTAGCCTGTACTGTGCAGCAAAGAACTAGCTGGAGCGGTGATCACAGCGGCTGAAGTCTACCAGAAGCTGGGAGTTGGAGCTGACAGTAGGAGGTGAGGGATTTCTTGTGAAACGTGTAACACGATTTTCAGAGGCAAGTTGGAGGCAAACAATTCCAGCCCCAGTGCTCACAGCCGTATTGTGGAAAGACACTTTGCCTAATTGCCGAATTGAAAGCGGAGAATCTTTGGATGACGTGGGCCTGATTGTAATCGTCCAAAGTCACCGGAGAGACCTGTCTCTGACTGGTTAGTGGGTGCGGGACTGCGAGTCCCAGCAGGCAGAGCGCTCGAACCACCAGCGCACCTGCGGCTCTTCCCGCCCCACCCCTCCCCTGTTGCTGATAACGGCTTGCGGCCCCCGCTTCGCGGGAGCCGCTCGCAGCCGTCTTGTGGAAAGACACTTTGCCTAATTGCCGAATTGAAAGCGGAGAATCTTTGGAGGACGTGGGCCGGATTGTAATCGTCCAAAGTCACCGGAGAGACCTGTTTCTGACTGGTTAGTGGGTGCGGGACTGCGAGTCCCAGCAGGCAGAGCGCTCGAACCAACAGCGCACTTGCGGCTCTTCCCGCCCCACCCCTTTCTTGTACATAGGTCAGAACACAAACGCGCACGCGGGACGGAGCACGGGGCGAAGCCCGGGCAAAGGGCGGGCCCTCTGAGGCCCTCAGAGGCTGAAAAGGCTGGTGCTGTGCGGACCCTTGCATCATTTTTAGTATAAATTTATTGCATTTCCAGTGTTAGTATTATTGTGGTTAAAACGTCTATTTTTGGCTAATTTAAATAAATAATGACTGCCAAGAAATTGAGGTCTGGGAGACTTTTGATAGGCAGGTCTTGTTCTAAAACTAAATCTAATCCTTTATGAAATAAGGATGGCCAGGCCTCGCTATTAAAGGGAAAATCGCAGCTATTTAGCTTATGGGAAAGGGGCAAGGATAAAATCCTCACTGGGTTACCCACGTCAAACGATAGCTTACAGGTCAGAGACGTTGTGGTCCAATATGTAGAGACTAGGGGTACCACTCCTTCTTTCCCTACTTTTGCACCTATGAGGGTGGAGAGTATCGGCCCCCCTCAAGAGGAGTTGGGGAGTCCTCTCGCTCTATCAAAAATTTCTACTTCATCTCGGCAAATTGTTGACTCCACAAACAAACTTGGTTTTTCCCCCTCTCATAGATTATCCGCACCAAGTTTTAAAACTGTGGATGTCATAGTACATAGTAAAATGTTTAACTCTGGTGAATCCCCAACTCCTCTAGAGAATGCTTCTAGTACCTCACCGCAAGGGGCAGTGCAAAATATTGATCCCCTCTGTCTTGATATAGATATGGATCTCTGCAAAAGGTATATAGAAGATGAAACTGATGTGACATTAGATCCAAGAAAAACCCCGGTAGTTCCTGCTCCAACTGGGCTCCTATTATATAGCAGTACTCCTTCCAATAATTCTGTCCTCTCTTTGCCCCAGCTAAATATCTCTTCTAGTCCGCAATTTAATATAACTAATACCGACCCAAATGGGCCTGTTAGGCACGATAACCCAGTTTCAGAATCGTTGATATGTCTTGAACATTTGCTTTCTTCTATTCTTTCCTTGTTGGAAAGATTTGTTGGCGGTTCTGATTGTGTCTTGGACTCTGTGACCCAAATATTATAGGTTTTGCTAGATAGAAAGGGGGGGGAAGGACCCATTCTCTGCGACTGTTCAACCTGACTTTGTTGTACCGAAGGTTCTTTTGGAAGAGAATGTGATTACTGCTTCAGTCCAAACTGACTTTGTGGGGAACTCTCCGTCTTTAGATAAAAAGAAGGTACTAACAGTTCGGAAGATTTCTCCAATAAATCAGGCGGAAGCTCTCAGGAATAACTGTGTGGTGGAGGGTGATTTGGAAATCGAATCTATAGGTGTCCCGGGAAAAGAAATATGTCAAGATTTATTTCCCATCTTTAATCCTCCCCAATATTACAGTTAATAATTCCCCTGAGGAAACTCGGGAGGATAAGACGTCTTACGAGATACTGGGTCCATCAGATACGGGTGTTGCTCCCTTTTCCCCCCAAAATCCCCTCTCTTCTATCTCTACGCAGCCTATATTGGGTCTTACCTGTCCGATACCTGGGGGATTTGCCAATATAGTTCCTCCTGTGGAGTTGATGAAACCTGTCGATCAAGTGTCGACTAGCCTCAATCCTCTAGCGAAACCATTCCCCGCTTTTGCAGGACGGGAAATAGATGTAATAAGGCCAATGGAGATAACTGAGGAGGAAAATGTTGATACCTTTATTCTAGATTTTCTTCCATTATTTGATTCTGACTTTATTTTAAATAGATCTACGCTTCTTCAATGTCTCCACGAGACCGATGGTTTGAAATTGCTACAGACAAACAATATAGATTTAGTAAAAATCCTGAGAACTGATGTTGGGACCCTAACTAGAGTAAGATTCTACTCAAAATTTGTTGTTAACCTTATTCTTCAAAAAATTGAAAGTTTTCAGTGCAGAGGGATTGATGTTATGCCGTTTTTGGTAAAACCCCAATCCAATAGATTAATGGGCAAGCCTTGGTTTTCTCAGGCTGTAGTTGGAAATGGGGTCTATTCCTCTGATTTTGAAGACTTAAAAATTAGTATTGCAAAAAACGGACGGCATGTAGAGTATCCAAATCCCCCTCTCTCTCACTCTCAAAGTGTTCCAGCAGAGGAGTGCCATCAATGGAACTGGTTGCCCGAGCCCTAGCGAGTAAATCTTCCTATAAATCACAACTGCAACCATATCTTTAACAAAGACTTCAGGATTTTATCCTGGAATGCCGCAGGAATACGAAACAGTCGTGAAAAATTATTATTTTTACTTTCATTAGAGTTCAGTGTTATATGCCTTCAAGAAACTTGCTGTATAGAGAATTTTCCTACAGGAAAGGATTACTTTGTTTTGGAAGGTAGAGCAAGTCCCTCAAGGAGAGGCCATGCTAAAGGGGGAATAGCATGCCTCTTGTCTACCAAAATACAATGGAATTTTTCCCATTTTTTAGTCCCTAGTAACCTCTTCCAAGTAGTTACATTACTCAATTCTGCTAATTCTGAAAGCAAACCTATCATTTTAATAAATGTCTATATTCCACTGGATGTTCACTATAATTAAATTTTATACAGGGTTTTCTCTTATATTAAAACTCTTTTGGTAAATGATGCCTCTTCCCATATAATTTTATTAGGGGATTTTAATTGTAAAGTCTCCAACTTAAGTTTGGAGATTTTTCGAAATGAACATAAAGAGGATTCCCTACAGATACCCCAAACTCTTTTTCCTGCGAACATTAAAACAACAAAGAGAGGGAAAATCTTACTTGAAGAACTCTCTGAAATTGATGGAATTATAGTAAATGGTAGGCTTACCTCTGATACTCCTGCAAATTTTACGCACAAGTCTACTGTTGGTGAATCTATTCTAGATTATGTGGCGATAGATATTCCAACTTTCCCCCTCCTCAAGGACCTTACGGTCACTCAGACAGTTTTTAGTGACCATAAAATAATAACTCTCTCACTAGACTTAAATCTTCCTCTTACGGATCATTGGTCCTTAGATGGTAATCTGGTCAGTTTTGGAGTTCAAAGCAGAAGATGCTTTTGGAACTTTAAAGCAATTAAGGGTATCAAGAGCCTTCTAGATATTGCAGTGAATGATTTGATCAACTGGAAGGGTTCTGAATTAATTTGCTTCGCTAACTTCTTGAATAATGTGTTACTGATCGCAAAAAAAACACCAAAAAAGAACAAACTAAAAAACTTCCTATCTCTCTGAAGTTGCTCAACCTAGAAATAAATAAACTTGTAAGAGAACAATATTTGAGTCACTGCCCTTTAAGACATCATAGATTGGCTCTATTAAAAAGAAGGAGGAAAAGGCTGAAAATTAAGCTAAAAAAGGAAAGCGAGGATTCGGTATGGATTAAACTGCGGGAGGCTGTGTTTAGCGGCCAACCAAGGCTATTCTGGTCACTCATTGGGGAAGGTTGCGGTCTTAGATCCAGATCCTTACCAGTCCCGATTGAAGAACAAAAATGGGTAGAATACATCTTGAACTTGTATTCCGAAATTGGAATTGCAGTAGTTCACAATAGAACAAAAGAGAACAATTCCGGCCTTGTTTCACCCTCTGAAAGGACTATTGAATTAGCCATCAAGGACATGCGTTCTTCGGGAGCAATGGGCCCCGTCGAGCTTCCCATTTCTGTATTAAAACAGAATAGTGTCACCTGGAGTAAGATTCTCTTCCCGGTGTTTAAATTTTGTATTTTACATAACACGATTCCTCCCTCCTGGAAGGGCAGCATACTGGTCCCCCTGTATAAGAAAGGAGACAGAAATGCTCCCCAAAATTACCGACAAATTGCCTTTCTTGATGCTATTGGCAAAGTTTTTGCTAAATGCCTTTTGCAATTAATTAATGATTGGGTAGTGAAGAATAATGTATTGCCTCTTGAGCAGACGGGGTTTTGACAAAATCATGGCACCATGGATAATTTGACCGCTTTACAAGTCTTATCGGAGAAATATATCAAGCTCCGGGGAGGGAGAATATATGCAGCTTTTATAGATTTCTCCACAGCCTTTGACAAGGTAGATCGTCCTCTGCTGTGGAGAAAACTATCGGATCTGGGTATGCCAACTGAGCTCTTGTACTTGGTCCGGGAGCTCCACTCCGATACATGGTGCAGAGTGCTTCTAGGAGGGGAAAGAGGCCTCTCTCAAGCTATCCCGTCTGCCAATGGGTTAAAACAAGGTTGCCTGTTGGCACCATTATTGTTTTCCTTATACCTAACAGATCTTCCTCAAATTTTATCGTCTAGTGTTGGTATTGCCCCAGTCTTGGGGGGCAAACCGATAGTATGTCTGTTATATGCAGATGATATACTAATTCTGGACTTGACCCCCACCGGATTGAATAATCGGCTGCAAGCCCTCCACGGATTTGCAGAGACACACCATCTAAGGATAAATGTATCCAAGAGTAAAGTCATGTGCATTGTAGGATGGAAAAAGCCAAAATACAGGAGTTTTTTCTGGAATATATGGGGCCTTGGACTGGAAGTTGTTCAATTCTATATTTTTCTGGGGGAAATAATTTCTAGCACATTAAGTGATAAGGCCTACATAGCTAATAATATTCAGCAGGCAATGGCTCATGGGAGGGGTCTGAATAGCCTCTATAGATCTACTGGCCAGAGACATTTCGCCTATTTACTGGAGGTTTTTAGAGCCAAAGTCCCGACCTATATGGCATAGAATTACTCGAAGTGGGGACATGGGGTTTTCTGAACACCACAGAAGGAAAAATTTTAACCCCTTCGATGCTGATGACGAGCTCAGCTCGTCATCAGCTACGGCGCTCGTATGCTGATGACGAGCTGAGCTCGTCATGTAACGCGGGTTTTTGAAAAATCCAGCACACAGCGGGAAAACCGCTAGCGCGCAAGTGGTTAAGGAAACTGTGTATGGTTAATACAGCTTGTAATATAGCGGCTCTTAGGCTGGAATTTGGTATACGAAGTGCTTGGGTCCAGGGCCTTGTCGGGGTGGTACGGTGGGTTTCCAGCTTGGCAAAGGGTGAACCTGGCACCTTAAGATATTTGATCCAAAAAGAACTCCTCGGAACCCTAAATAAGTACTCCTCAATTGTAAAGAATTTTAGACTAGCAGTTAAACTTTTGAAATTAGATGAATTGACACTTTTTTCTTTATCTGCTTATCAGTTAAAACTGACTCTAAAATTGGCCTCATGGAACCTAAGCTTTGAAATAGATAAGGAGGCCCTCACTGTAAAAAGAGGTCCCCTACCAGTCATTAATTCCTATCAAATTAGGATTTCTCAACCTTATGTTTCCTGGAATCTCCCTCATGGGGTACGTCGTTTTTTGTTTCTCCTGAGGCCGGACTTACTTCCTTTAAATAAACTATTGTCAAAATGGTATGGCTCTTCAGTGATGTGCAATTTTTGTAACAATTTTAAACAGGATGCCAAACATGTGTTATGTGTATGTCCGGCCTTAAAACAACACCGTCTTAAATGGTTGAGACCTACTTGTTTAAGACAAAATATTTTCTCCGCCTCTGCTTTCTTAGATGCTATCTGTAATCTGCCAAATGAGAGGTTTTGTTGCACAATTTTTAACTTTTTTAAAAGCTTTTTGGATATGTATTAGATTTGTTCTTTGTAAATTGCTGAAAATTGTATAAATATCATTGTTTGCTGATGTTATGTGGACCTCTGTTAAGAGTTCCAAAACATAAATAAAATAAACTTGAAACTTGGTACCCCAGGTACATAGGGCCTTGAAACTAATGAGGGCACAAATTGTGCCACACTACAGAACCCCTTACCAAGCTTGTGCAAAACTGCCATTGCAGCCTGCGTGTCTTGCCACAGAGAAAAACAAGGAGTTGACTTGGCACACATCCATGTGTGCATGTGGTATAAAAGTTTCCCTCATGGCAGGCCTTACAGTCCTAAAGCAGGGTGTCATATGCCCATGTGAGGGTATATCTGCTGGAGTGGCTATGTCCCTGTGGAATCTAAGCTCACCCGTAGATATTACAAGTGCACAGGGAAGCCATGATGAGTACTTGGACTGAGCACTCATGATTATGACGTCCCCGGCTACATGATGGCTTCACTGTACCCCAAGGTGTTTGGTACCAAAAACCTCATCTTGATAACTCCCCCCCCCCCGATGCCAGTACTGGATTTATTAACAAATGTACCGAGAGAGCACCTTAGAGGTGCACCCTGAAAACCTACCAACTACTAATGTGTTGACTGACTGGTCTCAACCAGCCAGCCACCATAGACATGTTTCTGACCTCCTGAGGTGATGGCCTTCGCTCTCGGACGCCAGGAACAAAGCCTGTTCTTGGCACAGGGGTTCACACGTCCTCCACGCAGGATGTCCACTGTAGGGTGGGAAGCTTCAAAGAACCGGCCACCTTTGTTGTGTCCCGGCCACCCGTCCCGACCCCAGGTGTGCCCACATTCAGCCAGCACCGCCCCTAGGATGGGCCAGCTAATGTGGACTCCATGTTTCAGATTCCTCCATTTTGTTTTGGATGCATTTAGCATTCTAGGGTCAGGGTTATGCCCTCTTCCTTAAGGAAGTGGTCATATAGAGGATGTGGACAACCCAAAGGTAGGTAGCCCAATGGCTACTACTTATCACTCCCTTTAAATGCCCAGAATTGAGTATTTAGGTGGCACTCCTGAACCCAAGAACTCAGATTCAATGAACCAAGAGAAGAAGGACGAAGAAGAGTCCCTGCCTGGCGAGAACTGCAGCAGACCTGTGGACTTTGGCATGAAACCCTTCCCACCCTCAGGCCCCTCTTGACAAATGCAACCGAGTGACTCATCCTGGAAAATGGAAAACTACCAAACCCTTTGGTAGCCTGCTAGTGCTTTAAAAATTACCTACAGTCTCCCTTGGAGTAGAGAAGCTACTCCCCAAGTAGAGTCCGGTCCACCCCCTTGCAGCTTCCTGACCCGATCGACACCGCAGACAACCAGGAGAAGGTACTTGTGGTTTGGAAGGTCAGATGTGTCTCTATACTAGTGTGAAGACATCAGGGCCAAAGGGAGCCGGGCAGTACAAACCCCTGGGGTACCCGATGCTCTGCGCCCAGCTCCAACAGTAAGAGTCCAGTCCGGATTCCCACTGCACCAGGACCATGCCACTGAGACCTACTTCATGAGTGCCCAAGCTGACTTGATTTCTCCTCTGCTAGCTGTTGGTCCCTGACCACGAGGTGCATAATTGCGCACCTAGCCCAGACGACCAAACCACTCTGGACCTGAGCTAACTGGCATGGGTCTCAATGACCGGGATTGGGCCCCCGTCCTCCAAAACCCCCTGCGATATAAGCCCCTCTTTGGGAGCTCCTGGACTTCCCAGCAAGTCCCGCTGGGCACCCTATTCCCAGGTGGCCCCCTTCACTGCAACACACCAGCTACCAACCTTACCAGCACCCTCTTCTTGGTAGAACCCGAGCAATTCCCAAAGAACTGCTGGTAGTACTTTAGATCTTGGCCCACTACAACTCCAGACCCCGTATGTGAACTCCTGAAACTGACTGTACCTACCTTTATGCTTTTTTTACTTCTTCTCCCATAGGATTGCATTGTGCGTAAAAGCACACAGGTTGGAATGTTGTACTTACCTGTGAATTTTGCTATTGAAAATAGTACTTACCTTTGAACGAAGTTCTTGATTTGGAAATATATATATAACAAAGTGTTATTTTTCTAATTTTATCTCGGATTTATTCTTTGATTGTGTGTCTCATTTATTGCGTCTGTGAGTACAACAAATGCTTAGCAATACCCTCAGATAAACCTAACTGCTTGCTCACACTATCACAAAAGAGAGTGATAGTATTAATAGGCTCGCTAAACCAATTTGGGATTCACTGGACTCTCTGCGCAGTGCACTTCTTCTTAGTACACTATGTAGAGAGCCAGCTTCCTACATTGGTTGATCAGCGGAGGAGTCTACGACTTCGCATTTGCTGATACCACTTGGTCAATAGGTGCCTATATGAGCAAATCCCAAAATTGCCTTTAGTAAGAATTGCATTTTTTATTGATTGGTCGCTTTCTTTCCCACATATCTAAAATTACCTGTTGTGGTCTTGGTTAAGTCCCTAAAATTTTAAACTGTTTAAAATGTAAAACTTACTATAGTCAGGTCTGAAAAACTTGTTCCAAAGGTCCCAACTTTAGTTTGATACTGGGTACCACAGGAGAGGCGGCTAAGGAGCTTGACATTACCCCTTACCTGCAGCTCAAATATGCTCAGTTAAGGACTCTTTGTAAAAAGTACAAAATAAAAACGGGCTCACACCTTAACACTGCAACACTTCAGAAGCTGTTGGCAGAGTATGGGCTGGCCCATCCTTCGGATGATGACACCAACCCTGACAACCAATGTGGAACGAGTGAGGGGGAAGCCCCAGATATGCCTTTACTTGAAGAGGATTCATCACCTCTACTTCACGACCGGCCAAGTGTGCCAAGGGTACCAGCCTCTAGCAAGGAGGGCACAGGTCGCTCAAGGTACAATGAAGAACTCGCTGAAGAGGAGGATCTTTTTGAAAGATTGACCTGCAGAATAGCCCTGGAGGACAAGATACTGCCCATAGAAAGGGCGAGGGTAGACATGGGTTTAGCACCCAAGAATGTTGGCAGTAACATAATACCTAGACACAGAGAGGAAACCTTTCACCCTAAAATCCCCAAAAATATACAGATGTTGATGACATCACAAAATGGTTCACAGCATTCAAGAGTGCCTGTGGTATGAGGAAAGTCATCCAAAGCCATTGGGGCTTCCTCCTTTGGGAACTGTTCTCTGGTAAGTGCAGGGATAGACTACTGACACTGACAGGGACAGGTGCTGAGTCCTATGACTGCATGAAGGCTACTTTGAATGAGAGCTTTGGACTCACTACTGAAGAATATTGAATTATGTTCACGGGGACTTAGAAAACCTCGAGTCAGTCCAGGGTTAATTTTGTAGACTTTTCAGTAAAGACACTAGGTGGTTGGTAGGAAGGAAGCCAGGTGCACAAGTATGATGGGCTGTATAATTTGATTATGAAAGAACATCTGTGGAGTAGCTGTGTTTCTGAAAAGTTGCACCAATATTTGGGAGACCTATGTCCAATTTCTCCCCAAGAATTGGAAAAGAAGGTGGAACACTGGGTCAACTCTGGAGTGACCAAAACTACCACTGGTGGGGGTGATCAAAGAGAGGGGTTACTAAACCTCCCTAGGGGATGGAGATTGAACATCTTAGAAGCAGGTCCAGTCCAGCTCTTCCATAATGCAACCAGCGACTGCAGGCCTGCCTGAAATATCAGTCAACCAGCAGCAGGAGGTACAGGTATTCCCCGCCCTCCAGGACCAGCATCACGGTTGTCTGCCCCTAGGAGCCTTGCCTGCCTTTCATCCCCTCACTGTTTTCTGCTCTTCCGCACCCTGCTCCCGCTCTCTGGCTCTCCCGCTCTTTTTCCTGCTCTCCCGTGTCCCTCCCCCCTCCCCCCTCTCAGGACTTACTTAATATGGGCTGCAGCGCGGCTCCATTGAGTAGGTTCAGTCCAGCTCTCCCTAACTGCCGCCAGCAACCGCAGGCCTGCCTGACCTGTTAGTTGCCCAGCAGCAGCAAGTGCAGGTGTTTCCCTGTCCCCCATGGACCAGCACCAAGGTCTCCTGTTCCCTAGGAGCATTGACTTCCTTTCGCCCCCTCGCCGTTTCCCGCTCTCCCGTACCCTGGTTCTGCCTTCCCCTCTGTTTCCTTTTCCTGCACCCCTTCCAGGACGTACTTAATGGAGGCTACAGCACAGCTGTGCAGCGGGCGCACGCAGTGGATGTGCCAAAGGCAAGCCCATTAGCGCCTGTCCACACCTGGACCGCACCCAGTGCCAGGAACCCAGGCAGTCCGGAATCCCACAAGTACTCCGCTGCAGATCTTCGTACCCTAGATCACAGTTGCAACAACAACTGCAGCCCTATATTCCCCACTTCACAACAGGACCGTTCACCTTTCTACACAGACCTCCTGCACAAAGCTGCACACACACTGGAACCCCATCTTCACGTCTAGCAACAGAATTCAACACAACCACACCTCAGAACTCACCTGGTTGGAAAACTCCATTGTACACTTCACCATCAGCGGACATGCCTGCACCATCCCCAACCAACACAGCACCCCCTTCTGCAGCTGGTCCAAGGTCACTCAGCAACAATGAACGGAAGCCCTCCGCATCACACAGTCCATAGACACCCCCAACGAGGACCACGCAGTACAGAACTTCAACAATTGGATCACCAGTGCCAGGCAAGAACCACACTGACAAAGCCTCCTTCAAATCAGCCCTCAATGACTACCATCAACAGATCAAAGCAGCAAAAAGAGAGGCCCTGATGCACTATTAATTCCAGCGCCAACTAAACCAAGATATTCTTCACCATCGTCAGAGTGTTCGTCTGCCCGCCAACCAAAAACTTGATCACTTTCTTACAAGAACTCTGCGATGCCCTCACCAACCATTTCCACAACAAGATAGCAACCATCTATAAGAACTTCGATTCCCAACATTCCAATCTCCAAAGCCTTCGATCGACCACCACTGCTGACCATCCGCTCAATGCATGGAAACGGCTCTGCGTACTAAAAACAACCACCTTGTGAACTCCATCCACTCATGAGCAGCAACCGCACCTTGACCCCACCAATATTTCAACCCTCGGAGGAGATGAGATCAGCCGCCAACTCACCACCATCATCAACGCCTCGCTAACCACGGCCAACTTTCCCCACGCCGAGATCAGAGCACTCTTCAAGAAACCTTCTGCCGACCCCAACGAACTCCAGAACTACCGTCCCATCTTCCTACTCCCATTCCCCACCAAAGTACCGGAGAAGGCCATCGACCTACAACTCACTGAACACCTGGAAAGAAACAACTTTGCTAGATCCTTCCCAATCAGAATTCAGAACCAATTACAGCACTGAGACAGCTCTGATCGCCACATCTGCCGACGTTCACACCCTACTTGACAAAGGAGAATCAGCCGCCCTGATCCTACTTGACCTTTCCGCCGCCTTCGACATGGGCTCCCACCTCACACTCATCGATTGCCTAGACCTGATTGGTATAACAGATGATGCACTCAGATGGATGGCATTCTTTCTCACAGCACGTACCCAGAAAGTCTGCCTCCCTCCCACTGTCCACTGTCAGGCATCGTTAGATCGCAAGACATCAACATCCTCTCCTATGCCGATGACACACAGCTCGTCCGATCGCTTCTATCATTCTCTGCCGACCCCTCTACAATGAAGACCAACTTCCACAACTGCATGAAGGACGTCTCAGCATGGATGATGGCCAACTGCCTAAAACGTAACACAGACAAGACAGAAGTTCTCATCTTCAGCAAACACACCACCCTCTGGAACGACTCCTGGTGAGCGTCAGAACTCGTACCTACTCCCACGCCGAAAGGCCATGCCAACAACCTCTGCATCATCCCAGACAGCGAAATCTATATGAAATGTCAGGTGAATGCTGTTTCCTCCGCCTGCTTCCACACGCTCCGCAACATTTTCAAGTGGCATCGCATCAGGAACAGGAAGACAGCAATGCATGCCTTCACCACCAGCCGACTGGACTACGACAACGCACTCTATGCAAGCACCACCACTGAACTCATGAAAAGACTCCAGATGATTCAGAATGCAGCCGCCAGAATGAGCCCTGCCCAACTGAACCCACATCACCCAGCACCTGAAAGACCTCTAAGGGTTCCTGGTCCAGAAGAGATGCAATTTCATATTCGTGACCCATGCCTACAAAGCCCATAATGACCAAGGACCCGCCTACTTTAACCACCGGCTACACTTCCATTGTCACCCTAGGAACCTACGCTCAGCATACCTTGCCCTCACGCAGAACCCTCGCATACCTTATTGCCGCACCAGAGTATGCTTCTTCTCCTATCTCACCGCCAAAGCCTGTAACACCCTCCCCCTCCACACCTCAATCTCATTCACCGACTTCAGGAAGGGTCTCAAGTCCTGGCTGTTCAAATAAGACCTGCAGCAAGTGCATGGATAACCTCGCCGGTGCCAAGCAACGCTCTATAAATACTACATGATTGATTTATCTTAAGGTAAAAAGTAAAGAGTCTTCTATAGGCCCCCAACAACTTTCTAAGGAGGGTGGGCCCCAAAACTCGTCACAACCAAATACTTTGCATCAAGGAAAGAATTAAGATCCTAAAAGGGCCTGGTGTCACAATTGTAACCAGACTGGACACAGAACTGGAGGCTTTGCCTGTCCTAAAAAGAATCCTCCTAGTACTGCTCCAGTGTTAGCACTGGAACAGCAAGACTCCAGGTGTGATCCCCAGTGTGCCCTTAGCAAATAAGAGTGCACACAGAAGCTACAGAGGTCTCTGCAGGTGGGTTGGACCTTGCAACCTTAGCTGTATGGCCTACTAATATGGAAAAATACAAACAGCAGCCCTTGATTAATGGGATTAGGGTAGAAGCCTTGCGAGATACAGGTGCCAGTGTCACTATGGTGACTGAGAAGCTGGTTTCTCCAGGACAGTATCTGACTGGACAGACTTATTTAGTCTGATAATAGCACTAAGATCCATCCCTAGGTGAGGGTGTCCTTAGACAGGACCCCCCAGGATATTGCAGCATAGACTTGCAACTTTTGAAGCAAAAAAATGAAAATTTTGCGGCATCTTTGCAGCACTTTATTTTACTCGGAATCCTTTCTTTTCAACCTTAAATCAATGAAGCCTGTTTTATCAGAGTATTCCACTTTGAAAAAGGCATGTTTAAAGTGTCTGCACAGCACCAATTCTAAACTCGTTGGAGGGGGCTGTATTTCTCCCTGGGATGGTCTAGCACCCATGTATGCACCCTGCCGGTGGACCGCTGCCTCCCGGATCCGTGCGGCATGACACCTCTTCCTCAGGCACCGTAGGGCACAGGATCCTAGTGGGTGGAGAAAGTTGTGGTAGTGGAGTCATTTTTCTACAGTCATGTAGGCATAAGGTAACTCTTATACAACTATTACTTAGCGATAGTCTGACCAGAAAGCACAACTCTGCCCTAGCTATCACAAAGAGATGCATAATGATATCCCTGAAAGGAACCTCTCACGTATCCAAATATATATTTATTTTCAGTAAAGTATCTGAGAATTAACTCCTTAATGGGTGTCTTGCCACCCCTCATGGCGGTCTACTGGGTTGTTTACCAGGTCCCAATGGGGGCAGAGATTACCCTGGTCCTGTTCCAATATGTATGTGAGATGATGTTATCTAGATTATGAGAGCGGATTGGGAGCCCTGCTCTTTTGAAGAAGCTGCCTCTACAAACAACCATTTCCCTATTCCCTTATCAGAACATAACTAGAAAACAAGTTGTAAACAAAAAAGAGAAAAGGATTGTTATGTCCGGCTGCAGATAGCTTTAGCCGACTGCCAGAGGTCATGTCAACACCACACACAAAGTTCATTATATAATTTGCAGATATGGGCTTGGGGATAGCCCCCTTCAGCTATTGGCTTATTTTGGCGGGCCCCACTTCAGTCAATGGCTTGATCATGTGTTGATACCAGCCCATGAAATTTTGCAAATGCATTTCTTTTTTCATACACATTTAACTTATGTAAATATGTTCAAAGTAGTCCACTGATACATGCACGTGAGTCTTTGGTACAGTATCCTCAGCGAGGTGGGGCATTGCAGGGGAGTGTGTAGAGGGCAGCGGCATCTCTGACCGACGACAAGGCGAGCAAGAGGAGGAGAGCTGCCCGAGACACTCAGTCCACTCAAACCCAGCCTAGAACTGCCGCCTACTGATGTCATAGTCCCCCTGCCCAGCCCGCAGGGTTCTAGTCAGGTTACCACGCGGGTTGACGGTGTCTCCCCACTTATTTTACCGGGAGCTCGATAACTGGAGCAAATGGAGCCACACATTCGCTCTTTGGCCTCTCTGGGGCTAGATCGGAGCTCATTCAAAACGCTGCTCACTCACTGGCTTCTCTGATGCAATCGCCTCTAAGGGGTGAGCGAGGGGAGGCAATGAGTCTGATGGTGCAAGCCACCTTTCATGATGTCACTTCCTGTTGTGACGTCAGCGTCCCGCCACTTCTTTTTTAGGTCTCACCTGAGCCAATGCCCTTGCGCATTGCTCCGGCGAGATTATAGTAAGGGGAAAGAACAGTCTACCAAAACGGCGTATTAGACACAGTTCATGTGATCTATGTGCGTGCACAAACCACCCACGTCACACACCACCATGTGTCTGTGCCTCGCATCAGACTTCAAAGGCTGCCGCTCCTCCCCAACCAGACTTCAAAGGCTGCCGCTCCCACGCCCCCCGCATCAGACTTCAAAGGAATGCGCTCCCGCTCCCCGCCCCCGCCACAGCAATGCAGAGAGCTTGTTTTGCTTGTGTGCTTCCTTCCTTGGCCCTGGGTGTTTTCTGTGTTCTCCCATTCAGTGCCTTCTCGACCCCATACTTGATTGCTGTCCAGGCCCCAGCCCTCACTGCCTCTACCATTAAACACTCTCCCTGTGTTTCCCTGTTTCCCCTTGCTTTTTCCCGGCTCCATCATTCTGTGCTTTGAAACTGAACGCACTTTGTAGCACTCAACCCTGCGTGTTCTTAGCTTCAGTCTCTGTGCTGCAGCACCACATCACTCAGGGACACCACCACATCACTCACAGACACTACCACATCACTCAGGGACACCATCACATCACTCATGGGCACTACCACATCACTCAGGAACACCACCACATCACTCAGGGACACCACCACATCACTCAGGGACACCACCACATCACTCAGGAACACCACCACATCACTCAGGTACACCCCCACACCATTCACAGACACCACCACATCACTCAGGAACACCACCACATCACTCAGGGACACCACCTCATCACTCACAGACACCACCACATCACTCACAGACACCACCACATCACTCAGGGACACCATCACATCACTCAGGAACCCCACCACATCACTCAGGGACACCACCACATCACTCAGGGACACCACCACATCACTCGGGGACACCACCACATCACTCAGGGACACCACCACATCACTCAGGAACACCAACACATCACTCAGGGACACCACCACATCACTCAGGGACACCACCACATCACTCAGGGACACCACTCAGGGGCACCACGACATCACTCAGGGACGCTACCACATCACCCAGGGACACCACCACATCACTCAGGAACACCACCACATCACTCAGGGGCACCACCACATCACTCAGGGGCACCACTCAGGGCACCACCACATGACTCAGGGACACCACCACATCACTCAGGGACACCACAACATCACTCAGGAACACCACCACATCACTCAGGGACACCACTACATCATTCAAAGACACCACCACATCTCTCATGGACACCACCTCATCGCTCACAGACACCACCTCCTCACTCACAGACACCACCACATCACTCATGGGCACCACCACATCACTCAGGAAAACCACCATATCACTCAGGGACACCACCACATCACTCAGGGACACCACCACATCACTCAGGAACACCAACACATCACTCAGGGACACCACTACATCACTCAGGGACACCACCACATCACTCAGGGACACCACTCAGGGGCACCACCACATCACTCAGGGACGCTACCACATCACTTGGGGACACCACCACATCACTCAGGAACACCACCACATCACTCAGGGACACCACCACATCACTCAGGAACACCACCACATCACTCAGGAACACCACCACATCACTCGGGGGCAGCACCACATGACTCAGGGACACCACCACATCACTCAGGGACACCACCACATCACTCAGGAACACCACCACATCACTCAGGGACACCACCACATCATTCACAGACACCACCACATCTCTCATAGACACCACCTCATCGCTCACAGACACCACCTCATCACTCACAGACACCACCACATCACTCATGGGCACCACCACATCACTTAGGAAAACCACCACATCACTCAGGGACACCACCACATCACTCAGGGACACCACCACATCACTCAGGAACACCAACACATCACTCAGGGACACCACTACATCACTCAGGGACACCACCACATCACTCAGGGACACCACTCAGGGGCACCACCACATCACTCAGGGACGCTACCACATCACTCAGGGACACCACCACATCACTCAGGAACACCACCACATCACTCAGGGACACCACCACATCACTCAGGAACACCACCACATCAATCAGGAACACCACCACATCAATCAGGAACACCACCACATCAATCAGGAACACCACCACATCACTCGGGGACACCACCACATCACTCAGGAACACCACCACATTACTCAGGGACACCACCACATCACTCAGTAACACCACCACATCACTCAGGGACACCTCCACATCACTCAAGGGCACCACTCAGGGGCACCACCACATCACTCAGGGACACCACCACATCACTCTGGGACACCACCACATCACTCTAATACACCACCAAATCACTCTAATACACCACCACATCACTCAGCCCATACACATCATCACTCAGCACCACAACAGCACTGTCCTTGCTTGCTACCAATAAGCATTGCCATAGCCAATAGGACTCGCATTAGGAACGTGTAAGCTATTGGCTTTGTGAATAACAATGCTATTAATTTATATATTTTCAAAGCCAACACATATTTAAAAAAATTGGCATTTACAATACCAATAGCTCACACTTTCCTAATGCGAGACCTATTGCATTGCAAATGCTTGTTTAGGACTTGTGCCCGCCCAGCCCGGTACAAGTTTCAGCCCCAAAACTCCTAGCAATTCAAGAGAAAGGAAGAGTGTAAACTCTCTTGTGCAATGGTCGCTCTTTATAAATATGCTTAGATAAAAACAATTAGTTAATATTACCCATCTGTCACTTCTTGGGGAGTGAGAGTGAAGTGTTTGGTGGGTTCACACACCTCCCCTCCAGTAAACCCCACATTGAGCAGGAACCAGGGAGCGCATACACCAGGCAGTGCCGTCTCATCTAAAGACAGAACACAGCGAGATACTGCCCATTAGCATGGCTTCGGATAGCGTGTGCAGTAATACAACAATATTTATTTGAGAAAACACAAATTCCTATTTGAAACAGAATATATTTTAAATCCAAGGAACCGGGGTGGCGTGGCTTTTTTCATGTGTCCTCGCTAGTCTGATCACCTTTCTGGCCTTACCATCATGCACACCTAGCATTTTACCAAATGCCACTTTCGCTCGTGTGTGGGTCTGTCCCTATTATCTTTGTCCCCCTCTACCCGTTCCACCTTTTCTTTCTCTGTTCCCGGCATTCTGTTCTTCACCTGTGCTCCAGTAGAATGTCACTGAAAGTGTCACATAATGCTGTAATTGTCATACATAGGCATGCTGTACACCGGAAAATGTCACACTTAGGCAAACTGAAAATGTTAAACTATGCTACATGATGAAAGATTATCACACGAACAAAAACTACAAATATCATGGACATCTTAAGATGGCCACAAGAGGTCCTCGTTTCCCAAAAGTTGGGAATTGAGAGGCGCAAATATCTGCTACGTTTTGACCCTTTGTCAGCCTCGTTCACAAAAAGAAATTGTTGCATTCTCCAAATTTCACAGCAGTTTTGTAAAAATCGCAGCCTTTTTACAGAACTGCAGATTTTGCGATGTTTTGGCAAATTGCGAAATCCTGGACGGTCTGCATAGTATGGGGAGGGATTAATAGCCTGCAACCGTTAGTGGTTTCTTCGGCAATCCCAATAGAATGTCTGCTAGGGAATGTTCTGGATCCTCAGCTTGGACAGAGGTCGAGCTTAGGTCCCATGCAGCCATTCTGGACAGTGGTTAATTTGTAAAATAAAAAATGCCGGGGCTCCCCTGAGGAGGCAGCGCTAACATGAGAAATGTGCTGGTGCCAACTGCCTCCTGACTAGAGCCCCGGAACTTATTATTCTGGAGAGAACTTGGCCTAATGGCTAGAGCTGCGAATTTCAGAGCTGTGGAACCGGGTTTGAGTCTCAGCATAGCTCAACATCCTGTGATTCTGGGGAAAATCACGTGCCTTCCAAATGTATGTCCTTAACTGGTGCTATAAGCACCGGTGCTGAGGATTAGATGCCGGTTCTGTGCACATGAAAGCACTGGTTCAAATTAAGCACTGAGGAATTTCTGAATGGGTGTGTGCAAAAAGTAGGGGTGGGTGGAAGTCGCGGAAGGGACTATTGCGGAGAGGCACGGAGATTGCACCAATCTCCGTGCCTCTCCGCGATATTTCCGTTTCGCGAGCCCACCCGCGAGCCCGCCCGGTGCCAGCCGCCCGCCCGCCTCCCGCCCGCCTTGTAAATTAAATTTAAAGGCTAATTTAAAGTTTAAATGAAACTTACATTATTACGCACGCAATCTTCTCCTTCCCGGCTTCATCTTTGGAAACTGCGCAAGCGCGGGAGCCTGCGCATGAGCAGTCACTGATGTATGAGGTCAAAGATAACCTTTATTGAAAGCTATCCTAGTGGTAGCTATGGAGAGCAGCCTTCAGGCTTAATCTTGAAGGCATGTAGAGCAGCTTTTTTTTACCAAAATTTCACCTCCTAAATGACTAAATAAAAGGAGAACCACACAGTTATCTAAAAATATGTATTTATTAATAATAACTATCTCTAGTAATCTCTACAGAGATTAGAACATAAAGCACACAATACTGAATCAATAGAACATTCGTAAATAGCACAATGCACAGCGGGCTCCAGGGGTAGACCGAACCGTATACTAAACAAAAGGTATACCAACAACGACTTGACTAGACACAGTGCCTAGAGCACGTAGAATCGCTGGGACCCCAAGGAACCACCCAGAGGGGTGACACAGGGAGCCCACAGAGGACGGGCGCAGTGAGAAAACATGGACACGTGCTCCATACAACTCATTGGGAAAGTCGCGGTTGGAAACTTACAAGTTAAGGACACTTCTAAGAGGACTTCAAGTAAGCCCTTTGGAACATAGGAGGTTCTAAGGCCAACCCACCAGTGAGTACCGAGGTACCTGTGTTACCTATCCCAGAGGAATAGATGTCAAGTGGTGTCGGAAACCTTCGTCGTTTTCAATGGAGAGCTGCAAAGTATGACTGATGCAAGGAAGCCTGGATTCAAGGTGAGAGGAACCTGAAAGCAGAGGGTAGAGAGTCAGGGTCACTTCTGGTGACCCAGGGCTCTCTAGTCGAATGCCCACTTATGTTGGGTGCTGCTGATGAGTAGACAGGTTGTTTCACTCTGCAGCCACGGGGACCAGGAGACGTCTAGGATGACCAGAATCCAGAGGTGAGCTTTCCCACGAAAGATGTCGAGAGCTGAGGGGTAGATGTCCGGCTGGAGCACCAACAAGCCTTGGCAACTGCAGCCCACGTGGTCAGAGGAATCAGGTTACGGTGTGGACCAGCAAGGTCCAGGGTACTCTCCAAGAAATGGAGAGTCAGGGCACATCTTGAGCAACTAGATAAGCCCAAGAATTTACAAGGTGACCCTCGATAGGACCCACAGGCCAACGGACCAGGGATCGCAAGGGGACCTCAAGCAAGTCAGCAAAGGACCAGCCCACAGGAAACTCGCGGAGAGGAGGCTGGAAATCTTCGGTGCAAATACTGCTAAGGGTCAGGACTACATGGAGTCCAAAGCACAGGCTCAGGAATCACCACTTGGTGTATGCAACTGCAAAAGTATGCGGTGCACAGGGGCTCGATTTGCACGGTCCCCACGAGGGATACTGGTCTCAGAATGACTGAGAGGTCAGATCTACCTCAGGGACCTTCTGGAACCCACCTCCTATGTTGCTGAAACCTTCAGAGTCCTCAGGAACTCGGGAGAAGCAAACCGGGTAGATGCGTTTAGGTGCCTGTTTTTGCAGCGGAGTAACTGCTTTACTCCAAGGGAGATTCTTCAGTCGTGCAGCATCGTGTAGGCAGTCGAAGTACTTGGTTTCTTCTTAGCAGATTCTTTTCCAGGTAAAATCTAAAGTCCTGTAGCCAGGTAACCCACTTTATACCCCTGGGAAGGGGTTGTAAAGATTCTGTGGACCCTCCTAGGGGAGGGGCAGGACAGAGGGGTGACTACACCCATGTCCTTTGTCCAGTTCCGCGCCAAAGCAGGAGCCATTGGCTCCCAGAACAGGTTTGAGCTGGACTATGCACAGGGACACCAAATGGGCCCCCAGTGCAGACTTTCTGGCACTCAGAGAGTGCACCCACTCAGCCCAAATACACTAAATCCTGTCTGGGAGGTGGTTACACCTCCCTGTGACAGGATGCCTATTGTCATGCCTTCCTGTGTGCAAGCTTGGCTCAGCAGCAGGAAGGCAGACTCATGTATTTGGCTGGCAGCATCCATTTTTTGCTTCCCACCGGGTAGACCAGTGACCCACAGTAGTGGGTCTAGAAGAGAGGAATCATACCTCCCACACCAGTTACTGGTGTGGAGGTATGATTCCAAGGTGTTTGACACTAAACACAAAAATGTTCTAAGCAGCCATTTTAAAAGTAGATTTACAGAGGGGATATAATGCACTTACACATATTTGTCTAGCTGCATCACAGACAACCCCGGAGAATGGTCTCCGGAGGCTGCAGAGGGGCTTTGCTCATGCAGGGGCACCCTCTCACATAAAACCCAGCACCCTGCCTTCAGGATTGTTAAGGCATGTCATAGGTATTTAACTGTAGTGATTTAGAGAGATATAGGGAACCTATATCTCGGTAAGTGGTGCAACCACCACCTTTCTGTAAGGATCCACAAGCTGTTTCCGCAGGAGTGCCAGGAACTGATGATAGGCCCAACCCCTCCCTCTCACACCACCGCGTCTATCAGACCATAGCACGCGATGGTGACAAAGAGGGAAAGGAGGGAACAAAACAAGGGAAGGAGGGGAGAAGACACCTTGGACCAGAAGCTTCAGCAGGTTGGACACAGGCACTGTAAGAAAGAGGACAATTAACATGTGTACAGGTTTAAAACCCCAACGGCCCTATCTTCTCTGTTCTTCACCTCTCTTATCTATTTTACCTAAGGATAATCCTGATGTCTTCCCTTGATCACCACTCGTACCCCCCGTTAACTGCCAGAACTAATCTCTCAGCACTAGTCTTTCTGGGTTGACCTAGAAGGAAAGAGGCAAACAATGAGGCACAGCGGTATGTTCCTATTCTGTGAGAAACATACCTACTCATAGAGGACTTACCCTAGTGTGAGGTGTGAGGGCAGGGTAGGAGTTTGATATCTTAGGAGGCGTTGGTTTGTTGGTGAAATCTGCACAAAAAAAAAACCACTGATAACATATATTGCAGAAAACACCATAGAAGATAATATAAAATAGCGCCTGGCGCCTGTACCAGATCTTCAGTGAATCCAAGGCTGTAACCCCTGCCAATTCTGACACACCTACTGGCTGTCCGATGGTGCCGCAAAACAATAGAGGATAAATATGGCCAGGGGAAAAAATAAAAGGGAAACACAGGCGGACCTCTAGTCCCACAATGCCCCAGGAGGACTCCACGCCTGTTCTGCCCAAGTCCGGCCGGCCAACGGGAACTAAGTCCGGACGACGGGCGGAACCGGGAGCAACAAGTGGGAATCCCCCCTCGGGAACAAAGGAGAACTTTAGCCGGCGCTGTGGGGTGGAAGAAGGGACAAAGAGACGCTAAACCCACTTATAAAGGTCAAAAGCGGGAGCGTCTTTCCTGAGTATCCAAGCTCGCCAGGGACGGACGGATACTCAAACAAATAACTGAGTAAATTACCGAGGAGTACACAAGCAGGAACAATTGCGGAATGGGCTTGGGCGGAAGTGACGTGACGCAAAGGGAGCGCGAAACACTAGAGCGCGAAGCGTCGTTCTCTAGGGAAGTCAGGCTTTTGACATCGGCCTGACTTCCTCGCTCATGCGCAGAGCGGCGCGGCCATCTTTGTTGGTGCTCACGAACTGGCAGGCGTGACACTTACACAGTCTGCAGTAGCAGGCCTATCGTTTCAATTTGGATGGCCTCTCAAGGGTGGCATAATACATGCTGCAGTCCAAGGGTGACAAATGCAAAAACAACAGTTGATTGTCAGAATGCAGAACAATGTCATACATTCACCCCAGTACAAAGATATGGGCCTAAATCCATAGTTTGTTTGCTTACAATGCCATTCCAGTTTAAACCCAGCCATATGCAAATCAGTCTTGACCCTGTGCCACATGGGAACAGTCCAGCCTGAACTGCCAAGCCAGGTTCTCCCTGGACTGGGAACAAGCATCCTAGGACCAGTTTTGTGTTTTCAGCCCTCATCAGCCAGGATAGCTTGATTCCAGTGACATGGTGAGCACGGGACTCACGTCTGAGCATACCCGTCCCACTCAGGGTGACAAATGCAAAAACAACAGTTGATGGACAGAATGTAGAACAATATCATACATTCATCCCAGTACAAAGATCTGGGCCTAAATCCATTGTGTTTTTTTGCTCACCATGCCATTCCAGTTTAAACTCAGCCATATGCAAATCAGTCTTGACCCTGTGCCCCATGGGTACAGTACAGCCCGAACTGCCAAGCCTTGGACTGGAAACAAGCATCCTAGGACCGGTTTCGGGCTTTCAGCCCTCATCAGCCAGGATAGCTTGATTCCAGTGACATGGAGAGCACGGGATTCACTTCTGAGCATACCCGTACCACTCGGGGTGACAAATGCAAAACAGGCATTGGAAATGCAATAGGTCTCGGATTTATTTGAGTTAGAGCTAATGGCATTGTAAATGGCAATGTCTTTTATCCATGTGTTATGGACTAGTGTATGCATGTGGTGTGTAGTGGAATTATGTGGGTTGGATTGGAATTGTAGCAATGGTGGCATGCTGCGCTTTAGATGAATATGTGTAAAAGTAAAGTGCACCATATTGCAATTGCTACAATAGTTAATTGTGGATGCGTTAACAATTGATGTGTGCACTGATGGCTGGTGGTGTGTGTGCCTGTAGAAATTGTGCACTGATGGCTGGTGGTGTGTGTGCCTGGTGGAAGCGTGCACTGCCTGCTGGTGGTGTGTGTGCCTGGTGAAAGCTTGCACTGATGGCTGGTGTTGTGTGTGCATGGTGAACGTGTGCACTGATGGCTGGTGGTGTGTGTGTGTTTGGTGAAAGCGTGCACTGACGTCTGGTGGTGTGTGCCTGGTGGAAGCCTGCACTGACGGCTGGTGGTGTTTGTGCCCGGTGAAAGCGTGCATTGACGGCTGGTGGTGTTTGTGTCCGGTGAAAGCGTACACTTACGGCTGGTGGTGTTTGTGCCCGGAGAAAGCATGCACTGACGGCTGGTGGTGTGTGTGTGTGGTGGTGAGTGTGTGGTGGTGATAATGTGGTGTGAGAGTGTATGTGAGGTGGTGTGTGTGTGTGGTGTGTGTGTGTGTGTGTGTGTGGTCTTATGTGTGTGGTCTTATGTGTGTGTGTGGTGGACTTAGTTCAAGTTTTCGTACCCTGCACACTCACACACTGCCCCTACACACTCGCACACTGCTCACCCTACACACTCACACAATGTTCACCCTGCACACTACCACACTGCTCACCCTACACACTCACACACTGCTCACCCTACACACTCACACACTGCTCACCCTACAAACTCACATAATGTTCACCCTGCACACTCACACACTGCTCACCCTACACACTCACACAATGTTCACCCTGCACGCTCAGACACTGTTAACCCTGCATACTCACACACTGCTCACCCTGCACACTCACACACTGCTCACCCTACCCACTCAATGTTAGAGAGGGAGCTACCCTTTTGACAGGAAAAGGATTGGGTCAACAATCTTATAAAAGCAAAAAAACTCCTTCTCCTGAGTTTGGCAAATGATTAGTATTGCTAAATTCCCTTGAGGGCATTTACATCAGTGGGGGGGGCTAAAGTGTTGCGTAGGTTACCAAATTTACACCTTAATATGTATCAGACCAAAAATTTGCATGAAAATATTACAACCACAAAAAATTAAAAGTTTCGTTCATTTATTTTAAAATAATTAAAAAATTATAATGACACATGATTACATCAAAAACAATTTTGTGCATATTCGTCTTTGCTGTAAGCCAACTCAATTAAAAAACTCAAATTTTTAATAAAAAAGCCCGTTAAGCATAATTACACAAATCTACATAAACATCATATTTATTAAACATAAGGAACAAACTGTCGACGCGGCATTTCAGTGCCTCAAATGCTCTCGCACCTTCTTCAGGACTTGTTCATTTAACTCATATCTATAAAACACATGTCACAATACATTTGATTAGGTCCAATATTTAATCTAACAATTGCACATTGATTCATTAACATTTTCACTAATATCCTATTATTTGGTAACCCCGCAAACTTGTGATCTGAGTCAATTCCCTCAGTCCCCAGACAAACTAAGTTGCCACATCTTAGTATTCCTAAGAGGGAGGACATGACTAGCCTGGTATATTTTTATCGCTAGGATGGGGTGTCAACAATTTACTTTTTAGACACCAATGCTGTGGGCTTTGAATCGATCTAAAGGGGGCAATCAGATCTCCATCCCTTCTTTATTATAGAGTCCCACCCACAGGTACCTCTATATTCTTACCCAGGTACATATTTCCTTCCTGGCAGTATCTTCACGGTTTTATGAGCAGGTTTTCTTCAGCTCTTGTGTTTTCCTAGGGAGGTTTTGTTTGCTTTCCTCTTTTCTGTTCTAGGAGGAAATGCACCTTATTTTAGTTGCCCTGTTATTTGGACTATTTCCTCAATTTTGCCCTAGAGTACTCCTGTTTATAATTTTTATTTTTTACCTTTTGTATAGGTTTTGCTGGAACTCCACCCGGGTTGATTAAAAAATGGACCAACTTCAATCCTATCAAGACAGAAAAACATCTCTTTTTATAAGGGGTTGCCTTTCTAGCACTTTTCTACGGTTGTTCTCAACTGTCTCTTAGCCTTCTTTCTTTATTTCTCTCAAAAAAAGGGGGCTTACCGGTCCTATTTTCTTGATGTCTTAAAGGTTTAGAAGAACGCCTCTGGGAGCTACCCGTCGAGCTGTTTTTCTCACCACTTTGTCTGAAAGATAATTTGCGTTTTTAGACTAACTGGGCTTTAGTTTCCCTCTAGTTGTCCTTACCCTTTGTCTCTAAAATGTTACCTTTTATTGGTGAAAAAGCCAGCTTGTAACTTGATTTCCTCCTTCTTTTTCCTTTAGTATGAAGTCAAAGGTCACTCTGTTGGGCTTTTATGGATTAGCTGCCAACTCTAGAAAGACCACAAACAGTATCAAAGATTACTGTTGGAGCAGTGTTCTATCCCTGCTGCCCATATCTATTTAGGAAAAAATCCCCTATCCTACTTACTTATTTTGGGTAGCTGAACTGCGTGGCGTCCTCCTCCTTCCCGAGCTGTTTGGTAATGGTTTCCTCTCTGGGTGTGCCTGGTATAAATACTCTCATTGATTAGCTAATCGCTCACACCTGGAAGTTTAAGGGGTGTATGCTTAGGAGTTTTAATGTCCTCGGTGTGGTCGCCATCTTGTAATGGGTTAAATTCACCTTTCTTACTGTTACTAAGTAGCCTGTAATTCATAATTGGGCTTGTTTTCGATCCTATCTCACTGATCATTGTTAGTCATGTTATTTATTCTCCATTCGGAGCATAATAAGAAAAACCGGAGGTCTGTATCCTCGATTCCTTGAAATCTCGTTAATGTTTGTTATGTACTATGCACAAATGCATTCATTTGTAGTGGCCTCATGATTCATTTGTTATGAACATGTGAATTCAATGCCCTAGTTTCCATAACCATTCTTATACAATTATTTCTGATGCTAAAAAGTCACGATCGGAGATTCCCGAACTTTTTAAGCGGCCGCCATTTTGGATTGGGGAATTATCGCACCGTGCATGCAATAGTTTTACCATGTTATCGCGATCTATTTTCTTAATTACTATTATTTGTTATCAACTGCACTTCATTTATGTGCCCTCATCTTTATCAGCTATATCTCGGTTTCGAAGACCTGCAGTTCACGTTTTTTTTTATTTCTCACGATCTACGTATTTTCTAGCTGTTATAACATTACCCTCGGACTTTCATTAGTTCCCTAGTATATTCCTTATTGATATGCCTCCAGTTCTAATGTTAAATGTTCCGGTATTCGTTTACCGAATTTGTTAAATGGCCGCCATTTTTAATTGGGCATTCGTCGTACTGGTACTGTAAACCACTTCACAGTATTCTCACGATCTATGCTTTATTGTCCTATTTATTGTTCCACCTTTGTTTATAGGGGACAATGTAAGGAGATATTATCATTTATTGCTTACTGGAGGAATTATATATATGATTGTAATACCTTTGATAATACATCATTAGAAATGGAATATTATGCTATATTATTTAAAAGGCAGATTTTTGTTTTTTATTTTTATTGTGTGATGCTACCCTATTTTGCTATCAATCCAATTTTACTAGGATGCACACCCGATGTTATACTCTCTAGTTGCGTGCATACTTTACTATTAGGTCTAATTTACTTGTTTATTACTATTTTGGCTACTAGGGCATTCCTATCCGTTAGGTCATTGGGATATCAATGTTAGAAGATTATTGCAAGATGGGCGTCACTGATGGTGTCTTCACCGACATGTCAATTTTTAGGCTATGGGTTATAGAATTCTCTCCCATTCCTCTTTGTTATTCAGTCCTGTTTTATAAGTGCTGAACCTGGACATGTAGTATTGTTCCCTTTTCTTGCGTTTTTTGGTCAGGTCTCCACCTCTTTTGTTAAGACTAACAACTTCTAGAATGCACCATCTCAGGTCATCCACCTGGTGGCCCTTTTCAAGCCAATGCATAACAAGCGGGGCTGTTACCTTCTTTGTACGGATGGCCGACTTGTGTTCATTTATCCTCACTCTTATTTCCCGCTGTGTTTCGCCTATATATCATTTAAACAACAGAGGAGTGACTCAAACAGTGAAACATAACAGAATGAGACGTAGAAAAAGCACGTGGGTGTGTAATAGAAAAAGAATCACAGTGATTTTTTATAAAACCCTCACTCACCCATCTATTGGGTGACATGCTTCATCATTGGGTTGTTCACCGGGTATGCCAAGTGCATGCCCGGTGTGCTACTACACCTGCAACTGCAGTGGAGCTGGTTACTAGAATAAAAGCAGTGCAAAAAAAGGATAGTGAATTTAAAGTGTCAGAATAAAAAAGTGCGCGTTCCAACCTATACTTAATTTTAATAAAGGTTGAAGCATGCACGATGTTAAAAGGTTTGGCGGACAGGCTTGACAATAAATTTGAGTCAAACAGTCCTGTTTTATGGTTCATATGGTCGACATGTTTCTGCTCGTAGCGGCCTCTTTAGCCGAGCTTTCTTCAGGACCAAACTGCGACACTGGGCGGTATACACACGCTAAGGCGTACCCTAACCTCAGTGTACTAGAAAAAGAAGGACTCACGGTTTTTTACCGGATTACCCTGGTATTTCCAGGATGTTGTAATGTGAAAGCTCAATTGTCTTCACTTCATAGGTCGGTGGGGCGGGTTATCTTCACACCGGAAAAATCTGCATTCCGGTGACTCCCCGTATTTCCACCTACGTAAGGCACTGCCATCGCCTATATATGCCATTTCACACGGGCATTTGATCATATAGATGACGCTTTGAGTTCTACAATTGAAAAAGGCTTTATGGGAGTGTGTTATGTTTCCATAGTTTATACTGGGGCCTGTTATTATTAGAGGGCAGTTTTTGCAATTACCGCAGGCAAAATTGCCCGTTGGTGTTGTGCCATCTATGGTCCTGATCAAGTTCCTTGTACTTTTATTTGGGTAAGTTTGGACCAGGCAGTTTCTCACTGTTCTGTACCTTCTGAAAGCAAAAATGGGTTTGGGCATAGGAACTTCACCAGGTTCGTTAATCAGTTTCCAGTTGCTGTTGATACAATTTTTTAATTTGTTAGATATGCAAGAAAAATTAGTCACAAAAACAATGGGTTTGACCTGATTTTCTTGTTTGGGTTCAAATAGGCTTTCCCTATTGTAGTACTTGGCACGTTTGTAAGCTTTCTTTACCATCGCTTTTGGGTACCCTCTTTCTAGGAATTTCTTAGTCAAGGTCTTTGCATGTTTATCATATTCCTTTTTTGTTGTGCAGTTATGCCGCACTCTTAAAAAAACCCTACCCACTCACACACTGCTCACCCTACGTAATGCGAAAAGACCTAGCTCTGCCCTTTGGCCTGTGTTCTAATCGTACAGTAGGTTGTGAGGAGTTTGGCTTGATTGGTTTCGGCGTCCCCTCCTTGCTGCTCCCCTCACAGAGGGCCGGCTGCCTCTATGAAGCTCCCAAGACACGTGTTCACCTGTTCTTTGTTTTAGCTCCTGTGTGTCAGTGCACCGTGTAAGCGCACAAGTATACCCTGCTCTCTCTGGAACACTCACTCTGCAGAGTCACTCTCACTCTGCAGTCACTCTCACTCTGCAGTCACTCTCACTCTGCAGTCACTCTCACTCTGCTGTCACTCATGCTGTCACTCTCACTCTGCAGTCACTCTCACTCACATATGGCTGGTGGTGTGTGTGCCTGGTGAAAGCATGCAAGGACGGCTGGTGTTGTATGTGCTTGGTGAAAGCGTGCACTGACGGCTGGTGGTGTGTGTGTGTTCCTGGTGAAAGCGTGCAGTGACGGCTGGTGGTGGTGTGTGTGTGTGTGTGCCTGGTGAGTGTGTGGTGGTGAGTGTGTGTGTGGTGTGTGTGTGTGGTGTTGTGTGGTGTGTGGTGTGTGTGTGGTGTGTGTGGTGTGTTGTGTGTGGTCTTATATATGTAGTGTTATGTGTGTTGTGATGTGTGTGTGTGTGTGGTGTTGTGTGTGTGTGTGTGTGTGTGTGTGTGTGTGTGTCTGTGTGGGGTGTGTGGTGTGTGTCTGTGTGGTGTGTGTCTGTGTGGTGTGTGTCTGCTTGGTGTTGTGTGATCCTATGTGAGACACCGGGGTCTGTCGTCTGGAATGGAAGCTTTGGTCAGATGGGGGAGCATGGAAATGTTGCGCTCCTGTGAAAGAGCTGGCAGGTGATTGGGGTCCCCCTTAGGAGGCAAAGACTCGGAAAGCAGTGCCCCTGTTTTAACACCACCACAACAGTGTGTCTCAAGTAACATGTGCCAGGTCTTCTACGACGCAGGGGCAGAGAGGAGAGGAGAGGCAGGACAACGCAGGGGCAGAGAGAAGAGGCAGGACAATGCAGGGGCAGAGAGGAGAGGCAGGACACAACGCAGGGGCAGAGAGGAGAGGCAGGTGACAACACAGGGGCAGAGAGGAGAGGCAGGTGACAACGCGGGGGCAGAGAGGAGAGGCAGGACACAACACAGCGGCGGAGAGGAGAGGCAGGACACAACGCAGGGGATGAAAGGAGAGGCAGGTGACAACGCAGGGGCAGGGAGGAGAGGCAGGACACAACACAGGGGCTGAGAGGCAGGACTCAACGCAGGGGCGGAAAGGCAGGACGCAACGCTGGGCAGGAGAGGCAGGTCACAACGCAGGGGCGGAGAGGCAGGATACAACACATGGGCGGAGAGGCACTTTACAACGCAGGGGCAGAGAGGAGAGGCAGGTGACAACGCAGGGGCAGAGAGGAGAGGCAGGACATAACGCAGGGGCAGAGAGGAGAGGCAGGACACAAAGCAGGGGCAGAGAGGAGAGGCAGGACAACGCAGGGCCAGAGAGGAGAGGCAGGACAACGCAGGGCCAGAGAGGAGACGCAGGACACAACGCAGGGGCAGAGATGAGAGGCAGGACAACGCAGGGGCAGAGAGGAGAGGCAGGACAACGCAGGGGCGGAGAGGAGAGGCAGGACAATGCAGAGGCAGAGAGGAGAGGCAGGCCACAACGCAAGGGGGGACAGGTGAGGCAGGACACAATGCAAGGGTGGAAGAGGTGAGGCAGGACACAAGGCAGGGGCAGAGAGGAGAGGCAGGACAACGCAGGGGCAGAGAGGAGAGGCAGGACAACGCAGGGGCAGAGAGGAGAGGCAAGACAATGCATGGGCAGAGAGGAGAGGCAAGACGCAACGCAGGGGCGGAGAGGGGAGGCAGGACACAACTCAAGGGGGAGAGGAGAGGCAAGACACAACGCAGGGACAGAGAGGAGAGGCAAGACACAATTCAGGGGCAGAGAGGAGAGGCAGGACACAACGCAAGGGGGACAGGTGAGGCAGGACACAACGCAAGGGGGGAAGAGGTGAGGCAGGGCACAACGCAGGGGCAGAGAGGAGAGGCAGGACAACGCAGGGGCAGAGAGGAGAGGCAGGACAACGCAGGGGCAGAGAGGTGAGGCAAGACACAATGCAGAGGAGAGGCAAGACAATGCAGGGGCAGAGAGGAGAGGCAGGACACAACGCAAGGGCGGAGAGGAGAGGCAGGACACAACGCAAGGGGGCAGAGGTGAGGCAGGACACAACGCAGGGACTCAGAGGAGAGGCAGGTGACAACGCTGGGGCAGAGAGGAGAGGCAGGACAACCCAGGGGCGGAGAGGAGGCATCTGGAGGGGAGAGTTAACTAGGGGAAAGGGCAGGGACACGAGCAGCTTTGAAATGGGGCGTGGGCTAATGGGGATTTAGCAGCATAAAAGAGAATTAAGAAGGTAGAATAAAAAAAAGTGAAGTGAAATTAGAGAAAAGGTGGAGAGAGGAAACATACGAGAAAGATAGAGGTGTGCTATCGGAATGAGAGGGGGTGCTTGAGGCGTGGAAAGGGAAGGAAGAACACGGAAACTGGAAAACGAGAAGAGCATTGGCAGGTGGAGTGACAGTGACTCAGAAAGGTGGGTGCCTTTTACAGAGCGGGAGAGGGCAAGGAAAACTAGAAGGGAGAGCAGCACGCAGGAGAAAGAACCAGATAGAGCTGAAATTGTGCATTCAGGAGACCAGAGAAGGCCAAATAGGGAAGTGAGGGGAGGGGACAGGGAGGAACAGGACAGGAATGGGCAGAGCAAGCCTATAATAGGGATAAAAACATGCGCATAAATATAAACGGGCAGGGGAGGGACAGACAGGCAGAATAAAAAAGAAAAGGTGATGCGAGGGGGAAAATGAGCAATAGGGTAGATGGTCTCTTGTATCCTGGAGAAGATAGGGGTAGAAAAAGGGGAATAAGATACGGCTTGTGGTGAAGAGCAAGGCAGGCGGGAGACAGGAACGTGGAACTGGTGAGAGGAAAGGGGCAGTGTAGATCGCACAGAAGGCGGGGGGGGGGGTAAGCGAAATCAGTGGCGAGGGAACGGGTTGCAGAGAAGATGCTGCTGAAGAGAGATTGAGGGAGAAGGGTGGTGGTGACCGGTGCGGGGGCTGGGGTGGGACAGGCGGGTAGTGAGGGGTAGGATTGAGGCAAGAGAAGCAGAAGGGTAGAAGGGGTAGAAGGGGGCGAGAGGGAAGGAGGGCTGCAGCCCTGGAAGATACAGCTTTGTGTTTTACACTCAACATGTTCATTGATAGAAATGTCAAGTATAGAACTCTCAAAGGGTAAACTTGGATTTGAGGTTATACACTAGGGCTTCATGAAAAGAAATACTCACAGGTAGACAAAAACAACACAGATACTTTGGATGGCGGGCACTTTTCAAAACGGTAGGCTGAGCTCCGTGCACATGCTCTCGCTTTCAGAGATGCCCTGCAATTTGCTAGAGGAGCTTTCAGCTTGTCTCAATCAAAAGGTACCCTACAGGAAAAAAAGCTGGTCGCTGTTAAATACCATAGATTGACTAGAAACCATACAACATGCATAGACCTTTGTGTTGAATGCAAATAAAAAAGATGGTCAGGTCACAGACTACCAGAAACAGGAGGTGTCGTTTCTCAAAGGAAAAATTAGCTCCAAGTCACCCAAAAATATAACTCACAGGTAGATAAAAACAACACAGACACTTTGGGTGGCGAGCACTTTTCAAAAAGGTAGGCTGAGTTCCGTGCACATGCTCTCGCTTTCAGAGATGCCCTGCATTTTGCTAGAGGAGCTTTCAGCTGGTCTCAATCAAATGGTACCCTACAGGAAAAAAAGGAGGATGTATATTCCCAACAGAGACATGTACGTATATGGCTTTCGGGACCGCCTATCAGCACTTAGAACGTATATCGCCATAGAGACTGTGTTCATTTATAACAATATCCATTATCAAGGGGTGTATATTCACCATAACACCCATAATTAGGGGAACTGTCTACAGTATATTACCACGGAGAATGGGTAGCATCCTAGGGCATGTATATGATAAAAGTCACGTATACTAGCCATAGGGCTCTGTACTCGAGGTGGAAGGCGGGAGGCTGGCAGCATTTTGCCTGTGATGGGACCCGAAGTTGGCGCTATAGATACTGAAACCTCCGTGCCCCCTCCCCCTACTCAGACCTCTTTTCCTGCAGTTTATTCCCCCCACCCTCGCCTCTTTGCGTCCATCCGTCACCGACGCCGACAGCCCCTGAAGGATCGAACGATCACTTCATTAGATGCCAATACCGCCCGGATCGCCTCTCGTGGATCGATCCCGACATGAGTGAAAGGTGAACCTGGTGGGATCAAGCAAACTTCATGGGGGGGGAGGAGTGGGGCTGCAATACGGCTCTGATCACATCTTAGAGGGTCACGCGTGGGGGTGGAGTTTACAGGTCACCAGCCGGTGATATCACCACAAACATCACAAGGGAGCCGATCTCGGCTGCAGGGGGGGGCGGCAGCTTTGTTCGTATCTCACAGGGTCGCCCCCTCCCGTCCAGATTGGAGCTCACTGTTCACCAGCGAGTGTGTGACAGGTGGGGTCTGAGCACTGGTGAGGTCACACGTACATTACAAGAGGGGACACGGCCCGGCTGCAGGGGTGGTGTGGGGGGGCAGCAGCTCTGTAAGTATCTCACAGGGTCGCCCCCCTCCCGTCCAGATCGGAGCTCACTGTTCACCAGCGAGTGTGTAACCGGGGGTGTTCGAGCACTGGTGACACGTACATCACAAGAGGGGATGCGGCCCGTCCGCGCGGGCACAGGTGGGCCCTGCCAAAGCGGCTGGGGAAGCAAAGACCCCCGGGACTGCCGCGCTTTAAGTCTCTCATAAATCCTCGGGCCTCCGATCCTGGGGTTTGTACAGGGAAGCGTGTGGTTAGAATGTCAACAGAAAATGTGAGGCCTGGAAGTGCGACAAAAAACAGAGATGCCAGGAGTTCATGCCTAATGAGAGATGACGTCAGACTCAGAGGGGCACTACACATGGCTCCCCCCCACCAAAAAACAAGCGGCACTTCAACCGATCGCGAAAGCGATCGTATTGTAAAAACTGCAAGCATATGTTTTGAATTATCGTGATAATTCAAAACATATGGCCTCTGGTGTGCACAACAAACACCAATAGGCCATGGGTGCAGCTACGTGTCCGCCTATGGCCTATTGCGTGTTCTGTTTAAAAACAGCACACACCCGAAGGCCAATGAAATTGGACCTTGGATTCCACAACGGAACGAGTGTTGTGGAATGCAAGGTCCATTTTCAAATCGCCCGGAATAGGTTCGCGCTGCGCGACACTGCATGCACAGTGTACGCTAGGCCCGAGACCTAAACAACAGTTGATGGACAGGATGCAGAACAATGTCATACATTCACCCCAGTACAAAGATCTGGGCCTAAAATAATGATGGATTTAACCCAGATATCTTTACTGGGGTGAATGTTTTGATTTGTTCTCCATTCCTTCCATCAATTGAGTGTCTTTTGCTTTCTCGCCCTAAGTGCGCGAGGTATGCCCAGATGTGGTTCTTGGGCTCACTGTGCCACTGGAATCAAGCTATCCTGGCTGAAGAGGGGTGAAACCCCGAAACCGGTCCTAGGATGCTTGTTTCCGGTTCACGGAGGACTTGGCTTGGCAGTTTCGACTGGACTGTTCCCATGAGACACAGGGTCAAGACTGATTTGCATATGGCCAGGTCTAAACTGGGGTGGCATGTTGAGCAAAAGAATGATGGATTTAACCCGGATCTCTTGACTGGGGGTGAATGTTTTGATTTGTTCTGCATTCCGTACATCAATTGTGTGTCTTTTGCTTTCTCGCCCTAAGTGCGCCAGGTATGCCCAGACATGGGTCCTGGGCTCACTGTGCCACTGGAATCAAGCTATCCTGGCTGAAGAGGGGTGAAACCCTGAAACCGGTCCTAGGATGCTTGTTTCCGGTCCAGGGAGGACCTGGCTTGGCAGTTCGGGCTAGACTGTTCCCATGAGGCACAGGGTCAAGACTGATTTGCATATGGCCAAGTCTAAACTGGGGTGGCATGGTGAGCAAAAGAATGATGGATTTTACCCAGATCTCTTGACTGGGGGTGAATGTTTTGATTTGTTCTGCATTCCGTCCATCAATTTTGTATCTTTTGCTTTCTCGACCTAAGTGCGCCAGGTATGCCCAGACATGGGTCCTGGGCTCACTGTGCCACTGGAATCAAGCTATCCTGGCTAGGGTGATACCCCGAAACCAGTCCTAGGATGCTTGTTTCCGGTCCAGGGAGTACCTGGCTTGGCAGTTTGGGCTGGACTGTTCCCAAGAGGCACAGGGTCAAGACTGATTTGCATTTGGCCAGGTCTAAACTGGGATGGCATGGAGAGCAAAATAATGATGGATTTAACCCAGATCTCTTGACTGGGGGTGAATGTTTTGATTTGTTCTGCATTCCGTCCATTAATTGTGTGTCTTTTGCTTTCTCGCCCTAAGTGCGCCAGGTATGCCCAGACGTGGGTCCTGGGCTCACTGTGCCACTGGAATCAAGCTATCCCGGCTAAAGAGGGGTGAACCACCGTAACTGGTCCTAGGATGCTTGTTTCCGGTCCAGGGAGGACCTGGCTTGGCAGTTCAGGCTGGACTGTTCCCATGAGGCACAGTGTCAAGACTGATTTGCATATGGCCAGGTCTAAACTGGGGTGGCATGGTGAGCAAATGAATGATAGATTTAACCCAGATCTCTTGAGTGGGGGTGAATGTTTTGATTTGTTCTGCATTCCGTCAATCAATTGTGTGTCTGTTGCAGTCCAAGGGTGGCCTCTGGGGTACCTATGCCATGGGTACATGGTGTACCATACACTAGGGACTGATAAGGGTACCCCAGAATCCAATCTGGAGGGTACCTAAAGTACATGCATTGCAATTTAAGGGAAAAAGCAAAAATACTACTTTCCTACACCCCCCCCCCCTCCCCCCAACGTAAGGACATTAAACTAACTTTGACCAGTTAAGTCTTCATGTTCTAAGTGGAAATATCTGGAGAGTCCATCTGTATTGGCATGGTTACTCCCAGGTCTATGCTCCACTGTATCGTCCATCCCCTGTAGGGAAATGGACCACCTCAAAAGTTTGGGGTTTTTACCCTTCATCTGTTTTAGCCATTAGAGGGGCATATGGTCTGCCTGAACAATGAAATGAGTGCCAAACAAGTATGGCCTCAACTTCTTCAGAGCCCTAACCACAGTAAAGGCTTCCCTCTCAATAGCTGACCAACGTTTCTCTCTGGGGGTCAGCCTTCTGCTAATAAAAGCTACTGGCTGAGCCTGACCCTCTTCATTCTGTTGTGATAACACAGCCCCTAATCCCAACTCACATCCATCAGTTTGAACAATGGATTGTTTGGAATAGTCATGACTTTGCAGAATGGGAGCAGTGCACATGGCCTGCCTCAGGTCATCAAATGCATTTTAACAGCTAATTGTCCAATGAACTTTCTTAGGCATTCTTTTGGAAGTTAGATCATTCAGGCATAAGAAAGCTCTGACCTGAGTCTGGGCGGTTAGAGCAACCCAATCCATGATGGTTTGGATTTTGCTCTGCAATGGTTGAACGTGTCCTCCGCCTACAAGGCGGCCTAGGTATACAACCTTACTCTGCCCTATCTGGCACTTGGTGGCCTTGATAGTGAGGCCTTCTTTCTGCAGGGCCTCAAAATATTTCTCAGGTAGACCAGGTGATCCTCCCAGGTGGAGCTAAAGACCTCAATATCATCTAGATAAGCTGCACTATAGGCTTCCAGACCTGTGAGAACTTTATTCACCAGCCTTTGAAATGTGGCAGGTGCATTTTTCAAGCCAAAGGGCATCACCACAAATTGGTAGTGCCCACTAAGGGTTGAGAATGCTGTTTTTGGTTTTGCATCCTCATCTGATTTGCCAGTGACCAGCTGTTAGGTCAAATGTACGTAAGAACGTGGCTGAGGCCAAAGTATCAATAAGCTCATCTGCCCTTGGAATAGGGTGAGCATCAGTCCTAGTGACTGCATAGAGTCCCCTGTAGTCAACACATAACCTCATCTCCCTCTTACCACCCTGGTTGTGAGGTTTTGTACCAAGAGTACTTGACTAGCCCAAGGGCTATCAGAGGGCTCAATTACCCCCAAATTCAACATTTTCTGGACTTAAGTCCTGATACAGTCCCTGACATGTTCAGGTTGCCTGTAAATCTTATTTTTATCACGCAGACTGTCACCTGTGTCCATCACATGGGTTTACCAGGTAGTCTGACTTGGAGTCAGAGAAAAAAATTGTCTGTACAGATTGAGGACCTTCCTACTATCAGTCTGTTGCTGTTTAGTGAGGCTGCCTGCCAAGGCTACTCCATCAACTGAACCATCATCAGGGTCTGTGAGAGGAGATCGGGGAGTGGGTCACTCTCTTCCTCCTGTCTCTTATCAGTAGCCATGAGCAAATCAATGTCTGCCCTGTCCACATATGGCTTGACCCTGTTCACATGGAGCGGTTTACAACCATTACAACGCCACCATTACAACGCCGTTCCATTACGACGCGGTCATAACAACGAAAGTTGTTACAACGAATTGCGCTGGGGGGCGCTCAAGGATAGTAAATCATTAATTTACTATCCCAACACCTTCCCTACTATCCACGGGGACTGGTGTTGGAATAGTAAATTAAAAAAATTTAATTTGCGCCCCCCAACGCAAGTCGTTGTAACGACTTGCGTTGTTACAACCGCGTTGTAATGGAACGCGTTGTAAAAGTGTGCGTCGTAATGACGTACATTCCATGGAGCACCCTGTGGGGACTCCTGGGAGTTCCAAGTTCCACCAAGAAGCTAACCTCTCCCTTTTGCTCAATAATGGTATGGGGCCCACTTCACTTGTCTTGGAGAGCTGCTGGGGCCATAGGCTCCAACACCCATACCTTCTGTCCTGGCTGGTATTCGGTCAAAACACCCTTTCGGTCATGCCAGATCCTTTGCAATTCCTGGCTAGCCTCAAGGTTTTTGGTTGCCTTCTTCATATACTCAGTCATCCTGGAGCGGAGACCAAGTACAAAGGGCCCGATGTAGGTAGGACTCATTTACCGATTTTTAATTACCGAATTTTACCGATTCGGTAATTAAAAATCGGTAAATAAGAAGGGGGGACATGTAGGAACATCCAGATGTTCCTTTTACCGAATCGGTAAAAATCTGTATTTACCGATTCGGTAAATACCGACCGGTAATGCCCATTCATTCCTATGGGCTTTACAGCCCATAGGAATGAATGGGCATTACCGATTCGGTATTTACCGAATCGGTAAATACCGAATTCCACAAGGGTGCAGGGGGTGTCACTTTGACACCCTCTGGCACCCCCAAAAGAGGCTCGGGTGCCATGTGGCAGGCATACCTGCCCTAAGGGCAGGTCTGCCTGTCATATGGCACAGGTGTGCATGCACACATGTGCATGCACACCGGAATCGGTATATTACCATCAAATATATTTGATGGTAAAATACAGATTCGGTAAGGGTTGTGGGACTCAGAAGAGTCCCACCTACATATCAAAATTATGGAATAGGTAAAAATACCGAATCGGTATTTTACAGATTCGGTAAATTTACCAATCGGTAAATTTACCGAATCTGTAAAATATGTGGCCCTACATACCATTTCGTGAATACCGGTCGGTAACGGCCGAAAATACCGATTTTCGGCCGTTACCGACCGACCTACATCGGGCCCATAGTCCACTATGTCCTGTTTAGGTGGTTTGAGAGGTAACTCCCATCCCTTCTTAAGCAAACATAAGGGAACCCTAACTGGATGTCCAAACAGAAGTTCAAAAGGGATGTAGCCAACCCACTTCTGGGAAACCTCTCTGTAGGCAAAGAGAAGGCAGGGCAAAAGGATGTCACATCTGCACCTAAACTTTTCAGGGAAACCCTTTATCATGCCCTTGAGGGTTCTGTTGAATCTCTTAACTAACCCAGTGCATTGTGGGCGATAAGGGGTGGTGAATTTGTAATTCACTCTATACTCCTTCCACATTGCAGTCAGATAACCAGAAATAAGGTTTGCATCTCTATCTGACACTACCTCCTTAGGGAAACCCACTCTGGAAAAGATTCCCAGGAGAGCTCTAGCCACAGCAGGAGCTCTGGTAGTCCTAAGGGGAATTGCCTCTGGATACCTAGTGGCATGGTCCACTATGTATCTGTGCCCAGATGCAGTTGGTGGATCCATGGGACCAACAATGTCAATCCCAACCCTCTCAAAGGGAACCCCCACCACAGGTAGTTGTATCAGGGGGGCCTTTGTAGTACCACCTGCCTTACCACTGGCTTGCAAAGTGATACATGAGCGACACAACTCCTTTGTGTCTTCTGACATGTGAGGCCAGTGAAAGTGAGGGACAAGCCCGTCCCAGGTATTGCTTTGGCCTCAGTGTCCTGCTAATGGGATGTCATGTGCCAGTGTTAATAGGAAGCCTCTAAACTTCAGAGGTATAACCAACCTCCTGCAGCACCAGGCTTGGGGTCTCTACCCTCTGAATATAGAAGTCCATCCTCCCAGTAGATCCCGTGGGATCCACTGGCACTCCCAGCAGCCTCAGCAGCAGCTTGCTGTCGGAGGGGTTCAAGAAAGGGGCAGCTCAGCTGCTCCTGGCTCAGATCTGCCCTGGAAGGGCTCCCTGTCCCCAATAACTCAACCGGATCAGGTTCAAGTTCCTCTGAGACAGTACCTTCACAGGAACTGGGATCTCTCCCTCAAGAGACTGACCCTCACTCTGAGGGGTGGAGACACTGCCTTACCCCTTCTACTCCTTCTCTTGGAAGGTACCTAGTCCATCTTGTCAGGATCCAGGGCCTGTTCAGTGGAAGACATTTTTGCCAGTGACCTAGTCATGGCAAACACATCTGCAGGGATGCCCAGCATGTCTGCATGTGCCCTGAGTTCCACTTCAGCCCAAGCTGGCGTTTCCAAATCATTGCCCAATAAGCATTCAACAGGGAGGTGTGAGCTAACCATAACTTTCTTAGGGCCAGTTACCCCTCCCCAGGCAAAATTCACAACTGCCACAGAATGGTCTGTCCTGACATTGCTTGCATTGGTCACTTGGTACATCTCACCAAGGATAATCTGTTCAGGGGACACACGATCTTTTGTCACCATTGCGACACTTGCACCCATGTACCTGTATGCCATGGCCTCCTTACCATTGATTAAAGGCTGTTGTCTTTAATTTCCCAGGTTACTGGGACTGATAAATAAAGAGGCAATATCCATGCCTCCATCACCGACTAAAACAGCCTGAGTTGGAATTCTGACTAGGCCAGAATCCATCTCAGATCCAGGGTTAACCCTACTATACCCTTGTTCTGTACACCACCACTTGGAACTGAGCTAGGGCGAACATTTGCCTTAGGGGCAGTGGTGGCTGGAGTAGAATCCTAGGCCCTTGGACTATATGCATCGTTTGCCCAATGTGTCTTCTCTCTACAGATATGATACCAAGCTTTGTTTTTGCCTTTCCCCTTGTTTGATTGTGACCGACATCCCCCCCCTCCCAGATGCAGGTGTTTGGGGCCCTTGTGAAGTGAAGACTTTTGGTTTTAGAATCTTGCTTCTTGTGGTCACCACCTTGATTCTGAGTTTTCTGCTTCACCCTGGTTCTGACCCATTTGTCTGCTTCCTTCCCAATTATTGGGGAGAGGTCAGATCAGAATCAACCAAGTATTGATGCAACAACTGATTTTGGCAATTATTAAGGATCTGCTCTCTCATAATTAAATTGTACAATCCTTTAAAATCACATACCTTACTGCCACATAACCAACCTTCCAGAGCCTTTAGTAGCACAATCTACAAAGTCTACCCAGTTCTGAGTCTGTGTCTTCTGGGTGTCTCTGAACGTAATCCTGTATTGCTCAGTGGTTAAGCCAAACCCATCAATGAGAGCACTCTTCAAGACTGAATAATTATCAGCATCCTCTTCTCTAACAGTGAGGAGCTTATCTCTACCTTTGTCAGCAAAGGAGAGTCACAAGATAGCTGGCCACTGCTCTTGAGGGACCCTCTGTACTTTACAGGCCCTCTCTAGTGCAGTCATCCATTTGTGGATGTCATCCCCACTTTGATAGGGGGGACTATCTTGTTCGGGTTCCTATGATCATGAGATTACTCTCTAGCTCTAGGGACACTGTTGGTACCACCATGGGACTCTAGTCCCAATCTTTTACTAGCTCTCTGGAGCTCTAAGGCTTCCTTACCCAATGCCAATTGCTCTCTTTTGAGCCTAAGCTTGACTTTCATGAGCTTTAGGAATTGGCACTGTCTGTCATAGGAGTTTTCTCTCTTATTAGATATGGAAGTTCCTACAGAAGTCCCTGAGTGTCTAGATTCTTCAGAGGGAGACCTAGGTCTCCGAGGTAAACTCTGAATTCTACCAGGAGGATTAAAGAAAGGGCCCCCAGGGCCTTCTCCAAGCTCTTTCTGATCCCGATTTCGCAGGTTAGAATCATCTTGATTCTCTTGGTCAGGGTTTCATTCTACGTCAAAGAAGGTGAGACCTCCTAACCTATCCTTATTCCCTGTACCACCAACTCTACCTACCTTATCAGACACTGGCGTCTTTCTAAGATCATCTAGAAGCAATATCTCTATGAGGCGTTGAGTGTTGGCACTCCTCCCTGTCCTCAGCTTCCTAAACACACACATGGCTTTCAATTCTAAAAATGGAATACCATTGTACCTTGTTGGTAGAGAGCCACTGGGCATTTCTCTAGAAGGCATACTAAAGTTATGCGGTGTAGGCACCTACCTAACCTAGTAGAGACTAAGCTCTCTTGAGTTGGAGAAAGGGTGTGCTGGACCCTTAACTTACCCAACTCCAAGTTCAGTAGAACTTACTTTAATCTAATCTTGATTGTATTATATGTACCTAATACTTTAGTGGTTTTCAGTTAATCATTCAATGAGATTTATCTGGTAAAACAATAGCAAGCTTGAATCCCAACCGCTGCACACCAATGTGAGAAGGTGGGTTGGTATATGCTGTCCACTAATTAAAGTGGGCACCTTGTACCAGTCCACACGACCCTTATGATGTATGAGGTCAAAGATAACCTTTATTGAAAGCTATCCTAGTGGTAGATATGGAGAGCAGCCTTCAGGCTTAATTTTGAAGCAATGTAAACCAGCTTGTTTTACCAGATTATCACCTCATAAATGACTAAATGAAAGGAGAACCACACAGTAGTTATATAAAAATATGTATTTATTAATATAACTATCTCTACTAATGTCTAATCTCCACAGAGATTAGAACATAAAGCACACAATACTGAATCAATAGAACATTTGTAAATAGCACAATAAACAGCGGGCTCCAGGGGGAGACCGAACCATATACTAAAAAAAATGGTATAACAACAACAACTTGACTAGACACAGTGCCTAGAGCACATAGAATCACTGGGACCCCAAGGAACCAACCAGAGGAGTGACACAGGGAGCCCACGGAGGATGGGTGCAGGGAGGAAACATGGACGTGTGCTCCGTACAGTGATCATGAGGGCATCTCAAGCAAGTCAGCAAAGGACCAGCCCACAGGACACTCATGGAATGGAGGCTGGAAATCTTCAGTGCAAATACTGCTCGGGGTCAGGACTACACAGAGTCCACGTGTTTAGAGAGGAAAATAGTTCAGGTTTAGCCTCAGAGGTTCGGTACGCAAAGTAGAGGCCCCTATAGGGACTCTGGGACTTAATTTAGGCTAGACAATTGATCATAGTGGGTACACAGAATTAGGCAAGCATATATAGTGTAAAATAAACACTTTATTTTACACACAAATATGATTATAGGAATCTATGACAAAATATCGACTACAAAAATATCGAGGTACCAAAATATCGCAACAAAAATATCGATGACAATAATATCGGGATCCTATCTCTAACAAGGTAAGTACAAAAATATCGAAAAAAATATATCGATGTCAAAAATATCGTTTTTTAGAAAATATCGTTTTTTAATTAAAAAAATGTAATATTAACAAAATAATACTTATAAATATAATAAACATAGTTAAAAATATATTACAATATTTAAAATTAATAAATAATGTAATAAAAATTAATAATAATTAATATTAACTCTAAAATAATTATTTTAATAAATTATAAATAAATGAAGCGCAACAGTAGAGAAAGTGTTGGATAGCGAAGGGGTAAAAATTACTATTCCCACTCCAGAGAGTGCAACAGTAGGGAAAGTGTTGGATAGCGTAGGGGTAACAATTACTATTCCCACTCCAGAGAGTGCAACAGTAGGGAAAGTGTTGGATAGCGTAGGGGTAACAATTACTATTCCCGCTCCAGAGAGGGCAACAGTAGGGAAAGTGTTGGATAGCATAGGGGTAACAATTACTATTCCAACTCCAAAGAGCGCAACAGTAGTAAAAGTGTTGGATAGCGTAGGGGTAAAAATTACTATTCCCACTCCAGAGAATGCAACAGGAGGGAAAGTGTTGGATAGCGTAGGGATAAAAATTACTATTCCCACTCCATAGAGTGCAACAGTAGGGAAAGTGTTGGATAGCGTAGGGGTAACAATTACTATTCCCTCTCCAGAGAGTGCAACAGTAGGGAAAGTGTTGGATAGCGTAGGGGTAACAATTACTATTACCACTCCAGAGAGTGCAACATTAGGGAAAGTTTGGGATAGTGTAGGGGTAATAATTACTATTCCAACTCCAAAGAGCGCAACAGTAGGGAAAGTGTTGGATAGCCTAGGGGTAACAATTACTATGCCAACTCCAGAGAGAGCAACAGTAGGGAAAGTGTTGGATAGCGTAGGGGTATAAATTACTATTCCCACTCCAGAGAGTGCAACAGTAGGGAAAGTGTTGGATAGCGTAGGGGTATAAATTACTATTCCCACTCCAGAGAGTGCAACAGTAGGGAAAGTGTTGGATAGCGTAGGGATAATCATTACTATTCCAACTCCAAGGAGCGCAACAGTAGGGAAAGTGTTGGATAGCGTAGGGGTAACAATTACTATTCCGACTCCAGAGAGTGCAACAGTAGGGAAAGTGTTGGATAGCGTAGGGGTATAAATTACTATTCCCACTCCAGAGAGTGCAACAGTAGGGAAAATGTTGGATAGCGTAGGATTAAAAATAACATACTTATAAATAAATATTTTATTTTAAATAATAAAATTATTAACTATTAAATAGATATAAACCATTTACAAATACCAATACATAATTATTAAAAACATGATGAGCAAAATATATATAATTTTAAAAATTAATAAAAATACAATTTAATAATTAATTAACAATTAGATAATTAACAAAACAATTAATTAAAGAACATTACTTAATTAAATTTAAATTTAAATTTAAATTACTTCCCACCCTATTCCCCTATAAATCCACAACCCACTACAGAACATAATTATCAATTAATCAATTAATTAAAATTAATTACAATTATTTAAAAATAATTACCAATTAATAAAAATTCATTATTAATTCCTACTAATTACTAATTAATTTAACATAATTAAATTACTTCCCACCCTATTCCCCTATAAACCCACAACCCGCTACAGAACATAATTATCAATTAATCAATTAATTAAAATGAATGACCAATTAATTAAAAATAATTACCAATTAATAAATATTAATTTATAATTCCTACTAATTACTAATTAATTTAACATAATTTAATTACATCCCACCCTATTCCCCTATAAACCCACAACCCGCTATAGAACTAGGGGCCAGATGTAGGTAGCCCAATACCGGTCGGTAACGGCCGAAAATCGATATTTTCGTCCGTTACCGACCGGTATTGAGCATTTGGGATGTAGGAGACCGAAAATCGTCCGATTCGGGAAATTTACCGAATCGGTAAACATTCCGAATCGGATAATTTACCGAATTGGTAAATTTACCGAATCGCAACGGTTTGCGAATCGGTAAATTTACCGAATCGGTATATTTACCGAATTGGTAAATTTACCGAATTGGTAAAATACCGAATTGGTAAATAAGAAGTGGTCAAATTGAATTATGAGATGTAGGTAAGCTCTTAAATACCGAATTTGCTTCAAATTCGGTATTTAAGAGTCGGTATTTACCATGGATTGAAATCAGGTGGTAACCAGGTGCAACCTATAAAAATGGACCCAAAAGAAGTACATGTATGCATGTGAGTAATGTATTCCCATTTCCTTTTAGGAGACAGTGCATATGCCCTCCGCTCCTTCATACTCACCCCCTACCTCAACCCCTCAACACCCAGCCAAAGGAGGTATAACAGGGCCCACAAGAGCACAAGAAATGTGGTGGAGCGTACCTTTGGAATAGGGAAAAGCAGGTTCCGGTGCTTGCACAAGAGCGGAGGTGCCCGGCAGTATACCCCCATCACCTGCTGTAAAATAATTGCTGCCTGTGCTATGTTGCACAACCTTGCTGTGAAGAAGGGTACTGAGGTGGAGTTGTCAGACTATGAGGATCATGACGACGAGACTGCTGTGCCTGAAACACAACCTGCTGGAGTGTCTACACCAAGTGATGGCAGATACAGACGTGAGGAGATTACACGCAACTATTTCTGAGTAAGTAATGAGACACGGACAGGTTGTGTATGGGACCAACGTATTTTAATGTTGCCACAACGTTAAAGCACTTAAGTGCAACAAACTTAACATTATAAATGTGGGGACTGTATGTCCCGGGTTACTTCACCCATGACCGGTAATGTCACTTGTGCCCGCACTTTCCTGAGCCACTAGGATGTTGTTCGCTTTGTTCAGCGTGCCCTGCAGCCTCAGCTGGGCGCCTGCTACTCCTCCGTGTCTCCACAACAGCACTTGCTATGCTGCTCCGGCTACTAGTGTCATCAGCCTCTGCCACGTCCAGGGCAGGATTCTGTGCTGTGTTGGAAATCAACATTGCCTCTAGTGCACTAGTTATTCTGGCCATGCCCCTGGTGACCTCTGCTGTATTCTGTGTCAAAGCCTCCTGCATATGTATGCCCCTCCTGCATAGCAGGGATGTGGCAGTGGCCCAACGATTGATGGCCGTATTGTTGGCACGGGCATCCCTGCGCCTTGTGTGTGACAGACTGTCTAGTTTGGAGCATAGCTATGTTATTGAGTTGCTCATCTGCTGCATCCCTGCTGCAATGTCCGAATTTCTTTTGCAACTTCTTTATTTGCATCCACAATGTCTCTCATGCCCTTCCCCATGTCTCCTATTTGCACATTCAGGGCTCTGAATTGGCGTTGGCAGGCTTGGATGGATTTGCCCTGCATCCTTTGGATGCGCACCATGCTCCCCTCCAGCCCACGGAACACAGTGCCCTCACCACGTCCATCTGCACTGCTGGGTCTGCGTTGTCGCCTGCGAGCTGTGACTGTCTCATTTGTGGACTGCAGTGCTGCTGAACTCACATCTACGGTGACTTGAGCCTCCCCCTCACCCTCTGCTGCCTCCATTACTGGTAGTGGGGCCACGACACGCCTCCTGGCTGGTGGGGTTGCAGGAGTGGACTGGAGCACTGTTGGTGAAGTTTCTGGTGAAAATACCAAGGAAGGGGATTGTGAAAGCTGTGGGGAGTGCAGCAACTCAGGGGTCTGTACAGTGTCATCTTCATGGGAGATGCCAGTCGTGTCACCTTCCTCCTGCGAGGCTTGCACTTGGCTTGGACCTGCTTCCTCACTCTCCTCCCTCGCTGGTGCAGTCCCTTCTGTGTCAGTGGGTCGACTGCCTGATTTTGCCCCTAGGTATAAATAGGCATATATCAACTGAGTGCTACTGTGTCACAGTCACTGCAATAAATGATTTACACATTTAACTTTCATTTATCTGCATTACTTTCACTAACTTGCTGATGTCTGCGCTGTTACACATGGTCTTACATTAGCTGACTACATTTCCCATAATGCATTGCTCCTGTATAGTGATGGCAGTACTGGACTGGGGTTTGCTTGTCCACAAAGGGTAAAGGGAAGCAGGTTGGTTTGGGGTGTAATACAGCGCATGCGTTTTACCTTTTTTTGTTGCAGCTCTGGCTGAGCTGTCCACATCTCCAAGTCCCAAGACGCTGTCTGCCTCAATCGTTGAGGCCACAAACTCCACCAGGTCAGTCAGGGGGGGCGCTGGGTTCCTGCCTCCACCGGTTAGGCCAGCCTGCTTGTGGATTTCAGCCATTTGTTTCTTGGTGAGGCTCCTGATGTCATAGAATCTTTTTTTGAGATCCTCAGTATTCCTAAGTGTGACTCCCACTGCATTTACTTTTTCAGCAATTGCCAGCCAGATTTTTCGTTTGGCAGACTCTGGAACAGTTAAGGAATGCCTTCCAAAAAGTTTCTTGTGCACACTCACTACCTCCTTCATAAGTACCTGAAGCTCCATGCTGCTGAACTTTATTTTCCTCTTTCTTTCTGCCTTCTGGCTTTCACTGCTGCTTGCCATTTTTCAGTTGGTAAAGTTTCAAAAAAACTCTCCCTGCTGCTCTGTGTCTCTGCTCTGCTCTGACTGCCTCTCCAGAACCTTCTAATTAGTTGCAGCTGCCTGGGTAGCCACTTCCTGGTAGGGAGGGGGAGGGTGGTAGCACCTGATTGGCTGTTTTCTTAAGTTTCACTCTTGCTTGCTTTCCGATTCGGAATTTACCGAATCGGTATTTACCAAATCGGTATTGGTATTTACCGATTCGGTATTTCCCATTCATTCCTATGGGCCTTTTGGCCCGATTCGGTAAATTCCGAATGTCGGATTCTGAATTTTACCGATTCGGTAAAAAATACCGATTTTTTATCTACATCTCATTTACTGATTCATGAATACCGAATCGGTAAAATTCGGTATTTAAGAATCGGTAAATGAGATTTACCTACATCTGTTTAAAAAATCGATATTAGTAACATCGAAATTATTAACATCGATATTACTTCCATCGATATTTTAAACTTCGATATTACTCATATCGATATTAAATATATCGATATTACTTACCTTCTATATTTTGTCCCTTTGATATTAAAACTTCGATATTAGTGTATGTCGATATTAAAAATTCAATATTTTGTCTGCATACCAATTATAGTACTCAAGGTAATAGTCAGGTGCTCACATAAAGTAAAGGGAGCGTGATGTGACAAAGTGAGAGTGAACTAAAAACATAACATCACATTGACAACACAATTAGAACTTCACATGAGTATATACAATGGAAGGAGTTGCTGTTGTAATTCTCGACGGCGTTTTGATCTTTTAGGGACTTAAGATCATCTTCAGGACATATAGTGAGCAGTCTGAAATCTTGCATGATTTCCGTCACGGGATGAAAGACCGTCACTCCAGTTGAGTCCATAGATGCGTGCCGGCCCGGATGGTGCTTCACTCACCCCCGGTACTCTGAATTAAAATCAGACACGGCAATACAACTCCAATTCTCTCTCATTCTATGAGCAACTTGGGCAATATTCGAGAATGCCGACCACCTCACGCCGGCCCTTAGATCTGCCAGTCTTTCATCCCACGCCGGAAATCTTGCACGATTAACCCCGATCCCACGATTGATATTCGAGATCATGCGCTACCTCCAGCTGGAAGTAGCCTCGTCTTAACCCTCCCCCTGACGATTCATCTATCCGACCCATACAGCCTCCCCATGCAAGAGGCTCCCCTACATCAATAAGGCAACCACGTCCTCGACTTCTCCCTGGGGCATAGCCATTCAATTAAGATTTCAGACTGCTCACTATATGTTCTGAAGATGATCTTAAGTCCCTAAAAGATCAAATCGCGGTCGACCTTCACAACAGGAACTCCTTCCATTATATATACTCATGTGGAGTTCTAATTGTGTTGTCAATGTGATGTTATGTTTTTAGTTCACTCTCACTATGTCACATCACGCACCCTTCACTTTATGTGAGCACCTGACTATTACCTTGAGTACTATGATCATACTTGTGTGTAAAATAAAGTGTTTATTTTACACTATATATGCTTCCCTACTTATGTCTTCCCACTATGATCAAATGTCTCACTTAAATTAAGTCCCAAAGTCCCCATAGGGGGCTCTACTTTTTTGCACCGGACCTCTGATGCCAACCCTGAATAATTGTCCTCTCTAAACATATGCTAACCCCAGGTTCACGTTTCGGGGTGCCCTTGTTTTCCTATACTACACAGAGTCCAAAGCACAGGCTCAGGAATCGTCACTAAGCATATGCAACTGCAAAAGTATGCGGTGCACATGGGTTCGGGTTGCACGGTCCCCACGAGGGATACTGGTCTCAGAATCGCTGAGAGGTCAGATCTACCACAGGGACCTTCGGGTACCCATGTCCTGTGTTGCTGAAATCTTCGGAGGCCTCAGGAGCTCGGGAGAAGCAAACCGGGTAGATGCGTTTATGTGCCTGCTTTTGCAGGGGAGTAACTACTTTACTCCAAGGGAGATTCTTCAGTCGTGCAGCATCGGCAGGCAGTTGAAGTACTTGGTTTCTTCTTCTTAGCAGAATTTTGTCCAGGTAAAATCTAAAGTCCTGTATAGGTTGGAAAGATTCTGTGGACCCTCCTAGGGGAGGGGCAGGACAGAGGGGTGGCTACACCCATGTCCTTTGTCCAGTTTCGCGCCAGAGCAGGAGCCAATGGCTCCCAGAACGGAGAACAGCCTTTACAACGCGGGTATTACCACGCGCTACCATTACAACGCTGCTATTACAACGCTGGAGGGCGCTGTTGGATAGCGAATAGTTTCATTTTCTATTCCAACACCTTCCCTACTGTAACGTGGGCTGGATTTGTAATAGAAAATGAAACTATTCCACTAAGCAGCGCTTACAGCGCAAGTTGTTGTAACGACTTGCGTTGTAAAAACAGCGTTGTAATGGCACGCGTGGTAAAAGCCCGCGTTGTAATGCCATACAACCCCCAGAACTGGTGTGAGCTGGACTGTGCACAGGGATGCCAAATGTGCACCCAGTGCAGACTTTCTGGCACTCAGAGAGTGCACCCACCCAGCCTCAATACACTAAATCTTGTCTGGAAGGTGGTTACACCTCCCTGGGACAGGATGCCTATTGTCATGCCTTCCTCAGTGTGAGCTTAGCTCAGCAGCAGGAGGGCAGACTTGTGTCTTTGGCTGGCAGCATCCATTTTGTGCTGCCCATGTCAAGAAAGCTGGTACCGGGTAGACCGGTGACCCACAGTAGTGGTTCTAGAAGGGAGGAATCATACCTCCCACACCAGTTACTGATGTGAAGGTATGATTCCAAGGTGTTTGACACCAACCACGACATGTTTCTAAGCAGCCGTTTTAAAGTTAGCATTTACCGCGAGGATATAATGCACCTAAGCATATTTCTCTGGCTGCATCACAGACAACCCCAGAGAATGGTCTCCGAAGGCTGCAGAGGGGCTCTCCTCATGCAGGGACACCAGCTCACGTAAAACCCAACACCCTGCCTTCAGGATTGTTAAGGCCTGCCATAGGGGTGACTGATAGGGATTTAAGTGTAGGGATTTAGAGAGATTTAGTGAACCTATATCTTAATAAGTGGTGCATGCACCATCTTCCATAGTCTGCAGTAGCAGGCCTGTCATGAGAATTTGGATGGCCTCTCATGGGTGGCATCATACATGCTGCAGCCCAAGGGATGCCTCTGGGGTGCCAATGCCATGGGTACATGTTGTACCATATACTAGGGACTGATAAGGGTACCCCAGAATCCAATCTGGAGTGTACCTAAAGTACATGCATTGCAATTTAAGGGAGATAGCAGATAGACTGGGGTCCTGGATAGCAGGATCCCTGTCAGACTAAGCTAAAAATAGTGTGACAAAAGCAATAAGTGGGGGTAACCATAAGAAGTAGATACTACTTCCCTACAGGAATCCTTTACACCAGGGGTACTCATAGTACAGCCCGCGGGCAGCCAGCGGCCCGGCATGCCTTCCTTGGCCGCCCGCGGACCTTGCAGACAATTTACCCGTGTTTAAAAAAAAAGAATTAAACAGTGTCTGCAAACACTGCGTGCCGAGACTCTGCTACTCTGTGGGGGCCCTGGCATTCCAGTGATAGTCAGAGTGGAGCTGCAGGGGCGCTAAGGTGAAATACAAAAGCCTCATTAACATACAAATGGTCTTTTAAAGACCTGTGAAGTGCTTGGGTGCGGCAGTGTGTGTGTGTGCCCTGAAGCTGTCTCAGCCCGGGCACACACAGGCAGGGTGAGATGAAGAGGGTGACAGAGGGTGGTAGAGGGAGGGAGACAGAGGGAGGGAGGGAAAGGGAGGGAGAGCGAGGGGGGAGAGTGAAAGGGAGGGATAGGGAGAGAGAGCGAGGGAGGGAGGGAAAGGGAGGGAGAGGGAGGGAGAGGGAGGGAAAGGGGGCAGACAGAGGGAGAGCGAGGGAGGGAGGGAAAAGGAGGGAGAGCGAGGGAGGGAGTGAAAGGGAGGCAGACAGAGGGAGAGGGAGGGAGGGAGGGAGGGAAAAGTAGGGAGAGCGAGGGAGGGAGGGAAAGGGAGGCAGACAGGAAAAGCGAGGGAGGGAGGGATAGGGAGGCAGACAGAGGGAGAGCGAGGGAGGGAGGGAAAGGGAGGGAGAGGGAGGGAGAGCGAGGGAGGGAGCGAAAGGGAGGCAGACAGAGGGAGAGCGAGGGAGGGAGGGAAAGGGAGGCAGACAGAGGGAGAGGGAGGGAGGGAAAGGAGGGAGGGAGAGAAGGCAGACTGAGGGAGAGTGAGGGAGGTGGAGGGAGGGAGACAGGGAAGGAGGGAGAGGGAGGGGGAGGGACACCGAGAGAGGAAAAGAGAGGGATAGGGAGGGAGAGCGAGGGAGGGAAGGAAAGGGAGGCAGGCAGAGGGAGAGCGAGGGAGGGGAAGGAAGGCAGCACAGACAGAGTGAGAGCGAGGGAGGGACGGAGAGGGAGGGAGGGAAAGGGAGGCGGACAGAGGGAGAGTGAGGGAGGGAGGGAAAGGGAGGTAGACAGAGGTAGACCGAGGGAGGGAGGGAAAGGCAGGGAGAGGGAAGGAGAGTGAGGGAGGGGGAGGGAGGGAGAGCAAGGGAGGTAGGGAAAGGGAGGCAGACAGAGGGAGAGCGAGGGAGGGAGGAAAAGGGAGGCAAACAGAGGGAGAAGGAGGGAGGGAAAGGGAGGCAGACAGAGGGAGAGGGAGGGAGGGAAATGGCGACAGACAGAGGGAGAGCGAGGGAGGGAGGGAGGGAGGGAAAGGGAGGCAGACACAGACAGAGGGAGAGCGAGGGAGGGAGAGGGTGGGAGGGAAAGGGAGGCAGACAGAGGGAGAGGGAGGGAGGGAAAGGGAGGCAGACAGAGGGAGAGCGAGGGAGGGAGGGAAAGAAAGGCAGACAGAGGGAGAGCGAGGGAGGGAGGGAAAGGGAGGGAGAGCGAGGGAGAGCGAGGGAGGGAGAGAAAGGGTGGCAGACAGAGGGAGAGCGAGGGAGGGAGGGAAAAGAGGCAAACAGAGGAAGAGGGAGGAAGGGAAAGGGAGGCAGACAGAGGAGAGCGAGTGAGGGAGGTGGAGGGAGGGAGACAGGGTGGGAGGGAAAGAGAGGGGAGAAGCGAGGGAGGGAGAGGGAGGGAGGGAAAGGGAGGCAGACAGAGGGAGAGCGAGGGAGGGGAGGGGGTGGGAGATTGAGGGAGGGAAAGGGAGGGAGAGCGAGGGAGAGCGAGGGAGGGAAAGGAAAGGAGAGCGAGGGAGGGAAAGGCAGGGAGAGCGAGGGAGGGAGGGAAAGGGAGGCAGACAGAGAGCGAGGGAGGGGGGAGGGAAAGGAGGGAGGGAAAGGGAGGCAGACAGAGGGAGAGCGAGGGAGGGAGGGGGAGGGAGAGCGAGGGAGGGAAAGGGAGGGAGAGCGAGGGAGGGAGGGAGGGAAAGGGAAGTAGAGCGAGGGAGGGAGGGAGGGAAAAGAGGCAGGCAAGGGGAGAGCGAGGGAGGCTGACAGAGTGAGAGCGGGGGAGGAAAGGAGAGAGGGAAAGGGAGATGCAGACAGAGGGAGAGCGAGGGAGGGAGGGAAAGGGAGGCAGAGAGAGGTAGACAGAGAGAGGTGACAGAGAATGGGAGACAGAGAATGGGAGACAGAGAAAGGGTGAGGGAGGGAGACTAAGGGAGGGAGACAGAGGGAGGGAGACAGACAGAGGGAGGGAGACAGACAGAGGGAGGGAGACAGACGGTGACAGACAGACAGAGGGAGGGAGACAGACAGGGAGGGAGACAGACAGAGGTAGGGAGAGGGTGACGAGGGAGACAGACAGAGGGAGGGAGACAGACAGAGGAAGGGAGGGAGACAGAGGGAGGGAGACAGACAGAGGGAGGGAGGCAGACAGAGGGAGACAAACAGAGGGAGGGAGACAGACAGATGGAGACAGAGAGAGGGCGACAGACAGAGGGAGGAGGGAGGCAGAGGGAGGAGGAAGACAGAGGGAGGAGGGAGACAGAGGGAGGAGATAGACAGAGGGAGGAGGGAGACAGATAGAGGAGGGAGACAGAGGGAGAAGGGAGATAGAGGAAGGGAGACAAAGAGAGGGAGACAGACAGAGGGAGACAAAGAAAGGGAGGGAGACAGGCAGATGGAGACAGAGAGAGGGCAACAGACAGAGGGAGGAGGGAGGCAGAAGGAGGAGGGAGAAAGAGGGAGAAGGGAGACAGAGGGAGGAGGGAGAGAGAGGGAGGGAGACAAAGAGAGGTAGAGGGAGGGAGACAGAGGGAGACAGACAGAGGGAGACAAAGAGAGGAAGAGGGAGGGAAACAGAGGGAGACAGACAGAGGGAGACAAAGAGAGGGAGAGGGACGGAGACAGAGAAAGGGAGAGGGAGGGAGACAGAGAAAGGGAGAGGGAGGGAGACAGAGAAAGGGAGAGGGAGGGAAACAGAGAAAGGGAGAGAGAGGGAGACAAAGGGTGACAGACAGAGGGAGGGAGGAGGGTGACAGACAGAGGGAGGGAGGACGGTGGGAGGAGGGAAGGAGGAGGATGATAGAGAGAGGGAGGGAGGAGGGTGACATACAGAGGGAGGGTGACAGACAGAGGGAGGGAGGAGGGAGGGCGACAGAGAGAAGAGGGCAACAGAGTGAGGAGGGCGACAGAGTGAGGAGGGAGACAGAGTGAGGGAGACAGAGTGAAGGAGACAGAGAGGGAGAGGAAAGGATAGAGAGGGAGACAGAGAGGGAGAAGGAAGGAGAGAGAGAGAGGGAGACATAGAGAGAGAGAGGGAGACGGGCAGAGTGAGTGAGACAGAGGGAGTCAGGGAGAGAGAGAGGGAGAGAGAGGGAGTGAGAGGGAGGGAGTGAGACAGTCTGAGTGAGACAGAGGGAGAAATAGGGAGAGATGGAGGGAGAGAGGGAAGGAGAGAGTGAGAGAGAGGTCGAGAGAGGGAGAGAAAGGGAGAGAGAGGGAGATAGAAGGAGAGATGGAGGGAGAGAGGGAGAGAGAGGGAAACAGAGGGAGAGAGAGAGAGGAAGAGAGAGATGTGTGTATGCCGGGTCTGGTGGCTCAGTGGACGAAGGCGTCCACTGCAGGGACCTGTGTTCAACCTCATGGTCACATTTTTGTTGTTGCTGTAGCCCCGCCCACTCCCCCACTGACCCCGCCCCCACCGGTGCGGCACTCGGACACAAACCACACTGTAAATTCGGCCCCCGAGAGAAAGTTTGTGAGTACCCATGCATTACACGGAGACCAGAAACCCCAAACCTGGTGCCACCAGGCGAATGGGAGAACCTCAGCAGTATAGAGAGTTTCTCCTTACATTAGCACATAACATCCCCCTAGCTGGGCATCTTTGCCAGAGGAAAACTTGGAGCAGGCTTATCAGTCACTTCTACTGCTCAAACATGTACCAGAAGCGGTAGGAGTTTGGCAAATCGGGTGCCACCTGCCAAGCCAGTGGCAAGGCAGGTGGCCACCCAAAGCCACCCCTTAATTTCACTGCCAGTGGTTGGGGTACCCTTTGAAAGGGTAGGGATTGACATTGTCTGTCTCTTTGGCCCTCTAACAGTATCAGGAAACAGATTAATGCTGGTAGTAGTGGGTCATGCTACTAGGTATTCTGAAGCACTTCCCCTTAGGACTAGCACTGCTCTTGCAGTGGCTAAGGCTCTCATTGGTATCTTTACCAGGATGGGTTCTCCTAAAGACGATGGTGTCAGACAGAGGTACGGACTTCATGTCTGGCTACCTGAAGCACATATGGACTGAATGTGGAGTGACGTAGATGTTCACTGCCCCACATCACCCACCAACTAGTGGCGTGGTGGAGAGATTCAACAAGACCATTAAAGTCATGATCATGGGACTCCCCGAAAAACTTAGAAGGAGATAGATGTCCTTTTGCCATGCCTGTTTTTCTCTTACGGAGAAGTGCCACAGAAGGGAGTAGGTTTTTCCCCTTTGAACTTCTGTTTGGCCATCCTGAGAGAGGAGCACTTTGTCAGGTTAAGGAGGGCTGGGAGAGACCTCTCAAAGGGCCTAAACAAGATATAGTGGATTATGTACTAGGCCTATATTCCAGGATGGCAGAGTAAATGGGCAAAGCAAACAAAAACTTAGAGGCCAGCCAAGAGCTTCAAAACCACTGGTATGACCAAAAGGCTGCCATGGTGGAGTTTCAACCAGGGCAGAAGGCATGGGTATTGGAGCCTGTGGCACCTAGGGCCTTCCAGGACAAATGGAGTGGTCCCTGCCCTACCCTTGAAAGGAAAGATGAGGTCACCTATTTGGTTGACCTTGGCACTAGAAGGAACTCCAAGAGGGTCATCCATGTTAACCACCATAAACTTTTCCGTGACAGTTTCAGATTATTTTATTTTGCAGAGTTACTTAAAACCAATGCAATGCGTGCGTAAAATAAAACCATGTGTAAAATATTCATTCGCAATAATAAAATTACAGCATAGTTAAAATAAAAAAAACCTTCTGTTGCTTGCAAGTTAAAAAATACAGATTTTCCATGACAGGGTTGAAGTGATTATGCTTATGGTCACGGAAGAGGATCAGGAAGCTGGGAGTGAACCTCACCCTGACCTCCTCTCCAGCAGCCCCAAAGATGGGTCAGTAGAAGGAGTAGCCTATTCGGACACCCTCTCTGCCCAACAGCAAGCTAACTGCAAGTCCTGGAGCAGTATGCTGAGCTCTTCTCCTTAACCCCTGGACAGACACACTGGTGTGCCCATGATGTGGACACTGGAGGCAGCTTGCTTGTTAAAAACAGAATCTCAAGTCTGACCATGTTAAGGAGTGCATGAAAGATTAAGTCAGCAAGACGTTGGAGTTAGGGGATAATGAACCCTCTGCCAACTCCTGAGTCCCCAAGCCTCACTCCAAGGGTGGTAAACTAAAATGAGGTTTTGTGTGGACTACAGAGGTCTCAATGCTGCAACTAAGACATTTGCTCACCCCATACCCAGTGCTGATGAATTGATTGACAAATTGGGAGCAACCAAATTTCTCAGCACCTTTGATCTGACATAAGGGTATTGGCAGATTGGCATGGGTCCATGAGCAAATGAAAAGACAGCAGTCTCCACTGCAGACCGGCATTATCACTGGTATACCCTTTGGCTTAAAGAAGGCCCCTGTCACCTTCCAAAGGTTAGTGAACCAAGCCCTTGCTCAGCTGGAAGCTTTTAGTGCAGCATATCTAGATTATATTGTTGTCTATAGTTCCACCTGACAGGATCAATTGATCCACCTTGGCAAGCTTTTGCAGCCCCCACAGGTCTCACTATCAAGGCAGTCAAGTGCCATATAGGGCAGTGTATAGTTGTACACTTGGGGCACCTCGTAGGTGCAGGCCTATCCAACTCTTACAACCAAAATCCAGTTCATTCTGGATTGGGAAGCTCCAACCACTCAGACTCAAGCCAGGGCATTCCTTGGCATGACTGGGTATTACAGGAGGTTTGTGATGGGATATGGTTTCATTGTAACACCCCTCATAGAACCACCTCCAATAAAATGCCTAAAAAAGTAAACAGGACATTTAGTTGTCCAAAGGCTTCTGACACCCTGAAAGAGGCAATGTGCTCAGCACCCATTGTCAAAGCTCTAGATTTATCTTGACAGTTCGTTGTGCAGACTGATGCCTCTGAGCAAGGGATAGGAGGTGTCCTATCACAAACCAATGATGATGGACATGACCACCCTGTTGCTTTTATAAGCTGGAGGTTACTCCCCAGGCAACAGCGGTAGCGTGCCATTGAGAGAGAAGCCTTTGCTGTGGTTTGGTCCCTAAGGAAGCTAAGACCATACCTGTTTGGTACTCACTTCCTTGTCCAAACCGACCACAGACCTCTCAGATGTCTTATGCAGATGCAAGGTGAAAACCCAAACCTTTTGAGGCGGTCCATCGCCCAACAGGGAATGGACTTTACAGTGGAAAACAGACTTTGGACTGACCATGCCAATGCAGATGGCTTTTCCAGGGGCCTCCACTAAGACAATGATATTTCTTGGGAAAGGTTAGTCTCGTCCTCTTTCATTTGGGGGTGGGGGCTGTGTAGGAAAGTACCCCTTCTGACATGGTTACCCCCCCACTTTTTGCCTGGTATCTGGCGCAACTTTGACTAAAGGAGTCTTGGGTGCCTGCTAATTAGGTCCTCAGTAGCAGTGTTCTTTCCCTAAACTATGCAATTGTTCCACAATTGGCACCCCTTTAGGAGCCTTTTAAATCCCTAGTAACTGGTACCCTTGGTACCTAGGGCCTTGGAACTAAAGAGGCCCCCTAAGGGCTGTAGCACAAATTGTGCCACCCTAAGGGACCCCTCACCAAGATCACGCAAAACTGCCATTGCAGCCTGCATGTCTTGGTACAGAGAAAAACAAAGAGTTGACATGGCACATGTCCCTGTGTTCCATGCCTACCAAGCACTGCATGTGGTATAGGTAAGGCACCCCTATGGCAGGCCTTACATCCCTAAGGCAGGGTGCCATATATCCATGTGTGAACATATCTGCGGGATTGCATGTGTGTAACAGGGGAGGCATGACACAGGTTTCCCCGACGAATGCTGCCGCCTCGTGTGGGTATTCACCTTGTGACCCCCCCTCCTGTCATTACAGCCTTCACCACCACAGGTCTGGCCCGAAGAACGAGACAGCTGGGACGCCGAAGAGAACGATGACTGGCCCTTTAACTGGATGCGAGCAAATGAAGAGGAGGAGCCACGACACGCCTTAAATCCGTCAGGTGAATGCAGTCAGGTGTGCTTGTACACCGGAGGAGAGGACAGCGAGTGGAGAGGAGCGGCGTGGAGCAAGAGGAACGAAGCAAGAGAGGCGAGCAAAGAACCCGGTATTCCATCTACGGAGGAAGAGGAGGAGGCACGGAGAGACCCGTCGGCGACGCGGGAGCCTGGAGGTCAACGGCAACAAGACCCGCCCAGCCGCACGCCAGGAGGTGTGTGGCTCACCGAGGTACGTGATCGTATCACGGGCTGGGTTAGGAGGAGACGCGGGTCAGTAGAGTAAACTGATTCCCTTCGTTCCCCGGAGTACCCTTCCTGCACCCCCCCCCTCACTTGATGTAAATAGTCACCGTTGGTGTCCGCTCACCCCCTTCTCCATCTTAATGTGTTGGGAGATAACGTAGAACTAATACGCCCTCTCTTGTGTCTTCTACCAAGGCGGAGTGGACCACAAACACGGAGACGGACCAGGAAGAGACGCGACGGAGCCCCATCCGGAGGAAGCAGGAGGGAACCCGGAGAAGACGCCGAGCCGAGAGAAGACGATCCCCGAGAAGGGCTCCTGTCAGGAAAACATGTACTGATTTCCTGTATCAGCAAATAAAACCCACAAGAACCAAAACTCGTCTCCTGCCCATTTCTACCCACCCCGTGTTCTGCCTGGTTTCTCAGATTAGATAGAACCAGCTCATCAGAGCCTTACTAACTCAGCCAGAACGTTACCCTCTCCCCCTCCCTAGGACCTATTCACAATAGGTAACAACATATATCTACCACCTAAGGACAGGGAATTCCTAAGATGCATACCATGTACCTCCTATAATATCAGCAATCGGCGGCCTCGCGGTCCCATACGAACCCAGACCTCTCTACCCAGGCGGCAGTATCAGAATCGGCGGCCTCGCGGTCCCATACGAACCCAGACCTCTCTACCCAGACGGCAGTATCAGAATCGGCGGCCTCGCGGTCCCATACGAACCCAGACCTCTCTACCCAGACGGCAGTAACAGAATCGGCGGCCTCGCGGTCCCATACGAACCCAGACCTCTCTACCCAGACGGCAGTAATCGGCGGCCTCGCGGTCCCATACGAACCCAGACCTCTCTACCCAGACGGCAGTAATCGGCGGCCTCGCGGTCCCATACGAACCCAGACCTCTCTACCCAGACGGCAGTATCAGAATCGGCGGCCTCGCGGTCCCATACGAACCCAGACCTCTCTACCCAGATGGCAGTAATCGGCGGCCTCGCGGTCCCATACGAACCCAGACCTCTCTACCCAGACGGCAGTATCAGAATCGGCGGCCTCGCGGTCCCATACGAACCCAGACCTCTCTACCCAGACGGCAGTAATCGGCGGCCTCGCGGTCCCATACGAACCCAGACCTCTCTACCCAGACGGCAGTATCAGAATCGGCGGCCTCGCGGTCCCATACGAACCCAGACCTCTCTACCCAGACGGCAGTAATCGTCGGCCTCGCGGTCCCATACGAACCCAGACCTCTCTACCCAGACGGCAGTAATCGGCGGCCTCGCGGTCCCATACGAACCCAGACCTCTCTACCCAGACGGCAGTATCAGAATCGGCGGCCTCGAGGTCCCATACGAACCCAGACCTCTCTACCCAGACGGCAGTAATCGGCGGCCTCGCAGTCCCATACGAACCCAGACCTCTCTACCCAGACGGCAGTTTATCCTATGATTACCATTACATAAAGGGGTCGGTCTCACTATTCATCAGGGTTATAAAACTACAGTATTCCCGATCACACAACGGTTGCCAATTTGGATAATGTACAACGTATTCTCTAATTCAAGGGGCTCCTCTCTCCCTTATTCAGTTACCACTTACCTGATCAGGGTTAGCATCTGTTCACATAGCAGCATCTGACTAGAAGAATAGCTTACCCTCTCATACAAGAACACGCCGCACATGTCGGTTCACTAAGAACTGGGGTACTTTATTTCTCATTACAATAAACAAACATATAGCACCATACTACAACACATAACCTGCAAAGAAAAGTGAAAGATTAGGTTGTACACTCTAATAAGAAAGGGTCGACATCACCTTATTAATATGAAGTCTGCACTCAGCAGTCATCTAGGTTCCCTTCTCGTCTGTGCCTTGGCTCGTCTTGAAGTCACGCCTCCGCAATCACGGGTACACGGCTGCACCGCTATGCGCTGTTCCCTTCACCCTTCTCCAAGTCACTGGAACCTTTCTCTCATCGGCTACTCTCTTTCCCTGGCTGTTCTGCTAAGAGAGTATCTGTTTCTCGATTCTTCTCCGCCTTTGGAATGGCGTCTGTCTTCCCTGGAATAAGTAATAGGTTTGCTACTAACGGCTAGATGCCGCCTACGGACTAACTGACTCCAACTATCTCGGGCTTTCACTAATATAGAAGCGTGTTTCTTCATGGAAAATTCCAGCCAGTAACCTGCCGCCCACCAAATTCTTGTACCTCCCCGTACCAAGGACACGTTCCCAGCCGGCCGGCCTGATGTTGTGTCTTCGGCATGAAGAAAAATACAATCCTTCGACAAGGGCCGGCCTGAACCGGTTCTCTCCAAGCGAACAACACCTCGTAACTAAAACATTACACTTGACCTAGAAGCATCCCAAGCTGCCGGGGCAGAAAGAAAGATGGAGTCTCTCCCGTTTGAGGCCTACCAGGCCCGAATTCAGCATAACTCCATGGAAAGTATAATAATACCCTAACTAAAGGACGGATTATCCCTAATACTAGCGAATCTATCCCCTAGCCTATATGTATAAGCCCTAATCTAAGGAGGAGAATACAGAATTATATCAAAGTGCCTTGTAAATAGGCTCTATCCACTACTCTAACCCTTGCACTGGAATGATAAGAGACTGAAGTCACCATCAATCACCTTTCCTCAACAGAGGGCCGGGAAAATCGAGCAGAACACCCCGCTACAATGTGTCCCTGTGATATCTAAGCTCCCCCTTAGATATTAAAAGGGCACAGGGAAGCCATGACGAGTACATGGGCTGGACACTCGCGGTTACGAGGTTCCCCGATATATGAAGGCTTCACTGTACCCCAAGGTGCTTGATACCAAACACCTCCTCCACGCAATATGTGCATTCCGGGATGGGAAGCTTCAAAGGCCCTGCCACCTTTGTTATGTGACCCAGGACTCTCCAGATAATGGAGATGCCCACCCCCCTGTCCTGGCCCCACTTTTTAGCAGCAAGACATGCAGGAAAATTAGTAAGATTGGGAGGTGTGCCCACATTCAGCCAGCACCACCCTTAGGAAGGGCGAGCTGATGTGGACCCCACTTTTCAGATTCCTCCACGTTGTTTTGGACGAAATTAGCATTCTAGGGTCAGGGTTATGCCCACTTCCCAAAGGAAGTGGTCATATACAGAGTGTCAACACCCTAAACGCAGGTAGCTCATTGGCTACTATATGTCACTCTCCTTTAATGCCCCAAAATTAAGTATTTAGGTGGCACCCCTGAACCCAAGAACTCAGAGAAGAAGGACAAAGAAGAGTCACTGCCTGGTGGGAACTGCAGCAGACCTGTGCACTTTGGCGCAAAACCATGCCCATCCCCAGCCCTCTCTCGGCAATCGTGGCAGAGTGACTCATCCTGCGAGTTGGAGAACTACCAAAGCCTTGGGTAGTCTGCCAGCACCTCGAAAATCACCTACAGTCTTCCTTTGAGTAGAGGAGGTACTCCCCTGCAGTACGCAGGCACCGATAAGCAGAGTCGGGTCTACTGCCTTGCAGCTCCCCGGCTCTACCAACACCGCAGATGACCAGGGGAAGGTGCTCATGCTCTAGAAGGTCAGATCTGTCTCCTTACTGAGTGTGAAGATACCAAGACCAACCAGAGCCTTGCTAATCAGGGTTATTGGATGCCCTGTACCAAACAACAACAGTGAGAGTCTTATCCAGATTACCACTGCACCAAGACCAAGCGACCATCGAGGGACGTGAGCATCACTGAGACCCACTTCGTGAGAGGTCTAGCTGCCTTGAATTCTCCTCTGCCAGTTGTTTGTCCCTGACTGCAAGGTGCATCTTTGTGTACCCAGCCCAGCCAACCAAGCCACTGTGTCCCCAAGCCACCCGTCCGGGATCCCCGCGAGCTGGCTGTGCCCCATGCTCCAAGACCCCTTGCAACCTAAGCCCTGGTTGGGGGCTCTCAGACTTGCCAGCAAATCCCCCAGTGCAGCCTATTTCCAAGTGGCCCCACTTCATTGTAGCACACCAGATACCAGCCTCATCAGCACGCTGCTCGTAGTAAGACCTGGGTGGTTCCCAAAGAACTGCTGGTAGTACTTTGGACCATGGCCCACTACAACCTAAGGTGAACCCCTGAAACCAACTGTACCTACCATTATGCCTCTTTGACTTTTCCTCCCATAGGATTGCATTGTGCGTAAAAGTGCACTGTTTTAACATTATACTTACCTGTAAATGTTGCTATTGAAAACAGTACTTACCTTTGAATGAAGTTCTCGATTTTGAAACATATCTGAATAGAAGTGTTAGTTTTCTAATTTGGTCTCGGCTTTATTCTTTGAATGTGTATCTCATTTATTGCCTCTGTGAGTACAACACATGTTTAGCACTACTGTTGGACTTGGCCCCTTTTGGCTAAAGTTGCTTAAACTTTTTGCTTTCCCCCTAGACCTTTTGTCTGACATGGTGTTGCCAACTAAGGATCTTTGGGCACATTGCCACTGCTGATCAGTGTCAAAATGCAAGTGCTCCATGTATAAAGTATAATGGTAATTGCTTGTCCATGATTGGTATGTTTGCCTTACTAGTAAAGTCCCTAGTAAAGTGCACTATGTGTGCCAGGGCTGGTAATGCAAATGCTACTCGTGGGCATGCAGCACTAATTGTGCCACCCACACCAGTAGCCTCAAAGAGGGAACTCAGGCCTGCCATTGCAGTGCCTGCGCACAGTTTGTTAAACTGCCATGTGGTTCTGAAAAGTGCACCCACTTGCCACACCTTAACCTTCCCTTTCTATGCATATCAGACACCCCTATGGTAGGTCCAAGGTACTCCCTGGACAGGATGCAGTGCATGTGAAAGGTAGGACATGTACTAAGGTGTGTGCCATGTCCTAACATTGAAATAATCTCCATTTCGTTTTTCACTGTGGAAAGGCCATCTTGCCCATAGGACAGAATGGGGAGGCTGTGTAATATCTTTTCCAGCCTATCTTCCCAAAGGTTTAAGATGGAGGTGAAGTTTATTATGCCTGAACTCACCATGTAATAACACATCTTTCTATGAAGTTGGTTTTTGCATTTGTGTTTATAAACCTCTCTTTTAGAAGTGGCTGGGTTTTTGTGTTCTAACATTTCTGTGTGTCTCTGCATGGTTGTGGATTGACTGTCTGGATCTGAAAGTGATAGGATCTGGAGAATGTCTTGACCCAAGGGAGGAGGTGAGACAGCAACATGCTGACCTGCATCTGGAGTGTAGGGGGGAGGAGTAGCCCCTGGAGGTGAAGAGGCCTGGGCTGCTGCCATAAAACAATGGCTCCATCACCTGCTGAGTGATTGAGGATCCAGACCCCCACTATTAAAGGAAGAAGATGTCACTTACAGGGAGACTCCCAGAACTGATTTAGACAGGGGTCAGTGCCCCCTGAGCACAAAGACTTCAAAGGCTTTGAGGGGTAAAAGTATTAGAGCCCTATGTGTTTAGCACGCGGTTCATCTGACTGGGGGTAGAATTGCTGCTGCTGGGCCCCAGGAGGAGAATGCCATAAGGGACTGCCTCCCTGCTGGAGGGCCCTGTGTGCTGGCCTGCCTGGACCCATCTGCCTCTCTTGAACTGCAAGAGGACCTTAGCGCCTCATGAGCGCTATCTTTGGATTGTGTGAAGAAGAAGCATGTGGGTCGTGCAGCGCAAGGGCTGCAGTATTTACAACGAATACCATTACAACGCATAATGCTTTTAGGCGCTGGATAGTGATTTGTTTAATTTACTATTCCAACTCCAGTCCCCGTGGATAGTAGGGAAGGTGTTGGATAGGACATTAAACCCATTCCCTATCCTAGAGCACCCCCCAGCGCAATGCGTTGTAATGGTTTGCGTTGTAAAAGTTGCGTTGTAAAGGCACTGCGTGGTAAAAGTTGCGTTGTAAAGGTTGTTTACCGCCCCGAGGGAATCCCGGTGTGTGCCTGCGCTGCCCGGTGATGGAGCGGGAGCCAACCCAGCGTTTGCCTGTACCTTTGTGGGTGCCCACCCCGCATTTATGCGTATTTCCGGCTGGTGCCCACCCCGCATGTGAGGATCGTTGAAGTGGAGCCCACCCCACATTCTACGCCAAGAGAAAGATGCCGGGCCGCTGCCAACTCGACCCCGAAGTTAGGCAATGCTGCCAGGTGGTGGGCGGGGCCTGCAGCCTCGCGGACATCTGGAGCCTCACAGGCTCCACGTCAAAGTCCTGGTCCCAGGACGGGGGACCGGGTGAAGTGCGGAGAAGCAGAAGTGAGGCGGCTGCAATGGGGAGAGCCCGAGGCACATTGTCGGTGCCTGGCCCCCGAGCGTAGAAAGAGATACCGTGGAGCCAACGTACGGGTAGGAGCCTACCTGTCAAATCCCCACAAGGCTTACCTCTGCTTGTGGAGGGGATTCCGCAGAGACAACAGGAGCTTCAGACCCCGTTCCCACCTGACCCCGTACGGAAAGTTGAACCCGGCAGGGATGAGGTGAACCCAGGGTATGGAGCACGAGTTGTGGAAAGATGCTGGACGGTGACGGTGTGGCAGGACAGAGAGGTACCCTAGGAGAATGACAAGAGACCCGTTAGAAAGAACCCAGATCCCACCTCCTTCCTGTGCACACCTCTAGACACCACCTCATCATGATCAACACTAGTACTCACCAAGCCTTGTAGCCGCCTGGCAGCCAACAGAAGTCAGGTTGCACCAGTGAGAAGTAAGGGAAGCGCACCTGCGCTGAACAGCGTCTATGGGTACAGCAAAGGACTTGTGAACCATGCACAGGTGCCGCACTAGAAGGACCTCAGGAAGCCTGGCTCATGAGTGTGTCAGCGCACGCAAGCACTGCCAACCAAACCACCATGCTCCTGCGTGATAAAGTACAACACCAAATGCGTCCCAGCACCTGTGGCTCAGTCACAGAAAACAAAGCGCTCCTGCGCATGCAGCATATAAGAACCAAAGCAAAGCACTCCTGCGCGTGTGAATAAGAAACAAAGCAAAGCGCTCCTGCCCGTGAAAGTAATCTCAGAAACAGCTATCACAAGGTAACCCCCTAGACGGCAACGTACAGGAATACCTAGGAGGAGGGAATGCGGGACTCCGGTTCGGGCAGATGCGGAAACAGGAACCCAAGCCGGCAAGGAGATAAGCGTCCGTCTTATCTCGAAGACCAGGACGCCGTAAAGAATCCGAAGCGGTGATCCGGCGGGAGTACGCAGTGTTTATGCGTCTCCCCCGGAAGTCCTCGGCAGCTGCAATGACGGAACAACTAGACTGGTCTGGGCTTGGAAGACCGGAAGTGAGGAGGAAACCGGAAGTGAGGATTCCGGCGTGTGTGTGTAGAGGTGTCTTCGGAACGGCAAGTTGCCACGTACATGACACTATCCCGCGCCGCTGTGTCCAGTAGTAAGCCAAGGAGGGCTGCTGGATCAAGGGGATGCTGCTCCGTGATCCCCAAGGCTGGCACCACAAGGAGGAAGCGGTCTGACTGGAGGAGGGGCACCCGTAGCCACGAGGAGAGCCCCGCGTGTCAGTATACGAAGAGGGAGCCTCGCGGGCTTCCTAGGAGAACCTATACAGCCGTCTACCTGCATGAAGGGGGGCCCTGGCTGTGCCTGAGTCTGGCCGCACAGCAGAAGAGCCGCTGAGTGGGAGTTGAGGCGTAAGCTTGGTGGGGGGTGTGGTCGAGGCACATTGTCTGTGCCTTCCCCCCCGGTGGTCACTCCCAAGGCCCAGAGATGCCAGTGCCTAGTTGGCTTCACAGCTGCACCGCTGTGGTGGGCAGCTGCAATGATTAGGCCAGTTTATTGTAGAATCCCGGAGTGGGGCTCTAAAGGCCCAGCGCTACTCCTGAGGCTTGAGCCAGAAGTTTTAATACTGTTGGCTAGTTGTACGCCTTGTTTTTAAATGTTTGCTGCTATTCCGGTTCACAAGTGATTATTTTATTTTCCACTGTGCAGACGTGCAGCGGCACTCCTGAGGCTTGAGCCGGGAGTTTTTAACATTGCTGGTTGTTGTTAGCTCTGTTTTAAATGCATGCTGCTACTTCTGCTCACAAGGGAACATTTTTCTTTGCCCCTAATGTGCCACTTACCCAAACGGCCCCTGCAGGATACACCACTCAGCTGACTCCCGTGTGGTGGTGTTACCATTGTTGGTGATAGGCTTGGTGCATGCCGTGGGAGGGTGAGCCACGCTGCCAGTTTCCCGCAGGTACGGGGAAGTATCTTAAGCTACTCCAGGGATCAACTGCTGAACCTGAATGGGGGAAAAGTCTTACCAAGCTGTAAGAGCATTTCTTTGGAACCGAAAGGCTCCTCCATTTCAGACACATGTCCTAGCTGTCAGATAATACTCCCGCTATCAGAGAATTAACACCAGCTGTCCCAGTAAGATCTCACCTGGGAAGGACAACTCCAAACCCAAAGACGGTGTAACAAAATGTCTACTGGTGAATGTCAGATCCTTAGTAAAACATAGCTTTGAATGCGCCAGATTACTGGGAGAGCAGGATATAAAAATGGCATTACAGAAACCTGGATGGATGATGCCTCCGAGTTAGACTTATCTATGGCTACTCCACCCGGCTTCTTATGTTCCACCTTAAATAGACCTACGGGAAAAGGAGGAGAGTTAGCAATAATCTATCATAACACTTTTAAAACAACGTCTCAGCCCATAAGCAGTATAGGCTGTGAAGCACTTGCATTTAACGTCTATCACCCCACCACTCCCTAAAGGGTATCTTCTTATACAGACGACCAGGGTCCAGAACACCCTTCCTAGCCTCACTAAGGACCTTACTTGAAGAAGGGCTCTGCTCCAACTCATATACCATTTTAGGAGATTTTATTTCTACCTGGAATCCCTAATGGAGCCAGATACTAAAACACTCCTTGATCTGACGAGCAGCGCTATTCTGAACCAACTGGTAAACATGCCCACCCACAAGGCAGGACTTACTCTGGATGGGGTTTTTCCAATTGTAGGACCTGGCCTCGTGGCGTGGTTCCCCCCATTCCTCAGCACCCCGTTAGCCCAGCCCTGCACCCAGAAGCCCCTGGTCGTCCTGTTCCCTGTACGCCCAAACTCCCTGCACGACCCCGCAGCCGACGACCAGTCCCGCATGCCCCCGTCCTCTTTCCCGGCTCTGAGCGCCCAGAACCTGCATCACCCCACAGGGCCCCCGGCAGCCATTTTCCCTCCCCGAGGTCCCTGACTCCCTGGGCCTAGCATGACCCCGGCCCCAGCGAAACTTAGACTCCAAGGCGCGCCAGTCCCGGCTGGGGGGTAAAGGGCTCCCCGAGTGAAATAAGACAGGGAGTTTCGATTGCACCTCCGGCCTCCCCCGAGAGACTGGTTTCTATCACACCTCTGGCCCTCCCCTGTGGGCTGGTTTCGATTGTACCTCTGGCCTCCCTGAGTGCTGGCTCCAGACCCTGCTGGGCGTCTGGGAACGCCCAGACGCATCGTCAAAAGGATCAAAGAGCCAACCGCCGGACCTCTCCAACGACCAGCCCCCAAGGCATGAGACCTCCGCCTGCGAGGGTCCGGACATCAAAGGGCCACTGGACTATATCAAGGCCCGCCCGAGAACTAGCGGGCAGTTGTATTCTGGACAAGAAAGCCCTGCTTATCTGATCGCGGCTGACCCTTGGGGAAAACTGAACCTTCGACCTCTTCGAGCCCTGCTGATGTGTCGCGGCTCCTTCTCGTAACACGGAACTGAAACATCGGAGCCCTGCTGACGCTGTCGCGGCTCGTCCTCGTAAAGATGGAACTATAACATCGGAGCCCTGCTGACCTCGTCGCGGCTCGAGCTTGAACTCTAAAGAGATCTTCGTGAAACCTCCTGAGCCCTGCTGACGCTGTCGCGGCTCCTCAAGAACACCTCCGGATCGAGCCCTGCTGACCACGTCGCGGCCCGAGGAGTACTCTGGTCCGGCTGGACCATCGACGCTACCAACACGGCCTGAGTCGACTCGAAGTGAGTGAAGCAGCCAGTACGACCATCATCTCCCGTATCCCCCGGCTCGAGGATTGAGAGCTGTGCGCAGGGTACGCTTCGTACTGGCCTAAAGACTGAGACTGTCCCGCTTCCCTCTTCCCGAGACTTTACGATCCCTCGATCGCTTGTAAATAAGAGTGCTGATTCCTTTTTACTGTTCATAAAGAACTTGTTACTGAAAACCTACGGTGTGGTGTCCGTTCATAAGTGTGGTGTGAGCTCAGTGTGTACTATCCTAAACCCGAAGTCCTCCCCGTCAAGGACCTCACGTTAAGACTCGGCAGTACTTGTGGGAGAGGTGGGTCCTGGGGTGGTCGGGTGAGCATAACCTGGCCCTCTGAGATCGCCCCTTCTAATATTGGTGGCAAGCAACGGGATAAGAGCCTACGTCTAGGGATCGTACAGTAAAACGACTGACACACTACCTGAACGAAGAACAACCATGAGTCTCACTGTAACAAGCGAAAAGACCACATTCCAGAAGGACCTTCTGGAAGAGTATACCCACCGAGAACTGAAGCAACCATAGACTTCTATATCGCTACCACTGGTTTAAGTACCAAAGAAGACTTCCAAAAAGCCCTGACAGCATGGGTAGAGGCCGGAGCCCATCTTCCCCCGCCAGAAGGAGACGGTGGAGAGGGAGGGCCACAGACCGAAACCCGCGCTCAAGAGGGTGAGGGAACTGATTCCCTGACACGGAGTCCCAGCATGGACAGAGGTCTGTCACCAGAGGAGATGACAGACCGAGAACGCAATCGAAGCCACGAGCTAGAGCTGGCACGCCTTAAAATAGAAGGAGAGCTCAAGTTGGCCGAAAAGAAACTGGCCATAGAGCAGTTACGGCTGCAAGGAGAACTGGAGGAGAAGAAGCTCCAGAGGGTACATGAAGGCAAGAGACTCCAGCTGGAGCACGAGCGCGGCCTGAAAGAGATCGAACTCAAGACCCGGAGCGAAGACAACTGAACCTCGGAGAACCGATAAGCAGTACCCCCGGCGGAACCAAAAGTCCACATCCCCAAGGATGTGGTCAAAGAATACTACAAGAACGACGATATCCAGCAATGGTTCAAGGCCTACGAAGTCACCATGACCTCCCACCGCGTTCCACAGAAGGATTGGGGAACCAGGTTGTGGGGTCGATTCCTGAGCGAGGAGAGAGACACCCTACTCGATCTACCGTCCTCAGTGCAGACCTCCTACAGCCACATGAAAGAGGCCCTCCTCACGAGATACGGACTCACCCCCGAAATGTATCGCCAGCGGTTCCGAGAGTGCAAGAAGATCCCTGGCACCACGTGGGTGGAGTACGTGAACTTTTACAGTCGAGCTTTGGAAGGGTGGATCAAGGGCAGCAAGGTGACCACTTTTGAAGGACTCATTGATCTTATCGCCTATGAACATTTATCCACCAATTGCTTTGTGGAACTGAGACAGCACCTTCTGGACAGCAAGTTGGCCGATCCCCGGAAGCTGGCTGTCGAAGCAGATCGCTGGGTGAGCATCAGAGTCCCCCGGGGGCCCGTGGGAGACTATGACCGAAACGAGCAAGGACATTCCTGCCAGAGGGGAGGGGGAGGTCAAGGTAGACAGAGGGGGTCCCAGGCAGGGCCCCAACGAAGCCCCCCCCAGAAATAAGTCCGGAACCTCTCCTCCCGCAGCGAGAGCAGGGTTCCCCCCAGCTAGACAAGGACCCAGAATCAGCACAGCCTGCTACAGGTGTCAGCAACCAGGGCATTATGCCGGTGACCCCCAGTGCTCCCTGCTCAAGAAAACAGCCGCTGCGAGCCCCCCTGCGCGCCATCTAGCCACAGTAGCCCTGGAAGAGGAAGAGGTAGAGGACCCAGAGGGGTGGGAACCAGCAGCCGTGACATTAGTCTACCTGGGGGATAGAGAAATGGTCCCCGGAGCCCCCCTGCCAGACAATACTGAGAAGTACCGACAGCAGGTGACCGTCAACGGGCACCGCATAGGGGCCCTCCGAGACACAGGGGCCAGCATTACTGCCGTAAGGTGTCACCTAGTCACAGAAGACCAAATTATACCTCACGCCTCCTGCAGGGTGATCTCAGCTGACAATTCCGTCTGCACCTGCCGAATAGCTCAGGTTCCATTCGAGTGGGAGGGCGTCTCTGGGGAGTTACGAGTAGTGGTCCGCACCGACATGCCCGTGGACTGCCTACTGGGTAACGACCTAGAGAGCTCCCCATGGAAGCAGGTAGAGCGAAGAACTCACCTGGAGATGGTGGGCCTGCCCGAGTGGGCCTGCGTGAGCACCCGATCCATGACCGCCCGACTGTCCACCCCCGGGGGTGTGGAACCCGAGAACCCTCGCCCGGTCTCTGACGACCCGGAGGGCAGCGGGCAATCCGAAGTCCCCGAGTTTCCCTCCAGTGAGAGCATTGACCCCGCCGCAGATCCCCTAGGCCCTGTCGTCGAACAGACCACAAACTTGGACGACCTTCCTGGGCTAGCCCAGTGGCGCCAGGAAGGCGGACCTTCCCGAGAAGAATTCTGCCTGGAACAGACCTCCTGTCCTTCCCTGGTCGGGCCGCAGCAGCAGGCCGCCGCCCAGGCCGCCGGTGACCCGTCCGGCTCCCACCTTGTCTATTGGGAAAACGGCCTGCTATATAGTGAACAGAAGTCCGCTGAGCTAGGGTCAGCCCGGGTGCTGGTGGTACCCCTACGTTTCCACGGCTTCCTCCTGAACCTGGCCCATGATGTGCCCCTGGCGGGACACCTGGGACAAGACAAAACCTACCACCACCTGGTCACTCACTTTTACTGGCCCGGCATGCGCTCCGATGTGGAGGCCCACTGCAAGTCCTGCCCCACGTGTCAGGCCAGCGGGAAGAGCGGAGGAAGGCGCAAGGCTCCTCTCCAACCCTTCTCCGTGGTCAGTACCCCCTTTGAATGGGTGGGAATAGATATTGTGGGGCCCCTAGACCCCCGAACCTCCTTAGGCTACCGATTCATCCTCGTCCTGGTGGACCACGCCACCCGGTACCCCGAGGCCATTCCCCTCCGAACGGTGATGGCTCCCGTAGTGGGGCGGGCCCTCATGGGGATCTTCTCCCAGGTGGGATTCCCGCGAGAGGTGGTGAGCGACCGAGGGACGAACTTCATCTCCAAGTACATGAAGTCCCTCTGGCAGCAGTGTGGGGTGACGTACAAGTTCACCACCCCATACCACCCCCAAGGTAACGGCCTGGTTGAGCGATTCAACCGGACCCTCAAGGGAATGATCATGGGTCTCGAAGAGCCCCTGAGACGCAAATGGGACGTTCTCCTTCCCTGTCTCATGTTCGCTTACCGAGAGGTCCCCCAGAAATCCTTGGGGTTTAGCCCCTTCGAGCTGCTCTACGGGCACCCCGTCCGGGGTCCCCTCAGCCTGGTCAAGGAAGGTTGGGAAACGGCGGACCCGGCTCCCCCTCCAGATGTGTTTCGATACATCCTGGCCCTCCGAAACCAGACTCGGAAGTTCCGAGAGCTGGCCGAGGCAAACCTCGAGGCCAGTCAAGAAGAGATGAAACGTTGGTATGATCAGAATGCCACTCTGGTCAAGTTTCTACCCGGACAGCAGGTTTGGGTGATGGCCCCAGTGGAACCTTGTGCCCTTCAGGACAAGTGGACCGGGCCCTTCAAGGTGGTAGAACGTAAGAGCCAGGTGACCTATCTCATCGATGTGCAGTCCCCCGGAACCCTTTACGGGTCCTCCATGTAAACCGCCTCAAACCCCACTTCGTGCGGTCCGAGTTGAGTTTGCTCCTCGCCACCGATGACGGAGCGGAAGAGGACACGGAGCCTCTCCCCGATCTCCTGTGTGCGAAGGAAAAAGATGGCTCCGTAGAGGGAGTGAGTCTCTCCTCCTCCCTCACCCCCGAGCAGCGCGAGGACTGTCGCCATTTACTGGGACAATTCTCGGACCTTTTCTCCCTCGTCCCTGGCGTCACCGGTACGGCACAGAGCCTACCGCGTCCCTGACAGAGTCCAGGCCTGCATCAAGGCCGAAGTCTCCAAGATGCTAGCCCTGGGAGTGGTCGAAGCCTCTGACAGCCCATGGGCCAGCCCCGTGGTCCTGGTTCCGAAGGCGGCCGCCCCCGGCGCTGTTCCCAAGCTAAGTTCTGTGTAGACTACCGCGGCCTCAACACAGTCACCAGAACCGACGCCCACCCAATTCCCCGAGCAGACGAGCTCATTGACCGCCTAGGGTCTGCTCGCTATCTCAGCACGTTCGACTTGACCAGCGGATACTGGCATATCGCCCTCACAGAGGGGGCCAGAGAGAGATCCGCCTCCTCTACCCCGGATGGTCACTACCATTTCCGGGTGATGCCCTTCGGAATGAAAAATGCCCCCGCCACCGTCCAGAGGCTGGTTAACCAGGTACTGGCTGGGTTGGAGGAATTCAGTGCCGCGTATCTCGATGATATCGCGATATTCAGTTCCCACTGGACCGAGCACCTCCAACACCTCTGGGAGGTGTTGAGGGCCCTAGAGAGGGCGGGTCTCACCATTAAGGCCAGCAAGTGTCAAATCGGACAAGGGTCCGTGGTCTACCTGGGGCACCAGGTCGGGAGCGGCCTAGTGGCACCCCTCCAGCCCAAGATTGATGCGATCGTTGCCTGGGAGGCCCCCACAACCCAGACGGAAGTGCGGGCGTTCCTAGGGCTCACGGGGTACTACCGAAGATTCATAAAAAGGTATGGCAGCATCGTAGTTCCCCTCACGGAGTTGACCTCCAAAAACCAGCCGAAGAAAGTCAGCTGGACCCCCGCCTGCCAAGAGGCGTTCGAAGCATTGAAAGACGCCATGTGTACTGCCCCTGTACTACAGGCCCCCGACTACTCCCGAGAGTTCGTGGTCCAAACGGACGCGTCCGAGCACGGCATCGGAGCAGTCCTATCCCAGATGAACGACAAAGGCCTAGACCAGCCAGTGGCATTCATTAGCCGGAGGTTACTCCCTCGAGAGCAAAGGTGGAGCACCATCGAGCGGGAGGCCTTCACAGTGGTTTGGGCCCTGAAGAAGCTGAGGCCCTACCTGTTCGGTACTCACTTCCGGGTCCAAACCGACCACCGACCCCTCCGGTGGCTAATGCAAATGAGAGGGGAGAATCCCAAACTGTTGCGATGGTCCATCTCCCTCCAGGGGATGGATTTCACTGTGGAGCACCGGCCTGGTGTTGACCACGCCAACGCAGACGGCCTGTCCCGATTCTTCCGCCTCAATGGAGAGAACCCCCAAGGGGATGGGTAGTTCTCTCCACCTTTCAGCTTGGGGGGACGCGTGTTGGACCTGGCCTCGTGGCGTGGTTCCCCCCCCTCAGAACCCCGTTAGTCCAGCCCTGCACCCAGAAGCCCCCGGTCGTCCTGTTCCCTGTACGTCCAAACTCCCTGCACGACCCCGCAGCTGACGACCAGTCCCGCATGCCCCCGTCCTCCTTCCCGGCTCCGAGCGCCCAGAACCTGCATCACCCCACAGGGCCCCCGGCAGCCATTTTCCCTCCCCGAGGTCCCTGACTCCCTGGGCCTAGCATGACCCCGGCCCCAGCGAAACTTAGACTCCAAGGCGCGCCAGTCCCGGCTGGGGGGTAAAGGGCTCCCCGAGTGAAATAAGACAGGGAGTTTCGATTGCACCTCCGGCCTCCCCCGAGAGACTGGTTTCTATCAAACCTCTGGCCCTCCCCTGTGGGCTGGTTTCGATCGCACCTCTGGCCTCCCTGAGTGCTGGCTCCAGACCCTGCTGGGCGTCTGGGAACGCCCGGACGCATCGTCAAAAGGATCAAAGAGCCAACCGCCGGACCTCTCTAACGACCAGCCCCCAAGGCATGAGACCTCGTAAAGACGGAACTATAACATCGGAGCCCTATTGACCTCGTCGCGGCTCGAGCTTGAACTCTAAAGAGATCTTCGTGAAACCTCCTGAGCCCTGCTGACGCTGTCGCGGCTCCTCAAGAACACCTCCGGATCGAGCCCTGCTGACCTCGTCGCGGTTCGAGGAGTACTCTGGTCCGGCAGGACCATCGACGCTACCAAAACGACCTGAGTCGACTCGAAGTGAGTGAAGCAGCCAGTACGACCATCATCTCCCGTATCCCCCGGCTCGAGGATTGAGAGCTGTGCGCAGGGTACGCTTCGTACTGGCCTAAAGACTGAGACTGTCCCGCTTCCCTCTTCCCGAATTCCTGAGACTTTACGATCCCTCGATCACTTGTAAATAAGAGTGCTGATTCCTTTTTACTATTCATAAAGAACTTGTTACTGAAAACCTACGGTGTGGTGTTCGTTCGTAAGTGTGGTGTGAGCTCAGTGTTTACGATCCTAGACCCGAAGTCCTCCCCGGCGAGGACCTCATGTTAAGACTCGACAGTACTTGTGGGAGAGGTGGGTCCTGGGGTGGTCGGGTGAGCATAACCTGGCCCTCTGAGATCACCCCTTCTAACACCAATCATCCACATCTAAGTTTTACAGGTACAATACCATTGGTATGGACGGATCACACAGGAATCCTATTTGAACTAACCACCCCAGGCCAAAATCATTTAATAAGGGGCGGGCAAAAACAGATAAAAACAAGGGCCTGTAAAAAAGTGTCGGGACCCGAATTGCAAGAATTGCCTCTTTCCACCTTACAGCCACAGCACACAACTGTGGATGACGCTGCCAGATCATACACCAACTGGGTTGACACAACCTGCAACAAACTGGCGCCGGAAAAATTCATGTATCCTAAACGCACCACACCAACCTCTCCATGGTTCTCAGAAGAGCTCAGAGTCAGAAACTGACCTGCAAACACCTAGAACGCAATTGGCAAAAAAACTATAATATAGCAGATAAGGAGGTTTATAAACAAGGTCTTTCCGTTTATAAACAAGCAGTGTTCAATGCAAAAAAAGCTCTTCTTTATAAACCATATCAACTTAGCAAAAACCTCCACCAAGGAACTGTACAAAACCATAGCCAGGCTAATCTCCCCAAGTCCACCTAGGGTCGAATCTAGCCTTGAAATGAGCAAGGAAATTGCTAATTTCTTTCAAAATAAGGTAGAAGCTATCTTTTCAGCCTTCAACCAACTTCTGTCTGAAGTTACGGAAAAGAGGCTTTCCAGCCCAAAGCAAGTCTTAGGAGCCGGCCCGTCACTCGAAACATTTGCCCCTCTCAATATCGAGAACACTAAGTTGCTTATGGCCTCATTTCAATCTGGATCCCCCCATGACCCTTGTCCAGTGTCAGTGGCCAAATTAGCTCTGGAACCAATTGCCGAAACCCTGACTTCATTATTCAACGTAATGTTTGAAACAGGAGACTTCCCCAGCTGCTGGAAGCAGGCCTCCATACTCCCACTTCTGAAAAAAACGAACTAGGACCCAAAATATCCACATAATTACAGACCCATCTCCCGCCTCCCACTACCAGCTAAAATAGTGGAAAAGGAAATGAATGCTCAATTGAGTCCATTCCTACATGAGAACAGGTTACTGGACCCCACTCAATATGGTTTTAGAGCAGGGCACAGGAATGAGACTGCCCTGATTAAATCAACTGAAGAAATCAGGGAAGCCCTAGACCAAGGAGGCAAGGTGGCCCTCATCATGTTGGATCTGTCTGCGGCCTTCGACGTGGTCCATCATGATCTATTAATGGACCGTTTGTCCAATATTGGAGTCAAGGACAGGGCTAGGAGGCTGTTAAAAGCGTTTCTGACGGACAAGAAACAAACTGTCTCCCTATGAAATTTCGAATCCAAACTTTTCTCGCTACCGTGCGGGGTTCCACAGGGGTCGTCCCTTAGCCCAACCCTTTTTAATGTGTATGCGGCATCCCAGGCTCCCTTGATAAGAGCGTATGGTTTTAGTCTCATGTCCTATGCAGATGACACACAAATTGTCGTGTCTCTCCTTCCAGGGCTTGAAGCAGGCATCAGCAAGAACTTTCATAACTGTATGGGAGCAGTTAGCTCATGGATGTCTCAAAACTGCTTGAAACTGAACTCGGGTAAAACCGAGGTACTCACGTTTGGAAAAAAAGCTAAATTTTGGACCCCTGACTAGTGGCCAGCTGACCTGAGTATCCGACCTAATCCTACAGAGAAGGCAAAAAATCTAGGCATCCTAGTAGACGACAAACTGAACTTTGAGCACCAGATAAAGGCAACCTCGTCAGCTACCTTTCATTCCCTCAAACTGCTAAGGTCAAACCATTCCTGCCAGAAGAAAGCCTACGAACAGTGGTCTCATCCATCATTTTATCTCGACTGGACTATTGCAATGGGCTCTATCAAAACACTCTAGAGCGTCATCTGAATAAACTACAGACCTTGCAAAACGCAGCAGCAAGGTTGGTGACAGGTACCCCTAAATTCACATCGGTAGCCAAAGAAATTAAAAGGCTACACTGTTTTTAAGGCACTTCATGGCAAGGGTCCTGAGTACTTGACCCACCAGTTCAGATGGTACAATCCCAAAAGAACCCTTCGTTCATCAGGAGCTAAATTTGTGAGCATACCGCCCACAAAGAAAGCTTCATGGGGAGGGAGAAGTTTCATCACAGGGGCGGCCAAGGTTTGGAACGCCCTCCCGTGGAGTCTGAGGAACTCCACAGACCTTCTAGCCTTCAGACCTGGCTTTTTAGGGAATAAACCCCATAAAGCCATACCTGCTCTCCGTGCCACAAAGTCTCTCAGTAGAGTTGAGCTAGCGCCAGGACACCCCAGGGTAATCGTGCACTCTATAAATAAATTAACATAACATAACAGTGGTGCAACAGCTGCTCCGTGTGAGAGAGCGGGCAGCTGCAATCTTTAGGGGCCAGTACTTTTAGGAGAAGGAGGGGTGAGTGTACCCCAGGCCCCAGCGCCTGTGCGCACTTTGTGTTTGCAGCTGAGGCAGCCCAGGTCCCCTTTGGAGAGGTCCCCCCTAGAGCCCTGATATTTTGGACTTAGGGCATTCGAGCCTCAGTAAAAGGCCAGTTGTCCTGGCGGCAGTTCAGCGATCACGCTAAGGTGATGTATACACCTAATTAGTGTTTCTATGGTGCACTGCATGTTATTACATAATGTGTTTATGCGTAATGCGATTTATGCTTAAGTGCTCGTGCCAGTCGGTACTGGTTGTGTTTTACATTTGCTACTTGTGCTTTTGTGATGGTTCTGACAGTGGCCCGACTGGCCCTGTCTTGTATATAATCCCCTGTGAATATTGCCTGGTGCCAGTTGGCACAGTGTATATTGTGTGATTACTATTCTAATGTGTTTTGGAAAATACAAAGGCTATTTTCATATATAACCTTGTGTGGAGTTTCTTTTGTAGTGTGCCTAGTGTGTTGCTGCTGTGTGTGCTTGTTGCGCAAACGCTTTACACATTGCCTCTGGGATAAGCCTGACTGCTTGTGCCAAGCTACCAAGGGGGTGAGCAGGGGTTATCTTCAACATGCAACTCCCTTGCCCTGACTAGAGTGGTGGTTTCTGCCTGGCTTTGGCGCAAGCCTTCGCCAACCAGAAATCCCATTTCTAACAAGTACCCTCTACAAAGTCTAACTGATTGCCCACATTGTCACAAATGAGAGCTAGTATTATATACTTTTGCATAAGTGCACCTCTTTTTAGAACACTGTATAGAGAGGCAGCTTCCTACACCCACCCTCTTCAACACTTATATGACACCTATGGCCATCATCGTCAAAACCCATGGAGTCAACATCATACCCTATGCTGACCAATCATTAGTTCAAAAACTGACGCATCTCTACTATAGCAATATGACCGACATAGTTCAGAAGGCTGCTCTTTTATGTCTAAAAAGGCAAAAGATAAAACATTCAGTACCATGGTTCAACAAAAACATAAACAATGAAAGAAGACAACTAAGACGTCTGGAACGACAATGGAGGAAAGAGCCAACCATTACCCATCTCAAACAGCTGAGAATGCATAGAATTTCATACAAAAAGGCTCTCTGGAAAGCCAAATCAACAGCAATCAAATCGCAATTAGACAGAGCAAAGAACAGAGCCAGAAAACTTTCTGACATAATAAATCAACAACCAGGAAAACTTGCAGAACCCATAATTGCAAACAACTCGACGGACATCAGCAACGCCTTCTCAACTTTCTTTAAAGATAAAATTGCAACTATAAGCAACTCTATCCCCAGCCAAGCTAGTGCCCAACCTAAGGAATCCTTCAACCGTACTCTCACAGCGCACAGTAAGAACACTGACCAACAGACCCTAATGGTCCTAAGGAAAAATGAAGCCTTCTGCAACAGTTTCAGATCTCTGTCTGAAGGAGAAATCCAGAAAACCATTTAGTCAATGAAACCCACCTTACACTTTGAATATCCCATTCCCTCCCACCTACTGAAAGAGATCCACCAATCCGTTACTCCCCAATCGATTAGGCCCACTGTGCTGCCCGCTACTTCCTCGCGGGCTACGATACAGCACGCGGCGCCTCCATCTTTTCTTTGGGCACATTGTGGTGCTGCGCAGCGGCCCACTATTGCTGTTTTGGCGTCGCGGGTGTGTCCCACGGTGCCTGCTCTGATTCTGTGTCGCAAAACACACAAGATGATGGACGGAATGTTGCACAATGGCAAAACATTCACCCCCAGTCACAGATCTGGGTTTAATCCTTTGTTATTTTGCTCACCAAGCCACCCCAGTTCAGACATGACCATATGCAAATCAGTCTTGGCCCTGTGCCTCATGGGAACAGTCCAGCCCGAACTGCCAAGTCATGTCTTCCCTGGACCGGAATCAAGCATCCTAGGACCGGTTTCTGGCTATCAGCCGTCTTCAACCAGGATAGCTTGACTCCAGTGGCTTAGTGAGCACGGGTCCCACGTCTGGGCATTCCCTTCCCACATAGGGTGAACAGCAAAACACACAAGTGTTTGATTGATTCAGATGCTCCGTCCATCACCACCCCCTTTTGTACCGCTTTTGGCCACCACAAGTGTGGCAGGGTATGCTCAGACGTGAGTCCCTTGCTCACTTTGCCACTGGATTCAAGCAAGCCGGGCTGAAGACGGCTGGAATGCCAGAAACCGGTCCTCGGAAGCTTGTTTCTGGTCCAGGGAAGGCATGGCTTGGCAGTTCGGGCTGGACTGTTCCCATGAGGCACAGGGTCAGACTGATTTGCATATAGCCATGTCTGAACTGGGGTGGCAGAGTGGGCTAAAGAACGGTTATGGATTAAACCCAGATCTTTTGACTGGGTGTGAGTGTTTGATTGATTCAGATGCTCCGTCCATCACCACCCCCTTTTGTACCGCTTTTGGCCACCATAATTGTGGCAGGGTATGCTCAGACGTGAGTCCCTTGCTCACTTTGCCACTGGATTCAAGCAAGCCGGGCTGAAGACAGCTGGAATATCAGAAACCGGTCCTCGGAAGCTTGTTTCTTGTCCAGGGAAGGCATGGCTTGGCAGTTCAGGCTGGACTGTTCCCATGAGGCACAGGGTCAGACTGATTTGCATATAGCCATGTCTGAACTGGGGTGGCAGAGTGGGCTAAAGAACGGTTATGGATTAAACCCAGATCTTTTGACTGGGTGTGAGTGTTTGATTGATTCAGAAGCTCCGTCCATCACCACCCCCTTTTGTACCGCTTTTGGCCACCATAAGTGTGGCAGGGTATGCTCAGACGTGAGTCCCTTGCTCACTTTGCCACTGGATTCAAGCAAGCCGGGCTGAAGACGGCTGGAATGCCAGAAATCGGTCCTCGGAAGCTTGTTTCTGGTCCAGGGAAGGCATGGCTTGGCAGTTCGGGCTGGACTGTTCCCATGAGGCACAGGGTCAGACTGATTTGCATATAGCCATGTCTGAACTGGGGTGGCAGAGTGGGCTAAAGAACGGTTATGGATTAAACCCAGATCTTTTGACTGGGTGTGAGTGTTTGATTGATTCAGATGCTCCGTCCATCACCACCCCCTTTTGTACCGCTTTTGGCCACCATAAGTGTGGCAGGGTATGCTCAGACGTGAGTCCCTTGCACCCTTTGCCACTGGATTCAAGCAAGCCGGGCTGAAGACGGCTGGAATGCCAGAAACCGGTCCTCGGAAGCTTGTTTCTGGTCCAGGGAAGGCATGGCTTGGCAGTTCGGGCTGGACTGTTCCCATGAGGCACAGGGTCAGACTGATTTGCATATAGCCATGTCTGAACTGGGGTGGCAGAGTGGGCTAAAGAACGGTTATGGATTAAACCCAGATCTTTTGACTGGGTGTGAGTGTTTGATTGTTTCAGATGCTCCATTCATCACCACCCTCTTTGTACCGCTTTTGGCCACCATAAATGTGGCAGGGTATGCTCAGACGTGAGTCCCTTGCTCCCTTTGCCACTGGATTCAAGCAAGCCGGGCTGAAGACGGCTGGAATGCCAGAAACCGGTCCTCAGAAGCTTGTTTGTGGTCCAGGGAAGGCATAGCTTGGCAGTTCGGGCTGGACTGTTCCCATGAGGCACAGGGTCAGACTGATTTGCATATAGCCATGTCTGAACTGGGGTGGCAGAGTGGGCTAAAAACGGTTATGGATTAAACCCAGATCTTTTGACTGGGTGTGAGTGTTTGATTGATTCAGATGCTCCGTCCATCACCACCCCCTTTTGTACCGCTGATTCTGTGTCGGGCATGCCACATACCTAGGCAGTGTCCCGTTATCTGACAAATTGCATGACAGGAATGCCGCAGCTCCGGTTTTGGTACTGCGGCTTCCTATTTTCACATGTTGGGGCACTATATTCTTACCTTCCTTTCACTGGATATATATTTCTTTCTTCATTTCTTCTTGGGGCCATCTTGCCTTCCCATGATTCCATAGTCTTCTTCCCAGAAGGCCTTGGGAATGAGCAATCTGAAAGCCAATAAGACTAGCGTAATGCACTATTAAAGCAACCACAAACTACCTCACAAGCTACCTCATAAACTATCTAGAAGTTAACCAACATGCACCAACCACATATCTACCTCAAGAGATTACAAGAACAAGAACGGCACAAACACCAAACAAACCTCACCAGGGGCCTACTCCCTCATCATTCTAGGGGTCACACATCTGGCAGCGCAAGAAAAAGCCTCAACCCGAAGAAATCTTCCAGTGATGAGGGACCGAGCGCAGCGACACCAGACCAACAGAACACGGCTACAGCAACGACTATCTGGCTGAGACCCCCATCACACTACCTCGATGGAACTGTCCCCAGGTCTGCAGCCACTTAAAGAAGCAATTAACGCAAGTGCACAGAAATGAACATATCACCATATCCTTTTCATAACCAGGCATTTTGGGAACTGAAAGAGTTCGTGGGAAGGGGGAGGGAGGGGGGGTGAAAACCTAATATTGACCTATGCAAGGTGAAGAGTGTGAGAAGTTGGGCTGGTATATGATGTTCACTATTCTAGTGAGCACCTTGCACCAGTCCAAACAACCCTTATGGTGATGGTTGTAAAGTCAACCTTAAAGACCAGCTATCCTAGTGGTAGCATGGACAAAAGCAGTCTTATGCTTAACTCAAGAGGGCTTGTAAAGCCAGCTGTTTTACCATATGCAAACCTTTTAATACCAAATGAAATGACACCACACAGGTTATATATTCAAAATATATATGTATTTATTACTAAATAAATCCCCTTAACTCTTTATGAGCACAGGAGCACAAGCGTATAACAAGAAACTTAATATAGCATACACAAGTTGCACAAATATGGATAGGCCCTGGTGGCCCCTAAAACCATATACTAAAATAGTGGTATAAGAACCACGTCACGAACAATGGTAAGGCCTAGGGCCTTGGGAATCGCTGGGGCTACACTGGACTTACTGTAATTAGGGAGCAGGAGGCCCACAGGATGCGGGTGCAGTGTCTAAATGCACACGCGTGCGCCAATAGAAGTCAATGGGTGCGTAAAGTTTGAAAGTTGCAGATTTGGAAGTCTTCTGACTGGACTAGAACTTAACCACTTAAAACTAGGACACTAGGGATGTAAACCTCTACAGGAGCACCGTAGTACTCTCGTTACCTCACGCACAGGAAGCGGGTGCATAGGTATCAAAGTGTGTCGGGTTTCGTCGTGGAGTTCTATGGAGCCTTGGAGAAAAGATGCTGCAGGCGACCAGGAGAGAAGAGTCCGGTTGGATCCAAGGGTGGATCGAAGATGAAGAGTACCTGAAAGCAGAGGGAACAGAGTCTGGGTCACTAGCCAGTGACCAGGAAGGAACCAGGTGATGTCGGGTTGCGATCAGGTGATTTAGTGAAGCTTGTCTCTGATACCACGTGGACCAGGAGGTGTCGACGACAACCAGGTGGTGGACACGGACTGTCCCACGAAGGCTCTTGCTGTCGGCGGTGTCGATTCTCGATTCGGAGTCAACAGGCCTTGGCAAATGCAACCCACGCAGGGATCGAAGATGGCTTCTGGATCAGACCAGCAAGGTCTGATGGGCTGCTCCTTTTCAGGGGAGCAAGGGCCAGTCTGGAGCAACCAGACCAGCATTGAAAATTTGAAGGTTCGTCGTCACAGAGGTCACTAGCCAACGGGTAAGTGACCGGACAGACGCGTCAAGCAGGAAAATGCAAAAGGGCCCCACGCAGCGGTGAACAACCTTTACAACAAAACTATTACAACGCACTACCATTACAACGCGGTCATTACAACGCAAACCATTACAACTCATTGCGCTGGGGGGCGCTCTAGGATAGGGAATAAGTTTAATTTTCTATCCAACACCTTCCCTAGTGTCCACGGGGACTGGAGTTGGAATAGAAAATTATACTTACCACTATCCAGCACCTCTAAGCGCTATGCGTTGTAAAGGTTTGCGATGTAAAAACCGCGTTGTAAAGGCAGGCGTAGCCTGCGTTGTAACGTCATACATCCCCACGCAGCACTCATTGAGTGTGGAGAGGTGATTTTTGGTGCAAAACCTGCTCGGGGCTGGGGCTTCTCAATCCCCAATGCACAGCTGCGAGGGTGCCTCGGGAGCTGCATGGGAAGCACTTTGCTGGCTTTCCAAAACGGCCGGTCCCACGTCTCATGTCGCCTCCACGGGTCTCAGCTTTGCTGTGGCTGTGGATCGGGCTGTTGGATGTCTGGAAGTCCGGGTCTTGTTGATCTCTGTCGTTCGAGCTCCGGCATGAGCAACAACAAAGCAAACCTTTGAGCACTTGATGGTGCCTGCTTGCACAGGGTGGTCACTCCTTGACCACAAGGGAGATTCTTCAGTCTTCTACGTCGAGTAGGATGTCGAAGGGTGCAGAGTTCCATTTCAAAGTTTCAGTCAGGATTATCTAAAGTCTATGGACACAGCTCCTACCTTTATTCCAAATCAAGGGACTGGATTACCTACTAGGTCCCTCCTATGGGTGGGACCCAGGAAGTGGGTGGTTACACCCCTTTCCTTTTGTCCAGTTTCACTCCAGAGCTGGGGCTGGAGTGCCCCAGCACCGGTTTGAACTGGGCTATCCATGGGACACCTTGTGTGCCCCAGGCAGTGTCTGGTTTCATTCAGCATCTCCCTGCCCCAATCCACTATCTCCTGTCTGGGATGGTGCTAGCACCTCCCTGTGACAGGAAACCTATTGTCCAGGCCTCCCCTGCTGGAGTTTCGGCCAGCAGCAGGAGGCCAGACTTGTGTCTGTGGCAGCAGCATCCATTTTGTGATGCTGAGGCTCTGGTTAACTTTAACCGGGATTAAGGTTAGTAACATGTCTTCCCCCTCTAGAAGGGGGGAATGCTACCCCCGTTCCCAGAACTGGTGAGGGGGTAGTATTCCAAAGCGTATGACACCTTACACGACATGTTTTGATAAAGCCAAACCAAAGATAGCATCTAACCGCGAGGATTATAATGCACTTAAGAGTATATGGTATGGCAGTACCCCAGAACAGCTATAAGGACATGGTTCCGAAATCTGCAGACAGGCTCAGCTCATGCTAGAGCACCATCTCACAAAAAACCAAGCACTCTGCCTCCAGGATTGTTAAGGCCTGCCATAGGAGTGACTTATAGGTGTATATGTGTCCAGATATAGGTTTAGACATAGGTATACTATATCTAAGCAAGGGGTGATTACACGACCTTGCCCCAGCTGAGTGATCAGCCAGTTGTGTCAGTTTGGAAGGCCAGCCAGGGGTGGCAAAAGATATGCTGCAGCCCCTGGTAGGCATGGATGCACCTATGCCCTGGATACCTATAGTACACTGTACAGGGGCTCATAAGGTGACCCAATCCCAATTGGTGATGTCCCTAAAGTACATGGTTGTGAATTTAGAGAGAGAACAGCAGGGCTGTGGGTCTGATTAGCAGGCCCATAGCCACATTAGGTCGAAAACCAGTGAAGCAAAAAGCAAAAAATGGGGTGACCATAGGATAGCAGACCCTACTCTCCTACAAAGAGACTATGAAAAACGGACTCCAAGATCGCATATATCCCTTTTCTTTTTTACTAATCACCCAGGGTACTGCCAGAGGGCGTGAGAAGGGGGCGGGAGGGGGGGGGGTGAATACCTAACACTGACCTATGCACGGCGAAGAGACTGTAAAAATAGACTCTAAGATCGCACACTGGGATACGGCAGCAAACAGAACAGTATCTAACAACTCCCAGGGAGACGGAACAGCGACCTTGTCATCGCACTTTCAACATACAATGTTTTTTAGAGAGGGGGAAGGAGAGAGGGGGAGGGTCACCTCTATCGTTTTATTTTATTTTCCTTTTCACTATTATCTACTATTCCTTCACTTTTCTATCTTCTCATTCACTTACAAGAAGTCATACTCTGACCCGTATAGAACCCAGTAGTGACAGACCTAACTCTGAGGTAGACACGGGACAGACACCTGACCAACAACAGATAACTGAGCCTAGCTGGGGGAAGGACTTACAACAATGGAGAACTGGGACCGCAGATTGGAACCACCAGACGTCACCCACTATAGATAATGGCCCCCACCAATAAGCTTATCCTGGCGTCTGACCTAAAAAAAAGTATCCCTCAATGTCAAGGGGCTAAACCACCCAGTCAAGTGCAAGAAAATACTCGACTATCTTGCTAAGAGTAAAGGGGATGTGGTCCTGTTACAAGAAACCAAATTGTCCCTCGAAGATCTCAAACTAGTAAAAGCCAAATGGATTTCACAGATGACATGCTCCCCTGCAGAAGGGAAGAAACGGGGAGTAATTACGCTGATATCTAGAAAATCCAACCTGACAATAGAATCACAATACCACGACGAGGTAGGAAGACTCTTATTAACACACTTGAGAAGATGGGAGGAGCACATCCATGTCACCAACATTTAAGGCCCTAACATTGACGACCCCGCATTTTGGGAGGGTGTAGCACATTAACTGGACAGCCTACCACAGGATGACCTCACGGTGGTGGCAGGAGACTTTAACATGCCTCTGGACCATATACTGGGCAGACAATCAAACTGCCACTCCCAGCCCACAAAAGCACACTCCAAGCTTAAAAGCATCTGCGCCAAACTCAACCTCAAGGACCCGTGGCGGCTCCAGCACCCTGACACTAGGGATTACACCTTCTACTCCATCCCACACAACTCATACAGCAGGATGGATTATATTCTCATCACAAGCCCACACACACATCTGATAGAACACACCGACATAGCGCCGAGACTAGTGTCAGATCACTCATGTATCAGCCTAAAGCTGAGTGAGTGCTGCTACGAAGAAATACCCCGAAGATGTCGCTTTAATAGTGACGTCTTGTCAGACCCATTAAACAAAAAAAAGATAGAGGAGGCCATAAATGAATATCTTAGACACAACGACACACCGGACACTAAACCAACTACCCTTTGGTATGCACTTAAGACAACAGTCAGAGGCACAATAATCTAAATTAAAGCCAAAATCAACAAAACCACTAACCTGCACCTGGCCCAGTTTGAGCAAGACATTAATACCCTGGGTGCTTGAGAAGATCCTCTGCTGTGCTGGGCGATAATGAAAATGGGTGTGGTCATGACGAGCTCAGCTTGTCATGAGCACACGAGACATATACCTCATGATGAGCTGAGCTCGTCATGAGCATCGAAGGGGTTAAGAAACTAGAAGCAGCCCACATCAGCGCCTCGCACGACACTATTATCCTACATGAATTAACCCCCAAGAAGTATGAATTTAACAAAATCTTGAGTGAAAGGGCCAGTCTATGGATCAACAAATACAAGGCCATAAACCTTTGCGAGGCTAATAGGGCGAGGAAACACCTAGCCTCTTACCTAAAACATAAACGTAATCAATTTACAATCTCATCCATCACAGACTCACATAACAAATCCCATACAAGGCACAAGGAAATTTTAAAGACCTTCCAAAAGTTCTACCAGCAACTCTACAAAAACGACCAGAGCTTTGACCCTTAGGCATGCACAAAATATCTCAGCAGACTCGACCTCCCCAAACTAACCAAAATAGAAAAACAGAGGCTAGGGAAAGAAATTAGCACAACAGAGATTGAAATGGCAGTCAAGTTGATGAAGGACAACAAAGCCCCAGGCCCGGACGGTTACACAACTGCTTTTTACAAGGCCTTTATAGATCAACTGAAACCCACCATAAAAAGTGTTAAACCTCTGTGCGGAGGATGGGCTGGTTTCACAATCCATGTCAGAGGCCAATATAGTTGTCATATCAAAAGAAGGCAAGGGTGAACTTCTGCCCAAGAACTATAGACCCATCTCCTTAATCAACGTAGACTGCAAAATGTACGCGAAAATCCTGGCAACAAGATTAAACCCTGTTCTACCCAGTTTAATAAGCAGCTCCTCTGCCACATTCAAGAACACACCTCTAAACTGACAGAACCAGCTGTGTCTATCGCCCTTGATGCTGAGAAGGCCTTCAAACAGAGTCTCTTGGGCCTTCCTCGAGCAATGCATTAAGTCATTCAACCTAGGGGAAGGGTACATTAGGGTGGTGATGGCATTCCATGAAGACCCAAAGCACGCATAGTTATTAATGGCTCACTCTCTGAACCTCTCTGAACCTCTCACGCTGCAACGCGGCACCAGACAAGGTTGCCCGCTGTCTCCCTCACTCTTTTTGTTGGCCCCAGAACCACTGATTTGCTATATCAAGACTACTGCCGAAATAAAGGGGATCAACATAAAGTATGTGGAAATTAAATTGGCCGCCTATGCAGATGACATTCTTATCGTGACAGAGCAGCCTATGACCTCTATTGCGGCCCTGATTGAATCCATAGAACTATACTCAGCACACTTAGGATAAAAGCTCAACAGGGACAAATGAGAGTGCAAACCCCTCAACATCCACTCCTCTAGGGACTCCCTGGGAGGGTCGGGCCTGACTTGGCAAACAGGGTTCATCAAATACCTGGGGATCCACTTTGGCAATGGCCTCATGACCACAATAAATCAAAATGAGAAGCTACTATTAGAAAAAATAAAGAAACTCCTAGAGTTCTGGTCCCACAAACACAAATTTTTAACATGGTGGGGCAGAATAGAGACAATCAGGATGATGATTACACCAATGATTAATTACCTGGTGAGCATGCTACCCCTAATACTCACGGATTACTTCCTCCGCAGAGTGCATAAACTAATTAGTAACGTCCTATGGCGGGGTAAAAGAGCACACATTAGTATCAAAAAACTAAGACTAGACAAAGAATTAGGGGGGGGTTAAACCTAGCAGACTTTAGAACCTACCAAACGGCATTCTCAGCAAAGCAAGGAGCCCCCGCAAGATTACACGCCAGCATGCCTACTAGTGGAGCGAGCCATACTAAACAACCTCAACCAGCTGGTGCTGCTGACAGCTAACAAACTCGCACACGCCTCTAGCCCAATCTTCAAAAACACAAAAATAGCCCTACTAAAAATAGACAACAAAATGGAGAACAGTGTAAGGAACTCAAAGTGGGAATCCCTCTGGGCCAACAGCAAATTCAAATACAAGGGTCAATGCCTAGTCTTTGACACATGGATGGAGAAAGGCATCTCATACCCAGCTCAACTAGAGGAAGATGGCCACCCCAGCACGTTTGGCACACTGAAAGATAGACACAAACTCCCAGCAATAGAGTTCTACAATTTCCCAAAAATCAAAACAGCCCTTACAAAAGCCAAACTTTCGCCAGCCACCTGGTCAATCATGCAGTATATAAAAAAAATCAATAGAATAGGTCATCAAGTTTCACACCTCTACAAACTACTCCGCCCAAACTCCACCAAACTACACGACAAGACATCTAACTACTGGGTAAAACAAACCAATACCCCACTCAATGAGCAGGAGCTCATTGAGTGGCTTTGGGCATCCCCCTCACATAACAAAATTATGCCAGCACTATCACAAACAAAATTCTGGCAACTCCACAAGACCATCTGGACCCCAGCTCGGTTAGCCTCGCTAGGCCTCAGAGAGAACGACCTATGCTGGAACTGTGGCAGTGAAAAAGGGGATCTAGCACACCTCATCTTCTACTGCCCAAAACTCAAAACGTTCTGGGAGAAAATCTTTGACTTCATAAAAAAGGGTCTGGGATGTACACTAAGTCCAGAATTCTCCTCCCGCACCACCGCATTCATAACCGCACAACTCCCTGCACAGCAGGACAGGGACCTTCTAGACGTCCTATTGACTGCGGCAGTTAAATTGGTCCTGTTCAACTGGAAGGATACTGCTAGGTCATCATACAAATGCTGGTTTAACTGGGTGAGATACCTCAGAGGCGCAGATAGCACTGCCCTGCAAACACTCACCCTGGAGACAAGCTACTGGGGGAATTTGGAAGTCGTTAGACATGCTCCTAGACCCCTACGAACCCCCGTGAGTCCACTTGGGACCACCCGGATGGAGATCGGCCCCCACACAGTGATACAACCCCAGACTAGGCTCATAGCGAGTGAACCTCTACTCTTTTTCTCCTTTCTTCTCTCTTCTTGCTATCCTGTCTCTAACGTTTCCAGCTGGTCAACGCAGAGGGGTCCAGCTGGACGTGCACAAAACAGTATCATGTAATCTCTGTAATACCAACTACGTTTATCTAGAAACCCTTAACGAAAATGCGAATGTACCTGTTTTGTAAAAAAAAATAAAAAAATACTTTGAATTAAAAAATATATATTTTTAAAACGGATCTCTCCCACACGCCAGAACTGGTAACAACATTACAAGTCATGACACCTATGGATGAAAATTGAAAATGTATCTCTTCAACAAGGATCCCTCCCAGAATGCCTAAAAATGGGCCACTTATTTCCCATACTAAAAAACGGGCCCTGACCAGAAAGACTTAAACAGCTTCCGACCTGTATCCAATCTGCCCTTCCTGGCTAAATTGGTAGAAAATTGCACCCATGATCAGCCGTGTGAACACAGCAAGAATTTTGACCTATTAGACAATCACCAATCAGGTTTCAGACCCAAACACAATACTGAGGTCACCATTCTAAACATCCTAGATGTTATCCAAACAGCACTAGATTACAACAAATCCTCTCTCCTAATACTTCTAGATTTATCAGCGGCGTTCGACTCGGTCAGCCACAAACACCTCAGAGAAACTCTTGAATCCAGAATGGGCCTATAAGGAGCCGTCCTTAACTGGTTCACCTCATTCTCGCAGTACTGACAACAAGGAGCCAAAATTGGTAACAACCTATCTTGGTAGCAGACATCGACAGGAGCATTCTGCAAGGATCTACAGTTTCAGCAGCACTCTTCAAACAATAGATGGAACAACTCATTCAAATCCTTAACCCGTTGACCGCGGCGCAAATTCTGCCGTGGTGCGGACGTTTTATTCAGTGGGCGGGGTTCGGACGACCCCTGGCCGTCCCCCGCACATGCCCACCGTCACTTGTGACTGCCGGGGGCCGTCCACAGCCCCGAACGGGTTAAACAAACTTGTACTACATGTATGCTAATGATACCCAAATGTACATCAAACTCTCCTCTCAAAAGGATATCCAGAGACTAGATGACACCCTGAAGAAAACACAGAACTGGCTGGCACACAACCATCTAAATCTTAATCTACTGTAAACCAAATTCATTCTTTTCTCCCCACCCCTCAGATCCCAACAACCACAAACATGGACTTATAATCTCAAATCACTAAACTGCACTCCAACCCTCTGCGACTCTGTAAAATCACTGGGCATCACACTAGACTCAAATCTAAACAGGCGAGCTCCCATACAAGCAGCAACCAGAAGCACTAACCTACATCTGTAACTTCTGAGACCTCCATACTGCTAGGAGACCTCAAAACGGTGATTAAATCTCTAGTGCTCTCAAGACTGGACTATGGGAATGCCACACTCTACTTAAGCCAGCCTAGCCCCAAAGAAGGTTACAAATGCAGCAGCAAGACTCTTAACAGGCACAACACACAAAGCTCTACACAATACTGGTCCTAAATACATGGCAATACATGGCAATTTTATTTATTTATGTATTTATTTATTTATAAAGCGCCGGAATCGACCCCCCGGAGTGGTATCTCCGCACAAGTAGGATCAATCTATCAGGAGGCCGAAGGGTTTCAACAAGTGCTGAATCCCTTCTACTAGAACCACCCAGATTTTAAAAAAAAGGAAAACACACAGTCGCACTTTCCTCGGATCTGCTCCAAAAATAAGGAACTCCCTAGCACCCTCAATGAGAGCAATCACCTCATTCAAGCTTTTTAAGAAGGCCACTTGAAAAACATGTGTGATAAGAGAACGCTATTGAAACTGTCACTCTCTGTCATGAACACCATCCACACCGGATCACCATCAGACCCCTGCCTGCACCACATCTTCAACAAAGCAAGCTCCACCATCGCACCCCATCTCCGCAAGATCATCAACAACTCCTTAGAGACCGCCACCTTCCCGGAGAGCTGGAAGCACGCTGAGATCAACGCCTTTCTCAAGAAACCCAAGGCAGACCCTAAGGACCTCAAGAACATCCTGCCCATCTCCCTACTCCCGTTCCCAGCGAAGGTCATCGAGAAGATTGTCAACAACTAACCTCCGTCCTCAAAGAGAACAACATCCTAGACCCGTCCCAATCCAGTTTCTGAAGCAACCGCAGCACTCATTGACGCCACCAACGACATCAGGGCCCTGCTGGACAACGGAGAAACCGCGGCCCTCATCCTCCTGGACCTTTTGGCTGCCTTCAACACCGTCTGCCACCACACCCTACGCTCACGCCTCCACAGTGCAGGGATCCATAGCAAAGCCTTGGACTGGACCACCTCCTTCCTCACTGGCAGAACCCAGAGCGTCCGCCTCCCTCCATTCCGATCATCTGCGGCGTACCCCAAGGATCGTCCCTCAGTCCCACACTCTTCAACATCTACATGGCACCACTCGCCAACATCGTCTGATCGCACGACCTCAACATCGTCTCATATGCCGACCACACCCAGCTAATCCTCTCGCTAACCAAGGCCCCCACCCCGCCAAAACCAACCTCCATGAAGGAATGAAGGCCGTCGCCGAATGGATGAAGAACAGCTGCCTGAAGCTGAACTCGGACAAGACGGAGGTCTTCACCCTCGGCTCCTCCCCCTCTGCCTGGGACGACTTCTGGTTGCCGGCCGCGCTGGGAGCCGCAACAATACACACGACCACACACGCAGCCTGGGGTTCATCCTGGACTCATCGCTCTCTATGACCCAGCAAGTCAACGCTGTCTCCTCCTCCTGCTTCAACACCCTCAGCAAGCTCCGCAAGATCTACAGATGAATCCCCACCAGCACCAGAAGGACGGTCACCCAGGCCCTCGTCAGCAGTAGACTGGACTACGGCAACGCCCTCTACGCAGGAACCTCGGCCAAACTGTAGAAACGATTACAACGCATACAGAATGCCTCTGCACGCCTCATCCTCGACATCCCCCGCCACAACCACATCACACCCCACCTGAGAGAACTGCACTGGCTCCCCGTCAACAAAAGGATCACCTTCGAGCTCCTCACCCACGCTCACAAAGTACTCCACAATACCAAACCAGCATACCTCAACGAATGACTCACCTTTTACACCCGAACCACCAGCTTCGCTCCGCTGACTTCGCCCTCACCACTATCCCCCGCATCCGACGAGTGACCGCCGGCGGCAGATCATTCTCCTACTTCACCGCCAAGACATGGAACACCCTCCCCATCCCGCTGCGACAGACCCAGGACCTGCTCACCTTCATGAGACTCCTCAAGACCTGGCTGTTTGATCAGTAGCAGCACCCTGCCCCCTATCCACCCCCCCCCCCCAGCGCCTTAAGACCCTCACTGGTGAGCAGTGTGCTCTACAAATGCTTGATTGATTGATTGATTGACTCTCCCGATTTCATTTTGTAGCCTATGGTTTTGTACCTTGCCCTTCGACTTCTTTTTAGAGAGCAATCACCTCATTCAGGTTTTAAAACAGGAAGTTAAAGCCTCACTAATAGAAAAACATGTGTCATAAGAGTACTTTGTTAAAACTGTAATTCTCCCTGTTTCATTTTGTATTCTATTGTTTTGTACCTTGCTCTTCAACGTCTAGGTACAATGTATCATTAGAGATAGATGCTTTACTGTAACGCAACCCTTGTACAGCACTCTGATGCCATGGTGGTCATGTTTGCACTTTATAAAACACCATAAATAAATATTCTGACTCTCTCTATCCGAAGACGCCACCAACATCAACTTCCATAACTGCATGACAGATGTCGCCAACTGGATGAAGGACAACTGCCTGAAGAACAATACGGATAGGACAGAGGTATTGATTTTTAGAAGCAGAAGCTCCTCATGGGGCACATCCTGGTGGCCCTCAGAACTTGGACTTACTCCTACCTACACTGACCATGCTAAGAACCCAGGCCTCATTATGAACAACAAGCTAACCATGACGACTAAGGTCAACTTTGTCTCCTCCTCCTGCCTCTTCATTCTCTGCATGCTTCATAAAATATTCAAATGGATACCCCAAAGCTCTTGATGCACCCCCACCCAGGACCTCATTTCCAGCTGACTGGACTACTGCAATGCGCTCTATGCAGGGATCGCAGCTTACCTCCTTCGATGACTACAGACCATACAGAAAGCCGCAGCCAGACTCGTCCTGGGTCTCCCTAGAGGAACCCACATCACCCCCTACCTCAGGGAACTGCATTAGTTCCATGTACAGAAAGGATGCCAGTTCAAGCTCCTGACTTTAGGAAGCTTGCTCTGTATATACTATACCAAAGTAAGATAGTGTGCACAGAGTCAAGTGAATCCCGAAAGGCTTACAGAGGGAAAAATAGATATACCTTACTCTCTATTTGTTGTAGTATGGGCTAGCATTAAAGCTTTATCAGAGGGTAGTGTTAAGCATTTATTGCATACACTCAGGAAAGAAATGATTTCACACACTCAAAAACTGAACTCTGACCAATTGTTTAGTATAAAAATATTTCTTTGTTGTATTTTATTTCTAGAACCAAGCAGGACTTGGTGCAGGTAAGTAAATCTAATACTTTTCAAGAATAATACAGTTAAATGCAGTTGGCTTTGTTGCAGGTTGGTCAAATGTTCATAAAACGTTAAAATCACTTTGCATTTACTTTGTAATTATTTTATATTTCTTTTTAGATTACTTTTTCTACTTAGTGTGATATACCTAGATATCCCACTGGGATATTTCGTGAATAAAAGTTAAGTACATTTGTTTTTGTAAACACCCAGTTTCTTAGGATCTCATACAATTTCCAGCTCCACACTTAGAACAGGAAAGCAGTCAATGCAGTCCTATGGGAGAAAAACAGGTTATAATTTTTAATGTAAGTACCCTGTCTTGGGAGTTGGATTTCTGGGGTTAGAACCAGCATCCCCCCAGGGTTCAGGATTCACTCAAAAAACACCCTCAGCAGCACTAGGGCAGCCAAGTGCTGAGGCCCAATGTTATCGAATGGGAATACGGGACCTCCGGTTGGTGGCTGCTCACGGGCACGCCACTTGGATGTGGGAGCAAAGCTCCTAGGGTTTAGGTCAAGGCAATGGGGATCCGAGATAGCACACAAAGTGCACCCACAGCGGCAGTGGGGCGGCTGGTGCAGGGGTGTCTTTTGGCATCTGATTTTCCTTACTGGCTCTAATCGCAGTCGAGGAATCCTGCAGATAGGGGCTGCAGGTGCTGTCAGAAGACTTGAGGTAGGTCAGGGTTCACCACATCCCTGGTCAGGATTGCTGAGGAGACCTCCTCATGGTGTTGGTCCACTCAAACTCGGTCTGTGGGCGTCAGGTGCAGAGTCGTGGATTTGGCCGGTGCCAGAATGTCGCGATCCTAGCCAGGTAGAAGGGAATGATTGCTAGATCCAGCCCTTTTGACTACATGTCCCAGAATACCAGGACAGTGGTCTGTTTTCTGTTTCTCTCCTGTTCTCTTCTTTCCTCCGCTTCCTATTTATGCTCTTCCTCTGAGCCAGTTCGGTGCTTGTCACCTGTGTTTCTTATGTGGATCGAGCATATGGAGAATATTGCACACAGCTTCTCATTTCAGCCCGTGATGGTTTGGTGTACTGCCTGGGACGCCCGCCGGTATTCTTGAATTCACCGGGGGCATTTTGAACTACTTATTATCATCTGATTAAAACCGCGCTGTGGCGCATCCGTGTTCGCCGACTTAGAAAGACGGTGTTTGTTTTCTTTGTATCAGTTCACGTCCGCGCTGGAGCGCATCTGTGAACTCTGACCCCTCTAGGGATATCTGAGCGGAGCAGCGGCTGATCGCATCGCGCTGAGAGAGGTGAGCTACTGTTATTTTGAGTCTTTGACTCTTTGCATTTTGGGAGGTTCTTTACCTTCCAGGCTTCCGCACCAACCCTTCGTTGTGCGCTAGTAACTTATTAGTGTATTCTGGACTGTTCTCGTTTTGTTTTTACTTGCCAATTCTGAAGGGATTAAGAAAGAGGCAAGACTCATTTATATTCTACGCAGAGCCGTTGAGAGGCTGGGATTCCACATACACTAATTTTGGACTTCAGAGTGTTGAGAAGTAACTCTGGGGCTACTTATATCTGGGTATTTTTTTAACTCTATTTATTGAACAATGCAGGAAGATGCCTACAGATATGTAGATATGTACAGGTACTTTTATACCATGACAATTGTTATATACTGAGGCAAAGATATCCTGGACTATCATACCCAGACTCCTTTTCTTTTCTTTACTTTATTTTTACCTTTTTGTGCCTTTATTCTCAGGATGCTTGTGGCAGCTAACAAAGTGAGTTGAGTATCATAAAAGTACATAGTATACATATGCATGTACAGTGATAGGGGGGAAATACTAATCTATGTTTATTGTGTCTCTTATTTAGGGAAATCTGGAATCAGACATAAGAGTGTGGTCTACCTCAACTCAACCCTGGCTGTAGATGCTTTCTGGCTGCCACAGTGTTATATTTTATTTCTCCATTTTCCCCCCTTCCCCTTTGGAGGTCATATCTGTGGAGTGTACATATCAAGCTCACGGGTAGTGCAGCTAATAGGGAAGGGGTGAACTAGCTTCATCATCGCTTCTGCTGTACCCGGCTTTTCAAGGTTAGTCAACCAAACTCTGCATGTGACACAGAGTCTGTTGGTGAGGAAATCTGGTACTTGCGGGAGACACCGTCTTGTTAGGGAAGGCTGGGCAGGTCTTCCGGGTCCTGGCTGCAGAACACACCTAGATGTTTCAGGTAGGTATAGATTGAGACAATGAGTCCCTTCCTTGTGGTGCATACACCCCCTATTATGCCACCCTCCAGTAGCAGGTGGGCATAAGCCTCACTCTGGTTGACTGGGTCCCCCCATCTTCAAGATGGCAGGGACTGAGAGTTGTGCTTCGCTTTGTCTCCCCCACCTGAGGGGTGGGGTTGGCAAAGGTGGGCACACATCTCCAACCAACTTTGTTTTCTGCCGATTATCCTGCCCAAAGTGGGGGGCCAAAACCAGTGGGGGCTCATTGCTGGGAGCAGCAAATGGCTGAGTCAGCTCACACAGGCGGCAAGCCTTTGAAGCTTCCCCTTTGTGGACCCTGCCCATCCTGGGGAAGGAGGCTTGCCACCTCTGCCCAAGATGTGCTATGTTTCAGGCCCCTGAGAGCGGGAGGCTCTCGACCCAGGGGACCAGAAACATGTCTGGTGTTGGCAGCCAGACATGTCAGCCAGGACACTAAAGTTAGGTCGTTTTTCAGGGGGCATCTCTGAGATGCCCTCTGAGTGCAATAAATCCCACACTGGCATCAGTGTGGGTTTAATGTGCGGAGAAGTTTGATATCAAACTTCGCAGATTTCAGTAAAACCAGTATGGTGCTGTGGAGTTCATAATGACAAACTCCCAGACCATATACTTTTTATGGCTTTACTGCACTTACAATGTCTAAGAATGGACTTATCTCAAAACCAAAGGGAGGTACCCTTAAATCCAAGAGGGACAGGGTGAGAAGTTACAAAATATGCCAAACAGTCCCTCTTAGCAATATAAAATATCGCAATTCACATCTATTTTGTTAAAGACCAAAGAGAAACCTAATATGTTTCAAACCATAATACTATGATAAAATTACTATAGGTACATCAGTAGAGCTCACAAAGAAACCAAACAAATTAATACTGATACTTAAAAATTCATACACTTTTTATTATATATAAAAAAAAAAGGGATTCGCACTCACAGATTTGTTAAAAAATATCACAAGATAAAATACATATGCAGAAAAACCTAACAGTCGACGCAGCGTTTCGGTGTTATTTCCATATGACACCTTGGTGTTTACAAATAGTGGCATCATAGTATTATGGTTTAGAAACATGTTAGGTTTCTCTTTGGTCTTTAACAAAATAGATGTGAATTGTGATATTTTATATTGCTAAGAGGGACTGTTTGGCATATTTTGTAAGAATGGACTTAGGCACTGTAGGGGTTCAAGGCTCATGCACCTGTACCCTCACCAATAGTATAGTGCACCCAGCTAGAGGTGGCTTACCTATGCCATAGGCAGTGGATTGTAGGCAGGGCACACAGGCATGTGTGCCGTGTTGACTATTCACTTTGTTCTGCACCATAACACACAGCCTGCAATGGCACTGTGTGTGAGTTAAGGTAGAGGCCTCTAAGAGTGGCACAATAAGTGCTGCAGCTCTTAGAGACCTTCCCTGGTCCCAGGGCCCTTGGTATCCATGGTACCTTTGACAAGGGACTTACATGTGGCCAGAGAGTTGCCAAGTGGGCAGGCAACAGTACAGTTTTAGGGAAAGAACATAGGCCATGGGTACCTGGTTAGCAGGAACCCAGGGCACACTTAGTCAAAGAGCATCAACATCAGGCAAAAAATGGGGCAACTATGAAAAAAGGGGTACTTTCCTTCACTGACCGATGCATACAAGGCCCTACACAACTGCGGACCAGCCTACTTGAAGCAATGCCTGAACTTTCATCAGCCTACCAGACAACACTGCTCAATGTCCCTTTCTCTAACCCTCACCCAAAGTAGCAGATCCGGAGGTCTCTTCTTCCACTACCTAGCAGTGAAGACATGGAACGAGCTACCCTTTCATTTATGGGCATCCTCATCTCTTCCAGGTTCCGAAAGTCTCTGAGGACCTGGTTATTTGGCTAATCAACTGTACCCTGCTGTAATGTCGCACCAGTGACTTAACCGATGTGTGGACCGCATAACTGTATGTTGAATTGCTGGGGTGTAGGCCCTCACTCCATGGGGCGAGATAGATACGCCCTGAGTCACGTGGGCTAAGAAAATAAAAGTCCATACTTGGCGGTGTGGTCTTTTAGGGAGGACCACCCTAAGGACGAGTGAGAAACTATACATCTGTGTGGCATCTAGTTATTTCTAGACTATACCATATATCCAGGTTATGGGACTCACATGGTGCACCCCCACGACACTACAAATTGCCAATATGGGTGGTTGTGCCCTCCGTTAGCATCGCCTGATGTTAGTGTGCCCGTAGGTGGTAGCGGCACATTTCAATAAGGAACGCAGTGCTTGAGTCACATGGGACGCCCCTGAAGTATGAACTCCACTAGAGGTGCAAGACGATTGGTGAAAGAAACTCCTACACAGGCAGTGCAGCATCCTTAATGGCCCATCGGCGGCCAGGACACAGAAGACGTCCCTGCTGCATGGTAGGTGCCGCGGGCCAAATAGCTGGTGTCGGCAGTCGGAAGGTGGAGCGACGAGAGCTGGAGTTGACAGAGCCCGGTGCGAGGCTGCTGCCCAGCACTCACAATCATTCCTACAAAAGACATGGTGGGTGAAATACCAAAGGCACTGGGAGTGAATAATAAGCGCTTGCTCCCCAGGGAGTCCTTTCACGTCTGCCATCCAGCCTATGATTGGGCGTATGGCCATTGTTCATGCCCCAGACATAGTACATAGTAAGAACTGACCTGCACCTGCTTGCCTTACAGTGTCAAGGTGAAGAGAGGGGTATGATCAACAAAAACAAAGAAAAAGGAAAAACAAAGAACAATGACTGCATGCTGTTGAGACAGAGGGACACCACTAGTCAGGCCTAACAGAGCATTTGTGACATCAACGTGTAAGTCACCACAGCTGAAGGTGCACAACAATTTTCAACATTCCTCCCATCGAACCCTTCATCCTTGAAGGTGCCCTGCTGGCGCAAGCATCCAGGTGGAAAGCCTAGATAGAGAGAGTGGAACTCTATTTTGAGAAGACCGAGCAAGAAAACAGGCCATGATTCTACACCTGGGAGGTAAGGCCCTGCACCGAATCTCAAAGATGCTCCCGAAGTGATGCCGAAAACACATCAGCCGGTCATTAGAGCACTCAACTTGTATTTTGAACCCATGGTTAACCAGGATTATAAGCGTTTCATATTCTGCCGGGCCAGACAACAAGCTCAAGAGTCCATTGACATGTTCTACACCAGGCTGAAGGTACTAATAAGCATGTGTGGAATCACCAATGAGGGTGACGAAATTTGAGGTCAAATGATACCAGGCTGTGCATCAGCGAATTTTAGAGATCGCATTCTAGAAGTATCTGGAAAATCCCCTGCAGGCAACCTGATGATGAGCAGGACCAAAGAATTGTCCAAATCATGTGCTTCTCACATGGAAGCTTTGCTCCAAAAGACTGTCAAGTCAGAGCCGGTCAATGGTGTCATGTATACATCCTCACCCAAGGGGCATGGCTAAGCATGCGACTGTAATGGACACCTAGGGTAGAGCTCCGCTCCGAGCTCCCCTTCCCGGCGCAATTATCCGCGGAAATATTATCCACAGCTGGCCGAAAATAACGGGCGCCACTGCAGGACATCGAGAACGTGTGCCCAGCCGATTTTGGAGTAAATCGGAGAAGCCAAACGACACCGAGGTTTTCGTGGGGCAGAGGCCGGGCAGGTCGGCGCCGAACCCGGCGAGACCGCAGGAAAGAGCGCGGCTCCGGCGGGAAAGGTAGGCCCAGAAGTGCAGCCTGCGATTGGACCCAATGGAATTGGCGGGGCCGGCCGGACACATCTGCGATACCCACAGAGACTGGCACTGCGGTACAGAGAGCACCGGCTCCCACACACTGCCTTCCTAGACGCACACATGAGGGGTGAGTGAAAGCAGGAGACAGCCCCGAGGAGCCACAGCGCGCTACCGGAACACTGAGGACGGGTGCGGAGAATGGCCTAACGACAGAGTCGTGCCCGAGGCCCAGAGCCGACAACCCTTGAGGCCCCGAGCCGGAACCCAGACAGCGCCACCAACGCCAGGACACATCGCGGCTGAGGCTGCGGAGAGCCGTGAATACAGAGGCGCTGGCGGCTGTAGCCTAGGGTGCTGGAGACGCAACGGACCACGGTGCACAGGCACGAGTGGGGACGGCGGAGGGGACCGTGAGCGTCCGCCGCTAAAGTAGGGAACACGGGGACTCACAACTGAAGAGACACTTGACCGCTCACAGGCCCGCACACGCCGAGACCGGAGCAGAGGAGGGCGGCATGTAGCGTCCCCATTGCCGGCTGGAACACACAATGGGGAACCACCCTTGGAGCACATGAGGAACTGTCGGACCCGGCGATACGATCGTGCCCACCCGGGGAGGAGGCACCTGACGCGACGTGGTGTGCTGCCCATGACACCGGGACCTGGTCGGCAGACGCAGATGCTGGGATACACCAGAGAGCGGCGTGATCACCGGGGAGAGGACCGGCGGCGCCCCTGAGCGCTAACAAAGCGACGGAACGACATCCCCACCCTTGGACCAACAGCTCCGCAGATACTCACATCAGCCCGTCGACCAGTGGATGCGCTGCTGCCGCCCCCGCTGAGGAAACCGAGTGCACACCGGGGCGCTGATGTCTGGTGGGACCAGAGCGCGAACTGGGACCGGGAACACGCACCCTAAGGGCAAAATGGACAAGACTGGGAAGAACGCTGAACCGGATCAAACGGCGGCCAAGCATGACACCATGCTGGCCGCCATGGAGAGACTGGAGGAATCCATCCAGCTTCCCCGCACCTCCCAGGCGACCAAAATCGATAGTGTCGTGATTGACCTCACCCACCTGAGAGCTGACCATAAAAAACTGGTGGACCGCACCACGTCCCTGGAAGGCGACATGAAAGAACTCCGACCGCAAGTCAGCCAGTCCCATTCACAGACACAGGACCTCCTGGACAGGGTGGAATTCCTAGAAGAACGCGCTGAGGATGCGGAAGGGAGGGCACGGAGAAACAACGTGCGGCTGGTGGGTGTACCGGAAAAGTGGGAAGGAAGGAACCCAGAGGAACACATGGAGAAGTGGTTAAGAGATATCCTCCCAGAGGGGTCACTCTCCCCGCACTTTGTAGTGGAGCGTGCACACCGAGTTCCGACAAGGCCATTACAAACGGGCTCCAACCCCAGACCTATGCTGCTCGCATACTGAACTATAGAGACAGAGACTCCATTCTGCGCGAAACACGCAAACTTCAAGAAGTACGGATTGAGAACATGGCAGTGATGTTCTTTCCAGACTACACGGTGCAGGTGCAGGTACAAAGACAAAGACACTCCTTCCTGGCGGTGAAGAGGTGCCTGAGACAGCTCGGCCTACAATACTCTCTTCTATTTCCTGCGAAACTGAGGGTGGTGGCTCACGAGAAAACGCACTTCTTTACCAACCCGGAAGAGGTGGAAGCATGGCTCGACAGCGGCACGGACACGGCCCCCAGAAGAGCCGCCAACGTCACTACCCAAAGACGCGCCGGGGGAGCCCGGCGGAGACGCAGACCCAGGCAGAAGCCGCTGGATGGTGCGCGGGAGGTGACGGGTATGACCCCCCCCCCGGCTGAAACCACACAACAGGAGAAACAAGACGCCCTTCGCCTGGTGATGGAACTTAGCCAATCCCCTACGCTGAGTGATGTGGCGGATGGCAGCCCTCGGAATCTTCCTAGTGACGACGAAGCCATCTACGGAATATCGGACTCCCAGACTTCGGGGGAGCGACCTGATGTCACGCCACAGACGGCGGATTTCATACACTGACTGAACATTGAAACACATCGCCCTTGGAACGTCTGCTGGGGAGTATTTCTGGGGGGACCGGACCCGGAACTGATCAGTCTGTAGCGCCACGACCACTTGGGACGCTTGTCGTGACTGGGGTCACCCCAGGGCCCAACTGCAAGCAGAGAGACATGAACACACCGGATGCCTAACCACTGAGGGTCATGACACGGGGACGAAGCAGAAGACCGTGCATGACCAATGCACGGGCCTATGCTGACCCGCCTGGCTGCGAATTGATTGGGACACGTAATGTATGATGTTTAATGCATGTGCAATCATTTACCTGCCTTTCGGATAATGGTCTAGACTGGTACGCACATCCCAGGAGGGAGGGGGCCCTCATACAACAGACTTCATTAACCGAACACAGTTACAGTGCTAATTGCACAGCAACCCCCTTAGCTTTAGACTTTGTTTCTCTCCTTGAGAGTATGGACGGGGGCACGTTTGGCAACCGACCTTTTGGTATTTTACATGTTTATAACATTCCATGGTTTACCGTTTTGCCTGAAATGTTCTTTTTCCCCTCCTTTATTCTAATGATGTGGTGTGTGGATATGGATACAGACTCGAAATGCACTAATGGGAGCGCTTACATGTCGTGAGCTTTGCAGTCACCCGGGAGGTGGTGGAGGGACCGGAGAGGGAGATATGTTAATGATATACAATGTCTACTGTTACGATCTGTACGTGGAATGTGAGGGGCATGCACACACCATCCCGTCGCTATCAGATTTTCTCATACCTCCACATTCAGATAGCCCTCTTGCAGGAGACACACCTAAACGAGACAGAAACCCGTGTCTTACGCCGTAGATGGCGTGGGCAACTATATGCCACGCATTACTCCTCCTACGCTAGAGGGACCTTGGTGTGGGTACGACCGGGCACCCCTTTAACAGTAACTGACACACTCATAGACCCCGGTGGGAGGTTCGTTGTGGTAACTGGTAGACTAGATGGGAGGCCAATAGTCTTGGCCTCGTTATATGCGCCTAACACTGATCAGGCGGACTTCTTTGTGCAACTGTCAGCCACACTAGCGCCCTGGCACGGAATCCCATGGGTGTTGGGTGGAGACTACAACTGTGTCCTCGATTTAACACTGGACCGGTCACATCCCCCGCCGCCAGGCTCACTGACACAGAACGCCACGAAAGCCTTGCAAGCTTGGTCCACGCAGTGGGATTTGCGAGACGCGTGGCGCAGCCGCAACCCCCACACCAAGGTATATTCATACTTTTCGGGAGCACACAAGCTACACGTACGCCTGGACAGGTGCATGGTCAGCAGCGAGATACTTCCACATGTGACAGACGCCTATTACATGGGTCGCACGCACTCGGACCACAACCCACACATCATGGACCTGGCATGGGATCAACCACATCCCCCGGTACCTACCTGGAAACTGCAACTGGATCTGCTCCTGGACGGTCCTTTCAGACACTCCATATGCACACAAACAGCGCAATACTTCGAGGAAAACACGGGCACGGCGTCCACCCCACAGCTTGAATGGGACGCTTTCAAAGTGGTCATTAGGGGGCACTGAATGGGCACACAAGTTAGCTCCCGGCGTCAGATAGAAAAAACCCTGACACGTTTAGAATCTAACCTGCTGCAGGTGGAACAGGGAGCGACTGAGGGTGCAACCGCTGAACTGCTGGCAACACGAGCTGAACATGAAAAATTGCTAGATAGACTGCGACACATCAACTACGTGGCCCACTCGGCCCGCACACACCACACAGGTGATAAGCCTGGCAAATTACTAGCCTGGCTGATCAGCCGCGAGGATCGCACGTCCCCAGTGATGGCGATACGCTCCCCCGGCGGTCCAGTGGTGTATACACAAGAGAAGATACATGAGGCCTTTGTAACACACTATCGCGCACTCTATGCGTTGAGAGCCCAGGTGCTCCAGCCGGACGTTGCCACCTACCTCAATAATGTCACACTACCTGAGCTGACTGACGACCAGCGAGATGACTTAGGGCTACCGCTCGCGCCAGACGAGATACGGGAAGCCACCTTCGCCCTTTCGAATGGCAAGGTTCCTGGCCCGGACGGACTACCAGCCGAGTACTACAAAGCTTGCTCTGACATGCTGATCCCCGAGCTCCTCCGGACATATTCCGCGGCGCTGGAGGACTCGTCTTTGCCCCAGTCGATGAACGAGTCGACCTTGGTGTCTCTCCTTAAACCATTCAGAAAAGGGGGTGGTGATGAACAGAGTGTCTGAATTAAGCAGACCACTCTTACCCAGTCCAAAGATCAGGGCTTGATCCATCACCGTTATTTATCTCACTGCCCCATCCCAGCTCAGAACCTGGCTATATGCAAATTAGTCTGTCCCTGGCCCAGTGCATCATGGGAACAGGGCAGACCAAACTACCAAGCCAATTCTTCACCAGAAAGGAGACAAGCTACCGGGGACCGGTTTCTGGCATTTCAGCCTCTTCGGCCCAGCTTGCTTGAATCCTGATGGAGCAGTGAGAAAGGGACTCATGTCTGAGTATACCCTGCCACACCTATAGTGGCCAAAAACGATTCAGAAAAGGGGGTGGTGATGAACAGAGTGTCTGAATTAAGCAGACCACTCTTACCCAGTCCAAAGATCAGGGCTTGATCCATCACCGTTATTTATCTCACTGCCCCATCCCAGCTCAGAACCTGGCTATATGCAAATTAGTCTGTCCCTGGCCCAGTGCATCATGGGAACAGGGCAGACCAAACTACCAAGCCAATTCTTCACCAGAAAGGAGACAAGCTACCGGGGACCGGTTTGTGGCATTTCAGCCTCTTCGGCCCGGCTTGCTTGAATCCTGATGGAGCAGTGAGAAAGGGACTCATGTCTGAGTATACCCTGCCACACCTATAGTGGCCAAAAACGATTCAGAAAAGGGGGTGGTGATGAACAGAGTGTCTGAATTAAGCAGACCACTCTTACCCAGTCCAAAGATCAGGGCTTGATCCATCACCGTTATTTATCTCACTGCCCCATCCCAGATCAGAACCTGGCTATATGCAAATTAGTCTGTCCCTGGCCCAGTGCATCATGGGAACAGGGCAGACCAAACTACCAAGCCAATTCTTCACCAGAAAGGAGACAAGCTACCGGGGACCGGTTTCTGGCATTTCAGCCTCTTCGGCCCGGCTTGCTTGAATCCTGATGGAGCAGTGAGAAAGGGACTCATGTCTGAGTATACCCTGCCACACCTATAGTGGCCAAAAACGATTCAGAAAAGGGGGTGGTGATGAACAGAGTGTCTGAATTAAGCAGACCACTCTTACCCAGTCCAAAGATCAGGGCTTGATCCATCACCGTTATTTATCTCACTGCCCCATCCCAGCTCAGAACCTGGCTATATGCAAATTAGTCTGTCCCTGGCCCAGTGCATCATGGGAACAGGGCAGACCAAACTACCAAGCCAATTCTTCACCAGAAAGGAGACAAGCTACCGGGGACCGGTTTCTGGCATTTCAGCCTCTTCGGCCCGGCTTGCTTGAATCCTGATGGAGCAGTGAGAAAGGGACTCATGTCTGAGTATACCCTGCCACACCTATAGTGGCCAAAAACGATTCAGAAAAGGGGGTGGTGATGAACAGAGTGTCTGAATTAAGCAGACCACTCTTACCCAGTCCAAAGATCAGGGCTTGATCCATCACCGTTATTTAGCTCACTGCCCCATCCCAGCTCAGAACCTGGCTATATGCAAATTAGTCTGTCCCTGGCCCAGTGCATCATGGGAACAGGGCAGACCAAACTACCAAGCCAATTCTTCACCAGAAAGGAGACAAGCTACCGGGGACCGGTTTCTGGCATTTCAGCCTCTTCGGCCCTGCTTGCTTGAATCCTGATGGAGCAGTGAGAAAGGGACTCATGTCTGAGTATACCCTGCCACACCTATAGTGGCCAAAAACGATTCAGAAAAGGGGGTGGTGATGAACAGAGTGTCTGAATTAAGCAGACCACTCTTACCCAGTCCAAAGATCAGGGCTTGATCCATCACCGTTATTTATCTCACTGCCCCATCCCAGCTCAGAACCTGGCTATATTAAACCAGGCAGAGATAGCGCACACCTCGGCTCGTACCGGCCTCTGGCGCTCTTAAACACGGACTACAAGATATTGGCATCAACCCCCAGCCCGGCGATTAGCGCCCTTGGTACCTAACTTAGTGCACAGAGATCAGAATGGCTTTGTGCCCACCAGGTGCACCTCCCAAAACATAAGGAGGTTGTTCCGAGTGCAGGAATACGTAGTACGACAATGGCCGCGGTCGGGATGCTTGGTTTTAGACCTGGAAAAAGCATTCGACTCGGTTGAGTGGCCCTACTTACTGGCGGTATTGCGTAAGTTCAACCTAGGCGATGAATATATTGAGATGGTAGGTCTGCTGTACAGAAACCCCGAAGTACGAGTCCGCACGGGCAGGCTGCTGTCTGCTGTCATTAAAGTCAGACGTGGCACCAGACAGGGGTGCCCGTTGTCCCCTTAGCTTTTTTCATTGGCGATAGAGCCCCTTGCAGAAATACTACGAGGTGGAGGTGCAACCTGGGGAATCCCATTAGCGGATGGTACACACGCAGTCTCGCTGTACGCGGATGACTTGCTCCTATACATTAGAGACCTAACCCTCCTGCCGCCGGGGCTGTCGGACGTCTTCCGAACTTTCGAGGCAATGTCAGGCCTTAAGGTGAATTGGGCCAAGTCAGGGGTGTATTCGTTCGACCCTGACACCCCGGAGCCCGAGATCAGGATAAGTGGCGAACGGCTAACCTGGTACCCCACCACATTTAAATATTTAGGAGTACAGATATATAGAACCTCCCCGGACATATTGGATGGCAACCTGACACGAGCCATCACGTCCATACGATCACAGATCTCCTTTTGGAAGACCCTCCCGCTCAACGTGCCAAGCAGAGTTGCACTGGTGAAGATGATTGTGCTGCCTAGACTGCTATATTACTATGCCAATATCCCAATCTATGTCCCGACCCGTATGTTCAGGGAGCTGGAAACCATGGTCAGAGATCTCATCTGGAACGCTGGGAGGCCCAGAGTGGCACTGAGAAAACGACATGCCCCTGCCGACGCCGGGGGCCTTGCAGTGCCCAACCTGGAGCTCTATTACCTGGCTGCTCAGCTGCAGTGGGTAGCGGCCTGGCTCAGTGGCAGGAATTTAGACGATACAGCTACTGACGTAGACATGATGTCCCCTCTACAAACCCACACGATGTTCCACCCTCTGTCAAAGGTAACACCCCAGGCACAGCTACACATTGCGGTAGCCACTAAATGCTACTCCCGGAGTCTTCGACTCACAAAAACACTGAAACCGTATGCCCCGGCACTCCCGCTCTTAGGCACTCCCAGAGCCGCAGGCGTGGTGACTGAGGCGGTGATGGAGCAATGGACACGGTCGGGGGTGGACACCATGGCGGACCTATATGCCGATGGCGCCCTGATCCCTTTTGCGACACTTGTTGAAGACACGGGACTACCGGCCGGACAATTCTTACAACATGCTTCCATAGTAAGGGCATACACACAGCAGTGGGGAAATATTGCGGAGAAACCACCTACACACCAGCTAATACAATACCTCCACGTCATGGGGAATGGCACACACGTGGTCCATTGGTTAACGCAGGCACTACTATCACACACACACCATACTCTACAGCCATTGCGCGATAAATGGGCGATGGATAGGGGGAAGGAATGGACAGATAAAGAATGGGCGATGGTGGTTGCAGGTCCCAGAAGTATTCCACGTAATGCACGCTTTAAACTGATACAGTTTTACATACTGCACAGGGCATACCTCTCGCCAGACAAAATCAATCAGTACTTCCCGGGTACCTCAGCGGGATGTCCGAGATGCATGCTAACGGGAGCGGACCTCCTACACATGTTGTGGCTTTGCCCGAGGATTCAGGCATACTGGCAAGCGGTACTGCCGTTACTTGAGAAAAGCACAGCCATGCAAATACCATACACATGGGAGGCATGTCTGCTAGGCCGCTACAAGAGGACAAAACATAACAAAGTCCCCTCCCGCTTCTGGGACCTAGGCCTACTCACAGCTAAGAGACTCCTCACTAAACACTGGAAGCGCAAAGAGCCACCACTCACTGAACATTGGCGCACCTCCCTAGACAACTGGGCAAGGGCCGAGAGCATCACTCTCCGCAACGAGGAGACGGCGGGACTCCGGAAATTCCCAATAGCGACTCTTTGGGACGAGACGTTGAGCTCCTTCCACCGAGAATGCCAAGACCGGGGAATTCCCTCGAACAGTGCCCCTCCTGACACGACCGCGACGCAACATGCAACACAGATGCCAAACGCCATAGACACGTAGGCACCATTGGAAACAGGGATGAACCACCGGGTTGAGGCACGCTTGACCTGCCTGCTTCACGCATGTCTAACCCGCACGACAACGTCCCCCGCCCACACCACGACCCGTCCACCGGCCGCTGCACTGACTACCCGTGGACGGACACGCTGACGTGAGCAGCATGTGGCGGCCATTCTCAGCTCCCATTACACTGATCTGTTCTCGCCATGTCACACGCTACACATCTCCAAGTTGACTGCCCCCCCTCTTTCTCCCTCCCCCTCTCGTTTTACTTTTCTCCAATTTTTATTCTTAATTATTCTTTTTCGATCCTTACACCTCCTCCTTTTCTCCTACTACGGTCACGAATTTCCCTCTTATTTCCCCGCTGACTTCTTGACTAAACAGCTTGCTTTAGGTCCCGAGAGCTGAGGCGGACCCGCTGACACGCCAACAGGCACACTGGTCTGATAAACGGGCTTCAGCACACGTACCCACGACACGACCGTCTCACTCGGCCGTGACCACACAGTGATGCGCATACATTGGATTACCTGAGTGGGGGAGATGCACACTAACACATCTGACATGTCATTGGACACACTGGGCAACCGGGTATAGTGCCGGGATACGGTGGCGATGGGCCTCCCTACCCACCCCGAGGCGTGAGGACGGTACATCAGTCCCGCCGCCTGGCCCCGCAGCTACCGCTGCACTGACACGCAAAGCCGCGACACCAGGGTTGAGTCACACGTCACAGGATGGATCCCCCCAGTAGATGCTACCTGGCGGCAGTCATTGGGGGCAGGGACCACGGTGCTTCGCACACTACAAGAACATTGTGACCACCCATGTACCATTACACCCAGTCTACATAAGGTATGCCTCAGATGATGTCCTAAATATGATGTAACAATGTATTTTATGAATAGACTCGTGGAGATACCATGTACTGTTATGGCATAAGTTAATGAAAGATGCAAGGTTAATGTTTTTGTGAAAACAATAAAATATATTCAAACAAAAAATGTATACATCCTCACCCAAAAAACCCAAGGTCGGGAGCTCTGCACCTAAACCCTGCAGGTATTGCGGTGGCCCATGAACCGGCCAAACAACTGCCCAGCACAAAGGAAAAAGTGCATGATGTGTGGGAAATACAATCATCTTGCAAATGTATGTTGCTCTAGTAAAAAGATGATGCCACAAGCTGCTGCCACGACTGTAACAGAAGGCCAGGGACCAAGCAGCGACATGGATGATGATGAGGACTCGGAACACACCGTTCCCTCTGTGTTCACTGTAGGAACAGCGAAGCAGACTCTGCATCATCTCCCACATTGTCAATACAAGTGAGAACTCATCCAGAGCTCGCCTATCAGCTGCTAAAACCCCCGCCGTGTCTCAACAAAACAACAATTGAAATCTTTGCATATGGGCAGAGCAAACCGCTTGTCGTCAAAGGGAAGTTTGTGCACACCCATTACCCATGAAGTTCAGTCTCTCGACTCTCTTGTGTACATCAACGAAGAGGGCCACCCCATGTTGCTGGGGTGTTGCACTGCAGAAGCCCTGAGAATCGTCACTTTTGCCCTAGCAGTAAGCCAGGTAGGAGTGATGCACATCTCAGAAGACTTTCCTGAATTCTTTGAAGGTATAGAGTGCCTCAAAGGAAGAGAAATTAAGCTTAATATTGACCGCTTAGTGCGGACTGTTGCCCTATGACACCGGAGGATAGGATTCCATTTAAGGTACCCAGCTGAAAGGGAGTTAGAGAAATTGAAGCAGCTGGAATCATAGAAAAGATGTTGGGCCTTCCCCGCGGGTATACCTCATTGTTGTGACTAGAAAACCAAAGCACCTGGTGAAGTGCGCATATGTGTGGACATGAGGATGCCCAACTTAGAAATCAAAGAGAACGGCACCTAACCCCCTCCGTTGACGATCTATTAGGTAGAGTTGAGTGGGGCGTGCTAGTTTTCTAAAGTCACACTCAGATCTGGTTACCATCAGCTCACGCTAGCAGAAGAATCCAGATTTATCACGATTTTTTCAACACATGTGGGTCTATGGCGTTATCGCTGACTGAACTTTGGCATCTCCAGTGCTGCTGAAGTCTTCCAAAATATGATACGAGAGCTACTGATTGACCTCCCTGGAGTAATAAACGTGATTGATGACATCTTGGTATATGTAAAATCCATACCCATACACAATGATCGACTGAGAAGTGTGCTCCAAAGGACCAAGGACTCAGGACTTACCCTTCATCGAAACAAATGTGAGTTCTTGAAGCAACAGTTACATTTTTTTGGGTATACCTTCTCATCAGACGTTTTGGCCCCAGACCCCGATAAAGTCGAAGATCTCAAGGAAGCCATCTCACCATATACGAGGTCCACAGCGTCTTTGACATGGTCAATTATTGCAGCCGTTTTATCCTGGATTTGACCACCCTGACACAACCCTTTTGAGAACTCACCAAGTAATCCACCCCATGGCATTGGGGAGAAGAACAAGAGTAAGCTTTCCAGGCTACTAAAGTAGCTCTGTCGGCTGACACCACGCTGGTGTATTTTGACCCAAAAAAAGAGACTACCATTGCGGTAGACGCAGGTCCCATGGGGCTACAAGCTGACCTGATGCAACGACTTTAGAATGGGGAATGGACCCCTATGGCGTTTGAAAGCTGCTCCCTCACGGAGACAGACAATGGTAGAAGTTGTCCTGATGCAACGACTTGAGAATGGGGAATGGACCCATATGGCGTTTGCAAGCTGCTTCCTCAAGGACACAGAGCAATGGTACTCACAGATTGAGAAGGAAGCAATCCCTATACATTAGGGGTGTTACCACTTCCATTTGTATGTGTATAAGCATCTGTTTGTAGTCACCACGGATCGCAAACCTCTCATTCCACTATTCCTAGGAGAAGCACAAAGCCCCCACCGTGCTTTGAAAAACTGATGCTTCAGCTCCAAGAGTACAATTGCCAGGTGAAATACCGGCCAAGTGCCACGAACCCAGACAACTATCGGTCAAGGCATCCTGAGCTGCCACATAGAATAGAATAGGGACCCCCTCTCAAATTAACTTCAGGTCAGGGAGTAGAGGGGAGGAAAACACCATAACAAGAAAGACACTCCCTCACGACCTATAAATACTTTATATCACAGGGAATACCTCTAATCACAAAGGCATACACAAAACATATCTTCACCTTTTTTTTGATTTTACTAATTTATTTTTGTAACGGCGTGGGCCCGCCGTATACTCCTGTTAATGACCATGGGACAATTCACCAGCTCTCACCTCCTTCCTCCCCTCTTTTCTGCCTTCCACAGCCCATCGATAGTGACTTGCGAGCTCAGGAGGATGATATGGTAAACTGGCCCTTTAACTTTGACACGACAGAGGAGTGGGCGGGGCTATCCCAGGACGTGGAGACGTCTTATACGGAAGAACGCCAATCGGACGTGTGCTTGTTCACCCGGAGAGAGGAGGAATCGTGGAGAGGGAGAGTTGGCGAGTGGAGCGGAGAGGAGGAGCGGAGCGGAACGGAGGAAGACCTGAGAGAGTGCGAGGAAGCTGAGACTGGAGAAGGAGTGGCGCGTGCGACGGAGGAGAAGCCAGGAGGCCAACGTCTTCACGAGTCGCCCTGCCACACACCCGGGGGAGGTGTGTGGCTCACCCAGGTACGAAACAAGATCAGGGGTTGGGTCGGGCGTGAGGGCGGTTTCACTGCATAAACTTGGTATCCCCCTGTCCCGGTTTACCCTTATCCCGAGCACTGCCCCTCACCTTGTCACTGTACATAGACGTGTTGCACGGGTTGTTGCTCCTCACTCCTTTTTCCCGACACCTGTATATATTCTAGAACACTCCACTCACAAAACGCTGTTTTGTTTTGTTTGCTCCGAGAGCCAAGACGGAACCGGACGAGGTACTTCCCCGACGGAGCCCAGAAAGACATTGCCGAGCTGAACACCTAAAGCCCCGTACTCGGAGGTCCGAAAGGAGTCGTTCACCACGCAGGACAGTGCCTATGAGAAAAACGTGTACTGACTTCCTTTATAGTACAACTAGCAGCCCGTCCCGACGCTGTCTGGGAGCAATTAGGCTTCAGGGCCCCCGCCCGGCCCGACGTTGTCCGTGGGTCCCCCGGAGCCTTCCTCCATATATTTCAGTATTATACCTCTATGTTTACTTTGCACGCTTTTGTAACCTGCACACGTCACTTTTTCCTCCTGTAATGCACCGTTTGGCTCACTTTTGTAATGCACCGTTTGCTTCCTCTTGTATTTTGTTGGCTCACGATTGTCATTTTTGCTTGATTTAATGTAACGCTTGCTTACTTTGTACGCTTTTGTAACTTGCACACGTCACTTTTTCCTCCTGTAATGCACCGTTTGGCTCACTTTTGTAATACACCGTTTGCTTCCTCTTGTATTTTGTTGGCTCACGATGGTCATTTTTGCTTCATTTAATGTAATGTTTGCTTTTGTATTTTGCCGCCTCTCACCGCTCCTAAATAAATAAATAAATAACCTACCTCATCCGCCGCTCACCGCTCCTCCCCGCCTGTCCGCCGCTCCTCACCGCCTGTCTGCCGCTCCTCCCTGCCTGTCCACCGCTCCTCACCGCCTGTCCGCCGCTCCTCACCGCCTGTCCGCCGCTCCTCACCGCCTGTCCACCGCTCCTCACCGCCCTCCTCAACGCTCCTCCCTGCCTGTGCGCCGCTCCTCCCCGCGCTCATGTCCACCGGTCCTCTTCGCGCTCCTGTACGCCGCTCCTCCCTGTGCTCCTAACATCAGCACGCACGTCGCTGCCGGCGCTTCTTCCAAGGGACTACTTTTTTTTTTTTGGTAAATTTTTAAAATTACGTATATTTATTACGTTTATATAGCCTATGTCCATCTGCACACCCTGACGATTACAACGATGTATCGGGTGTGTGGATTGGCGCTGTGGTTCCCGAGTTTACCCGCCTCAAAGGTTCAAAGTTCTTCCTTTATAATAGTAGTATAGATAAAACCTACTTTAACAAAGACCCGCTGGTTACCTATTTCTCCTGCACCCGTCACAGTGGTGGAGAATGCGGGCATAAACACCATCTCTGGCAAAAAGATGGAAACCGTCGTTGAACAACTAGTGAAAGGCCAGGAGAGACTAGAATGGGTCATGGAACAACACTTGACGTCAGCACAAGCAGATAGAGAGATCTTGAAAAAAGCTTTAGAAGCGAAACCCGAGCAACCATGGGTAGATCCCTCGGCTAGAGGAGGAACAGTGGAAAGACCCATCTCACACGGAGCACCGGCAATATCCCTCCAGAAATATCAGCCAGGAGAGGATCCTGACTCGTTTCTATTAAACTTTGAAAGAGCCGCTCGAGCATGCGGGTGGCCCGTAAGTAAGGGGCCCTTCTTTCTAGCACCATTACTAGGGGGTCAAGCTCAGGCCGCATACCAGGTGGCAAACCCTGCCGGAGATACACCTTATGCAGACATAAAAAAGATTATATTAGATCATCTAGGACTTGATCCTGAAGCATATAGGATCTGTTTTCGCAAAGAAAGAGGCGCAGCAGGAGAAAACCCTAAAACACAATTTGTAAGATTGAAAATGGCAGCAGACAAGTGACTTACTCCCTCGACTAGCACCAAGGAAGAAATCCTAGACCGCGTGTACCTAGAGCAATTCCTCGATGCACTCCCCTATGCCACTCAAAGATGGCTCAGGCAGCACCACAACCTTAATACCACTCAGGCAGTAGAAATGGCCTCTACGTTTGCTAGAGCTCAACCCAAGAATCCCAGTTGGGATTTTGAGAAATCTGCCAAGCCGGCTCAAAGACCTGGAAAAAATGTATCTCGATCAGTAGAACCTCCTCGACCCCGCACCTGGAGGACCGAACATGGGGGGGGGCATCAGGACCACAGTGTTTCGATTGTGGAAATTGGGGACACATCGCTAGAATGTGTCCCAAAAGAAGAAACATAGAAGAACCTATGGAGGTCGGTTACCTCCCTAAAGCCGTTCTCTATTCTGCCGAGATGGGAAGCTCTTACAGAGTAAGTGTTACAGTAAATGGGTCCTCTGTACAGGCATTATTAGACTCCGGCTGCCATCAGTCGGTTATTCAATCACAACATGTGGCCTTGTCACAATATATTCCCCGGGAGAAAGTGAATATTAGATGTGTACACGGAGATGTCAAACCTTACCCTCTGGCCAATGTTCCCATAAAACCTGCCTCAGGAAAACCCCATACTATACGGGTGGGGGTTCTCTCTTCTCACCCCGAAGACCTAATCATAGGGACAGACAATCCAGGTTTTCTACAAATGTTTAAGGAGACATTAGAACAGGATCCCCCCGTCAAGCAACGAGTTACTGGTCATTCAGAGATAGAAATCAGGGAGAATAATAATCACACGAAATCACTCGTCCTACGCTTTGCCATACTTTCAAAACATGCCACTAGACCGACGCGGGGCTCCATAAAAGCAGCCGGGTATGATTTATATAGTGCCTATGACTACGAAATTCCTGCAAAAGAGAAGGCATTAATAAAAACGGATATTCAAATAGCTGTGCCTTCAGGATGTTATGGTCGAGTAGCACCACGATCTGGTCTAGCTGCCAAATATTTCATCGATGTAGGAGCCGGCGTTATTGATGAAGACTACAGAGGAAATATAGGAATAATTCTGTTCAATTTAAGAAATAAAACATTTCAAGTAAGAAAAGGAGATCGTGTGGCCCAACTAATTTGTGAACGCATATCTTACCCTCCTCTAGAAGAACTAGATAGGTTAGATGCATACAACAATGGCAACAGATTCAAGGAGCGCTCAGCAAATTTAGGAAAAAGTAATAACAAGGTGTAGTTGGTTCTCAAAGTAGATACGGGTCCGTTGACACGACTCCAATAGAACCACCAAGGTGGTTCGACCAAATAGACAATTGATCCACCAAGCACTCAAAATTAAATAAAGTCCACAACTGTATTTTCTTTTTCTTGAAGTTTCCTTTTCTTTTTATTCTTTAACTTTTCTTCTTCCAACGTAAATATTCGAAACAGCCAACACGTGTTTCGTCTTAGCCAGTCTATGACATACAGACTTCTTCAGGGCTGTAAATAATTATAATATTCATAATTGTAACTTTAATATTAAAATAATATTATGTTCAGCAATTATTTTTAAAGAGGGCCACCAGATTACTGTGGTTTATAGTAAAGGCATCATATGTAGACCCTAAGCCAAGCATGAAACTAAAGTCACCAAAGTGAAAAGAAAAAAGAGTTGCCCAGTAGGCAAGACCCAGTTATAGATTCCAAAGTTATAGTGATAGCCAGCATGTCTTAGCTAGTTAGACATACCCTTGTATGGTTCAGTTTCATGTTCAGTTCAGAAATTATAGAAACATCACTGACGAAGCTCTTGCCCCTTACGTTCGGGCCATAGAGCCCTCCACCTCAAGAGAGGCTGGTGAGGCAGCTCAAGAACTCGCGGACTCCATCATTACTGCAGTTGAGAAGCTTGCCCCCGCCTCTCTCCGCTATGTGGCGAGACAGAAGCCCACTGCTCCCTGGTTCTCTGAACATCTGAGACTTCTGAGGCAGAGCTGTAGGAGTAAGGAGAGAAGCTGGAGGAAATCTTGGAATATGAAGGATCGGGAGGAACACAAGTCCGCTTTGCGGGAATACAAACAGAGAGTGATCATGGAAAAGCAGGAGTATTTCTCCAATCTTACAAGTTCTCTAACCTCATCTAGAGAACTCTTAAAAATTGCTGATTCGCTGTGCTCTCTCCAACTTCCAGATCCAGTGGTGAGCTCACAAGATCTTTGCAATAACATCTCGGATTTCTTTTATAGTAAAATCGCAGATATCCATACTTCTTTAGAAGCTCAACGCCACTCCCTGGACGATAATGTTCCTCTCACTATAGCCAACCTTGATACTTTGGTTGAAGGCCCCTCCGAATCCTTCACCCAATTTCCAGCACTCTCACTGGAAGGACTTAATCTCCTGCTAGACAGGACTAAATCCTCTTCCCCAATGGATCCTGTACCGCTAAAAAAGTTAAAGGAGTGCAGAAACAGCATCCTTCTGCCTCTGCTGGAAATCATGAACGGGGCTATTGTCCAGGGTGTATTTCCGCCGGTGTGGAAGAAGGCTATAGTGAAGCCTCTCCTTAAAAAACCGTCCCTGGACCCGGGCCTCCTTAAAAATTTTAGGCCGATCTCCTTACTCCCTGCCCCGGCAAAGATGTTAGAAGCGCACCTTAATACACATCTTTCCACCTTTCTTGGAGCCTAGTGTATATCTTGCTAGCTCTCAGCACGGATTCAGAAAACATCACAGCACCGAATCCGCTCTCACTGTTGTGGTGGATAATATTCGCCGCAAAGTTGACCTTGGCCAAACCACAGTGCTGGTCCTATTAGACCTCACGGCTGCATTCGATACCCTGTCTCCCGCCATTTTAACATCTCGGCTCAGGGAGGCAGGGGTTACTGGACCGGCCCTGAGTCTTCTTAACTCCTTTCTCCATGACAGAGAACAGAGAGTCATGCTTGGAGATTTCCTCTCCCCTGCCAAGTCATTGCAATGTGGGGTGCCACAGGGGTCGGCCCTTAGCCCGACCCTATTTAACATCTACGTGGCCCCCCTTGCTAGACTAGTAAGATCTCAGGGGATGGAGGTGGTGTCTTACGCCGATGACACCCAGATCATGGTGTCGCTGGCCCACTCTGTCAGTACATCCGCATTCAGCTTTAGGTCATGCATGCAGCGTGTGGCGGAGTGGATGATCCTTAACTCCCTAAAGCTGAATGGCGTGTGGTCGAGCGAGTGGTGGCCTTCATCTCTTGGCACCTGCCCCACTCCCTCCCAATCGGCCAGAAATCTCGGCGTCATCTTTGACACTTCACTCTCCATGACGCTCCAAGTGAATAGGACAGTGGCCACTTGCTGGGGTGTTATCAAGATCTTAAAAAGAATTCTCCACTATCTCTCCTTCCAGGCGCGCAAACAGATTGCGATTGCTCTTCTTGGCTCCAGGCTTGATTATTGTAACTCTCTCTATGTGGAGTCCAACAAGGGCCTTATCCATCGACTGCAAACTGTACAGAACGCCGCAGCGCGCTTCGTCCTGGCCCTTCCCATAGCATCATCTGCCACCACTGCTAGGAGAGATCTTCACTGGCTCCCCGTCCAGTTTAGAATCTCCTTTAAGCTCCTATGTCTCACATATAGAGCACTTGCGGCTGGCCCTGCGGACGCACTTGGTACCCTGCTTACCCGCTATGTACCCACGAGATGCCTACGATCGGCCGGGCTACACCAATTGGTAGTGCCCCACGCTAGGCTGACCAGATGGGGAACGAGAGCTTTTTCTGTTGCCGCTCCTCAGCTTTGGAACTCCCTTCCGGTGGAGATCAAAACCCTTCCCTCCATTGACCTGTTTAAAAAGGCCCTTAAAACTTGGTACTTCATCAGAGCCTACCAATGAGATATTGCTGTCTGGCCTGGATTGTTCCTTTATTTTAGGCGCCTTGACGCCCATTGGGCTAAGTTAGCGCGATATAAGACACACTTTCATTCATCCATTCAGTTGGGTTCATATACGATAGGTCCTATTCACTATGTACCAATTCAGCGTCTCGCTGTAATCAACAAACAACAAACCCCATTTATGCGCTATAATTTATTACATCCTTTCACTATCAGATATTGCACTTGTTGCAAGGTATCTCATTTAGCTCAACTTGTATTCTTAAAGTATAATCTCGTAGCACAATCTCTTTTTGTAATCTTGTTGGTTAGATTTCCATTCCCTTCTTTCGTTATTCTAAAATGACGAAATGCGTTAAGCATACTTAGTATTACTAATATTACACTGCTATACTAGTTAACATCCTATATGCTGTTGGTCACATCGGTTACCTGTGTTTAGTTGATAGCGTAAAGTATGCCGAAATTATCTGTCTTGGTCCGTGATTCTGTAAAGTAATTATTACCAGATTTAGTATTTCGTAATCTTAGAGGTCCTAGTGTTGTTATATTTAAGTTAAGATTATTTCCATCTTGGATCTCACTCACCACGTATCTAGTATCCGCCTCGAAAGGTATCTGGCGTGCTACGTTGGCGCCATCTTGTAGTGGCTTTTTATAGTCTTGAGTTCTAGGCGCCATCTTTGCCTAGTACTGTAATTTATTAGTTACTTACGATAGTTGTAAACAGTTCATGTTTACATATTACCTCACAATTAGTTGATTAGTTACAAAGTACAATAATAAGAACAAATCCATAGTAAACAAACCTATATATCATTTGGGCGATTTCGTCTTTCTACCTTTATGTTTCTGATCATTGTAAAATTTTAGTTAGACATATCTCATTTTCCATGTCATCGATAATCATTAAATGTACATAATTCTAAGTTTAATGTTAGAGGCAACTACATAGTAGGCAAGAACTGTATATCATTCGCCGGACTATAGTTCCGCCATTTTAAGTTGGGCAATCATTATCAACCTTTGATAATGATAATTGGCAATAAGAAAATAGTAGGCCGCATATTTCTTATGCATGTACAATTATGAAGTGCTAAGTGACTATAGAGTGCCTATCGACTAATCAACAGTATATATAATGTTAAGATATGGACAATTTTTGGACTGAAAAGTGGTCTAATATTCTTAAATAATACGCACGACCATGAGATATGTGCGATTATCGAGAGCATGTAAACGAGATAAATTAAATTACTTAACTCATATACGATCGGAAATATAAAGGTTGATGAATGAATTGCCCAACTCATGAAAGACATATGTCACACCCTAAACATCCACCAGATCCGTACCTCTGTGTACCATCCTCAGACGGACGGTCTGGTGGAGCGTTATAATCGCACCCTGAAGACGACTCTCAGAAAAATGATGGAAGTCAGTGGAGCTGACTGGGATCAAATGTTACCCCTAGCACTATATTTTGAATTGTTATATGGATGGCAACCACGCTCCCTCCTGGAAATGACTAAAGACGCCTGGGAAAACGAAACCCCAGAAGAAACCGCTGCTACTCTCGACTACGCTAGGAGTCTCAGAGCCAAAATCGGCAAGTTAAGAGACCTGGCATATACCCACCTAGAAGCGAGCCAAAATCGCCAAAAAGTGGCATATGATAGAGGAAAGAAATGGAGGCAACTACAGGTAAATGACTGGGCCTTGGTCCTTCTGCCATCCTCCACCCAGAAATTACGAGCAGAATGGGTAGGTCCCTATAAAGTGATCGGGACGATAGGTAGGACTAGCTATAAACTACAGATAACCTCGCACAAACAGCAATCCTATCATATTAATCTCCTGAAAAAATGGTTGGGTCCCCCCCCATCCGGAGTACCTCTTGTGACGGCTTCTCACACAGCCACTTCCACACGAGACCAACTCATACCAAACGATGAATTGAGTTCACAACAACAAAGTGAACTTCAGGAGGTGTTGGGGAAACATGATACTAGTATACCGGGGAGAACCACCCTTCGCCGAGCATTGTATAGAACCCCCCCCCCCGGCAAAAAAGTTAGGATACGCCCATATAGGGTCCCAGAAGCTAGAACAGCGGCTATCAGGAAATAAGTTAGCGAAATGCTCAACCTGGGAGTGATACAACCTTCAAAAAGTGACTGGTCTAGCCCCATTGTTATGGTTCCTAAACCTGACGGGAGCCGGCAATTCTGTATGGACTTTAGAGCACTGAATGAAATCTCGCTCTTTGATGCATGTCCTATACCAAGAGTGGATGAGCTTATCGATAAATTGGGAGATTCGAAATATATCACAACTCTAGACCTAACGAAGGGATATTGGCAGGTCCCCCTCAGACAGGAAGATCAGAAAAAGACTGCTTTTTCCACAGAGGAGGGACATTTTGAATTCACGGTACTCCCCTTCGGGCTGCACGGGGCCCCCGCCACATTCCAGCGCCTGATGAACACAGTCTTGAAGGGCTTATCGGAATTCACGTCCGCCTACCTTGACGACATAGTCGTCTATAGCCCAGATTGGCCCACCCATCTCTATCACTTGAGCACCGTATTTGATGTTCTTGCAAACGCTGGTCTGACGATAAACGCGAAGAAGTCCAAGGTGGCTTTCCAGAAGATGAAATATTTGGGATACATACTGGGACACAGACTTATCGAGCCCCAGATTGAGAAGATTCGTGCCATTGCAGACACCAGTTTTCCCACATATCGGAGAGAAATGAGGTCATTTCTGGGTCTGGTCGGATATTATCGCCGATTTATCCCTCAGTTCGCAGACTTGGCTGCCCCTCTTACGGACTCCCTGAGACACATAGGGAAGTCCACCACTCCTAATCAGCCCACGGAAACAATGCTCACTGAACTCCACCACTTGAAATCAATCATCACGTATACCCCAGTCCTCTCATCACCCGATTTCTCACAACCTTTTTCTCTGCGCACTGATGCTTCGGACTATGGTATTGGTGCTGTACTCTCACAGGTGGCATCCGATGGCCATGAGCATCTGATTCTATATATCAATCGCAAATTGTTTCCTCGAGAACTTAAATATGCAACGATCGAAAAGGAATGCCTTGCCATAAAATGGGCAGTCGAAAAACTAGCCTACTATTTAGAAGGACACCACTTTGACCTGTACACAGACCATGCTCCCCTCCTCTGGATGGCACGCAATAAATCGAACAATGCCAGGGTTTTGCGATGGTTCTTGTCACTACAGCCTTATGCATTTACAATACATCATCGTACGGGTACGGAGAATGTTGGGGCTGATTTCTTATCCCGTCACCCACTCCCCGATCGTGAGTGTCCTGAGGGGGAGGTGTGTAGCGGCATGGGCCCGCCGTATACTCCTGTTAATGACCATGGGACAATTCACCAGCTCTCACCTCCTTCCTCCCTTCCACAGCCCATCGATAGTGACTTGCGAGCTCAGGAGGATGATATGGTAAACTGGCCCTTTAACTTTGACACGGCAGAGGAGTGGGCGGGGCTATCCCAGGACGTGGAGACGTCTTACACGGAAAAACGCCAATCGGACGTGTGCTTGTTTACCCGGAGAGAGGAGGAATCGTGGAGGGGGAGAGTTGGCGAGTGGAGCGTAGCGGAACGGAGGAAGACCTGACAGAGTGCGAGGAAGCTGAGACTGGAGAAGGAGAGGCGCGTGCGATGGAGGAGAAGCCAGGAGGCCAACGTCTTCACGAGTCACCCTGCCACACACCCGGGGGAGGTGTGTGGCTCACCCAGGTACGAAACAAGATCAGGGGTTGGGTCGGGCGTAAGGGCGGTTCCACTGCATAAACTTGGTATTCCCCTGTCCCAGTTTACCCTTATCCCGAGCACTGCCCCTCACATTGTCACTGTACATAGACGTGTTGCACGGGTTGTTGCTCCTCACTCCTTTTTCCCGACACCTGTATATATTCTAGAACACTCCACTCACAAAACGCTGTTTTGTTTTGCTTGCTCCAAGAGCCAAGACGGAACCGGACGAGGTACTTCCCCGACGGAGCCCAGAAAGACATTGCCGAGCTGAACACCTAAAGCCCCGTACTCAGAGGTCCGAAAGGAGTTGTTCACCACGCAGGACAGTACCTATGAGAAAAACGTGTACTGACTTCCTTTATAGTACAATAAAACGTACTTTAACAAAGACCCGCTGGTTACCTATTTCTCCTGCGCCCGTCACAATTTTATATTCAAAATCTTTTTTCATTTCTTTATATCATTTCTCTTAGTACAAAAATTCATTGGATATGTATTGTACAAAAACTCATTGACGATATTTATCATCGAATTCAGATCATCAGTGTATATCCGGTACATAAATCCCACAAATTCATAAAATAAAAACAATTCTACTAAACCAGGTAAAGAGCCACAACACACATACTCACACATACATTCTAACCATACAACACATCAAAACCGGACACTAAATCATCCTGTCGCATTGTATCTGTTGTCCAATATGTGACCGTAGTCATTTGATCTAAATATGAAGAGAATGGCCAACGCATTTCGGTGGAAGGACAGCAATGGAGACCACCTTCCTCAGGACCCGCCAGAAACAATTCAACATTGGAACTCTAGACCTGGATTTTGAATCTTTTTTTATATACAAGCTATATCTGTCACAATGTCGTGACTATCTCACTCTTCGTAGGAACACAGAGAAACTCCTTGTCATACTGGATAGACCTTATCGCGTCATCTGATTAGACACTGTCACCTAAGTATACTTGATTGTGAGGGGAACTTGATTCATACTCTTCTTGTCAGTGGTCGGAGGAATATATTACTGCTTGTATTACACCAAAGTCAAAGGGACCCGGCTTGTTATATTCTTCATATGAGGGAGGCCCACTCTTCCAGCACACTATGGAGAAAGCGCCACACTTCCTACTTAGCTGTATTTAGCGATCCATTTCGTATGTTCTAGGCGCCACCAAATTCCTTTATACATTAATATGAAAGATGCTTTACAAGACTTATTCCATTCCCAGTCAATAGATGCCTCCGCCTCCGTCCGCAGTTCTCCTCACAGTACAGTGTGAGGAGAACTGCGGACGGAGTTAGGCGCCACCAAATTCCTTTATACATTAATATGAAAGATGCTTTACAAGACTTATTCCATTCCCAGTCAATAGACGCCTCCGCTTCCGTCCGCAGTTCTCCTCACAGTACAGTGTGAGGAGAACTGCGGACGGAGGCGGAGGCGTCTATTGACTGGGAATGGAATAAGTCTTGTAAAGCATCTTTCATATTAATGTATAAAGGAATTTGGTGGCGCCTAGAACATACGAAATGGATCGCTAAATACAATTAAGTAGGAAGTGTGGCGCTTTCTCCATAGTGTGCTGGAAGAGTGGGCCTCTCTCATATGAAGAATATAACAAGCCGGGTCCCTTTGACTTTTGTGCAATACAAGCAGTAATATATTCCTCCGACCACTGACAAGAAGAGTATGAATCAAGTTCCCCTCACTATCAAGTATACTTAGGTGACACTGTCTAATCAGATGACGCGATAAGGTCTATCCAGTATGACAAGGAGTTTCTCTGTGTTCCTACGAAGAGTGAAATAGTCACGACGTTGTGACAGATATAGCTTGTATATAAAAAAAGATTCAAAATCCAGGTCTAGAGTTCCAATGTTGAATTGTTTCTGGCGGGTCCTGATGAAGGTGGTCTCCATTGCTGTCCTTCCACCGAAACGCGTTGGCCATTCTCTTCATATTTAGATCAAATGACTACGGTCACATATTGGACAACAGATACAATGCGACAGGATGATTTAGTGTCCGGTTTTGATGTGTTGTATGGTTAGAATGTATGTGTGAGTATGTGTGTTGTGGCTCTTTACCTGGTTTAGTAGAATTGTTTCTGTTTTTTATGAATTTGTGGGATTTATGTACCGGATATACACTGATCATCTGAATTCGATGATAAATATCGTCAATGAGTTTTTGTACAATACATTTCCAATGAATTTTTGTACTAAGAGAAATGATATAAAGAAATGAAAAAAAGATTTTGAATATAAAATAAATGAATAAAAAAAAAAAGGTGAAGATATGTTTTGTGTATGCCTTTGTGATTAGAGGTATTCCCTGTGATATAAAGTATTTATAGGTCGTGAGGGAGTGTCTTTCTTGTTATCCTGAGCTGCCACCTCAGAAGAAGAAGAAGAAGTTACTGAAACTGAGGAATATGTGCGATTTATGCCTGACCGGTCTCAGCCCGTACCAATCTCAACTGAACAGATTCGAAAAGCCGCCCACCATGATGACCACTTCCAGCATACCCTAGCAGAGGTTGAAGATGTTCAGTGGAATCACTTCAAAGAAAGGTGGGCCCAGCAAACACCTGATGCACAACGCATACTGGAGAGTCTCTACAATGTTCGTCACAGCTTGTTGCTACCCCGACGGATGTCTCCTGTGAGGGCACAGCATTATACCCGCTTCCCTCACTGATCAAGTAGTGCAACTCGCTCAGGTTGGTCACCAGGGGATGATCAGAACAAGTGCATGGGGTGGATCCTTCACTAAGACCAGATCGCCCACTTGAGTGAGAGACTGTTTGACTCGGCGATGTCGACTGGCTCGAGCATTGACACTTTGAAGTTTGGCCAGGACATATTGATTGCCTACCCGACTAGGAACCCACTCAGTATGATGGGGATTAGAATCTTGCTCTACTGAGAAGACCCTGAGTCAAGGAAACCTTTCTCAGTGGATCCTTGTGGGACAGGAGTCCCTGTAGGCTGGTTTCTATCACTTGTGACAGTAAGAAGTTGTGATTGGAATGTTTCATTGATGTGCAGATGTTATGTTTTATGGTCATTTCAAAATAAGGTAGGAATGTAATGTTACACCACTGACATAACTGATGTGCCGGCCGCATTACTGTATGTTGCCTTGCAGGGTGTGTGTGGGTTTTTGTATACCCACGCTCTGCGGGACGAGGTAGTTACGCCCTTAGTCACGTGGGTAATAAAATAAAGGTCTGTACTCAGGGTGTGGTCTTGAAGAGGGGGACCCCTGAGAAAGAGTGAGCAACTGTACCGCTGTGTGGTCTAAGTTATTTCTAGGCCACAACAACATGTCCAGGGTGCGGGATATGCGTGCGACTCCCCACAACACTACACTTCCCAAACTCTGCCTGGTGCCTTTACCCCTACATTCACCTTTCATTACCCTTTGTACCTGGCCTGCACCCTCTCTCTTCTCCCCACTCGTGTGGCCTCCCTTTGACATCCCTCCCTCCTCTCCCTGCTCAACCCCTTCTCCTCTCACCTCACCGTATGCATGGCCTTCCCATTACCCCACTCCCTCCTCCTCCAGCCATCCATTTCTACTTCTCAACTTTCTCCTCCTAGGTATGATCTCTATTCTTCACCTCTGCTCAACACCAGTAAAAATATCTCAGTAACTCCATTCAGTCCTTTCTACCACCTTCTTTCCCCCCTCAGACCCTTTCATCACATATCTCCCCCCAGCCCCCCAAAACCCACTGCCCTTCTTTGCATACTTCACTTCCTCCCCCACCTTCGACCCCCACACCCCAACACTCTCCCCGGTCCCCCACTTCCTCCTGTCCTCCTTCGCCTAGTCCACTCTCTCCCGTAACCACTGAGCCACCCTTCACTCCATGCTCAGCACACCTCTCTCTGGAAACTAAACTTGATTCCCTCATCGCGTCCATTTCCCTGCTTGAAGCATCCATTTCACTCCTATGTGCTAAGATATCCCCATCCCCGAACAACCTCCCGAGGAGTTCCTTGCTCCCGCGCCCCAATAGAGCCAACCACAATCTATCCTCCACAGACATTACCAACCTATTGGCTACCTACAAAACCATCCATGTCATTTCTCCTACACTCGCCTCTCCTAACAACTCTACTCAATTTGCCATTCAGACCATCTCTTCCGTCAGAACTTACCAGCCTCCCCCTCAAGGGGCACCCTCATTCAAGAATCTAATCCCTATCCCCCTCATCAGTCCAGACACTCACATCACCAAAACAGTAGCGTCAGAGCTACACTGTATGCTCCATAACTGCAGATCTGCAACCAAACACAAACTTGAAATCTCCGACACCATCACTCACCACAACCTCGACATGCTCTTTCTCACTGAGACCTGGTTTAATGACTCCTATCACACTTCATTTGATCTTTTGTTACCTACTGACTACTCTATTCTCAGAAACGACAGACCAGGCAAGATCGGGGGAGGTGTTGCGATTATCTTCAGAAAAACCCTCCAAATCAAAGCCTCTCCCACTACCCTCTTTCGCACCTTTGAATGCCTCTCCCTAGAATTCCAAGTTCATCATGGCACACCCTTCAGGTTCCATACTATCTACCACCCGCCTGGAAATTGCTCTTCCTTCATGGAGGAATTCATTGACTTCATTAGTGACCAATATTCACAGAGCGACAAGCAGATCTTCCTAGGTGATTTCAATAGCCACTGGGGCTCTTTGGAAGACTCAGCTGCCAACAAGCTTGCAACCTTTCTTTCCGCTAACGATCTTGCACAACACTGCTCGGAAATTACACATGCCAAGGGCTGAATTCTGGACCTTGTGATTTCCAAATCAGACCATATTACCACTGCTTCACCCATCCTTGTGGACTGGTCTGACCATTTCCTCATTCCTTTCTGTTTTCACCTCTCTCACATTTTAACTCTCAGCCAACCCAAAAGAGCCTCTACGTGGTTCTGCAACACAAAAAACATTGATCTTGAGACTCTATGTGATTCTGCTATGCAGTCTCTTCCTAGTCTAGACCCCAATACGGATGTCAACGATCTCACTCCCCTTTGCCTCTCAATCCTTGCAGTCGAAATCGACAAGGTTGCTCCACTCCAAAGCAAAAGGAAAAGACCCACCCCATCAGCTCCTAGGTTCAACAAAGCTCTCTATGGTGAAAGGAAAAACCTCAGAATCTTAGAGAAGCACTGGAGACATTCTCCATCCACCCCCAACATCTCTCTTTTACGTTCAGCAAGATCCATATACTACAAACACATCTTCTAGGAAAAAACATCACACTTCAGATCCCTCCTCGATTCAGCTAAAAACAGACTCAAAAAACTTTTCAACCTCATCAAAAACCCAAATTGTTCTCCCCAAACCATCAAGCCTGAGGATGCATCAAAGAAAGCAACTGAGTTTGCTATATTCTTCGACCAAAAGGTAAAATCTCTGGTGAAACAGGTCACCCACCCCACCCCCACCCGAGGAGCGAAAATCCTTAGTCACGTGGCAGAACTTTGCCGCCATCTCAGAGGTTGATCTCCTCAAATGCATGCGCGAAACCAAACCCTCCAACCATTCCTCTGACCCCATTCCCAGCGGCATCGCCATTGATTTCTATACTAACACTCTCTCCTACTGGACCAGGCTAGTCAATCTCTTCCTCAGTCAAGGATCCCTCCCAAGTGTCCTCAAAACAGGACAGGTTACCCCCCTTCTAAAAAAAACCTCTGCAGATGCAAATGACCTCAATAACTTCCGCCCCATCACCAATCTCCCTTTTCTTTCAAAGATCACAGAAAAATGTGTTGCAAAACAACTGTCCCAACACATTATGGACAATATTCTCCTCGACATGTTCCAGTCGGGCTTTATTCAAAACTGCATCACTGAAACAACCCTACTGCAAGTGATCGATGATGCGCTGCATATTCTCGATTCAGGGGAATCGTGCATTCTGATTCTTCTTGACCTCTCTGCAGCTTTTGACACTGTTAATCACACCACCCTCCTTAACATTCTTCAACAGAGAATGGGCGTGGAAGGCACAGTACTCAAATGGTTTGCCTCTTTCCTCACAGACAGATCCCAAATGATCAAGATTGCAAATAGTCTCTCCTCTCCACTGGTGGTTGGTCAAGGCATCCCTCAAGGTTCTATCCTTGCTCCCACTCTGTTCAATCTCTATCTGGAACCATTAGGGAACCTTCTAAGCAAATATGGAATCCTCTACCATCTCTACGCGGATGACACCCAAATCTACCTCAAGGTATCTTCCCCTCATGATCTCTCACTACTCAGTTCTACTCTCAACACTATTCACAACTGGATGCTAGTTCACTAACTCATTCTCAATCCCTCCAAAACGGAATTCCTCCTCATATCTAGCTCTCTCTCTCTGCCTCCTGTTCAAGCCTGGATGGATTAATCAAATCTACTCAACAGTAAACCCATCATTGTGGACTGCGCTAAATCCTTAGGTGTCATACTTGACAAAAGACTCAACCTAATCTCACACATCATCTCCATGGCCAAGAGCGCACGTTATCAACTGTGACTCTTATGGGGGATTGGTCAGTTCTTCCCAGAGAATGACCTAAAAACCTTGGTCCAATCGCTAGTTCTCTGTAGACTTGACTATTGTAATTCTCTTCTGACTGGCCTTCCCAAATCTCCCCTCTCCCCCCTCAAATCCGTCCTCCATTCAGCAGCTCGCTTCATTTCAGGGTCCAAACGAAGTGACCACATCATTCCTATCCTGTCTTCTCTCCGATGAGTTCCCATTGAGGCTAGAGCTATCTACAAAACAGCGTGCATCACCCACAAAGCTTTGCACTCTTCTTCCCCTCGCTATCTGGCGAATAAACTCAAACTGTCTGGAGGCTCAAGACCTTCTCGGAATGCGGAAAAGTTCCTTCTTGAACCCCCTTCCTTCAAAAGAGAAAAACTGTTGGCACAATCGTTCTCAGGTAATTCGGTGAGAACCTAGAACTCGCTTCCTCCTTCGCTCCATGCCATCACCTCCATCCAGATCTTCAAAGCGGACCTCAAATCTCTTTTATTCCAAAGACACTTTCAGAACTAATTCCCTCCTTCTCAGACCCTGCCAGGAAGTTCTTTAGTCTTTGTAAATTTGTCATATGTTTATATTTTTGCTGTACATCCTGTGCTTGCTGTGTTTGAAATTATTTTCCTTTTGCCTGCGTTGTTTTGATTCTATGGCCTGCTATTGTTCGCCAGGAAGTTCTTTAGTCATTGTAAAATTTGTCATATTTATTCTTACTTTTGCTTGTACACTCTGTTTATGCTATTTTTGTTTGTTCTATTCCTGCAACAGTTCTCTCATGTAACGTAACTGGTTCTATTGTACAGTGCTCTGACACCTTCGGGTAAAGTCCGCGCTTTATAAAAATGCATTAAATAAATAAAAAATAAATAAAATAAAACCTGTATTCCCTGGCAACTAGTGCTCTACAAATCAACTGATTGATAGTTATGAACTGCTGAGGTTAATAAACTAAAGAAAGTGTAGCATAATCATTCTCTAGTCCTGTCATGGTATCTCACATGCCACATTTGAAGTAAGATAACGCAATTCCTGACAGACCACTAGACTAAACCGTGGTGTAGCAATAGATCCTTAGAAAAACCAGTAAATTCCCATGTTTCTATTCCACCACCATGGCGCCCATTGCTGCCTCTCATTTGTTCTGTCCTCGGGTTAAAATGCGAGCAGTCTATACGAGTAGAGGGGTCATGTGGCTCTTCCGGGACAATAACGTAATCAAAACAATGCAAGTAAAGCGGCAGGCTCGCTTAAAGTGGTCGCCATCTTTGAAAAGGGATTTTCTCTTTCACTAAAAAGGGTCAGTACAGGAGCTGGCGTAAACTGTTATGTTTATTGCTTTGAATATCTGTTTTCAGAAACAGGTGTAAAAAAAGAATTCATTTTAAATTAAATTAACATAATTGGAGTTAACATTGTATGTAAAAAAGGAAATGTAGAAAGTGGTTGCGGTATACAGAATAGTTTTAGGAGCGTCGTCCCATCATTAGACGTTTCTTGCGTTTATGCTGTACGCCCTGTGTGTGCTGTATCTGGGTCTCTAAAACAGATTGTGTTCACTCCGTAAATGTCTATCTGCAAAGAATAGTGTTGTGAATTGTAAACATTTCATGACAGATTTTTTTTTAAAGTCTTATATATTATGCGAATGTATAGTTTTTTTCGAATAAAAGTTCGTAAACAGATAATGTTTAAGGCGTTTTTAGACATTGGAGGCTCGGCTTGTTTTGGGCTTCTCTAGTAGGAATTGTGCTTGCTTTCAAGGGGGGTTGGTCTTGTTTTGGATTGTAGACCTTAGCCTCACTGCGCAGAAGCTGCCTGAGCCTGGGCCTTCCTAAAGAAGGCAGCGCCCGGAGTCTGGGCAGTGGGCAGAGACCTGGGGGTGGCGCGGATTGACGGTGCTGAACTGAGCGGCCGAAGGCCAACAGACAGTCGTGGGTCGTACAGTAGACTTAGCAGGCGAAGTCTTCTACAGGTGAGGTCGGGCCGCTGCCATTGTTGTGCTAGGGGAGCGGGCTGAGGGGGGTCAAAGGAGGGGGGAGGAGGAGTAGAGGGGGCGTAAGCCGTAGTGTCAGGGGAGGCGGCCGTTACGAGACTCCTGAATCTAGGAGTCCCTGGCCCGCGTTCTGCCTGTTGTGGGGGTGGCCGCATTGGTTTCCTGTCGTTGCTTTTGTGTCATTTTGTTCTTTAGCTGCGGCTCCAGCTCAGCGGTGACAGCTGCTTCCTGTACCCCATAACCCCTCTCATGTACTGCGTGCCCCCTTCTTCGAGGGACAACTTCGTCTCCTCCTTTCTGAAAACGTTAAGATCACATTATGGACCTGCTGGGGCTCCCCTTTTGAGATTCCATGAGATCTTCCCTTAAAGCCTCATGACATCGCCCATGTTATGTTTCTGTGGTGGCTTTCTATGCAGCTATCGTTATTGTTGTGTATGCTTGCCCCCCCCCCCTTCGTTCTGAATGTGTGGAGTCCCTCCACCCCCTGGCTGTGAAGACGTGAGAGTCCTCCTCCCAGACGTGATCTCTTGAGATCTCCCTGGGTTGTGATCTAGTGAGATCCCTCTTACCATCTGGTTGTGATCACACTTCTTACAAGGTGTGATCCCAGATATAATCGTTTGATTCCTCCACTCCCAGGTGTGACTGTGAGATTCCTTCATCTCTTGAGTGTGATCGATTTTATGAGACCTCTTCTCACCTAAATGTGATTGTGTGAAGTCTCCTCGTGTGTGATCCCATCCCCAGTTTTGATAGTTCGTCTGAGATCCTTCCTGCCCTGCCAGGGATGTGATTGCTAAGATCCTCCAAACCAGGGGTGTGATCTGAGATCCTTCCTGCTCCGTTAGGGGTGTGATCTCTGAGATCCTTCCTGCTCCGTTAGGGGTGTGATCTGAGATCCTTCCTGATCCTTCAGAGGTGTGATCTCTGAGATCTTTCCTGCTCCGGCAGTGGTGTGATCGCGTAGATCCTCTCCTCCCTGCCAGGGGTGTGATCGCATAGATCCTCCCCTCCCTGCCAGGGGTGTGATCGCATAGATCCTCCCCTCCCTGCCAGGGGTGTGATCGCATAGATCCTCCCCTCCCTGCCAGGGGTGTGATCGCAGAGATCCTCCCCTCCCTGCCAGGGGTGTGATCGCAGAGATCCTCCCCTCCCTGCCAGGGGTGTGATCGCAGAGATCCTCCCCTCCCTGCCAGGGGTGTGATCGCAGAGATCCTCCCCTCCCTGCCAGGGGTGTGATCGCAGAGATCCACCCTCCCTGCCAGGGGTGTGATCGCAGAGATCCACCCCTCATTGCCAGGGGTGTGATCGCAGAGATCCTCCCCTCATTGCTAGGGGTGTGAATGCTGAGATCTTCCCCTCATTGCTAGGGGTGTGAATGCTGAGATCCTCCCCTCATTGCTAGGGGGGTGAATGCTGAGATCCTCCCCTCATTGCTAGGGGTGTGAATGCTGAGATCCTCCCCTCATTGCTAGGGGTGTGAATGCTGAGATTCTCCCCTCCAGGGGTGTGAATGCTGAGATTCTCCCCTCCAGGGGTGTGAATGCTGAGATTCTCCCCTCCAGGGGTGTGAATGCTGAGATTCTCCCCTCCAGGGGTGTGAATGCTGAGATTCTCCCCTTAGGCGTTTGAATGTTGAGATTCTCCCCTTAGGCATGTGAATGTTGAGATTCTCCCCTTAGGCGTGTGAATGCTGAGATTCTCCCCTTAGGTGTGTGAATGCTGAGATCCTCCCCTCCGGGCGTGTGAATGCTGAGATCCTCCCCTCCGGGCGTGTGATCGCTCAGATCCTGCCCTCCGGGCGTGTGATCGCTCAGATCCTGCCCTCCGGGCGTGTGATCGCTCAGATCCTGCCCTCCGGGCGTGTGATCGCTCAGATCCTGCCCTCCGGGCGTGTGATCGCTCAGATCCTGCCTTCCAGGCGTGTGATCGCTGAGATCCTCCCCGCCAGGGGTGTGATTGCTGAGATCTTCCCCTCCCCGCCAGGGGTGCGATTGCTGAGATCTTCCCCTCCCCACCAGGGGTGTGATTGCTGAGATCCTCTCCTCCAGGGGTGTGATTGCTGAGATCCCTGCCCCACCCGGGATGGGATCGCTGAGATTCTCCCAGCGGGTATGATCATTGAACTCCCTTTCCCGAGCTGTGATAACTGATCTCTCTTCCCCCAAGCGTATGATAGTGTGAGATCCCTTTCTCTCGGGGTGTTATTGGACGTGATCCCTTCCCCTAGAGCTGTGATTGTGTGAGATCTCTCGTCCCCTTCTGTAGTATTATTGTGTAAGATCTATCTTCCCCTTTCTCTGGATGCAATTGCATCAAATCTCTGTCACTGTCCCAGGATGAGATCACATGAAATCTCTCCGTTTGTCCCGGCGTGTTATTGCCTGAGATCCCTTTACCCTGGCGTTCGATCGTCTGGGAACCCTCTGCCCAGGGTGTGATCACCTGAGATGCCTCCTTTACCCAGGGGTATGACTGCCTGATATATCACAGGGATGCGATCATCTGAGATCCCCCACCCACATTTTTATGAGGGATGCCCCCTCCCCCTGCCCCATGGGTGTGTTCGCGGGGCTGCCCCTCTACAGGTGGGTTCACGTGAAATACCTTCCCACACTCTTCTCACCCCCCCACTAGTGTGGTTACATGAGTTTCATCCTCTCCCCAGTTGTGATGTGGGGACGTAGTTAGTATTAACAAGTGAGTGAGCGTTAGTTTGTTGCGATCAAGGTTAAATTCACCTATAGTGAAGGGGGCTGAGTTTTGGGTGATACAGTCCTATGCCTAAACTGGTGACCGATGCTTCCCTCTGTTATCAGCACCAAGAGACCTTACTTCGAACGTGCGCTCTGAAAGTGACCTATAACATAAGTCTAAGATGGCATTGAATAAATAAGCCCCCCCCCCCCCCCCCCCCAGAGAGCTGTACATGAGCACCATGTGGGCATTACAGGTGGTAGTGATTGAGTCTACTAGAGTAGATGGTGAAGGATTAGGTTTAGGGTAGGGTTGGTCATGAAAGACTTGCTTAGGAGATCTTCTAAACCCAAACTCTGCAGGTGTTGGGTGGTGAGAGAGTTTGGAAAATTCTGTTTGGGCAGCAGCTGCTGTGTCTGAACAGGCATTAAATAAACAAAAGATGATATTGGTAGGTTAATGGATTGTCTCACTTTGTTTCCAAGACCAATTATGTGAGGAGGGTATATGAGTTGAAGGTGGTTTGTTCGATCATCATAGTATGAGGAGAGTAGAATCGTAATGAGATAGATGTGAGACGGGAATCGGGTTCTGGGAAGAACCCTGAAGATTTGTGTTTCTAGACAACAGTGGTGATTTAAATGAGAACAGCATATGCGACTTTGGAAAGTATTGCATCATTTTGTGGAAGAGGTCTACTTGAAGGAATGTAGTATTTGTTGCTGATATGTCAGGTACCCCATGGATTTAACACAGGATTTAGCAGTAGTGGTTTACAGGCTAAATTTCTTCTACATTTTGACATGTTTGTTTTAAAGGAGTGCATCATTCAGTTAGCATATTTTCTTCTACATTGGCACTGTACTGAAGAACCTGAAAACAGGACGTATTTAAGTTTTTAAAATTGTGTTTTTTCGGTGACCGTACTCGTCAAAATAAAGTTTTATATTTTGAAAGATAAAAAAAGTATTTCTTGGTTTATATCTAGAAATGTAACTTATAATAATCTTCAAAATCTTATAAAAAAATAATTGAAGTCCAAAATAAGTTAGGTGTAAATCTTATAATTTTTTTCTTTCGAGTAATCCATGTACTAGGATCAACACACCAGATCATAGTCTCATCAGCTTTTACGCAAATCTACAGTTACCTCAACTAGAGCTTGATCAGTTAATCATATTCTACTTTAACACACGTCTGACATCTTATGAGCATTTGTTTATGCTAAATTCTGGTTTAACCCCTTCTATGCTGATGACGGCCCCCGTCCGTCATGCATCATGGTGGGCGTGTGCTGATGACGGCTGGGGGCCGTCATGATCCCGCCCACTCTTAAAAACAGCCACACAGGTGCAGAATCGCGCACAGGCGCAGAATCGTGGCCGCACCCAAGGGGTTAAATAAAGTTGATTGTTTCCTGATTTTTATCCTCGGGATATATTTGCAAATTTACCCTTGCAAATAATAATATACCTACATCTCCACATACAGTCTTTTTCGTTTGTCGTATCCTTTTCTCTATTGTAGATTCACAACGAAATCACCCTCATCATTGTCTTGCCCATTTTGAGCCTCACCAACTTTAATATAGTTTCCAAATCCTTCCAGCACAATGATGAGTAGATTTCAAAGAGTAAAAATTGGTTTGGAGGAAAGAGAGTAACATCCTAGTACGACTTCCTGTTCCGTTTACATACCTAACAAAACAGCTATGGAGCTTTGTGAAAAATACCACTTTTCTTACTTGTTTCCTTTTCTACTACAATTATGTTTACCTGATGTATAGGGGGTATTTAAAAAAAATAAAGGTTCACCTCTTTCACACTTGGTGACTTACTTTATCCTCTAGGCTGCCTTCTCCACCATCCTGATGACCTGAAGTTTAAATAAAATAATTAAAATAGGTCTGCCCTAATACAGTGTTAATGGTTACAAGAAACCCTCCTTGGATGCAAAAAATTGCATCCCCCCAAAGAACTCAAGATGAACCCACCTTGCAGTATTTGATGTGTTTACTAGCACAAGTAGTGAGTATTCCTTTAAATAAGTGTGCTTTTTTTCTGGGGATAGATGATGCTTTAGCTTGCACTTGAGGCTCTTTTGCTGTCATATAACACCATATTTCTGTAGAAAACCATATAATTGCACTATCATTCATTCATTTCTACATAATACAAATGTTTCCTCGTCTAAGTCTTCAGTGGAACAGCCTGTTTCCTAAACAGTTTACCCTATTGTCGCTATTGCTTAAAACAAGACATACTCGGGCATGTCTTAGCATTTTATGTGAAAACTATCTTATCTATAATGCAGAGTTTTGGCAACTGCACAGGTTGTGAAATAGATTTGGTGCATCATCAAGTTTTGTTACTCTTTATTTTGGAAACAAGTTAGTGTCATAACTAGGAACTGTGAGGCAGCAGCAGTTGTACTTTCATCACAAAGTGATGGTTCTCAAGTGCTAGTCTGGGTTTGTATCTGTCCTGTGTGTATCTGTAAAGGTTAGTGACCTAGGCCTCTGCATATCAGCTCCATGCAGAAGTTTATTTAGTGGATGCTTGTCCCGCCAAATCATAAGATTGAGGCAGCGGTCAGAGGTAGTGAGAGCAAAATACACAACACCTATTCTGATAAAATCAAGAAATTACATAATTCACCCCGCTCTGGTTCCACATGGCAGGCTAAAAATCTTAACAGTCAGCACTGGAATAAGGATTAGTTATAAGACTACAATATTCCTAATCAAGCTTGGAATTTGTTCATTCTGAAACTTTATGTCACTGGGCAAAGTCCTGTTTTTGACGATTTAAAACTGAAATTTACTGTTACTACAATCTATTAAATTAAGGTAAAAACATTAATTAGTAGTACTAGTGCTTGCTGTACTCCAAGTCCTAATGGTATACCTGTTGCAGTAATAAAAGCCAACCCCAATAAATGGAGCTTAATACTAACTATTCGATTTTTAGTTTTAGGGCTATTTCACCATCTTAGAAAGGCTCTGTCGCAGCCTACTTATTAGAGGGCCTAAAACTAATACCAGATGCAATCGCTTACTCTTTTTGGATTCTAATATGAAACTATTTGCTCAAATATTGCTCCTAAAACGTCTGACATGAGCATTAAATAGGAAATTGTTAAAGTTTGTCCAAACTGGTTTTATCCTTACCTGCTCAACTATAGACTCAATAAAAAGTCTAAGTAATGCTAGTAACAAAAGCATTGGATAGTAAAAGGTACTCACTTTTTGTACATTTTATTAATTTATCAACAATCAAAAAAGTTGGTAGAAACAGTCTTTGGGCAAAATTGTTTGCTTGGGAGATTGATCAGGTTTTACTTCGTTTTTTGATTGAACTACATTCTAACTATTGTCTTACCTATGCAATTAAAAGAGCTAATGTCTTAAAGCTGAGATGTGTCTTAGCACTTTTGTTGTTTTCACTTTACTTTTGTCAAACATTGTAGATCATAATGATGATCTTGCTCTTAAGCTTGGTGGAGTCCGTCACTCATCTTTCATGCCAATGACTTTATTATTCTGTAACCCAAACAATCCTTCTCGGGCAACTAAACAGATTACAAGAATATAATGCTTCAAATGGTCTTCAGCTGACTTTTTAGCAAAAACTGAATTGTGTCCCTTATGTGTCATGATCCAGTATTTAAATGGGTGGGTGATTTATCCCCCATCTAGAAGTTTTATTTGACAACTAATTGAATTGGAACATTCATGTTACAACTTTAAAAACTAGATGTCTGGGAGCTGGCATTGGTCATAAGTATTTTTAAACAAGTATTGGGTAGGCAGTAGGGCCTACTTTAACAGTGGCTGCAGCTAAACCTGTTCCCATATTGATAATAGGTTGTTTATTAAATCCCACAAAATGATTGGGCATTTAGACAGCATTTGTGTATGTTGATTACATTGTCTCTTTAACCTTAGACTTACACTTCCTAATTATATGATTAATCTGCAATTTGGGCTTGTGTCCCTAACTTCTCTTGATATTTTGTTAGTAAGCTAATTATAACTTTATTCAATTTTTTTTCAAATCGTAAATGTACATAGAAAAAACATTATGCAATGTATAAAATCAGTATCCTAAGTCCCCCAACATTGAACACAATATATACATAAAATACACTGAAGATAAAAACGCATACAATAAAAATAGGCTCATCTCATCCGTTAAAAAAACAACCGTTCTATTAAAACCAGTCTATAATTCATTTTCAGCCGCCATTAACAACCCCTGATAAAAAAAAAAACGGGATAATAATAACAAATAGTGGATGTTTTTAACATCTGGAAAAGTAAAAAGCTGGCCGCACTTGAATATAATTCTTGATCCAATAGAAGAGGCCAGACTAAATTATGGCGCAACCGATTAAATCTAGGACCTTTAACAATATCTAAAGTATCAGGGAGGGACACTTGATCGCAAGAGCAAGGAGAGAGATCCGATACTGTACAAGCCCCTCTAGGTAACAGAAGCTGATAAATCTTGTTATACCTGAAGCCTCCTATGATTTGAAGACGTTTCCTACAGTAGTTAGGGGTCAATACTCTGGCCTGTCTTGATCATAATGATTTGTCGGAAGGAAAGCTTATGAAGGGCCAAGGCTTCCTGTGCAAAATACAAATTAATCATTTCATAAGGATTTGGAAATATCACTAGATTATAGTAATAATAATGATCTTTATTCCGCATATATAAAAAATATGACCATAAAAGATACACATCTATCAGCACAGCAATACAGTACAATAATTATCATGGGCTGCCAGGGCACTGCATCAGCATAAGAAGCAATACTCAAAAACATCTTAAGACATCATAAAAACATTAAAAAACGTTAAAAGGTGTACCACGCACTATCCCCTGTAATGCACCAGATGCTTGAAGGGCTCCTCCGTTTATGTTCCCCTCGTATTTCTTAGCTTTACTGCAGATCTTAAAAAATTTGTGACACAAAATAATGTAAAAGCATTCGGCTTATAGTAGCTTGATGTAGGTTCAGCTATAATTTACAGCCTTATCAAGAATCACATTTGAATGCCGGGACCAAAACAGATTTTCTACGCATACGTTTTTTATACATTTCATTACTACATTTCAAATTGCTTCGTTTAAGTTCGATTAAAAACAAAGAGGTTGTTGCCTTTGTTCTGAGGCTAAATAAACATTGGCACATATAGTTATTATATGTCCAGAACTGTTCGATCTAAGCAAAAAGTGTCTGCTGATGACTTTTGGTGATAGCCGGGTGTGAGGAGACATCCTGTTTACAGAGGCATTTCAAACAAAGCTGCGAGGTGTAAAAATGTTTTAGATTAGTTTATAGTTGTTTATAAATTGCAACATAATGCTTGAAATTCGACCATAGTAAATTTGATTTATTTTCCAATTGATGTTTTAAGCTTTTTATCTGACGTAAGGTTGCTAGTCACCCTCAATATAACTAAATCCAGATCCAGTCTAGTCCCATTTTCTTGAAATGCCCAACGCAACCATGTCCAAGAACCTTCTCACCTCAGAAATGGATGTGTGCGATTCCTCTACTGTTTCTTACACATTGGACACCCATGGGTTTTTATATAATTTTATTGTTGCAAGTTTCACTCTATTGAGGATTTTTAATAACGCATATCTTACTCTGTCTATATCAACGCCTCTTTTGAGTACACCATCGCATCCATCCAAGCTGCTTCTTCAAGTGGGCCTCAATCTCTCTCACTCTCTCTCGCTTTCCAGTCTAAGCCTCTGTGTGTTCACTTACAAAATTACCTTTGAAGATTCTATAGATCTCTTGACTAAGGACTGACCGTAACTTCTTGTCAAATGTTTAGTCTCTTCTTGGGTAAACGCCAGGCACAGCAATACATTTCCTGGAGAAGAAGGCAGAAAACTGAGTACATCAAATATATCATTTTTGCACCTTTTGGTTATTATCAGTACTTCTGTTTCATTCTGCACATGGTAAGTGAAAAGGAGAATCATTTTTCCAGCTAAATGGACTTTTGGCAGCCGTCCAAGCTTAAAGTTCCCCACTGCACTGCAGGGAATTGCAGCTTAAAGTCTTTCAGCCGAAGTGTCAAGACAGGAGGGTTGTCGTGTCTTGACAATCTGGTGAAACTTTGTTTTGGTTTTTCAGAAACAGACTTCACAAGTGGAGTTTGTTCCGTAAAAGCAAATGCCCCTGATGCCCATTAAGTTTTCTTGTGAACAGGAAACTTCGGCATCCTATCAATGGCGGGCCTATCTGATTCTGACTCGCCACTAGGGCTCTGACGGATAGGCCACCAGCTAAGGGGTTTGTATGGCAGAATGGCTGGGGTCTCAAGCATTCAGTCCCCTGACTCTAAATAACCCGGGGAGCTGAAAGGTGAGTGGGACCGTATATCCACTTATATAGTGTGGATATTCTTTTTCCACCTACTACTCTTTTGTTGTGAGACAAGTTGTTAATTGGGTTATATGATAGATGCATTGCACAGCATAGCTTGTGCCATCCAGCGTGCCATAAATATTAGACCCTGTTTATTTAATGTAAAGCTTCTAATCTATATCTATCAATAAGGAGCCCAGAGGGGATTAATGTAGGAAACGGGTAGCCCTCCACTCAATAAATCACATAAATCAACAATCCCGCCCACAAGGCAAAAAGTATATGTATACCGTGTGTAGAACACTAATCGTTGCCACACGGGGTGTATATATCACAAAAATGTTAAATGTTTTAGCAAAAATAACCTGTTTTTTGCTCGTGGTTAATTGCTATACATCAATTGCCTTAAGAAATTTGTAAAAAAATTGCTTCCTTTCCACTGACAGTCTCTCGAAAGGGGACAACGCTTGATAACCAATTAATCACAATCAAGCAGAAATACGTCTAAAGTAGACGATTAACACCACAAATTTAGTGTAAACGTAAAAAAATGTGAAGAAGGCAAAGTGACCCCTCACGGACGAACCACCCATGGGAGAGCTGGCAGGTACTCACCAGGTCAACCCACTGTTCTCATTGGTAATCACTTTGTCTGTAACAGAAAAGAGTGTCCAACAAAACAAACAAAGGTACTCACCAGGTCAACCCACTGTTCTCATCATTGGTAATCACTTTATCTGTAACAGAAAAGAGTGTCCAACAAAACAAACAAACCTAAATGGTGTAGGTGCCCAGAGAGTGATGGCGAAGTACGCTCTCTGATAGTGAAACAAATAAAGTTAAAATTGACAGGCACACCTTTCAGTCAATACTTTATTATTTAGCAGGGGTGAACTGTCAAATAAAAAATGTGTGTAGGTAGCTATTTATGCACACCCAGGTCACATGCCAACATGTTTAAATGCCTGTAATTTTGCAGCAAATTTTTCAGGGCTAGGCCGATTGTCACAGCACCTCAAGTTGGACACATCCTCCTCAAAATAGACCTCATATGGCTATTCTCGCTCATACCAGCCTATGAGGTAGCTTATATGTCAACGATGCGCTGCGCGACCTGAATTGTAGATCGATTGAGACTACGATCCAAAAAGGAAAACCTCACAGACGGAGATTGGAGTTTTGTGCATCTGAGTACTCCTAGATTTTGAACCTCTTGTGTATGAGCCGGTGGTTTTTAATTCAGCAGGTCAGTAGACGGGTAAAGGACTGTTATTGCTTGTTAGCCGAAGGCCTCCGATGTTCATCTATTATTTGAACGCCAGTTTACAGTCCAGAAGTGTTGTTTTGTTGATGTTATTACTTAGATCAATTGGGAGTCATCTGCATACTTTTGGCAGTGAAATCCCTTCTGTTTTTTTTTAACAGATGGACTAATGACACCACGCAAATGCTGAAGAGTAGGGATATAGTGTTGACCCTACATTTGCTGTTTTTCTGAGGAGTTCTCCAAGCTTTTGATTTGTTGCCTCTGCCCGTGTAGGAAGGACTTATAGTCCTAGGCTTTCCATGTTCTACTAAACCCCATTTGAAGATGTTAGCAACACATTAGCGTACTTAAAGTACATATAGCACTACCGTGCATGTCGATAGTGGCAACATTGCATATGTCCTTTTTTGTTTCCTTGATCGCATCATCAGGCGCCTGTGTCCTATTGCATTTTACTGTGCGATATAGTCTACAAAAGAACTAGGGTTGCTTCTTTTACTCATCTGGACAACTCTAGGCTGCTGGCACTTCTTTGTTAACTTTCTACCCTTCCAGAAAGGACTGTTTGCTTATGGCTGCTGGAAAGGCCTAAAATGGACAGACGGTTGTTTTGATGTATGCACTGAAAAGCGCCGTTGCCTGCAGCTTGCACACATACATATGTATTGCTCTTTTTTTTCCCAAAGGCTAACTATGAAATGCTTCAGTTTTGTAGTAACCAGACTTTGTTAGATGTTATTACAGCGGTGTACGAGGAGGAAGGTTTTTAGGAAACCTCTGAAGATGCATATAAGGAAGTCAAAGACTGGTAGTGTGCCGCCCTCTTTCCCTTTCCATCATCTTGTCTGATCGCGCATAGATTTCCAGACGTTGCACTATTTCCGCAGCTGTTTAGTGTGCCTTTACTGATTTTGACGACTCCATCTCTCCGAAAGGTAGTTCGGTACATTCACTATGCTTTCTGACTAAGAAGCATTCCTCTAATCATGGTCCCGTCTCATAACCTTTTATTCTAGCAGGATTCTTTGGATGGTAAGTACTGGCCTCCTGCTCTGTATTAATTCCAGTCTTTTTTGCCCACTGTGCCACTCTAATCGACCAGTCATCTGCAGATCGCTTGTACCTGTTCCAATAGGAATAGTCCAGCCCAAACAGCCAGGCCAGAAAATTTACCCGTGTTTAAAAAAAATAAAAAAATTAGAGTGTCTGCAAACACTGCCGGCATTCCAATGATAGTCAGAGTGGAGCTGCAGGGGCGCTAAGATGAACTACAAAGCCTCATTAACATACAAATGGTCTTTTAAAGACCTTTGAAGTGCTCTGGTGCGGCTGTGTGTGTGTGTGTGTGTGCCCTGAAGCTGTCTCAGCCGGGGCACACACAGGCAGGGTGAGATGAAGAGGGTGACAGAGGGAGGTGAAGGGAGGGACACGGAGGGAGGGAGGGAAAGGCAGGGAAAGGCAGGGAGAGGGAAGTAGGGAGTGAAAGGGAGAGGGAGAGATGGAGTGAAAGGGAGGGAGGGAAAGGGAGGGAGAGGGAGGGAGAGGGAGGGAAAGGGAGGCAGCCAGTGAGAGAGGGGGAGAGAGAGAGAGAGAGAGAGAGAGAGAGAGAGAGAGAGAGAAGGGGAGAGAGAGGGAGAGAGGGAGAGAGAGAGGGAGAGAGGGGGAGAGAGAGAGGGAGAGAGACACAGAGACAGAGGGAAAGAGAGAGAGGGAGGGAGAGTGAGGGAGGTAGGGAAAGGGAGGGAAAGGGAAGGAGGGAGAGGGAGGGAAAGGGAGAGCGATGGAGGCAGACAGAGGGAGGGAGAGGGAGGGAAGGAAAGTAGGGAGGGATAGGGAGGCGGACAGAGGGAGAGCGAGGGAGGGAGGGAAAGGGAGGCAGACAGAGGTAGAGCGAGGGAGGAAAAGGGGGAGACAGAGAGGGGGAGACAGAGAGGGGGAGACAGAGAGGGGGAGACAGAGAGGGGGAGACAGAGAGGGGGAGACAGAGAGGGGGAGACAGAGAGAGTGGGAGGAAGGGAGGGAGACAGAGAGGGGGGAGGGAGGGGGAGGGAGGGGGAGGGACGGAGGGAGACGGAGGGAGGGAGGGAGGCGGAGGGAGGGAGGGAGACGGAGGGAGGGAGGGAGACGGACGGAGGGAGGGAGGGAGAAAGACAGACAGACAGACAGAGGGAGGGAGGGAGGGAGACAGACAGAGGGAGGGAGACAGACAGAGGGAGGGAGACAGACAGAGGGAGGGAGACAGACAGAGGGAGGGAGACAGACAGAGGGAGGGAGACAGACAGACAGAGGGAGGGAGACAGACAGACAGAGGGAGGGAGACAGACAGACAGAGGGAGGGAGACAGACAGACAGAGGGAGGGAGACAGACAGACAGAGGGAGGGAGACAGACAGAGGGAGGGAGACAGACAGACAGAGGGAGGGAGACAGACAGACAGAGGGAGGGAGACAGACAGACAGACGGAGGGAGACAGACAGACAGAGGGAGGGAGACAGACAGACAGAGGGAGGGAGACAGACAGACAGAGGGAGGGAGACAGACAGACAGACAGAGGGAGACAGACAGAGGGAGGGAGACAGACAGAGGGAGGGAGACAGACAGAGGGAGACAGACAGAGGGAGGGAGACAGACAGAGGGAGGGAGACAGACAGAGGGAGGGAGACAGACAGAGGGAGGGAGACAGACAGAGGGAGGGAGACAGACAGAGGGAGGGAGACAGACAGAGGGAGGGAGACAGACAGAGGGAGGGAGACAGACAGAGGGAGGGAGACAGACAGACAGAGGGAGGGAGACAGACAGAGGGAGGGAGACAGACAGAGGGAGGGAGACAGACAGACAGAGGGAGGGAGACAGACAGACAGAGGGAGGGAGACAGACAGACAGAGGGAGGGAGACAGACAGACGGAGGGAGGGAGACAGACAGAGGGAGGGAGACAGACAGACAGAGGGAGGGAGACAGACAGACAGAGGGAGGGAGACAGACAGACAGAGGGAGGGAGACAGACAGACAGAGGGAGGGAGACAGACAGACAGAGGGAGGGAGACAGACAGACAGAGGGAGGGAGACAGACAGACAGAGGGAGGGAGACAGACGGAGGGAGGGAGACAGACGGAGGGAGGGAGACAGACGGAGGGAGGGAGACAGACGGAGGGAGGGAGACAGACGGAGGGAGGGAGACAGACGGAGGGAGGGAGACAGACGGAGGGAGGGAGACAGACGGAGGGAGGGAGACAGACGGAGGGAGGGAGACAGACGGAGGGAGGGAGACAGACGGAGGGAGGGAGACAGACGGAGGGAGGGAGACAGACGGAGGGAGGGAGACAGACGGAGGGAGGGAGACAGACGGAGGGAGGGAGACAGACGGAGGGAGGGAGACAGACGGAGGGAGGGAGACAGACGGAGGGAGGGAGGGAGGGAGACAGACAGACAGACGGAGGGAGGGAGGGAGACAGACAGACAGACAGACGGAGGGAGGGAGGGAGACAGACAGACAGACAGACGGAGGGAGGGAGACAGACAGACAGACAGACGGAGGGAGGGAGACAGACAGACGGAGGGAGGGAGACAGACAGAGGGAGGGAGGCAGACAGAGGGAGGGAGGCAGACAGAGGGAGGGAGACAGACAGAGGGAGGGAGACAGACAGAGGGAGGGAGACAGACAGAGGGAGGGAGACAGACAGAGGGAGGGAGACAGACAGAGGGAGGGAGACAGACAGACAGAGGGAGGGAGACAGACAGAGGGAGGGAGACAGACAGAGGGAGGGAGACAGACAGAGGGAGGGAGACAGACAGAGGGAGGGAGACAGACAGAGGGAGGGAGACAGACAGAGGGAGGGAGACAGACAGAGGGAGGGAGACAGACAGACAGAGGGAGGGAGACAGACAGACAGAGGGAGGGAGACAGACAGACAGAGGGAGGGAGACAGACAGACAGAGGGAGGGAGACAGACAGACAGACAGAGGGAGGGAGACAGACAGACAGACAGAGGGAGGGAGACAGACAGACAGACAGAGGGAGGGAGGGAGACAGACAGAGGGAGGGAGAGAGACAGACAGAGGGAGGGAGACAGACAGACAGAGGGAGGGAGACAGACAGACGGAGGGAGGGAGACAGACAGACGGAGGGAGGGAGACAGACGGAGGGAGGGAGACAGACGGAGGGAGGGAGACAGACGGAGGGAGGGAGACAGACGGAGGGAGGGAGACAGACGGAGGGAGGGAGACAGACGGAGGGAGGGAGACAGACGGAGGGAGGGAGACAGACAGACAGACAGAGGGAGGCAGACAGACAGACAGAGGGAGGCAGACAGACAGACAGAGGGAGGCAGACAGACAGACAGAGGGAGGCAGACAGACAGACAGAGGGAGGCAGACAGACAGACAGAGGGAGGCAGACAGACAGAGGGAGACAGACAGACAGACAGACAGAGTGGGGAGGGCGACGGAGTGGGGAGGGCGACGGAGTGGGGCGGGCGACGGAGAGGGCGGGCGGGCGACGGAGGGGGAGGGAGGGCGACGGAGAGGGAGGGAGGGCGACGGAGAGGGAGGGAGGGAGGGAGGGCGACAGGCAGAATGAGTGAGACAGAGGGAGTCAGGGAGAGAGAGAGTGAGTGAGACAGTGAGTGTGACAGAGGGAACAATAGGGAGGGAGGGAGGGTGAGAGAGAGATGGAGGGAGAGAGAGGTTAAGATGGAGGGAGAGAGAGAGAGAGAGATGTGTGTATGCCGGGTCTGGTGGCTCAGTGGACGAAGGTGTCCGCTGCAGGGACCTCTGTTCAACCTCATTGTCACAATTTCTTTTGTTGCTCTAGCCGCACCAACTTCCCCACTGACCCCGCCCCCACCGGTGTGACCCTCGGACACAAACCACACTGTAAATTTGGCCCCCGAGAGAAAGTTTGTGAGTAGCAATGCTTTACAGTGTGGCTAAAACGAATTTATGAAAGTTCTGTGATGCAGCCCCGGCTAATGTGCTTTACTCTTTTTATTTTTAAAAACGTGCATTAGCGCTGGATGAATCATTGTCTTTTTAATATTTATTTATTATTAGTATTATTTTTAACCATACTGCACTGCAGCAGCACTGCCACAAATCACTGCCAAAGTCTGCAATGTCCATGCTGTACAGCATGAATATAAGACAATGACAGAGTCAATAGTATCAAAGGCGAGACCTATTGGATTTGCCAATGCTTGTTAGGTCTTGTCAGGTCACCCCCTTGGATACTGATCAAATTAATTAACCTCCGCATGCATCAAAAAGAAGGGGAAAAATGACACTTGTCAAAAAAAGAAAGCGAATGCCCCCAGGCCTTATTGAAAATACATTTGATAGTAGATAACATCTGTTGTCACACTAAAAGTAGGTAGCAGCTGTTCTTACAATAAGCATCCATTTCAAGGAGAAAAGAGCTTCTTTGAAATGTGCATGGCATAGTAAAACACAGCTACAAATGGCAAAAAGTTCAACAAGGGCGATGGGGAAGAAGAAAAAACAGAAGTTCCTTAATCACAATGTTAACAGCAAAAAGACCGCAATCAAGAAAAAGCAATAAGTACTTGGTTCATGCTCCAGTCGAATGTAGAGGAAGTAAAGCCAGCATGTGCCAATTAAAAGGCAGCAAATGAGACTGACAATGAAGCCAACGATTGTTAAGGAATGGGCAAGCTGCAAGCCCCTTAATATATGCAATATCTCTAGCAAGTGAGAGCGTATGCACTTTCGCAATTGAGACCTGGAAATGTTGGACTGGTTTGCAGTTCGAGTAAATACCTGTGACTGAGATTAATTCTGGCATTCCGTCCTTTTATTTAATTTTTATTTTTTTGTGTTTTTATTTTCCTGATTTGATGGAGAAATGTACAGGGCTCATACAGTTAACATGGACTACGTTTGTGTTTATGGTGTTGTAAGAAAACTGGCCTTTTTGCATGTGTCCCCTCACTCTTTCCCCCATTTGGACTAGTAGATGCTGGTTTTCGATTGACCGTGCACTGAAGCCTACTAACCACGCCCAAGTGCTAGTGCTCTCTCCCTAAAACTGATATATTTGAATTGGCAACCCCAATTGGCAAGGATTTTAACCCCCTTATACGTCCCTAGTATATGGTACCAGTGGTACACATGGCATGGGTGTTAAAGGGGTCACCAGGGCCTGTAGCACTGTTTGTGCCACCCTGAGTGACCCAAGTAAACTGATGGCAGCAGGCCTGCCAGTGCAGACTGCAGGAGCAGTGCAAACGGCTCAAACTCAACTTTGCCCTCACCATGTATGGCAAAGTCAATGCACTATTTTTAATATATGCCAGTCACCCCTAAAGAAGGCCTTCTGAGGTCAGGAGGCAGGGTGCATTATATTAAAGGAGAGGACATATAAGTGCAAGCTTATATATCCCTTTAGTGGCCTTTTCTATTAACACCTTCAGCGCTACCGCGTTTACCTGCCCTGCGCTGAGAAAGGAGTAAATGGCTTGTTTGTGACAAAGCCAGCTCGTCATGAGCGCAGGGCAGGTAACGCCCATGACGAGCTGGCTTTGTCATTAGCGTCGAAGTGGTTAAAGGCTGCTATAAGTGATAAGCGGTCGATAGGATAACATGGGCTGTCACCCAGACAAATCCGAGGTTGGCTGCGCCATTATGATACTGATGAAATATGTGCCATACTCTCAATGGCCTCGTTAGTGGTTGCCCCAGCCTTTCCTGTGCTCTGCCTGCCAGCTCGCAGGTGCTGCAGCCAAGACAAAAATCTGACCCCCTGCCAGTATATGTGAACGCTCCCTGGTATCCGAAACAATGACCGGGACAGGAAGGCCTCACCTCCCTCCTTGACAGGATGGCTAGCGAAGTACCACATCAAGGTGGTGAGCTTCAAAGTCTTCAGCGCCTGTGATGTGCAACCAGGCTTCCACCCAAAACAGGAAATAGCCTTACACCTATCCCAGGTACATTTGCACCTGGGCAGGCTGTAAAATTAGGTATTCATGGGGTGTACACCTCCAGAAGACTAGCCACACCTCTAGGGTGAGATACCTTGCCTGTACAGCTAAGGAACGTTTCTGCCATTTTAAAAAGTGGCAGAATTGAGGGTTCTTTGTAGAAAAGGTGACACCCTCCCTCCGAATGTGATCACCTCAGGGGCGGATTAGGGAGCTAGTAGGCCATGGGCAACTTGCACCCGCATCCCTGAGGCCCCTTAATCTAGTGTTTAAGAGCTACTCCTAATTCCAGAACCTCAGTACTGATCTGACATTAATAAATGGATAAAGAAGAGACCTGTGTCTGTAACAACAGGATCCGCACAAAGCATAGGTGTGATACTCTGCACTTGTGGCAACTTTCCTGGAACTGCGACACATCCTGGGCCAAAGCTCTGTTCCACAGACAGAGGGACCCCTTTGAGAGCCAAAGGCAACTTCAGCCTCCCCAGAACTTGTGGCACTAGTTCCTTGCACACCATAGGTAAACAACGTATTGGAACCAAAGAATCGCTGGCCATCGGTCCTCCGAGGGCCCAAAAGTAAATGGTTCAGTGCATTTTGGGAAGCGTAGTCCTGACCTCCAGCAAGTTTAAGGCAGCTACTGTTTTCACCCGAACATCAAAATAACTTTATGTTGAGTTTACCGCTGCCAAGGCCTGTTAGTTCCTAGTCCGGCAGCTACCACTTGGCTTATGTATACCAACTGGTTGTTGGTTACCCTTTTAAAATTGTTGAGCATCTCGTGGAGGGAAGGAAGATGGCGCGTTGAACCCGCTACGGAGTACCGCTCCACCGTCTAGCTCCACGACCGCTGCCGCCATCCTTTGTGCTGCAATGCACAAGCTCAGAGCACAGGATTCCTCTGTAGTGTTGTGATCGGATTGTTCGGCTACCCGCAGACAACCATCTCCTCCAGCTCGAATGCTGCAGTTGTGTGGCTGGTGGATTTACAGCCGCATCAGACTCGTCGATTATCCGCTGCTGGTAGTAATCTTAATATTGCAATATCAAGGATACCAGCCTGGAGCACCACTGGCCTCGCAGAAGGGGGATGCTTCTCCTGAAGGCTGTGGAGCCCGAGGGGGTGGAGGGGCAAGAGATGTGCTAATGGAGCCAATGAAGCGCAGGAAGTGCAGATACAGGTGAGGGGGGTTGATCACTGCAACTACAGCACTAGAGTTGTAAACTAAGCAAGTTGGACACCTATCTTGAAACTACTTTAGTCAAGCATGATGAGGGAACTCATGCAAACAGCGGTTTATAGAACCCGTAACGTCCGGTGAAGGGTCATAACAGGGGGATACAATAATGGGAGCAGTTGTACAGCAGGAGCCGCGGCTACCCCTGTGCCGATGGCCAAATGAAAGGCGGAGCCGAAGACAAGTCTTTTGGGAACACAGGAGACATCCACACCATACAACAATGTAGGTTCAACTCAATTAGTAGCCCGTATGACCCACCTTCTGGCCCCCTCAAACTGGATTACTCGAGATGCAAAATGTGAGTACTATTTCGAATACCCGAGGGGCCCAGGGTGGGGGAGCCATTGCTGACATAGAGGCTCTAGAGGGTGCAGGCTGTGAGGAAGACCATGAAATTCAATTTGATGAAAGGGCAGTCGCTCAGTGCTTCAACAATGTCACTATCCCTCTAAAGGCAATCGGCAGAAATTAATATATATCCACCACTGTTTCAACTGATGTCTCAGTCGTCCATGCACATAGTGGTTAACTGATAGCTCCTACATCTTCTCAGGAGGATGAACGGCATTCTGTTCAGCAGGGACAGGATATCTCCAAAAAGAAGAAGAAATGCACAGACCGGGCTCAGCTGCACCAATTACTCAAACCGCCAAGGCGGTGTCAGACCAGGAGCTATGAGCATCCCACTTAGGGCAGTGGGTTACATCAAAGGGGAGGTTAAAGCACATATATCCTGTCTATCTGTATCACATCCAGGGCCAGTGGCCGATAAGCAGCTGTGGGTCGTGGGCTTCAGCGTACCGGAATAACAAGCGGGGAGGCCAGATATAGTGAGCTTTGGCTAGCTGGTTTTATTTTCTCCAAGTACAAGAGATGATATGCAGTCTCTGGGTTAGGGGAAACTTTCTCCTCGAGGGTGTCCGGAATGTGTAGCACGTCAGACACAAGGGTACTGTGGGTCTATTCCCTCTGCTGGGCTGAGGTCGTCAGGGCGGTGCTCTCTCTCTCTCTGCTGGGCTGGGTCGTCTGGTCCCGTGTGATGCACCGATGGGCCTCGGAGGTATATGGAAGAGAGAAAGTACAGGGCCGTTAGTCCTTGACGCTCACGGACTACCGTGTACTACCACTGACACCGGGAGGTGAGGATACGGAAATGCGAAAGTGAGGAAGGGGCGGAAGGGTGGGTGGAAGAGACAGACGATAGGGGGGACGGGGAAGATTAGGGTGTTCTAGGTGAGGGAGGGGGGTGACCTTTATATTTATATACAGAGAGACAGTGCTTATGGGTGTGCTGTTCTATACACTATTAACAACTATATTTACAAGGGACACACGGAGACTGATGATGGTTACTCACGTGGCCCGCCGCAACTCTCCAGCGAGTCGCGGCCGCTCTCCAGCCACCTCCTGAGGACTCCACCAGTCTTCAGACCAAACGTCTTCCTCGACTCGACTCTCCGACTCTGCTCCGCTCGTATGCCGCTCCGGTTCCTCCCTTGCTGCCTCCTGCCACGAGTCCGCTGGTTGGAACCTCCTCCCTTGTGGACCGTCGGCTTTTCTATCTTCCGGGTCGAAGTGGGGGCTGGAACTTCCGGGGTCAGGGTGAACTGCTTCTGGTGTCTTAGGTGTTGTGACCGGTTCCTGTCGTACCTGCAGGGGAAGAGAGAGGGGAGAAATCCTGGGGAGCTGGAACAAGGTGCAATCGGGGTTAGACCCGCAGGAACCCGCGCGAGGATGCTTCCCCCGCTGAGGTAGGGACCGTGACTTTTCCACATCCCCTTTCCCTAGCTGTCTTTCTTGTAGGGGTAGTAGAGTTAGGGAATCGGGAGAGGTAATCGGCATTCCCCTGTTCTGCACCTTTCCTATGTTCGGTTTTGAACCGATAGGGTTGTAGGGAAAGGAACCACCTGAGGACGCGATCATTGTGGCCCCGGTTGCGGGCCATCTATTCCAGGGGGGCATGGTCCGTGTATAACACAAATTCACGTCCCTCGAGGTAATAGCGGAGAATTTCCACTGCCCATTTTATTGCCAGAGCCTCTTTCTCGACACAGGCATAGTTAATTTCCCTAGGGTAGAGTTTACGGCTTAGGTACAATATAGGTCGTTCGTTCCCTTGTGGGTCTTTCTGAGACAAGACAGCCCCCAACCCTTGGTCGGATGCATCGGTTTGTAAAATGAAAGGTTGGGTATAGTCTGGACTAATAAGGACGGGACTGGACAATAGGGCCTGTTTCAGTTGCTCAAACGCTCGCAACAACAGAAGAGAGGGATGGTGTAGTTCCTCCTCAGTTTTGGTTGTCTTCTTCAGTAGATCAGTCAAGGGAACAGCAGTTTGAGAAAAGTTAGGTATGAACCGTCAGTAGTAGCCCAAAAGTCCGAGAAAGGCCTTGAGTTCTTTCTTGGTTTGCGGAAAAGGGATAGACTGAATGGCCTTTATTTTGTTGTCTTGTGGACGGATGAGGCCTTCGCCTAAGAGATAACCCAAATATTTAACGCTTTGGGCGTCTAGGGTAGTTTTGGCTGGATTAATGGTGAAGCCGTTGTTTCCTAGAGAAGACACAACTGCATGGAGATGGCACAAATGTTGTTCCCAGGTGTCACTATGAATTACTATGTCGTCCAAATATGCCCCCGCATATCGGGAATGGGGCTGTAGGACCTGATTCATGGCCCTCTGAAAAGTTGCTGGTGCTCCGTGGAGCCCAAAAGGCATCACACGGAACTGAAACAAGCCATCAGGTGTAGAGAAAGCGTTTTTTCTTTTATCATCCTCTCTAAGGGGTATCTGCCAGTACCCCTTACATAAATCAAGAGTGCTTATGTACTTCGCTGGGCCTATTCGTTCCACCATCTCATCCACCCGCGGGAGGGGATAGGCATCAAATCTGGAAACCTTGTTTACCTCGCAAAAATCTATACAGAAACGAACCGAGGACCAGGACTATCGGCGAGTTCCAACTACTGACCGACGGCTCGATTATGCCCATTTGCAGCATTTGTTCTGTCTCTTTTTTTATGATGGCTCGGCGGGCCTCCGGGACACGATAGGGCCATTGTCTTACTGTTACTCCGGGATCAGTCTGAATAGCGTGTTCCACTATGTTGGTGTGTCCGGGAAGGGAGGAGAAGACATCCTGTACAGGGGACAACACTCGTCTCAGATCCTGTTTTAACACGATAGGCAGGTCCGGGTCTAGGCATCCCTCAAAGGGTAGGTTTGTAAGGACTTGGTTACCCGACAGGACGGGTTGGGGACCCTCCCATTTCTTTAGGAGGTTAATGTGGTATATCTGGCGGACCCCTCGAGCAGTGTCTGTCTCTATTTCATAGGTAACAGGAGTCACTTGTCGGATGACGGAGAATGGGCCCTGCCACTGACCTAAGAGTTTGTGATCAGAGGACGGCAGGAGCAACAGAACCAAATCTCCTGCCACAAAGGAGCGGTTTTTGGCTCCTTTGTCATACTGTTGTTTCTGTGTGTTTTGGGCGTTTTCCAGGTTCTGCCGCACAATGTCTCTGACTTGGGCTAGGTGGGTTTTCAGATTGTTGACATACTCGGGTAAGGGTCTGGTTCGATCGGGTTCTGCTTCCCAGGCTTCGCGAGCCATATCCAACAATGTTCGTGGAGGTCTCCCATACAGCAACTCGTATGGTGAGTAACCGGTGCTGCTTTGGGTTTTACACCGGATGGTGAATAGAGCAAGAGGCAACATCTCTTCCCACCTCCTGCTTTCCAAACCTAACAGTTTTTTGAGGGTGGCTTTCAACGTGGCGTTGTAGCGTTCCACCAACCCATCGGTCTGTGGGTGGTACGCTGAGGTTCTTATTTGTTTAATGCCCAACTGAGAGCATACCTGGCGCATCAGGGAGGACACGAAAGGGGTCCCTTGATCCGTTAAGATCTCCCGGGGAAACCCAACACGAGCAAAGATAGACACCAGTGCTTTCGCTATGTTTTGGGTGGTTGGTTGTTTTAGGGCGACAGCCTCCGGGAAGCGTGTAGCATAATCGACCAAGACTAAAACGTATCTACAGCCGCTCCTAGAAGGCAACATCGGACCTATAAGGTCCATCCCTACTCGACCAAAGGGGACGTCGATAAGGGGAAGAGGATGGAGGGGTACCTTAGGCGGTCGGTAACGGCTGTTCTTTTGGCAGACGGAGCATTATTTACAGTACCGTTTGATTTGGCTATATACTCCAGGCCAGTAGAATTTCTCAAGGATTGCCTGTCCTGTCTTTTCTTCCCCGAAATGTCCACCCAGGAGATGGCTATGGGCCAAAAACAACACTTTGTCCCGAAACGGGCCAGGGATGATTAGTTGTGGGCTTTGTTGAGGCCCGGCCTTCCGGTATAATAGTCCTTTAGAACGAAAGAAGTAAGGACCTACATGTATCGGGTCCTCGTTGTCTAGGGCCCGTTCCCAGGCGTCCTGCAGTACGGGATCTTCCTGCTGTGCTGCGCGAAATTCGCAATCGGTTTCCCAGGGATGTTGTACCTCTTGTACGGGGTATGCTTCAACATGACCTCTTCTCTCCTTTTTCTTTTGGTTTTTGGATTTGAAGGGCTTAGGCGAGGAGGCTCTTGAGGGTTGGTTTTGTGCAAACGGCGCTTCCTTCCACCATTTTTCCAGGGAACACGTAGTTTCGTGCAGAAGGAGGGGGAGACCACTATAGTCGCTACCCAGTATTGCTTGCTCTGGCAGGTTTGGTATCAGCCCCACATTTAGCAGACTTCCTTGGTCGGTAGTATTCTGTACTCTCACTCGGGCGGTGGGGTAGCTTTTGGTGTCTCCATGCACACATTTGATGGCCACGGTCCCCGTGATGGGGCCAACAGAGTTCGGCATATCCTGGGGACGTAAGACGCTGTGTCTACATCCGGTGTCAGCTAGGGCCATCAGTGGATGGTCGTTAATCTTTACCGGACATCGAAACGGTGGCGGAGTTGCTTCTGACGTGAGACATACATAATTCCGGGATACAGACACTTCCATGGGTTCCTCCTTTTGTGGACAATGACGGGCGATATGACCAAAACCTTTACAGTGGAAACATTGAGGTCCGGATGGGTTTGGTCTAGGCATTACGGGATATGGTACAAAGGGGACTTGATCTGGTTTTCTGGCGACTGGGGTTCTTTGGGGCCGGTGGTGGCTACCATGTGGCCCCCGAGGAAGTTGTTCGTCCTTTACTTTCTGTACTTCCTGTGCTTTACTGTATGCGCTGGCTATTTCTACAGCACGGTCCAGGTTTAGGCGGGCATGTTGCCGCACCCACTTTTGGGTGGCCGGATGGAGCGAGGCGAGGAATTGTTCGAGATTGATTTTAGCAATTATGTCCTCCTTGGTGGACGTGGCGGGTTTCAACCAACGGGTTGTTAAGTCCTGAATACGGTAGGACAGCGCCCTCGGGGTTTCTTGCGGTCCCTCACGGACTTGTCGTAGGCGTACCCTGTAGGAGTCCTCCTCTATCCCTAAGCGTTCTAGGATGCAGGCCTTAATGTCACTGTACGGGGTTTGCCCTTGTATGTTGGCCTGTTGATAGGCTGCCTGTAATTCTCCGGTCAGCAGGGGTCCCAAGTAGTGTCCCCAGCGGTCAGCTGGCCAATTCGCTGCCTGTGCCAGACGTTCGAAGTTCATAAAAAAGAAGTCGGGATCCTCGCCCGTCACGTAATTCTGTAGGACTACCGACGGTAGGGGAGCCATGGGTCTCTGTTGTCCCATTGCCTCCGTGAGTTTTCCGAGTGCCTGGTCTTGAGCTGTGCCTTGTCCCTTCAGTACGTCGTGTAGTTGTCCTCGATCATCCTCAGCGGTTTTCATGAACCGCTCCATCATTTGTCCTAGTTGTTCTTGGCATTCCGCCAGCTTCTTGACAGCGGCCTCCATGCCTCCGGGAGATCCCACTTCTGACACCACCTGTGGGTCGTGGGCTTCAGCGGACCGGAATAACAAGCGGGGAGGCCAGATATAGTGAGCTATGGCTAGCTGGTTTTATTTTCTCCAAGTACAACAGATGATATGCAGTCTCTGGGTTAGGGGAAACTTTCTCCTCGAGGGTGTCCGGAATTTGTAGCACGTCAGACAGAAGGGTACTGTGGGTCTATTCCCTCTGCTGGGCTGAGGTCGTCTGGTCCCGTATGATGCACCGATGGGCCTCGGAGGTATATGGAAGAGAGAAAGTACAGGGCCGTTAGTCCTTGACGCTCACGGACTACCGTGTACTACCACCGACACTGGGAGGTGAGGATACGGAAATGTGAAAGTGAGGAAGGGGCGGAAGGGTGGGTGGAAGAGACAGACGATAGGGGGGACAGGGAAGATTAGGGTGTTCTAGGTGAGGGAGGGGGGTGACCTTTATATCTATATACAGAGTTACAGTGCTTATGGGTGTGCTGTTCTATACACTATTAACAACTATATTTACAAGGGACACACGGAGACTGATGATGGTTACTCACGTGGCCCGCCGCAACTCTCCAGCGAGTCGCAGCCGCTCTCCAGCCACCTCCTGAGGACTCCACCAGTCTTCAGACCAAACGTCGTCGTTGTCGTCCTCCTCTTCCTCGACTCTCCGACTCTGCTCCGCTCGTACGCCGCTCCGGTTCCTCCCTTGCTGCCTCCTGCCACGAGTCCGCTGGTTGGAACCTCCTCCCTTGTGGACCGTCGGCTTTTCTATCTTCCGGGTCGAAGTGGGGGCTGGAACTTCCGGGGTCAGGGTGAACTGCTTCCGGTGTCTTAGGTGTTGTGACCGGTTCCTGTCGTACCTGCAGGGGAAGAGAGAGGGGAGAAATCCTGGGGAGCTGGAACAAGGTGCAATCGGGGGTTAGACCCGCAGGATCCCGCGCGAGGATGCTTCCCCGCTGAGGTAGGGACCGTGACTTTTCCACAGCAGCTTACTATATAACTCACCCGGAGATGGCTCTACCCCGGACCGGGTCATACTTCCGATGTATTTTCAGATGCCACTCCAGATCACCTTTTCCATCTAACACCAAAAAGTGGTGCTTAAAGGACAATCTACAGGATAACTCGCTAAAAGTAATCATGCAAGCCGTCCAGACCCAGCGCTCAGATTCTCAGTTACACTATGCTTCTGCTAGAGCAGACAATGCGAGAATGCAACAGTCTCTGGACGAGGTCTTTGGACAGACTACTACTCTTACATCTGAACTTACGGAGCTTCAGGAGAGAGTTGCTCGTACTGAGGAAGCTGCGACCACAACAGTCAAGGCAATCGGGAGCCATGATGCTCAGTTGGAACCGTTCTAAACTAAAGTCGAAGACATGGGAAACCGCCAAAGGAGAAATAACTTAGGGATATTTGGAATCCCGGAAGGGAAGGAAGGTTCTGACCCATTGCAATATATGGTACAGCTCTTTAAGAGGGCTTTTCCAGACTTTTTTTTACTGGGTCTCTCAAATCCAGCGTGCCCATAGTCTTCCAATCCTATTACCGCACAGCCTGCTCAATTTTAATATTTGTCAGGATTTTCCACCGGAGGCAGGCAAACTCTCTCACGGCACTGCCCGCACCCCCGGTTCGGATTGATCGGTTCGGTCAATTGTGACTCGATCTGATCTCTGTAGATCCATAATGAACCGAAGATGGAAGATGCGTCAACTTATAGATCCTCTAAAGGCTGCAGTGGCCCAAGGCTTCCTGCAGGAACCAGCTTGTATCAAAATCATAAAAAATGGACAGAGGTGCTATTCCATGGAGGACACTAAGCAGGCCCAGGTCCATCTGGGATCCGAGGGTGGGAGGTGTGGGGGGCAATAACATTGTTTTTGATTTGGACTTTAATTTGAAAACATGGCAACCTTTTTCCAGTGTTACACCCTGATATTCTCTCATCTCTTCCCTCTGTGTTCTGGTGCTGTCCATTCCCTCTAAGATGGGTTTATGATATGGGATGCCAATATTGCATAGCTGAATAGATATTCCATTAGGAAGCAATATCTTTTCTTACTATTTTCTGTATTTTGATGGGTGGTTGTCCGGGGCTTGGGGTGTGGGAAGTCAATGCTATATAGGACTGTCTCCAGCTGACAGCCAGTGGGTGGGGAGTGATGATTGCTTCTCAAGAGTATGGGAAGAGGTTGGGTGGAGGGGGATTTGAGGGGTGGGGGGTGGGAGAATCACAACAATTGGTCTCCTGTAGGTGACCTTTCCTCTGCAACAGGGGTTTGGGGGGAACTGGTCAAAATATGTTCAAAGTATGGTCAACATATTCAGGGCTTACTTTTTGTCCATCTTAAGATGGAAAAATAATAATCTAGAATCACAGAAGGGTACGTAAGAGGTGTAAAATGTTCTAGCTCCCATTGCTCAGATTAAATGTATATGCTGGAATATATCTGGAATTAACATGCGTACTGTCTGTGGTTTCCCAAGGGCGCACCGATGCCAGCAGGGGAGGGTCTGGGTGTTGAAAGGTGGGTGTAGGGGGACGCAAAGCAGATGCATGATAAAGTTAAATTGTCTAGAAAACATTATTGCTTCTTTACCTTTAGTTTAGTTAACCTGCAAATAAAATATGCCCTTTTTACAGCTTGCTAAATGTTCCTGCTCTGTCAAGTGAACAACAGCCTAGTGCTGCTGTTCACCAGGGGGCCGCAATTAAAGGTCAGTAGGGCTGCATGTAGCCCCCAGGCCGTACTTTGAATATCCCTGGTCAATACAAACCCCAACTGGTAGCTTTGTCTGAGACCCACCTAGCATACAAGGATCAGTTCCTAATTAAACAGTAGGGATATTATATAGTTATTTGTATGTCACAATTAGCTTCGATATGCAGGGTTACAGTGTACTCTACTAAGGATTTTTGTGACCAAATCCTAAGAACGGCTACTGACTCTAAGGGAAGATGGGTCCTCGCACAGTTCCTGGTAAATTCATTAACATTTGTTCTGTGCGTGGTCTATGGTCCTAACGTTGACGACCCAGTAGTATTAGATATGTAGTAATTGGCACTATTGGATTTGGCAGATTATAATGGCATACTTGATAACTGTGTAGCTACCACTAAATGTACTGCCACCCGCATAAGTCTAGAACCAGGGCACCATTTAAGGACTTGATTCAGTTGCATGGGCTGTGTGACTCGTGGCGCACCCTTTATTCATTTTGGATAGCATGGAAATGAAGGTGTGCCGCAGGTACGTTAGGATCATAGCCTGGTTCTGTTTTCATTTGACCCAACTGGAGATGGGCCCAGCAATGCCAAGTTCTCATTTCCTCTGCATTTGCTGGTTAATGACTGCTATATAACTTCTCTGTCAGGGCTACTCGGGAATTCCTTCAGGTCAATAAGGAAACCGCTTCACCCTAAATCTGGGACACAATGAAAGCATGCGTCCGGACCATTACCCTGCAGTATGTGGTCAAGCAAAACAGAAATGTCTCGGAGGAAGCTCACTCTCTCTGTTAAGTTATTATACAACTTAAAATATTGCATGCTTCTAAAATTTCCCAAGGACTGGCAGATGAACAGGTGTTTTTTTTTCTCCAACTAGTGGGAAAAAGGTCACTCCTAGGACATAGGCTGAAAGATCAGGTAGCCGCCAGATATGCTAAACATAGAAAGCTACAATATGAATACAGGGAAAGGGTGGGCTGGGTTCTAGCACACCAGATATCAGACCGACGCTCAGTGTGCAATACAGGCGATTAACGGTAATGATGGCAAGGTGCACACTACTTCTATGTCCATTCTGGAACAATTTATCTGGTTCTATAAGGAGCTGTACAGTCAGCCACAGGTTAGATCAGGCTGACTGCTCAGATTATATCCAGCAGTGTTGTCGACCCCACCTGGGGGAAGATCAGGCAGGCAACATGCAGGCTGAGTTTTCTATGACTGAGATTGATGCTGCATTAATGGCTTTGCCAACCGGTAAGGAGGCATGTGAGGATGCCATATCCTTGGAGTTCTACAAGGTATTTGATGATATAATAGCTGTGCAATTCCTTAATGTGGCTCAACACATTTATTTAGTAGGGACTGTTCTGGTTACATGGAATTCCACCAACATTATTGCATTCCTAAACAAGTATTGGCATAGCCAATAGGTCTCGCCTTTGGGACCTTATAAGAGCTTAGCCAGCGCTATTGGCTTTGGCAATGTTTTTAAAGTATGTGGTAGAACAGCGTACTGTACTGAATAGTTAAGTCACTCACAGGAGTCATGCCTTGGCTGTACCTAGACAGGCACACACAAACCGGGCTGACGGTGCTGTGGCAGGTCGCGGCACCTTGTGTGTAACTTGACACACAAGGAGCCCTGCACGTACACCTCCAAATAGATTGTGCCATGTGTGGGTTGACTGAAGTGCGGGGGTTGAGCAAGTGCATAACTAGACTAGTGAGATGGATATACAAGCGAGTGTTTGGACACACTGTGAGCAAGCGTTAGGAAAACAGAGACCCGCAGGGCAGCATGGTCAGTCCTGCTACTTTTTGGGAGAATAAGAAAAGCTTCTTTCCCTTGACAAGCAGCTGCCTATTGCTCACCTCTCATTCACTGTCAGTGACTTGATCTTTCATTCACGGGCTCCTGTATTTCTGAGAAAGCAAGTTAGATGTTAAAGCGTATTCCAAAGGGAACTGGCAAAACACTGCCAGGGTAGAAATAAGCTAAATTTTGGCTGATAATAAGCCATCCTCTGCCCGGGCTTTGAAACGCCCGTGCGGAGGTGTGGCTTGCGGGCTCAGAAGATGGCAAGGATGCTTTTGCAAATATATCATTTACATTTTAATATTGAATGCATACAATTTCCGACACCCATTTCCTGGCGATAGGGGCGCACAGACCAATTACAGAAAGAGAAATGGGGTGGAGAGGGTGATGGGGGCACTGCACCACTGTGTCCAACAATTAAATCAGCGTCTGCCTTAAAGCCAGGGCCTTAAACTGCGCTGAAATCCTGTATATTGGTGCATTAAATAGTTAATCTGGAAAAAATGGAACGAGCCAATGAGGGTTGATGGTGAAAAAGAAAACAGACAAATAGCGAAGCATGCAACGTAAAGGAGATGAGTTTAAAGACAGGATGGAGAAAGCAAACGAACACACAAACTGAATGAACAGGGTATTTGAAAATGAGGAGAGGAAGGAGAATGTGCTGCTAGAGCACCCAGAACGAGCACATAACGCATGGATAAAGAACCAACAGATTGCAGGACTAAGGAGAGCGGAGAGAGAAGAGAACAAAAGCAGTACAACTGGAGACAGAGCAGAGCGAATGTACAAGCCGTAGGGACAAAGAGCAGGAAACAGAATGAGGAGAAGCAAAAACGAAAGTGCAGCGCCTTGTGTGTAACCTGACACACAAGGAGCCCTGCACACCGTTGTTTTTAATGAGCCATGACGAGGGAGGATCATGAGGGAGTAAAGCCCATCTGTTCACAATTAACGCAACCGCGAGCTGCTGTTTTCAAGCACGCTCTTGCTTGTGCTGGCCTCCGCCTTGCAGGAGCAAGCAGCGGCTGCGCGAAAGCCACGTTTCCAATTCGCACGCGCCGCTGCTTGCTCCCACAAGGTGGATGCCACCACAAGCACAAGTGTGCTTGAAAAGGAGCAGATCGATGGCTAAAGGCCCTCCTAGGGCAGCACATGCTCGATGCCTAGGCGAGACCTAAAAAAGATAAGCCATTGGAGGAAATGGGGATCATATTGTCCCATCTTTCTGATTAACACAGATGCAAAATGGTTTGCTACAGTCTTGACCATGCATCTGGCCCCCTTAATCTCGTCCCTAGTCTCTTCACAAGAACATGGATTTGTTCCCGGAAGAGATACTACTAGTCATACCAACACAGCAATTGCAGCTTTTGATGTTGCGTGTAGGCTTAACTTCAATATGGGTATGATCCATTTAGAAGCAGAAAAAGCCTTCAACGGTGTTGCATGGGACTGTATGTGGACTACACTGCACACTTTTGGAACAAGCAAAAGATTTATTAATTTGACCCAAGCTTTATATTAGACACCTAGGATGAGGGCAGTCCTCGCAGGAACTGCTCAATCAATTTCAGAAAAGAAGGTGCACTCAACAGGGGTGCCCACTCTCACCCCTTTTGTTCGCTCTGTACATGGAGCTCTTTTTACAGTCACTCTTTGGGAATGCAGATATGCAACCTTTGATTGTCAGAGGGCAACAACTGAAACTGACTGCATACGCCGACGATAGCAATCGAACAGGTCGTCAATGAGGCAGCATGGTTTAGCAAGGTATCTGGATGCAAGCTTAAAATATCTTAAACCCTGGCTCTCCTGAATTTTAAGTCAGAATCCCCTACTCTAGGTGAACCACAGCGGCAGTCTGTCTGGGTATTAGGCTGTGTCTGAAAGTTTTTAATATCATTAAATTGAATTATGAACCTCTGCTGTCATCTCCAAACTTAAATCGCAGACTGACATATCTTAACTCCATGTGGCTGTGACGGACCATAAATGGCCTGTTTAATATACCAACAATCCAAATGACCACTTTTAAATATTCATGCAAATCTAAGAAAATAGTTCATCCTATCTCTGCTTTACACATCCATGTCTGTACCTGACTATACAGTTTAGTGTCAGTTTGTGGCAAAATCAGATACAATTTATTTTTATAAATCTACAATAAACTAAAAAACCAAACCGTAAAATCATCATCGTCATGCCCCGGTTAGTGTATATAGAGGGAATGTCATTACGGAGCCATTCTGCATTAGATGAGTCCTCCATCTTCTTGGCTTCTCAGGACCCAATTTGTAGTTTACGGTGTTGTAACTGTGGGTCAGCTGTACAACCTGAATGGTTTTAGATCGTTCTCACTACAAGATTCTTATGGTCTCCTGCAACATCTCTTTAAATACTTAGAAGTGAGGGACTATATCCAGTCAGGATGTCAATATACACTCGATATCGAAGGCTCAGAACTCTCGTACTACTATAGACCAGACATAAAACTCTCCATTGACATGAACTACCAGGGTTAACACAGATGATATATTGATAATGGCAGCTAAGTAGAGCCGATTGCTCTCATTGGAGATCTCAGCCTCAGAGATTCAGCTGGCTTTAGAGATACTAGATTACTCTGTATACTCTTGTTAGCCTGAAGCTGCAAGAGCTGCGCACTATATGCCTGCTGTATTATACTCCAGATAAAATATTTAAATGGGGAACTACCACTGTTGAGATTAAATGTCCTAAGTATAAGCTCCTGGCTGCTGACATAGTACATATGTACGTGCTCTGTCCCGCTCTACAAAAGTTCTGGACAGGGGTGAGCGAGTTTGCCATCCAGCTTGGGTCACTGGGTCGTAATTTCCACTAAAGAAAAAATGATTGGGGTTAAATAGGACTACGAGGGAGGCACTTAATGCCTGATAACAATCGTGATCTCTATCACAAGGGCATGGATTTCTGCAAATGCTCCCAAGGCTGCAGAATGGATGGTTCGTATCCATCAGATCTATGAGGCAGAGCAAGCTCTGGCTAAAGTCAGAGGTACCCCCTCTCTGAAAAAGTTTGAAAGGACTTGGAATAATCTCTGCTGGGATTCCTCCAGTGTTAACGTCGATTACATAAGATGTATGTGATTTTTGATATGGGAAGATTGCTCAAAGTATTTGTTGTATGTATGGTTTCTTTTCTGCCTCTACTTCTGTACCTCTTTTTTTCTTTTTGGTTCTTTTTTTCCCTTCCTTGTTCCTCATCTATATACACAATGTATGTACTGCAATAAGCTTATGTATGACTCACTTTGACCTTAAATTAATAAATACAAATATTAAAACATTAAATAGTTGAGCATCATTCTGGGCGGGGGGGAGATGAGGTAGTAGGGATATAAGCAGCTTGAAGAGTTGTGGAGCATTCTTTCGGGAACGCACGGAAGTGATAAGAGCAGGGTGTTTAGAGGTGGGTTCTCTGGGGCAGTTCAACCGATGTACGGCTCCTGTGAGCTCGGCCAAGTGCCTCTTAGCCAACATGCTTCCATTTACATTAGGCAAACCAGCATGGCCAGACTACATCACAGAAATAGAAGGCCTGTTTTTTCACAGAAATAGAAGGCTTGTTTTTGCAGGAGCGCAGCAACTAGAGTATACAGGGCTTTGATATGGACTTCTTGAAACATCACTGAAACACATCAATGATGGACTCTAGAACTTAACAAGCACTGGCATAGCCAATAGGTCTTGCCTTTGGGACCTTTTAACCACTTGGAAGCTCATCATATTCTGCTGCTGCGCTGGGATTTACAAAAACCCATTATTCATGACGAGCTGGGCTCGTCATGAGCGTGCTGGGAGGCTACTGCATGACGAGCCCAGCTCGTCATGAGCGTCGAAGGGGTTAAGTTTTTATCCATGCAACAGTTGATGTTATTGCACCAAGGATACTGTGCTGCATTACTAAATACTTCTAAGGTCCCAAAAGCGAGACCTATTGGCTATGCCAATGCTTGTTTTGCAATATGCTTGTGACAAGTTCAATGACTATAGCTTGCTCCAGAACAACCTGAGGGTATCCCAGTACACATGCTTCTTTTGATTAGTACAGGTCACCTTAATTTAAAAACAAGTATTAGCATGGGCAATAGGTTAGTGAGATTTTTTGTCAAAGCATTAGGCATTACAACGTTAAATGTAAAAGTCCAAATTGTGCCATGTAAAATGTTTTTTACCTTGTTTGAAATAAAACAATATGTAAAAATGACCTTTTACAAAAATAAATGTAACAATTATGAAATGAGATTAAACCAAGGCAGAGATAAGTGTACAGATGCTGATAGTGAAGTGCACTACATTTTAAGTGGATGTGCGCATATGGATAAGCAAAATGCCATCACTTATAGTGAACAGAGCCAGTGGCTGAAGTGGGCTGACTATTTGCCCAATGATATATGGTGTGCACTGTCAGTAGCGTGGGTTATTATCACCCCATGTCACGGGGCTCGGTTTGCCGTTCTCAAAAGGATTGGAGGCAAAGTGGCCTTCCTAAAAAGTGAACCTGTGGCTGGCATGCTATCCAAAAGTTTCTGCAGGGGAAGACATTAACCCACTGAGCTTTTTGTATTTGCCAAATGTGTAGGATGGAAGAGACGAGCTTAGGTGGTGGGGGAGGGGAGAGGGCGCTTCGGGTTGATATGGATAGAAATAAGAAAAGGTGTGAACTTAAGAACGGTTGTGGGGAAAGGGGTGAGGATTTAGAATGCAGAAAGGGGTGGAGAGATGAGGTAATAAAAGGGTATGTATGGGAGAGTGTAGGAGAACGAATGCAAACAAGACAAATAGATGATTGAAAGGGAAAGGATAGAATACGAAAATATATGGATGAAATCAGACAGTGCGAGAAAACAATTTGAAGCGCAGGGAGGAAAGTAAGAAAATATAGAACTAGACGCATAGACGTAAAATAAAAGGGAGGGGAACAGTGCGCGAGGAGGACAAGCCGACTATGGGGCATGGGAACAAGCAGTGTGAAGGAAATGATTGGGTGAAATTTGGATAGAGGGGCTTAGGGAGGGGATGGCAGTGGCACAGGGGGCAGGACAAGAGCACTGCGCAGCTATTTGTAGAGGGGTGGGGTGGTCGAGGACAGGGAGAAAGTTGGAAGCAGTGTACCGAGAAAGGAAACAACTGGGTGTAGTGGATAACGAGGAAATATGGTTCGAAAATGCAGGGGGGAGAGTAGGTTACGGGTGCAGTGAAGGATCAAGGAAATGCTGGGGTGCAGCATGTAGAGAAACGTATGATATATTTTAAAAGGCATGCAGAGTTTACAGCAGGGCTTTAAGTGGGCTGGGTCTGAGCACCAGCAGTTTTTTTTAAGGAGGCCTCGAAACGTGTCTCTATCGAGCTCTGGTTTGTGCCCTGGCACCGGTGGTCAATTTTGTTTTGAGCGTTATAGGGGAAGGGAAATCCTTTAAAGAGCTCCATTTTCTCTCTGGATTTCTCTTTTTTCGGAACTCAGGAGCAGCAACATTGCCGGGGTGTCACCAGGGCTATAAGTGGAAGTGTTTTCCACTTAAAGCCACTTAAAGCTCTGGTTTACAGTGTATGAAGACTGAGGTGGAGAACTGTAAAAGGAGGGCGCGTAGTATGCAGCGGAAGGGTGGGTGGAATGTGTATGAAAAAAAGACACATGGGACAGGGTGGGGTGTGTGTGGTCCCTATTGTAAATTGATAGATTAATCAGTGGTTCCATGTTTGGCTATTTGGTTTACTTGTCAGACCCTAGTACAGTGCACTGAGTATGCCCAGGACGTGTAAAGCCAAATGCTGCTGGTGGGCCTGCAGCACTGGTTGTGCCACCCACAGAAGCAGCCTTGTAAAATGTGTCTAAGGTCTGCCATTGCAGAGCCTGCGTGCTGTCTGGTACTGTCATGCTGATTGGTCAAGTGCACCCACTTGCCAGTCCCTAAACCTTCCCTTTTCTTCATATCAGTCACCCCTATGGTAGGCCCATGGGCAGGGTGCATTGTAAGTATAAGGTAGGACAAGCCCTGATGTGTGTGGCATGTCCTTATAATGAATTACAGCCATTTTCGTTTTTCACTATTGCAAGGCTACTTTTCTCCATAGGCCAGAATGGGCTGTCAGATTATTACATGTTTATAATCCTAACTTTCTCAGAGAACATGGTAGAAATTAGAGTTTAGTATGCCTGAACTCAGAATAATAAAATACATTTTTAGTGAAGTTTATTTTAATATTCTGTGTTTGCTAATACCACTTCTAGAAAGCAGGTATTTGCTTCTCTAACTATCCAAAGCCTGCCTCTAGGTTGTGTATTCCTTTGTCTGGTTTTCTGAGTGACAGGGCTGGGGGATTCCAATAGACCGGCTGAGTCACCCAGTGGTGAATAGAGGTCTGCATCTAGATGGGAGGGAGGAGTTGCACCTGGACCTTGAATAGGGCTGTGCCTGCCTTCCACAATGCTGGTTCCACCCCCTGCGGAGCGGTTGATGTCTCTGCCCTGCACACAAAGTGCTCCAGGATTATACTTGCCTTCCACAATGCTGGTTCCACCTTCTATGGGGCGTCTGATGTGCCTGCCCTGCACTGTGAAAGGAAAGTAGAAGTCTGGTAAACGGAGTGCTTCAGAACTGGTTTGAACTGGGCAAAGGCCCCTCTCCCCTCAGAGAACAAAGATTTTGGGGTATAAATATTGGGACCCTGATCCCATGAAATTAGATCACTTTTGGACTACAAGAAGAAACCTTTACTGAGGAGAGGAACCTGAAGAAACGGAGGAGAGACTATTCCCAAGCTGAAGTGCTGCTTGGGGAAAAGGCCTGCAGTGGTTGCCTTACTGCCAAAGGAAGGAGAAAGGAACTTTGTGTACTTTGCTTTCAACTTGTGAAGGATCTCCAAGGGCTTGGAAAATAGCTAGCCTCTTGCTGAAGTCTCAGGGACAACAGACTTCAACCCCCAGCGCCCCAGAGTTCATTTTGATGGGTCTGCTGCTGTTTTGGGCCTTCTGAGGAACTGCGTGTCGCAAGGAGCTGGAAGCGCCAGTCAACGAGAAGAAGCGTGTCACCGTCGCTGGGCCTGCTGTCGCAACTCCAAAGGAGGGTGTCGCCGCTGGAACTGTCACACTCCACTGCATTGGAGAGAAGCGTGCCGTCGTCGCTGCTGCTGCCGTTGCAACTCCGAAGGAGGGTGTCTCCGCTGGAGCTGTCGCACTGCACCGCATAAGGAGAAAAATCTCGCAACGAGGTCAGAGCGTGTCGCCGCCGCTGTGCCTTCCGTCACAACTCCGAAGGAGGGTGTCTCCGCTGGAACTGTCGCACAGCACCGCATCGAAGAAGAGCACCTCGCATCCCCGAGATGCGCGCCGCCATTGGACCTGCTGCCGTCTCATCTTTGATGTCGCCGCTGTAGTTGTCGCATAGTGCGGAAGCTTCATGCATCGTGGAAGAAGAGTGTCGCCCCTGGAGCTTTTGCTGTCGCATTGCAAGGGTGTCGCCGCTGCGGTCCACTCATCGAACTGAGAACTTCTTGCATCCTCAGAGAAGCGTGCCGCATCTGGAAGATCTTCACGTCTTTATTTCTTTGCACCTGAACTTTGCCGCATTTCCCTCGCTGCGACATTGCTTGTCGTGGAAGCGCACCGCAACCTACGATACATTGACGCAAAGTGGAGCATCTAAAATCTGAACTGAACTAATCTTAATTTACCATCTTAAAGTAACAGTATTGTGTATTTTTGTCGTTTATGTTCTTGTGGTAACTCTATATAAAGCATACTTATTTTTTATATAAAACCTGTGTGGTGTCCATTTGTAGTGTTGTCGATTGGTTACTGTATGTGGTCACAAATGCTTAACACACTTCCTCTGAGATAAGCCTGTCTGCTCGTGCCAAGCTAACAAGGGGGTGAGCAGGGGTTATTTTAGGAGTGTAATCCCCTTATCCTGACTAGAGGCGAGGATCCCTATTTTTCACAAGTGCCTACCTATGGCAACTAGAGTCCCCCAAATCTAACAGGGATGTAGGGGCATAATAGGCCAGTTTGTGCAGGGAAGAGAGAGGGTTACGGTTGGCTGACGTCTGTATGGTATCAGAGGGGGTGACCTCTGATACAGCATGAACGCGCACCCGGGCAAGGGGATGGACAGAGGGGATAGGGCGTCTATCCGGAGAGGTAACAGCTGGTAAAGCTCCAGGCCCAGCCCACTATGGGGCTGTAGCACCACTAAAAAACAGAAGGAAAGGGAGTCCTGTCACAAAAAGCCATTCTCTTCGGTTCTTGTTGCGGCTCTCCACAACCCGGGAATGCCAGAAATGTATGAGACAGGACAATGGATGACCCGAGTGGGGAGGGAGCTGTTATTTTCAACAAGCAGCTATCCTCAAAATACAAAAATAACAGTTGATGGACAGAATGCAGAACAATGTCATACATTCACCCCAGTACAGAGATCTGGGCCTAAATCCATCGTTTTTTTGCACTCCACACCACCCCAGTTCAGACATGGCCATATGCAAACCAGCCTTGACCCTGTGCCTCATGGGAACAGTCCAGCCCGAACTGCCAAGCCATGTCTTTCCTGGACCAGAAATACAAGCCCATGCTTTACTGCTCGGTTTCCCCCTCCAAAAAGTGAACCTAAACACCAAGCTGACACAATTGAACTGCCTCCCCTCCCCAAGCATAAGTTTAAACAATATCTCGGTGATGTAACCCCGCCTTTCCCATCCACCTTTTGATTTGGATCAGTCCTTGACACTTGGGCGGTATCCTCTGGATCGCGAGCGGCGTCGTAGCCCGTCACAGCTGCCTTCAACTTTGAGGGCTCCTGGGACAAGTCCACGCGTTAAAAAGTGCAACAGAACATATCTTAACAAGGACAGCGTGGGCGTGTCACGCGCCTCTGGCAAACGCGCTTTTCTAAGGCGCGCACCATCACTAAGGGCAGGTGAGCGCCGGCTGCTCGGCAGGGGATCCCCAAAAAACAAGTTCTGTCAAGAATCTGCGTGCCGCAGATGTCTAAGGGGAAGGCCATGTTCCTGCTGGGCGAATATTAGAGCTTGCTTGGAAAATAAACAATGATTACTGAATTGTGGAATACAAATACTCTTGGTAGCGCGTCTAGAAGCTTTAAAAATGTTTTACAACAGAACAGCTGTTAATGTTAATGAACGATCTAGGACCAGGGGTCCTTATCAGAATCGCTCACAGGTCAGGGGCTACTTTCAGATGTGAGGGCGCATAACCGGTAAATAATGCCTACTGAATGTTCATTAATGTTATTAGAATGAACTTGTGCACATTGGCGTGGAGGGCATAAAAGACTCCCGAGTCATTTATTTAAACAAGCATTGGCTGTGCGGCCATAAAAGTAAAGCCGTGCGGCAGAAAAATTAAATAAAAAAACGCGAGTTGTGATGCGAGTGGTGTGCACGCGCGTCACCGAAAGTGCTACCTTGCCAGCCACCAGCTTGCTATTACGCGCATGCGCGCGTGCTCTTGTGCGCGTGATAGTAAGCTGGTCACCGGGAAAGTAGCACTTTTAAAAGCCCTACTAAATGTCTCGGCCAGGTCAGCGCATGCGCTGGATCAGCCCGAGACCTAAAAATGTGAGGGATCATTACTAGAACCCCAGTGGGACGAATTCTACAGCATGGGGAGACAGTTTAAAAATATATATATATTTTTTATATATACAGGGCAATAATTAAAATTGACTTGAGTTTTAGACTGAAGGATTTGATGGAATGACAGGGAGAACTAAAATACTAGACTCTTGCAGTCAATATGGGCAATGTTTGTGGGCGGATTCTATGTTAAATGGCTAATTTATACCAGTTGGGTATTGTTATAATTTTCAAATAGATCAGCATGATAATATCTGCTATACTTTATTTTTCTGTGTGGCTTTATCAGAGACTGTCTGTGTTTACTAAAATTAATGTATAGTACTTGTAGGTGCTTTGAACCAGATCCCTTCATCCATTGGCCTCCGGCGAAGCCGTGCCGTGCACTCTATAATAATATTCACTCATTCATTGATTGACTTATTGTTTTGTCATCCAGATTTTTCTTCCACCCTCTACTGCATTAAGTGTGTGGGGCAGTAGTTCAGCTCACTTCAGCCGTTGATTAACTTCACTGAGAGTGATGGCACTTGACAAGGAGTACATCGAAACACAAAGTAGTTTCCTAAAAGTATCTGGGACTAAGGCAATGTGGGCCTTTTGAGACCAAAAATGTTTTTGCTTTTAGCAAATTTTTTATTTTGATCGATGAGGCCCCCGGCATCTTCCCCAGGAATAACATTTTATAAAAGTTTTAGCAAAATAAAACACGCATCGACACAACCCAAGAGGACTTGATAGGCAAAACCGCAGACAGTGGACCACTCTGGTTCCAAGCACCAACCCCAATATCTCCAATATAATATACATACAAAAGTACTGGCGTGCAGTTTTCAAATGCCCCCTGTCCCCAAGGGCATATCCAAAAGAGTTGGAAATAGTCTATATTTTTTATAAATGAAAAAGCACCGCTATGAAATTAAATGTCCAATGATTCGTTGGAGAGTATTAACTCGTTAGGCCACATTCATACAGACGCTGAATCATAAATGCTGTTGGATAGATATGTGGAATTCAATGTTCCTTTATTAGTCCATACAAACACCAGCCAACGCGTTTCGTTCCGTAACCGGAACTTCTTCAGGGCTAAATTATTTCCCAGACGCTAGGTGATACTAATCCGAAATCCTCCTGAGTTATGATTTCCTGGCTATTTTTAATCCATTTGCATATCAATATCCATTAGGAGAACATGTATATCTCATACCATGGCAGGTATTGACCTTTTTGATATGTGTAGAATTTCTATCTTCAAATTTGGATATTTCCCTTTGGCTCAATTTTCGATGTCAACAATAATATCACAAGTAGTATTTACCCGCGTGGTCAATAAACCACCGTCAAAGCTGTCGTCTCGGATCACCGGCGTCAATCGCAATCCAACTAAGGATCCTTAGTTGGATTGCGATTGACGCCGGTGATCCGAGACGACAGCTTTGACGGTGGTTTATTGACCACGCGGGTAAATACTACTTGTGATATTATTGTTGACATCGAAAATTGAGCCAAAGGGAAATATCCAAATTTGAAGATAGAAATTCTACACATATCAAAAAGGTCACAACCCAAGAGGAGGCTGGCTAATGCCACATCTGTTGGTTTTGCTGATGCTGTTTTGGTTAGATTTGTATCTTTATATAATTTGCTGGTCTCGCTGCGAGCTTTATCCAGTTTTTTTGTTTATTTTGAAGCTCTATTAGCTACAGTCTGTCATGCTAAACAGACCAGGGCTTGTTGAGACAGAAAATGTATTCAAGTAAGTAACAGCATACCTGCCAGCTTGCCATCGCAGCACCAACTGGCAGAAAGTAGAATGTAAAGAGGTGAAATACAATTAAATAGTAAGCAGAATCCGCTACTAATTCCCAGCACAACCCACATACTTTGTTTGCTATTAACATCCCTGAGAGAAGACCTAGGATATGGAACCCAGGGAACTCGTGGCTCCTGACTTGTCTGATCGCGCAGAACTAGGATCTTTCTAAAGGCCGGATGTCCGCTTTTGAAAGAATCCTATGATGTCAAAGAACAGTTATTTTATCAATGCTTTTGTAAATCTGATCATGTCGTTGGGAACTGACCTGCTTCACCAGAATTGGAGAGGCTTTATCTTGCCTCCCAGCCAGTACCTTCAAGTTGTATAGTAGAAGTGAAAATGTATTTGACTAGAGCACATTTAATACCTTTCTGCATATGCACATTGATAGAACTTTTCAGCTGTAGCTTTGACCGTAATCTTTTGTGTAACATGTATTTTAAATTAATTTTGGCTGGTAGACATTCTACCTGACACGTCAGTTTTAGTGGCATAGCACATATATATATATATATATATATATATATATATATATATATATATATATATATATATATATATATATATAGCAAGTGTGTCGTTGTCTGTGTGATGAATAAATGTCCTTTGTAGTTCCGATGTTTTCAAATTTCCATCATGTGAGCAGCGTATTTGTTTTTATCGTTTTAGGCCATGCTGGAGCTTTTCCACGTGTCTTTAAACTCCTGAACATCGTATTTTTATACCCAGGAAGCGGATATGAAGAGTGAAGTTCCTTCGGATGCATCAGAGAGACAGGAGAGCCTGAAGGGTGCCCTCTTGAACCCTGAACCTATTGGGGCGGTCAAAAGCTTCCCCGAAGAAGTGCAAATGATTGCAAGCAAAGGGGTGAATGAGTTTGCTCATCTGTGCAGTGACTCTCAAAAGCAACAGAAAGACACAAATGGCAGTCGAGAAGAGAAAGAAAAAAACCTCGTGATGAGGAAGAAACGCAAGAGCCAGCAGGCTGGCCCTTCCTATGCCCAAAATTGTGCTGTCAAAGACAACCAGGGAATTTTAGAGCTCAGGCAACACCTTCAGACACAAAGTGACGAAGACAACGACTCTTCATTCAGTGACTGTGTGTCTTCGCCATCGTCGAGCTTGCACTTTGGGGACTCTGACACTGTAACGTCTGAGGAGGACAAGGAGGCTGTGAGGCACCCACAGGCAGTATTGAGTAGTACTACTAGAACAAATAGTGCAAGATCACAAAAATGGCCTCGAACAGAGGCAGAGCCTGTCCCTGGATTGTTGATGAAGAGGGCCTGCTTTCAAAGCAACGCTCTCAGGAAACCTTCACATAGGAAGCGATTTGTGAAAAACAGTTCCTCTCAGCGGACACAAAAGCAAAAAGATAGGATATTGCTGCAGAGGAAAAAGCGGGAGGTGTTAGCTCGCCGCAAGTATGCATTGCTTCCCAGCTCCAGTAGCTCCAGTGACAACGACCTCAGTAGTGACTCATCCTCCAGCTCGTCAACAGAGGGAGAGGAAGATTTGTTTGTCTCTCCAAGTGAAAATCTCCCTCCTGCTGTGACTGTTCCCTCAGGTAAAGCTACCTATCAAATTATTTAACTTTCTATGTGTTCATGCTACTTGAAAGGTATCCGTCCATGCATGTATTGACACAAAGTGCGCCTGTTTATAACTTTCATATTTTGAAGCATCAAAAGAAAAGTTAATTGTTCTTTTGGAATAACAGGCCTTTATCAAGATCGCTTTTTGACCTTTGAGTTTGTAAAGGTATATGGTGCACCGGTCACAGACGTTTTTTTAACTATAAGGCGTTTCCATAAAAGAAGCGAAGCTAGAGTCTAAAAACAATCTGAGTCTGTATGTTTAACATACAACTGAGGCCATATTGGTCTTGTGCTCTGTAAGTATTGTGCTTTCTGTTTAGTAATAAAAAACAAACCTTACCTATAGTACCATCGTATTCTTCTTTAAGCTGTCTCTTGACCTGAACATTTAAAGTAATGCAAAATGATTGAAATTATTATGTAAATCGATTATAAAAAATGGACTATGGATGTGAGAATGATCAATCTAATGTAACAAAGGAGAAGACAAGCTTGCAAGTGAAACAAGGGAGTTTGATTGAAGACTGAGAGCATATTTGGTTTTAAATAGCATTTATTTCGTGATACAACACATCAATGACAAGGTCTTAAAACAAGAGGACACCTACTCAAATTGATAGATATGTGTGCAGAAATATACAATCTTAGTAAGCCTGCTCTGAGATGGAAATTATCTTTGGTTGTTGAACTAGCTACAATAATGATCGTTAAAGAGATTTCATTCTAGAACGCTGAAATTTATGGGTAGTGCTATTATTTGGTTTTTTTACCCTTTGTGCCTAAGCTTTAAGCAGATAATAACATTTTCTATTTGAACCTTCCTGTTTTGCCAAATATGAAGTGATTTATGAAAACAGTCTTTGGAAGTTATGTAGTTTGAGTTTTTATTAATACGGAAATGTTTTGTAGTTCTGCAAGGTTGTCGACACATTTTAGGACCTTGTTAAATAATTGCTTTTTTGTTGTAATTATTTCCAGTGTCAGATTGCCATTTTTTATGCCAGATTGCTAATTTAACTGTAGTTTATTCACAATGCTTATAAACCTCTTACACAACATGTATAATTCCCACCAGATAGCTTTTCACTTGTTAACATACACCCTTGCCCCTTCCTACTTTGCACCTCCAGTCTTACCTTGAAGAAACAGTGCCTTTTAGTGTAAAGTTTAGCCTAAACACCAATCATTCAATGGTTGGCTCTGAATACCCATGACGTGATGTTTCCAGGGATTCCTGTTCTAGTCGTTCAGTATGACCCATCTGGGTAAGTGGCAGCAAATGATTTTCCCCGATCCTACTTTTGGCTGATCTGAGAGAGTCTTGTAAGTAATCTGTGTCTTCTTGCTCTATAGACTTTTGATCGATTTAGGTAGCATGTAATCGTAGTTTCAATCTTTAGGTAAGATTCCAGATGTTCCCTAGATTACCCATTTTTCTAATGGCCTTTTATGTATTTGTATGGCATTTATGTCGGAACCTATGATTTTACTTGCCTAGCCAGCCTCTTTGATACTGTTGACCATAGGATCCTCCCCTCTAATCTCGACCAGGCAGGAAATATGGAGAACTATTACTGGATTTGAGCAAATACCTTTTCACTTAGCACCCAGACCCTTGCCATACCTTTGTTCAAGGAGTTTTTCCAATACATTACATGTGGCATCTCACAAGGTACGTTGCAAACCCCATTTTTTCAATCTGTATTTGGTGCTGCAGTTGAAGCCTATTCACTCGCTCTTTATCAACTTTGCTCGTTAGTTACATGGTACTTGATTCCTATTTAGCTTTATTCCATCTTGGAAGAGGGAAATTGGATAGCGTGGATTACTTTCTAGCTGCATACAGCTTGGTGGACCATAAGTTTCTATTACTAAACTGATCTAACACTGAAACTTCTGATTGTGATTCCCCAAGTTCCACATGTTTAATAGACCGCTTTTCACGAGCACTTAAAAAGGTTTACACTATTGCTTCTGCACAGTTCAGTGCCTTCCCTGAATATGAACTGTTCCGACAGCGTTTATTCAGACCTTCGCAAGTATCTGTTCCTTGAAAATGCTTCCATCTGAGACCTAGAAATGACTTAATGCCATCTATTCTGTAGACTATTGTTGCAAATCCTAGCTACTTGGAAGGGGGTGTGACTTGCATAGCTCCATGATGGCCACTTTCTTAAAGTGCCACTGCACAGTTCCCTCACAGACTGTGCTCAGCAACTTAGCTTGATACCTGGGCTGCTCAGAAAGCGGCTTTAGAGAATCAAGTAGAAACACCCCAATTGAACCAGAGGTTCATGATTTTGGTAGCTCTAGTGGACTGAGAACAGGCTAAGTCATACTTTCGCCTGCAAGCACGTCAGTCACATTCTTCAAAATGTCACTGTCAAGACTGCAACTGCACTAGAGCTGGACCCAGAGGTTGTGAGTGTAGTGCTTAGTGGGTCTCGCCGCTTCTACTGAATTGTGTAAACAAATTGGGTATTGCAGTCACCTGGAAGTACCACAGAACTCCTAGAGCTCAATGGTGGATGGGAACTGGATGCAGTGTGGCAGCAGATAGGGAGAGGTGTGTTTCTCGTACAGTAAATGCAAGGCTAGGAGGAAGGGATGAATTTTTGGTGAGACTTCAGCGCTAATGAGAGATGAGACATTGGAAACTTGTGGTTCAGAGAGTTTTTCACATAAGGTAGTCAACGGCGAGGGAGACCTTTCCATCGTGGCCTACAATGCTGCCCATAGAAAACAACACAATTGTGGTTTTATATGCTACTCAAAGAAAATGGGAACAACATTGTCAGAGACAAGAATGAGTATTTTTAGGCCTGGACTCACCTCTTCAGCCGAACCAGGCACTAAGGGAGACCATGCATAGGATTCCTAACTGTTTGCCCTCCCCTAAGGAGCTTGACAGCACTGTTGGAGAAGATGAAGCATGCACGATTTTATTTATGATCAACTGAAGGCATCGTTGGTACCAGTTCACTTCAGGGAAGATCATTATGTGCAGGAAGTTTAACATTTGATTAGTAATGTAAGTTCCATGAACACCCTGACACAAAATACTTGGGTTGATTTATAGCAGTATAGGGACTTCAGTGGTTGTCGTAAGTCCATGATTGTCATTGAGAGTACAGTTGGAGAGCCCTGAGATGCTGCCAGACCCTCCAAAGTAAAGATGTTTGGTTTTTCTGTCTTCCCAGAGGACATCTGGGTTATTTTGAATTTGTCTAATTTAGAGGTTTTTTAGGGCAGCTCCTCCCATCACACTGGAAATACACAGTGCTTTCAGAATTCTCAGTACATCCAGAGAAACCAAGGGGAATGGCATGGGTAAAGTAGTTGATTCTAGGTCCACGAGACGCAGGAAGGACCTCTTGAGAATAGCTGCGAATAGAATGCGAACCGTAGCACTGTGTCGTGCCTCCAAGTTCTGAAAGCAGAATGGAAGGAGGGCTTAGCTGCAGGGATGGAGACTTAGATCTAGAACCATATAAACCTAAGAGTGTTTTTTTTTTGCAGAGTTTTATATAGCGCAAACTAGACCCGAACCGAATCAGGTATCAGAGCGCTTTACATATTTTTCCAGTTACATTACATGAGGACACACTTTCATTTTAGGCTCGGGGAGATTAAGTGATTTGCCCAGAATCACAGGAGGGTTTGGCGTCGTTACCGAGACTCGAACAATGGGGTTCAATAGTTTTCACACAACTCGAGGTGGCACAGAATATTTGGGGGCAATTTAAAAAGAAAAAAGGAAGAAACATTGCAGCCTAGACTTCGAACCTGATTTCTGTGCACATGTTGCCTAATGCTTGTTATTTCCCTTTTCTCTGGTCTGCAATATTTTGCGTTTGTGCAAAGAGAGGGAAGTAGGTATTACCAGAGACACCTTCCTGCATTGAATTTTAGTTAAGTTACAGTAAGACATTAAGTAGTTGAGGAACGGTTTTTGGCTGCAGCTCTTACTACCTCTCGCACATCTCCTGTTAAAGCCTGGTATTGTGGAAGTGGGATAATGCCACGTTTGATGTACTCATTAATAAGAGAATTGTAATATTTTTTTCGTATTATTTAACTGATAGAACTTGAATGTCTACATTTATTCTTAGGTTACTTGCTTATATTTTAGGATACTAACCCGTATTTTAATAAAAACAATCCGAATAAAAAACTGTCCTTTCCAAGTTTAACCTCTACCCTTTTCAATCCTACTGTTCCATCAGTCCTGTAATGCCAACAGACACAATGCTGATTGTTGCACTTCCAAATGCTTTGCATCTTAATATAAGCCAGAGAGTGGACATGAATATCAGGTTAGCAGTAGTACATGTGACAACCTATCACACTGCTGTCTAGACTTGGAAAATCTCTCTTGAATCCTATGCCTCCACACTCCTTTAGTTTATCATGCAAGCAGTCATCCATGTGTTAAGTGGAACTTACTGAAATCTTATAATGCTGTCTGTCATATGTTTCTTAATAACCTTTCCTAGCCTGACAGAGCTACAAACCAAGACTAAGCAATGGCTCGCTAATTCATGCACCCTGGCTATCTGTACTCTAGTTTTTGTGCAGTCTTCCTTTGCAGTTTTCTAACATTGTACTCTGTAGTTCTGACCATATACTACATGGCTTGTAACTTGTTAATGTTCAAGGGCATTACTTAGTGTGTTTTGTGATGGTTGGACTTGTGCTATAGTAAACAAGGGCTGCCTCGTAAAAATTACCTGTGTGCAGAAAAATACCTCTCGAACAAGGACTCCATTCAAAGTATGTAGTATTCCATAAAATCTAGTTAGGTATACCGGCCCATAGGAGGCAGTCCCACCCTGGACCCAACTGGTTGTTATATTCCTAAATTGGACATCTGTAATGGTGGATCCGTACAAATCAACAAGTCCATAGGTGACCTATAAGCTTCTGTGCATGTTACTTTGGGTGTAACAGTCACTTACTTCAGTCACTAGCTTCACTAATTCCTACTGGAAACTGGACTTTAGAGTTTGGTCGTAATAGAAATGTAAAAGTTGTTTTCTCTGTGCTAGAGTAGGAGCTAGAAAGATGGTTGAAACAGTTTTGGAAATACAGGCACTACCACTAAGCAGCAAAGTAGGACCCCACACTTGAGATGTGAAGGCTTGATGCCTCATGGTCCCCATTGGAGCTCAAGAAGAGAATATAGGACAGTGATTGATTGGGGACTTCGCAGGTTCACTAAGTCTCGTGATGACTGTCAAAATGCTGCTCTACAGCTCAGATGATGCTCTTGCTTCTTCTGAGCAGCGGTACTACATAGATCTCAAGACTCCTGTGTGACCTCAGTCCATTGAGACGTCCTCTATGCAGATCATCTGGTTATCTGGGCCATCATCTGGTCTTCCAGGGGCAAAGTCTTCTTCTGACAGATTGAGTCTAGCTCCTCTTGGAGGTATCCTTTCTTCTCTCCATTGGTTAAAGCAGTACAGACTTCATTCTGTGTTCCATAGCTTTGCGCTAGGCAGGAGAGAGAGCATCAACTTTGCAGATGTTCCCATCCTGGTCAGAGGTCTTCTTTCTACACTGGTGTTCAAACAGCCTTATAGTGGCTGAGGGAGTACATGGGACCAGTACCTTCACCCATTTTGCAGATTTGGCAGGAAATTTAGCTAAAGCTAACCAGAGGGCTAGGCTTATTTATCTCCTGTCTTGGAGAAGCACATTTTCTAGTTGCTGCCATTTGTTTTGTGGACTTTTAAGCTAGTTTGGACTGGTCCAAGATTTTGTATATTGTGTTCAGACCGCATTGTATCCATGGCCGTTGTCTGGGGGAACCATCAACAGCACAGCGAATAGGAGATAGTCAGGTTGCACTGTCAGGATACACCTACTCTAAACAAGTACGTAAGTGAGCTATAGACAACATCCCATCCCTTCCCCACAAAGATTTACAAAAGGTTCAAATGATGGGACCTGGAGAGGAGTAGGTGCAGTGTGGATTGTCTAACAAGGACATTGAAAGCCTTCTAAGGAAGCCACGATTGTATGCAACATACACCCAGCCCAAATGGACTTTACATATGCTAAAAGTAAGGGATCCGACCCAGTTAAGGAAACTGGAAAGATATTTTGCTGGATATGCTATTTGTTGTCTCATAACAGGTTACGGGTACACAAACTTGTGTACATTAAGTGTCAAATGACTGCCACCAACCTCAATGGTTGATGAAACCAATAAATGGTGGGTCGAATCATTAAATTTATCTCAGCCACTTGCCTTTACTCTGGCCACATTTAAGTCCATGTCGTTGCCCACTATGCCACTCTAGACAGACCAGCCATATAAAAATCTGCAAAGATATTGCTCCAGTAGGAGCCGTCATGCCCAAACTTCTAGATCAGGTTCCCTCAAGATGGTAATACAAGCAACTCCAGTTTGGGTTTGGTCTATTTAGGCCTCATCCGTGAAGCATAGCTTGATTCCTTTGGCAAAGTTGTATTAAGCTCTAGTCACTACACAATGGGGAGAATTTGTCTGGTGCCACCCTCATTGAAAAAGGGTCTGTACTTTTGGGGTTCCTCTCATGAAAGAGTGAAAAGCTAAGTGTATCCAATTGTGTATGCTTTCTGGTTTCTCTATAACAAGAAACATGTGGTTATTCAGAACAAAAACAAAGGCAGTACACCTTAGCTTTGCCAAGCAGTGCACAGGACTTTCACCTGAACAGCACACTTACCCCTCCTTTAGTCATCCCAATCCTTTGACAACCTTTCATTCCCGCTTTCTCACCACTTCTAGCTACTACCCATTTGAAAAAGTCATTGCTGGACCCAGATAATTTGAAAAATATTTGCCCATTTTCCAAATTTTCTCTATCGTTAAAACTTTGGAGAAAAAGGGTACTAAGCTTTCCTCATGCATAATGATGCAGATCAATGATTAATGGGCTAGTTACTTTAGGATTTGTATGATATCTGTCCGAGAGCAAAACTTTCTTTTTGTGATTTCTTGACCTGTCCCCTGCATTTGACACCATTTATCATTATTACCTGTGGTGTCCTTTAGTGTCTTTTTAGTAATAACGGGTGATAAATGCTTCAATAGGTAGATATATATCTCACTCACCCCATATGCATATGCTGCTTAATTGCATATTACCTTTCTGCCTAATTTGCCTTCCCTTTGCCAAAAAATGTTGTCAACTTTGTTGCTTTATTTGTTTTTCGATTGGATGTGCACTGCACATGTATACATTTCTTTTGTTCCATGCACGAAATAGCAACCATAATACAGATACTAAATGTACATATATAATAAAAAGGTAACAATAACATTAAAGTGCAAAGCAATGTATTTTATTTCAATGCATTTGTGTTTAAGTAGACGTTTCCTTCCATTCAGGATTATTTTTTCCTCTATGATTTTTTTTTGTTGTGTCCTCACATATCGAAAGATTTGAGAGTCCTTCATTACATTACGTAGCTCTTTTCCCGTTATTTTTTAAAATTGTTTTTGTATGTGCACTGTAACGTTTATGCTTAAGGTGTTGCAGGGTTTCTGTACTCACACAGAACTGTGCACAGAGGAGTGGAACCTCGGCAAATTAGGATGTCCCAAAACTTACCTTAGCAACCAACTCACCCCTTACCGAGCTAGCTACAGTGTCTCATTGGACATATCAAACTCCCAATGTTTAGACAAACCAGAACATGAACTTACAGTACCTCAGGGTACGTGGGACTCATGAACACTCTTTTGTTATATTATCATTACAAACCAGAACATGGAGTAAAGAAGACACATGTGCATTTGAAATGTTTATTTACTAATGCCGTCTTCTCAGGCGCAGTATCTTAGATAATACAAGTATACTTATTATCAGTATCAAAATTATCAGCATAGTTACTAAGACATAAAAAGCGAATGGTGACAGCATGTTAACATGCTGTAATGAATAAGAGTTAACAACACTTATCTCTCACCCTCCCTAACACATATATTATATTATTAGCTAAGAAGGTCTCTTTGGGTTGTTTTAGGGCGGGCCCATACCTTAGTGTCCTAGCATGAAGGAATCACATCAGCATACACCAGCTCTCTCTGCATGTGCACCGCATCAAGTGTGTTAACAATTCTCGTGCAAAGCAATATCAATCCCGCCTCAAGCCCAAGTTGGCAAAGGCTGCACTTGTGTTATGACTATGAAGGCGTGGAGATCAGACCTCATAACAATTCCATATCGTGTTGCTCCTGAAACTTCAGCACTCTCCGTGCAGACATGTTTTATTAAACAAAGCAGATATCAGAGCAATAACATATTATTCTCACATTCACCACGGCAAACTACTAGGTTGAAAGCTAAGTCAACAAATAAGGGTCGTGTGCAGAAGTTGCAAGAAAGGAAAAATGGCGTTTAAATCTCAAACGTACCTATGCTAACTTAACACGATATAAGGATATATAGGAGCTATACAACACCCCCCCATGATCCGAGAACGGACTAAATAAGATAACAGAAGTGCCATCACATGAGAGCAGAATCCAATTATAAACGAGCATGAATAAAAATTCAATTATAAAAACTAATGCTAAAAAATAGCCCACAAGTATAATGTGGCTCAAGCCAATAGGCAAGCAAAAATAAAATGTCTTGACCAAAAGTCAATAAAATCAAGGAAATGCTATCAATCAGCATGTTAATTTGAGGCAGTGTCTATGATAAGACTGTATATGAAAAGTAAGCTGCAACAGCCTCCAGGAGGAAGTCACTGTCCTCATCCGAAAACAGTTCAGCCATCCAATTTAAAAGATGAAAGGAACATACGTGATCTTCCAGCACCGGATCCTCTATAACCATCAGAGGACAGCTCGGTGGGTTTTCAAGAAAACTTCGTTCCAAGAAACTTTGCGCTGCCGACAACACATCCCAGGGACCCATTAGTCCATGTGCCACCGCCAAGGCCATAATCCTTTCGTCAGAACAAACCAACTCGTGAGCAATGATAGGACTCATCAGTTGATCAAAATCGACGTCAGCAGATATTGGTCCGCAGAGACACAAATCAATGGCCCAAAGGAAATCACAGGTCAGGCAGCGAAATACAGGCTGGACACAGGTGAAATAGGAGAACCGAAAAGATAATCCAAAAGCCGTGCTTAGAGTCGCCTACGGCAGTGTGCCATAATAATCAAGCATGCGGTTGCGAAACCGCGTCAGTAGCAGCTGAGCGTGGTCTTGCACAGGAAGGGCATCCATATTTAAAAAGGCAGAAAACCACCAATGCGCCAGCCGCTAATGCAAGTAAAAACGGGAACCCTCCAAATAAGGATGAAAAAATAGAATGGAAGAAGGCAGGGATAACTCCAAAAATCTTCTCAAAGGAAGTCACGAGACCACCGCTAACAACTTTAAAAAAATGTGCTAGGCCCGTTGTGGAGGATGCGTTAAAGATAGAACGGACCATGGCTCCGAAATGCAAAGGCAAATCAGTGTTTAAAAGAGCCTGAACCTCCGTACGGGTGTTAGCAATGTGAAGCACGAAAGTTTCACGGGCCGAGCTCAAGGCCACCTCTTTCTGGGACAATAGAGCTCTTATTCTAGCCATGCCGCTGAATTCTGCTCCCAAGGTCGGTATCTGTGGCCAAATGGAAGACTCCCTATGTTCACGTGTGGGAGGATAAAGAACATTTCTGCAGCAAATAACTCGCTCACTAACTGTTACTATGAAAGCTATACCTTTAATTAAACCACAACAGTTTTCATTATTGAGCATTAAATAACTACCATTCTCTAACAATTTAAACGTTGGGATGATAGCAGGAACTGGCGTGCCCTGTAAAACGCAAGCCATATTGGGTCGGTCCTTGTTACATGAACCGTGTAACTGTATGTGTCTGCACATTAAAGAATGATCTGGCGTCTCAGTACACTCATCCCCTGTTAGATAAACTTCTTGTTCATCCTTGAAACATCTGTATGTGTATGGGAGTGACCAGACCTCATGAAGAAAACCGCTACCTAAGGGTTCAAAACGACCTATTGGCACATATTTCATACAATTTGAAAACTTATATAAAGCAAAAGGCAGTGTTATTAAACCGTGGATAAGCCACGTAGCAGCAGTGGCCTCTGCCACAGAAAAAGGCAAAGATTCCAACCTTTCAATATGTAGCATAGAAAAGGAAGCATCACGCATTGAAAGCAAGCGTTGTTTGTCTGTCAAATTAAACGGTGCAAACAAAGAGGAAACGTTCATGTATCCCCAGGGAACTTTACCCATTTTCAGAGTCTGAAGTGTCCATGCAAACTGCATGATTGACCGTAATTGATTTTGACCATGGTATAATACAGACACTTCATCATGCACAATATCAACAACAGACGACACAATATTATCTAATGTGTAAATTCTAGAGGAAAGCACGTTAATGCTATTGTCAACAACTGCAAGCACTTTCTCAAGATTCGCCTGATCAATAGCCCTAAGGCGTGAAGCAGCTTCAATCTGTGACAGTTTCCAAATTTCATTGTAAACCCCATATAACCACCTTTTCGACCTGCCACTAGCTGGGCCTTTAATGAAATCATTTAAATCCACATCTGCATTCAGTTTGGAAAGGTGATACTTAACCGCAGGTAAAGTTGAATGTTTCAGCCAAGCTTGACACAACTTGCCCACAGAGTAAGAGGTGACAGTATGACTCAAATCAAACCGGGGATCAGATCTAACAGTCTTAAAACCGTCAGTTATATTCAAAAATCTTTTTTGGCAAGAATCAGCACTACGGTGCCAAAGCAGCCAACCCTTAGGATTCATACTGGAAATGTTAAAGGAGGAATTAAGAAGCAGAGCCTGTATATCTTTAATGGACAATTGAGTAAAATTACTCCAATCCTCATATTCCTCCAACTCCGGGAAAGACGGGGTGTTCAACCTTTTAGATGTAGCCAATCCAAAGCATGTGGTCTGGGAAATGGTTTCATTTAAAAACAACATATGATTCGGGATGAGACATGCACGGTGCAAAGCCTCAGTGCCTCGTACCTGCCAGGCCCTTGAACCCCAAACCGATTTAAGGTCTATGGTTTCCTTCCATAACTCATAGCCCCCAGTAACTAATTGATTTAGGAAGGCCTTCGAATACAACAATTTGGTATCGGTAAGTCTAACCTTGGACAGTGGCTGTCTTTGAAACCTAAAATAAAAGGACTCGGGATTGGACTGATTAAAGTCAGTGAAATAAGTATACTTTTTAAGAAACGTTTCTGAACTCCCTTGTGTAGGTGCCGGGCAATGTTCCCACTGAGTAAAATTAACAGCATCCCTTCGGGAAGATGTTTTGTGTAAGAAGTGATTGCCATAATGTTGGTAACAGAACAATTCACCATAATTAGCAGATTCTAAATATAAATCCTCAGCATCAAAAGCAGCATAGTATTTCAAATCAGAAAACAAACTTTCCACAGCATTAACATCCCAATCATCAGAACGAATGTTTTGTTTCACCACATCCCCCATATTCACTCTAAGTACATTAGGAACATTAACGACTTCCGTTGGGCCATGAATTTGAAACCGAACTGCATCCCACGCGATTCCATCCAGAACAGGCCAGGCTGTGATGTTAACCAAAGTCAAGTCTCTTTTTAATCTGTGTGTAGAATGTGAAGAGGAAAGTGGGGCCAATGTTCCGTTTAAATGAGTAATGCAAGTTCTCTCCTCGACATAGTGTCCATTCATAATCCGAAAAAAATAAAACACAAAACCAATTGACATAAAAAGGTAAACCGAAAAAAGGACCAGCCAAATGTATATCCAAGGAGGTATCAAAAAATGTTTTTTAAACAGGCTAGCATATACTGCAATTTTAGAGGGTTTTTTCGAGGCAAGGGAAGCAGAGTCAAATGAAAATCTGGATTCCGTGGCTAAACGAGTTTGCAGGTCAGGCATGGACAAATCAGTGGGGTATGTATAGTCTGTCTCATCCATATCAGTTCCGGGCAAATTATTTAATAATGGACTGGAAACAGCAGGTAATTCGATGGCCACCTCAGGTTCATTATTAGAAGCAGTGGGCAGAATTGAATTTCTCACAATGGAAGGACAGGAAACAGCTGGTGTCATGCTAAGAAGAATCGGCCACTCTGTGTATCTTGACATTGTCAATAGAAATAAACCTGTTTTCCTTACGACCTGGAAGTGGTGGTAAAATGACTGTTCTTGTGCCCTTCACTCCAAGGACTGGGACCGGAGCTCGATAGGAGGGACCAAACTCTTTCTTGTTGTCGATCTTCTCCCGAACCAGCTCTCCAACTTGGGGTAGCCAGCCAACTACCGGGATCTGCAACGCATCATCCGATGTGGAGGGCAAATGTTCCTTTGCAAGAGTGTCTCTGGTCTATTGTAGATTCTGTAAAACATTGCAATGTTCATCTGCGTCAAAGGAAGTGGCGCGAACCACTGAGTCTAGACCGTCAAGGTCAGGGACGTACATCTTGATGCCAAAGAGCATTTCGTATGGGGTCCGCCCACCCAGAGACCTTCTAGGGAGATTATTAAGAGCACGCTGCACGCCATAGAGGTGAGCCAGCCAGTTTCTGCCAGTGCCTATAACTCGGGCTGTCAAAGATTGCTTTAAATCACGGTTCATTCGTTCAACTACACTATTACCCTCAGGTCTGTAGGGTGACGAAAACTTGACTTGGACCCCCATCGAAATCATGGCATCCTTATACGCCTTAGAGGCGAAAGCCGGACCCTGATCCGAATGGAAGGTACCACAGGCAAAAATCCCTATAAAGATACGCAAATCTCTAATGACAGTCCGTGAATCAGCGCTGCGATGTGGCCATACCCACACAAAGCGTGTGCATGAGTCAACTGCTACTAAGATGTACTTATACGCAGTATCAGATGAAAAAGGACCGCAGTGATCTAAATAAACACAGCCTAGTGGTTTATTAGAAATGTACAACTGAGTCTGTGGCGGACGCGTAGCAGTTGAAGGTTTAATCTGCTGGCATATGTCACAAAGAAGGACATAATCACGCGTCTGTTTGTACAGTCCCCGCCACCAGAAACGTTGTTGTAGTTGCGTTACAGTGGCTGAGACGCCCGCATGCGCAGACGCCACACCTTCATGAGCCGCTGTAATCAAGTCTGCTCTGCGATCCGAGTTGGGAATCAGCCGTTCCCCAACATCAGGAATTGTCACAAAAGGAACCTTTTCGGGACTTAAGTGGTATTTATACTTCGAAGGGAATCCCGCAGGATGTTTACTTCCCTTCTCAGAGGCAGCAATCGCTGCCAAGATGTCGCTATCAATCTTGGTTTTAGACCTAGTAACTGCTGCAACTAAGTATGTAGATACTGCTGATTTCGCTGCTTCATCAGCAAGCGAGTTGCCAACAGCGTGAACTCCTACGCGCTGATGACCGAGAGTATGAATCACATAAACGAGTGGCAACAGAGCCTTAAGCTCTGCCACTCGAACCCAGATCATTTTATGTTTTATTGTGCTACCCTTGGAATCATGAAAGTCATTTTGAATCCAAAAGAACAAGTTTTCATTGTAAGACTGGACACAGTAGTAAGAATCACTTACAATTAGAGTAGTAACACTTGGATCTGCGTACTCCAAAGCTAGTAATAGAGCACGAAGCTCAGCCAATTGAGCGGTGCAATCGCCCAGGGGCAACGTGTGTACCTCCCTGGAAATGAACTCATCATTCAACATAGCACCGACCACAATGGCGCATGCGGAAACGTAGGCATGTTTAGAGCCATGCGCAACCTGCGCCGACCCATCAGTGTAAATGATGCAATGGAAGTCCTCCAAAGGTCGCATCGCCAGAGGAGCAGGATGAACGAATTCATACTGCAAGTACTCCTGCGACCGTAAGGAAGCGTCAAAAATAAACATGACATCCGAGGATGACAATGACGCAGCCCACTGAATCCACCGAGGATGCAAAGCTTTTGAATTTGGTACACTCGCTTTCGTGACTGCCTCCAAATGAGGACAGGGTGTTACCACTAGCATGCGTTTCCCCTGTGACAGAGCACGTTCTTTCAGAATTGCCATCTGTACAGCAGTTAAAACTTTTTCCACTGTGGGAAACCGCATCTCAGCCGAAGTGTACAAGTGAGACTTGTAAGCGATAGGTACTGTGTCACCTTCATTAAAAGTGAGGTATGTGAAACCCACCGTCCCAGGAATTATTCTTATTACCAGGTTGGTGTGGTTATCACGAGTCAGTAAATATTTAGAAGCGAGCAGATCAGCCTGTAAGGATTGCAAAATGGCTGAATGCTCAGGCAGCCAGCATGATTTTGAGAAAGTTGGTTGTATCAAAGCATACAAAGGCTTGATACGCTGGGCATTTTCCGGAATGTAAGTTCTGCCGAAATTCAAAAAGCCCAGTAAAGACTGTAATTTTTTCAGTGTTGTTGGAGCGCGTAATTGTGCGCACTTCTCTAAGAAGTGAGGAGCCAAACCTCTACCTTCATTGTTGAGCTCATAGCCCAAAAACAACACTGTGTGTTCAGCAATGTGCGATTTTGCAAAGTTAAATTTGTAACCCATGTCTGCGAAGTTGCAAACAACAGAATTTACACGACACAGATGCTCCCAAATATCATCGTCTGTGAGATATATGTCATCCACATACGAAAAAGCATCAGGGTCGAGTGCCTCCAGAATAGAGACAATGCGAGCGGTAAATATACCAGGACTATTCTTGTAGCCCATTGGAAGACGCCGGAATTGCTTTTGGACTCCAGCGCTCGTAAAACTGGTCCATTGGGAGCTAAAGCTGTCCAAACGGTGGGCATAAAAACCATTGGATATGTCAAGCGTTGTCTTGAAACGCTTACGCACGAGACTATCCACTAGGGCAGAGCCGTGGGTATTCTGTACAGCACAGTTACGGCAATGCGAGTTTAAATGCCGGTAATCCAAAACCAAACGATATGATCCGTCAGGTTTGTTCACAGTAAAAAGGGGATTATTCATCGGTGACACACACGTTTCAATAACTCCCTGATATTCCAATTGTTCAAGGATTTCCGCGACGGAAGATTTTGCTTCACGCCGAATGGGATATTGCGGTTGAGGCTGCGGCTGAGACCGCAACGGAATTTCGTGGCAAGGCGACAATCTATCCCAACCACATTGGTTACGGTACAGAGCCGGCGCGAGAGCCCGAGCCCACTCTTCTGCAAAATGCTGCGCATGCTCTTTCGAGACAGTGTTCGCGAAACTGGGAAGGATCACCTCCTCCCCTCGCGGCGCCGCGAGCACAAAAGGTGGGGGCCAGTCAGCCTCCGAAAGTAAAATATCATATGTAGAAGACAGATTCTCCCAAAATACACCTTTAACGGTACGCTGTATGTCACCTTCAATTAACAGGACAATTTCATATAGTCTTTCAGGGGGAGCAAGTCTCGTATCCGCTGTTTCTATCACAACGTAGACATCAGTCGCTGTCACCCTCAGTAGTGGACGCAGCGCCTCTCTGACTATGGTTATCTCCGCCGCGCTGTCCAGCAAGGTCAGAGCCCACGTCAGATTCCGAAGCCGCGTTCTCACTATCTGTGGCATATCGATGCGCTGTTAAGGCTGCGACTTTCTTTTTCGCAAACTGCGGACGCCTAGGCGTAGAATCCTCCTGCTTCACTGCGCCGTCCGTCTGGCGGGACTGGCCACGTCCTTGTTGGCCACCACGTCCACGTCCACCCCCTCCTCCTCCACCGGTCTTCTGGGCCGATGTGTCCTGAAAGGAACGAGGAGAGCGTTGATCAGAACCCTCAAAACGATCAGGCGATTTAATCATCGCGCGGTCGCGCAAATCATAAACTTTTTCGGGTGGCGCAGGAGCTTGTATTGCAGGAAAAGTCCCCTGAGTCTGCGTTGTCTGCTTCCCCTGTGTCTGTTTTTTAGGCCAATTTTGTTTCTTGGACTTGGGCTGGGCATCTGTCACTGCAGATTGTCCCTGTGGTTGTTTTTTCTCCTTCACTGGAAAATATTTCAGACCTCTACTTGTGCGGCCAATCGTTTTATAAGCGGCCACCACAATCTTTGCTAACTGGCGGGGTTTGTCGGCATCGGGCAGAGCAGCCAAAGCATTCGACACCTGAAAGTTAACTGCATCTCCTTTAACATTGGAGAGAATGAGATCACTTACAATCTCAAAAGAACCACACAGGCGCATACCCAATTCAACCGCTGCCTCTGGACCGTGATCATTCTGAACACGTCTAACGATTTCAGGCAGGGCAGTCATAGACGGGGTGCCGAAGCACCTTGTATAAACTGCCGCAAATGTTTTTCCCCAGCTGTCACAGTCAGCAAGTTCAGGAGTAATATCCTTCGGTAGAGTAATCGTTAACATTCTATGTTTATCAGCAGGAGTAGAATTCGGAAAAACCGCCTCCAGTTGATCAAACTTCTCTGCTAGCCAGAATGGGAAGTCATCGTTGTCAACAGGACGCGCACCAAAAACCGAATTTACCATCACTGGATTGAGACGCATTCCGCCTCGTTCCATGGGAGCGGCCGCACCCCCCTGGGGACCACCAGGAAGATGTCGACCGATGTATTGCACTAAAGCACGAATCACGGAAATGGAGACTACATGTAGCCTGCGAATTTCTACCAGGGTACAAGCCCCGTGATTCGGGTGCGGGGTAAAGCCACCCAACGCAGGCCAATTAGTACCTGGAATTGAGAGTGGACCTAACCTCGCACGGGACAAAGAGTGGGGGAGGGCGCCATCAAACCAAACTCGATGCTGCCAATGATCTATAGGTATTTCCAATGCCCTGTATGGCGTATATTCAGCCGGGACATCCGAGGCGGTGTAGGAGTGGAACAAACCAGAATTAGCGTCCACAGCCGGAAACGTAACCCAAGAGTAAAACAACTCGTAAGGAAACGCCGGATCTGCACTTACCACGAAAATCACAGCCATCCCATCTACTGGGACCTGGTACGCCTGAAGATGGTTGCGTACCGCTACGCGACTATGCTGCGCAATAGCCACCGCTGCTGCCATTACAGAATTGGAAACAAGAAAACACAAAGAATACTTTGTAGCACAACTGGGTAGTAATTCAAAGAAACCGTTTAAGTAAGAATCAAGCTTGAATAAAGACCTATTTGAAAAAATAGGTAGGTTTCACCAACACCCCGTTTTCCGGAAACGGACGTGAAGGGGTTAAGGCATGAACGATAAACTACTCGAGTGTCATGATATAAGACCACCGAAACCGTTGGGCGCCATGTTGCAGGGTTTCTGTACTCACACAGAACTGTGCACAGAGGAGTGGAACCTCGGCAAATTAGGATGTCCCAAAACTTACCTTAGCAACCAACTCACCCCTTACCGAGCTAGCTACAGTGTCTCATTGGACATATCAAACTCCCAATGTTTAGACAAACCAGAACATGAACTTACAGTACCTCAGGGTACGTGGGACTCATGAACACTCTTTTGTTATATTATCATTACAAACCAGAACATGGAGTAAAGAAGACACATGTGCATTTGAAATGTTTATTTACTAATGCCGTCTTCTCAGGCGCAGTATCTTAGATAATACAAGTATACTTATTATCAGTATCAAAATTATCAGCATAGTTACTAAGACATAAAAAGCGAATGGTGACAGCATGTTAACATGCTGTAATGAATAAGAGTTAACAACACTTATCTCTCACCCTCCCTAACACATATATTATATTATTAGCTAAGAAGGTCTCTTTGGGTTGTTTTAGGGCGGGCCCATACCTTAGTGTCCTAGCATGAAGGAATCACATCAGCATACACCAGCTCTCTCTGCATGTGCACCGCATCAAGTGTGTTAACAATTCTCGTGCAAAGCAATATCAATCCCGCCTCAAGCCCAAGTTGGCAAAGGCTGCACTTGTGTTATGACTATGAAGGCGTGGAGATCAGACCTCATAACAATTCCATATCGTGTTGCTCCTGAAACTTCAGCACTCTCCGTGCAGACATGTTTTATTAAACAAAGCAGATATGAGAGCAATAACATATTATTCTCACATTCACCACGGCAAACTACTAGGTTGAAAGCTAAGTCAACAAATAAGGGTCGTGTGCAGAAGTTGCAAGAAAGGAAAAATGGCGTTTAAATCTCAAACGTACCTATGCTAACTTAACACGATATAAGGATATATAGGAGCTATACAACAAAGGTCTAACTTCTTTATTGTAACATTCACTAAAAGCTCAACTTATTGGTAACATTGGTGTTTTTTCGTTAAATTCCTAAATAAAAGCCTCGATAGTAAGGAATAACTGAGAATGTTGACATCTATGCACCAGTGAATTCCAAATTTTGTGCGGTATATTGAGATTACAATAATCTAAGCGACAATATGCACACCCTTAATGTCACACCTGGTATTTTGATATCCTTACCATTAATCTTGGTGTTTAACACAGTGTTCGATTTTTGACCCATTTTATTTATTACTTCCCATATAGCATATGTGTGCATTGTGTAAGAAAGTTTAAAATCTTCACCTAGAGAAAAAAACACAATCACATAAATTAGTAGAGTATGATATTGCTTTAGGTGTGGTTCAGCTCGACAGAAACCCGTTTCCCGTGTGCAGTCACTCTGATTCCCTTGGTGATTGCAGCTATCACAAACTGTCCAGGAGATGTGGGGAATGGGTAGGACGCCTATCTCTTAACTGATGGCTTTTTGCTGTGCCTTGTCATTGTAGCTGCATGCTTTTGTTAAGCTCTTCCTCTTCTGTCCCTAACTGCCTGAAACCCTGCTGGGGAGCACCAAAAGCACGGAGAGCGCCTGCATGTTGACTCGGAACACTGATCCCCTATGTAGGAATACAGCAAGGGTCTGTCTGACTGGTGCTATGAGGACCAGAACTGCACATTGATACTACACCAGGGACTTTCCACCCCAAACAACTGTTAAAGATTGTTTAAAATCAGTCAAGCAATGAAATGTAGAATGTTAAAGAATTGGCACGCATTAACAGTTTTTAGGTCTCGCCTACGTAGCGCGCAGGCGCTGCATAGAAGGGGACCTCTTGGAATTGAACAACTTTTTGGGCCAAAAACGGGCACGTTTTTCATTGCTTTCTATTGCAAAGCGTGCACATTTGGTGTTTCCCTTGCGGCAGCGAGCTTTGGCGACATCTGTTTGTAATTATCTTGCAAACAGATGGTGCCCCTGCTCGCTCCCGCAAGGTAAACGCTGTGTGTGTCTGGCAGGCCGTGCCTATTGCCTTGTAATTTGATGCCACACCACACGCTCCCTGGAAGCAGTAATACTTTTTTTTTCTCAGCAAGAATGAAATGACTTTAGAAATCAATGCTTTGTTTTGTTATAGCCCTACCCTTCATTTTCTTTTTTCACGCTCCCTAGTGGCTAGGTGAATGGTTATTTTTAAAATAATTTTATGTGTTTTTTTTGGTTGGTTCCAGGGAAATGTCGGTGTAAGAGCAGTAATGCGAGGAACATCCCAGCGTCAGAGCGGCCCCGATGCAATCAGTCGCAGGGAAAATTTGCATTGATTAGTGAGTGCACAGGAAATAGGATTTTTAATGAAAAGGTGGAGTGATTTGGAGAGACTTTTTTTTTTTCAAGGCTAGATTGATAGGCTAATGGGGGTAAAATGTTAGAAGAATAACAGAATGCAGCATTAGACTGTCTACCACTCCCCAAACCCCTCAAGTAACCCCCAATTCTGAAACCAACCTGCCATTCGGTTCACAGACGCCACAACATAGATTGGCGGAAAGTAAACAATTCGGCTATGGGCCATAAAGTGCAGCGTAAGTTTGGGGTTGAGGGTCGGTAAATGTGTGTATTTGGAAGAACGCCTTTCCTTTGATTCGTTGGGAAGGTGCGAACAAAGCCAATTGCAGAATAATTACCATAGCGAATTTTCCTGTGAACTCGCGGATTTTTTTGCCATTTGCACAAATATGTGACCACGTGTGCCTGTAACTTTGCCAGCGCGCCAAAAGGTGCTGAGGTCCCTTGAGTGAGCTGGTCATTATAGTGGGGACGGGCGGGAAGACGTTTCATACTGCTAGTGTGTGGTGGACGGGGCCAAACGGGCGGGTCTTCTATGCGAGTTCACATGCATCTTGTTTATAAAGGGTCAGAGACCGAGCAGAGCAGCAGATGAGGAGAAGGCAGCCTCCTGGTCGCAGGACACGGGGATGGCGCTTGGGAAACTCATGGATGCAAAAATACGTTTGGCATAGGACCCCAGAATCCTTCAGATGTCCAAGATAGCTCTGCTGCGCATTTTGGTACAAAGCCATTCTGATCCTGCTCAGTGGGTTCAGGCGAAGGCAGCTGCTGCTGCTGGACAATGTCCCATCCCATGTATTTGGTGCTGCAGTTGAAGCCTATTCACTCGCTCTTTATCAACTTTGCTCGTTAGTTACATGGTACTTGATTCCTATTTAGCTTTATTCCATCTTGGAAGAGGGAAATTGGATAGCGTGGATTACTTTCTAGCTGCATACAGCTTGGTGGACCATAAGTTTCTATTACTAAACTGATCTAACACTGAAACTTCTGATTGTGATTCCCCAAGTTCCACATGTTTAATAGACCGCTTTTCACGAGCACTTAAAAAGGTTTACACTATTGCTTCTGCACAGTTCAGTGCCTTCCCTGAATATGAACTGTTCCGACAGCGTTTATTCAGACCTTCGCAAGTATCTGTTCCTTGAAAATGCTTCCATCTGAGACCTAGAAATGACTTAATGCCATCTATTCTGTAGACTATTGTTGCAAATCCTAGCTACTTGGAAGGGGGTGTGACTTGCATAGCTCCATGATGGCCACTTTCTTAAAGTGCCACTGCACAGTTCCCTCACAGACTGTGCTCAGCAACTTAGCTTGATACCTGGGCTGCTCAGAAAGCGGCTTTAGAGAATCAAGTAGAAACACCCCAATTGAACCAGAGGTTCATGATTTTGGTAGCTCTAGTGGACTGAGAACAGGCTAAGTCATACTTTCGCCTGCAAGCACGTCAGTCACATTCTTCAAAATGTCACTGTCAAGACTGCAACTGCACTAGAGCTGGACCCAGAGGTTGTGAGTGTAGTGCTTAGTGGGTCTCGCCGCTTCTACTGAATTGTGTAAACAAATTGGGTATTGCAGTCACCTGGAAGTACCACAGAACTCCTAGAGCTCAATGGTGGATGGGAACTGGATGCAGTGTGGCAGCAGATAGGGAGAGGTGTGGTTCTCGTACAGTAAATGCAAGGCTAGGAGGAAGGGATGAATTTTTGGTGAGACTTCAGCGCTAATGAGAGATGAGACATTGGAAACTTGTGGTTCAGAGAGTTTTTCACATAAGGTAGTCAACGGCGAGGGAGACCTTTCCATCGTGGCCTACAATGCTGCCCATAGAAAACAACACAATTGTGGTTTTATATGCTACTCAAAGAAAATGGGAACAACATTGTCAGAGACAAGAATGAGTATTTTTAGGCCTGGACTCACCTCTTCAGCCGAACCAGGCACTAAGGGAGACCATACATAGGATTCCTAACTGTTTGCCCTCCCCTAAGGAGCTTGACAGCACTGTTGGAGAAGATGAAGCATGCACGATTTTATTTATGATCAACTGAAGGCATCGTTGGTACCAGTTCACTTCAGGGAAGATCATTATGTGCAGGAAGTTTAACATTTGATTAGTAATGTAAGTTCCATGAACACCCTGACACAAAATACTTGGGTTGATTTATAGCAGTATAGGGACTTCAGTGGTTGTCGTAAGTCCATGATTGTCATTGAGAGTACAGTTGGAGAGCCCTGAGATGCTGCCAGACCCTCCAAAGTAAAGATGTTTGGTTTTTCTGTCTTCCCAGAGGACATCTGGGTTATTTTGAATTTATTGTCTAATTTAGAGGTTTTTTAGGGCAGCTCCTCCCATCACACTGGAAATACACAGTGCTTTCAGAATTCTCAGTACATCCAGAGAAACCAAGGGGAATGGCATGGGTAAAGTAGTTGATTCTAGGTCCACGAGACGCAGGAAGGACCGCTTGAGAATAGCTGCGAATAGAATGCGAACCGTAGCACTGTGTCGTGCCTCCAAGTTCTGAAAGCAGAATGGAAGGAGGGCTTAGCTGCAGGGATGGAGACTTAGATCTAGAACCATATAAACCTAAGAGTGTTTTTTTTTTTGCAGAGTTTTATATAGCACAAACTAGACCCGAACCGAATCAGGTATCAGAGCGCTTTACATATTTTTCCAGTTACATTACATGAGGACACACTTTCATTTTAGGCACGGGGAGATTAAGTGATTTGCCCAGAATCACAGGAGGGTTTGGCGTCGTTACCGAGACTCGAACAATGGGGTTCAATAGTTTTCACACAACTCGAGGTGGCACAGAATATTTGGGGGCAATTTAAAAAGAAAAAAGGAAGAAACATTGCAGCCTAGACTTCGAACCTGATTTCTGTGCACATGTTGCCTAATGCTTGTTATTTCCCTTTTCTCTGGTCTGCAATATTTTGCGTTTGTGCAAAGAGAGGGAAGTAGGTATTACCAGAGACACCTTCCTGCATTGAATTTTAGTTAAGTTACAGTAAGACATTAAGTAGTTGAGGAACGGTTTTTGGCTGCAGCTCTTACTACCTCTCGCACATCTCCTGTTAAAGCCTGGTATTGTGGAAGTGGGATAATGCCACGTTTGATGTACTCATTAATAAGAGAATTGTAATATTTTTTTCGTATTATTTAACTGATAGAACTTGAATGTCTACATTTATTCTTAGGTTACTTGCTTATATTTTAGGATACTAACCCGTATTTTAATAAAAACAATCCGAATAAAAAACTGTCCTTTCCAAGTTTAACCTCTACCCTTTTCAATCCTACTGTTCCATCAGTCCTGTAATGCCAACAGACACAATGCTGATTGTTGCACTTCCAAATGCTTTGCATCTTAATATAAGCCAGAGAGTGGACATGAATATCAGGTTAGCAGTAGTACATGTGACAACCTATCACACTGCTGTCTAGACTTGGAAAATCTCTCTTGAATCCTATGCCTCCACACTCCTTTAGTTTATCATGCAAGCAGTCATCCATGTGTTAAGTGGAACTTACTGAAATCTTATAATGCTGTCTGTCATATGTTTCTTAATAACCTTTCCTAGCCTGACAGAGCTACAAACCAAGACTAAGCAATGGCTCGCTAATTCATGCACCCTGGCTATCTGTACTCTAGTTTTTGTGCAGTCTTCCTTTGCAGTTTTCTAACATTGTACTCTGTAGTTCTGACCATATACTACATGGCTTGTAACTTGTTAATGTTCAAGGGCATTACTTAGTGTGTTTTGTGATGGTTGGACTTGTGCTATAGTAAACAAGGGCTGCCTCGTAAAAATTACCTGTGTGCAGAAAAATACCTCTCGAACAAGGACTCCATTCAAAGTATGTAGTATTCCATAAAATCTAGTTAGGTATACCGGCCCATAGGAGGCAGTCCCACCCTGGACCCAACTGGTTGTTATATTCCTAAATTGGACATCTGTAATGGTGGATCCGTACAAATCAACAAGTCCATAGGTGACCTATAAGCTTCTGTGCATGTTACTTTGGGTGTAACAGTCACTTACTTCAGTCACTAGCTTCACTAATTCCTACTGGAAACTGGACTTTAGAGTTTGGTCGTAATAGAAATGTAAAAGTTGTTTTCTCTGTGCTAGAGTAGGAGCTAGAAAGATGGTTGAAACAGTTTTGGAAATACAGGCACTACCACTAAGCAGCAAAGTAGGACCCCACACTTGAGATGTGAAGGCTTGATGCCTCATGGTCCCCATTGGAGCTCAAGAAGAGAATATAGGACAGTGATTGATTGGGGACTTCGCAGGTTCACTAAGTCTCGTGATGACTGTCAAAATGCTGCTCTACAGCTCAGATGATGCTCTTGCTTCTTCTGAGCAGCGGTACTACATAGATCTCAAGACTCCTGTGTGACCTCAGTCCATTGAGACGTCCTCTATGCAGATCATCTGGTTATCTGGGCCATCATCTGGTCTTCCAGGGGCAAAGTCTTCTTCTGACAGATTGAGTCTAGCTCCTCTTGGAGGTATCCTTTCTTCTCTCCATTGGTTAAAGCAGTACAGACTTCATTCTGTGTTCCATAGCTTTGCGCTAGGCAGGAGAGAGAGCATCAACTTTGCAGATGTTCCCATCCTGGTCAGAGGTCTTCTTTCTACACTGGTGTTCAAACAGCCTTATAGTGGCTGAGGGAGTACATGGGACCAGTACCTTCACCCATTTTGCAGATTTGGCAGGAAATTTAGCTAAAGCTAACCAGAGGGCTAGGCTTATTTATCTCCTGTCTTGGAGAAGCACATTTTCTAGTTGCTGCCATTTGTTTTGTGGACTTTTAAGCTAGTTTGGACTGGTCCAAGATTTTGTATATTGTGTTCAGACCGCATTGTATCCATGGCCGTTGTCTGGGGGAACCATCAACAGCACAGCGAATAGGAGATAGTCAGGTTGCACTGTCAGGATACACCTACTCTAAACAAGTACGTAAGTGAGCTATAGACAACATCCCATCCCTTCCCCACAAAGATTTACAAAAGGTTCAAATGATGGGACCTGGAGAGGAGTAGGTGCAGTGTGGATTGTCTAACAAGGACATTGAAAGCCTTCTAAGGAAGCCACGATTGTATGCAACATACACCCAGCCCAAATGGACTTTACATATGCTAAAAGTAAGGGATCCGACCCAGTTAAGGAAACTGGAAAGATATTTTGCTGGATATGCTATTTGTTGTCTCATAACAGGTTACGGGTACACAAACTTGTGTACATTAAGTGTCAAATGACTGCCACCAACCTCAATGGTTGATGAAACCAATAAATGGTGGGTCGAATCATTAAATTTATCTCAGCCACTTGCCTTTACTCTGGCCACATTTAAGTCCATGTCGTTGCCCACTATGCCACTCTAGACAGACCAGCCATATAAAAATCTGCAAAGATATTGCTCCAGTAGGAGCCGTCATGCCCAAACTTCTAGATCAGGTTCCCTCAAGATGGTAATACAAGCAACTCCAGTTTGGGTTTGGTCTATTTAGGCCTCATCCGTGAAGCATAGCTTGATTCCTTTGGCAAAGTTGTATTAAGCTCTAGTCACTACACAATGGGGAGAATTTGTCTGGTGCCACCCTCATTGAAAAAGGGTCTGTACTTTTGGGGTTCCTCTCATGAAAGAGTGAAAAGCTAAGTGTATCCAATTGTGTATGCTTTCTGGTTTCTCTATAACAAGAAACATGTGGTTATTCAGAACAAAAACAAAGGCAGTACACCTTAGCTTTGCCAAGCAGTGCACAGGACTTTCACCTGAACAGCACACTTAACCCTCCTTTAGTCATCCCAATCCTTTGACAACCTTTCATTCCCGCTTTCTCACCACTTCTAGCTACTACCCATTTGAAAAAGTCATTGCTGGACCCAGATAATTTGAAAAATATTTGCCCATTTTCCAAATTTTCTCTATCGTTAAAACTTTGGAGAAAAAGGGTACTAAGCTTTCCTCATGCATAATGATGCAGATCAATGATTAATGGGCTAGTTACTTTAGGATTTGTATGATATCTGTCCGAGAGCAAAACTTTCTTTTTGTGATTTCTTGACCTGTCCCCTGCATTTGACACCATTTATCATTATTACCTGTGGTGTCCTTTAGTGTCTTTTTAGTAATAACGGGTGATAAATGCTTCAATAGGTAGATATATATCTCACTCACCCCATATGCATATGCTGCTTAATTGCATATTACCTTTCTGCCTAATTTGCCTTCCCTTTGCCAAAAAATGTTGTCAACTTTGTTGCTTTATTTGTTTTTCGATTGGATGTGCACTGCACATGTATACATTTCTTTTGTTCCATGCACGAAATAGCAACCATAATACAGATACTAAATGTACATATATAATAAAAAGGTAACAATAACATTAAAGTGCAAAGCAATGTATTTTATTTCAATGCATTTGTGTTTAAGTAGACGTTTCCTTCCATTCAGGATTATTTTTTCCTCTATGATTTTTTTTTGTTGTGTCCTCACATATCGAAAGATTTGAGAGTCCTTCATTACATTACGTAGCTCTTTTCCCGTTATTTTTTAAAATTGTTTTTGTATGTGCACTGTAACGTTTATGCTTAAGGTCTAACTTCTTTATTGTAACATTCACTAAAAGCTCAACTTATTGGTAACATTGGTGTTTTTTCGTTAAATTCCTAAATAAAAGCCTCGATAGTAAGGAATAACTGAGAATGTTGACATCTATGCACCAGTGAATTCCAAATTTTGTGCGGTATATTGAGATTACAATAATCTAAGCGACAATATGCACACCCTTAATGTCACACCTGGTATTTTGATATCCTTACCATTAATCTTGGTGTTTAACACAGTGTTCGATTTTTGACCCATTTTATTTATTACTTCCCATATAGCATATGTGTGCATTGTGTAAGAAAGTTTAAAATCTTCACCTAGAGAAAAAAACACAATCACATAAATTAGTAGAGTATGATATTGCTTTAGGTGTGGTTCAGCTCGACAGAAACCCGTTTCCCGTGTGCAGTCACTCTGATTCCCTTGGTGATTGCAGCTATCACAAACTGTCCAGGAGATGTGGGGAATGGGTAGGACGCCTATCTCTTAACTGATGGCTTTTTGCTGTGCCTTGTCATTGTAGCTGCATGCTTTTGTTAAGCTCTTCCTCTTCTGTCCCTAACTGCCTGAAACCCTGCTGGGGAGCACCAAAAGCACGGAGAGCGCCTGCATGTTGACTCGGAACACTGATCCCCTATGTAGGAATACAGCAAGGGTCTGTCTGACTGGTGCTATGAGGACCAGAACTGCACATTGATACTACACCAGGGACTTTCCACCCCAAACAACTGTTAAAGATTGTTTAAAATCAGTCAAGCAATAAAATGTAGAATGTTAAAGAATTTGCACGCATTAACAGTTTTTAGGTCTCGCCTACGTAGCGCGCAGGCGCTGCATAGAAGGGGACCTCTTGGAATTGAACAACTTTTTGGGCCAAAAACGGGCACGTTTTTCATTGCTTTCTATTGCAAAGCGTGCACATTTGGTGTTTCCCTTGCGGCAGCGAGCTTTGGCGACATCTGTTTGTAATTATCTTGCAAACAGATGGTGCCCCTGCTCGCTCCCGCAAGGTAAACGCTGTGTGTGTCTGGCAGGCCGTGCCTATTGCCTTGTAATTTGATGCCACACCACACGCTCCCTGGAAGCAGTAATACTTTTTTTTTCTCAGCAAGAATGAAATGACTTTAGAAATCAATGCTTTGTTTTGTTATAGCCCTACCCTTCATTTTCTTTTTTCACGCTCCCTAGTGGCTAGGTGAATGGTTATTTTTTAAATAATTTTATGTGTTTTTTTTGGTTGGTTCCAGGGAAATGTCGGTGTAAGAGCAGTAATGCGAGGAACATCCCAGCGTCAGAGCGGCCCCGATGCAATCAGTCGCAGGGAAAATTTGCATTGATTAGTGAGTGCACAGGAAATAGGATTTTTAATGAAAAGGTGGAGTGATTTGGAGAGAGTTTTTTTTTTTCAAGGCTAGATTGATAGGCTAATGGGGGTAAAATGTTAGAAGAATAACAGAATGCAGCATTAGACTGTCTACCACTCCCCAAACCCCTCAAGTAACCCCCAATTCTGAAACCAACCTGCCATTCGGTTCACAGACGCCACAACATAGATTGGCGGAAAGTAAACAATTCGGCTATGGGCCATAAAGTGCAGCGTAAGTTTGGGGTTGAGGGTCGGTAAATGTGTGTATTTGGAAGAACGCCTTTCCTTTGATTCGTTGGGAAGGTGCGAACAAAGCCAATTGCAGAATAATTACCATAGCGAATTTTCCTGTGAACTCGCGGATTTTTTTGCCATTTGCACAAATATGTGACCACGTGTGCCTGTAACTTTGCCAGCGCGCCAAAAGGTGCTGAGGTCCCTTGAGTGAGCTGGTCATTATAGTGGGGACGGGCGGGAAGACGTTTCATACTGCTAGTGTGTGGTGGACGGGGCCAAACGGGCGGGTCTTCTATGCGAGTTCACATGCATCTTGTTTATAAAGGGTCAGAGACCGAGCAGAGCAGCAGATGAGGAGAAGGCAGCCTCCTGGTCGCAGGACACGGGGATGGCGCTTGGGAAACTCATGGATGCAAAAATACGTTTGGCATAGGACCCCAGAATCCTTCAGATGTCCAAGATAGCTCTGCTGCGCATTTTGGTACAAAGCCATTCTGATCCTGCTCAGTGGGTTCAGGCGAATGCAGCTGCTGCTGCTGGACAATGTCCCATCTCATACTAAACTGCCCCGTACAGGAATATGCTGGCGCTGGGCAGTAGGATGCAGTGGCATGCGGGTGCTGCACGCCTGGTATATGCGCATACCGGTGCCAGGGGGGACACGTGTTTATTGGTGCTGTGTAGCAAGTTATGACTTTACATTTTGACTGCACCAGACGGTTGTACCACCTACACGGATCAGGAGCATCCAGGCACCAGACTTCATGGTGCAAGAGCGTAATGGTGCTCTGCGGTACGGGTATATATGTACTGGGGGCAGGGGGCACTTAGCACAATGTGTGCTCACACCCAGAGGGCTCCCAGGCAATTGAGCACGAATGATTTTCACACTGAGAGGGCTCCGGGGCAGTTCAGCAGCGCGGGGCTCACACCCACTGGGCCCCGGGCAGTTCAGTAGCGCGGGGGCTCACACCCACAGGACTCGCGGGCAGTTTAGCAGCACCACCCTCTGGTTCACCACTGCCACCCTCTGGTTCACCACTGCCACCCACTGGTTCACCACTCTCTGGTTCACCACTGTCACCCTCTGATTCACCACTGTCACCCTCTGGTTCACCACTGTCACCCTCTGGTTCACCACTGTCACCCTCTGGTTCACCACTGTCACCCTCTGGTTCACCACTGTAGATTATGGGGAGAAAGCACACCTGCCCAGCCTCAACCGAGACAAATTAATTTGGGGCTGGTTAATGTGTTACTGAATTTGAGCTTTAAGTCCAGCACCTGCTTCCTTATCTGTAAGTGCTTTCTGTTGTGGTTTAATTTTTGTGACACGAGCATTGTGCCATACTTGTAACTATTCTCTGACCCTGCTTCGAGGGTCAGAGCAGGGTCAGAGAATAGTTACAAGTAGGCAACGAACTCTGGAGGCGCCGCTCAGGAAGCACTTACAGGGTTACAGCAGGTGCCCAAGTTGAAGTTAATTTCTTTGTAACCATTTTGTTGATGGTTACAAAGAAATTCGCTTCAACTTGGGCACCTGCTGTAACCCTGTAAGTGCTTCATGTACTTCAGTTTTGCAAAATCTGTTCTGCTGGCGATTTTGCGGAGTTTTCTGCAATTTAGCGAGATTTGCGGATCTCAAAATTGCAGAAAATCCGCAAATTCCGCCAGCGGAACAAATTTTCCGCCCATACTTAGCTTACATGCTACGGCGGATCGAATATATCCTGGAATCCGCTCTATATCCCACACCTCTGGCTCTGTAGAGCCAGGAGGGGCCACAGGCTGCAAGATTTTACTAACTGTGTTTGCAGAACTGTGAGCTTTTAGGGTGGATTGTAGTGTCTTCGGACGCAATGCGTGGCTTGGGAAGAACTAGGTGGGTCCTCTCAGAGCCATATCAGATAAGCCCCCAAAACATGTCTTAAGGGCCCGTAAGTGACACTGTCTGATAGGGGTGTGCCCCTTGGCAACTATGGCAGGTACCCTTTCATACATAGGTATGCTACGACTAATAAACACTAAAAACGATAGCACAGATATAGCAAATCACCGCCACCTCTCAGCACAGACAACGACCTGGTCCTGCTTATGGACCAAAACTTAATTTCAGCCAAGCAAACTTGTGTGTGTAACCCACCTGAAAACGGTTTCTTTTTTCAGGTTTAGCTTTTTTGATTGATTCAGAAAAGGGGGTGGTGATGAACAGAGTGTCTGAATTAAGCAGACCACTCTTACCCAGTCCAAAGATCAGGGCTTGATCCATCACCGTTTTTTAGCTCACTGCACCATCCCAGCTCAGAACCTGGCTACATGCAAATTAGTCTGTTCCTGTCTCAGTGCATGATGGGAACAGGGCAAACCAAACTACCAAGCCAATTCTTATACTGGGAAGGAAACAAGCTTCTGGGGACCGGTTTCTGGCATTTCAGCCGTCGTCGGCCCGGCTTGCTTGAATCCTGATGGTGCAATGAGCAAGGGACTCACATCTGAGTATACCCTTCCACGCTTATGGTGGACAAAATGATTCAGAAAAGGGGGTGGTGATGAACAGAGTGTCTGAATTAAGCAGACCACTCTTACCCAGTCCAAAGATCAGGGCTTGATCCATCACCGTTTTTTAGCTCACTGCACCATCCCAGCTCAGAACCTGGCTACATGCAAATTAGTCTGTTCCTGTCCCAGTGCATGATGGGAACAGGGCAAACCAAACTACCAAGCCAATTCTTATACTGGGAAGGAAACAAGCTTCCGGGGACCGGTTTCTGGCATTTCAGCCGTCGTCGGCCCGGCTTGCTTGAATCCTGATGGTGCAATGAGCAAGGGACTCACATCTGAGTATACCCTTCCACGCTTATGGTGGACAAAATGATTCAGAAAAGGGGGTGGTGATGAACAGAGTGTCTGAATTAAGCAGACCACTCTTACCCAGTCCAAAGATCAGGGCTTGATCCATCACCGTTTTTTAGCTCACTGCACCATCCCAGCTCAGAACCTGGCTACATGCAAATTAGTCTGTTCCTGTCCCAGTGCATGATGGGAACAGGGCAAACCAAACTACCAAGCCAATTCTTATACTGGGAAGGAAACAAGCTTCCGGGGACCGGTTTCTGGCATTTCAGCCGTCGTCTGCCCGGCTTGCTTGAATCCTGATGGTGCAATGAGCAAGGGACTCACATCTGAGTATACCCTTCCACGCTTATGGTGGACAAAATGATTCAGAAAAGGGGGTGGTGATGAACAGAGTGTCTGAATTAAGCAGACCACTCTTACCCAGTCCAAAGATCAGGGCTTGATCCATCACCGTTTTTTAGCTCACTGCACCATCCCAGCTCAGAACCTGGCTACATGCAAATTAGTCTGTTCCTGTCCCAGTGCATGATGGGAACAGGGCAAACCAAACTACCAAGCCAATTCTTATACTGGGAAGGAAACAAGCTTCTGGGGACCGGTTTCTGGCATTTCAGCCGTCGTCGGCCCGGCTTGCTTGAATCCTGATGGTGCAATGAGCAAGGGACTCACATCTGAGTATACCCTTCCACGCTTATGGTGGACAAAATGATTCAGAAAAGGGGGTGGTGATGAACAGAGTGTCTGAATTAAGCAGACCACTCTTACCCAGTCCAAAGATCAGGCCTTGATCCATCACCGTTTTTTAGCTCACTGCACCATCCCAGCTCAGAACCTGGCTACATGCAAATTAGTCTGTTCCTGTCCCAGTGCATGATGGGAACAGGGCAAACCAAACTACCAAGCCAATTCTTATACTGGGAAGGAAACAAGCTTCCGGGGACCGGTTTCTGGCATTTCAGCCGTCGTCGGCCCGGCTTGCTTGAATCCTGATGGTGCAATGAGCAAGGGACTCACATCTGAGTATACCCTTCCACGCTTATGGGGGACAAAATGATTCAGAAAAGGGGGTGGTGATGAACAGAGTGTCTGAATTAAGCAGACCACTCTTACCCAGTCCAAAGATCAGGGCTTGATCCATCACCGTTTTTTAGCTCACTGCACCATCCCAGCTCAGAACCTGGCTACATGCAAATTAGTCTGTTCCTGTCCCAGTGCATGATGGGAACAGGGCAAACCAAACTACCAAGCCAATTCTTATACTGGGAAGGAAACAAGCTTCTGGGGACCGGTTTCTGGCATTTCAGCCGTCGTCGGCCCGGCTTGCTTGAATCCTGATGGTGCAATGAGCAAGGGACTCACATCTGAGTATACCCTTCCACGCTTATGGTGGACAAAATGATTCAGAAAAGGGGGTGGTGATGAACAGAGTGTCTGAATTAAGCAGACCACTCTTACCCAGTCCAAAGATCAGGCCTTGATCCATCACCGTTTTTTAGCTCACTGCACCATCCCAGCTCAGAACCTGGCTACATGCAAATGAGTCTGTTCCTGTCCCAGTGCATGATGGGAACAGGGCAAACCAAACTACCAAGCCAATTCTTATACTGGGAAGGAAACAAGCTTCCGGGGACCGGTTTCTGGCATTTCAGCCGTCGTCGGCCCGGCTTGCTTGAATCCTGATGGTGCAATGAGCAAGGGACTCACATCTGAGTATACCCTTCCACGCTTATGGTGGACAAAATGATTCAGAAAAGGGGGTGGTGATGAACAGAGTGTCTGAATTAAGCAGACCACTCTTACCCAGTCCAAAGATCAGGGCTTGATCCATCACCGTTTTTTAGCTCACTGCACCATCCCAGCTCAGAACCTGGCTACATGCAAATGAGTCTGTTCCTGTCCCAGTGCATGATGGGAACAGGGCAAACCAAACTACCAAGCCAATTCTTATACTGGGAAGGAAACAAGCTTCCGGGGACCGGTTTCTGGCATTTCAGCCGTCGTCGGCCCGGCTTGCTTGAATCCTGATGGTGCAATGAGCAAGGGACTCACATCTGAGTATACCCTTCCACGCTTATGGTGGACAAAATGATTCAGAAAAGGGGGTGGTGATAAACAGAGTGTCTGAATTAAGCAGACCACTCTTACCCAGTCCAAAGATCAGGGCTTGATCCATCACCGTTTTTTAGCTCACTGCACCATCCCAGCTCAGAACCCGGCTACATGCAAATTAGTCTGTTCCTGTCCCAGTGCATGATGGGAACAGGGCAAACCAAACTACCAAGCCAATTCTTATACTGGGAAGGAAACCAGCTTCCGGGGACCGGTTTCTGGCATTTCAGCCGTCGTCGGCCCGGCTTGCTTGAATCCTGATGGTGCAATGAGCAAGGGACTCACATCTGAGTATACCCTTCCACGCTTATGGTGGACAAAATGATTCAGAAAAGGGGGTGGTGATGAACAGAGTGCCTGAATTAAGCAGACCACTCTTACCCAGTCCAAAGATCAGGGCTTGATCCATCACCGTTTTTTAGCTCACTGCACCATCCCAGCTCAGAACCTGGCTACATGGAAATTAGTCTGTGTTAGACCTGACACCTTTTGGCGTGATTCTTCCCCCATATTTTGCCTCTGACTCATGTGTGTTGATGCTGTGCTGGATTTCGTTTTTGCTGATTTAGATGCTTTGGACACTCTGCCACTGCTGATCAGTGTCAGAGTGTAAGTGCTCCTTCTGTAAATTGTGATATTGATTGAGTATACCTAATTGGCATATTTGTATCACCACGAAGTCCCTAGTAGAGGGCACTGTGTGTGCCAGGGCTGGTGATGACAAATGCTACTAGTGGGCCTGCAGCGCAGATTGCGCCACCCACATGAGTAGCTTTAAAATGGTGACTCAGGCCTGCCAGCGCAGAGCCTGTGTGCAGTCAGTGACTGCCATGTCAGCCTGGCCAGTGTCCCCACTGGCTAGGCCTAACCCTTCCCTGTCTGTGCACATCAGTCACCCCTATGGAAGGCTCAAGGTACCCCCCTGGGCAGGGTGCAGTGTATGGATAAGGTAGAGCATGTGCTAGTGCAGGTAATATGCTCTGGTAGTGGGCTGCAGTCATTTTGTGTGCTCACTGCTGTAAGGCTATCTTGCTCCATAGAGTAACATGGAGGGGGGCTGGGCCCATGTGATACCAGCCTAGCTTCCCCTGGGAACAAGATGGGACATAAGTGAAAGATATCCCTGGACTCAGAATTTAATGACCCATCTTTTAGTGAAGGGTGTTTTTAAATCCTGTGTTGGAGAATAGCACTTTTAGAAAGTGGCTGTTCTCTTTTCTAAACCTTTCTGTGTGCCTGGGTTTGTGGAATGTCTGCCTGGTCTGGATGTGACAGGGAGGGGCTGCAGAGCCCCAGAGGAGAGGGTCGGAGCCATCCCGGGGATGAAAGGGCACTTCTGCCTGCCTGGGAGGAGGGAGGAAGGAATGCCAGATAAGTGCTGGGCTGTGCCTGCCTACCTCCCCCCACATTAGCTCTCTCCTGGTGGTCAACTGACACCACTGGCCCTGAAGCTGACCGGAAGAAGAAAACCAGAGACACCTCAGTGCTCCGCAACCCCCAGAACTGGTTTAGACTGGACCCAGGGCCTCCATGCACCAAGAACTTCAAAGACATTGAGGGGTATAAGGAAAGGACCCCTGTCTGCAGAGAGTTAGATTCTGAAATTCTGCAACCAAGAAGGAACCTCTGCTGGAAGGAGGACAGCTAGGGAACTAAAGGAAGACTGCCTTGCTGTGTGCTCTAAGGGCTGACCTGTTCTACTGTCTACCTGGAAGCTGAGGAGAAGAAAAGGGGCTTTGCTGTGTGCTGTGACCCTGCCTACTTGAAACTGCCAAGACTCTGCTGTGTGCTGTGTCTGCAACTGAATCTCCAAGGGCCTGAGAAGAGCTGGCCTCCTGCTTGGAACCCAGGGCTAAAGGTTCCTAAAGCTATCCCAGGATACAGCTGCAAAAATCGTGCTGTTGGGACCCGAGACGCGTGGTGCTGGACTGCGGAGCGTGAGGAGGAGATCGGTGTGCTCATCGGCACATTAATCGTGAGGGTTGGAGGCTTGTGGAGCCTCCCCTCGTGAAATCTGCTCCCAGGTGGTGGCAAGGTCGAGAGGGCGGTCTAGTTCTGACCAGCGCCCTTTAAAACCCTTTGCCGCCAAATCACCGTCGCAGCCCGGGGCCAGGATCACCCCTGGAAGTTGCTGTTCGTGACCAGGAGCTGCGGGGCCGAAGATCGAAGCCGCCGCGCTCCCATTGGTCGAAGGAGCCGAGCCCCCTCACCAACGCCGCGACGGGATTGGCCCGTGCGGCGTAGCATCATCAGCGCCCTTGTGCCGTGATTGGCCGAGCTTGCGGAGCGTCATCGGCGAGGCCGCGCTGCCATTGGTTGGCGGCCTCGCGCTCAGAGGGGCTCGACTGAGGGCCGCGACCGGATTGGCTGCCTCCGCTGAAGCTGCGGGAGGTGCCGAAGAATTGCCCAAAATCACCGCCGGGACCGGGGAAGAGCTCTGACCCCGCCGAGGGACCTGGAAGCGTCCCGCACCCCTGGCCAGCCGTCCCTCCATCAGGTGAGCTTCACCGCCTCCCCCGCCGCTCGTTGGATTGTCGAGAGTGGGCGGGAGAAGAAAGGGGACCGGCCGGGGCGGGGACGCGTGCAGTCTGCACGGCTGGTGCGCAGTGGTGCGCCTGAGTCCCAGGAAGACGCGAGGCTGCCCCGGGGACGAGAAAGAGTCCCTGGGCCTCGCAAGGGAGTTTAAACAGCGCATGAAGCTCACAGATATAAGTACACGTGGGCCTTGTTTTCTTTGCTCATGTTGAGAGCATCACAGTATAAATCAGTGGCCATATTTTCTTAAGTGCTGATTTAAGGGACTAGAGACTATTTTATGATTTGGAACCTGAGACTATTGTTTTGAATGACCAGAACTGCCTATTTACAAGTACCATCCTAGAGAATTACGTGCAACCTTTAAGCTAGAAATGCTATGTGTTCTAAAGAAGTGATTATCATGCAACTGCTTCATTTACATGCTGAAACTAGATAAAGTTATATTTTATATATACTTACCTGTGTGGTCTCAGTTTGTGGTGGATTGGGAATTGCTGTTGTGTTAAGTGCAAATGTTATCCACATTGTCTCGGAGTTTAGCCTAGACTGCTCGCGCCATGCTACCTAGAGGGTGAGCAGGGGTTATCTCAGAGGGTTATTCCGTCGCCCTGACCGGAGCTAGGGGTCCCTACTTGGGCCAAGGTACTTACCTTTGCCAACCAGAGACTCCCGGTTCTAACAGTCTGTTCCTGTCCCAGTGCATGATGGGAACAGGGCAAACCAAACTACCAAGCCAATTCTTATACTGGGAAGGAAACAAGCTTCCGGGGACCGGTTTCTGGCATTTCAGCCGTCGTCGGCCCGGCTTGCTTGAATCCTGATGGTGCAATGAGCAAGGGACTCACATCTGAGTATACCCTTCCACGCTTATGGTGGACAAAATGATTCAGAAAAGGGGGTGGTGATGAACAGAGTGTCTGAATTAAGCTTTTCTGAATCGTTTTTGGCCACTATAGGTGTGGCAGGGTATACTCAGACATGAGTCCCTTGCTCACTGCTCCATCAGGATTCAAGCAAGCCGGGCCGATGAGGCTGAAATGCCAGAAACCGGTCCCCGGTAGCTTGTATCCTTTCTGGTGAAGAATTGGCTTGGTAGTTTGGTAGTTTGGTCTGCCCTGTTCCCATGATGCACTGGGCCAGGGACAGACTAATTTGCATATAGCCAGGTTCTGAGCTGGGATGGGGCAGTGAGCTAAATAACGGTGATGGATCAAGCCCTGATCTTTGGAATGGGTAAGAGTGGTCTGCTTAATTCAGACACTCTGTTCATCACCACCCCCTTTTCTGAATAGCTTTTTTGATTATCAATTAATTGAAGAAATGTGCTGTTCCTTTACAATTTAAATATTCTTTTTGCATTTTTATCCCATTAACATCATTTGAGTTCTCACACCAACGGGCTATCGGCAATTTAATGTTTAGGGCAGCCCTGCACATGTACACAAGTGTGAGAAATGCATGGAGCGGCCAGGCAGCATTCTGCAGGTTCCTTACAAGTCAGTTATATATATTATCAGAGATATATATATATATATATATATAACACTTTTCATTATAACTTTCCAACATAATGCACATCTGCCACAATACTCTACAAGAAAGCCAAAACTTCAGGATAAACACATAAGGTCCCAAAAGCTAGACCTAGTCTGCATAGATCCGCTAGTATTAATCACACAATTACAGTACATTAGCTTTCTTTCCCCAGTGCCGTGCAATTTTAATGGGTCGCTCTTTCAGTTTCAGCCTATAAATGAAATGTGTTCATTCTGTACTGCTAACATAACCTTCTTCATGACCGTCTGTTTATTCCATGGAGTCATCGTGCATATCTCAGTTTCCTACATTCCCTCAAATTAACTCTAATAGACATATCTTTGCTGCACAGTTATTGTATTAGTGCTTTTTTATGCCATTAACATCACCTTCCCTCGCGAACTATGCATGTAGAATGACACATTTCCCCAGAATTTGTGTAAGAACGTTCTTCATGACTGTGTGCCCCATATGCATTCTTAGGGTTTGGCAGCTTCTTCTTGTGTAACACATACAGAGTATGCATATATACATTAAATTGAATTAATTTCAATAGAACATTCAGGAAAATCCTCATAACGAGTATACTACCCCATTTCTTACCTGTCAACACCATTGCCGAAACATCCCTTTATGTAACAAGACCTACAATATCTCATTAATTTACCAGGTGTTTGCTATTTTATCTCGAAAGAGCAGATTTCTGGATTAATTCACTCTGTAATTTTCAGTCAGCCTCTCGCTTCACTTTCGTCGTATGTATGCATACATGTCAGCACGCAGGTGTTTGTTTGAATAGAAGGTAGTTCTTTTTTCTCTTTTAAACACTGTAGATTCGCTGTCATCAAAAATTCTTTGAAAGCTTGTAATGCAATGTTTGCTTCATGTCTTCTAGATCCAGATTATAGTGGATACCTAAATACTTAAGCTACTTTTCTTTGAACGCCCAAACATTTTTGGGTATGGCTCGAAACATCGAGTATAATGCTTCCTAATGTACTCATAAATACATACATACATCTATAAAGAAGGGCTTTATCTGGGTCCTCTTCTATTTTTCTGTTAATCTGTCCTTCACATTTTGTTTCATGCACAGCAGCATGGGTCACCCAGTCCAGTCATTGGTGCTCTGGCACTCTAAGGGGTGTTTTTTGTCAGATCACACATACCAATCTGCCTATAGAGAAGTACACTTCAGCATCCAGTGCTTTTTTAAATTTCCCTTCTTCATCCCTTTTTTCTTCGGTCATCCATGTGTGTTTAAATTATGTATTTGGGTTATAATAACTCGAGGCTAATTCTTCATTTTCTTTGAGGAAATAGGAGTCCTAATTTCCTCTGTGTATTAAAACTAATAGCTATTTTTCAAACTGTTGCAAGTAAAACCGAATGTTAAGAAGCCAACGTGGTGTTCTGTTAAATTTACATTAGAGGATTTTTTTTTAATTTAAATGTTTTTATTGTAAGCTTAAAAACAGCAGGGTTTCTTCCCCCTTTTTTATTTTAGTTGCATAACATGCAGGCAATAAAAAAAAAGCACTGGGAAAGCTAATAGTTCTCACCTTCAAAATGATGCAGGCGCCATTACTTTTAATTTACTGACCTGGGATAGATTGGTAAATAAAAAAATAAAAAACTAGGAAATTGCGCAAAAGTGTTTTTAAGGTAGATGGGGCAGAGAAGCAGGCGCTGCTCGGTCCTCCTCAAAAAATAAAAATTCAAAAGAGGTCGCATGGTTTGGAGAGCGCCATCATTGGGAAGCAGGATGGTGGCAGGGGCAGCAACAGGGCTCAGGAGGGTGGGAAGGGGAAGCACCAGGGAGCAGACCGTGAATAAGAAAAGCACCACTCTAGGGAGACTGCTGAGAGAGGGAACCCCCTCTGAAATATAGTTTGGTCTGGGAGAAAAGTGGAAAAAACACAATGACTGAACACGTAGAAAAACCTCCCACTTGACATCTATTGCTTTATACAAGGGCAATATCTGCTCCAATTTGGCTATTAGAAAAATATATTATAAGACATGTTATATTTCTTTATCATCCTTCTTTTATTTCAAGTTATTGTTATTGTCTCATGATAGTTCTACTTATTTCTTTTATTTCATTAATACATAAAAACCAGGTTTTCTAAAAACGATCTTCTATGACGACATATATTTGTTTTGTATATGTTATTTTTTCACATGGGAATCTCAGCCTTTGTGCATAACCCAAACGTCGTTTATAGACTGTCGAAGGTAATGCTATTCTTGGATTTAGTACTTCAATTGAAGCCACCTTCTGATGCACTGTCCTTTAGATTGTTCGTGTCACCCCCATTCTTGGCCATGGAGTATTCCATTATGGAGCAATTCTTATTGGCAATGAACAAAGCACACTCGGAGACTTCCCTTTCTGAGGTTCCAGGGAAGAAATACAAAATACTCAAAGGAAAACACTAATAAGATATCCCTCATTAAAGTTGTTCATGGATGGATTAGGCAAATGCAAAGACCCTGCTACTTAGCTTTCCCGTCTCCTTCTCTGGGAACCCAAAGATTGTGAAAATCAGGGAAATAAATTAGCCCAAAAGTGCACCCATCCGTGAGAAACATTCTTGGTGCAGCACAGATCAGCTCCCAAATTATGGATTTTATTTATTTCTCTGATTGTCAGCACATTTTGCCCTTTTGAAAGGTAGAGAAGCTACTCTTCAGCAATTACAGCTCAACATAATTACTGACATGGACACCAATGGCTGACTCTGTAAGTCTAGGCATGCTTTCTTGTGCCCTCTGTTCTTCGACAACACTATCTTAGACAAGGTGATATTTATGTCATTTGATTGTAAATCTGTTTTCTCCACTGATTGATGATGCTATGGAAACCTGTAAGACTTATTTTTCTTCCTCTCTAATGAGGATTTCTGCATACCCTCGCAAACTATTAGTGGCTTTTAAGTCTAGACACATCAAAATGGAAAGAATGTACCTTCAAGAAATGGTTTTTATATCATTCCATCTAAACTTTCTACCTACTACACTGAGATGTTGCTCACACCTCAAAAAGATCTCCCTACTGTCATGCATTCTGAAGATAAGACTCTTGCAAGAGGCCAGCCCGATGTTCCATTAGCTATTCTGTACGAGTGGGCGAAGTACTAGATGTTAAATGTGCAGTATGCAGATCTTTGCCACTGGCAACAAAGTAGTCACCGATATCCAGCACGAGGAGCGATTCTCCAGTTTGCCTGAGAGGGTGCGCATTAGAATTAGTTTTTGGAATGGTTGGAAGTGTATATGGCTATTAGTTATCAGTGTGTTGCGAACGTCCGTCCAATAGTCAGTGAAAAGTGGGCAGTCTCATAGTATATGGCATATATTCCCCTCTTCCTGTCAGCAACTCCAACCTCTATGGCTATGTGCAGTGCCACATTTAACCAGTTTTGAAGGGGGGGACAGTACCGATTTATGTAGAATTTTGAAAGAGTAAAGTTTAAGCCGAGACTCATGCCCTTCTGTCATAGTACTCCATTATAGTAGTCTGTTGAATAATCTATTGAGAGATCTTTTTTCATCTCTCTCATTACTCTTGAAGTCTGGGATTACAGAACGAAGATCGTATCCTCACTATATTGTATACCCCTGACACCATATCTTTATTTATAAGGACCCCATTGGGTAATGTAGTCATAAATGGAGGATGTTAGCTCCTCAGTCAGTAGCGGACCAAAGGTGGGTAAAATTTAGTGCATCAGTTGTTCAAACTGCCAGTATTTACCCACTTCCAGGCCAAATTTACTTAGCAAGTCTTTAAATTAGAATAGATGCCCTTAAACAATAAATGAGCTGCCATTCTAATCCTCTTTTCTAACCAAGGAGAATAGTATGAGCATCTTAAACTCAATTAGTGCTTGAGATTTAGTTGCTAGACCAAGGAAGCCAGGATGTGATGGGAATGAAAGTGGAAATCTGTCCGTGGGACAATGATATGCAGCTAATTTAATTTCACATTAAGCATATGACTGTTACATATTTACAGTTGAAGCGCAGGGACATTTTAATTTCTGCTGCCGAAGAATCACAACCCAGGTCTCCTGTATGAAAGTTAAACAGCTCAGCCATGAGTCCAAATTCCTTGGTGTCATATTCTCTTTGTAGTCCACAGTAAACCCCTCCATGAGTGAAATTATTGCGGGTCTGTCGGAGTTCACTAATTACTGGAACCTAAGGTTCATGAAGCTGCTGTCTGAACAACCTGAAGGAAAACTGGACCTTCTTATGTTGAACCCAGCACCCCAGAAGTGACTCCAAGGCACTCAAAGACAGTTGACTGACCTCCTGTTTGAGATATAGGGACACAGCAAGCTTCCAGTGGCCTTTTTCCCTGCAGTTGCCCAGCTGACTAGATCCAGCTGAACCTGTCCTGGACCCTTCTGCTGGCCTCTACTGGAGTGATTCCTAATCCCCAAGTGGTGCCGCCAAGTCCTGGACCTCTGGCTGGCTGGTTTAAAGAGTGTATTTCTTGAGATCAAGAACAATTTAGGAACATAAAAATTATCTTAGCAGACCTTAAGAGAATACACAAAGTGACATACATGTACCATTTATTCCAAAAAGATATATTTTTTATTTAGGATATTTTAGAAAAAAAGGGGAAGTGGGCTCCCCCTCCCCTTTTGAAATACATACAAAATAACAGTAACCTCAGTATCGGATATTGCAAAATTATTTGCAAGAATAGTTGTTTCAATTGTTTTGCTACAGAGGACACAATAATTTGTTTTCTATTCTAAAGTTCATTAAACATTCACTGAATCATATACAAAGTTAAAAATGCTACTAGAAATGAGAACATGATTTGAAGCATGGCTTTTCTATACAATAAGTCCTACGCGCGTTTCGGCTGGAGCCTTCATCAGGATGCCATGTACATATATGATTTGAAACCTTGATGTCTCATGATGGATTATTAGGCTTCTTGATTATTTCTACAGGAAACAGTTATGTCATTCCTAGGGGAAATTCTGTGGACTCAAAACGGGCCGTGATAGATCAGACGTTAGTGTGTATATAGATCACTTTTGAAATATTCAGAGCCGTCTATTTGTTTTATCGGCAACCTCAATCTGTATCTGAATATTAAGAATAGGAGCCTCACTGGACAAAAAGCATGTAAACGGGTCTTGTCTGTAACATGCGCTGTTGTAGCACTTTTCGCAGCGACGCTGTATGTGTTAAAGGAATTGCCACTGTCCCGAAATGTGGTTACCGGGTGCCGGTCGCCATTTAATGAAGAGATCTATGTTCTGTTTACGAGTCTCTAATGTCCGAACTGATACCATCCGATGAGTTTGATCTGCCGTTAGATAAGGTTCCGAAATGCGGGTGTCTCACCAGCTGGACGCCATCGGTTGGAGTGTCCGTCCTTCAGGTCCGCTAAGTTAATTTTCATGTTCCTAAATTGTTCTTGATATCAAGTAATTAATATACCCTGATTTAGGAACTACCATCAGGGGTACCCCTTTCTTTACAAACGTTAAAAAGTGTATTTCTCCTGTTCCCAACATGCAACAAGTGGGACTTAGAAACATGTTGCCAACTTACGGTTTGGACGCTGCAGCCCTCGACTTTGAATTGCTAAGCTGGATCAACTTTGCCCCGGTGAAGATCAGACTTCTAGAAATGTTTTTAAATCTGAAAGTTGAGGGCTTTACTGTGGCATCTGATTGACACTGAGGCCTTCATGTACACTGACTTTACCCGTTCAGATCTTTTCAGCCTTCTTTGACGACTGCACTGGGTTTCCACTCCTCAGAAGCCTACAGTCATCAAACCCCACTTAAAATCCAGCTTGCCATGCTGATGATTGTCGCGCACTACTTTTTCTCCATAAAAGTTTCTAAATCAGTAGATAAACTTTCCACAGGGAAGAACCTAGTCCTTTTACCCAATGGACTAACTATCGCAGTAAGCCTCAGCTTTTGATGTTGGCCAAGTCTAGTGCAACCAGATACACACAGTTGGCCCTTTGTGCTTTTTGGAGCTGTTTTTAATTCACAGACCTTATTCGGGAGCACAGGGATTTCAGGCCCCATGATACTTGCTATATCGAGACCCACGCAGAGGAGTAGGAGCCAGGATAGCAAGAGGCAGGCTACCTCCTTGGTCCTACCTCCAGCTGAGGCATTTTTGTTTTAACATAGTGAGTTAGTGAGTACCCCTTTGGTCATGCAAAACTGGGGGCTAAAGGGAGGCAGCGTATCCTGTACTGGGGTGCTGGAAAGAGGCCTAAGCTGGCAAAGAGACCAGCTGCAGAAAACTGCACCCGAGAGAACATTGACAATTTTATTGAAAAGGTATCAATCAATCAAAGACACTTATAGAGCGCGCTACATACCCGTAGGGTCTCAAGGCGCTTAGGGGAGGGGGGGGGGTGCCGTTACTGCTCGAACAGCCAGGTCTTCAGCTTCTTCCTGAAGGAGAGGTGGTCTTGGGTCAGGCGCCGGTCGGTCGGGAGGGAGTTCCAGGTCTTGGCGGCCAGGTAGGAGAAGGACCTTCCTCCTGTAGTTGCTCTTCGGATGCGGGGGACGGCGACGAGGGCGTGGTTGGCTGAACGGAGGTGGCGTTTGGGAGCGTAGAAGTTGATCCGGCTGTTGAGGTAGCTCGGGCCTTGGTCGTGTAGGGCTTTGTGTGCGTGGGTGAGGAGGCGGAAGGTGATTCTTTTGTTGACGGGGAGCCAGTGAAGGTCTCTCAGATGTCCGGAGATGTGGCTGTGTCGTGGGATGTCGAGGATGAGTCTGGCTGAGGCGTTCTGGATCCGCTGGAGTCTCTTCTGGAGCTTGGCGGTGGTACCGGCGTAGAGGGCGTTGCCGTAGTCCAGTCGGCTAGTGACGAGGGCCTGGGTGACGGTCTTCCTGGTCTCGGTGGGGATCCACCAGAAGATCTTCCGTAGCATGCGTAGGATGTTGAAGCACGCCGAGGAGACGTTGTTGACTTGCCTGGTCATGGAGATATAATATAGAAGTTATAATACACAAAGGGATAAAACTGTCTGTGCCACTAGGTTCTAAAGCAAAAATTGCCGAATTTGTTTTTAAAGGGAAGGCACATAAGGATAGCTCCATCATGAAAATTTCCCAATCTGTTGCATCCCTTGGTCATACAGATATAGCCAGTAAAAAGACTCATTGTCCTACAAATTCCCCCCGTAATGAACCATCTCTTGCACACAGCCACCCTGCCCAACTAACACCATACCTAGTTTAATATGCTCTCACTGATTCACCCTTGGCTATTCCTATTTGCAAGATGCTTCAGCCACTCCAAACTGTTACAGAACCTGATACTAAGAGTTCAGAGGATACTGTACTATTGATCAACAGCCTGAGGAACAAACTTGACGCTATGAAAACTACAGTCCAGTCATTGAGCAATAGAGTATTGGAGCTTTCAAAAGCAAATGAAGGCCTATCCCTAAGACTTGCAGAACCCAAGCCTAGGCACCACGTAAAACTATCCGTCTGTCAGCAAAGATGGGTACACCTGGCAGAGGGTGTTTTATAAAGCCACTGCATGTTAGCAGCGCTTACTCCAACACACTGCTGATAGGTCCGTATACCAACACAGTTTTCTATAGGTATACAGTTGAGGAGAGTATCTTCACCATATAGCCAGTGACTCACACTGTTATCGGAACACACACCCTAGCCCTGCGTCACAACAAACCGTGCCAGACACACACAGCATCTAGATAGATTGTAGGTAGATTCAGATCATAAATACAGGTTAATACAGACCTGATGCTTGATAGTAAAGCTGTTTTCTTGCTTTATTTGAGATTCGAATCCTCAATCTAAATAACCAATGTCTCCAAACTAAAGGTGGGGTCAAAGGGGCAAAAAAAGAGTATTTAGTTAATAAAGAGACACATTGAATTTGCTTCCAGCGGCAGTGCATTTCTTTAATACACTCGGACATCATAAATTCTTGGTGATGACCGGGACACCATAACATTTATTTATTTATTTTTTAATGTCTTTTCGTTGAATTTTGAAAAACACCCCCAGGGGTCCAGGATTAATCAAATTGTTCTTGACAAATTCTACTATAATTTCCATAATGATTCGGTTGGAGTCAATGCTGCAGCTCATCCTTTCCCTCCTGAGGTTGCCAGTTCTGTACCACCCTCATTTCATAAGTCTTTATTTCGATATTTGAATCATAAAAGATATTTACAGCAAAAAATTTTAATTTGAAAGAGAAAGGTACCCTCGATTAGCAGCTAGTAGTGACCACCATACGCCGCGTCAGTTGCTGGCAATTCATGAAAGATTGGCCAAATAAATTGCATACATATAAACAAATGTTAATTAAGTCAAGTTAAAAAACGTAAATATACAGTTCATTTCATTATACAGATATTGGTTTTTTTTAAAAACCATTTCTATTACTATAACATTTTAAGCTATAAATTCATCATTAAACACATTCTATAATTTCAGGTGACATTAGCCCATAGGAAAGCATTGAGAAAGCCACTAAAATCTCATTTTATGAGCCCGAATGATCCACATCCAGTGGAGGAACATAGCCACCGCTATAACCACGGTCTGGGAATTATCAGTTCGGAGGACCCTAACGGCCTCAGAACCTGTTTTGAGACTTAACTGAACACAAATGGGTTTTAACCAAGATACCTTAGGAACCTTATATTCAGGGCAGGTGAATAGTATATGCCCAATACCTTCCCGCTGGGTGGGACAAAAGGGGCAGTTTGAGCCTTGTCCCTCGCGCCACCTCGCGGTAAAGGCATTGAGTGGTAGTGTCCCCACCCTGAACTGATGGAATTTCTTCCTGTCCCCTGGAATAGTAATCCAGTCCCAGTAACCCTCGAGGGTAGGTATGTCCTAGGAATTCGGCCGTGAGTGATGGTTCGATACAACGGCCAAATCCCTTTACCTCAAGTATGTTCCATTACAGGTCTCTAAATGTTTTTCTTGGTGGAAAGGAATTCCCTAATGGGTCGTCCCACAATGGGGATAGACACATGGTCATGTATATTGCTTTTACCTCTCTCAACCATGGTATTTTGTTACCCCTATCGGCATCTCTAACCTCGAGAAAGGCCCGGGCGTACTGGGAGAGTTTGGTGTAACCCATAATCTCCTCCAATAGGCAGCTAATCTATATCTGGCCATATCTTCGAGGCAGTGAGATCCCAGATCGTAACGTAGGGGAATCAGTGGGGTAGAAACCGGAAGGCCGGTGATGTTGCACAAGAATTTACTTTGCGCACCCGTCAGTTTCTTTAGATTACTAGTTCCCCACAATTCCGCCCCATAGAGGACTGCCGCTCCAACTTTGGCATCGTAAATCTTTAGAGCCGGAGTAATTGGCCTAGTGTGTGACAAGTAAAATTCCTTTGTAAGTGCTCCCGTCAGTTGTGCATGCTTCGTAACCAGCTGGTTAGTGTGGTGTCTCCAATCTAGTTTAGATGATAGGGTAATGCCTAGATAGGTGAACACTTGGGTCTGTTCCAGTTGAACCCCATCCATAACCACCTTCCCTCTTACATGTTTGTTTTTGTGTAAGACCATGAACTTAGTCTTCGTTGTATTAATAACAAGTCCATGGTCGATGCAGAATACTTCAAAAACATCAATGGCCTTCTGGAGGCCCTCCTGTGTTTTTGAGATTAATAGCGTGTCATCTGCAAACATCAACAGGGGGATCAGCTTACCATCCAGCTTCGGGGCATCAGTTGGTTGCTGTTCATAGTAGCTGATCACCCTGTTGATGTAGAGAGAGAAAAGTGTAGGGGCTAGTAAGCACCCTTCGCGGACTCCCCTAGCGATAGGAAATTTATCGGTTACACTCCCCTGCTGGTTCTAGCGCACTCGGGCAAAATTGTCATCGTGTAGTCTGATTAAGAGGGACAGGATATCTAAAGGGATGCCCTGATCTTTTAAGGCTGCCCACAATCTTGCACGTGGCACCAAGTCAAATGCTGATTTAAGATCAACAAAGGCTGCAAAGAGCATACCCCCACCCCCCAATAAGACTACACGCCAATATATTAAAACAAATCTAAAAACTTGGTCAACCGTACTGGTATGGCTGCGAAACCCAGCCTGGAGAGGCAATAAGACATAATTGTCCTCTATCCAACCCTGGATACGCTGCAGTAAGAGCCTCGCCACTACCTTTTGTATGCATGCTATGAGGCTTATTGGCCTGTAATTTCCTTGGTCCGAGCACTCCCTCTTCTTAAAAATTGGAATGATCTCAGCACCCTTCCAGGACTCCGGTATAGGTGAGCCCATAGCAATGCCGTTGGCTAGCAAGTGGATATAGGAAGCCCAAAGTTCCTTGTCATGCATAAACAAATCTGCTGGAACTGAGTCTAGGCCTGGAGCTCTAGCTTTTGGGATATTATTCAAAGTCTTAATGACATCTGTTCTGGTGAAGGAAAGGTGCTTTGTGCCCTGGGTTAGATTAGAAAAAGCCTCACACTTGTCACCATCTTGGTCGGTGAGCGCAAACTGGGATGCATAGTGAGAAACCCATGCATCAGGCGTAACATAGTTGGTAGGTTCGCCCCTTATAACCCCCCTTCCCCATTTGACCATATCCCAAAAGGAGCACATTGATCTTTCTCTGCTTGCGCTCAGCAACTCCCTCCAGTATTCTTCATCCCAATCGCGTTTTGCCTTGTATTTTTTTTTTTTATACATGACTCGGGCAATCTTAATCCTAGCTATATCTTTGGTTTTTAATGCATCTGATAGGGCCTTATACGCTATCCTACAAGACTTCCCAAACCATTGGTCTTCCTTCCTCACAGGCCTACTCTGTTTTTTAGTCACCTTTTTAACAAAAAAACATCTTAATTGATTAAAAAATGTATCACGAATCAGGCCAACCTTTGATATGACTTCCTCCTCAGTGGAATTATTCTGTAGTTCTACAATGGCCTGGACAGGCAAATCCCTCATTGCAGCAATACTTTCTTAGTTCATTGCACAGTTAGCCCATCTTACTCGTCTATAGTCATTTGACAGGGCTATTTCTACACAATCATGTTGGCCCTCGCTTTTAAATAACTCAAATAGCCTAAACGATAGGATTAATGGGTCATGATCGCTCTCTACCCGTACCACTATCCGCATATCCTCAATACTAGCCCAATTCTCTTTGTTAGTGAGGATATAATCTATACGGGTATGGGATACACCGTTGCTAAAGGTAGAGGCGCCCTGTTTATCGGAACCCGTTCTTCCATTTGTGGCACGTAAACCATGCTCTACACATAGGACCTTGAGTTGCAGCGCGGCCTCTGTCCATCTTTTAATGGGTGGTATTATCAACTGCGGGATGTTCCAGGTGCAATCCTCTTCCACTGTCAGATCTATGTCATGGTTGTCTAGAGGCTCAAAGCAACAATTAAAATCTCCTGCTACAATATTATTACCGTTTGTGCAGTAGTGCTCCAAAAGAGCGTCTAATTGATCAACTACTTCACTAGATTTACCACCTGGGAGCCCCCTAGAGTAAATGTTAAAAATAAATAAATCCTTATGATCTGGACATTTGAGTTTAATCAGCAAAATATCTGGGCTGTTGGTAGCCACCTGAGAAGTGGAGAACCTATTATCCTGCTTTACCCACGTGAGTAAGCCTCCCTTGGGTCTCCCCCGCAGACTGGGGTTAGCTGGAATATAAAAGTTTAGGGATCCTTGCTTAAATTCCGGGGTTACCTGCCATGTTTCCTGGAGAAGAATTATATCCCTGGAATCTAGAAAGGCTAACCAATCCAGGGATGTTACTTTACTTCTCAGCCCTGCCACATTCCATGAGACCAAAGTGGATACAGGGGGGTGGTTGGTACTATTAGATTGAACGGGAGAACCAGTGCCTGCATTGGCCTCCTTTGGTGTTATACCCCCACCATTACTAGCCTTTACTAACTCATGGATCAACCTCTTAAAGAGGTTGATGGACTGATTTTATGCCTCAGTTAACTGTGGGGGAACTGCTCTTTCCCTCACCTGGACGCTAGTCCCTGCAATTGATCGTGTAGCTCCTACTCACCTTAACCACAATAATTTTCCTTCAGTTTTTCACTTCACATGGCAACACTATTCACCTATCATCTGTAAATGTAAATATGTTCGGACAGAGCGAACCCGGTCAGTTTATTCCATGTATTTCCTTTCAAGGTTCATACAGCAATGAGAACAGGAGCATACCCTCTCTATTGCTATTATCCTGGAATATAGCAGGTCTGCACGGAAAAAAATTATAGACTCAGAGTGGGGACCCTTCATCCGTCAATACGATATAGTCCTTCTCCAGGAGACATGGGAATTGGAAAAATCCTTTAGTCTGGGTTACTTCAATTGCAGCATAGAAGCAGTACCATCTAAAGTGGCCTCTTAATATGGGTCAAGAATATGCCAAATGCGGTTGTGGCAATGTGGGGCAAAGCAGGAGCATCGGTGCCCGTTGAGGGGCCACCGGAGGCCACTGGGGACTCGTTGCCAGTGACCCAGGCATTTATGACCTCCTTCATGTCCGAACTCAAAATGGAGATTGGTTCCCTACGATCTGAGGTGCACTCTTGCGTGCAGGAACTTCGGAAGGAAGTCACTGAGCTGGGAGATCAAGTGGATGGACTAGAGAAAACGGTGGACGCATGTACAGAAGACCAGGAGCAACTGTGGCAGCGCCTGGCAGCGTTGGCAGAACAAAACATAGCGTTACAAGTCAAACAGGACTTGGAGAACCGGAGTCGCCGGAACAACCTCCGTATCCGGGGAGTCCCTATCGGGGCGGAGGGGAACAACGACATGACCTACATGGCACAACTACTCCATGAGGTTTGGGGGGATGAGGACGCTTCCCCGCCGGCTTTGGACCTGGCCCACCGGGTTTTCGGGCCCGCGGGGAGACCGGGTTTTCCCCCAGGCATCTTGACACGGGTGCACTTTTTCACTGAGAAGGAGGCTATTCTAAAAGCGGCAATAGACAAACCAGACCTCAAGTACGAAGGGCACAGGATACAGATATTTCAAGATTTGGCACCTAACACTCTGCGCAGACGCCGAGCCTTTAAGCCAGTGATGGAGAAGCTGCGGGCCCTAGATCTCTTATCCCAATGGGGCCATCCCTTTGCCCTCATATTCCAGTGGGAAAACAAGCGACGAGTAATCAGGTCCTACCGGGAGGCGGCGCAGCTGCTTCGGCTGCCAGAGTCACCCTCAACCAGCCCTTCTCGACAACGGCAGTGGGTCCCGGCCAAGCCCTCCTGGACCACAGTACAGCGTCATCGCCGTTCCCCACCTCTTGATGAGCGATCTGCCTCGCAGGCCAAGCAGGACATCATAGCGCACATTCACTCCCTTGAGGATGACCAAGAGGGGCCACCCTCACGCCCTTCAACGCCATGATCGCTTGTTCAGTGATTTATAATGTTTGGAGGTCTGCACCTCCAAACAGCTGATGCTGTTCTCCCCTCCCCAACCCGGATATGCTCTAGGTAGGGGATCCTGCGCATGCACCCCAGCTCCCGGTCAGCGTGGCTGGGTCATCAGGTCCTACCGGTGTTGGCCCTGGAGACCACTAAGGGACTCCCCCCCCTAAGATGTTCCTAAGGGAGTTGACATCCCTGAGCGCATCTAAACCCTCGGGTGCAGGATGCCCTGTGACTGGGACAGTACAGTGCGGCCCTGGTGGCCTTTGTTGATACCTATTGCTGTGTGGCCCGGTTGGCCGCTTTTGAGATTCTTGACCTCTTCTACCTCTTCAAACTCTTTACTGATCTCTCTCCTCCCCTCTCTTTTTCTATCTGTGTGCGATGGGTGGGGGTTAGGGCAGCTGCGGCCGCCTGAGTGGGTGAGGGTGGACAGGCCCCTTCATGTGTTTGTCCCTGCAGTGGCGGAATTGGGGGGCGTGGGTGGAGCCCGCTTGGCACTTAACATGACTGCGATCCTGCCTAACCCCTAAAAGATCTTGATGCTCAATGTCAAGGATCTGAACTCCCCCAATATGCAGAGACAAAAGTGGCGCTACCTCCTCCAACAGAATCCCGACATCATATTCCTGCAGGAAACTCACCTGCTGCAGGCGGATGTGAAGTGCATGGCGCACCCTAAATATCCTCTCCAATTTTGGGCTGTGGCTGACACTAAAACGGCGGGTGTGGCGATACTGTGCATGTCTGGCTTCAGGTGGGGGGGACACTAAACCTTTTAGGAGTGGGGATGGGCGTTTTCTTAAAGTTGCAGTGGAGGTCGGGAGGCGTCGGCTTACTCTATGTAATGTCTATGTGCCCAACCAGCATCAGGATAGATACCTCCAGGCACTCTTGCGGCAACATATTCCATATGGCGACACCTTTCTGATGCTTGAAGGGGATTTCAACTTAGTTTGGGACCCAGAGATGGATCGTAGCGACACTTCGTTCAGCGGCACCGTGGCCATGTCCTCTGCGCTGCGCAAGCAGATAACGGAATTGGGGTTGATAGATGCATGGCAATACCACTCCCCGGGGTTGAAGGACTACTCGTTTTATTCCCATGCACACCGCTCGTACTCTCGCATAGATTACTTATTTTACTCACACGCCCTGGTGCGAGATGCACTTGGAGTCTCCATATCGGATATCTCGCTGTCTGATCATGCCCACGTCGAGCCGCTCCTGCGGGACCCGGCCGATTGTCCGGGAGGCGCGTTGGCGCTTGCTGCCGAATATTCTCCGGGATGCGGCTGATGTTGAGAGCATCCGGGCCGCCATTGACTCTTACTTTGCTAGTAACGACCTCCCGGAGACGCCCTTTCCCGTGGTGTGGGACGCCTTTAAGGCCACGATTCGAGGTCACATCACCTCTCTCTGGATTACACGGAGGTGAGAGGCCTGCAAGTTGGAAGATAGCCTGGCGAGGGACATGTTATGTTATGTTATGTTATATTAATTTATTATGCGCGCAGATACTCCAGCAAAGGAGCGTCCCGGCGCAGAGACAAGGTAGAACATAACACAACAAGAAAATGAAAATACGGAAGAAGCAGCTTAAAACAGGAATGTTTTTATAGCCCTCCGGAAGGTCAAAAGGTCCTCCAACAAGCGAATTTCCACAGGGAGGGAGTTCCAAGCTGATGCAGCTTTTACACTAAACGAGCGGCCACCCATACGACTAAGTCTGAATCTGGGGACCACAGCAAGGGCCAAACCCTGGGAACGGAGGGTACGGGTGGGAACATAAAAGGAAAGACAGCTGGATAAAATTTCCGGGCCTATACCTCTCAAGATCTTAAAAGCACAGAACCTTAAAGAGGATGCGCTTCCTTACAGGAAGCCAATGTAGGGAGCGCAGAACATTTGTCACCGAACAGAATCTGGGCAGGCCGACAATCGCCCTAGCCGCAGCATTCTGAACCAGCTGCAGGCGAGTTAGCTCGGCCTGGTTGGCCCCGGCCAGAAGAGAGCTAGCATAATCCAGGCGAGAGATGATAGTTGCCTGGATCATCAGCTGCCTGGTCGGGGCATCGAAGAACTTGAGAACGGGTCTCAAGCCTCTTAACAGACCAAAGCAGCAGGCAGCAGTTTTTTTGGTGTGCCCTACAAAGGTGAGGCCCGCATCCAGCCAGACCCCCAGATTTTTCACCTCCGACACCGGTGTCGGAGTGGGTCCCAGCTCTGAAGGCCACCATTGGTCACCCCACAGCTCCACTCCCTTACCGACAACCATCACCTCTGTTTTAGTGGCATTTAGCTGGAGACAGTTACCTGTCAACCAGCTAGCCACCGCCTTCAGTCCAGACTGAAACCTAGGGGCCTCAGTCTCCGCGTCCCCGCTGAGAGTAACCGCCAGCTGTGTGTCGTCGGCATATGAGACCAAGGTTAGGCCCCACTGCCTAGCGACATCAGCCAGCGGTCTCACGTAAAGATTGAACAACGTGGGACTCAGCGAGGACCCCTGCGGACCCCTGCGGAACCCCCATGGCCAGCGGTTGGATTTTGGACTTGAAGGGAGGGATGGCAACACAGAAGGAGCGGTCATCGAGAAAGGAGCGGAACCATTGCAACGCCTGGCCGCCAATACCATACTCCTCAAGCCGATGCAGGAGGATGCTGTGAGATACCGTGTCAAAGGCGGCGCTAAGGTCTAACAGTATAAGCACCGCCGTTTGACCAGCGTCCAGCCTTGCACGGAGATGTTCCACCATCACAAGTAACGCGGTCTCCGTGCTGTGACCAGCACGGAAGCCGTTTTGTGTGGGGTCGAGGGCATTGGTCCGGACAAGATGTTCAGACAGGGCCAAGTTGACATGGGCCTCTGTGATCTTTGCCGGCCAGGGTAGCAACGAGATGGGACGGTAACTTTCAGGCTTAGACGGGTCCAGTGAGGGCTTTTTGATAATTGGGGACACCACAGCTTGCTTCCACCTAGCTGGAACTACTCCCGATTCCAAGGAAAGGTTGACAAGGGAACGCACAGCTGAGCGTCCCATAAAAGCCTGATCTCGAAAGAGAGCAGGCCTTACTGGATCAGAAGGAGATCCAGATTTGATTTGCAACGCAAGTTTGTCAAACCCGTCCATGGTAAGAGGGGGGAAGCGAGCTGAGCTAAAAGACCGGGAGTACTCTTCTTTGGAGTCCAGATGGCGGCTCGCCAACCTGAGAGGACAACTCAGGCTTTTGCGTACTAACAAGGCAGAGCACTCTTTGCTGGTGTTAAAGCAGCGATATTTTGAAGGGGGGGGACAAGGTGGGCCGGTTGCTAGCGGGGAGACTGAGAGAGCGTGCGGCTAGAGCCCACATAGCCAATAGCTAATTGCTGGACGGAACCAGGATTACCTCAGGGAGAGATAAATGCGAGGCATTTCGGGATTACTATGCCACCCTGTATCGAGGGGCGATTCCATCCCCAGATGTGGTGGAGGCAGTCCTGCAGGGTTACGACAGGACGCCTCTGCATCCACTCTGTGCGAAGGATCTGGAGGGGCCTATCCTCGAGGAGGAGATAACGGCAGCCGTGAGGGATCTTCCTTTGGGGAAAAGACCGGGCCGGATTGCCTACCCATGTCCTTTTATCGCATGTTCCAATCACAGCTTCGCCCCTATCTTCTGAAGTTGCTTAATTCTTTTACTGATACAGAGGGGCCATCTTCTGACATGGGTATGGCAGAGATAGCGCTGATACCCAAGCCTGGGAAGGACCCCACCCTCTGTGCATCCTACCGTCCCATAGCTCTATTATACACCAATCGCAAAATTTATACTAAACTTCTTACAAAATGCCTAGATCCCTATATGATGGTGCTCGTGGACCCGGATCAGGTCGGCTTCATCCACAATCGGCAGGGAGCGGACAATGTGTGCAAGCTTGCGCATCTTGTGGGGAAAGCGCATCATTGGAAGATCCTGGCCTGCCTTCTCTCACTAGACGCGGAGAAGGCGTTCGTCTGGGTGGATTGGACCTTCCTTCGGGCGGTCCTACAGAAGTTTGGGATGGGCCCAAAGATGATCACGAGGGTCATGGCCCCATATATAGGGACGCAAGCCAGGATTTGGGTCAATGGTCAGCTCACGGCACCATTCTCTTTTCATAGGGGTACGAGGCAGGGGTGCCCTTTATCTTCCTTGCTGTTTGCCCTTGTAGTGGAACCCCTTGCAGAGATGATTCGTCGGGCACCCGATATCCATGGAAAACAAGGTGGCGCTCCTTGCAGACGATTTTATCGTCACTCTTACGCGTCCTCGGGAGTCCCTCCTGGTGCTGCACGCGGTTCTATGCCTCTTTGAGAGGGCCTCTGGACTCCAGATCAACCACGATAAGTCTTGGGCCCTTAATCTCACTATTCCGCAAGAGGAGCAGACTCCTCAGAAAGACCTGGTACCCTATCAGTGGACCGGTCAGCACATTCGCTATTTAGGCCGCCTGCTGACCCCATCTTTGGACACGTGGACATCGGTGAACTGGCGAGAATGTCGGAGTGCGGTTCTTGAAGACCTGCGGAGGTGGAGACCTCTGATGATGTAATGGCTGGGTAGGCTCTATGCCATCAAGATGTCGATCCTCCCTAAAATTCTATATCTGTTCCAATGTCTCCCCACTCCTATCCCGCTCTGCTGTATACGAGGCCTGCAGCGTGAGCTCACCTCCTTTATCTTGGGCGGGAAGCGGCCTCGGTTCTCCCAGAAGCTCCTCATGACACAGCGGGATAGGGGTGGACTGGCCTGCCCTAATCTAGTGGACTATTACTGGACCTCGCACCTCCGCTTTGTGGTGGAACGGGGGGTGCGGGAGAGCAAGAAGGGATGGCTGCATATGTACCGAGTGGTGACTGGGCGAAACATCTGGGATCTTGCATGGCTGCACCGGGAGGCACGATCTAAGAGCGCATACATAGCTGTACCTACGAGAACCGTCCAAGGGATAAAAGGACACCATAGCTGTCTCTGGAGGCCTTACCACATTTCCCTCCACGCATACCCCGATAGCGTTGAATCCGCTCTTCCCGCCGGCCCACCGAACCCGCGACTTTGACGAATGGACGCAAGGGGATTGCAGGGTAATCTGCGACTTGTATGAGGGGGGCGCGTTTAAGACCTTTGACCAATGTAGGGAGGAGTTTCACGTGCCACCGGAAGCGAGAATGCAGCACGCTCAGCTGCGGCATTGGGTGTCTGCGGGGGGAATGTACCAGGCGACCACCCGCAACTTTACTCCCTTTGAGAGGTTGGCACGCTCTCTCGGGGGATCAAAAGGGCTGATACCTCAGATTCTGCAGCACCTGCCGACTGCGCCCTCCCACCTGTACCAGCAACAATGGCAGCTGGTGTCCAGCACAGACATTGAACCTTCGCAGTGGGATAGACTTTGGCGGGACATTCCCAAGGTGTACCGGAGCATCCCACAGAGGGAGAATGCCTATAAACTCTTGACTCATTGGTATCATACAACTCAGCGTCTTCAAAGGATGTTCCCCACATCTTCCCCCCTGTGCTGGAGGTGTCAGTCTGCATTTTGGGATTTTATCCATATCTGGTGGGCGTGCCCAATGTTGACCATTTTTTGGAAGGAGTTGCTTAGCCATATCGAAAGGGCATTAGGATTTCCACTGCCTGAAGCCATGAGCACAATCCTATTGGGCATCAAACCTGCCAGCCTGAAGGCGCTCACCCGAAGCGATTGGATCTTAACGCCCCAGATGCTGGAAGCGGCTAAGCAGCTTATAGCCCTATTTTGGAAGAGGAATGAAGCCCCTCCAATAGCAGCTTGGTTTGTACGGCTCTGGCATGTCATCACGATGGAGCTTTTTACAGCGCGCTTGCAGGCTCGCGATACACGTTTCACGGCAGTTTGGCATCCCTTAGTCCGATATCTCTGCACTGTAGAACATGCGTGCTACAGCTTAGAACGCTGCATCTCTTTGAGGATGCCATTGTCCCTTCTGATCCCGGTAGACTGCTACGGTAGATCCCCTGAGTTGTGGTAGCTGCCTCAGACCCTCTTCCATCGGCCCCCCTCCCATCGCACCCTGCTTTCCCTCTTGCTGTGCTCTTTTCTCTCTTCTCCCTTCACTTTCCTTTTCCCTCCCCCTTTTTCTCTTTCATCTCTTTCTCGTTCTTATAATTGTTGGGTCCTGTTGGGCTGACTTTTGGTACGAGGCTAGTCGCCCAGTTGTTCCTTGAAATTGTTCTTAGGGGTCCTGGCTTTTTAAATGTTCGAACGACAGTACAACCAAAACACGGAACGCGGCCGGCCCCAACGGGGTTGTAGGCAAAACGCTGTGTATCACTCTGCCTTCCTTTGCGAGCCCCAAGGCGCCAATGTTATATTCCTTCGCGGCCGGCCCTGCTTAGGGTTGTAGGCTTAACGCTGTGTTTAAATGGACCTATGGTTTGTGCTATTGCCTGAAAATAAAACAGACTTGAAATAAGAATATGCCAAATGTTTTTTGATGTTAAAAACTGGAGATTGATAGTAGATGTTCTAGGTCTGACTGTAAGTGGAAGCAATGGTTCCTGGATGGATCTATATAATGTGTACAATCGCACAGTGCTGAGAAATAAAGAATCCCCCCTCCTAAAATTGATCGCCCATCATCATTCCTATAGAATGTACTACGTACCTCTTATAATTACCGGAGTTTTTAACTCAACATTCGAGCCATTGGATGGCTTTGCATTGGCTATTGAAATGGAAGATGAAGCCAGGGGGATACAGATACTAGAGTGGACCCCTAAAATAATGGGCAGCCTCCACTATTTTGCTATGGCAGTCACTGACCCGCGGCTTGCAAGCCTGTAACAGGAGATTAATGTCAGATAGACACTGTGCCTTCACGTTTGCATGGGGATATGGTGTATAAAGACTACATTATCCTAGACATCGATCTTTGGCATGTAGCTCCAGATATCAAAATTTGTTAGGAGATACCACCAATTTGGGTGCTCAATTAGAGAAGGCCTTAACTTTAGGGAACAACAGAAATACCGTAAACTGACAAAATTACACTTTAAAACCGATACATTATTCCAAATTTATAACCAATTCAGTATTGTTTCAGATCCCTCCACAAAGCACCTATCTGAAATGTTTCCTTTACTTGACCTCCATGAGTACCTCTTCAAGGCATTGTATCATCAATGGAAAAATTTATTTTGTAGTAAATGTCCTCTCCACTGTTCTTCTCTGGATAGACTGTACTATGATATCTGTGACATCATAGAATCATTTACCACATATTCCAACATAAGAAAGAGCAAGTTCACCAGCCATTTGCGTGGTACTCAAGAGTGTTACAACGACAGAACATCACTAATTAAGGCCGTAAAACAATGGCCCGCGATGCAATCAATGTAGCTCGTGAAAAATATGAACAGATTACATCCTCCTCTAAACGGAATCGGATTGACACAAATTGGTTAGCCCTGGTAGAGGCATTGAAAAGACTTCAAGACCTTTTGGCATACCCTTGCTCATGGTAGTCCTAAAATCCACAGTCCTTTAGTACTCTCCGTGCAACCTTAACAGTTGGTGGAGCACTTCTCAGGCATCTATGCAAGAATCAGCTATGGGGCAGTTGAAACAACATTAGATGTACTGGGCTTGGGAAGTGATAAAGAGAATGTTTCCATTCAACTTCCATCAAATGATACTTGTAGGGCCACTCAGTCTCTGCAAACAGGGAAGGCTCCGGGTCCAGATAAAGCTCCATGTGACTTCTTTTGCTCTGAGCTTGTATATGGGGTCCTTATATAAAAGCATTGACAAATAGGATTATGGCTGGAGGAAAAATTCCTGACTTGGAGTGTGGTGTCGAGGTAATTCCATTGTTCAACAAACTTAATAAAACTCTCCCTAGCAGCTATCGGCCCATTAGTCTAATTGACAATTTACAGGTGTTCTGCTTCCAAATCCTCGGAAAATTGTTGGATTAGATCGATGAAGCCAGTATTGTATCCCCTGATCAGGCAGGCTTTCGTAACAGGGTGAGTACGCTCTATCATATTTTTGGCTCCACCTCATCGCTTTGAAATGCTTCAGCCTCGCCAATGATAATTTGTACATGGCCTTCGTAGACCTAAAGGCGGCCTTTAACTTATTCCGAAGACAGAAACTGTGGTCTACTCTTGCAACAATGGGAATCAAACCTGCACTGTTAGGTGCTCTTATTAGATTACAAGAGAACAACTTCACACAAGTGAGGTCTGGGATGAGTGGTGAGTTGTCTAATCCCATACCAGTTGAGCGTGGAGTGCGCCAGGGAGGTGTCCTTAAGCGCATGCGCGCTAGCGGTTTTCCCGCTGCGCGCTGCGATTCGCAAAAACCCGCGTTACATGACGAGCTCAGCTCGTCATCAGCGTAGCGCAGGTTACGCTCATGATGAGCTGAGCTCGTCATGAGCGCCGAAGGGGTTAAACCAATGTTGTTTTCACTTCATATGAACATTGTAGTCAATTATCTAAGTGCTTTCTATCATGATTCTCCTAGACTGGCTGGCTGCCTGTACCGCCTCTGCTATTTGCAGATAATACCCTTCTATTATCCCGCACTTCATCTGTGCTTCAAAACGTGCTCAACAATTTTGTTGACTTTTGTGACCATCTTGGCCTTGAAGTGAACCCCTAAAAATCCAAGATCTTATTGTTTAAACCTTGTAGATCAAGTAGAGGAGGGTTTTGAATGAAGGGGTCGATATTGAAAATAGTTGACAAATTTGACTATCTAATAGTTCGTATTGACAAATCTGTTAATTGAAAATCCCACATTGCAAAAATTTGAATTGTCATTGCTTCACAGCGCATCAGCATTAATTAAAAGATACAGAGTAACCAACCCCAAATCCGTTTATCCAGCCATTAAGGTACGTAGGGCTAAGGCATAGAGATTGAATGGGTTTGAAATTTGAGTGATTGGAAACACCACTGGCTTTATTCTAAAAGAAAATAGTTCTTAAAGAGCCTTATTTAGTTTGCCCCAGATCACCCTCGCAATCTCATTATTCTTTGATGCTGGTCTCAAAAGTGTTGTGGAACTAGCGTCCTTAAAACCCCTCATGTTTTTATGGGTAAGGTTGTTTTCAACTCATGAGCTACACCAATATAGGCTTGCTGCGTAAGAGGTTTTGAATTCGGGCCAAGCACACCTAATTCTGTGGATTTCCTACTTTAAATCTTTTTTTTTTTTTTTGGATTTAGGTTATCACATACTACAGTAACTTATTTATTAACGGGAGTGCAGAGACTGTAGTAAAAGCAGTGTTTTGGAACCGTAATGTCAATGCCTATCATTGTAAAGCCAAAACAGGGGGTTAGGTGGGAGATTTTTTAATTATCAAACTGCCTCCTGCAATGGAACTATATATGAATGCAATCCAACCGCCTCAGGCCCGCACATTGTTCATAAAATTCAGGTTGGTTACGTTGTTGGTTAGCAAGTTCCATTGTAACTGGAAATTCAACTGAACCAAACCTTCACTATGTGCACTTTGTAACAGCGCGATTGAGGACTTTGAACATGTTATTTTATTGTCCCTCGTATGTAACGCCCAAGCGGATTTGTATCAAGACAGGTTGCATTGCTGTAGGTGTGAGACATTTTAAAGTGTCATACCAGATCTTTCAGTGAGATATTATACCCTTTAAAGTCTGTGGACTCAGTCGATATCCATATACGGTCTGGCTACTAAGGAAGAAGTCGGGCATCCTGTTATGATTGTTGAACTGATTGTTTTCATCTAAATGCCTGGATTTTTAAGTGTTGTTTTAAAATACTTTTATGTTGGCATGACCTCACCCAATATGCAGGATGAATTTATAATGCATTTTGTTCAGTCAATAGTTTTAAGGATTTCTTGGCCCACGCAGCGATTTTGGATGTCCTGTTAAAACTATTTTTTACCTCAGTATGTATTGTCTATTGAAGGTATTTCTATTGTCAGGTTTACAAGAACTATTTTACAGTAGCGGCTGCTATCGGCCTGGGATGGTGGGTGGAGAGGTTGGTGGCGGTGGTGGGTGGCGGAAGGAAGCTAATTAAAAAAAAAAGGGCTTCCCTTTAATGGCCGGCTGCTGCCTGTCCTCCGTCCTCTTCATCTTCCTGTCGTGGCCACCAGCAGGAAGCTCCCGGGCACAGGCTCCCCTGAGCCAATCGCAATGCAGCGTTGTGATTGGTCAGAGCGCTGTGGGTCGGCGGTCATACTGGAACAGGAAGCCTGTGCATGGTCCTCACCAGCCTGGTAGGAACATGTAAAGTGCGCAGAAACCGTTTGGTCAGCCAAAGAGGGCCGGCCAAACAGTTCATGGGCACTTAGGGAGTGCACACCACTCCTCTGGCCAGCCCCGCCCTGCCCCCGACTGCAATAGGGAAAATAAAATGATAATAACTATAGTTATTATTTTATTTTGCTTTTAGGCAGTGGGGCAATGCTCCTCCGCCTCTGCCACTGCTATTTTAGGTGCTATTAATTTTTATGAGATTAATTTCTTCTTTTATAAATAACCTGTTTTATGGGCTTGTTCCTGAAATAAACATATTGATTGATTGAATTCAAACTTTTAAAATTCATATCTCCAATTCTACTTGTTAGATTTTTTCGTTTTGGTCTCATTTATTAAATGATTCTCTATTTTAATTTTTGTTGTGCTTTGTTTTTTCATTTTATTTCTGTTTGAGTTATGCATAAATACCTTACACATTGCCTCTGAGTAAAGTCTTACTGCTTTGTGCCAAGCTACCAACTTTAGTGGTTCACCTTGAGAAGGAGTGATTATTATTTGAAGATGTTTCTCGCCCTCTTCAACGAATATTCCAATTTCTTACACTTTACTTTTCATTTCTCTTAAACTTTCCTGACATTGGTATATGTGGCAGCTGAAGTACAGCAGGATAATTAGCCCAAAGGCAGTGAGTGAGAGCAGCCTGCCCTTGCTTCATTCACTCAGTCCTGGATATCTTCATTCACCCAGCCCCTTGCTCTTGGTACTTTTTATTTTTGTTGAATACTTTTTTGTGAAAAGTAAAGATAGTAAACATTACAATAGTTAAGCAAAATATAGCAAGTTAACCAGAGTTAATAAACTCATTTGGATGAAGAATCCCTTAAAAACATAGAGATATCGTATACAAATTTAGTAACGAGAAATACAAAATGAACCAGTAAAAATTACTAATGTTTCATGAGTTATTTTTTCTTTTTTACAAAAAGGAAAGACTAGAAAGAGGAAAGACAAGAAAGGGAGAGAATGGTAGGAAATAGGAAGAATACCATGAGTTTTAGGAAGGTGATGAGTGTGAAGATAAGCAAGTAGTCAAAGGTAACAGAAGTAAATCAGATTTAATTTTTTGAGATAACGAAGAAGATGAGACAGTAGATATATTCTATGTTCATCACAAATAAGATTACACCAAAGTAAAGTACATAAGTTAGAGGTACTTTTCCAACATGTTAGTATCAATTTAACCCCTTGCGTGCTGCGATAATTCTCTCGCTGTGTGGGAGAAGTAATGATCGGGCAGGGTTTGAACGGCCCCCGGCCGTCCTCCGCACACGCCCACTGTGACGTAGGACGGCCAGGGGCCGTCTTTGGCACTGAAGGGGTTAAAAGCAAGAGCAATAAAAAAGTCAAATAAAATAGGCTTTGAAGAAGGATGATTAAAATCAGCAGATAAAGTACCCCCCAAATTATTTTGAATACAGAATGGAATATTACATGAAGAAATTAATAAACATTTTGACCATATGGCTTTCCAAAATTCATTCAGTTTAGGACAATAATAAAGTAGATATGTCAAAGTACCGTCAGAGGAAAGACATGACCAGGATAAGGGAGAGACAGAGGGGTCAATTATATAAAGGAAGGAGGGAGTAATAACTTCCCCTTTGTATACAAAAATAAAGATTGAGTAATATTGGCAGCTTTGGAGGTACTTACAATTTTATGCCACAATTGGTCCTATTGGTGGACAGATCGTGATTGAGATAGATCTTTCTACCATAAAGGTTCGATAGAGGATTTATTCCTCTTGGGGATTGGGGAAGACAGAGATTTATATATGAAGGAAGCTCTGGGGAAGAAATCATTAGTGATATTGTGTAACTGTGTCATGGGGTACACGTCAGTTGTAAAGTTGTTGTAAGGATTGAAGCACAGGAAATAGTTGGTTATATTGTTGTAGACCAGAATCCTGGAGGCCACATTTCTCCTGCAACTGTGGAAAGGATAAAATGTAGTTTTGAGAGACCAAATGATACACATTAAAAATACCCTTTTCCCTCCAATGTTTGAAATAAAATCATTTATGACGGAATTTGATAGATTTATTGTACCAATAGACAAAAATCTGATCCGTGGGTAAATATTGTATGTAATAGATGTTGGGAGTATTTTAAAATTTGGTTTTTAGATATGAATGTACAATTAGACATGAAAACATCACAGATAGAAAATTCATGTAATAAAGAGCGTTCAAAAACAATCCATGTTGGTATAGGAGAATCATGGTATTCCATAGATAAAGCATAAAATAGTTGAATTAAAAAGGCAGTATGATATAACTTAAAATCAGGAAAATGTACACCACCTTCAGTCTTTGGTCGAATTAGCTTAGATAAAGCAATACAGACACGTTTGTTGTTCCAAAGGCATTTAGTACAGATAGAATATATTCGGGAAAAATAATAATTAGGAATTTTATAGGGTTACATAGAGAGCATAAAATGAACATCATCATTTTAATGGTGTCCAAACTACCCCACCAGGATAAAGATAGAGGAGCAATAAAAAATAAAGGGGGGGCGGTAGAGCTTAAGGTTAGGTTCACCCTCCTTACTGAATGCAGTTCCACAACATCTGGAATACCGGAATTAGAAATCTAACCATAGGAAGAACAAGGATTCCACTGAACAATTGTGAAAAACACTCTTTCCAGAAAGAAAAAAATATTTTCTAGAGTCCCCTCACTCACCAGGGTTACCCCTAGATGTCATGCTTAATCATTGGGGTCCTCTCAATCTGCTGCGGATTGACGCGTGCTGCGATTTGCGAACTACGTAAGAGCATTTAGTTTTAGCAGTGATGTGGAGTGGGAAAAATAGGTTAGAAATACCTAGCTAGTGAGCTAATATTTTATTCCTGCTCCTAGTCTGTATGTTTTAAAATGAGGGTTTAATACTAAGGAAAGACCTAACTGTAATGAGTATGGTGTACCTAGTACTGGGTCAACATGTTTTGAGCTTTCCCCCTTTAGCGCTTCTTCAGGACCACACGAGGTCCAGTCCCATGCATACCACTCCTAAAGAATCCTGTGAATAGGAAACAATGGGGTGCACACCTAATGTGTGTTCACCTGATACTTAATACATACGGTTGTACACTGAGACACTGTATCTGTAGGAAATAAAGCAAAAGGAAAATTCAAAAAACCTGCCTACCAGCTAAGCTGGCATGCCCTTTATATATGCGGCGTTTTATCTCGATCAATGTACTCCTCTATAGTGGGTGTACTTAGCAACTATTTTGTGCGATCATCTGTGGTGGAAGAAATTAATCATACACAATGTCTTTGTGAAGAAAAGTGGTTATGTACAAATTGTAGTTTAAAAGCACTCGTGAAAAAGACACCACGTGACATACAACATATAAAAGAAAATAGTATTGCATATCAAAGACACATACTTAGGTTTCGGCAGAAATATGCCTCATGATCTGCAGGGGTAAAGGGGCTTCTAGTCGCACCCTAAAACGTTAATTAGGACATAGAGATAGTCATTCGAGTTTCCTAAAGGTAAATGAGATCGGAACCGGAGATAGAATTCCCCGTGCCGTGGCTTATCATTGAAGGAAAATAGAAACCTTATTATTTAAAATAAGTAATAAGGTCAAAACGGGTCTGGCTGGACTTAATTCGTCAAAGCGCTCCTCTCGCAAAATGACCTGATGGCACCCCTGGAGACCGCATCTTACAGCGTCTGTCTCCCGGTGGCCATTAAATAGACCTGGATCAGCTTAGTTATGCTTACTTCAAAAAGTAGACTCTCACAAAATAGCCACTCTGACTGGCAATGGAGCGGGTGCCATTTTAGACGAATGACCAAATTGTTGGTTATTGTGGACAAAAAGCTAAAAATAAAATAAAACTAACAAGAGGGATACATTTCCAAGGGGGATAAACTTAGACACTGAAGTACGATGTTGTAATTGCAACGGTACATCTGATTGATGCCAAGACCCTTAGACATAACAACTTGACTGTGGTCCTTTCCGAATAGCTTGTACGTACATCATGAAATGACTAAACCTCACGTTGTGTTAGGGGAAGTCATACCCTGAGTAGATCCCAACTGGTATTTCTGGACTTTAACATCTATGCTGTTGATGTCTAGGGACATCATACTCATTAAAGTAAGGTCTTTCCGTAGTATTAACCCCTGATTTTAAAACATACTGACTAGGAGCAGGAATAAAATATTAGCTCACTAGCTAGGTATTTTAAACCTATTTGTCCCACTCCACATGGTTAGGTTTCTAATTCCGTTATTGCTGATGTTGTGGAACTAAGTTTTAAAGCAATCAAATTATGAGGTAATGTAATGGGTATAGTGGGAGGAAAACCAGACCGCAGGTATTTAATCTTATAGGGACACCAGGTAAAATTAGTATTGTCTAACATATAGCGATAACAGGAGGAGTTTAGTGGTAAAATCTCAGTTTTTGAACAATTTAGTTTGCAACCAGAAATACTCGAATAAAACAACAATATCCTCTGCATAGACAAGGAGTTTGATTTCTTGGGATTTGAATTTTAAACCAGTTATACAGTGTTAGAATTGGGGGTCTCTGGTTGGCACAGGTAGGTACTTGTGACAAGCAGGGACCCTCTCCTCTAGTCGGGGCTAGGGAATAACTCTCTCAAAATAACCCCTGCTCACCCTCTAGGCGGCGTGGCGTGAGCAGTCAAGGCTTATATCAGAGGTGATGTAAGTTAAGCAGTTGTGACCACATACAGTAACCCAGTGACAACACTACAAATGGACACCATTCAGGTTTTATATCCAAAAATAAGTATGCTTTATAAAGAGTTATCACAACACCAATAAACGACAAAAAGAATCCACAGTACCATTAAGTTTCAAGAGTTCAGGTTAAAAAGGCTTAATTCAAGGTTCTGTGCGAGTCGGTAGCCTTGGCCGGCTACAGCGTTGCTGAAAAGAACACAGAGTCTAACAAATCCAGCGGACTGTGGCGGTCCGGGCCCACTCAAATGTCGACCGACTCAGTCACAGTACCTTTTCCTTGAGTCGGCCGGCACGGATGTGCAAGCCGGTTCCGCGGTGTAGAAAAAGAAAAGCGCTGCAGGTCACGGTGTCCTTCCAGTCGCGGTGCAGGCTACGGCTCGTTGATAGCGTTGAGACTGAGTCGGTGAGCTCAGAGCTTGCGTTGTTCGAGGCGGACGTTGCTCGTTGCAGTGCTTCCAGCTTTAGGGTTCCACGACGGAGCTGAAGTTCGGGAACTGGCGTCGATCCGTCCCGACAGCGGTGCGAGTCGGGCGGTGCGTCGCAAAGCGTGCAAGGCCGTGCCCAACTCTGGTGCGGTCACAGGACTCCGAATCAGCAGCAGTGACCGCGTCGGTCAGACCATTTCGATTCGGTGTAGCGAGGCATTGCACGTCGCAGTGTCCTTCCAGTCGCGGTGCAGGCTAAAGCTCGTTGACTGAGTCGTGAGCGCAGAGCTTGCGTTGTTTGAGGCGGACGTTGCTTGGTGAGGTGCCTACAGGACACCGGGCCAGTCGTGAGAGTCGTTCACAGCTCCCTGCTTCTGTAGCCACTTGTTTCCAGCAGCAATTCACAAAGGCTGATGAAGTCCACTGGTCCTGGGACTTCGATCAGGGGGCAAGCTCTCTTCCAAGCCCTTGGAGATCTTTGCACAAGTTGAAAGAAAAGTCCAAAGTTCTTTCTCCTCTCTTTGGCAGTCATGAAACCACTGCAGACCAATCCCCCAAGCAGCACTTCAGCTTGGGAATAGTCTCTCCTCAGTTTCTTCAGGTTCCTTCTCCTCAGCAGAGGTTTTGTCTTGTAAGTCCAGAAGTGATCTAATTTCTTGGGATCAGGGTCCCAATACTTATACTCCAAAATCCTTTGTTCTCTGAGGGGAGAGGGGCCTGTGCCCAGTTCAAGCCAGTTTTGAAGCACTCTGTTTACTAGACTTCTCCTTTCCTTTCACAGCGCAGGGCAGGCACATCAGACGCCCCACAGGAGGTGGAGCCAGCATTGTGGAAGGCAAGTACAGTCCTGGAGCACTTTGTTGACAGTCTTCCTTCTCTTCTTTCAGTGTGCAGGGCAGAGATATCAGAGCCAGCATTGTAGAGGGAAGGCCCAGCCCTATTCAGGTCCCAGGTGCAACTCCTCCCTCCCATCTAGATGCAGATCTCCCTATTCACCACCGGGCTGCCCCAGCCTGTCTCCTGGAATTCCCCAGCCCTGTCACATACAAACACAGACAAGGAATACACAACCTCGCAGAGGCAGGCTCAAATGGTTAGGCAAGCAAATACCTACTTTCTAAAAGTGGTATTTGCAAACACAGAATATTAAAATAAACTTCACTAAAAGATGTATTTTATTATTCTGAGTCCAGGCATACTAAACTCTAAGTTCTACCATGTTCTCTGAGCCTGTTAGGATTATAAAGTGTAACAATTCTAACAGCCCATTCTGGCCTATGGAGAACAGGTAACCTTGCAATAGTGAAAAACAAAAATGGCTGTAATTCACTATTAGGACATGCCACACACATCCGGGCTTGTCCTACCTTATTCTTACAATGCACCCTGACCATGGGCCTACCATAGCGGTGACTAATATGAAGAAAAGGAAAGGTTTAGGGACTGGCAAGTGGGTGCACTTGCCCAGTCAGCATGGCAGTACCAGCTGCATGCAAGCTCTGCAATGGCAGACCTTAGACACATTTTACAAGGCCGCTTCTGGGGGTGGCACAACCAGGGCGGCAAGGCCACTAGCAGCATACGGATTTACACGCCCTGGGCACACTCAGTGCACTGTACTAGGGTCTGATAAGTAACCCAAACATCCAATCATGGAACCACTAATCTGTACATTAATTTACAGTAGGGAGCACTCACACTGTGGCACTGGACAGTAGTGGCACAGTGACCAAGGCATCTAATACTAGCAAAAACACATGAGGCAACAGAAAAAAATGAAAGGGAGACCCACGCCAATGGTGCCAGGTCTAACATACAGGGATTACATTTGATATGTTTAAGAAAAGGTTCTAAACAAAGAAGAAAAAGTGACGGTGAGAGAGGGAAACCTTGGCTAGTGCCTCTATGCAACTTAAAATAGGGAGAGAAATGACCATTGACAAATACACTATCACGTGGTTCAACATATAGTAGTTTTTATAAAATGAAAACATTTTTGTCGAAAACCAATCATGAGTAGATAGCATAAATTGCCAAATATGTGATCAAATGCTTTTTCATCATCAAGTGACGGCTGCAAAGGGAGAGTTATTTTTAATCTCAAGTGCAAGAATGTTGGAAAACATTCTAGCATTATCAGATGCAACCTGGTCAGGTTTAATGAGAAGGGAATAATATCCTCCAAATGAGATGCCAACATATTAGCAAACTTTTTACACCCGTAATTGATATACGAAATGTGGCGATAGCTTTTACAGAGGGTAGGATCCTTATCTGGTTTGGGGATAATGACAATAAGGGCTTCCAAAAAAGAACCTCTGGCTTTAGAGTTAGACAAAAAAAGAATAAAACATTTCTAGTAATTCAGTATCAAAAATAGAGGAAAATAAAGAAAAGTTTGACGGAAAAACCATCAGGAGCAGGTGCTTTACCTTTTTAGGTCTCGCCTAGCATTGCTGCGCACATGCGTAGGTCGCTCAGCGAGATTGATTGCTAAGGAGGAGTTTGAAGCCCCGCCCCTTATTTCCATCGGCTGGCATCACCGGTTATGCTAAATGGTGGCCTGCCATTGGAAATAAGCTTTATGGGGTGCCTCCTTTTGGCTTTTTTGCCTGGCCCATCCCGACTGGATCGCCTGCTTCACTGCTGATGAAGGAAAATAATCCTGAAACACCGATGTCCAGAGTTGGTGCTGTAACTTTGCTTATACACTTCGAATTCTATGACAAGCGCACTCGCTTTGAAGAACTGCATTTACCGTGATGCTCCTGGGGTATACCCGCTGGTGGGTGGAGTAGTGTGCGACCCATGGACTTTCGCCTGCTTCACGGCTGTCTTGAAGCGATTTCTTATCGCAAGGAGGCTTGTTATGTAACCAAGCCGTGTGATCCAGTCCGATGGGCCGGACAAAAAAGGAGACATGGTGCCGCATGTTTATTTTTGGATCTCGCTTCCACTTTGAAGTGAAAGCGCAATGCAAAAATAAACGGTGGCTGCCTGGCAAGCGCTTGTTTTTTAAACGTTCCCAGTTACAGGAAGCTTGTGAAATTTGACTATTGATTTGCTTTCAGCTGTTAAAAATAAAGTGAACACAAAATAGATGGAAAGATACAAACCCACTACCACAGACCCTTTATCAGAAGCCTTCACTCCAGCGCCACGACAGGCGTCCATGCTGATAAAGGCGCTCGCATTACAGCGGGGCGTCAGGACGCCACTCTTATCTCCGGGGTGTCTGCTGGGGACGTTAGAAGCCCAGTATTGTACTATAGGCACATGTCACAAAAACTGTTAATCACTTGTTACCAAAACAAGGGCCGCCACGCAACATTTTTACATCTCCGTTGCCCATGGTAGCAAGTGTCGCCTGGATAGTGTGATGAGGACATAGTCAGAGTGAAAGGGGAACCAATGCTGGACAATGAAAGGCACAGGTGAACCTATATTTATACAAATACTGGCCTGACAGGTTTAAAAAAGGAGCATTGGTAGACTGGACCAGAAGTGCGTATAAAGAGAGTGGTTGGTGTGGTGGAGTCAGTCAACTTCGCTGAAGGGTGTTCCTTTTATGGGAAGTGCACTCTGCAGCCGCAGGCCACACACACACACACACACTACACAGCAACGCAGCTGCTGTCCGCGCTCAGTCACCAAAACGCTTCTCCACCTGCCCTGTAGGGGCCGAGTACGGCAGGAGTTTTGTGCGCCCGAGCCAAAGGCCGAGGGTCGTAGAGTTGGAGTTTGCACCTTTTGGGCTCCAAACAGAAAAAAAACTTTACTGATGGGTTCAGAAAAAAATCTCCACCAGCCATTTTCAAGGAGCTACCATTTTTTTGTACTAATAAACACCGTGTCCACTGGAATTATGGCACAGTTTACCATTTTCTCCTTCATTTTAAAATTTCAACAAAAAAATGTTTGCGCCAAGAGCCTCTACTGGCGAGTGATGCGCTATAAAGCACTTAACACAGCGTTCTGCAAATCTCTGTTAAATAGAATCACACTAAACAAAATGGCCTATTCGATCATTTCTACTAACAGGGCATTCCACTTACAGGACCAGGCCGAACAGCCCAGCGAGCCCCCATATCACTGCCAATAAACACCCCCGCTGTCTGATCCCCAGTACTGCGCCCACTAAAAGACAAGTGTGCCAAAACATGCGTTTTGCAGTGTGAATCTTTCTGGATTCACTATGCTGTGCATTATTCCGCGGTCTTGTGGTTGGGTCCGGATTTGTAGTCTTTTCTTTGTTTTTTTTTTTTTTTTTTCATAGCCCAGGTGGGCGTCGGCGTCACACCTCCTGGGTGTATTTCCGGTGACGTCGGCATGCTTCCTGCGGAAGCTCCCACTCTTGGGCGCCATCTTCAGATTCTTTTTTTCCGCGGTCGGGTCTGGATCGTTCCCGTTTGGGCTCCAGACATTTTTGGAGAAAGGAGAAAGGAAAATACAGAAATCACGAAGGAAAGACTTCTGAAGACTCCAGGGGACTTCATCGACGAGGAGTCTGCAAAGGAAAAGGCGAATTCATCGAGAACCTCGACGACCGTCGACGAACACGCGACCAGGGAGGCCCTGAGCGCTCGATGATGGACAACACGCTGTTCAAGTTCTGCCGTAACTGCCACCACAAGTACGCGCAGAAGGACCAGCACCCGGTATGCAACCTTTGTCTACCGGTGAATCACGAAAGCGAGGACTGCAACGCCTGCTCTGCCTTTGCCCCGAAGACCCTTCGTGTGAGAGAGAGACAGAGGGTAGCGCACGCCACCCTGCAGGGGAAGGCCCCGACTCCGTCCCTCTACGATCTGGGGATGTCTTCCGAGGAAGAGGACAACGCTGCCGCCGAAGACGACAGCTACACGGTCGTAGAGACAGATTACACGAAGACTTCTGATAAGGTAGGAGACTCTCCGGCCCCCAAGAACCCGAGAGACTCTGAGTCTGAAAAAACGAGGGCAAGGCCCCGAAGCCGCCGATGCCGAAACACCAGGCGTCCGCGAGTACTCACAGGCCCAGCGGATCCTCTGAGAAGGAGTCCCCGGTGCCGAGAGCCGTTGAACAGCAGAAGTCTTTGAAAATCGTCCCTGAAAAGGACCGATTGACGCCGAGGGACAAGAACCCTAAACTACCGACGCCGACCAGAGACCCAAAATCCGGGTCGACGTCGAACACTTCGGCACGGCGCCGAGCCAACCGCCGAAAAGAGCGGCCGAACCATCCGACGCGGAACACGCGGCCGAGATGGAGAAAAAGAGAAGGCGCCTCGAGGCCGAAATGGAAAACATCGTGCAGCGGAAGAAGGAATTTGACGCAAAGATGAAAGCCTTCACGATCCCTCACAAGACCAAGCCACCGGTGGTGGAGGTGGTCGAGGAGGAAGACGAGGTCGCCGAAGAACAAGACCCGGACGTCGAGGTGGTCGACGACCAGGAAGAGTACGAGAATCCCTACGATAGTTACAACTATGGGGAGGAAGAGGACAGCAGGACGGACGCAGAGTCGGCCCCCTCTGACTTACAGGAGGTGGATTACCTGGATGTCAAGACCGACAGCCCGGAGGAGGCGGTCGACACGTATCCCTCGAGGCCCTCGCCGCCAGACGACATCGGGGCCTACAACTCGGTGATAAGGTCTGCAGCAGCGGCATTCAAGCTCAAGCTCGACGAAGAGAAGCAGAAAGCAAACTTCCTTCTAGAGACATTGCTCCCCACACAAACAAGGAGCCAGTACCTGCCAATGCTCGACAGCGTCTTGGCCCAGGGGAAGGAAGCATTCAGGGAGCCCGCAACATGCAAGGCAGTAACTCGCAGAACAGAGAAAAAATACAAACATTCCTCAAAAGACCCACCCTACATTCAGGGGACGGTCTCCGCAGACTCCATTATCACGGCGACCGCAAGGAAGAGGGCTAACGTACCCATTACCTCTGGACCACCACCGGATAAAGAGAGCAAAAGGATGGATCTAGTGGGCAAAAGGATCGAACGGAATGCCGCGACCCAATGGCGCATGGCTAACTTGAACGCCCTGATAAACAGGCACATGTACCAGATCATGGAGGAGCTGGGGCAGTTGGTGAAGGACCTGCCCCAGGATGCCAGGCAGAAGGCCGAAAAACTGGTTGAAGAAGGGAAGAACGCGGCAAATTCTTGCCTCAAGACGGCCCTGGATGGAGCAGACCCCTCCAGCAGGCTCATGATGATGGGTGTCACTGAAAGAAGACACGCCTGGCTAAGGATTTCAGGTTTCAAACCAGAGGTGCAACACAGCATTCTGAACACACCGTTCAACGGAGACACGCTTTTCGGAACAACAGTTGATGAGAAGCTCAGCCAACTGAAGAAAGATAACGAAACAGCAAGGTCCATGGGAGCATTGCAGTTCAGAGGCAGCAGAAGGGGCACACCGTCACGGAGGCCTGGCGGGAGAGGTGTAAACCAGCCAGGTACATCACACCAGGCTTTCCAACAAATGCACCAGGCAGACTCGCAGGCCCAGCAGGGTCAGCAGAAGCAGTCCTGGCAATACCAACAAAGAGGCCAGTCCTTTCGAGGGAGAGGAAATGGACGTGGCCAGAATAGAAGAGGGGGACAGCAGCCCGCTTCTAAGTGACTTCAAAAAGCTCCGTGCGCCCACCCACAGAAAAGATCCCAGGGGGCAGCACGTACAGAGGGATCAAGACAAGCTAGACATCTACGACCACATAACACCAGTGGGAGGAAGATTAAGATTTTACCTCCAGGAATGGAGAGAAATCACATCAGACAAATGGATCCTCAACATCATCCAATTCGGATACTGCATAGAGTTGGAGGGGAGGCCAACAAGCAGAAAACCAAAAAGAAAACAACTAGCAAGCAAGCAGCTAGAGTGCCTTCAGGAAGAGGCAAGGGAATTCCTGCGGAAGCAGGCCATAGAACGGGTACCCTTCAAGGAAAGAAACACAGGAATATACTCAACGTACTTCCTGGTGCCAAAAGTAGACGAGACAATGAGGCCCATTCTGGACCTAAGGTTCCTGAACAAATTCATAAGAACGCAAAAATTCAAAATGACCTCCCTGCAAGAGGTGCTCCGGCAATTACAGATCGGGGACTTCATGGTCACAATAGACCTCAAAGACGCCTACCTGCACATCCCAATGAACAGAAGGCACAAGCATATGCTCAGGTTCACCATCGGAGAAAGCCACTACCAGTTCACGACACTAGCCTTCGGGCTAAAATCAGCACCAAGGGTCTTCACAAAGTGCCTCGCAGCAGTCGCAGCGCACCTACGAAGGCAGAGGATACACGTATACCCTTACCGGGACGACTGGCTGGTGAAAGCAAACTCATACCAGAAATGCAAGGCAGCACGCACATACGCACATAAGCCTGGGGTTCTCCATCCATTGGAAGAAGTCATCAATGGAGCCGGAACAAGTGAAGATCTTCCTGGGAGCACAGATCAACACCTTACAGGGCAAGATGTTCCCCAGCGAGAAGAGGGCGAGGGCGCTGGTGAAGGAAACTCGCCTCTACCGGAAGGGACAAGCTCGGACAGTGAGGACTGCGAGCAAGATCATGGGGATGATGGCATCATGCATCCACCTGGTACCGAATGTACGTCTCCACATGAGACCCATTCAAGAATGGCTACAGGAGTAATGGTCCCAAGCTACAGGCAGTTGGGAGGATCTAGTGGTTGTAACGCACGCAGTGCAGAAGGAGATGACATGGTGGACCATGGAAAACATAACAAGGGGAAAGCCTCTAACGCCCCCAACGCCAACAGTGACCATCACCACAGACGCATCCCTGAAAGGATGGGGCGCTCACATGGAGGAGCTCAAGGTGAGGGGACTGTGGACGCCAGCAGATGCGACAAAGCACATCAATTACCTAGAATTGAAGACAATCTTCCTTGCACTGAAAGCTTTCCAAACAAGACTGTACAAACACAAGGTGCTGCTACAGACAGACAACACCACTGCGATGTTCTACATCAACAAGCAGGGGGGCACACAGTCAGCCCCGCTTTCATCGCTGGCGCAGGAGATATGGAGATGGGCCATCCCTCTCAAAATAGACCTGCTATCCATACACCTACCAGGGAAGGACAACATACAAGCTGATTGGCTCAGCAGACAGACATCGGCATCCCACGAGGGGGAGCTCAATGCTCAGGAGACAAGGCGGCTGTTCGACAGATGGGGAACACCATCAGTGGACCTGTTTGCCACACGCCGGAATGCAAAATGCCAAAACTTCGCATCCAGACAGCCCGAGGAGAGGTCACTGGGGAATGCCCTATGGATAGATTGATCCGGGACATTTGCTTACGCCTTTCCCCCGATACCACTGATGCACAGAGTGCTGAGCAAGTGCAGAGCGAGCAACATGACCCTGATACTGGTCGCGCCACAGTGGGCCAGACAGACATGGTACTCGCAGATCATGGAGATGACGCAGTGTGCACCCCACAAGATTCGGCAAGAGGAAAGACCTACTCTCCATGCAGAACGGAGAGGTGCTACACCCAGAGCCAGAGAGCCTGAGCCTGGTAGCGTGGCTCCTGAGGACATAGAGTTTGCACATTTGAAATTGCCAGAAAGCACCCTGAGGGTCCTTCGTGAGGCACGGAGGCCCAGCACTCCGAAGTGCTACGTTGCGAAGTGGAAAAGATTCACAATGTGGTGCAGGAAAGAAAGACTTCACAATAAAATGAAGAAGGACTCCACAGTGCTAAAGTACCTGACACACTTGCTGGAGAAGAACCTTAGCTCATCCTCGTTAAGAGTTCACTTGGCAGCGATAGTCGCCTACACAAGGTGAGAAACGTGCAGGAGTTTCTTCACATCACAGGTGGTGAAGAGATCCCTAGAAGGAGCGAAAAGGATCGCACCACCCAAGCGGGTGCCGCCACCGGCATGGAACTTGAACATAGTCCTAACGGAACTCATGAAGGAACCCTTTGAACCACTTCACAAGGCCTCCCTAAAGATGCTAACTATGAAAACAGCTTTCCTGGTTGCAATAACGTCCTTACGAAGAGTAAGCGAGCTTCAGGCGCTGACGCTACAAGAACCCTACATACAAATACACAATGATAGGGTTGTTATGAGGACTGACCCACACTTCATGCCGAAGGTGGTATCCAAATTCCACATGAACCAGTCTATACAGATACCGATTTTTTTCCAAAAACCAACAACTAGCGCAGAGCGAGCCCTGCACACCCTGGACGCCAGAAGGGCAGTCATGCACTACATTGAGAGGACGAAGGGACACAGGAAGACAAAACAGTTCTTTGTGTCATTCGCAAACAGTTTCATGGGAAAGGCAGTAACCAAAAAGACTATTGCACGATGGATCGCACAGACAATTCAACTCTGCCACAAACGTGCAGGACAAGAGCTAGCAGAGGGGACACGTGCCCACTCCACTATGAAAAAGGATGCTACAATAGCTTTCCTAGCTAACACACCCATACAGGACATATGCCTGGCGGCAACATGGGCTTCGGTGCACACGTTCACGAAGCACTACTGTGTGGATATACAGATGAACAAGGAAGCACAAGTCGGACAAAAGGTGCTCCAGCACATATTCAATAAGCAACGCTCATCTTCCACCCAGCCGCCACAGAGAGGAGAAACCGCTACAAAATCTATCCACAGCATAGTGAATCCAGAAAGATTCACGCTGCAAAACAAATAGTTTTCTTACCTGTCGGTGTAGTTTTGCAGCTTGAAGATCTTTCTGGATTCACTAGCGAACCCACCCACCTCCGCCAGAAAGATGAGGCTGGAGAGAGAAGAGGTGGATATATAAAAAAAAAAAAAAAAGAAAAGGTGAAAGGACTTGAAAGTACAAAGCGGTAAAATATCACCTAAATAGGACATTGCCATTACTTCGGAAACGAAAGAAACACGGAAAAAAAGACCCCGAAGATTGCGCCCAAGAGTGGGAGCTTCCGCAGGAAGCATGCCGACGTCACCGGAAATACACCCAGGAGGTGTGACGCCGACGCCCACCTGGGCTACGAAAAAAAAAAAAAAAAAAGAAAAGATTACAAATCCGGACCCAACCACTAGACCGCGGAATAATGCACAGCATAGTAAATCCAGAAAGATCTTCAAGCTGCAAAACTACACCGACAGGTAAGAAAACTATTCGTAATTTCCTATCCGGCCTCCCACTTGTCAAGTGCATTGTCCTAGACTTATAAAGTCCTTCAGGCTGCGAGAACGTGAAGAAACGGTTACGTTTACTCCTTTGAGGCGAGGTGAGGCCCGCACTTCTGTACATCAGACACAGGTAACGGCCTGCAGAACTCACAGTGCTGCGGTCCTTAATACATGTTGTTGGACCGTCTGATATGTCGTCTGGGTACATACAGTGGTTAGCTTCGGAATCATGCACTCTTAGGAACAGCTCTCCCTCCCGACCTGCCCCGCCTCCCAAGCACTGAACACGCATCTGGGCAAGTAGCCCCGCCACCTCAGCACTAACCACGCCCTTCTCCAGCCCCCGTCCTGCAGGTCTCATATGTCGTGCACACCTCTGATGTTTACTTCTGTGTTGCTGGTAAAGAGAAGAAAAAATGTGCCCTTTGGGTGAACATAAAAATAAAAGAAAGGAGAGATGCGTGTTGAAAGGGAAGAGAGTGCACACAAGCCGGCGGGCTGAGCCAGGCTCTAAGTGCTGAGAAACTGCCTCATCTATGCCGCTCTGTCAGGTATTGCCTGAGACTTCTTGTAAAAACATTCCAGGAAGGTGCGGAGTGGTGTAGTTAGACAGGGACTCGCACACTCTGAGCTCCTGCGGAAACACTGGTAGTAGCGACTAGCAAGAGAGTGGCTAGGTGAATTTTACAGCCAGACTAGCTTTGGGAAATTCATGCCACGGTCACTAAACGAGGCATTGGCTATTGTGAGCCTAATTACCAGCTGCGAAGATCAGAAACCATTCTTTAAAATCCGGGCTCCCTCAACTGCCACACTGCCTGACCCCTGGGTGTAAATACTTTATCTATAAATGCTCACTTACACACTGTAAACTAGGAGATAACTTTGATCTCAGCGTCCGCTTTTGTCCATATTGGAGTCACCCAAGCAGAGCACCTGTGATTACTAAATAGGCGCTTGTGGTGGGTGAAGATCTCTTCTATAATCAGGGCTTTGCCTCTTAACTGTGTTCTATGATCTTGGACAATTCTTGTCATCTCCCATGTGCTGGGATGTGTTTGCGCATGTATTAAGCACAATTTGAAAGTGTGCACCTTTACAGGAGAATCCACTTCGAAGCACGAACCCCCGAACCTGACCGAATGTTCACTTTTATTACTAATTATTATGTAGCGTAGGTAGGAGAAGACAAAGTACACGCTCGTGTACATCAAGGGAGGACTACACAAAAATGTTTCTCATTGTTAGGCACAAGGAGATTAAGTAATTTGCCGAGAATCACACTGTGTTAATCCAGGAGCGCGGCTAGGATTCGAGCCTAGACTACGAGGTTTCAAGTTCTGCAGCTCTGGCCACTCGGGCAACCTCCTCAGATTTGCAGCATTGGCACTTTACACTTTGAGGGTCAGTGTAAATATTCAAGGCACTTCATTTATTCAATCGTTCATCCATTAACTCACTCTGAGGAGCCGGGTGATTGGCAAACAGTCTGGAGACTCCCACAGGTCCAGAGAGACTTGCGCTACTCGTGTGACTGGTTCCTTTGCAGTGGGACATGGCTGCAGTCCGGGATTAGAGAGTTCCCTTCCAGAGAGACCTGTGCACCAGTGAAGCATGAGTGTACAAACTTCCTTGGAACCCGCCATAGTGTAACACTACCAGCACGAGACAACGCAGCATGGCACAGCATGGAGCCAGCCTGAATTACTTGTATTCAGGGCCTATCGGATTATGCGGCAGGGGAGGACCAGAATATAGGCAGAGTTGACTAAATTATACGCCAAGAAAAGACTAATTATGTGGTGTACTGCAGTACATACATTTTGAGGCAGTATTCTTCACTAATTTGCCATTTCTGTTACCCTTGTTAACACCATATGGGCTGGTTTCACTTTATTAATATCAGTGTAACCCCTAAATGCAGGAATGTAAATGTAAATGTAAATGTAAATGTGCTGGATTTGTAGAGCGCACAGCTGCCCGTGAGCGTCCCGGCGCTTGCTTAGGGAACCCGTCCTGGTATTCCCCTGTGAGAAACCCCGGCAGGGTGTCCACAAGGTGAAAGCCAGGCATCCCGCCGCGAGGGGCCGTAGTGGAGATTAAGCAAGCTATTGCCCAGAGTCGCAGAGTGTGACCCCATGAGTTGAGTAGGCACCAGAGCGAGAATTGTCGAGTCGTGGAATTTTTGAACCCAAGACCCGCCGAGGCGGGGAATCGAACCCTGGTCCACGGTCGATCTCAGCTTCCGGGTCTGCCGCCTCTAACCACTGAGCCACGCTTCTCCACGGAATCCGTACCCTCTGAAGTAGCGTGTTATTAACTTTGATACATCTTAACTATAAATATTTTTTTGTTAAAGTCTGCAATTTATTGAAAAATGTGGCAAATCCTCAATTATGTGGAAAACTCCAAGGTGGCAGAATCGCACAATTCCAGCGGCCCTGCCTTTATTTGCAGGATATAATGAGCATGTGCAGCGCCCTCTTGAATTCTGTAGTCTACTCAGCCCACATTATAACACAACACCCCATCGCCTTGTGTGCATAGTGTGGCATAAGAGGACAGAAAACAGTGTGACTTGGCGGGATTATACTGTTCAGTATGACCCAAGATAGAAGACAGCCAAAAGCGGTTGCACTGTTTTTCCTACTCTCAGCCGGCAGTGGTAGAACTGGGTATACTACTCACAGCCGGCAGCAGTAGCACTGCGTATACTTCTCAGAGCAGGCAGTGGTAGCACTGTGTATACTTCTCAGAGCCGGCAGTGGTAGAACTGGGTATACTACTCACAGCCGGCAGCTGTAGCACTGGGCACACTACACACAGCCGGCAGCAGTAGTACTGGGTATGCTATTTACAGCTTGCAGCAGCAGCACAGGGTATACTACTCATAGCCCCTTGTTGTAGCATTGGGTATTTTACCCACACTTGGCAGTAGTAGCAGTGTGACAATGTTGCAATTGTAATAATGATATGTGTTTATATTTGTTTTAATATAGTTTGTGATTTTTTTTAATGAAATATGTTTTAATTATTCATTTTTTAGATTTAGTAGCTGGTTGGGTTTGGAGGGGATTAAGGTAGTAGGTTTAAAACAAACATTGAAAATGTAATAGGTCTCGCCTTTCATTAAGTTAAAGCCATTTGCTTTGCTATACAATACCATCAGCAGAGCAAATGGCTTTAACTTAATCAAAGGTGAGACCTATTGCATTTTCAATGCTTGTTTCTAAGACTTAAGAGCATCAATAATTTCCTCAAGTGGTAAGAGAGTATCAGGAATGGAAGGAGGGTTAGGGATTACCTGAAAAAAAATTTGATATCACTTTCAGAAGGAGTTAGATCTTCTGTATACAATACCTCATAATGGGATTGTTAGGTATTTCTAATGTCAGAATCCGAGGACATTATATTGTTATTATGTGCACTACGAATAGAACCACTAGTTTTCCGTTCCGTTTTGATTTTTAAATATTGGACAACATTTTACCAACCTTATTCTGGCCTCGGTGGTATTTGGACTTAATTTTAAGAAGGACATTACATGCGTTGACCGTAGTAATCGTATTCAGGGCAGACTTTGCTTTAATCCGTTCTTGTAAGCTCGAGGAGGATTTGGAGGTGAAGTAGGTATGATCAAGAATTTTTTTATGTTGGAGAGCTGAGAGGTACTTCGCACCCAATACTCTTCTTTCTGGCTGAGTAGGCAATATTGAAGGCCCTGAAGGACGCCTTAACATGAACAGAGCTATCTTTGGATTGATTGAATTGAAAAAAATAATTACTAAGAGGTTGCTTCCAAAATAAAAATATGGTCTGATAGTAAAGGATGATTAAAAAGCCTTGTTTAGAGGTGTTGAGGAACATATCAAAAGAAGACAAAACAGGAGCATGATCAGAAATAAAAATAGAACCAATTTATGATGATTGAATAGAGGGAATGAATAGAGGGAAGTAATGATTTGTAAAACAAAATATAATCAATACGAGACCTAGTGTGTTGTACATTAGAAGAAAATGTGAATTCATACATATATCAGGATTAAACGTTTTCCATACATCAAAGAATGGACGCGAGGAAATGGTGGATTGAAAAGCCTTGTGAGACTTATCGGGTTTAAATTTACAATTGGACTTTAATCGGTGAACGGGTCTAACCAGTCATTAAAATCACCAGCAACAATGACATTAGGATTAGAAATAGAAGAAAGTTTCAATTTAACATTTTGCTAAAATTCAGGGTCAGATTTAACAGGGCCATAAATATTAAAGAAAGTAGCTTGCTTTTGAAATATAATAGCGTCAACCAAAAGCCATCTATCGCCCATTCGTATCACATTCAGTTGATAAAATCTGAATATTCAGTTACTTGTGAAATAGAATGGCTACACCACCTGTATGATTACTAGCAGGAGAAAAAATAACTTGACTAACCCATTGACGCTTACGTTTAAGTGATTCAACATCATTACAGTGTGTTTCCTGTAAAAAAGCAACATATGTATTAAGTTTTGATAGATGAGAAAGTACCATTTGATGGGATGACCCAGACCACGGATATTCCACGAGACAACATTAAACATGGTGTGGGGTGAGGGAAAGCATACTTGAACAGGCACAATGGGCTGCAAGATCCATAAACAAGACAAAAAGACACAGTTTGTCTACCATGATATAGTATAAGTAGACAAATATGAAAAAATAAATGGATAAGGAAAACACTCCTGTTGAAACAAGAATAGTAAGAGGAGATCAGAAGGAAAACAGTTGAGGAAGAGGAATGGGGGAAAGAAATAAGAAAAAGAAATATGAAAGAGAGATATAATCTAAAAATCATCTGATTAATCAAGATGGGTCACAGGCATGCAGGACAGTTTTTAATCTGCTGCCGTGCATAGTGCGAGGAGGGAATATCTGTAAAAACTGTCTCAAGGGTTGCCCCATTTAGCAAATGCACGCACTTCTCCGAACACCTCCCCAAACGGAAAGCAGACCATGGGAACTACTGGACACGATCTTAGAGACACACTGCCATGAACTGTAGGTAGTGTGTGAAGTAACCTAGTTTTGTCATATGCTTGTAAAAAGAAACGCATGAACCGATAACATATGAGAGTTTAAAGTTGTAAAACACACCTTAGGGCAAGCCCAATATATCTAGCATGATGCCTATATGTGGGATAAAAATGCGAAAGTGGGAGATCTCCATTATGTTTTTTATAAGCATACACTTACGGTTGGTTAAGACACCTACACTGAAGTTAAATTTGATGTGATAGAAAAAAATTTCAGGGACGTGGTGTTGTAATAAATAATAATAATTAAACTACAAGTAAAAGCTCCAAAAAAATTAAATATGATGCACCAATACCAGGCCTGAAACCACTGTGTGGCTTTGTAAAACAATTAAGAGTCATAATGGAAAGTTTCAAAGTTGAGCCTGTGCGCCACAGTGGTACTTGTTTCAGGGATTCTGTTTAGAAACAGAACTATGTCTGGGATCACAGAACGTCAGTATGTAAGGACTAAGTCACCATATTACATCAGTACCTATGGGCTTGAATCCTGACTTGCTCATAGTGCCTTACCTGCCCATCTAACCTTCTAACCTTCCCAGAGTAACAGGTAAGTTGGCGCCCCAGGACAGAACACTCTAGTTCCCCAGGGGAACCGCGGTACAGGTCATCCTTTCGTTCTCTCACTCATGCATGTGTATTATAAAAAATGAAAGACACAAGGAAAGTTAACTATAATTATTGAAAGTATTGTGCGCTAACATGTTGCAACTGTGTGGCAATTAGGAAACCTATGCAACTGAGCAGAGTAATTCGCATTATCAATAAGGAGTACACAATGAAAAACTCTATCATGGTGTATGATCTATTTGCCTAAGTCTAACCTCGCTACGTGAGCACAGTCATATATCACTAATCTCTGAGTTTAGAGCCGGGCCCCATACCTTGCATTTGCTGTTAGGTGGTCTACATCTCAGATTGCGCAAAGCTGGCACACTTGTCACAGGGTCTTTCCTCTGCTAGAAATTCTCCCCTCTATTTTCAAAACGGCAAGTCTTGGCTTAAATGATGTGAAATGCCATGCTAGAAAGCAGCTGCTGGCGCTGTTTCATGTCCTTATATAGGAATAATTCACCTTGCCCTTATATAGGCATAGAAATCATAACCATATTTAGACATAACCCATCCAGTCCAAATACAGGCATGGCTACTTCCAGTAGTTCCAAAAAGCCACAAGGATTTCTTGGAAAACTCTGCTTCAGCAGTCATGAACATCCCCTTTCTTGAATATTGATTTGTCCTAGAAATCATGGAGTTTTCAAAGAACTACCATTCCCTTGGGGTTCTTTGTGATGTTATGTCTGACTTTACGTCAAACCAGGCACCTTCAAGGTATAAATATGCCTACACTTGCCCTAGCAAACACAGGGTGGTTCGGAGCAGCTCGACTATCTACTTGCCAGACGCAGCTCGTTACAGCAAGTGCCGAAGGAAGCCGACCCTCCAGCTGACGCACTGACCGAGAAGCTGTCCTTTCTCTCGATGAGAATCCAGGTCCAGTGTTTCCAATCTCCCCTCACCGGGTGTTGGGAAATTAAGTCCGAGACCGAGATACCAGACCTCCTTCATTCTAAAACCAAGGTACGGAGCTGATTAGACCCTAAGAGGAATCTTGGATAGATTCTTGGCAAATAAACTAAACCTATGCTACACCATACTTCTTCCCTCGTACTAGACCTAGGTTAGGTGCATTGGGGTAGGCGTATTTTAGAAGCACCAGTTGAGTACTTTTACCTTTGTTATTTATGTATGTATTTTATTGCTTAGAAACCATACCATGCTTTTACATTATTATTTTATAATGCTGTTCTCGGTGTACGCATTATACTTTACAGCCAGTATTACGATTGTAGCAGTTCATTTCTTTTGCATGAGATAGAAGACTGTTCAATAAATCCTTTTATTGAAAACGCCCGTCTCTTTTTCTCTACACCTCCGATGAAACGAAGCATGCACGAATGACTGAGTAAAATATCTATCTATTGTTTCCACGACTCTGAAGATACGTTTTATCTTGGGGAAACAAAGTTGTCATGTTTATGCGATTGTCAGAAACTAATCCCTTCTTGTGTATTCGAAAAATTTCTAGTGACCTCTGAGCTAGCTGGTATTCACAATTGTCTAATATATTCGATAGAGACCTAGTCAACATAAGTCCTACGTCAAATCTATAGGATATATTATTCCAATGCGCAGAGCCTATTGGGAATATAGGAACTATACTACAATCCGATATGTGGGTCCTCCCAAGGTTAATGTCTCAGCCCTACCCTGTTCAACATCTACGTGGCTTAAATCGCTAATATTATCCGATCCCAAGGCATCACCAGCAAATCCTACACCGACGACACCAAACTCATCCTATCCCTAACGGACAAGACAATCACCACCAGAACTAATGTCACTAGCTGCATGATCATGGTAACAGAATAGAGGAGATCATTCTGCTTGAATCTCATCTTATTTTTGCAGTTGTTCTTTTTGCATTTAAAGCTCAACTCCGATAAGATGGAAGAGCTGCTCTTGTGAAACAAGAACTCTCCATGGGATTCCAGGGGTGGCTGGCAGAGCTAGGACTACTGACCATGCCAGAAACCAGGGATTCATCCTGGAAGACAAACTCCACATGACTGCTCAATTCAAGGCAGTGAGTTACTCCTGCTTCCACATGTTGCGTATGTTACAAAAGATCTTCAGATGGCTGCCCCAGAACAACAGATGTACTGTCACGCAAGGACTCATCACAAGCAGACTGGACTATGGCACATTACACTGTTGGGATTTCCAAACAGCTCTTACACAGACTCCAGATAATCCAGAGCGCTGCTGCAAGACTCCTGCTCAACCTCCCACATCTCACCACACCTTCGAGAGCTCCACTGGCTCCTCATTCACAAACAAAGCCAATTCAATCTTCTCACACACACATACAAAGAAGTCATAACATTGGACCAGCATACCTGAACAGCTAAGTACACTTTCAGCAGCCTGCCAGGCACATACATTCTGAATAACTCTCCCTCACTCACACCCTCCGCATTCACAAATTAAGACCTGGAGGTTGCTAATTTTCTTGCATCGCACCCAAAACCTGGAACAACCTCTCACAACACATCAGAGCCTCCTCGCTTCTGGAGCTGAAGATGTGGCTCTTTGACTAACACTGTGAGGCCTCATGTCTGCCCACCTGCTCAAACAACTGGATACCCTCCCGGGTGATTAGACTGCTATACAGATCCACATAACGTACTGGGGCAGGGGTTATGGCTCGATGCCAAAGTCGTTTTGGTGCCATTTTGAAACCATTGGTGTCTAGTGGGCCCCCCTGTAAGAGGGGGGATGGGCAGAAATGCTTGTTTGTCCCTTTTGAGGTAGTGCAATGAGGGGTATGGCCAATGCCAAAGTGCATTGCCCTCTCTTCTTCCTTTTGCTCTAAATGCAACATCTCTGCTTATTAGTGGGCTTTCCAACATCCTCCTCCCCGCCGTTAACAAAAAAAAAATAAGTCTTAGGCTGCTTGGAAAGCTCTTTCCTAGCAGCTCAAGGTAAACATAACATAAAATAATCCCTCTGGACCAGAGCGTCAGAGGGGCTTTCTACACCTCTCCAATGTTGGTCAGTGTTGACAGACTCACTGAGCAGGTAGCCCTGCCGAAGACCGCACTTAAGAGGTTTAAAAAACAACAATTGGCAAAGCCAAAAGGTCTCTTTTTAGTTACCAATCCAAATAGAATCAATAACTAAAAACAAATAAGCGATAAAGCGGTATATGTTAAAAAAAAAAAATAGGATGAGGAGGGGAGAACTGAAGTTACCGGTGGGTGGGCAAAGCAACATGGGGGGAATGCAGAAACAAGAAGGGATGGGGAATCTGATGCAAAAGCAACACAGGGGATGGTGGAGGAACAGACGTGAAAGCAACACAGGGATAGGGGGACAGGGATGCATCACAGCAATCTAAGGTGGACATGTTCTGTAGTTTCAACTAATCCGTGTGATTTGCACATTGTTTGGACAGCATAAACTAGGGCTTGGTGTCAAGAATCATTCCAGATATCCCTCAGGATATGTTTGCTTATAGACCAGCTAGTTAACAGTACCACTGTTAGCCCCCATAACTTATCAGGGAACTAATGGTTCTTGGCAAACACTGAGCATGACAACCATGTCCACTCAGGGATCATGAAACCGTACAGAACCTTTCGCTCAGTCACTCGTGCTCACTTATTCTCAGAGAAGTATAAAGAGAATACACAGTGGGAAGTTTTCAATATATTTATTGAACCAACGTTCTTCTCGTATAGAATACATGTGCTGCAATGATTAATAGACAGAAGCAGATAAAAGTGATTCAAGCACCAAAAGCGTGAATAGTAGATATACATCTACCACAGTGCTAAAACAATGTGTATATGCAGACATATAGAACAAGGCAGTAATCAAGCGTACTCCTACTATGCGAAACCTACTCTGTGTACCTAGAGTGTATGTAGGTCTAGAGCCGAGAATCCTCCCAAGGGACGATCCAACCCCATTACCTGGTGAGATAGAATGAGAGACCCCGTCTTGGTCACAAATTTGACACCCCTCTCGAGATGTCAGACCTCTGTGTTGTGAATTCTCAACATGCATGGACCTCTGGTGTCAGCTGGAGTGCCTCCTTTGCTACTCTATCGGGATGCTCATCTTTTATAATAGAAAGCAGCCTTGCGATTTTCGTATAGATTAGAGATGTCATGGATTATGTAGATAGCCCAGTCGCCCCGTGGATGAAGATAGAGATGACTTTTGTTCGTAGTGCGAAATGAGACCTTGTACATGGTGTTCAGGACATTGTGATAATGTTGTGCAAAGCTAGATGTGTACGCAAGTTTAGTTTCGGGGAAACTAATAAAACAATGTCGCACACGCAAATATTTGCAAAGGGTTACTGCTGAAAAATAGGACAATGTAAGAAATAAGCTGCTTTGCTACATGAGCCTAACTCAAGAATATAACCGGGGGAGGCAATAGGAAGAAGCACACGTGTGAGCGCAAAACAGGGAGAGAAGTACCTGAGGAACACTGCTCAAACATGCACTCTAATGGAGTACTCCACACAAAAGAAGTAGTGCTTTGAAAAAACAATCAATGAAAGCAGCGATGCAAGCCAATCAGAGTGATGGTAAAGAGGCAATGCTCTATGGCAAGGACGAACACATGATTGAAAAGTTTGGGCACAATGAAGACGCAGGCAAATGAGACTTGACAAAGAAAGCCAACCACTAGTAAGTGACTGACGTGCTCCAAGCACCTGTATGTTTATGGTAAGCCACAATATGCAACAGACAAGGCATGCACTGTCTAGTAGACTTGACCTAAAAAGGAGAATCGGAGAACAAACTTGAAAAATTAACCAATCAACCACACTGATATAAAACTATCCCTAACCTCTACAGTCCACCTTCCTTCCAGCCATCTTGAACACATTTCCTGACTTCAACTTAACTGAAGGTGTCCCCAGCAGATTCCAAATTGATGATCAGTTTCATTTAAAGCACATCAGCATACAGGATTTATAGGCAGACATTTGGAGACTTGGAGACTTGGTATGCAAAAAATATTATTGTTTGGCTCTTAATTCCGTCTTGAGCTTCATTGTGAACACCATCAATTCCAGGAACACCTTAGCTATCTTATTTTTCTCGATTGCCAGATCCTCCTCCCTGGGGCAGAGTAATGGGGTTGAAATTGGGAACAAAATAGGCTTCACTACGTTTCTTTTCTGATTATGTCTGCCTTCAGCACTTTATCCCTCCACTCAACGATCATAAGGGAATCCAGAATTTTCTACCAAAATGTGGATAGACTTGAGGTGTAATTTTAAATGTGGTTGCTTGTCTTCAGCCTATCCTCCTAGCAAATCATCAAGCACCAGTAATTTTCATGAATGTTTTGACTGGGAAACGTGACAGGACCCCAAACATCCTGATGTGTGTCTCTGTTAATTATTTACAGTATCAGTGTACAGTATCAGTGTTTGACTGAGGTTGAGCTAGTTTTAAATGAGACCTACTTTTGCAGAGTCTCCAGTCTCCGTGGTTAATCTTTCCATTATATGAATTCTCTGCCCAGCCTTTTGCCGTTCATGTTGCACTCCATGTATCCTAACTCTTACTTTTTTCCTCCATAATCTTCACTGCTGCTTTTGATTTGCTTACAGTCTCAGACATCCCCAAATGCAGTGAGAGCCTCTCAGCTTTGTGACCTCAGAAGCCTCTTTTTCACCATTTTTAGGTCTCAAGCTTGAGACCATACTTGCGCTGTCTCTTGCAAGACATATTGTCAGCTTACTGAGCGATTAAAAGACACCCTTTGCTTACCTTTGGTTGGCTTCATCGTCAATTTAATTTCCTTACTTCTCTTTGGTCAGCGTACAGTTCCTCTTAGTGTGTCTGTCCCTCCTCTGGCTCATGGCTCAAGTACTGTTATCTTTTGGCGCCCAGTGCACTACTTGCATGTTTTTGGAGTTATTTTCTTTTATTTTCGCTGTAGCATTCCATAAAAGTGTATGTATATGCACCCTCCCCCCCCCCTTTGCATTGTTGTTGCTCCGTTTTTGTTGATGGCTCGTTGCTTCTTTCCCCGTTATTTCTCCATTGTTTCTCCGTTGTGGTTGTTTGCCCCATCATTGTAGCATTGTCGTTGCTTGCCTCATCATTAACTGTCCCAGTTTTTGCCCCATCCACCCTCCTCAGGCATGGTTACTTGCAACTCGACATGCTCCTTCCTCCCGCGTTGCTGGCACTGAACCCCACATTCTTGCTTGCACCACCCATCTCTAATGTCATTGTGCGTTCTTGCTGGCTCTGCTCCACTCCCGCATATGTAGCTTGTTCTGTGCTCTCATGCCAGAAAATTTAAGCATTGTTGAAACCAATAGGTCTCGCCTATGTAAGACCTGCTTCGTTTTCAATGTTTCCTTAGGCATGTTTTACAGCAGCACCGCTGCTGTGCAGCCTGGCTGAAAGATAAAAAACAATTAACAACAAGCATTGGCATAGCCAAAAGGTCTCGTTTTTGGGACCTTATAAGTATTTAGTTATGCAGCACAATATCCTTGGTGCAACAACATCAACTGTTGCATGGCTAAACACTTATAAGGTCTCAAGACCTATTAGCTATGCCAATGCTTGTTCAGTATGATATAAGCTGAAGTTAAGGAAATACCTATTGTGCTCAATTGCTTGTCTCAGAAGTGAAGATCAACAACTAGCTATGAAATTTGTTAGATTTAAAGAAGCTGCTGAGAAACTGTTGAGTGCTGTTTAAAATAGTCTGTATCCATGATGGATTTTAAAAAGATTTCCTTTATTTCGATTGTTATATTTGGATTTTTAGTAAATCATCTACTATTACAGGTGCATGGTATGTGAATCAGGATTGCAATTAGTTTTCTCTATTTGATATTAATTCTCTGCATCTTAAAGTGACGTAGCGTCTTATGTGACTCTTTTCAAAACGTTTTATATTTGCATGTTTTACTCTTTTCTGTAATGGTTTTAATTAAGGTTTTAATTAATTATACCGTGCCTATCCCCGGCATTTGGTGGGTGTTTTACTGTTACCAAGTTTTTACTTGTATTCACCTAACGGTCAAACAAAAGGCCTCTACCGCTTTTGAAACCTATTTCACCTTCCAAAAATGTGTTAGTTATCCATCATGGACCTTACCCTCTTAAATGACTGACGTCGCCTGCATTTTCGAGGGAAGACGTTGACATGCATTTTTCATACCATAACCCGTTTTTTCATTCACAACAATGTGTGTTGCGCTCTGCTCTCAATACAGTGTAAAAGAGTCGGAGGCAGGATTTGGAAACGCGCACAAGACGACCCTGAAAGAGTAGGAACGTTACATACACACAAGCAGAATTAAAACTTTGTAGCTCTTTTATGGCTATGAGAAGAGGTCCGACCTCTTCTAAGCCAAATAGAAACGCATATATTAAAACAACATAAATGGGACGACGATTATTGGCGAAGGGGGTCATATGCTTACAGTTCGCAGAAGCTAGAAAAAATGCAAACACGTAAGTGGTGCTCAAGCAGCAGCGCCAAAAGTGAAAGCAATCACACTCCAGATGGCGCCTTGGACGCAGAAAGCTGGCAGCTGTGCACGTTCACGCTCGCATGAACGCTAGCATTAGGCCAGCAAAAGCCTGTGGGTATCACTTTGAAAACCCACTTACTAAAGTCGAGCAAGCAGCGCATGCGCTGCTCGAGGCTCGACCTGAAAACGATATGATGCAGTAAATGCTAGCAGTTTCATAGTGCTTTTTTGGTGCTTTTTTGTAGATTTTCAGCCATGCTGCACAACATCCACACACTTATGTGTACCAGGTTGTCAATTGGTGTCTCCAATTATGCTGCAGTGTGGGAACTAGAAAACTTTTTTGCTGCCATGGCACTTTCCAACACATTGTCTCCACCCTGACCGCTCCAGACTTTTATCACAGAAGCTGCTGCCACCCCTGTGATCCTGTGAACACATGACCTCAGTCGTGGTACAGCAGTGGTGATGGGAGAGACCATTCCCCACTGGAACCCACCTCAGAATTTAACCACCTTCCGGGACTGAGGGAGGGCGCGTCTACATTCTCAATTTGATCTCTGCCTGTTTAGTGTGCACCTCGTAGGAGAACAGTCTGGCAGAGTCTTTTTCCACCACTCAGGAGCTCCAATATTATGCAGCCACCATTAATCTTTACTCTACATTCCTTTGTTATATTGTGTGATCGTTCCTGAATCACATTTTTCTAGCACAGTGAATTTTCTGAATAGAGTGTACATCTTTATCTCTCTGTTTGTGTTCTTTGACCTTCACTTTTGTGATTTGTGGATTCCACTCCCTTGCAAGTTTGTCTCTGCTTACTGTTGGGATACTCCTTGGCGTCACTGTTTCTGTGCTTTTTTTTAAATTAAGTTAATTTCATTTGTATAGCGCATTCTTGCCCTGATGCGTCTAAGCGCTGTTTTGTTTCAGCTGCGAGTGTGAACCAAGACTGCCGGAAGAGTTACCAAGATTTGAATAACCAGGTCTTTACAGCCTTCCTGAAAGAGAGACTGGATTCATTTTTTATGCCCAGAGGAACTGTGTTCCATATTTTGAATGCTTCCACAACAGTGCTCTTTCCACCCCATCGTGCTTTTTGAAATCTAGGCTGTACCAATAGGTTGGCAGTGGCTGAACAAAGTTTCCTAACTGAAACATACTGTTTGAAACTGTGGTTCAGGAAGTCAGGGCCACGATTATGGATTGCCTTCTAGGTTAAGCAAAGCACCTTAAAGGGTCCTAACTGAAACATACTGTTTGAAACGGTGGTTCAGGAAGTCAGGGCCACGATTATGGATTGCCTTCTAGGTTAAGCAAAGCACCTTAAAGGGTCCTAACTGTAACATACTTTTTGAAACTGTGGTTCAGGAAGTCAGGGCCAAACTTATGGATTACCTAATAGGTTAAGCAAAGTTCCTTAAAGGTTATTCTTTGCTTAACCGGAAGGCAGTGCAGATCTTTTAAATTTTGAGCCACTGTACAAAATTTGGGGATTTTCAGTAGGAGCCTAACCGCAGTGTTTTGTAGAACCTGGAGTTTGTTTAAATTATATTTAGGGCTGGTAAGAAGCAAACTGTTACAGAAATCTATTTTAGACCGGATTAACGATGTAACTCATTTTTTTTGTAAGTTGGCTGGTATGAAATGCAGGGCTTTTTAAATTATTCTGAGGGTGTTAAATGTGGAATAAGTGAGTTAATTTACATGATCTGTAAGGTAAAGTTGGTATCAATAATCACCCCTAGATTTCGTGCCATTTCCACTAGAAAGGGGAGTTGGACCCATAACAGTTGGCCAGACTACAGGGCCCGAAAAATGTGATTCAGGTCCAAACAGTAGGACCTCTGTCATGCAGTTCTGAAATCTGTTTCCAGTGCTGCTATCATTTTTCCGTGTGGAGACCACAATTTGAGTGTTGTCAGCATAGGATGTGAGTGAAAATCAGAAATTTCTTAACAGGTCTGCTAATAGGGAAACATAAATGTTAAAAAGAGTAGGACTCAGTGAAGATCCTTGTGGGAGTCCACAAGGCAGGGAGAACCAGTAAGTGATAAATTCTTTAAGTTCACTACTTGCTTCCGATCTGCTAGATAGGATTTTAGTAGGTTCCATGCCTGACGTGTGACCCCACAGGTCATTAGGCGACTTAATAGTAGTTGGTTGACTGTGTCGAAAGCCACCAAAATTTTCAATAATTAAGTAAGGTTGCCCTGCATCCAGTCTGCCTGTTTTAGAGGTTGACTCCATTTTGACTTGCCTTTTGGGGCATATGCCAATTACAACTCTTTTTTTTTCACAACCGTATTTATTAAGAGTTCATGCATAAATCGATACAGCCCTCCACAGTCAGGAGGAGACTGTCAACGACAGACATTGAAAAAGGCATAGCAGTGAACCCAGAGTTATAAAAAACATACCCCAGTCCCCTCCCAGACCACCCAACCCCAACCGCCCTACTACACCCCCCCCTACTACCCACCCCTTATCCCTCCCGAACCCAGTGCACGTGTTCACAGCGTAGCAACATAAGATGCAAAACAAAGGTGGAGTCAGCCAACAGTCTAAGGTACGGGGTCCACATTCAGAGCCAACACATCATCAAGATCCGCGGGGGGGTCGAGGTGCAGACCCCTGTATTCCGCCCATCTCTTCCAAATTTTGTAGTGCTTCCGGGGACACCCTCTGGCCTCAAAGACAGGCAATTCCAGGCCCATAAGGAAGTCCAGTCCCGCTTTCCATGCACCCAGCGGGGGGGCACGAACACTTTTCCAGGCTTGGGCCAGATCTCGCTTGGCCACCACTAGTCCCAAAAGCAGCAGGTGGCGTTTGTAAACATTGCCCCCAACATTTTCCAGGATATGAAGGAGACCCAGCCTAGGGGTACGGGGCAGGTCCCACCCCAGCACCTCCGAAAGACAGTCCCAAACTCCCGCCCAGAATCTGGTCAGCCTCCCGCAGGACCACACAGTATGGAGAAGCGTCCCCCTCTCAGCACCACACCTCAGACACTCCGGGGCGGCTATAAGGCCCGCCCGCCACAGCCGTTCTCTAGTATAGTAGGCCCTGTGAAGGTACTTAAACTGAATAAATCTGAGACGGACAGCTATAGCAGCTCCCCGGGGGGATTCAAGCGCCTCGCGCCAGTCATCATCATCCAAGGGACCAATATCAATCTCCCAGGAGGCCTTCAACGACGAGAGGGAAGGGGAACAGTGTGTAACCAAGGAGCGATATATCTGAGAAACCTTTTTGTCGCCTAGGTCACCCATAAATAGCTTAGCCTCGATGGGACTGAAATCAGGGAGTTGCTCCAAGCCCACCAGACTCGGGCCAAGGGCATGACGGAACTGGAGGTACCGGAAGAATTGGGACTTAGGCATATTGAATTCAGAGCTAAGGTCCTGAAAGGACTTAAGCGTAGTACCGGAGAGAACGTGACCAAGGGACGAGATCCCGATCGCGTCCCAGCCGCCAAACCCGGAAAGGGAAGCCAGCGCCGGGAGCAGGCCATTATGCCACAACGGCGTCTCGGCCGTCAGTCTGCCCCACCACCCCATACGATGCAAAGCTTGCCGCCAGACCGCGAAGACCACCTGAGTGACCCTCGGCAATATCCTCCTCCGCCTGGCCGAGTACAGCAATGTGTGGAGCGTGGCTCCGCCCATCAACGAGTGCTCTAGAGCATAAGCCGGATCACTACGGTCCCCATACCACCACTCATTGAGCACGAGGAGGTGGGAGGCTTGGTAATAAGACAGGAGGTCCGTGGACGCCAAGCCGCCACTGTATGTAGAGAGAAAGCAGGTACGTAGCGCCACCCGAGAGGCGCCCCCGGCCCACAAGAACCTACCCAACACCGAGTTGACACTCCGGAACCATTGTGGGTCGATTCTATAGGGATGATTCTGCAGTTGGTAGAGGAGCCGAGGCAGGGCAACCATCTTAAAAATCGCCGACCGCCCATAGATGTTAAGGGGCATACGGGTCCAGGCCTTAACGTCCATCTGGACCCTATCCCACACCGGCCGAACGTTCCGATCCCATGCCACCGCGGCCGAGGCCGAGAGGAAGACGCCCAGGTACTTCATGCCCTCGACCACCACCCGGAGGGACGCAGCCCATGGGCAGTGTACCGAGTCACTCCCCAGCACCCACAAGGTCGACTTATGTGGGTTAAGAAAAAGCCCCGACGCCAGACCAAACTCATGCATGATCTCAAGAACGCGAGGGCCCGTACGATACAAGTCAGTCATAAAGAAGAGCACATCGTCTGCATATAAGGCAACGCGGTCCGTGTGATCCGCCCCCCATACAAAGCCCCGATAAAGCGCGTCCTGGCGCACCCGGGCGGCCATAGGTTCCATAGCCAGCGCGAATAGGTACGGGGAGAGGGGACATCCCTGTCGGGTGCCCCTGGCCACACGGAACCGCGCAGAGACCGCCCCAGAGACACGTACCGAAGCGGTGACATCTGTATAGAGCAGCTTCACATAGGAAATAAAAACCGGTCCCAAGTTCAGTAGTGGTAGGAGAGTAAAGAGATAGGTCCAGCTGACCGAGTCAAAGGCGCTATCAATGTCCGCCAACAACAGCGCCGCTTGTTCCCCGGTGGTCCCGATCGCGTCCAGCGCGGCCTGGGCCCGCCGAATGTTGTGCCGCGTCGCCCGGCGTGGCATAAAGCCCGCCTGATCCGGGTGGACAAGGGTTGAGATGTGCGGGAGGAGGCGATTCGCAAGCGCCTTGGCCAGGAGCTTGGCTTCAAAATTAATAAGGGAGATGGGACGGTACGACTCATGGCGCTCGGGGGGCCTGCCCGGCTTTTGAAAGACCACAATCTCGGCATGCCGCCAGTCTGGGGGGAGGGTGCCACGCTCCCGCGCCAGTTCCAACGCCCGCCTGTAATGTGGCCCAAGCTGGAGGTGGAATGTCCGATAGAATTCGCTGGGGAACCCGCTCGGCCCCGGCGCCTTACCCGCGTTTAATTGACCCAGTGCGTCGCCTAATTCCTCCGCCGTCAGGGGGATCTCCAGAGCGTCACGAACATCATCGGAGACCGCCCGCGGATGGACCGCTGTGAGGTATTCCTCAATGCCATCGGAGGAAAGGCTCTCCCGAGGGGCATACTGACGTTCATAATGGCGCGCAAAGCTCGCCGCAAGGATCACAGGGTCTGTAATCGCCACTCCAGTATCGTCAACAAGCCCCGGCAAGGTGATCGGCTGCAGAGTCTGCTGACAAAGCCTATGGAGCATTGTGCAAGACTTGTCGCCCCACTGGTACACCCTACTACGCGTAGCCAGCCACGCCTGGCGTGCCTCATCTAATAAGACCGAGGAGTAAGACTGTTGCGCCTGTAAAAGCAGCCGCAGTGTCACATCGTCTGCCGCCGTCCTGTGCCGCACCTCCAGCGCCTCCACCCGCACCGCGGCCGCAGTAATACTGTGTTGGCTAGTCCGACGAGCCGTCGCGCACCAGGCTATATCCACCCCCCTCAAGGCGGGCTTCATGGCCTCCCACACTGTGATGGCATCCATCCCTACCGTAAGATTATCCTGCCAGTAGTGGGCGATCGCACCGCGCAGATGCTGGGAGTAATCCGGTCGCTGCAGGTGCCACGTAGACATCCGCCACCGAAACGGCTGGCGCGCCTTACAGAGATCTATTTGCACCGCCACAGGGGAGTGGTCCGAGAGCCCGCGAGGCCGGATCGCCGCCCCCTGCACCCTGTCAAGGAAGGCCCCCGGTACAAACACACAATCGAGGCGCGAAAGAGAGCCATGCACAGCAGAGACATACGTGTATTCCCGCCTCCCGGCATGCAAATGTCTCCACACATCCACCCATCCAAGACCATCAATCATGGCACTCAGCCGAGTAGGGGAGGCTACAACCTCGGCCCCTCGTCCCCTCTGTCTGTCTAAGGTCATGTCCACCACATCATTCCAATCGCCTCCAATAACAGCCAGGGAACGGGGAAGCTCGGCCCATAAGGCAAACAGTCGCTCCGCAAGGGCCCACTGCAACGGGGGAGGGGCATACACACAGCCGAACACCACAGGCTCCACACCAACCCTACCCTGCACAAACACAAACCGGCCCTGAGGATCGAGCCATTGACGCTCATGAGTGTAAGCCAGCCGTCTGTGAACTAGAATGGCCACGCCCCTCGATCCCCGAGTGAAGCCAGCATGAAACACCTGGTGGAAGCCAAACCTCTGCAGACTCAGTGCCCTGGTACCCATCATGTGTGTTTCCTGAAGAAAGAGCACATCTGCCAAATCCCTTTTCGCCCAGCGAAGCACGGCCCCCCGCTTGATCTTGTCTAGGAGCCCCCGGACGTTCCAGCTCAGTACACGCATGGAAGTGCCAGGAGATACAAGCCGTGGAGCTTCAGCCATTGTCACGATGAGCCAGTACCCATCCACCCCAGTACCCGACCCCGGCCCACGACACCCTGTTTGCCAACATCATAAGAAACACGTGCACCCCCCAGAACACTGCCCTAAGCCCCACTACCCCACCAACCCCAGCCCAACCCACAAGCAACCAAACACCCCAAAACCCCCCACCCCCACCCCCATACCTCAATAAACAATGAAGTATCTGTCGCGGTAAACGGTACTTCAGGCCCAAAACATAGCGCCCAAAGCCAGCCATACCAAGGGATCCCAACTAGTTCCCCCCCAAACTAACCAGACACACTCCCTGAACTACCCCCCAATCCCAACAGGAGGAGGCAGCCCATACTACATGCCCCGAACCCCAAAAAAACATATACAGTCGAGTCATAAACAAAGCACCACAGAAAAGTACCAGACCAGGATGGCCCTGGTATGCACCAAAAAGGAAGTCAATACTGCACCGGCCAATGTCTGTCCCACCAACCACAGCTCAGCATCCGCAGCACACAGATTGACATATGAAAGGCATCCAGCAGATAGTTCCTGTGAACGGTGATCAAGAGCCGTGTTCAGAGTGATCCGTATCGGGCTGTGTGTCCCCCAAAAGAGGGTCCTGGGACAGGGACCTCCGCCGGGAGCGAGACTTGCGGTGACGTTTCCCTCTGCCTGACGTGGTGCCCCGGTCCTGAGACGAGGCACGCGACGACCCGGAGTGGAGCCCTGGTTGGACATGAGGTCGAACTCTGACCGTCTCATCGGTCCAGTTGAAGACGGCCTCCGGTGTATCGAAGAAGAGGGTCTTGGAGTTGAAGATCACACGGAGGCGGGCCGGGTAGAGCAGTGAGTATTGGATTTTCAAGCCACGCAGCTTGGCCTTGGCTTCCAGGAAGGAGTGTCTCTGCCGGTGGACCAGTTTGGTATAGTCCGGTAATATCATAATTTTATGATTATCATAGAGCAGGGTGTCCTTAAGCCGAGCCTCCCGGAGGATGACGTCCCTGTCGTGGAAGTTGAGGAGCCTGGCGATGATCGGGCGAGGCCGCTCCCCGACCGGCGGCTTCTGAGTCAGGGCGCGGTGAGCACGCTCCACCACGAAGCATCGCGACAGGGAGTCCGGGGGCAGCCAGCTCTCCAGCCACCGGGACAGAAAAACGTCCATGGGCCCATTCTCGCAGTCCTCCGGAAAGCCAACAAAGCGCAGATTGTTCTGCCTCGCCCGCCCTTCGGCATCTTCCACACGGAGCGCCAGGCCCCGCTGAGTCTGTTCCATGTCGGCAATCTTCTTCTGAAGGGCCCCAACATCTCCCTCCACTGCTGTGACCCTGGTCTCGGTTTCAGTAATGCGGGCGACCGCATTACGAAGATCTTGCCGCAGCAGCATCACGTCAGCCCCCACCGCGCCAATCTTCGCATCCAGCATGTCGCGGGACTGTGTAATGGCGGTCAGCAACGCCGCGTTGTCTGGTCCAGCATTTTGGCCCCCGCCAGCCGCACCAGGGCCTCCACCAGGGCCGGTGAACTTATCAATGGGTCCAGTCTTAGTGGCGGCCGAGCCCCGAGTCATGGCTGCCACAGAGAAGGCAGACCAGTATCACACACCTGTAGCGAGGCCGCACCGCACGATAGTCCACCAACCAGGCCTCGGCCGGGGCGTCTAGGGCACACCAGGCCACACGGGATCCTCACGCCACTGGTCCACAGAACGGGCAGGCCCCCAGGAAAAACGCCGTCTCACCAGGGCGTAGTAGGTCGTCCCCGCGCCCACTGGCACGGCGCAAATATGGGCCACTCTAGCCCAGTCCACGAGTCGTCCGGCCGCCGCCCCGGCGACCACAGGGGCGGGGAAGGGCAAGTATCCGGGCCAGGCGCCCGACTGACACCCCAGTCCCCGGGGACTCCTACTCGGCCGAAGGATCCGGGCCGGCGACTCCAGGCGGGGACCACCAAACTCGAGGTCCCGGCTCCACCAAGGCCAGGCAGGCCGCAGGTCGTCCCAGGCCCCCCCAAGCACCAGCCCCCACCGCTGATGTGGCGAGAAGAGGCAGGGGGGGTCCCACAGCAGGTCGCCGGCAACCAACAGCCCGGGGTCGTGGCCAAAGGAGAGCGCCGCAGGCCCCGGATCGAGACCTCCAGTCCAGATGCGCCAAAATTGAGGCCCCGGCTTGCTCAACCGGCACTAGGCCGCCCGCTACTCCAGGCTGCCCTACCGCCGAGAGAGGTCACAGCGCGTCCCTGGCAGCACCGGATGACTCCCTGCGCCGTCCGCCGCTGTAGCCCCAGACGTGGTGCACAATTCGGGTCCGGGGGCCAGGAGAAATCGCAGGATAAGTATCGGGCCGGCGGGAGCTCTAGCAAGCCACGTCCGCCATGATCGCCCGCTAAGCCACGCCCCCAATTACAACTCTTTTGAAAAGGTGGATCGAATAATTTATTTGTTGCAGCCTACTTCCTGGCAGGCTGCCATTTATGTCTCTTAATTAAACATATTGAGGTTCTAGTTGAAGTGCTTTCCTGCCTGTTCCTTTTAATAAAATCGCACCTACTGTGGTATATTGGGCCCAGCCATTCGGATTCTAGACCTTTCAGTTGTACCCTAAGCATTGCTTTGGGAATGTTTTCCCAATTGTTGTAAAGAGGAGCACAGTATAAGGTAATACACAGGTGGGCTGCCATTAATATGCAGTACATTGCATAATTGTCTTCCACTCGTACCCCTTTACCTCACTCTCTGATGATTTCGTTTTTGGTATCACTGTTAGAGTCGTGTAGTGGTGCTGATTGTGTACAACACTCTTAATGGGCCCAGTTAAAAATATGGTTATAGTCATACGGATCTTATCTCATATGGACATAGTGATTATAAATGGTTTTGTACAAGCCAGTGGGGATTTGTAATAAAAAGTTAGTTGTAAGTAATCATTCCATTGCTTTTAACACTCTTGAGTGTTTTGCTGCTTCTTCTAGGTTTCCCCCAAGTAGTCGATTCAATGCAATATCTATTGGAAATGTGCCCTTTCTGCAGTGTCACCTTAGACTTTTCGCCTTTTGCTGGACCCTATATTTTTGCTGACCTTAGAAGTCTCCTCTGTGGACTTCATCCCTGCTAACCAAGGAGTAAGTGCTTTTTAACTTAGCAAAATTGACATACCACTGATTAGCAAATAAATCCTACTTGTAAGTCCCCAGTATATGGTACAAAGGGTATCCAGGGCCTGTAAGTGTAATGTCAATAGTGGACTGCAGCACCTGTTGTGCCTACTACAGTGACATTGCAACATAAGCCTGACTGCAGCTGTGTAAATAAATGCATTTTGACTGATCAAAATAAACCCTTTTTATAGGTCAAAACCTTCCTTTTAAATATATATGTCACCCTTAAATAGGCCTATTGCCTTTTTAAGGCATGGTGCATGATTTTTAAAAGTAGGACATGCAAAGGTTTAATGTTAAACATGTCAGTGAAAGCCTCCTCACAAGCTATTTTCACTGTTGAAAGGCTGGCAGTTCCATAGGAAAACTCTGGGTTGCATTATTGCATTGAATAATACTAATTGTAGTTAAGAAACAGATAGAAATCTAATTCAAAGACTCTTGTTAATAGTTATTCAAAATCCAATTTAATTGTAGAATAAACCTTTTAATAACTATCACGGAAAAGGTACTTTCAGAAAGATATCTTTTCCCTGTCAAAAGTCTTTATCGAGGCCCATTAACATGTGCTTTGTCACCTGGCAGTGATCAAAGTGAGGTGAGGTGATGCAACTTCCTTCAGAGCCAGACAGAAGGTAGTGGGGTTTCCTTGACAGGGTGGCCAGTGGGCTCTTCTGCCCAGGAACTTGATTAACTTCAAAGAGGCCTCCACTGTCACAGGCAAATGTTAGCTGACTCGTGGGCAGTGCCCTTCCTTTTTCCCCTTAGCTGGGCAGGCTCCAGCAGTGGACCTGTTTTTGGACATTACAGCGAAATATCCTGCAGGAGTGTCAAATTCTGCTTGACTGGTTTGCTCAGGTTCATATATAACCTCAGGATACACTTGAGAGGCAAGAAAACAAGATACAAAAACAAGGTACAAAAAAAACCAAGTGTGTGTCCATTGTCTATTTGCAGGAAACCCCGCTTTGTTCTACCAGAATTCTGTCTCGGTTTATTGAGGTTACAGTGACTGCCCCAAACTGGATTTTAGTGTTAGATGTGGGTGGACACTAAGATTGCCATAGTACCCCCCCACTCCCCTTTCGGATCTTAAGCTGAACCCTTATGCTATCTTGAAAATGCCTAAAAACTGTAGCATTTGTCCAGGTTACATTTACCCCATTGGTTACAGCCTGTCCAGGAGCCATTCAAATCACTAGCTTGTGCCATTCTTAAACGAGGCACCTCCTGGACCTAGCAGATAAGGAGAGGACTGAACCTGCTGTCTGAGACCTGAAAAGAACCTAAAACACAGGTCCTTAAACTTTGATTTGAGAACCCCTGAGGTTCTGCAGAGTCTACTCAGGGCGTTGTGACTGCTTACAAATTTAAATAGTATTAACAAATTAATAAAGTCTATATAAATTAAGATACAAACTGTACAATTGAAAATGTTAAAATATTATGTAAATTTGAAGGAATCGAAAATTTGAGGCTAAAAATTGTTGTTATCCTCTGATTGAGGCACTTGCACTGCTCCCAGGAAACAAACTGAATATAGCATAGACGATGAGTGGCGTCAATTGAATTTAGAAAAGCTTCAACCTTCCTATTAAAATGCATATTATAACTCTTTTCATATTTGTTTATGAATTTATTAAATATTGCATTATTTGTTTTTATTAGATGAATGCTCATTTCTGTATATTGTGTATATTGTTTTGCAGTTCAAATCGGCAAAAATTCTTAAGCCAGGGTCCCCAGTTTCTAGTAATGATTATGTGGGGGTCCACAAAAGTCAAACGGTTAAGAACCACTGGCCTAGAAGACTAGGCATGTTCTCCCACTTGTACCCAAAAGAAGGAAGTGGACTACAAGGGTCATTAGGGTCACTCTTGCTAAAGCTATAAGAACACAACAAGCTACAAAAGGCCTTTACCTGTAACTGACCAGTGGCAATTGGACTTGGACTGGACCCTGCTATTTGGCCTTTGCCTGACACTTTGTGAGTCTCTAAGTGTCTCCCCGTAGCACCTGGCGGCTTTAGATGTGTACTCCTGGCAAAGTTTGGGACTTTAAGGACTAAAGTCAGAAGTTAAAATCTCTGACCAGTACGAACCTGGTTGGTTTATCTGACCCACACTCCATCGCCGTCAGGTCCTTTACTACAACAACCATTGACCATCAATCACACTGTGCTTCTTGGTGCTATTCATATTTAAAACTTGAAAATTCATATCTCCGGTTCTGTTATGTTATGTCATGTTAAAAAATATTTATTGAGCGCACTGCCACCGATTGGTTTCCTGGCGCTAAGATAAACAGAGAGCGACACCTGGGGATGTAAATAGATGGGGATTTAGTGAAATGCTTGTCTAAAGAGCCATGTTTTTAAAGCTTTGCTGAATGACATGAGGTCTGAGCAGGACCTGATCTCCAGGGGGAAGGTGTTCCATAGACGAGATGCAAGAACAGCAAATCTACAGCCACCGGAACGTTTACGTTTAAAGGCGGGTGTCTGAAGGAGAGCTTGATGGGCAGAGCGCAGATTACGGGAGGGAGTGTGCCTGATGATGAGATTGTCAATGAATCCGGGGCTTTTGCAGTGGAGAGATTTAAAAATCATGCAACCAGTTTTAAAGGAGCAGCGTTGGGCCATAGGGAGCCAGTGCAGGTCCCTAAGCAAAGGAGATGCAGAGTGCCATCTGGGTTGAGCAGTAATAAGTCTGGCCGCGTAGTTTTGGACCATTTGGAGGCGCTTCAGTAGATATAAGGGTAGGACTAGATATATAGAGTTTCCATAATCCAGGTGGGACAGTACCGTAGTAATCACCACCTAGATAATGGCCTCTGGAGTGAAGAAGCGTCGCACCTTTCGAATTTTTCTCAGCTGGAAAAAACACTTGGAAACCACTTGACCCACTTGTGTTTTTAAAGAGAGGTCACTGTTCAGGGTAAGTCCAAGTGTCTTTGCAGGGGAAGTACGAGTAGGGGCTTGGCCCATGTCTGACGGCCAGTAGTGGGTGCCCCAGTATTTCGCACTGTCACCTGTCAACAACAACTCGGTTTTTCCAGGATTTCATTTTAGGTGATTTTGGTTCATCCAAGTTTGGATGAACCTCATGGTATTCTGGAAATGAGAGATGGAGAGGGTAGAATTGTCAACAGTAAAGAGCAATTGCAGGTCGTCAGCGTAGTTAAACACTGACACCTGCATTTCTCTTAAGGCCTTGATTAAAGGAAGAATGTATATGTTGAACAGGTGGGGTGACAATGATGAGCCTTGAGGGACTCCACAGGTGATGGGCCGTTTGGGGGCGACCAGGGTGCCAAGGTGGACCGACTGGGAACGATTCTCCAAAAAGGACCTCAGCCAGCCAGCAGCTAGGTCCCGGATGCCAACCTGATTGACACGGTCGATCAAAATATCATGGTCGACCGTGTCAAAAGCGGCCAACAAGTCCAGAAGCACCAGGGCCTGAGGAGAATGTCTGTCAGCGCAGTCACGGAGAGAGTCTAGAACCGCAACTACCACTGCCTCAGTTGAATGGGCGGGGCGGAAACCTGCCTGGTGGGAATCCAGGCCATTTGAGCCCTCCAAGAAGTTGAACAGGTGTTTTGCAACATGGGCTTCCAGGACTTTTGCCAAAAAAGGGAGCATAGAAATTGGCCGATAGTTAGCCATGCAGGAGAGATCTGCCCCAGGTTTCTTCAAGAGTGGGATGACTGTTGCTTCCTTAAAGGCAAGCGGTACTAGACCAGTTGTTAAAGAGTCATTCAACAGAGTATAGGCCGGGGTCGGGACGGAAGACAGGCACTCTTTGAGGATGTAAGGTGGGCATTTGTCGGAGGGTGCCCCTGACTTGACTCTTGCTAGCAGCTCTAAGAATTGCTCTGAGGTCATAGTAGGGAAGCTGTTTAATGTGACCTTGGTGGTGGTATAGGAAGCAGAGGGGACATCGCCAGGGGAACTGGGAATGCTCAACTTGATGTCCACGATTTTATCAATAAAGTAAGTGTCGAGGGCATCACAAAGGGTCTGGTTTGGAATCACCCTAGGGCGGACGCTGTCTAGGTCAGTCAGCTCATTTAAAATTGAGAAAATCTCCTTGGGTCTGTCTGCTGAGTTAAGAATACGCGAAGAAAAATAAGTAGATTTAGTGGCAAGAATGGCCTTCATGTACACCTTCCTATCCTTGGTATACTCAGATTTTAAGTCGGGGGAGTAGCAAAGGCGCCACTTTCGCTCCATTTGGCGCAGGGATAGTTTCTTAGCTTTTAAATCTTGGGACAACCAACGTTGAGCGTCAGCTCGCTGGGCCAGTTTAATATCTTTATAGGGTGCGTGGATATCACTTGCGTTTTGAAGCCAGCCGGCCAGGTTGGATTCGGCAGCATTAATATCAGAGTGGGGGAATGGGACCGTGTTGTTAAGGGTTTTTATAAATTCTGGTTTATCAAGTGTTTTCCATTTCCTTGCTCTGCAGCAAGTCAGAGCAATAGGTGACTTCGCAGTAGCCCAGGTAAGTTTAAATTTAAGGAGAAAATGGTCTGACCAAAGGCAAGGAATAGTGACTGGGTTGAGGTTAACGGAAAGTTGGACCAAATATGGTCCAAGATATGACCTTTACAGTGGGTAGGCAAGAGAACTTGTTGGGAAAGATTCAAGTTTGTAAGGAGCTCAGTGAGCTCGCAAGATTGGGGGCCTTCCGCAGGGTCTTTGAACTAGTAATTAAAATCACCTGCCAAGAGGATCTTGCAATGTTCCATGGCTAGGTTGGCGATGTGCTCACTGAGCATAAAGGGGGAAGGACGGCATAGAGTGAGGAGGCCTATACAGGAGAACACACAACATGGTAGTGTTATGGGTTTCAAACTTTAGGACTAGGTTATCAGTGTCTGGCAATTTCAATCAGGTAAGAGTCGTTGCTTTTAAGGAGGAGTGGATTATTGCTGCCACCCCCCCACCAGACCTGCCAGCGGCACGGTCTGCGTGGATGATGTAGTAATTTGGGGGGAAGAGCAGCTATTATATCGGGCGCAGAGTCTGGAGTCAGCCAGGTCTCCGTTAGTAGTAGCACATCAGGGTGCTCCGTAGTCATGAATAGAAAAATGTCCTGCTGGTGTTTAACAAGAGAGCGGGTATTTAAGTAGAAGAGGGTCAAGGAGCGAGGATGGTGAATGGGCTTCGCTCGACTGGAGTGGTCAGAGCAAGGTGTAAAAGGCATTTCTCCAAGACATGAGCAGCCCGCCAAGACCCCTAAGTTCTTAGCTCTGTTATGGGTATCTCTTGATATGTAACCATAACCATTGTTATAGGATAGAAGGTCAGAGCGAGAATAGGGGCACAGCCGGGCAGCATGCCTCGCCCCGAGACCCGGTTGGGCGCAGACGGGCTCGCCTTTGGCGAGCCGCCGGCGCGCCCACTGCGCACGTCCGCTGCGCTTCCTAGGTAAGGGTACCATTTTATGGCTGTGAGGGCGGGAGGGGCCGAGCACTAGACCGCTCGCCTGCTCCTCGCCTCACCTAAGATGGCGCCTGAGTGAATACACCCCGAGCAGCACCTAATCGGCTGCGATGGGGGTCAGCAACTACTTATTTTCGAGGGTAAGTTGGCGCAGAGAGCGCAATAGCCTCAATAGCCCCAAGTTTTTTTTAAATCAGCTATTGGTGCTGAGTGAAATCGCTAGTGCAAGTAGGTTAAAAATACAAAGAAGAAATATCTGCAATACAATACAAGTATACGCTCACAAATAAGTCCCGGCTTCCGCCTCAGGACTTAGCGTTCAGCTATTAATCAGTGAACGCTGCCACTGTCGAGTTTTTATGGCTGTGAGTGCGGGAGGGGCCGAGCACTAGACCGCTCGCCTGCTCCTCGCCTCACCTAAGATGGCGCCTGAGTGAATATACCCTGAGCAGCACCTAATCGGCTGCGATGGGGGTCAGCAACTACTTATTTTCGCGGGTAAGTTGGCGCAGAGAGCGCGATAGCCTCAATAGCCCCAAGTTTTTTTTAAATCAGCTAGTGGTGCGGAGTGAAATCGCTAGTGCAAGTAGGTTAAAAATACAAAGAAGAAATATCTGCAATACAATACAAGCATTATGCTCACAAATAAGTCCCGGCTTCCGCCTCAGGACGTCACGTTCAGCTATTAATCTTCCCGTTGGAGATTTGTAATTTTAGTGCCATTTTGTTTATTACATTTTAGTCTAATTTATTTTCTAAATCTGTGTGAGGGTTTTATTAGGCTGCATTTCAACTTCTTGACCGTTTTGATTCTGAATTAGTACCGCCCACATTGCCCTAAGTTAAGCCTGTCTGCTCTGTGCCATAACTACCACGCTAACAAACGATGGACGGAATGCTGAATAAATCATACATTCACCCCCAGTCAAGAGATCTGGGTTAAATCCATTGTTCTTTTGCTCACCATGCCACCCCAGTTTAGACCCAGCCATATGGAAATCAGTATTTTTTTTAAAAGAAAATGTTTTTATTAGCATTTTGCACAAAACAAAAGAAAGCGGAGTTCTTTCGGTTACAGTCACGCAAAGGCATACATATACAGTTTTCATCACAACTAATCCCACATCATCATCCCTTAAGGTATCTGGAGCTTGAATAACTCCCCCCCCACCCCCCTGCATCGCGCCATGATTCTTCCCCGTCTGGAATGTTTGGGGACAAGCGAGTCTACGCCCACCTCTAGAGAGAATGTAAGGACCCCTGGAAGCCCCGCTAATCATCACCCAGTCCTCCATCCAGCCCATAGTACGCCCTCCATTTCCCCCATACCCTATGCCTTATATGTGACCTCTCTGTCGCCATGTACATATCCATTCCCATCTTCCATTCTCTGAGCTGAGGTGGGGCTGGCGCTCTCTATGTTCGGGCTGCGTCCGTTTTGCTACCACCAGAGCTAACCTGGTGAAAATGAGCTGCTGGCGGCCTAAGTCTACATCTCCGGGAATGCCCAGCAGTGTGAATTTAGGGTCCAATGGTAGTGTCACGCCTGCAACCTTGCTTAACTCCCCCAAAACAGTTTCCCAGTAGATCTGTATGACGGGGCAGGCCCAAATGGTATGGTAAAAGTCTCCCTGTGTTTGTCCTCATCGCAGGCAGCTCGGGTCACTGGCGCGGCCCATGCTGTGGAGCCAGGCCCTATCGTAGTGAACCCTGTGTAGGACCTAGTATTGAATGAGGCGGAGACGGGATTTGATGGCCACCTCGCGGTGGTGCATCAAAGCTGTCTCCTAGTCTATGTTTTCAAATGTACCCAGGTTAAGTCCCCAGGACTCCCTCAGTCTCCACAACCTGTCTGGTGCATTATTATTCACGGTCCGTTATGTTAGCAAGACTGCTTTACTATGTACGTGCTCTTGTAGTAAGCGGCCCCACAATGGTGCATACTCCGGTAGCGAGGAGGATAAGGAACCCTCCACCTGCCAGGCATGTCGGAGTTGTGCATATTTGAGAAATTGGAAGGCGTGCAACCCGAAGACCATCTGCAATGCACGGAAACTTTTTAGTTTACCCTTGGCTAGAACGTCACCTATGGTAGAAATGCCAACATCATCCCATCCCTTGAAACCTCTCAGTTTGTGTATTTCTTTTAACCAGGGACAATGCCACAGGGTAGTTTGCTTTGTAGGTTTGCGATCCCACCCCAATCCTTTTGATGCCCTGTCCCAGACCTCTTGCGTAACTTGTGTGGCTGGGAGAACTCTTCCCCTGCCCCTTCCCCCGTAGAGAAAATACATGTATGTGCAGTTTACCATAGTGTCTCTTTCTAGCCTGTAGGTGGGGTGATCTGCCGAGGCGCGGAGCTAGTTGTCCACCGAAGTTGGATGTTTCTCCCAGTAGTAGGCCTCTATATCGGCCAGTGAAATCACCCCATTGTACCAGTTGGCGCATAGCGTGGACAATGCAATCCTCGGCTGCTTTCCGAGCCATAGAAGTGAGCGTAGCTCAGCATCTATCGCCCGAAAGGTCTGCCGGGTGAGGGAGAAGTACTCGTTCTGGAGGGCATAAAGAAAACTGGGCAGGGTAATCATTTTAAACATAGCCTCCAGCCCTAGGATTGTGAGGAGGAGCGATTTCCATCTCTTTGCATCTGATGCGAAATTGGTTATGACCCGCTGGATATTTTTCTGGTATGAAAGTCTCCTGTCTGTGTTAAGGTAAATCCCTAGATAGGTAAACCCAGTATGGGCTACCTGCAAGGTCCCAGGGAGAGCAGGCCAGGCGGCCACAGCTCTTGAGCTGTAGATGAACGATTTGTGCCAGTTTATGGCGTACCCGGAGCATACCCCATAGAAATCCATGACTTCAAACAGAGCGGGGGTTGTGATAGTCGGGTGAGTGATATAAAGCAGGATGTTATCTGCATAAAGCAAAATCTTTTCTTCCGCAGCATCCGTGGAGTGATGCGCAAACCTCAAATCTCCGAGATCTGCCTAACCACACAGGCCACAATCTCTATCGAAAGAGCTAAAAGTAGTGGGGAGAGTGGACATCCTGTTGGGTGCCCCCTCTGATGGGGAAATCACCGGAGGTCTGGCCATTTACCTTTACCCTTGCCCCTGGATCCCTGTATTAAAGTCCTATCCATTGCCGGAATTTAGGGTATGTACCAAATTTGACCAGGCTGTCCACGAGGAAGGGCCAGTGTACCACGTCAAACGCCTTTTCCGCGTCGAGGGACAGTAACTGCAGGTCGTCCCGGTTCTGAACCGCCATGAGCCAGTTGTGGGTCTTTCGTGGGTTCAGCCGGGTCGCCCGACAGAGCAGGAAGCCCATTTGGTCTTAATGTACTAGGTCAGTGATGACCTGACGAAGTCACGGGATCAGGATAGTCGCTAAGATTTTCACCTCCATATTAAGGAGGGAGATGGGGCGATAGAATACACAGTCCGTGGGGAGGCTTCCCCTGCTTGTGGATAGGTATTATCGTGGCCATTCTCAGATCCAGGGGTAGGATTCCCTCTTGAGAGGCATCCTGGAAAAGCTGCAGGAGGTGTGTACCTATGATATCTACGCTTTTCTTTTAGAATTCGGCAGGGAAGCAGTTTGGGCCCAGGGTCTTCCCAGGACGTAGCCTAGTTATAGCCATTTTGATTTCATCTACGGTTATATCTGAGTCTAGGTGCTCCCTGTCAGCTTCGTCCAATGACGGGGTTTGAATGCCTATCAGATAGTCGGTTATGACTGCCAGCGCCCTCAAGTCACGGGCTTCGTAGAAGCGCAGATAGTAGGACGCAAATGTCTGTACTATCTGTGTATCTTGTGTCTGTGTAATTCTTTGGGAGTCTACCAGGCTCTCCACCCAACGAGCTTCCATCTCTTTACGGCTAAGCCATGCCAGGAGCTTTCCCGATTTGTTGCCCACATCGTACAGCCTATGCAAGGTTGCTTGGGCCTGTGCCTTGGCCTCTTGCGTGGGAAAAGCCCTATATTGGTGTTGTGCGTCGGTTAACTGCCACAACACCTGCTGGTACCTATGTGTGAGGTGCCGCTGTTCTAGGGTAAGAATTTGGGCTTCCATTGTGGCGAGTTCTTCCTGAGCCTTCCTCTTTTCCCAGGCTATCCGGTTCTGGGCCCTGTCCCGCTGCACAGTTTTATGGGCTTCCCATATCGTGACCCCTGACTGCACCCAGCCCACGTTTTCGGCAAAGAAAACCTTAGTGTCCGTATGAAGACCCTGGTGCACCTCTTTATTCTGTAAGTCCCAGGCCACTAATCTCCAGCCCCCCTGACTAGTGCGGGCCCTCTCCCCCACTCGAACGTATAGGGGCCAGTGGTCAGACAAACCCCTGGCCATGTATTCCGCCTCATAAATGTCCTGGATGGCTTCCTGGGGGAGCAACACATAATCCAATCGCGAATCGACTCCGTGCGACTCTGAGTAATAAGAGTACTGTCAATCCCCTGGGTGCAAATGTCTCCAGACATCCACCAGACCCAGAGTGTTGTCCAGGTGGGCTAATAGTGTAACCGGTGGAGAGTGGGCTTGAGTGCACGAGCGGTCCAGAGGGACATGCATCACTTAATTAAAGTCACCCACAATGTTGGGCGTTGATCCCGGTGTCTCCAGCAGTATGTGTGTTACACCGTGTAGGTTCCTGGTCTGCAGCTTCGGCAGGGCATAGACTGAGAGGATATTGACATTCCTTCTTCCCCATGTCCCTGTCACTCCCACATAAGTTCCCTGGGGATCTATCCATGTCAGTTTGATCCGGAAAGGCGGTGACTTTTTAATCGGGATGGCAACTCCTCTAGAACCTGAGGTGTACCCCGCACGGCCCAGGACCATATAGGCCCCCGTGCAAGGAACCCACACTTTGTGCCCTTTAGACGAGTATCCTACAAAAACACCACATCGGATGAGAGCGTTTTATATATGCCGTAACCAGTCCTCTTTTAATTTTGTCGCCTAAGCCTTTAACATTCCAGGTAAGCACTGCAAAGGGGCTACCCGCCACCCATCACATTCAATTATTGTGTATTGGCGGGCCACATGTATGTGGGTGATTAGGAATAATACCCAATCCAGGAAATGTGGGGATTTTGCACATTCTCCAATCCATGTGACTACCTCAGCAAAAAAAATTATAAGCCATAAAAACAAAGAAATTGAATTAAACCCCCTGCTCCCAACCCCCCCATCCTACCACACTCCTCCCCAGTGTCACACCCCTTGCCAGGCGCTCGAGGTAGTGTCTAAGGGCGGTAGAGGCCTGTCGCCCACCTGAACCCAACTTAGGCTACAAGTTCAAACTCCTGTAGAGACCCCCAAAGAAACCAAGAACAGTCCTGAGAAGACAAAAGACAGACAGGAGCCAAGGACTGGAAGTGCAGGAAATGGGTGGGAAGAGTCGAGTGAGGAAAAGAAAAGCCGTAAGAAGAAAAAGTAAAAGAAAGGGCTTTTCAAAGCCCAAGTCTATGGCCAGTCCCGTCTGCTCGCCTGCGATGGAAGAGAGCAATTCAAGACCTCAGCAGGGCTCGATGTCGATATATCTCAGGGGGGAGTGTCCAATCATCAAGCTATGTCGTGCTATTCTGATGCCTCGGCCAGTCCCACAGGCTCAATATTCAAGAGTGTGAGACAGGGGGATCCCCCTGCGATACCAAAGTTCCTGTCCCCGCATCTTTCTCCATTGCCACTATTGCAGCGGCCAAGGGATGCAAAGAGGGGTTGTCTTCTCCTTCATCTCCGGACGTACTGCCACTAGTGTCCGTCTCTGTGTCTAGTCCAGGGTGGTCGGGGAGGCGAAGAGTGTGTGAGCCCGCCGACAAGTGAGATTCCAGTGAGCCGTCACTATGCAGCCGGATCCTGCCGCTACCCCTCGATGCATAAGGCGTCGCCTCCGGCAGACTGCTCCTCCGGTTGCCCCGGGGACGTGGTTGTGTTCCTTGACTGTCCGAGAGTCGCGGGGTGTTCCCTGTCAATGGTTGGCTACGGCGTGGTGGGATCTCCGGATGCTTCAAGACAGGCCTTTCCTCAATCCATTGCCAGGCTTCCACCGGTGTTTGGAAAAAGTGGGTCTTCCCCAGGAATAACCCTTTCAGTTTTGTGGGGAACAGGAGCATATATTGAATTTTGCACGCTCAAAGCTTTGCCTTCAACTAATGAAAGGTCCCTCTTTGCTTCTGAACCTCCCTGCTATAGTCCGGAAAAATCATTATACATGTGTTCTCGAGTTTGATTTCTCCAATTTCCCTAGCTTCTCGAAGGAACACGTCTCTGTCTAATAAGTTCAGGAAACGCGCTATAACTGGATGCGGCTGAGCCCCCTGGGGGGGGGGGGCGCACCATCAGAGCCCTTTGTGCCGTTTCTATGATGAAACAAGCGGAGAACAAATCTGTCGGGAATGTGCGGTGGAGCCAGGAGTGGAGGAATACCATCACATTTGTCCATTTTATGCCTTCTCTAAAGCCTACAAAGCGGAGGTTGTTACGTCTTGCCTGTTTTCCGCATCGTCGACACACAACTGAAGATCTTTGGTCGAGGACTTGAGATCTGCCATGCCCTTGCGGAAGTCCTTAAGGGCATCTTGAGCATCGTCCAACCTGGTCTCCGATCCTGTGACCCTGGCCGCCAAATTTCGTAGGTCTTGCCTCAAGAGCGTCACCTCTGTGCCCACCTCTCCTCTCCTATCCTAGAAGATTGGATCGCCTGGAGGAGAGTGTCTGTGCGGGCAGCCGTCCGTTCCTCTGGGGGTGGGGGGGTGGGATGATTAGCTGAGTATAGCGGGCCTTTTCCCCTTGTCGCGGCGGCTTTGGGTCTTTATCTTTGTCTTTGCCCTTGCCCATGTTCGTAGCTCCCAGGAGTGGGACTCTCGATGCAGGACGTCTATGCTGGGGTGCAGCACTGTGACCGTGGAGAAGGGGGGGAGCCAGTTCTCCACCACCTCTCTGCGAGACGGGCCTTCAAGGCAACCCCAGGCCTCAGAGCCCCATGCTGACGCAGCCGAGGGCTGTACGTGTATTTTCGCTCCTTCGCCACATCTTCCAGGTTCAGAGCCCTCCAGCCGATATCGGAGAACAGAGGCGCTCCACAGGGCTGCCCCTGCATGCACTCTGGTCCAGGTCGATCAGGGCCGCCCAGGTCCAGCAAGGGCACTGCCCCCCTCCCCCACCACCCCCTCCCTACCTCCCCAGCAGCAGGGCAGTTGAAGAAGGATAGTCTCCTCTCCAGCGCCTCCGAACTTCACGCCGGCACAGCAGGGTGGAGGATGGGTGTCACTGTTCACCCTGGATCGCTGGGGGCCCCGGTCACAGCAGGCTCTCACAGCGTACAGGTGGGTGGCGCCCTCCTGCCTATTCGGTCTGCTCTCAGTCCGGCTCAGTCCCGGCCCGGTTCACAAAAGAAGGGGAGGATGGGGGGGGAGACGAAGGCACAGTCTCAGGGGGCAGGAAGGCTCATCCCCACTGGCCCCAATAACGCATGGGTCCTCCTCCGACCACCGCTCCACTCCTTCCCGCCCTCTCTGCCAGAGTTCCAGCCCCCAGGCCTCGCTACCAGGTGGCGGAGAGTCCCGCGGTCGCCCAGCTTACCTGGGGTTGTTGCGCGGTGTGGAGCTCTTCGATCTCCGCTCCAGGCTGCAGGCCCCTAGCAATAGGACACACCTCACCCGTGGAGCCGGACAGCAGGAGGCCGCAACCACGGGTTCGACTCAGTCCAGCTGTGCACAGTAGGCATCAGGATAAGAGCCCCCGCTGTACTTCCCAGTCCGGGCTATAGGCGGGGGGGACATGGAGGCCGATAATCCTCCCGAGAGGGTCCCCAGGGCTCCGTAGTGCAGTGGAGAAGGTCCACAAAAACTCAGGGCCGCGCCGGCGCCTTTTTGGCAGCGCCGGCACAGCGTCTCTCTTGGACCCAGATCGGCAGCTCCAGGGCAAGAAACCGCTCTATAGACCTCCTAGAGTTCAGGTAGGGTGCCAGCAACACCTAAGGTTTCAAAAGAAGTGGTCTCCGAGCCTTGGGACTGCCGGAATTAACGGCGGATGGTGCTCTCTGCCGGAGCTCGGCGAAAGCGCGTCTTACACGGCCATGCTGTTGGCCACGCCATATTCAAATCAGTCTTGACCCTGTGCCTCATGGGAACAGTCCTGAACCGGAAACCAGCATCCTGGGATCGGTTTCTAGGAATTACGCTTCATCAGCCAGGCTAGCTTGAATCCAGTGGCATAGTGAGCAATGGACCCACGTCTGGGCATACCCTGCCAACTTGGGGCGAACAAAGCAAACACAAGGAGATTATGGACGGAGCGCTGAAACATTTGACACAAACCCCCCCCCCCCGCCCCCCAGTCACGGAACTGGGTTGAATCCATCATCATTCTTTAGCTCACTTCGCCGCCTCAGTTCAAACCTAAACTTGTGAAAAGTGCTACGCAAACAAATGATGGACGGAATGCTGAATAAATCATACATTTACCCCAGTCAAGAGAACCAGCGGGTTGATCTGATCTCAGGTTAATTTGGTGACTTTGAGGGTTCACCCTGACAGTGGTTGTGATTATTATTTGAGGTGAGTAGTCAGTCACTCACCCCAATTAATGGAATTTCTTTATATGTAAAACCTCAACTCTGTGGTTATACGATACATTCAGTGCACCTTAGATTGGAGCAATAGCTTGCAGCAGTAAGCTACCTCATGCATAGGAGATATTTTTAATTGATGTTTTTATTTAACAGTTGTCGTCTTTACATATATTATTGCGATCATTGTAAAACTGAAGCCTGAAAGATGTGACTTTGCAGTATGTTGTCATATCTTTGATTAAACTTTTAAACAAACTGTTTTACTGATGCCGAGACAAACCTACATTAATTGCTCGCAGACTTTATCAAAGTTAAATTTTCCCTTCTTGCCTGCAGGAAGTATTGATGAAGATGTTGTGGTGATTGAAGCCTCCTCCACTCCTCAGGTCACTGCCAATGAAGAAATAAATGTTACCTCGACAGATAGCGAAGTGGAGATTGTTACAGTTGGGGATACCTTCAGGTTAGTGTTGTGTTTAGTTTTGATGAATGAATTGTATTTCCAATTGTAAGTTGGTTCTTCGTGTTATCCTGCACTTATATGGACTTTTTCATTGAATCTGTCTGTTGATTTGGGTTAGATCTAATTCCTTTTGATATGTGTACAAAATCCTGCATGGGAAATCTGGATTGTGCTTTAACCTCCAATTGAACAAAATCTAAAAATAATCTTTTTTTAGAACAAACCTCGGCTATAGGCCTGGCAAACAGCTGTTGGGCCGGTTTCCCAAATATGCTACTATTGGGGTCCTGACATAGCTGCCGACATGTATCATTATCCCTGCAGACTGCACTGTCTTGGTCTGCTGCTCTGGTAGTCCCTGTTAAAACTCCTGCTTCAACATACTGCAGTGACCCACCCCGGAGAGCTGAGAGGCTTGCCCCTGTACATTCTGCCTTCCGCTCGATAATCCTCCTTGTTTTCTTTATGGGGTGGGCTCCCGCCACCAGTTTCTGCCAATGTTCTCCTCTTCTTCTTTTTTAGGTCTCGCCTAAGCAATCCCGTTAGGGATGCTGGCGAGATTATAGTAAGGCTTTCAAAAGTGTACCCAAACTGCGTATCGGATACAGTGCATGTGAGCACAACCACGCTCATTGTGAACAGCTGCCATTTGCTACCAGACACTTCATGTGCGTACTCCACCTCTGCTGCCACTTCAGCTCACCAGGCTGCACACCCCCTCACCCTTTGCTCGCCAGTGTTCCTCCCACGCTTCCTTTGATGTTCGCTGCGAGTTCTTACAGGCTAACGGCCCTCCCCCTCCCCAGCACAGAGCGCGCATCGCTTGTTTTTGTTAATTAAAGGCATTGAATGTGGCTGGCTAAGGCTGCAGATAGCATCGGCGCTACCTTGGCGGCTAATCTGACATCAGCATCTGCAACTCACACTGAGGAGCTTTCAGTGCCCTTCAGCTGCTCCTGCAAAGAGCTTTTTTACACCTCTTCCATACACCACACCCACCCTGCACAAAGAGAAAACTGTACCTGCCCCCTCTGTACTGTACTTTCTGTCTCTTTCTATTTTTCAACGTTTCTCATCTTCTGTTTGTCTTCTTTTCTCTCCTCTTTCAGTCCCTTTGCCTTTGTCCGGATGTCTAGCCATTTTCTCTTATCTTCTTGTCTGGCCATTTGCCTACTGTCTCCTCCCTTTACTATGTCCTCCTGTCTGCCTCTTTCCTTCCTCCTCCCGCCTGTCCTTTCCCCACTCCTTCTATCCTTTTGCCAGTCCTCATATCTGCCCTTCTATTCTGACCCACTGCCTGTCTCCTCTAAGCTGCCCTCCTCCTCATCGCTTTCACTTTATCCTTCTGTTTACTGCACGTTTAATGCTCATTTGTTTGTATTCTCACTCCTAAAATGGAATAAAAGAGGAATGCATTTAGGTATTTACAAACATGTATACAGGAGCTCTCCCCACTCGTTGCCTGGTCAATTACCCCATAACAACTGTATTTCTTGACACTATATTTTGTACTATTTTCTCATTTCAACGTATGTTGTTTCGGCAGCTGGTCGTTTTTGATATGTCCAGGAGTTGGGTGTTTGGGCCTCGGTTAGGCAGAGTGTGCCTTACATCGGTTCTGCAGCAGGAATGCAAGCTTGACACGGATGTTACTTCTACACGTCTTTTTTCCTGTGACTGCCCCTGACCCAGGGACAATTCTGACCTGGAGTAGCTAGTGTACAGGCTCCACTACCAAGCTATATACTATACACTCCATACCCCTTAGGCAAAATGTACACATCACATTCCATCTATTACAAATGCGCATACATCTGTTATTTTTTTATGTGCGCAGGTGCACTAATAGGTCTCCATGTACATGCGTAGTGTCTGTGTGCATGCGTAGTGCTTAGACTCTTTTGCCGTGAGCATATGTAGTAAACAGCACAGTGGCCATCTGGCACACTAGTGCTTCTTACAGGTACCGCCAGTGTCTGAGCACATGGTACAAGCTGACAGCGGACTGGAAGCTTAGATAGCCATGCGTAGACACAGGTGGCCGGCCCGATGAGTAACCTGATGTGGCCGAGCTGGAGAGAGTGGGTACCACCGAGGGCCAATTTTTTTACATTTTTTTTTTTAACATATTTTATTGTAGAGTACACTTATCACACAGCTTTTTGTTGCCTACAACCCTGAGGCCGGCAGCTTGGGTACATCTCACATATGTAGACCATACACAGCTTTTTACCGACATCCCTGGGGCCCGGCAGCACCATTGGCCAATTTTAGATAGCTAAAAAGTGAGCGAGTGCAGGTGCTAGTTTTTAATCTTATGATCCGTATCCCAGCTAGCTTGTTTTGTCCCAACTTGTTTGCCCTGTCGCTGCTTACTTTGCCTGTTCCAGCTTTCTCACTCCTGCTTGCTTTCCCTGCTGGAATACCCTGTCCCATATTCCATGCCCTACTTTCTTTCTGTGACCCTCTGTCCCTGCTTGCTTCTCCAGTCGCTGCTTGTTTTCCCTGCATGCATGCGCTTTTTCAGATTCTTTGCCCTGCCCCTGTTTTCTCCCCCTGCCCACAATCCTTGCCCTGTCTCTACCTGATTTCTCTGAGCGTCCTCTGTTCTTGCGTGCTTCTCCCGTCTGCTTTCTTTCCCTGCATGCTTGCGCTGCTACAGATTTCTTGTCCTGCCCCTGCGTTCTTTCTGTCAGTCCATCCTAGCCATGCTTTCATGCCCCCTCTTTGCTTGGCCTGTCCCTTCTTGCTTTCTCCTGGCCTCCTCTGCCCATGATTTCTTTCCCTGAACACCCCTGCCAGTCTGCCCTGTTGCTGCCTGCGTGCCTCTAATATCCTGCCCTGCCCCAGATTCCTTGTTCTGTCTCTGCTTGCTTTTCCGACACTTCTCCATCCCTGCTTGCTTTCCTTGCAGCTGCTTGCTTTCCTTGCAGCTGCTTGCTTTCCTTCCAGCTGCTTCCTTGTTATTCTAGTGGGAAGGCATTATGGCTTCATTCGGTCTAAGGAAGGCCTCCTGTGGGTCGAAAAGGTTTGTGGTTGGAGTTTCATTCGTCTTTTCTAGCCAACAACGTCTGTCCAAAGACAAGACTATTGTATTTACATACCAAAGCTTCCTTCCATGGCAGCCTTAACACTTGTGTTTCTTGGTTTCCATCTGATTACTTTGGCAAAGCTCCCGCACTCTCTGGTCTAGTTTGGTGTTCCTAAGTTATTTTGCCATCTATTGAGAAGGGCACTTTGACTGTTTGCTTCGTCCTGTAGCCATGTATGTCTCAGCACCCATCAAGGTTTCGGGGGCCGGTTTGTCTGGAGTCATGGTGTTTTTTTTGCCGAATTTATTTTCAGAGAATGCAGGTCTCGCATTTACGAGTTTAAAACATTGGCATTGTAAATTACTGCCTTTTATTTAAGTTTTAAAGACATAGAAAAGGTAGTTATGCATACACCAGCCATACACACCTTAGTGTATATTTCACTACTACACATGTACGTATACACCCTCTACTCCAGGCCTAGTGTACTCTGCACTTCTGCACATATATGGACTTATACCGCCCACTCCACGCCTCAAGGTACTCTACAGTACTGAACATTTATGCAGATATATCTCTCACTTCTAGCCTCAGTATAATCTGCAGTACTGCAAATGTATGCACATATACCATCCACTCCAGGCCTCTGTGTACTCTGCAGTATGTTAAATGTTATGTTAAAATGCGTTTATATAGCGCACGGCTACTCTAAAAGAGTGCAGTTATGCACATGTACCAGCCACTACAGGCATCAGTGTACTCTGTAGTGCTGCATATGTATGCACATACATCATCCACTCTAGTCCTTTGCACTCTCCACCACTGCACATGTATGCACATATATCAGCCAGTCCTGGTCTGTGTATTCTGCACTCCTGCACATGTATTCTCATATCGCATCCACTCCAGGCCACACTGTACGCTGCAGTACTGTAGTGTGTGCACACACCCTTCGCGCCGGACTTCAGAGTACTTTGCACCACTGTAAATTTGCGAACACGCATCCTCCCCTATAGATCTCAGAATAATGTGCACTGCTACACACCCAGTCACCTAGCCCAGTGAGCTCAATACACTTGCACGTGTTCTTTGAGTTATGAATCTACTCCTATATGTACAAATGGTTTGCCCAGGAGTCACTGCTGCAGCCTAAGACAGAGGCTTGCATTATGTTCATGGTCAAACTGAGACCATCAAGCAATATTCTTGTATTGCAAGTTATATTAGCTAATAATGCACATATTTCTCCTTTATGGGAACTGCTCTGTATGCCGCATAGTTAACACTCGTCCAGCTATTAAGCTACTGAGCTGAGCATATGGGCATCCATGCATACCGCTGTGACACAGTCTACTGATACCTATCTTTTTCCGAACCATCTCTGATGCACTGTGAACTGAAGGGTTAACATGTAATGTGATGTCTGTGCAGTATTTTGATAAAAATACGTTTTAAAGAAATCCTCTAAAAAATCTTTATCGCCATGTATTGAAATAAATATCCAGGTCAGAACGATTTTTAAAAGGGAATGACTATTGTAAATGGTTTTTCTTTACGAGGAAGTTCCTTTATTTGTAGCTTGTAGAGGTGATGGAAAGGTCTTCTTTGCCACTTGCAGTAGCCCAAAATAAAGAACTGATTACACAGCATGGGGAAGAAAATAAGAGAAAGGTACATTGAAATCCAGCGTGAAGGGTTAAACTAGTGTGCTTATACAACAACTGAAATAGGAGCGCAAATAATTCCAATTAGTATCTCTCAATTTGAGCAATAAAAGATAAAAGTATGATATGTTGTCTTCCAAAAATCGCAAATAACATCCATTCAATCGAATTCTGTCCATCAGGAGTCGTGTATTTATGTTCAGACCAAATTTTATTGATTTCTTTATCAAAAAGTCAATCCGCCCTTCCAGAGCGTTTCGTCCAATAGGACTTCATCAGGGTAGATATATCCATGTTTGCGAAATTTCTCCCGTATCTAGAGTCTAAGGAAAATTTCAGGTGGTTTAGTACCCCCAATGAAATCTTCACAGTGCAGCACCAAACTCCGGAAATCGGCCAGCTCTAAAAGTGCTTCTTGATTGTATATTTCAAAAATATGCAGAGCCTTTGAAAGTGTTGCATTGTGTTGAACATCTCTCTGCTTATGCAATCAGTTATTATATATTCTCTTCAAAATGTGTGCGCACTTGTATGTGTATTTGTGATGTAACACGGACTTGTGCAGATCTACACTTACCCTTGATGTACCATTTACCAGTATGTCAGAAAGTATTGTATTGCGACTTATATAGCGCACGTATCACCCGAAGGTATCAAGGCGCTTGCTTAGGGAACCCGTCCTGGTATTCCCCTGTGAGATACCCCGGCAGGGTATCCACAAGGTGAAAGCCAGGCATCCCGCCGCGAGGGGCCGTAGTGGAGATTAAGCAAGCTATTGCCCAGAGTCGCAGAGTGTGACCCCGTGAGTCGAGTAGGCACCGGAGCGAGAATTATCGAGTCCGTGGAATTTTTGAGCCCAAGACCCGCCGAGGCGGGGAATCGAACCCTGGTCCACGGCCGATCTCAGCATCCGGGTCTGCCGCCTCTAACCACTGAGCCATGCTTCTCCACCAAAGTCATCCAGACGCTGCGCCTCTGTCAAAAGCGTTGAAGGTACATATTTTGATCCCCTCTACTCTGTTACAAATTGCTTCTTCAGTCATGGAGCAGTCCTTTTTAACCTGCAGTAGGCCTCCTTTGGAACTTAAGCATTTAATTCCTTGGACACCAAATACCCAAGATGGAGAACTTTCTTCTGATTGCAGTCCCACTGCCCAGTCAGCTGTTTTTGTGTCTCAGGTAATGAATGAATGGCCACCTCTTTGTCTTTCTGTAGTTGTAAAAAAAGCTAATGCATGGGAACATGAAAGGAAAAATTCATACCAATATGCTTTCCTCCTCTTTTCATTAGGAAAAAAGAATGCAGCGCTAATACCATTGTGAAATTGTCTGTAAAATTGGGACTGCCTCCAGATATTTTGAAGTTTCTTTTTTTAAAAGTCATCAAAGAACGTCTGTATTGGCGTTCTGAAAGAAGACAATGTCAGCACTTTATCAGTTGCTAATGAGAAAGCATTGATATATACAGATGCTAGGGCAACGTGTGACCCTGTCTGTATGTATAGAAATGCTTAGTGACTCTTCTCTTTGTTCAGATATACATGTCGGGTTGATGGACTTGCCTGCCAATGGTAAAAAACGTTTTTCACCATCTACCATTTTGGTAAAGCATTTTTTGTGTTCCAAACCTAATGAGGCAAGTGCTGCTTCGTTTAAGTCCTCACTTTAATGTGAGACAGGCTCCCATCCGGGGGATGTATTACTATCCTATTTCCATCAAGAAACGTGTTCCCAGTGGTAAGTGGACTTCCTTCCAAAAAAAAGTGGCCTCTGAGAAACTAGGTTCACTGGGTGCTGAATTATATCAAAGAAGGTCATGCGGTCGACTTTCTTCCATTTCTACCATCCTTTTTGACAAGATGTTAGTAAATGTCAGAGTTTCCACATGGTGCTATCTATTGTTGCCTCTCAAGTTTGGTCACATAGACGTTTAGGTCTACCAATATTTGAACAACTGGTATGAGGCATTTTCTTTGGCTCCTAGATGTTCCCTATTCTCTGGCTTTTGCAGTGGATACTTTAGTTTACCACCGGTGTCTCATGGTCTGTGGTACAGTTGCAACCATTTCGATACCCATGTTACTCCCTTTTCACACTTGTCTCGCCACTGGCTGTTAGAACAGTGTAGGATTACCCCAAAAGGGGTGGCAGTAGGCTTGCAACTTGAATACAGTGTGCCTTAGTAAATACAAGCAATCAACTAAAACCAGTCAAACCTTCATCTTGTGCCTGTCTTTATTTTACCTATAGGGAATGTAGGGCCTTTAAAATTAACAATAGACCAAACCATGATTTGAGGTTCATGAGTTATCCTATGTCTTCTGAAACCATTGAGAGTTCTATTACTTATGCTTTTTTGCTTTTTTAAAAGCCATGATTACATTAATCAGCAATAGAACAAAAATGCCAGGTAGAATATTACAGTGTCGATATTTTATGATACATTTGTCCTTTGTGTCACAGGCCCTGGGGGAATAAGGAACAGTTGACTAGATTGTAGCTGATAATTACGTAAAGAAGCAGATGTTTAAACACCAAAAACTTAATTTCTCAAAAGTGGAACAGCAGTTCCACCCAAAGAAAAATTATGTAAAGTGACAATGAAATGTGTAAAGTCAACATTGAAGCTTTTGCTCATCATACCCAAAGATTTACACTACAATTTAATTTTCCATTTGATTTTTATCCTAAACACATCAAGAGAGGAACTGATTTTTCACTATAACTATGGTTGGGGTAATGGAGGCAGAGGTTAAGTTGGGAGTTACAATATCCACAGATGGGCCTCACTCTTCCAAACAACTAATCAATGTCACCTATCTGTGACTCTCTGCATAGTAGATTATGAATCCACAGCCAAGTGTGGAGACTGTGGTTTGTGGCCTGTCGTCTGCAGTGGTGTGAAAAAGTAGTGAATTACAAGTGGTCCCCCACCAGCACTGGACGATAATTATGGTGCAGTGCACACCTAGTCCCGTAGTAACAGAGAGCGCAGGGGGTGCAACCTTATAAATAAGATAGCTGTTGTATGTGGGGGCTAAGCAATCGGCATATTTTTCCTCTTCAGAGACATCTTGTAATCTAAACCTTTCTAGGAGAGCATCCCATTTGAGTGAGGTGGTTCTCCTGCGCAGTCGCCGATATTCCTCTCGTTTTATCGCACTACTTTCTCTGTATGTCCCCAGTGTAAGAAGTCAGTTTTGTTTGCCAACTTTTAGACCGCTAAAGACTTATTTAGCGTTGTTAGAAAAAGTTTTAGTTTATACCGATTTGGTTTTTTTTGCTTTGTTTATGTAAAGTGTCATCTATTCTAATGTGTTTGTATATGAACCAGCTCAGTGGGATTCAGTTATGTGGTCATAGATGCTGCAAACACTTGGTCCTACTCATACCACGTTAAATAGGCAAGCGTGTGCCTGTGCCACCTGCAATCTCGATTATAATGCCTGGTTTATACCGAAGTAAAGGGTGTTACTATAGTGAAGATGAGAGGTAATTAAAGCTTGGGTGACTATATTGTGTGAGAAAACCAGAATAAAAGGAAAGATCTTCATCAAAATGTGTAAAATGTCAAAGCAGGTGGCTTTAACTGGTTAATATGAGTAGTAAAGGATAAAGAGTTGTCAAAAACAACTTCTAAGTTCTGCACCTGTTTCACTAATACAAATAGAGCACCCAGCTCTGCAGGCCTCCATAATAGAGACTAAATTGTTGAATCATTCCCAAAGAGCAGGACCTGTGTCTTTTTTGGATTTCATTAAAAAAAGTTTCACCACACCAAAGTAGTTTTCATAGCCTAACATTGGAGATGGAGTTTCTTCTGCAAAGTCGTATTTCTCGAAATTAAGTCAGTGCTTTGTAAAGGTGTTTAAATTTGAAGGTGGTTTTACTCTAATGTGTAGCCATGAAATTAGACTTTGCTCATTAAGTAGGGCAATGTAGAAACGAGCAGTTGATGCCAACGTCTCCAAGCCCTCTAAATGTTGGGCAAATGACTCGCAGTCTTACTTTACTGGTTTACATTCACCATTAAATGCCCTTCTGTTGCATTATTCACGCATTGACATCTGATAGTCATCACTAGGCCTTGGGCTACTCTGTTAATCATCATTCTTATCCTGGATAAAGAATATTGGTAGTAATTATTGCAAGTAATGTTTTTAGGTTCTGGCAAAGTTTACCAAAATATTATGCAAGGTGAGAAAACAGACTTACGTTTAGTACAGTGACTTCACAAATAGATGTGCGATTTTATGTTTGAATATATGAAAAGTTAATTTAATTTAACTTGCAAAGTCAGCGCACATTGAACAAACACCAACACACAAACTGTGATTAGGTCCTCACCTTTTGTATTACTATTGCAACTCTGTAGTAATCTACAAGTGTTGAGAACTCTAGGTACACATCGAAACATAACTGTTAGAGGCATGTGTGGCTGTAGAACATCCTTAGCATAATCCTGCCATCTAGTATTAGACACGGATGTGTGCAAGTTATTTCCTTCGAAGAAAGTCTTTCGAGTCACGAGGTATGATGATGACTCCTCTTACTGGTAATGCGCGTGGTCGTCCGTTCCATTGTTAGATTCTCTTCTACCGCTGTCGGGTTTGGACTTGTGCTTCCCTGCTCCGTCTCGACATTGTCGTTTCCTAGTATTTAGGCCTTAACGTCAGTATTATTTATGATTGCGGTTATTTCTAGATTCCCATCAGGCATTCGTTGGCATCAATCTCATCGGAGCAACTCCAGTTGATCACAGTCCCTGGGGCCGTCGCCCTTCAGGACAGTTCTCAATTTTTGACGTCTCGTCCGCACCGTGTTCCATCTGGTGATGAAACAGCCGCCCTTCTGTGTCTGCCCTCACTGCCACGCCAAGTTTCCATGCACTAAGCAACATTCGGTGGGTAGCTTGTGCCTCTCCCCAGAAAATCAGGAAGCTACTTGCGAGGCTTGCAAGTCCTCTCAGTATAAAATAACGCTGCTTGTCCCACTGCAGCGCCGAAGACATGCCAGACCTCTTCAGCTCAAAGAAACCCAAAAAAGGGCTCTTGCCCAGATGCTGGCAGCAGATGAGGGTACCTTTTTGCATGAAGACAGCTCATGATCCGAGTTGGAGATGCAGGACCTCCCACCATCTAACCCTGGGAGTACTGTCTCCTCCGCCCCAGCCACAGCCTCTGCAATCCATCCCAAAGGGCCACCCATCCAGTTCAGAACAACCAAAGTTTTCACCCAGGCCCCCACTGCCCTCTGACCATGATCACTACTGAACAGCGACATTGGATATCCCCAGCCCCGGCTCGGCGCCGAAATAACAGCGAAAGACCCGAACCGCGACTCAGGGTTGCGAGCTTCGGTGCCGAAACACCACTCCACCTCAGCACCAAAAACGTCCTCTTCTGATCCAAGACCTTCGGCATAGAAATCATCAGCATCAAAGCAGACATCTGAAACGAAATCCTATTCCTTATCCAAACACACACTTGGATCCGAATCTTTGGAATACACGCTCCATATGGTTGCAGGAATATGTTATGTTAAAGGATTTGTAGAGCGCCTGGTTACTCCAAGGAGTGTTCCCGCAGTTGAGGAAGCACCAGCCCACAGTCCAATAGAGTCGGAAATTGCAAAGAGCCAGAGGCTTTACTTCCTTTGCCTAAACAGCCATCATCGAGTTTTCGAACCAATGGCATTGAGTTCCAGAGTTTGCCTGCCAGAAATCTAATGGAACAGTCCCCCTGGTGCATTCTGCTCACTCTAGGGATTACAGTCAGGACCGCTTCACCAGGACGAACTTGTCTAGAGGTGATATAGGCTTGACTCAGAGGAAACAAATAGCTTGGACCCCTCTGATTCATTATCCAATGAGTAAACCTAGTGCCTTAATAGAGACTCTTTGCTTAACGGGTAGCCAGTGGAGTTTTGCAAGCCTCCAGGTAATGGTAATCCATTTTGGCCTTTTTCACAGCATCTGGGTAGCTGCATTCTGAACTCTGGAGCATGCCCAGCCTGCCCTTAGAGACTCCCAGATACACATTACAGTCGTCAAGCCTGGACACCAATAGCATTTGAATTACCGTCTTTCTTGCAGAGTCCGGCAGGAGCTCTAGGATCTTACTTAGCAACATTAAGACTCCAAAACATGTGCGAGTCGTGGCCTTGATCTGGCTCTCAAAAGCTAGCTGCACATCAAAAAGGATACCCAGATTTTTTACTTTTAGTTTAGGATTTGGAATGGGGCCCATTATTGAAGGCCGTTTCCCAACTACCAGAACCTCTGTCTTGTCTGCATTCAACTTCATACAACTAGTATCCATCCAAACTGCAAGATCTACCAAGCAAGATTTGAAGTTCGCTGCGGCCTTGCCATCATCTTTTGCCAGGGTGATGCTCAACTGAGTGTCATCAGCATACAACACGATCCTCACCCCATATTTTTCGATTATGTCTGCCAGAGGATGAAGATACATGTAAAACAAGGTAGTGCTCAAAGCAGATCTCTGAGGTACTCCTTGCTGGAGGGGGATATTCTCAGCGGTGAAGGTTTTCTGAAACACCTGAAAAGAGCGCCTAAGTAAAAAATCATTAAGACATTTATAAGCTCTTCCTCTTAAGTCCAGTGACCACAGCCGTTCTAGCAACTAACCATGCAATACCATGGCAAATGCTGCATTTATGTCTAGCACGACAAGTGCAGCTCTTTTCCCTTCATCAGCCGCTCTTCGTAGCGACCCAGAAGCAAGGAGTACTGATTCCGTGCTGTATTGTTGCCTGAAGCCAGATTGTGTCTCACGGAGAAGGCTAGTCTCATCAATGAACTTCAAAAGTTGAGAATTTACATGCTTTACTACAATTTCCCCAAGAAATGGAAGCAAAGAAATAGGCCGAAAGCTCTCAGATTTTGAGTAGTCCAAAGACGGCTTCTTCAGAAGAGGAACAACCATGGCATGCTTCCATTCTGCAGGAAGATGACCTGCTGCAAAAGATTAATTGAGCAGAGTGCACATTGTAGGAGCAAGGGGAGTAAGCCCCCGGACAAGAATAGCCGGTGGTGCAAGGTCAAGAGGAGAGCCAGATTTGATTTTGGCAGCTAGAGGCTAATTTTGACAAATGAGATGTTCTCTAAAGCAGTGGTTCCCAAACTTTTGACTCCTGAGGACCCCCACTAAATCACTACTCGAAGCCGGGGACCCCCAAGGAATTTTTTACAATTAAATTCTTTTTTTTAAAACGCCTTTTTGAAGCAGTGGCAATTTCAAGAGGGAGATAGCCTGAATTGGGTAAATTGGCATGGACATGTATGCAAACTGCAGTGTATTATTTAGTGGTACACGTCTCCTGCTCTCAGCCATAGCAGCACCTCTACATTCTCATTTCAGAGCCTTGGAGTGGCTTTCCCTTCCTTACAGCAACAGGTTGAATGCTTGTGAATTATTAGCATTTTTACCTATTCACAGTTTAAGAAGGTCTAAAATATTATACAATTATGAAGCATTTTATAATAAAGACATTCCCCAAGGAGCAACGAATATTGTGAAAATGCTAACAAGATAGTGCACAAAGCGATGAGTCCAGTGTACAGAGCAAATTCAAGGTCTATATTCGGAGTTCATCATGGAAGTGCAATAGATGGCAGGAAGTTATCTGCATAGGAGGCATATTGTTTCAGTGAGATCATGAAACAATGCTATGCCAATTACCATACACCCCTGTTAGACATAATCTTTAGTCACACACAGCAGAACAACATTTTACCACCAAGGGGTGAGCAGTGCAGTTAAGGCATATTTCAGAGAGGCCTCGCGTGGCACCTGACAACCCTCTCCTGTTAGGATGCCCACTGCTCCGTCCCTTGCCAACAACAAACTGCAAAGGCTACACAGAATTAGAGCTTGATATGTCTGAATATGAAAGCTTGAGAGCACATACAATTCACCCAAGGGCTTGTGGAAAGTGAGCAATCAGACAGCAGCACGAAAATCCTACTGCTGATCCTGGCTGCATCTATTTTTACCTGCCTGCCAAGTAACGGTAACCTATACACATGTGCCTTTCAACGCTTTATTGCTTTTATTGTATTGCCTGTATTTTCATTGTTGTGTCTGTGACTGCTGTTGTCTGTCTTCCCCCGCTGCCTGTACGTGGTCCGTGCCCCTTTTTCTTCCCTCTGTTCCCATCGCTGTCCCCGTGCTCTCTCTGCCCGGTCTTTCCTTCTGTACCCCTCGCTGCCCCGTGTCTCTGCCCGGTTTTCCCTTCTTTTCCCCTCGCTGCCCCTGTGCCTCTCTGCCCGTTCTGCCTTCTGTTCTTAGCTGCCCCTATATTTCTGTATTCTGCCTCTGTGCCACTCGTTTTTTGTGCCCTTCTGCCCTCTGTTCGCCTCGTTTTTTGTGCCTTTCTGCCCTCTGTTCCACTAGTTTTCCCCTCGTTTTTTGTGCCTTTCTGCCCTCTGTTTCACTCGTTTTTCCCTCATTTTTTGTGCCTTTCTGCCCTCTGTTCCACTCATTTTTCCCTCGTTTTATGTGCCCTTCTGCCCTCTGTTCCAGTTGTTTTTTTGTGCCCTTCTGCCCTCTGTTCCACTCGTTTTTAGGTCTCGCCTGTCAATGCGCTTGCGAGAATATAGGGGCTTAACGAGAGCTTAACCATTCGGGCGATTTCATGCTGTGCCCATGAAAAGCAAGCTCAATTCGCAAGCGCATTGACCGCAAAGCGCGTGCACATTAAAGCCATCTGCCTCCCTCCCACAGGCATCCCCCAGCGTGCGCTCTGCCTCAGGCATTTCTCCTCTCCTCCCCTAATTATTCATGGCCAGCCGGCCGTACTTTCACTTTCACGGCCGCCAGGCCGTGTCTCTCGTTTCTCCTCCCCCCTTCCCTACTCCCTACAGCAATGCATTTCTCCTCCCCTAATTATTCACGGCCGACTGGCCGTACTTTCACTTTCACGGCCGCCAGGACGTGTCTCTCGTTTCTCCTCCCCCTTCCCTTTCTTTTAGTTATTCAACGTGGTTATGAATTCGTTCTACTTTTGTTGAGCATCGGCAATCCAATAAGATGAGCCAGTCCTGAAAACAGAAAATACAGCTTGTTTGTATTGAGTTTCAGTGCTTTTTTTTTTAATGCCGCGCGGCGCCAATACTTGTTGTTTTATATTTACATATCAAATATTGTAAGGGCTCAACTTGTTTGCTCTTTCATTCCGTCTGCTTCTTGTTTCATCTCACTGTCTCCCTGCCCGCGCCTCTTCGAGCCTGCCTTTCCTCCCAACCTCGCCTCACCTCTACGCTGCCTGCCTCTCACTGTCCAAGCCCACACACCCATCCCTCCCGCTGGGTTTTTGTTAATGAGCGGAATCTTAGGCAGTTCTCAGCCCCTGGCGCTCTCATCTGTCACATCAGGCCTTGCTACCGCCGTCATTGAGGCGCCTTGGACACCTTCACTGTTTACCCTGCTTCGAATCCATTACCGTTTGTTCCCCCCTCTTCTGCGACCCTGTGAACCAAATATTTTAAGGGCTCAACTTGTTTGCTCTTTCATTCCGTCTGCTTCTTGATTCATCTCACTGTCTCCCTGCCCGCGCCTCTTCGAGCCTGCCTTTCCTCCCAACCTCGCCTCACCTCTACGCTGCCTGCCTCTCACTGTCCAAGCCGCGCTCTGCTTCTCCTCAGCTCATCTCCCGCTGTGCCGCCCTCATTTCCCCTCGCCTTTTTCATTCTGATACTCCACCACCATCCTTCCCTCTCTCCCTCTGTGTGTTCTCAGCCCCTGGCGATCTCATCTGTCACACCAGGCCTTGCTACCGCCGTCATTGAGGCGCCTGGGACACCTTCACTGTTTACCCTGCTTCAAATCCATTACCGTTTGCTCCCCCCTCTTCTGCGACCCTGTGAACCCCGCGGTCTTTCCAGGCTGCATTTTTCTGGTCATGTTGATTACAGGCTCCGTTCGTATGGACTCCAGTTCCGTTCATCATTGCCGCGTTTAATGGCCTCTTTCTGGTTAATACACGGCGGTATTCCCACCCAATTTGATCACTCATTTATCAATCTCCTTTTTAAACATCTGGTGGCTGCACAGGGTTTCAGACATGTAACTTGCTGACGTCACAAGCTGTCGGCAACAAGTGCATAACACACTGATCTATATCACTTTATATATTTAAAATATGTCCTGAAGCTTGAGCAATGTAAAAGCATAGCAGGTAACATAAGTTCCGTAGTAGCAGATGCATAATCCTTCCCCCACGCGCAAAACCGTACCCCGCTGATGCACATGCTTCACCGGTGCAGCGTGGTAGTTTTATGAAACCAGCTGATTAGCTTGTCGAAAACATTTGCACCCAAAAAAGGCAAAGCGATTGGGACTCACGGATGGATCAGAGCATTGATTGGGTGATATGTGTGTGTGTGTGTGTGTGTGTGTGTGTGTGTGCATGCACAGCTAGGAGACGTTTAAGAGGGAGTGCATGGTACGGGGCCGTGCAATACATACCAGGGACTGCAAGCTTCTTGTGGACTCATAGAGCAGGTGCTCAGCCGTGCCCCCAACAGGTTGATATACGCTGTTGGCCCTTCTCCATAAAGAATATTCAGACTGCATGGATGGCAGAGGAAAGATTTTCCTCTTTTGTTAAGCATTGATTGTCCCAAAGGGAGATTAGTGCGCCTGCATTCACCATTGTGCACTAAGGCACCGTGCACAACAACGGTGGCACTATAGAGCGGAGTCAGTAATTGTGCAGCTTCTCTTCTCTCCCACTCTTACTCCCCCCCCCCCTTTCTTTCATGCTGGCACATCTGTTTAACGCACTACTGAAACATGTGATATGTTCCTCTCTGCAGGCTTCAAAGCGCTAGCTTCTTCTGGCTACCGATCGGCATACACAGTTGGCCCTTCTCCGTAAAGAATATTCAGACTGCATGGATGGCAGAGGAAAGATTTTCATATTTTGTTAAGCATTGATTTTCCCAAAGTGAGATCAGTGCGTCTGCATTCACTACCACTGCAGCACCACTCAGCACCACCACAGCATCACTCAGCACCACCACAGCATCACTCAGCACTACCACAGCACCACCACAGCATCACTTAGCACCACCACAGCATCACTTAGCACCACCACAGCATCACTCAGCACTACCACAGCACCACCACAGCATCACTCAGCCCCTCCACAGCACCACTCATCACCACCACAGCACCACTCATCACCACCACAGCACCACTCATCACCACCACAGCACCACTCATCACCACCACAGCATCACTCAGCACTACCACAGCACCACCACAGCATCACTTAGCACCACCACAGCATCACTCAGCACCACCACAGCACCACCACAGCATCACTCAGCCCCTCCACAGCACCACTCATCACCACCACAGCACCACTCATCACCACCACAGCACCACTCATCACCACCACAGCACCACTCATCACCACCACTCATCACCACCACAGCACCACTCATCACCACCACAGCACCACTCCGCACCACCACAGCACCACTCCGCACCACCACAGCACCACTCAGCACCACCACAGCACCACTCCGCACCACCACAGCACCACTCAGCACCACCACAGCATCACTCAGCACCACCACAGCACCACCACAGCACCACCACAGCACCACCACAGCACCACCACAGCACCACCACAGCACCACCACAGCACCACCACAGCACCACTCAGCACCACTCAGCACCACCACAGCATCACTCAGCGCAACTCCAGCATCACTCAGCGCAACCCCAGCATCACTCAGCACCACCACAGCATTACTCCGCGCCATCACAGCATCAATCTGTGCAACCATTGAACAACAACTGGTTCAAATATGTTCTCTCAATGTTTCAAGCTTTATTACAAATGTCACAAAAAGATGTTATTTCACTTCTGTTCTTGGATTTTCATCACAATAAAATACACTGAACATAATCTTCACAAAAGTTATTTACAAAAGTTTAAGCTATTGCCATTATAAATTAAAATCACTTTTATTTAAGTATTAATTATTTAAAAAAATTAAAAGCCATTGTTATTTGTAATATCAATACATCTAAGTCACGTAAATACAAAACATGTTGCATTACAAATGCTATAGGTGTCACATTTGCGAAAGTTATAACTATTGGCATTGTAAATGACAAAGCTATTAATTTAGCTGTTTTCAAAACCAACACATAAATAAAAAAATTGTCATTTACAAGACCAATAGCTCAAACTTTCATAATGCGAGACCTATTGCATTGCAAATGCTTGTTGTGCCTTTCTGCCCTCTTTTCCACTCGTTTTTCCCTCGTTTTTTGTGTCCTTCTGCCCTCTGTTCCACTCGTTTGGTCCTTGTTTTTGTGCCCCTTTTGCCTTCTGTTCCATTCGTTTCTCCAGCCACTTTCATTTTTCACTATGGCGACAGGCACTCGAGTCCTGCGGACCCCCTGGGAATGTCTCATGGACCCCTGGGGGTCCGCGGACCACAGTTTGGAAAACGCTGCTCTAAAGTAAAAGAACTTACTGATCAAGGAGAAGGAATTACTTTTTTACGGAGAATGTCCACAAGTCCTAGCACTTTCCGGGAACTAGGCATAGAGAGACGATATTTTATCAGAGAAGAAACAAGCAATCTGATTGCAGCTCCTAGCAGTAGGAGCTCTGACCAAGGACACAGCGTCCAAGGACGTGACAGATTTGACTATTCTAAAAATAATAAATAGACTAAAATAGATAGACTCTAGACAAAACACCTGGCCGTTCACCCAGTAGCCTAGACCTCCTTATACCACAGCACATCCAGGCAAAAGGCAATTTACATTTGAAAAGGCTTTGGAGATACCAACCCCACCAAAGCACAGGAAAAAGATCGATAGGGCTACAAGCCCATTGCCCTTCAGCCCACCACTACCTGTTGCACCACTCGCACACTCTCCACTGCCTTTACTTCCTGCAGAACCACGAAATTCGCCACAAGGTCCATTTACTGTTTTGGGGCACACAAGGATGACAGATGCCAATTCTCCGTTCCAGCAGCATTCGACACCATCTCGCACGTCATTCTTATCAACAGACTGCGAGAGATTGGCGTGACAGACACAGTTTTGGCTTGGGTTACATCTTTCCTATCTAACAGGTCCCAAACTGTGTCCCTTGGCCCCTATCTATCCAGCGAGAAACCCATAACACCAGGAGTCCCTCAGGGGTCCATATTAAGTCCTCTCTTCTTCAACATCTATATGGCACCCCTCCTCGCTGTGATAGAATCTCATGGGATCCTTGTCACGTCATACGCTGACGACACACAACTTGTCGTCACGATTGACAAAAAGGGTACGAACGCAGAGTTGCGTTTTCAAAATTGTCTTTCTGATGTTTTCCAGTGGCTAAATAAAAATCATTTAAAATGTAATAGCGCCAAAACTGAAATTATACCGCTGAGTAAAGATCTATCCTTCTGCCCGAAGGACTGGTGGCCCATAGGATCTGAGGCCCCTCCCAGCGCCGTATCTTCAGCACGGAACCTGGGCGTGCAATTCGACTCATCCCTCTCTTTTGACGAACACGTCAGGATCACGGCTGGACGCTGTTTTGGACTTATTAAGTCCCTAAAGAAATTCTTTGACCTCCTCCCCATTGCAGCCCGAAAATCAGTCGCGGTAGCTTTGATACTCTCCAGACTTGATTACTGTAATGGTTTAATGGCGGGAGTGAAAAAGTCCACCCTCAAAAAGCTGCAGAGCATACAACACGCAGCTGCTCGATTAGTGTTGGGACTTCCTAGAAGGTCATCAGCTTCAATGGCGCTAAACACCCTCCACTGGTTACCTTTACACAAAAGGATCTTCTTTAAACTTCTTCTTACCGTCTTCAGAGTTATGAAAAACTCAGGGCCCCTTTATCTTGCAAAGCGTTTTATACGCTACCACCCCTCGCGTTGTCTGAGATCCTCTGGCAAAAATCTTGTCACCAATCCAAGATTTAAGTACAAGACCAGGGGTGGGAAGACCTTTACTGTCCTGGCAGCCAGGGCATGGAACACTCTACCGGTCAATCTTAGATTGACGGACAAGGAGAGCATCTTTAGAAAACTTCTAAAGACATGGGTGTACCAACAATCAGACACCGCAGTATTGGCAGCCATCTAGTTTCAGCTTCTTCACTTTTCCTTCATCCTTTTTCACTTTTATGTACTCGTAGCACGCTTTCCTAGCGCCAAGATGCTCCTGTCGGAGCGAATGTCTGCGCTCTATAAATACACACAAATATCAAAATATCAAATATCCGTTCCACCACAAGATGACCCGTGGGACACCTATGATGCAGACCCACCTGCTGTTGTATAGCATTTTAGGACCCTAGTGTCATTTTCCCAATTCATGCCCTTATATAGGTACAAATCACCTTGCCATTATATAGCCATATAAATCATAACCATATTTAGGACATAGCCCATGCAGTCGAAATAAAGACATGAACACTTCTACTAGTTCCGAAAAGCCACAACGATTTCTTGGAAAACTCTGCTTCAGCGGTGAGGGACTTCCCCTTGCTTGAATATTGATTTGTCTCATGGAGTGTTCAAAGAACTGCGATTCTTTGATGATGTTATGTCCAACTTTACGTCATACTCTGCACCTTCAAGGTATAAATATGTCCACATTTGACCTAGCAAATACATTGTGGATTGGAGCAGTTCGACTATCTACTTGCTCGACGCAGCTCGCTACAGCAAGTGCCGAAGGAAGCCGACCCTCCAGCTGACGCACTGAGAGAGAAGCTGTCTTTTTTCTTGCCGAGAAATCCAGCTCCAGTGTTTCCAATCTCCCCTTGCGGGGTGTTGGGAAATCGAGTCCCGATACAGAGAGATACCATACCTCCTTCATTCTAAAACCAAGGTACGGAGCTGATTAGACACTAAGAGAAATCTTGGATAGATTCTTGGCAAAGAATACTAAAACCTATGCTACACCTCACTTACTTCTTCCCTCGGACTCGACTAAGGTTAGGTACATTGGGTTAGGTGTATTTTAGAAGCACCAGTTGAGTACTTTTAGTCATTGTTATTTATGTATGTATTTTATGGCTTAGAAACCATACCATGCTTTTACAGTATTATTTTATAATACTCTTCAGTTCATTTCTTCTGCATGAGAAAGAAGACTGTTCAGTAAATACTTTTTATTGAAAGCGCCCGTCTCTCTATTTCTCTGCGCCTCTGATGAAACGACACATGCACGATTGACTGAGTAAAATATCTATCAATTGTTTCCACGACTCTGAAGATACGTTTTATCTTGGGGAAATAAGGTTGTCATGTTTATGCGGTTGTCAGAAACTAATCCCTTCTTGTTTATTCGAGAAAGTTTCTAGTGACCTCTGAGCTAGCTACCACTCACAATTAAGTCTAATATATTCGACAGAGACCTAGTCGACCTAAGTTCTACATCACATCTATAGGATATGTTATTCCAATGCGCAGAGCCTATTGGGAATATAGGAACTACACTACATGGCGTCCAACGTTTGGTAAGGCACTAATTTAACGCTAGATCCTAGGGTAACTCAGTTGTGCTTTTCACAGAGACCCCTTTTTGCCGTAAAATACTCCAATAGATGTCTGGAGTGGGTAAAAGGATAAAATCCGCCACAACTGAGTAGGACTAAAAATCATATGTATTAGTTTTTGGTTTTGTTCAATGTTGAAGGATACAGTGTTCCAAAATATTGTGCACCTTATCTTTGTTACCTTGAAATTTGCTCTGCAATTTTCATTAAAAAATGACGGTTAACGGCGACAACACCACAAATGGTGGAGCTGCAGCAGCAGCGTGACCAGGTTTTGACGTTACAGGTTTTAATGAAGACGACGCGGATGCTATAATCATCCCGGAAAATCTAAGGAAAACAATCACTATAAAGCTTATAACAAATGGCCTATCATCGAGAGGTGGTAGGGTGATATTTTTCATAGAGGCACATTTATATCGGCAGACAGAGGTATTCTATTCATGGATTATCTTCCCAGAAGCAAATCCAACAACACGTGTTCCACTTCTACAAGATAGAGGAACCTCCAGCGGAATACACTCCTTTCGAGGACATTGAAATTCCATTAACATACCAAGAGCTTGCGCTCTGGTTTAAAGGCGCCCTACAACATCAAAATCACATTACCAGGCTCAGTCCACTTGGTAGACCAGGAGCAACATGGCCGGTACTAGCCAGCTATACACCACATCCTGACATTGAAAGAATGACAGATGTAGAACTGTTAGCTCAACTAAAACAATTCATTAAAATACATAGACAATTGGTTCAATATGTCATGCGGGCTCTTAACAGTCCAACGTGCTATAAGGATTCCACAGCACACCCCTCATCAGGGGAACAAAAACAAAGTTACACCACAGACTATACAATCTGTCATTGGTAAATTACCCGCAAAAAGGGAACAAATTCCATTCTGGTTAGCGCAAAAGATTACTCAAATAGAGGCAGTATTTCCTGATGGTACACCTCATGAGAAACACAGAATTCTAACAATCTGTTTACCGATGGGGATCGCACCACACTTAGAGGACTGCAACACTTAGGGTACAGTCTTTGCTGTAATATACACAAAAACACGCAGTGTTCCGTCTATGGCGGTAATACCAGACGTCTTGAAACAGATTCAAAATAAATACGGGCAGAGCCTGCTTTAAATATTGGTATGAAACTACTGAATGATTTCAACAGGTCTCAGCTATAATATTAGCTAATATTAAAGGTGAAGCAGCATTTGTGGCGATCTGCCAAAAACTAAAAGAACTTGATATAACTGAGCAACCGTATGAACTGGCCAGAATAATAGAAAAATCCTATGAAGAACTAGGTAGAGATAGTTTGGGTGGGAAACCAGTAAACCCAAACTAACTGAAAATCCTTAAAAGGTTTTTATTAAAAACAGTCTCACTTCTCCTAAAAAGTAGGAAAACACTAAACAGACACTTCCTAAAGAGAAGCGTTCTCAATCCAGAGGTAGGTCTCCTCAAAAGGAGCCCTCTGAAAAGAGGTATAACCTCAGAAACAGGGATAATTTGCGAAAACCTGATAGATATCAAGATACTGATACACATTCCTCACGTACCTTTCAGACATCCTCACAGAAATTGGAAAGAAGAGGACGATCAGAACACAAGGAAGAACGCGTGAAGTCCAAAGACGATCAACATGTTCAGAAAAATAAGAAAGCTCAATTCACCAAAACGAAGGAAGCAGGTCTAAAAATCAGACATGCCGAGGATCTTGAGGACACAACTCAAGAACGGGTAGTGGGCTCAGACAATGCTGGACAGCGCAGCAGAAGTTACCATAGCTCGCAAGATCCTGAAGGATCATCTGGAGACAGTGGACTTGAATGAGTACATTCAAGTTGAAACTGCCGATACCAGGGTTAGTGTACCCCATAAGTTATACGAAATAGCACTCCGGATGGAGGGGGACATAACTAGGAAAATAAGAGCACTCTTTTGGGAGAAGCTCTCTAAGGGTTATGACATTCTTCAGGCTGAAAAAGACTGGCAACCAAAATTTGTTAGGGAGTGCCCACATGGCGAAGACATCATTATGCCAGCCTTCTCAAATCATATTCCTATTCAACTATGCCAGAAAATGGGCTGTAGCCCAGGCTCCAGCATTATATAAGAATCATGTGGGATGGGCTGAGGATTCTCATCATCATAAAATCCAGTTAAAAAATCAACCAACTGCTCAAAGGCAGTATCCAGTTAAGCAAGAAGCTAAAAACAGTTCAGGGAGATCTTAGATCAACTTGAATACCAAGGTGAGATTGAAACACGCACCTCGTCAATGAACAATCCTTTGTTTCCTGTCTCCAAACCAGACAATACATATCGTCTCGTTTAGGACTACATACATTTAAACTCTTGTTGCAAAACCTTTGCAGTACAAAATGCACACAGTGCAGCACTGTTGAATAACATTGTGCGCAAAAAATATAAAACCACATTAAATATTTCTAACGGTTTCTTCTGTCAAAACATTGCATCTGAAAGCAGGTACTTGACCGCTTTCTCAATTATGGGGACACAGCGTCACTTCTGTCGTCTCCCCCAGGGGTTCAAGAATAGTCCAGGGTTATTTTCAGCCAGAGTAACAGAGTTACTACAAACGTATGATGAGGCATTATCTTATGTCGATGACATCTATCTTACAGACGATGAATTGGATAGGCACTTGAACAGAGTGAACACCATAATACTTGGTTTCGCATCTGAAGGGTACAAATTCAACTTTAAAAAATCAAGAATTGCCCACCTCAACGTCATATTCTTAGGATACGAACTTTCAAGTGAAGGCAAAAGCCTGGCAGCCAACTTTTTAGAAAAGTGTGCGCTGCTCCAACCTCCTCCAAAAACGCTGAAAAACTCAGTCAATTCTAGGTTTCCTGAATTTCGGAAGAACTTGCATTCTAAATTACACAGAAAGGGTTAAACATCTCTACGAATTAATCAAACCTGATTTCAAAACAACTAATTGGTCTCAACAAAACACACAAATTTTGCGTTCAGTGCAAACAGACATGTTAGCAACAACACATTTGCAGACACGCGTAAACGTACGCAACCTTGCAATCCGAATCATCCCAGGAAGATGCGGATTCACGTACTTAGCCTTTAATGAAGGTGAAAAAGTACCAATTGCTTACACATCACACTTGTACACACAAGCGGGAATTAAATTCACTTCAACAGAAAAATTTCTGACAGCGATTCAGACTGCAGTAGCAAGAGAGAGAGCCCTCGCACAGGGAAAACGCATAATGGTCGTTACGCCTGTACCTGCCTTAGAGGCAGTGACAAAAGCAAGCATTCCAAATGCAAAGGCTTTACATCCGAGATGGATACAATGGGTTAATTCTCTTGCTGCAACAGACGTTAAATACGTTTTTGACCCCTACTTGAAAACTCAAGAATTTTTACAATACGAACAAGAATGTCCTCTGCCCACTGAGATTCTGCCTCTAGAACAGTAAGATTGTATAATTTATACTTACAGATCAGCACAGCCTGCAATTGGGGGTAAACAAGCTTGTAGTGCTGCGTGCGCAGTTGTTAAAGGTCGCTGGCGCGATGGTTAATTCTGACCTATGGTCACAAAAAAACACAATCTCTCGGAGACTGTACAACTCAGCGAGCTGAACTACAGGCTTTCAAGATGGCGCTTGAAAATACTGATTGCGAATTCCCCACACTCCTATTGTGCGATTCGTCTTACTGCGTGCAATCTTACAAAGAATACTTGCAGGATTGGGTTCAAAACGGTTGCAAAGATGCAAAAGGTGGCACAATTAAGCATAAGTTGCTTTGGGAACAAGTAGTTCGAATGAAGAAAGAACTACAAAAGACTCACGTGATCCATACACTGAGTCATCCGTGTTATGGCGTTCACGCTGAAGGGAATTAATTTGCTGATGAAGCTGCAAAGGCAGCTGTGCAAACGGCTTCCGTAGCAGCAATCACTCATTCAAAAACGAAAATAGACGGCGAAACTATGCTAGCTGTCAATGCCACAAGCAAAGGCAGCGGTGCAGCATTACCTCTAAAATACCCACTCGAATATTCATACATAATTGATGCAAACTCCGTTTCTTTTGCTCGAATCCCTGGAGTGGGGGATAGAGTGATTCCAAACAGGAGGCGGAGAGGTGCTTTGATTCAAGAAGCACATATAAGAGAGGGCCTGATACATCAAGGGATCTCTAAATCCATACATAAATTAAAAGAGATGTACTGATGGCCAGGAATGAATGTCCACATTCACGAATTTGCTATTAAATGCCCTGACTGCAACAGAGATCGCAGCAGAGAAAGCCGCCAGATACCGGACTACAGTGTAGCCAGCCCAGTACACACACCATTGTTAGTCAGCATTAGACTGTCCACACGCAGACGTCGCCATGGACGAATGCGGTCCATTGTGTCCATGGACACTTTTATGTCAGGGTATTAATTACTAAACTACTAGGCAAAATTCATTTGGATGTGGCCTCAGCACTCGGCTGACGCCCGAACGGTTATAAAGATATGCAAGTCTTTATCGGCACATACGCAATAGGCCCGCTAAATTCTGACCAGGGTCCAGTCTGGGTGTTGCATTGCGATACTCAAGTCCATTCCATCCTGAGGGAAATTCTGTAGTGGAAAGAAAAAACCGAGACATAAAGCAACCTATAACAGCTAGGGTATTAGGCTCGGGTGACGGGTGGGTCAAACATCTAATAAGTGTCCAACGTAGTCGTAACAATCTGCCAAGAAATTCTCGGGGTGGAATCACTCCATATGAAATGCTTTTTGGTACTAGAATAATTGTTGAAGACCTCGATCGTCATACTTCAGTGGTAGAACAAAAACCCTTTGATGTCAAATACCGTTTGGCTGTTTTACAGGACTTAAATGAAACAAGAAGAAGTCTAAGCAACACAAAACAGAAGCCAACGATCACTGAAGAAAAACCACCTGTCCCAGCAAGACCTGTCTGGATTTCAAAGATTGGGGATCTAGTCAGAGAAAAGATCGCGGATAAGAAGGAATTTGGGCCTTCTTACAGAAAACAAGTACCTGTCTTAGCAATCCACGGATCAAGTACAGTGTTACTGCCGCCCCTTGCTGGAAGAAAGGAGAACCGGTTTGTGTCCATTGACCTGGTAAAACCACATCATGTGGCCGATAATAAGTAGTAGGCCCAGTGGACTCCAAAGATGTAGCAGTAGACCAAATCTAGCTACGATCAAAGAGATTCAAACTGAGAGACTCATCACCTTTGAAGAATCTACAGTGCGACAAGGACTATGTAATAAAGCCATGGAACTTGTGCCACTTGAGACCCAGATAACCGTTCGTCAAGACACTCCTGTCTACAATGATATAGCCTCTGACTATACTAATACGACAAAGGACCAAGCAGGTCCAGCGATTTCAAGTAATCCGGAAGCAATTCCAACAATTGACAGAACTGGCTCTGGCTATTTCATCAACTTTGCTACGTTTTCTGAGGATCCCAGTGTGCCCGAAACATCGCCAGCTAATAAAACTTTCAAGGAACAAGTAACGGACGTTTTTCACCAGCTTGAAAATACATATATGCTATCACCATGGGTTGAATTTTGGATTGTGTTAGGTGTACTTTTTATCCTACTTTGGCTAATCCTTGTATTAAGTTTGGGGCCGCTGATAGATGGGAAATATAGTAAAATGGACACAGCAAGTAAGAACATCAACTTACAGCTGAAGCCACACAAATCATCTCATTGTGAACAAAGAGACTTGTCATCAGTAAACATCACAGCCGTTCATATACCTGGTGGTATAGCATGGGACAGAACTGATTATGACATTTATGGTCCTGTGGAGCTGTTGAAGATTCCACATCAATTTAAGGTTTCCTTGAGTGACTTTGTTTCACCCAGCACATTTTCTGATGATTGGGACTTTGAGACTGTTAATAATATGTGCGCAGATTTAGAAATGTCAGCAAAATTTACAAAACATGAATACGTGGAAGGTTTATCAGATTATGAACAAATGTATTGTTTTAATCATTATGGTCCTCATTATTTGCACAAATCTGCAACCCCCAAGGAATGTTTTTACTTATAATCAATGGGAACATTGTCCAACGCCACCGAAGGGTAGCTCAAAAATATTCTATGAAAAATGTACATACTTCTCAGGTTTCAATGTCTCGAATCCAGAAACATTTTACTCTAAGAATGTTAATAAGACAGGAATAAAAAAGTATGTTGTGAGAAGTTGGCCTGATATGCAGTGCTCACTATTCTAGTGATCACTATATATCAGTCCAAACAACCCTTATTGATGATTGGTTGTAAGTCAACCTTATAGACCAGCTATCCTAGTAGCATGGATACGAGCAGTCTAAGGCTAAGACTCTAGAGGGCGTGTTAAGCCAGCTGTTTTACCATCACATTACCCCTTGAACACCCAGTGAAAGGACACCACACAAGTGTTATGAAAATAAACAATGTATTTATTAGAATCACAACAACCCTGTACTCTTTATGAGGACAGGGTGCTAAGCACACAACAAAACTCTTATGAAAATACTTAAGTTAGCACGTTATACACAAATGCCCGAGGGGCACGAAAAACCATATATTCTAAAAGTGGAATGCGAATTACTAGCAGGTAAGTAACAGTACTAATAGGCTTTGGAATCGCTAGGACTTGACTAGGGAATCGTTAGATTACTACTAGGAGGCCCAGGGGACTCGGGTGCAGAGTGTGCACTCTCACGCGGGATGCGGGACAAAGTCTATGGAAGCTAGTAAAGGCAAAGTTAGTGTTCACGGGCGAACCCGACCTGGTAGGGAGAAAACGACAGTGGATCCTGACCCTTAGATAGTGAGGCTATGCTGGGACACCGAAGTGCCGAAGTTACCTAGCCCAGGGGCTGCAGCTGCATAGGTCTGAAAAGACGTCGGGGATCTCGTTGCCGGACCAGGAGCCTGGAAGAAGGAAGTTGCTGGCAGGCGACCAGTGAAGGAAAGTTCGATGGATCCAAGCCTGGATCAAGGAAGAAGGAAACCTGAAAGCAGAGGGGACCAAGTTCTTGAATCACTAGCCAGTGATTAAGTGGGCACCAGGATGGCACCGGGCGAAGTCACCGCAGTCAGGTGAGTGGGCGCTGCTGGGCTCTGCAGTCTCTCGGACCAGGAGGCGTTGTCGGCGACCAGGATGGAGGTGCGAGCTGTCCCACGAAGGTTCTTGCTGGCGACGTCGCTGGACCCAGGATTGGGCAACAAGTCTTGGCAAATGCAAGGCCCACGCGGTGGACCTAAAATGGCGTCTCAGCCGGACCAGGAGGGTCCAGGGTACTTCTCCGATGGAGGGAAGCAAGGGCCAGTCTGGAGCAACCAGACCAGCAGCAGTGTTGTCGTCGGGCGTCGTTCGGAAGGCCACAAGCCAGCGGGCTAGTAGCCAAACAACGCGGTGAGCAGCTGAAAGCAGAAGGGCCCCACGCCGATCGTGGAGATGCTGGGGGGCTGCTCTTCGGTGCTGGAGCTGCTCAGGGTGGGGGCTTCTCGGACCCCAAAGCACTCACCAGGAAATTACTCGGTGGGCTTGCTGTGCAGAAGTCGTGCAGTCTGGAAGATGGCCGGTCCCTCGAGGTCTCGTCACACCCACGAATCTCAGCGTGACTGATGATGTAGGTAGAGGTCAGAGGTGCCAGGGAAGCCGGTTCTCGTCGAGCTGGGCAGTCTTGATCCGGAGGAGAGACTTGCAGCAGACCGCAGTGTTGTTAAGATGGTGCCTGCGGATGCAGGGTGACTACTCCTTAGTCACAAGGGAGAAATCTTAGGAAGAAGTCTTGAGTTCCTTTCGTGGAAAGTAGTTTCAGGATTCAAAGATGATCCGATTTGGAAGGGGGCCAGTCTCTACCTTTATCTTGGAAAAGGGGGCTGGCACGCGACTAAGTCCTGCCCTAGGGGTGGGACCAGGAGGGGGGTGGTTACACCCACTTCCTTGGCGGGCTTTTCCCCAGCACAGGGTCTGGAGTGTCCCTGGAACTGGTTCAAGCCAGCCTATGCACAGTGAGCACCGGGGTGCCACGTGCAGTCACCTTCCTCTGTAGCCCTGCCTACCTACAATACACAAAACCCTGTCTGGGACGGTGCTGGCACCGCCCCTGGCAGGAAACCCTTTGTCCTTATCTCCTGCTCTGGGAGGACTCCCAGCAGCAGGAGGGCAGACTTGTGTCTCGGTGGCAGCATCCATTTTGTGGAGCTGAGGCTCTGTTCGACTTTAACCGGGGTTACAGGCTACATGCATGTCGTGTCCCTCTAGAAGGGTGGGATGCTAACCCCGTCGCCAGAATTGGCGAGGGGTTAGTATTCCAAGTCGTATGACACCTTACTCGACATGTTTTGATAAAGCGATACCAGAGTTGGCATATAACCGCGAGGATTATAATGCACTTAAGAGTATATGGTATGCGATATCATGGAAACGGCTAAGGGATAGATCCCGAAAGCCGCAGACAGGCTCAGCTCATGCCAGAGCACCATCTCACACGATTCCAAGCACTCTGCCTTCAGGATTGTTAAGGCCTGCCATAGGAGTGACTGATAGGAGATCTGTGTGTCCATTTTTAGGGTTAGATATAGGTATACTATATCTAAAGCAAAGGGTGATTACACCACCTTGCCCCAGCTGTCAAGCAGCCAGTTGTGTCAGATTTGGATGGCCAGCCAGGGGTGGCATAATACATGCTGCAGCCCCTGGTAGGCCCTGGGTACACCTATGCCCTGGGTACCTAAGGTACACTGTACAGGGACTGATAAGGTGACTCAGTATCCAATTTAGATATGTACCTAAGGTACATGGAATCCATTTTACAGAGAGAGCAGTAGGCCTGGGGCCCTGAATAGCAGGGTCCCAGGTCAACTAAGTCAGAAAACCAGCAAAACACCAGGCAAAAAGTTGGGGGCAACCATAGTCAGGGATCTACCTTCCTACATATGTTGACTAATACTAAGCAAATTTATTCTGCGGCCTTTTATTCTTGATTGTCCACATTAGGTTTCGACTTTTGGAAGGACAACATTGAGACAAAAACTGTCTCGGGCACAAAAGACTGGCAGGTGCATGGATTAGAAGCTTTATTCAGAGACTGCATTATCCCTGAACAAATAATGTTTTTAAATGGCACTGTTCAACAGACATCTTGTCTTGGCCTGGCTAAGATAAGATTTAAACAAACCGTCCATACCTAAATCCATGGTAATGGAACTACAGATGAGGAGATAGACGTAAAATATATTTTACAACAGAACAGAACTAATCCTGATTGGAAAAAATGGTTAATCTGGCCCACAGACACGAATGACTGTCAAGATAGATTCCTGAACAAGACACAAGGGTTTACAGTAACGAGGCCAGATCCAAGATATGTCCAGAGACAACATCCAGAGATAACATACAGTGTAGGAAAACTGTGCCTTGAGTGGCTACAAAAATCTGCACTTCCAGATATAAAACAACACTTAACTTTACTTAAAGATGGCGTTGATTTAAGAGACTTCTTACAAGGACCTTGTAAACCACGTCATAAACGTTTCATATATGCCGGTATTTATGCTGCTTATAATGAAGCATGGAAAATCACACAAATGGAAACTGCAGAACGAATACGAGAAATTGATCGTATTCATTTAGAGAAAACTCTCTCTGTAGTTGACAATGGGTTAACGACTCTGTCGTCCAGAATTTATTCTTTGGACAGTATTGTATCCTCTGCCATAGACATAATGGAACAGGACTTGCTCATGTTACAACATGGACAGTCTCAATTACGTTCTATAATGCTGCTAGGCTGGACGTTACAAAATCTTCATTCAGGCTATGTGCCTTGACGTCTAATCAACACCACGTCATTGTTTACTGGATTTAACCTTACAGATAAACAAATCTCTTTGGCATAGAGGAGAGCAGACTATATGGTGCTGAGCATAGAAAAACTGGAAAGATTACCATTAACCGTTTCTGAGAAACCAGCCGTAGAATGGATAATACATGGCACCATTAGGTTGCCAGTGACGATTTTCCAGTTTCAGTATTGCTTGAAACACATACCAACAGGCCTGTATGAAAGGTTGGGTAAAAAATACATAGTCGACCTGGGATTTACCATACGCACACAAATGTTGCAGTGGTGGAAAGAAGGTATTTCTTAGTGGTAAAAATTGCAAAAGCGCAGTAAGCGGTACACTTTTATGTCAGGGTATTAATTTACACGGAGCCTGTGATGGTTCTTCGACCAACTTATCCTGCCACCTGCAAGGTTCTCCGGCAGCCGTGATAGATCCAATTTTTGGGCAGCTTTCCAATGGGAGCTACATAATGTTGAATGATCACAGCTGTTGTGGAATGATGCCAGGAATAGCCTATCTCTTTAGTGTGTCAGCCAGGGTCACTTGTTTTATGCAAGTATTGTTTCCTAAAAATAAGACCGGCGTGAGTGGCCGCTATGGCCTTCGATAAACATCTCTTCTATACGAATTGATACTTTAAGCAGAATGAAAGCCATTCTTTTACAAAAAACTGTGCCACTGACATCGTCCAAAGAGACGTATGATCTGCAAGTTGCAAGGTCCTCTGCAGAGATACATGCCCTATTATTAACGAACTGTCCCATACATTTCACAGAAATGTTAGGTCGTATCTTAAACATGTCTGATACCAGTGGTATTGTACATGTATTTAGGACGATTTTTTCGGGACTGTTAGCACCCTTTGAAGCAGTCCTAGGCATGTTTCCAAACTTCGTACACTCTGTGTTCGGCGGCCTGCCTCTGGATTTGGGACTCATAGCAGGAATACTGTTCTTGTTCCTTCTGCTCCGATATGGCAAGTCCGGTCACCAGCGACACGCAGATTACCATGGAGAACACTCTTCTGGCAATGCAGTGTCGTGAGCGCATGATACAGATTCTTGGCTTTGCTCGTTGAGAGATCTGAATACCACGTTGTTCCTATCATTCAGACCAGTCTGGCAAGATTGCATGTTACCTGTTCTACGATGCCTGCTTTGTGGAGAGGAATGCGTGTTTGATATCTGTCTAACACTCCCATCAGCACTGCCAATGGATGTTGACGCTTTGCTTGGTTCAATAACGGCTCCTGCATTGTGTTGTCCCCAGCGGCTACGGCATTCATTGAGGTCTCACCAGCACATCCAGCTGACGGTGAGATACGTGGACCAACAGACACACAGGTACCATCTACTGCGAACATTGCTAATGCGGCTGACGGTGATTTTTCTCATCTATGTATAATTGGTCTACTTAATGAAGTAGTCCAACTTTCACCTACTGTGGTAGACGATTTCTTTGCCAGCTTAGAAGATTTAATGTTTTCTCCTGACAATGAGAATAACTTTTGATATTAGCACACACAGCGTTCTATGAACTCTTAATTCGACCTTTGATTTTCAAAACAACGCTTTTAACTTGGAACTCTATATTTCTACGATTTAATTTGACTTTTTTCCAAAATTGAACTTTTTTTTTGGGCATAGAGTAATCTGCTTAAAGTAGAACTATTCTTAGAGAACAAAAAATATTTTAATACTTCCTAGAAACAATATGGAACTTGTCCACAAACCAAACAGTTTATATATTTTGCTATGGGATGGTCTTGACCTTTCCTTCTGTGTTTAAGAGCCATTCATCAATATAATTTTGTAATTCTTTCGGATAGCATTTCCAATAACATACTATATGCTTTGAATGAAACTATTTTCTTTACAAATGCGTACAGCACAAATACTCATTTTCGTGTACAACCATTTTTAGGATACATTTTATGTATTTTGGGAGGGATTCTAAACACATGCTTTAGAATGCTTAGAATGTAGTAATGTCGAACATAATAAAGTGGAGTGGGTGTTGTATAGCATTTTAGGACCCTAGTGTAATTTTCCCAATTCATGCCCTTATATAGGTACAAATCACCTTGCCCTTATATAGGCATATAAATCATAACTATATCTGAAAGAAACAGGTTAGTATTAGATTCCTTACCTTAGAATATCCCCAGGCGTCAGTCTGGATCCGGAAACTTTTGCGTAGCAGTACCCCTGCGCGTCGGTAGGCGTCGTCTGCAGGCGTCCCCTGCGGCTCCGCGTCGTCGGCGTCGTGCGCCGTGATGACGTCGCTGGAGTATATAGACGCCGCCTCCGCGCGCTGACGTCAGTTCTTTTTTCCGCGCCAGTTAGCGCAGATCCGAAGAGCAGTACTCTGGTCTTTTGACCTAAGTTTTTGATAACTCTAACTCTTTCAGGTGCCGGTAGGATGCCCGGTTTTAAAAGTTGTGACGGGTGCGACCGCCTGATGTCGGTCACCGACCACCATCGACTCTGCCTCCGGTGTCTGGGCGCGGACCACGACGTGGAGTCCTGCGCACAAGAAGTCGGGGCGTCGTCATCGTACCCCCGACGCCAGCGTGATGCGGCCGGGGGTTCGGGTGGCCCCACCCCCGCGTGGGTCGCCGACGCCGTCTGCCCCATACCCGTCGGTCCCTGGGGAAGGCGCGTCGCGCGAGGAGATTGAGGAGGTCCTCATGGCCATGAGGGCGCTGTCTCCTCCGGCGGGGCCTACGGCGCCTGCGGGCCCGTCGGTCCCGTCTGGGGGCCCGAGCGGTTCGGGTGCACCTGCCCCGACGCCGCCGGCGGTTCCGGCACCGGCGCCGCTGGGCCCTTCAGGGTCGTCGCCGGCTGGTCAACCGGCCTCTCCGGCGCCGATTCCATCGGGGCACCCCGTGGTGCCGCCTCCGCGCGGCGCCGTGACTCCGACGTCGGTTCCGGCCGGCGTCGGGGCTCCGGCGCCGCGCGGCGCCACCCCCATTCCCTCTCCGAATCCGGACGCGGAGTCGGACCGGCATCGTCCGACGCCGAGTCCGGCGCCGTTGGGGCCCATTGGCTCCGAGGAGCCGGTCTATATCGTTGACTCAAACTATGGCGATGAGGACGATTATGGAGAGGGTTGGGAGGGGTCTGAGGACCCTCTGTCACGAGAATGCCAGTACGACGTGGACTGGGCAGGTGACTTGGGTGATGCCAGTGGTCTGGACGAATCGCCTAACCCTGGGTTTGTCTCGCCTCCCACTGTGGCGTCGGAGGCTGGGGCTGCCTATTCGGTGGTTCTGATGAGGGCTGCCAAGGCCTTGAGCCTTGAGCTCCCCGTCGCTAAGGTGAAGCCTAACATCCTCACCGAGGTATTCAAACCGCAGTCATGCCCACAGGAGCCTCTGCTGCCGTTTAATGACGCCTTGACGGATGTCCTTTTGGGCACGTGGTCCAGGCCCGCTTCCGGTTCACCTGTTGATCGGAACGTTGCTAGGCGCCACCGTCCGTGTGCGGACGACCCTGCCTTCCTGTTCACCCATCCCTCCCCTGAGAGTCTGGGGATCCAGGCCTCCACTTCCCAGTCCGCATTCCCGTCGGCCCCGCCCGATCGGGAATCTAAGCGGTACGACCAGTATGGCAAGAAGGTCTTCTCGTCTCTGAGTCTGGGGCTGCGGTCTTGCAACACCGCTTGCCTCTTGGGCCGCTACACCCACTCTCTGTGGGATACGGTCGCAGAGTGCCTGCCACAATGCCCGCAGGAGGTACGGGACAAACTCTGCCAGGCTTTGGTTGAAGGCCGAGACGCGGCGAGGTATTCCATACGGTGTGGTCTTGACACGACCGACTCGCTGGGCAGAGCGATGTCCACGACGGTGGCGATTCGTCGCCATGCTTGGCTGAGATCCGCCAACTTCTCGCCGGATGTCCAGAATGCCTTGATGGACATGCCATTCGATGGCAGTCGCCTGTTCGGCGACAAAGCGGACAACGCGCTTGAGCGCTTCAAGGACTCCAGGGTCACGGCCAAGTCCTTGGGTCTCTCAACCCAGCGCCAGCAAACGGGTTCGTTTCGCTCCTTTCGTGGCCACGGAAGGGGCGGTCCCACACGTGCTGCCAGCCACGCACCGCAGAACGCTCCTCAACGCGGTGGCGGCCGTGGATTCCACCGTGGTGGCGGTCGGGGACAGCGGCGAGGTCAGTCCACACCTCCCCCCGCAGCAGCCTCCAAATCCTCCTAGTCCGAGCTTTCGGGCCCATGTGACGCCAGTGGGTGGCAGGGTTCAACATCACCACTCCCGCTGGCGCACTATCACGTCGGACAGGTGGGTGCTGCAGCTCGTTCGAAGGGGCTACTCCCTCCCCTTCGAGACCACTCCTCCAGCCATGCCACCGCAGAACCACCGTGTGTCGGGGGACCACTTGACACTTCTGCAGGAGGAAGTTACGGCCCTCTTGGCCAAGGGGGCCATCGAGCGCGTTCCTGGGCCAGAAGTAGGGTGTGGTTGCTACTCCCACTACTTTCTGGTACCCAAGAAGGACAAAGGGGGCCTACGTCCTATCTTGGACCTACGGAACGTCAACGGCTTCCTCCGGAAGGAGAAGTTCAAGATGTTGACTTTGGCTCAGGTCTTGGCTGCTCTAGACCCACAAGACTGGATGGTAGCGTTGGACTTGCAGGATGCGTATTTTCACATCCCCGTCCTGCCGGCCCATCGGCGTTACCTGCGGTTCACGGTAGGCCACGAGCACTTTCAGTTTATCGTGCTCCCATTCGGCCTTACCAGCGCCCCACGGGTGTTCACGAAAGTGATGGCGGTGGTCGCAGCTCATCTGCGCCGGTTAGGGGTTTCAGTCTTCCCCTACCTCGACGACTGGTTGTTGAAGGCGGGCTCGCCCCAAACAGTCGTCCACCACCTTCAGGTGACGGCAGACCTCCTGCACGAGCTGGGGTTTTCCATCAATGTGCCGAAATCACACCTGTGTCCCTCTCAAAAGCTCCTTTTCATCGGAGCGGTTCTCGACTCGGCGCAGTTTCGGGTTTATCCTCCGGAACGGCTGGTCCGGGATATTCAGGCCTTGATTCCCATCTTTCAGCCGTTATCCCGGGTTTCGGTCAGGTTGACGCTGCGGCTTCTGGGGCTGATGGCCTCCTGCATCCTTCTGGTGCATCACGCCAGGTGGCGGATGCGGGCTCTGCAGTGGGACCTGAAGTTTCAGTGGGCCCAGCATCAGGGCAACCTTTCCGACCATGTCCTGATCTCGGAGGGCACTGCGAGACAGTTGCAGTGGTGGCTCCAGGACCGCGATTGGGTCAGAGGCAGATCCCTCTCCCTTCCCCAACCGGAGCACGTGGTTGTGACGGACGCGTCCCTCCAGTGCTGGGGTGGCCACTTGGGAGAGGCGGAGATCAGAGGCATCTGGTCTCCGGCGGAGTCCCGGCTCCATATCAACATGTTGGAGCTGCGGGCGATTCGCCTAGCACTGAAGGCATTCCTCCCCTTTGTCAACGGGAGTGTAGTGCAGGTGTTCACGGACAACACCACCGCCATGTGGTACTGCAACAAACAGGGCGGTGTGGGGTCGTGGACCCTTTGCCAGGAGGCCCTGCGTCTCTGGCAATGGCTGGAACGTCAGGGCGTGACTCTGACGGTTCAACACCTGGCAGGTTCTCTGAACACCAGGGCGGACGAACTCAGCCGTCGGTGCTCGGTGGATCACGAATGGCGTCTGAACTCGGACGTGGCGAAAAGCCTCTTTCTGCAATGGGGAGAGCCTTGGTTAGATCTATTCGCCACAGAAGAGAACGCGCAATGTCATCAGTTCTGCGCGTTGGAGTTTCCAAGACGGCACTCGCTCGGCGACGCCTTTCGGCGCGAGTGGAGTTGCGGTCTGTTGTACGCCTTTCCGCCTATACCACTTCTGCCCAGAGTGCTGAAGAAGATCAGGCGCGACCGGGCCCAAGTTATCCTTGTGGCTCCGGACTGGGCTCGAAGGTACTGGTATCCCGAGCTACTCAGCATGTCAGTCGGTCCCTCGATCCGCCTGCCCCTTCAGGAGGACCTTCTGTCGCAGCAGCAAGGGACGGTCCTCCACCCGAACCTGTCCAGCCTCCACCTCCATGCGTGGAGATTGAGCGGTGACAGTTGAGGCCATTCGACTTGCCTCCTGAAGTCTGTGATGTGATTCTGGCAGCCAGGCGTCCCTCCACAAAGTCGGTATACGCCTGCCGGTGGAACAGATTTGTGGCATGGTGCACAGCAAAGGCTGTGGACCCTCTCTCTGCTCCCCTTTCTGAGGTTCTCCTCTTCCTTCTTTCTCTTGCCCAGCAGGGCTCTGCTCTGGGCACTATCAAGGGCTACCTTTCTGCCCTTTCTGCCTTCTTAAGGCTACCTGATCAGCCATCTTCATTCAAGGGACAGACTAATTTGCATATAGCCAGGTTCTGAGCTGGGATGGGGCAGTGAGCTAAATAACGGTGATGGATCAAGCCCTGATCTTTGGACTGGGTAAGAGTGGTCTGCTTAATTCAGACACTCTGTTCATCACCACCCCCTTTTCTGAATCTTTTTTGGCCACTATAGCTGTGGCAGGGTATACTCAGACATGAGTCCCTTGCTCACTGCTCCATCAGGATTCAAGCAAGCCGGGCCGATGAGGCTGAAATGCCAGAAACCGGTCCCCGTTAGCTTGTCTCCTTTCTGGTGAAGAATTGGCTTGGTAGTTTGGTCTGCCCTGTTCCCATGATGCACTGGGCCAGGGACAGACTAATTTGCATATAGCCAGGTTTTGAGCTGGGATGGGGCAGTGAGCTAAATAACGGTGATGGATCAAGCCCTGATCTTTGGACTGGGTAAGAGTGGTCTGCTTAATTCAGGCACTCTGTTCATCACCACCCCCTTTTCTGAACCAAAAGTCATTACAGCTGATCCAAAAGCTGGCGCTTCAAAAGGCGCTAGAGAAGCTCTGCCTGATCGAGTTCCACAAGAAGAGCATGAGACCACTACTGTCGATCAGTGTGTAAACCGCTGCTGCATTCTTAAAACATCTATTTCCGTTTGATACTGCAAAGAAACACAATATTGGCAATAGATGGACTGCATGGATAGCGACATTTAAAGATTTCCTACATGCAGTAGATGAAAAAGATCGTAAAGTATCTAAAAAACATGGATGGCAAACGAGTGAAAGAAGCCACGAAAATGAAACCACAAGAAGGTGAAGTGACGTGTGATCAAATTGAAACGGCCTTTAATTTCAAATTTAATCCAGTGCTAAATGTGGATTGTGAGAAAGTGGCTCTATTTATACTGGACTAGAAGGAAGTACAGTGTGTATAGAGTCCACCAACACCAGAGGTATAACAGAGGTTACAGTCAGAACTGACCTTACTCTCCAAAGTGGTAGCTTGGTCGAGCAGTAAGGCAGTACCAGAGGACAGTGTAAAGCATTTGATGTAACACTCAGTCAGCAAAAGGTTTCACACACTCAAGGACTGAACTCCAGGCCAATTATTTATATATCCAGATATAGTTGTTTTATGTTTAGAACCAACAGTTATAAAAATATACTTTTCTCGAGGTGAGTATTCGCATGTAATTACTTGGCCAGGAAGCAAAAAGGTTGTGCACACAATAGTTACAGTATAAGCAGTAAACGACACAGTTCTGAACCACACTCTAGCATTGAACTCAATGGGTTTTCATAGAGAAGGACAGTTGATTACTTTACGGATTACTTTGGTAGTCTCAGGACTAGATCTAAGATTCAGTACTGGGGTCTAAGCTGAAACCAGATTAGCAAAAACGAGTAAGTTACTGTGCAGAATTTTTAGGAATATAAAGCTGTGTTAAAGGTTCACACTTCAAAACTTTTCAAGGTAAATCTGACAATGTTATTCAATGGGAGGAAATTCAGGTTGCAGGTAAAAGTACGATCGCGTTACTTTTGTAACCCAGCACTAGTCTCCTAGGGCCAGCACTGGGGACTTAACTCAAAACAGGTAGGTAATTGCGTTTCAGTATTTCATACAATTTTTAAAGAATATTTGCAGTTTTCAAAAGTAGACACTTAGAAGAAATTTCATAGAAAAGCAGACAATGGGTTCCCATGGGGAAAAATACAGGTTACTAGTAACCCCGCTAGGGATTACTTTTGCGGTTCAGTACTGGGCTGAAGGGTACAGTACTGGCTTCTCTCCTGATCACAGGTGAGTATTTTCGGATTCGGACTTTGGCTGATTTTATAGGAATATTTTCAGTTTTCAAAAATCCACACAGAAAATTTTCGAATCAAAATGGGTCAATGTTATCCAATGGCAGGTAAGTGAATTACCGGTTTCCTGGTGAGTCCTCGGTTGGTGCAGTTAGGGTTCTGGGTGTAGACTCCAGGGTCCCCCAGGGTCAGGTGAGTACAGTTAGTTCAGTCCCAACTGCGCCGGGGCGGCCGGGTGCAGAGGTAGGTAGGCCCAATGTTATCCAATGAGGGAAAGAGGGCCTTCGTTGGTGGCGGCTGGCTAGCAGGCCACGCGGCTCTGGGAGCTGGGCTCCTGGTCACTTGCTCTGGGCAAGGGGGGAAGTAAGTTGGGACGGAGGGGTCACAGCCAGCGGTACTCGGACGGCAGGGTGCAGGGTGCTTTTGAGCCGTCGGGCACTCAATGTTATCCAATGAGGATCTTGACAAAGGAACAAAGGCTGCAGGCTCGGGGACAGTGACTCTCCAGGGGCGAGCAGCGCTTCGAGAGGTAAGTTGGGATCTTGGAGCACAGGTAGGTACCCCAAAGAGAGGCACAGGGGTCCGCGGGGCGCCGGGTGCAGGGGTGTCTTTGGGCGTCGGAAAAGCTTACGCTCGGCTGGTCACGGTTGGGGTGGCCCGTGGTTCTGAGTCTGCAGGCGTCGTCTGGTTCGTCGAGGAGGGTCTTTTGGCACTGGACTTTGGGTCCCAGTCGCCGGGGGGACGTCCTCGTGGTCTTGGTTCGGGTTGACTGGTGCAGAGTGGGCTGGTCCGGAGCTTCCTGGTGGGCACCAGGTGGGTTGTTGCAGCAGAGCCTCTTCTGATGGGAGTCCCAATCTTCGAGAGGGTCAAGGCAGGCAGGTCCTCTGGGTGTCCCAAGGTTGCGGTCCGCGGAGGTCGCCGGGTTTAGGCAGGAGCAGGTTCCAGGATCAACAGGCCGGTAGGGCTGGGACCAAGTCATTTGTTGTTGTCCTGTTGTTAGCAGCTGCGCGGCGGGTCTTCTGCTCCTTGATCTTCTTTCTTCTTGTGGTATCGGGATCTAAGGAAGGAAGCTTCAGGGAGCCCCTAAATACTAAATTTAGGGGCGTTGCAGGTAGGGCAAGGACAGGGACCAATGGGTCCCTGTCCTGGGGTGAGTACACCCCCTAGCCTGCTCCTCTCCTGTGGGAGGGGGCAGGAGCCTAGCTGGGATTGGGCAGGACTCCCCATCTACAAGATGGCCGGAGCCCGGGGTCGTGCTTCACCTCGCCTCCTCCACCTGAGGGGTGGAGTTGGCAGCCCCCCCTTCTTGACGTCGTTTTTCCCGCCAGAGTGGGGGTAGGGCTGGCGGGGGGCTGGTTGCTGGGTACAGCAAATGGTCTGGAGAAGCTCTCAGAGGTGGTATGCCTTTGAAGCTTCGCCCTGTCCATCCTGGGGGAGGAGACATAGCACCTCGCCCAGGATGTGCTTTGTAGCAGACCCAGGAGAGCGGGGGTCTCTCCACCCAGGGGTCCAGCTGCATGTCTGCTGTGTGGCAGCCTCTGCAGCCACTCAGCCCAGACGTGGATCGTAGGTTCGGGTTTTTGGAGGGCGTCTCTAAGATGCCCTCTTGTGCATTTTACATTAAATCCCACACTGACATCAGTGCGGGTTTAATGTGCTGAGAAGTTTGGTACCAAACTTGTCAGTCTTCAGTGAAGCCATTATGGTGCTGTGAAGTTCGTGAATGACAACCTCCCAGCACCATATACTCTTAAATGGCAACACTGCACTTACAGTGCCCAGGAATGGTCCTGGGTACTGTAGGGGTCCAGGGCTCATGCACCTGGGCCCTCACCTCTGGCATAGGGCACCCAGCTAGAGGGGTGACTAAAGTATGCCAGGGCAGTGGGTTCTGTGTGCATGGCACACAGGGATGTGTGCCATGTCGCCTCTTGCTTTAGTTCTGCACTTAGGCACTCAGCCTGCAAAGGCAGTGTGTGGGTGCCAGGGCACAGGGCCCCTGAGGGTGGCACAATAAGTGCTGCAGCCCTCAGGGGTCTTCTCTGGTCACCATGCCCTGGGTACCTAGGGTACCATTTACTAGGGGCTGACAGGGGGCCAGAGATGCCAATTGGGTATTTTGTTTCAGCATAGCTTTTCTTTGTAGGGAAGGAACACAGGCCTGGGTACATGATTGGCAAGGACCCAGGGCACACTCAGTCAAAGTACATCAGCAGTTCAGAAAAAAGTGGGGGCATACCAATGCAAGAAAGATGGCACTTTCTCACATGGTTTATGAAAGATACATGTTCAGTCAAGAATGCCAGATACCAGGTGAAATTGCCCTTTCTAGGGTGCTTTCCCTCGACTTTTTGCTTTCTCCGTCCCAGTTTTCTGCTGATCTGGATGCTAGCCTTAGGACTTGAGCACGTTTGGCACCGTTGTGCAGTGTCCATGCACTTAGCTCATCATATACATACTGTGGATCGATATACATATGACTGGCTGATTCGAGTTAGCTGCAAGTCCCTTGTCATAGGGTAAGACCTATACCAGGGGCATCTATCTCGAATGCACCTCGTGGGTCTGCCGCAATGGTAGGGCTAACCACGGAGGTAGCTCATTGATTGTGCCACATATTTACTCTGGTGGGGCCTGTGTGCAAGGATTACTCTTACGAATTGTGGCATTTTAAAATCTATGTGCCATGGATCTGCTTATATTCTGCTATATCTGAGTTCTCCCTGGGGGCAAGATGAGGTGTTGGCAAGAGGTTGGGTTGGTGTGTGTATGCGTTACCTGCAAGAGTCTCGAGTGACACTGGATGATGTGTTTGAGACGATGGGGCCTGATTCTTACATTGAATTAACATGTTATGTTATGTTATAACTACTTATATAGCGCTCAGTTGCCCCAGCAAAGGGGCGTCCCGGCGCTTTACAGCAGCAAAGAGGAAAGGTTCAGTAAGACAAATACCAGGAGATTGATTATTTTTTGAGAGGAAAGAGATACGTTTTAACTGCCTTCCTGAAGGACAGTAGGTCCTTCAGTGCTCGGATGTGAATTGGAAGCGTATTCCACAGTTTTGCTGCCAAATAGCAGAAGGAACGACCTCCCGCTCTACAGCGCCTAAAACGAGGCACCATGACCAGGTGCTGCCCCATGGAGCGCAAAGAGCGAGACTGGACGTATGGAGTCAGCAGGTTGTCGAGGATTTTAGGAGTGGCCAGCTTCAGGATTTTAAAGGACAAACACAAAGTCTTAAATTTAATCCTTTGTGCCACTGGGAGCCAGTGAAGCTTCCGGATGGTATCGGTGGCAGAGCAGAACCTTGGAAGGCCGACTAGGGACCTGGCAGCTGTGTTCTGAATGCGCTGCATTCGGATGATTTCGGCTTGATTATCCCCCAAGAATAGGGAGCTGGCGTAATCCAGACGAGAGAGAATGGTGGATTGAATTATCAGCTGCCTAGTGGATGAGTCAAAGAACTTTAAAATTGGTTTTATGCCACGCAGGATGCCAAAACAAGTGGCCGCAATTTTTTTAGTATGCCCACATGATGGGATGTAGGGAAAGGTTGTCAAGCATGATTTCCTACGAGCATAATAGCACTATATAGTGTTTGGTATCAATGAGTTTGTATTGGTGAATCCTCTCCAGTAGTGGGAGGGGGTTCGACATTACGGTGATGGCAATGTCACTTTGGGAAAGTAGGCATTTTGATACTCGTGGCTCTGTGTGCCTGGCAGCTCGTCTGCTAATTCACAACCACATCTGTGCATTCCTGATAAAGGGCCATAAACTAGGGGCTCATGGGAAACTGCGGACCTCTGACGGGCCATTTTGAGATGGCTACGTGGGGGTGGAATTGGCATCTGCATTCCAAGGGGCAGGGTCTTGGCCCCACTAAAGATTGTAATCAAACCTCCAGGAAAAGGATGTCCGACAGGACAACATTTAGAAAGGGCCTGCGCATTTCAAAGATGACCTTTTGAACTGATCTGATCTTCAAAGGCTATGGGGATTCAGCCTCCGAAAGTAGCTCTTTTGGATTTGAAATCATACTGCGCTAGTTTGATACTGGGACATTGACATGAGGAATTATTAGGGCAGGACTGCAACTGGACTATCTGCAGACTCGTGATATCTTGAAGCTTGTCATCCTCCAGGAAGGGGACTATCACTTGCTGTATTTTCCCCGGACGTTACTGACCTGCAGCTAAGTGCCAACTATCAAGGCCTTGGTCTCGCAGTACTCTCCAAGGGCCGGTGAGCTGGCCCCTGTCCAAGAGATCTCAGGGACTCGAAGGGGGTCACTGTCTCCACAAGTTGGTTGGGTTGGCACTGCGTGCGGAGGAGACAGGTGGAAGTGATCATGGTTGGGACAAGGACCATCCTGACATAAACTATCAACTCGCTGTGCAAGAGGAATGTCTGCGCAAAGATCAGCAACCATCTGAGGTGCAAAGACATAAGGAGTGCGAGGAAAGCTTCCAGAGTTTGAGGGACCTGGGCTAGCAACCAGGGCACCTGCGCTCGATTGCGCTTCTGAGCGTGTGGTGTCCGAGGGGAATTGGGGTAACTGAGCCGGGAGCTGAGACTCAGCCTCCCGAACGACAACAGTGCCTGACATCACAGCCTTTGTCCGAGGTCATTGGCTCCCTCTCCCCGGACCCACGCCACAGGGTGCTTTGTTGTGGAAAACACTGTGACAAGACCGGAAGGGTTTTGTGTGCCTTGTTGGCATCTACAGCAGACTGTTGGGGGTCTACGGCAAGTCACACCTCTGCTTGGGTGGGAAAACATTTCTCCAGATATGGAAGCGAGCCAGCTTCCTGGGTTACAGCCTTTTGTCTACAATGGCGATCGTGATCCAGCACTGGTGCAGATGCCGTCTAGTGCTTAGAGGTCTAATCCGGATGAACGAAACAAAGTAACTGTTTCTTTCCATGTTAGGTGGTCCCGACAAGAGGGCGCCAGCCAGGGCAACGTGTATCAATGGCTGAAGGAGTTAAAGGACTGAGGGGCTTGGTCACGAGGCATAGACGGAGACTGGTGACTTTGACCTTTATGCATTGGGAAAGTCCGACAATTGTATATAATGTGTGTTTTTGTTTTGATTTCAGTAGAGAAGTTTGAGAATTGTGTATAACTATAGAGTGTATATACAACGTGTATCTTGTTTTGATTACAGTGTGTGTGTGTGAGATACAAAGACAAAAGTGTTTTTATACATATGGCGTGGAGTCAATTCAATTCAAAATAATGTTTATTCAGATATTAAATCCATAAAAGACACAATTATCATACAAATCAGATCAAATTCTTGTATACTTTCCAATTCTTAATGGCAATATGCCATATATGGTGTGGAGTCTTTCTGTGGTGAACGCAGTGTGTTGCATGGGGGGATGTTGTGGCAATACTTTGCGCTCTAGCCCTGAGGATAAGCCTGACTGCTTGGTGCCAAGCTACCTGAGGGTGAGCACAGGTTATCGGACAAGTGTAACATACTCATCCCATTTGAAACGGTGGATTCTGACTGGCATTTATCACTATCGATGAGTTTGTTGAGAGACTGGATGCTCTAGTGAAGCACTGTAGATTCAATGAGTTTAACGATGAGGAAGCTAACCGCCTCCGAGTAATCAATGAATGTGTGTCAGATTCCTTTAGATGAATGTTGAAAGAAACTCTGAGCTTAGAACAAGTCCTCGAGTCTGCTCGTGCTAAAGAGCATGCTAATCGTCAAATAACTGACATGGAGGCCGGTGACGCCCAAAGTGTGTCAGTAATGAGCATGACGAGTAAGCCAAAGTATAAGGCCGAGGGACACAAGGTGATATCTCCACAAAAGAAGAAATTGTGTTACAGATGTGGACTGTCATTTCCACACAAAGGCAAATGTCCTGCAGTTGGAGAAATATGCATTGGCAGTGGTAAAGCAAACCATTTTGTGACTACTTGCAAGGCAAACAGAAATGTAAGTGCGCCTCGTTGTGAAGCCAGAATGGCCGACCAAATGTTGCCTCAGCGACGTTCCACGCGCTCCCATAAATCCAAGCAGTCACACAAACTGAGGCAAACTGATACCAAACGAAGTCTATCATTGTCTAAATCCCTGACAAAGAGTGCCTCAGTATCAGTTTCTAGTGGAAGTGACAATGACAATTGTGCAATGTCGCTGTTTACTTCTGAAAGGCATTCACATGTGGGACTAGTTGGAAGTGAGAAAAATTCAAAGTAAAAAAAAATCGACACAAAAAGGCACCACAAATATTCAAACATTGTCCGAAAATCATGGATGTTCGATACCATTCATTTTTTTTTTTTTTAAACCTTTATTCCCTCACATAACACTCAACACAGCGTGCAGCCTACAACCCTGGGGCCGGCAGCAAATTATAAGCTGGTCAATCGCATAGGTAGTCACATCTAACACAGCCTCTCTGAGGACCCCGCCCAGCAGACCCGGAAGCAAGAAGGCCCCGTGGTTCACCGACGAACTCAAAAGCTCCAAGAAGAACTGCCGTGCCCTCGAGAAAGCCTGGAGAAAAGACCCTACACCGGACAACATGACTACCCTCAAGCTCGCCACCCGAAAGCACCACCAACTGATCCACGCCACCAAGAAAACAGCATTCAAGGACCGGCTGGACAACAACGCACACAACAGCAAGGAACTCTTCAACATCGTGAGAGAGCTCTCCAACCCCAACGCCGGAACCAACGACATCACCCCATCGCAAGACCTCTGCAACTCCCTCGCCTCCTACTTCCACAACAAGATCGCTGACATACACAACAGCTTCAGCACAGAAACAACGCTCCCCACGACCACACCAACGCCCCCCACCACCACCCTCAACGCCTGGACACCGATCAACCTCGAAGACACCATCAGCACGATGAACTCCATCCACTCCGGATCTCCAACCGACCCCTGCCCTCACCACGTCTTCAACAAGGCCGACGCTGTCATCGCACCCCACCTGCGGGACATCATCAACACCTCCTTCGACACCGCCACCTTCCCTGAGAGCTGGAAGCACGCCGAACTCAGCGCTCTACTAAAGAAACCAACGGCGGACCCCACCGAACTCAAGAACTACCGCCCCATCTCGCTCCTCCCGTTTCCAGCCAAAGTCATCGAGAAGACCGTCAACAAGCAACTGGCAGCCTTCCTCGAGACGACTGGATCCCTCGACCCATCTCAGTCAGGCTTCCGGGCCAACCACAGCACCAAGACCGCCCTCATCGCTGCCACTGACGACATCCGAACCCTGCTGGACAACGGAGAAACAGCGGCCCTCATCCTCCTGGACCTCTCCGCGGCATTCGACACTGTCTGCCACCGCACCCTTGTGCAGCGCCTCAGCAACGTCGGAATCAAGGAGAAGGCACTGGAATGGATCATCTCCTTCCTCGCCGGAAGGACACAGAGAGTCCGCCTCCCCCGTTCAGATCAGAAGCCACGGAAGTCATCTGCGGCGTCCCTCAGGGCTCCTCGCTCAGCCCCACCCTCTTCAATGCACGCCAACACAACCTGAACATCATCTCCTACGCCGATGACACCCAGCTGATCCTCTCCCTGACCAACGACCCCGCCACTGCCAGAGCCAACCTACACGAAGGGATGAAAGACGTGGCCGAGTGGATGACGACCAGCCGCCTGAAACTGAACACAGACAAGACGGAAGTCCTCATCCTGGGCTCCTCACCCTCCGCCTGGGACGACTCCTGGTGGCCCCCCGCCCTGGGCAACGCACCCAAACCGACAGACCACGCACGCAACCTGGGCTTCATCCTGGACTCCTCCCTCTCCGTGACCAGACAAGTCAACGCCGTCTCCTCGTCCTGTTTCAACATCCTGCGCATGCTACGTAAGATCTTCCGGTGGATCCCCACCGAGACCAGGAAGACGGTCACCCAGGCCCTCGTCACCAGCCGTCTGGACTACGGCAACGCCCACTACGCCGGAACCACCGCCAAGCTCCAGAAGAGACTCCAGCGTATCCAGAACGCCTCGGCGAGACTCATCCTCGACGTCCCCAGACGAAGCCACATCTCCAGACACCTGAGAGACCTGCACTGGCTCCCGATCAACAAAAGAATCACCTTCCGGCTCCTCACCCACGCACACAAAGCCCTACACAACCAAGGCCCGACTTACCTCAACAGCCGCCTCAACTTCTACACTCCCAAACGCCATCTCCGCTCGACCAGTCACGCCCTCGCCGCCGTCCCCTGCATCCGAAGAGCGACAACAGGAGGAAGGTCCTTCTCCCACCTGGCCGCCAAGACCTGGAACTCCCTCCCGACCGACCTACGCTTGACCCAAGACCACCTCTCCTTCAGGAAGAAGCTCAAGACCTGGCTGTTCGAGCAGTAGCCGACCCCCCGCCCCTAGCGCCTTGAGACCCTCCGGGTGAGTAGTGCGCGGTATAAATGCCTATGATTGATTGATTGAGCCTTACAGCCGGCATCCCGGGGGCCCGGCGGCACTCATTGGGGAGGTAATGCCAGAATCTTCACACATATCAACTGTATCAATGCGTTCTGCTTGTCTAAAGCACCCTGCACCAATGCTTTCACCTATGGTTGGGTCATTAACACGCCAAGCCCAGTGAGCTGTAAACCAAGTGTAGGCTCCTAACAATATCCTAATCCTTAAATCCTACCCCAACAACCCCCCAATCTCAACTCGCCAGCTGTTGCCCCCCGATTGAACACCTGGAAGTAGTCTATCAAACAACCCCCTCCACTGCCCACTACAGAAAAGCTTGCACCACTTCCGAAGTCTGGTCATCGGCATCTTTAGTACAGCGTCGCGAAGAACCACTCTCTGTTCGACTCTCCTGACAGTATTGCTAGGCTGTGCAGCGCACTCCACCCCCACTCCCCCCTTAGGTTCATATTGTTTCCCTCCTGATTCCACTTTACTCAATACCCTCCCCCTCTACAGCGGGGGCCCCAGTTGTTCAGGCTCAGCGTATCCCTCAAGTGCGTCAAGCATATCAATTACCTCACCCTGTTCTGTCTCCTCTCCCTCCCCTGCACTTAGATATGTCTGATATAGACCCCAGAAATTCTGGGGTCGGCTCTTGGGTGGAAGTAATTCGCTATATATTTCTGATTGAGTACAGCAGTATAACATGTCCCTGGTCCATCTCTTCTTTGTAGGTAACGGTCCCCTCATCCAGCAAACAGCAACAACCCGCCTGGCAATTAACAAAGCCATATCAGCCAAGCGTCGCAGTGCCACCGGGAGTGACCTGGAATATCCCAGAAGCGCCAGTGCCGGGCTCACCGGGATCTCTGTGTCTAGTATCCGACTCAGTTACGAGAACACCTCTAACCAGAATTTAGCGATACCTGGACAGTTCCATGCCATATGCATAAAATCTGCAACTTGTACATGACAACGTTCGCACTCCTCTGACTGCCTAAGTCCATATCTATGGAGTCTCTCTGGGGTATAGTAAACGCGTTGTATGTATTTGAAATGAACCAATCTGTGCCTTCCATTTAGTGACAGATTCCTAGTGCTGGAACAACAATACCTCCACATCTCGTCATCTATTTGCATTTGCAAATCGCGCTGCCATTCTGTCCTAGCCTTGGAGGGTTGGAACTGCTTAAGTTGAACTGCTAGTTTAGTGAGGTTAGTCACTAGTTTGCGGGACGGCACCGCTTTGATCACATAAGTGAGCTCCGGGACTTCAGGCGGTTCTGCCAAGTCCGTACCCAAGAGGTCCAACAACGCACTTCGGACCCTGTGGAACTGAAAGCGTAGTAAAAGGGAGACCTCTGTCTGCGAGGGGAGAACCTGCTCCCAAGTTTTTACTGTCCCATCGATGAATATATCTTCCATCTTTGTAATTGCCAGTTCATGCAATGCTTTCGTGACTCCCTTCTCTTTTAGTGGGGCTAGCCACACTGCCCATTCTATCCGCATTAGTGGGGAATACAGCAGGTCACAATTCCGTGCCCGCACCAACGCATGCCAGGCGTGATTCGTAGTCTTGATCGAGTCCAGTTTGCCAACGCCCCGGTCAACCGGGTAACAGACAGTGGCCGGTAATGGGGCAGGGTCAGCAAACAGCCGTTCCAGTATAACATGAGGGATATCTGGGTCTCCATGTATGCAGATGGGCTGCCTGTGCCACCCTGTAGTATCTCTCCATGTCCGGGGCACCCAAACCCCCCATTTCATAACGAAGCATCAGTACCTTCCATTGGACTCTGGGTTGTTTACCCCCCCAAGCTGAGGACCTGGGTCAATTGTTTGAAAAAGGCCTTGGGTAGAACCACGGGGATGTTATTGAACAGGAACAGAAATCTTGGTAAGATCACTATCTTCATGATGGCTATTTTTCCCATTAAGGACAATGGGAGCTTACACCATGTTTCCACATCTTCCACTAGTTTTGTGTACGCAACCCCGTAATTCTCCCTCACAAGAAAGTCTGGATCCGTGTGGAGTCTTACCCCTAAGTATCTAATCGAGTCCGTAGTCCACTGCAATGGATATTCCATATCAAACGGTTGGGTTACTGGAGTCAATGGGAACGCAACTGATTTGTTCCAATTTACTTTCAGTCCAGAAAGAGCTCCGAACCTTACCACTTCTCTTAGCACCGGCGAGAGGTTCACTTCCGGGTCGCGAACATATAGGAGTGTGTCGTCAGCATACGTAGAGATACCAATTTTGTATGTTGGAAAGCTGACACCCCTCACGCTATGATATTCCCTGATCGCACATGCTAGTGGTTCCACGACCAGCGCGTATAGGAGGGGTGAGAGGGGACAGCCCTGCCTAGTTCCTCTGCTTATTTCGAAGGCATCCGTTACTCTGTCTCCTATCCTCAGCCGCGCTGTCGGCTTGTAATACAATGCTCCCAGCATTTGCAGAAAGGGTTCCGCCAGTCCAAACTTACGTAAGACTCTTATCAGAAACGGCCACTCCACAGAGTCGAAGGCCTTCTCCATGTCAAGGAAAATCGCCAACGCTTTGTTTTCTTGACGTACATGTTGCATAGCTCCAAGCACCGTGCGAATATTATACGTGAGGTTCCTGTCAGGAATGAATCCAGCCTGCTCTGGTGCCACCAGTTCCGGCACAAGCAGCGCTAGTCGAGTTGCTAGTACCTTAGCGTACAACTTGGCGTCCACATTTATTAGGGAGAGCGGCCTATAAGAACTACAGGTATTAGGAGGTTTCCCAGGTTTTAAAATAGTAACAAGCAGGGCCTCCCTCTTCGAGACAGGCATGCTGCCCTCCTCACATATGTCATCGAAAAGAGTCATCAGGCGAGGGACCAGTTTGTCTTTAAAAGCCTTATAAAAGCCCACTGTCAGCCCATCTGCCCCTGGGGCACTGCCAGACCTCATCCCCTCCAGCGCCTCCAAAATCTCTTCCTTTTGTATGGGCGTCATCAAAAATTCCCGTTGGTACTTGGATAAAAATGGCATTTTAATATAGCTAAGGTAATCATCTATTTCCTCCTCCACTTGAGAGGACCTGGACTTGTAGAGCTCTGTATAATAGTCCGTAAATTCCCTGAGAATCTCCGACTCGTCTGTGATTACCTCCCCTGTGGCCGTGATCAGTTCGTCCACCACCAATGGACGTCTGTCGTTTCGCATCAGTCGTGCCAACAGTGAACTAGGTCTCTCCCCCTCCCCGTATGTTCGCGCCGTGGCGTACTTGCCCATGTGCTGCACTTCCCTATCTGCTTCCTCATTATAGTCAGCAAGCAGTGTTTGAATTTGCGCTGCCGTATCGGCATCGGGGTCACTCCGCTGATGCCCTTCAAGAGACGACAGTTGTGTCTCAAGGTGTTTCAGTCTTTGCCTTATAGATTTAAGTACACTTGAGTGTTTGGCCATTGCCACCCCTCTGATATACACCTTGAAAGTGTCCCATACTGTCTGAAAGCTATCAACAGACCCCAAATTTGTTTCAAAGAAGCCATCTATGTCTTCTGCCAATTCTCCCCTGAATACGTCGTCCAATAGGGAATAAGGGGGAAACCGCCATATGAAGGGGGGCACTCTCTTCACCGGTACCACAAGTACTAGAAGCAAAGGGGAGTGGTCAGAAAGTGTACGCGGCAATATGGCGCACTCCTTAATACAGTTCAGCAGTACCTGAGACGCCAGCCAGTAGTCTATTCTAGTGTGGACGTCGTGGAAGGCTGAGTAGTGTGTATAACCGCCCTGTGTGGGGTGTTTGCATCTCCAGATGTCAACAAGATTTAGTTTAATCAGTTCCGCTTGCATGGGTAGTGCCGCGGCGGCCGGTCGTCGGGCCGGCCCTGTCGATCTATCTAGGTCCGGATCAAACACAAAATTAAAGCATTCTTGAGCAAACATGGGTTCTGCAATGCGCTGCCAAAGCAATGTAAAACTTAGGGTTGTCATAGTTGGGCCCATAGACGTTTACCACTATGAGGTCGTGTCCATTGCCAATACACCTGGCTATTAGGTAGCGGCCTTCCGGATCAGCTTCATGCAAGGCTAATTTCAATGTAGATCTAGGATTGACCCAGGTGACTACCCCTCTGGAGTGTGTAGTGAATCCTGCCGCCACACTATTACCCCCAAGCCCCTTAGCTGATAACATCTTACTATTGAGTGGGAGATGGGATTCTTGAAGAAGGGCGAGGTCGATGTGATGCCTGTATAGATAGTTTAAAACCTTTCTAAGCTTACGATAATCATTACGCCCTCTCACATTCCACGTCAATGCTCTCAGCCACTCAGAGGCACCTACTGTGGTCATTACGCTTGTATCAGTCATCTCGGCAGTGATGTGTAATAGTACTCAAACGGGGTTCTCCCGGCTCTGCGCACCATCCGCTGCAAAGCCATAACTGTCATCATGTATACAATAGTCAAAATCGGGCAACACATTGCTTGGCGTTACTTTCAGCTCCCCCTCCCCGAAACCAGAACTCTCCCCTGAACCCGCACCCCCCTCCCACAGCTGACCACCCCCAACCTGGCCAGACAGTCCCTTTCCACTCCCCCCATCATCCCCCCCCCCCGCAGTTCCCTTCCAATAGTCCCCAAAACAGCCCCTCTAGGGGCAACGTGAGCTAACAGCACAAGGGCAGAGGTTACCAGAAACAACAAAGAGCCATATTTCAGCATTGTACTTCACAAATCCGCCCCTGCACCATTACCCATCTAGTGTCCATCAGCATGTGACAACATCTTTACTCCAGGAGGCTTCAGCCGGTGTCTTCCCCTTATCCCTACCCCCAATGCAGTATGTTTAATGTTCACCAAACACTCGTAATAGGGTACACTCTGCAGCTAAGTTCACACACGAAAGATCAACGTAGCATGCCTGTGGGGGAACAGAAATAAAATGAAATGATCTCACCCAGTCCCGGCAGCAGAGTCTCCGCGCTGGCACCCTAGAAGTCCGTAATAGGTGTTGAATAGCTCTCAAGATTCATTGTAATCGAGGACCTAGCATCTACCCAATACTTAACCCCAGTTGACAGGTAGTGATGGAGCTTGAGCAGACGCAGCATCATTCATCCTGTTCGTCCATGTGGGAGGCCTCTTCTTGATCATCCTCGCGGCCCTTTGGACCTTTCCTCCGTTCTTTAGACCATTCCTTCAAGGATTTCTGGAGTTCCCTGGGGTCCGTGAAATAATGTGAGTGACCTTGTCTGTTAATCCGCAGCTTTGCCGGGTACATCATCGCATAGTCCAGTCCTAGTTCACGGAGTTGCTTCTTGTATGGGGCAAAGTGTCGTCTTTCCTCCTGGACTTTTGCAGTAAAGTCAGGGTATAGGGAGATGTTCATACCTTCGAACTGCAGTTTCCCCTTGTCCCTGGCCACTCGCAACGCTGTGTCTCTGTCCCTATAGTTCAATAGTTTAGCTATTGTAGGTCGCGGTGGTGCTCCCGGTCGTGGCCGGGATCCCAGCGTGCGGTGAACTCTTTCCACAATGAACATCGGCGAAAAGACGCCGTCTCCCAAAAGAGGGATGAGGAGTTTCTCCACAAAAAGCTCAATTTGTCCAGTTTGCGTCGTCTCAGAAACTCCCGTGATACGGATGTTCGAGCATCTCGAGCGGGCTTCCAAGTCCTCGGACTTGTCCTGGATGACCTGTAGCAGTCTACCAAACTGTTTGCGGTCTTTGTCCCATTCCGTTTGAGCTTCCTCCACTTCCGTGAGGCGCCTCTCCGACATGTCGAGGCGCTCCGCGTGTTTGTCCACCCGTTCGGACATACGGTCCATGCGGTACGTGAGGGCGTCTATTTTGGAGCCTATTGAGGCCATGCTATCCTGTAGGCCCTTCTCCATGGACACCAGCATTTCTCTAATATCCGCACACAGTGAGGTCTCAGGGGCATTACCCCGTGGTGATGAGTCAGGGGGCTGGGCCTCCGGCCCCTTCGCCCGCCGTTGGTCGAAGGCAAGTTTAGTCTGGGTCTTGTCGCCTTTGCCCATGCTGAAGAAACAGACTGTCTAGATTAAGCAACCACCACTGACTCACCGCGCCGGTTTATGGGCGTATTCGAAGAGGGCACTACTGCCAGCTATCTCGCGTCAGGCCACTTGCGCAGAATAACGCGCGCTCCACTCTCCGGTTCCCCACAGCTCGATGTCCAGTATATTGATGGACCTTAGGGTTAGGAGTCTCGAATTATTCCACCTTCTACAACCCAATCACACCGTTCAATGGGTAGTCTCAATAGTTATCGCGTGTTCGAGGGGCCTCACCCTCTGCAGCCGTGAACACAGTTTTTCTCCGAGCCCCCTCGCCTGGTGTGGCAACACTCGCCGAAGCAATTGGACTGAAGGTTCAAGTACAGTCCTATCAGGTAGCCGCCAGTGACCGAAGGGCTCGGTGGTTCCTTGTACTCCACCGAGGCAGTTGAGTCAGCGTGTAGGCAGAGGGCCCGTCACCACATCGAAAAATGGCGCTGAAGGGGGGTAGGGCAGGGCCTCAATAAGCGACAGTGAACGCTTCCTTTTCGCAGTCCCAAGGCCCTGGCCCTGATCCACCTGGTAGCCTGTACCCTCGCCAGTCCTTCTGTGCCTGGGCTCAGTCGAACCCCAGCCTTATTCGAGAGGAAGGGACGCTAGGACATGTGCTGTAGGGGACTCCTTCTGTGTCGGTAGCCAACCAGTGCACACAGTCATGCTGCAGAATGAAGATCGTGGTCAGAGTGTGTAGGTGTAGGCCACCAGGCAGGGCAAGCCTCGTGGTCCCAGCTCTGTTTGCCGTCGATGCTAGGCCCTCACCTGGTCTCCTTAGGTGCCGAGTTGCACCGGCGTGTATGCCTCCAGTCTCGCCCCGTACTGTAGCAGGTCTCCCCCCTTAAGGCCTCCGACGTCCACTCCAGTCTGCAGGCTCTCCCCGGGGATGGTGTTCCGGTAGGGCCGGGGCCTGTCCCGGACCGCCGGCCGCACGCACAGCTACGCAAACCGGGCAACTCCCAAAGCGAGACCGGGGATTGCGGCCCAGTCCGCCGCTATGCAGCGCCGGCTCTAATCTTTGTTTCCGGTGGGCGTTGGCTACCGGGACACGCCGCAAAGTCCGCCGCTGGTCATTAGGGGGACGATGCCTCCGTCCGTCACCGTCTGACTCTGCGGAGCAAGGATAGTTTTCAGGATCGTTGTGGGCAATGGTGCAGAGCTCCTCGCTTAGGCGTCCGCCATCAACGCTGGCAAGCTCCGCCCCCGTTCGATACCATTTATAATTGACAGCGGTGCGTCGATAAATATCATGTCTAAGAAGAAGTATCAGGAGTTATCTCCATTACCTTAACTTACAAAGTCAAAGACTAAAAAATATACATGGGCTCCCACAAAACCCTTAAAATGTCTAGTTTCGTTTTTAGGTATGATGAAACATAAGAAAACTGTTGTACAAGCACCTATTCATGTACTTCAGGGAACAGCCTCAGTGCTTGTTTGCTGAGTTTTAACTTCCGCTGAAATGGGACTCATATCCGTGAACTACAATATGATCGCCCATCATGAAATTGTAAGTCAATTTCCTTCATTATTTCACAAGTTAGGAAAACTCAAAATTATGAAAGTCAAGTAACATAGAATGAATATGTTCATCCTGTTGCACCAAGATGTCTGACCAGACTGCTTCAGGAGGAGTTTACATAAAGGTTTCCCTATTATGGTTGAGAAAAGTTCAAATAATCATAGTCAAACAAGTGAGTTTTCAACAATTCCATCTGGTTATTCGTTGTTTTATTTCCTCGTTCTTGTTCTTGGACTTGAAGTCTCCCGAAATTTTTTAAATGTGGTGATAATTCCAACCCACATTGGGTTTCCAATTCCTGCGACACGCCAACACGGTTCAGTCAGATTTAATATCTCCTTTATAATCCTTAGTACAGGTATCTTTCATTAGTGTAATTGCAGAACAGCGTGCCACTCCCTCGTAGTCACCGTGTTCGGTTTCCAACTCTCAAGTGCCGGGTCCCGTGTTGGCGCGTCGCAGGAATTGAAACCCCAATGTGTGTTGGAATTATCACCACATTTCTAAATTTTCGGGAGACTTCAAGTCCGCTGTTCAAGCCGTAGTCATCTTAAGGTTAAAGTATGGCAGTGTGACCCTTTGCGGTCTACCTAGCTAAAAATTGGATCCTCACAGGCTAAAAAAAAAAAGCAACCACATCGCTCCGGATCTGAAATCCCTAAATTGACTCCAATATGAGACCAGGGTACAACTAAAAATTGCCTTCATGACCCATAAAGCCCTTCATTTCAACCCCCCTCTGTACCTTGCTCAAAAACTCGGTTTTCTGGTGATTGCCAATCCTGTAGGAGCTCCAGCACCCTGCTTCTGAAACCCAAACACATTCATAGAATGAAAACGTATAATTGAGCCTTCTTTTGTATTGCCCCAAGAATCTGGAACTCCCTACCTTCGGAAACCAGATTGAATCCTTCAAAAAGTAAGTGAAAGCTTTACTGATGAATACTTTAATGAACTAAAAATTAGCCATTGTCTATTTGCTTGTCAGCCTGACTGTATGGGCCTCCTCGCCCAATTTGGCATTGCTACATCCTGTTGCGTTCCATAAGATTTTGCTGTATTAGACATCCATGTTCTTTTGCTTACTTATTCTATTGTATGTTTACCTTATACGGGTCCTCCTCCATTAATTCGGAGGTGACTTCCTGTATCTGTTACGACCGTTTTGTTGTTTAGCCTCACTTGTCTCCTCATGTGTTCATGAGTCTTTGTAAAGCGCTTCGATACCCTCTTGGGTCATGTTCGCGCTATAGAACACTTTTTAAATAAATAAATTAAAAAAATCCATCCTTATGTCCACCCCTAAGCTTTATCACATTTTCCTGTAGACAAACAAAACAAATGATTGACCTATTGACCTTCTTCCCAAGTTCTTAAGAGCACAGGGAACTTTTGTATTCTCTTGATCTTAAGTGGGTATATGTTAAACTACATGGACTAAAGAGAAAGTATTAGGGTGGCACAACAGTTGGTGGGAGTTTTCACTCGGCCAAGTTGAGGCAAACCAATCTCAAAGTCAAATAGAGGGATTATAAAATAGATTCGTTCTGGAAGGTATAAACACTGTTATAGGTGTACATCATCGTGCTCACACTATGCAAAAAATGAGCCACAATTGACTGCAAAATTAACATCAGTCAACAAATTCACTTGACACAGTTGTGTTACAATTCATGCACCGAGACAAATGCAAGATGGTCAAATTGGGTTACAAATATAATTTACTACTTCCCATGGATCTTTTGGTCAACCCTGGCATAACAGGTGGAGGTTATTGCTCCGCAGACAGAGCAACAGAATGCTGTTGAAAACACGTGTTGACTACAAAGTTAGTTACCTGTTTGCTTGACTTGCTGCTGGGAGATTCACAGGCTCCTGGTCCTTGTACCCTTCTTTGACTGGGACATTTCTCTGTCTCTTTCTAAATATACTTTTGACTACTTTTATGATGTACTACACTGATTCCTATATTTTGATGGAGTTGAGAATTAAACTTATAACTACAAATGAAGTCTGTCTCCGGATGGATTCTGGATTTCAGGGACTTTGAGTCATCTTGCGTATGCTTGTTACTGAAATAAAAACTTCGATGAAAAACAAGTTGCATGCACATGCTTAGCATAAAATCTACAATACTGCAATCTCCAGAGAATTACAGATATGAAATGTTTTTTTTTTCATGTTCTTCTCTGTAATCAAATTTAACCCAATTTTTTCTCCTGTGGTCATGGCATTCATTGGCAGACAAAAAAAGTTCCACCTGGACAATGGGCAGAAGTAAATTGCAGTATTATTTTAATTCACATTCGTGTTGCATACTCTTCTATTATCCCTTTGCATAATCAAGTTTATTACTATGTGAGCTACATTTGTACCCTATTTATATGTAACAAGCTATCAGCTGGCGCCTCAGCCTTGCCTACTATTTGACTTTAAAAAAAAAAAAAGAGTGCATTGCCCAATTTCAGTATCATGGTACACTCCTTTGTTTTTTTTTATGTGTGCGCAGCAAAGGCACTTGCTTTGATCCTTAATCTGGTTCATTTATGTAGAATGTTCTATAGGTTCATTTCTTTCCTATAATGTCACTTCCAGCATGATGAAAGTGGAATCCAACCTCCTTTTGATAGAAATCGAACCCCTCCGCCACACTGACAGTTATCCACCAAGTTAACCTTGTGCTCAAATTCAGACATGCATTCTAAAGTGATGTCAAGCTCCCACTTAAAACGAGAAATTCCTTTGTTTTTATCCAGGAAGCGGAGACTTTCTCTTTATATTCTTGTAATGCGGAAGTAATAAATTTGGTATAGTGAAAATACGTTTGTTGTTCATTTATTTATATAGTTTGTAAAGCGCCTGGTTACACTAGCTAGTGTGCCCCCTCGCTGAAAATTGCTGACTGACCGGTCTAAAAGCAAGAGTGCTGGGCAGGCCATACTACCTTCGTTAGTCTCTAGGAAACAGGATAGTTTTTAGCTTTTTGTGGAAAACCGCTTCCGATGGTTCGAGTCGAAGCCACTGAGGTAGTCTGTTCCAGTGGGTAGAGGTCAACACTCTGAAAGATCGCCCTCCCATTCTAGCTCTGTGGAATCTTGGTACCTGGACTAGCCCGGTTCCACTTGATCTCAGAGATCTAGTAGGATGGTAGGAGTCCAGTAGATTATGCAAGTACGTGGGGCCCTTCTTCTGAAGGATCCGGTGGCCTATACAGAGTGCTTTGAAGACCACACGATCTCAGACTGGCAGCCAATGCAGAGTTTTGAGTGCTTTCTTAGCTGACTTCCTCCTAGGGAGCATCAGAATTAAGCGGGCTGCTGTATTTTGTATGCGTTGCAGCCTCTGTATGCATTTAGCATTGGCTCCTAAATACAAAACATTTCCATAATCTAGTCTGGATGTAACTAGCGCATGGATCAAGGTCTGTCTAGCCTGTTGTGGCAGAACGTCCAGGGTTTTCCTAAGGACCCTTAAATATGAATCAACTTTAATCAGGGCAGGGGGAGACCAGGAGACCAGCAGACCACGGGCGGCGGTGGATGTCCTCCCTCCCTCCCTCCCTCCTATAATTGCTGAAACAAGAGTGTCTCTACTTTCAACTTTCCTGCAGAGGACCCGCGAGAGCCACTTCACAGGGTCTGTGTCAAAAAAAGGTATTTTCTTGAATTCGCTTTTATGATATTAAAACCCTTTGTTCAAAATGGCGGGGTCCAGAAACTAAGGCAATAAATCACCTGTGCCTCAGATGCCCACGAGGCTCCTGCAAGATAAGACTCCCTCGCAGCAACTTAGAAACTGGGCTAGCTGAAAGCGAAACTGCCCTCCCTGCTCACAAAGCAACAATAATAAAAAGAGGACTACTGTCTCTTTCTCCCATATGGGGCGGCCACTCATCCATTCAGTCACACTATCTGAACTTACACTAAGAACTCAACACCGGCTACCACTTAGTCTACCTTTTTTGTGGCAAGACTGTATTTTTACTTGTATGCTGTTCATTTTTGACAGAATGTCGGTCTCTTATGCAGGATTATACCTCTAGCTGTATGATAAACATTTCTGCAGGATTATACCTTTTTTTTAACCGGCACTCTGTTCACTTCCCATGTAACACAGAGACTGCTACCTCCTATATTCGGGGTCATACCCACATGTCTCCACTACTACCTGTGATAGAGATAGTCTATGTTTTTGCTATATTATATTTGTATCTATATCTTGTACACCTTGCAACCTGTACCCAGTTCACCTTTTTTTGGGACGCACCGACTGCTACCTCATATACTACCTCATATACTTCGATTGCTACCTCAGATACTTTGATCGCTCACTAATGTCAATGCTACCTCCTATATCAATATTATATTTTTACCTGTATCTTGCTCACTTTTGTAACCTGCACCCAGTTTCGCTTTCTCCTGGGTCGCACCGATTGCTACCTCATATATTTTGATTGCTCTCCAAGATCACTAATGTTCTGATTTCTGACCCAGATAACCTGTTGGGCTTGCATGTGCACCTTGCTCCGGCATATCACTACTGCTCACCCACCCCCGCGCTACACTGCTACCATACCAACATGGAGCTCATTGGCAAACACACATATAAAATAAACTACACTTCCTCTCTCACCAAAAAATCTACTAAACGCTTTAAACACGACTTCCTTAGGTCCCACCCAGAAACACCCTTTGCCGACACCTACTTCTCATCGGTCAATGGACCCTTGAACACCGACATCATTTTCCACACCACACGCAGAGCGCAATGGAAAAAAGTGTTCCTCTCCCTATTCACCGTCTCCACCACCAGGAAATCCGCACATGGCCTAACACTCTCCATCACATCGTCCCAACTCCTCCCAGGCAGAACCACCATCACCATTTACAACAACGGGATTGTTTTAATTCAAGCGATAGACAGGAACCTGGAACTACTGGACAACATGTTCCCCTCTCTCAAAGAGCACCTTTCCAACACTCGGACTTACACGCATATCACCCCCTGTCCTACCTCCCCTAACGTCACAGCCCCCACCCTTAACTCTCCTAACACAGTTCAGCAGCAAGAAGACACACACCTCACCTTCACACCCTGCTCCACAGTCAATCACCTGCCCCTCGCAGCTACCCCTCCCCGCCCCTCATTCACAGACATAGACCTGGTCCTTACACACACCACTCGCTTTCCCAGCTTTCCTACTAACCTTCGTACCTCCGCTCATCCTCCTGTCTCCCCCTCCACACTGTGCACTCCCGTACCTTCCCCCGCACATTTTTTCTCGGAGCACCCCATCTCCCCCAATGGCACCACACACAACATGACTCTCTCTCCGACGTCTGCCCTCCCCACACTTAGCACTCCCACCACACCTAGCCTGCACCCCTCCATCAACCTCCCACCCCCCTCGCTCACTCCTCATTACCCCACATCCTCCCCCACAACAGCCAGCCTTCACATCACCCCCTTTTTCCGCTCCCCCCCTAGCACGGATGCGCTTCCCAACACCTACTCTCTCGCTAACGCCCCCAACACCCTCATCAGTTCCGACTCTCCACCCGGACTGCCCCCGGTCAACGTATGCGCCGGTTCAGCGCCAGTACCCCCCCCCCCCCGACACCGCGCCCATCATCACCTTGGACACTATTATGTCTACCCTCCTCCAATTGAAAGAAGAAATACACTCCATTAAAGAGTTGCTCTTCACACACCCCAGACACCCCCCCATCAACACCCCTACCACACCTAACACCACTTCCCCCTCACCTCCTACCCGCCCTACCACACAACACTCCACACACCGGACCTCTATCCCCCCTCGCAATACCAACAATCGCAATAACAATTGCAATCTCATCACTACCAAGCGCAATACTCCCCCTTCTACTCCTAACAACACTTCCTCCTCTCCTCCTACTCGCCTTAACACACATCTTCCCCCACATTGGACTTCTACCCCCTCTTGCAATACCACCAATCGCCCCAGACGCACCTCCAACTCGATCTCTGACCATGACGTACACACCCTTCTCCACTCTTACGACCCGGCTCCCCAAAAGCCACTAGCTACCAACAACATGTCCATCCCAACGATTATATCTAACCCCCTTAGGCAACAAAAGGATAACAACAGAGGCGCTGTCCCCAACAACCTCACTAATGTACCCCTCATTACGGAATCGTCCTCCACCCTATGCACCCCTAGCCTTAAATGCATACTTCTCAACTGCAGATCGGCCCAAAGACATTCCACGGAGGTCGCCGACCTCATCACGTCCCGGGAACTGGACCTAGCCATTCTGACTGAAACGTGGCTGTCTGATTCCTCTACACCTATACTGGATATCCTAGTCCCTCTCAACTACTGTATCATTAGACTTGACAGGGCCATAAAGACAGGCGGCGGAATTGCCTGCATCTACAGAAGCAACCTCTCAGTCTCCAAAGTGGCCGTCCCCTCTCTTACTTCCTGTGAATACCTCTGCCTCGATATCATCAGCGAAAGCAAACTGGTATGCTCACTCCACATTATATACCACCCACCTGGGGACAATCTCTCCTTCGTCCAACAACTCATGGATACAATATCAGCCAACTCAGGACGGCAGCACACCCAAATTTTCCTTGGCGACTACAATCTCCACTGGAATGACAGCAGTGACGCAGTGGTAAACAGCCTCAAAAGCTTTCTCAACGCACTTGATCTCAACCAAATATGCAATAACCCGACCCATAAGAGAGGTTCAACCCTTGACCTTATCATCTCCAAAGAGGGCGCTATTCAACTGGAATCAATCCAACCTTGTGACTGGTCAGATCACTACATTGTCTCCTTCCTCATCAAGGAAAAAATCAGACTTAATTCAGTTCAACCCCCTAAGCACAAAGTGTGGAAAAGAGACTTGAAGAAACTCAATCCAAACTCCCTACCGCCTAACAGCTGCAATCGCCTACTTCCCCCTCCCGGCGTTTCAGACGTTCAACTTCTGACTGACTACTATCTCAATACTATGTCCACAATAATCAATGAGGCGGCGCCCATGCAACTGAAAAGAGTCTCGTCCAAGAAGACTTCCAACCCATGGTATGACGGTAGCCTCAATGAGGATAGACGGGCCATGCGAATGGCAGAGCGCACCTGGAGATCAGCCCCTTCTGCAGTGCACCTAAAAAGTCTAAAGATACAGAGAAACGCCTACTTCAGGAAAATAAAACGCTCAAAAAGAAACTTCTTCAGCCTCCAACTCGCCCAAGCTAAAAACCGTCCAAAAAAACTGTTTGAGTTAGTCAGAACACAATTCAAAGAGCAACCCCAGACACCCAGCTCCATGGGCGATACTCCTTCCTGCGAAGACTTCTCTGCCTTCTTTATCCAAAAAACTGAGAGAATAAGAAGCGATCTCCTCAATGACGCTATCCTGTACTCCAACCCCCGACACACAGCAGTGCCTCAACCAAAGAACAATGCTACTTGGTCAGCCTTTGACACCTACTCCGAAGAAGAAATTGGCAGACTGCTCAACACCTTGAAACCTTCCAATCACCTCTCTGACCCCCTTCCTGCTAACGCTGTAAAAGACTTTTCCCCTTGGCTTCTCCCACTCTGGTCAAAGATTATCAATAGCTCTCTTCAACAAGGATCCATCCCCAACTCCCTCAAAGTAGGGCAAGTCACTCCGCTACTGAAAAAACCAACAGCAGACCCCACTGATCTAAACAATTACCGCCCTATTACAAACATTCCCACTCTCGCTAAACTGTTGGAAAAATGTGTACAACAATAACTGACTAAACACATAGATAAGTTTGATCTCCTAAACGCTCATCAGTCAGGCTTCCGAGCAGGGCACAGTACCGAAACTGCCATGACTCACATAGTGGACGATGCCCTCCAAATCCTAGACCAAAACGATACCTGCCTCCTCATCCTTCTGGATCTCTCCTCAGCATTCGATACAGTTAAACATGAGAACTTACTCGAACTGTTAAACACAAGAATGGGCATATCTGGGACTGTTCTAAAGTGGTTCACCTCATTTCTACACAACCGGACACAAAGATTCAAAAGCAACAACCTGCTGTCCTCTTCGGTACCTGTATCGCTAGGCGTCCCTCAAGGATCCTCCCTCTCCCCAACACTGTTCAACCTAGTTATGGAACCTCTCACTACGCTGCTACAGGCATCTAATGTGCACTTTCACATGTATGCCGACGACACCCAACTTTATCTCAAAATACAATCTCCCAAGGACATCATGCTTCTGAACACCACGATCAGAAACACCCAATCCTGGCTTGCTGAGAATCACCTCAAACTCAATGCTCTGAAGACCGAGTTCCTCCTGATCTCACCTCCCGCTAAAATATCCACGGCCCAAACATGGCTTAAGCAATTAACGGCTCTAAATGTACAGCCCATCGTAGTTGACTCAGCAAAATCTTTAGGCATAACACTGGACACCAATCTCAACATGCAGCAGCACATCAGCAAGGCAACCAAAGGAGCGAACTTTCAAATCAATACCCTGAGAAAACTTAAACCCTTCCTTCCTGCCAAAGACTTCCAAACTGCAGTACAAGCTATAGTCATCCCGCACATAGATTACGGTAGCACCGCCCTCTGCGGGCTCCCCCTAACTACAACGGCACCCCTAAGAGCGTCCCTTAACGCCGCAGCGAGACTCGTCACTGGCTCAAAAAAACACTTGCATATCTCCCCGGACTTTAAATCACTGAAATGGCTACCTTTTGAAGCCAGAATACAACTGAAAATCGCTTGCATGACACACAAGGCTGTGCACCGGAATTCACCCGCCTATCTCACTCAAAAGCTGACAATCTCGGGTGGCTCCCGAACTACTAGAGGCACAAACAATCTTTTGCTGAAACCTCGAAGATTTCGGAAGGAAAAAACTTATAAACGCTCCTTTTCAGGAATGGCACCCAGGATCTGGAACTCACTCCCTCCGGAAACAAGGCTCATCTCCTCCGAAACAATCTTTAAGAGGGAAGTTAAAGCGATCCTCATGGCAAAATACACATGATCTATTGCTCCGTATCACTCATGAATCTGCCTTGTAAGTCCTTCCCGACCCTGGTCTACTGTGCCACCCGTGTTATCGAATTACTTAACTGTATACGCTCACTCTTTGTATTTTGTTATAATGTTTGATGCACCTGGTTGATTATGTATATTGTTATATTATTGACGCACCTGGTTGACTTTGCACACTTTACCCTCTCCATCTCAACGTTCCTTACTCCCCTAATACTCTCGCACCTGGGGGACTATACACCCTGCTCACACCTACCTCAACTGTACCCACCTTTAAACTCTAAATATTCTAAACACGCTTAAGCAAGTATATGCTCCTTATTATTGCACTTTATACCATTGACGCAATTGTCTGTCTATACACTGTGTACCGACACTCCCTCACCTGTGACCTACCTCATGTCCTTTGTCCCACCTATGTAACTAGCACCTTGTACCTAACTACCTCATATATTACTCTGTATATACGCTTTATTACATTGTATTTTTTTATCCCCATGCCCTTGTAAAGCGCTCTGATATCTGCAAAGATCTTGTTCGCGCTATATAAAACTTTCAAAATAAATAAATAAATAAATCAATATTTAGAGAAAACTAAACCGAAAGTTATTATGCATTTCCCCAACACATTCATTTGCAAACCAGATAATCTGGTGGAGATGTCTGAACCGGGATACACGGCAGTGTATACAGTTCATATTCTGGACCCAGTAGATGAGGACATGGGATGTCTATAGTTATCTCAACCAAGTGTATGAGGTTATTTTCCAGCCTCTATTTGTTACTGTTTTGGATTAAATTTAAAATCATTAATTTCTGGTAAATTTTAAAATGATTGTCGTCGAAGTTATTTACAACATCTATCAGAGTTTTTTTTTAAGTTCACCTCCTCACCTCTGCCGCAAAGATATGTGGCATGCTGTATTGTGATAGTTTTGAGTATCCGTTTCATGGTTGATATGCAGAGTTCTTTTATCTGTAACCCTGAGGAAGATTGAGAACGGGTTTAGAAATAAATATTCCATGTTGTAGGCAATGGGTGACCTGCATCGTAAACTGTTAGCATAGCTACGTTTGTCCAGTGGACCAAAATATTCGTTTTTAATTCCGGATATATTTTTTTGGCATAGTAGTCTTGACTTAAAATCGAGTTCCAAAAATAGCAAGCTGTATAGCATGTAGAAGTTATATGAAATATAGCTTTAAACATTTAGTTGATGTTTCTTTGTGCCCCATTTCTGACTGTAAAAATAATCTGCTTTTTCTATTAAAGAAGTAATTAAATTGTTCCTTTCTTATTACGCAGCATTATTGACGAATACCTAATGAGGCACTCTTGATGCGGATCAGATAATAAAGCAGTGTTCTTAAAAGCATGTCCCTGTTACTATATTTGTGTCTCACTAGACATTTTCAGTAAACAAATTCGGCACTGCTTTTAAAACCGTGTTTAGGAAAGAGTTAAAAAGCATTCTCTGTCGCTTTGGCTAGTGCTGACTTCTAATTCTGACTCAAACATGAAACATTTAAAAAATGTGGGAACGGCAAGCCTCCCTAAGCATGCAGGAGAAACATGAAAATAGCTGGAACTTTTTTCAAAATGCTCAAGGTTTTTGAAAGTACATGCTTTGACATGGTTCTTTTTTCGTGTTCTTGTTACAAACCTTCATTTAAGTTGAGCACCAGGGATTTTGCTTGCTGATATTTTGATAGTTTTCAAATGCCAGTTTCCTCAGAAAGCCACCTTAGTAGACACCCTCTCCCCCTGTCCTTTTATGTCCCCCCTCTCTGGTTCCTCCTCCTTTCTTCTTCTTGTCCCTCTCTTTTTTACTAGTTGACCATATGCTTCTTCCCTCAGTGCTCTATCAATCCAGTAAGACAATGACATTTTGTGAAGGATCTCTTTCCAAAGCTTCATAATCGTCCTTTTCTCTTGTCTGCTCTTTTCCACTCCATGTTCATTTTCCATATCTACTGTTTCTCCTCAGGTCACTTTTCTTTGAAGTTAATTTAGGGTGGCATAAAGTGACACTGAAATTAGGAGTATAACATCAGGGTTTAGCTAAAGACTATAGTAACACCTGAAAAAACCAGAGATTCTGAAACTGTCAATCAGTGTAAAACATGTGGTCAGATTGACCTTTAGCTCTGGTAGAAATACTAATTGTTAGTCTTCCCCACTTCTAAATGTAGCTGAGAGGTTGCACTTCTTCCAGATCGTTTCCCCCCTGGAGTTTTCTGGTATCTTATTTACAATAATTCAAATTATTTAATTTAGAGAATGTTTATGAATTACTCGGTAGGAACACCTGGTTGTGTCAATTGAAGGCTGTAGTACATTCATAATTTTAACTTTTGCTTTCTTTGAATTCATTCTCTCTAGGACAGCTTTGATAACTGTTGTCATAGTACATGTTATTTTGATGTTTAAGGTATTCATTTGTGAACCATGATTGACTTAAAACTAAAAGTAATGGCAATCATACACTACCACATTATGATAGCTCCTGGATATTTGTCATGTAGTCTTGTACTTGATTATCTTTGTATTGTGCACTTGAGTCTTGTAAAACTGAAATGTAATTCATTTTATATTTGTCCAAATACTGCATCTCATTTTCAGTAAGCGATTTGTGTTATTCTGTTAATGATTGCTATGTATGAAATGTCATGTAGTGTCTCTTGTTCTCCTTGGAATGTATTGGTAACATTCTGTAAGACTGACCCAGTTGCTGTTTTAGAGCTGCTCGATAGAGTAGCCTTGCTGAAACATCTTGCTTAATATGCCATTGCACATCTTCAGTAGGTGGTGGTGTACATTTTCTGTGCACCTACACTACCGACTTAACTTTGATAATCTGCATTTGTGGTCCGTTTGGGAGAACAACCCATAGTGTAGTGCGGCAACTACTTATATATACATTTCTTACATCATCAATACAATTCTGGAAACGATCATGTGGTATGCTGTTTTCTACCCTTTTTTAAAAAGAAATGTTTGTTGATTTCCCAGAGAAAAGCAGAGAAGAAAACATATATAACAGTTCTATTAGAAATATATATTGGCAGTAATATTTAAATTTCCCATGGACAGTGTGACGTGGCTCTTATGTCTGCTTCAATTTTACAGTAGCGAAAATTGTGCGTAATAGCTACTGACCTTCACATTCATCTCCAGTTGGTGTCTGCATTTCACCTCCATGAACCCTTAGTACTTTTCCTCCTGTACGATTATTATGATAATATGGTGCTTTTGGTTTTTTTTCATCAATTTTTTTGTGTTGAGGTGGTTGTGTTTCTTGTGTAAACAGTAATCCCTTCAAGAACATTCTCCAGTCACATAGGTCTATCTCGTTCTTCCACGTGTTTAACAAAGTGCTTAATCTCAGGAGCATCAAGGGTCATACATTTTGGGAGAGGTGGGGGTCTGGCTATTGTTTATCGGGACAGTTATAAGTGCCGAATCACTCCCACCACATCTCCGTCCTGTGAAAGTTTCCAATTTTCCCTAGAACTCTCCCCCACCACCACCTTTTCCGGCATTCTTATCTATCGCCCTCCCGGCGCTCTTAACAATTTTATTACTAAAATTACTGAGCTTGCTGAAAGTATCGTTTAATCTTCACCTAATTTTACTCTGTTGGGGGATCTCAACTTGCACCTTGATGATCCTCTCAACACTGCAGCTAACTCTCTTCGTGCTAACCTTCAAGCGCTGGACCTCTATCAAAAGGGCTTTTATGCAACACACAACAGAGGTCATCTTCTCGACCATGTTTTTAGCAATATCAACGACATCACAGTGGAGCCCTCCATCCCTTTACCTTGGACGGATCATTTTGTGATACCTTTTATTTGGCGTACAAATACACTTCCCTCCACCCATTGCTTTGCCAAACACCAAGCCAGGAAATGGTCCTCTCTTTCCCTTCCTGCATGGGAAGCTGCCTTGGCTAGAGACCCCCCTAGAAAGGTGCTGCATGCCAACACAGCAGCCAACAATTTTGATGGCTGGATCACCTCTTCACTTGACGAGGTCCTTCCTGTTCAAAACAATAATTTTACAAAAAAACCAAAAGCTGCCCCATGGTACACACCCGCACTCAAGACTATGAAAGTAGCATGCCGTAAATATGAGAGAGCATGGAGACAGGACTACTCCCAAACTAGGAAGAATGAATATAGAGCCAATATCAGGCTCTACAAACAAGAGTTAAAGGCAGCACAAACCTCCTTCTATGGTAGTAAAATTCATGCAGCCGCCAACGCTCCCAGGGAAATTTTTAAGATTGTGAAATCCCTTATTTCCCCTCCTACCGAACGCCCCAACATTGAGGGTGCTCAAAACCGCTGTGACGACCTGGCCAATTTTTTCTCCCAAAAAATTCTAACCATTTACTCTTCATTTAGGGATACCAGTAATGATTTGGAACCCTGTACCTCCCCAACTCCTGACATCTTGGATTCCTGTAGGCAAGACACTATTCCACTCTTGGATGTCCCAGCACTAGATAAACTGACTGCTAAAGTCACCTCTGGATCCCCCAACGACCCAGTACCCCCACAAACCCTCAAACTGGCTATGGACCTGATCCGCCCTATCATATTGGACGTTCTTAACACTTCCATCTCCTCTAATTCTGTCCCCCCGTCATGGAAGTGCGCGATGGTGAGGGCGTTGCTGAAAAAGCCCAATCTAGATCAAAACAACCTCGCGAATTATCGTCCTATTTCCTTGCTTCCCTGGATGAGCAAACTGCTTGAGAGGCACGTAAATAACACCTTGACGAACTACCTGGAGTCAAATAATCTCCTGCGTGCTTCTCAGACAGGGTTTCGTCCGTCACATGGGACAGAAACTGCTCTTCTAGCGGTCACGGAAGAAGCACGAGCATTGTTGGACCAGGGTGGGAGAGTCGCCATTATCCTGTTGGACCTGAGCGCCGCGTTCGACACGGTCAACCATGTCACGTTGTGGCAACGACTGACGGACATGGGCGTGTCGGGCGCGGCCCTGGAATGGCTGACGTCTTTCCTGGCCGACCGGTTCTTCCAGGTTTTTGAGGGTGATGCAGTATCCCTTAAACATCCACTCAGGTGTGGGGTTCCTCAGGGCTCCTCCCTGAGCCCCACCCTGTTTAATGCCTACATGAAGCCTCTAGACAGGATAGTCCAACCCTTCGGTGTGCGTATTGTCACCTACGCGGACGATACCCAACTGGTGGTCTCCTTAGACCACGCGGAGGGATCGTCCCACACCTTAGGCCCCTGTCTGGAGGCGGTCGCCAGATGGATGCAATCTTCCTGTTTAAAACTTAATGGGGAGAAGACGGATGTCATCCTGCTGGGTAACTCCTCCCCCCTCGCTTTTGCATCCATCTGGCCACCATGTCTGGGTGCGCCCCCACTCCTAAGCCCCAGATAAAAAGTTTGGGGATTTGGTTCGACTCAGCCTTGAACTTTTCGGTACAAGCCACCAAGATTGCAGCCACCTGTTTCGGGTTGATGAGGATGCTGCGGAAGGTGCTCCCCCTGCTTCCATTCCAGGCTAGGAGGATCCTGGTCCATGCCCTTATACTATCGCGCCTGGACTATGGCAACGCTCTTTTTATGGGAGCCCCCGCCTTTGTCATCCAAAAGCTCCAAGTCACCCAAAACAGTGCGGCCCGTCTACTTTACAATCTTCCTCGCTGGCAGTCAGCTAGGAATGCCTTAAGAGAACTCCACTGGCTCCCTATTGCAGCGAGAGTACAGTTCAAGGCGATGTGTATCCTACACAAGGCCTTTCATCACACTGGCCCCGCAATCCTACAGACCTTGGTCACTCCCTATGTCCCCTCGCGCTCCCTCCGCTCTGGTTCCCTCCAGTTGGCCACCTCCATCAGAGTTAGGAAAACCCGCTGGGGCGGCCGCTCTTTTTCATACACTGCGGCCAAGTTCTGGAACACCCTTCCTTTACCCCTCCGGGACACTGCTAATCATCTCTCCTTCAGGAGAGCCCTGAAAACACACTTGTATGGGAAGTCATGCTGATCTGCCCTGAGCCCGCGCTAATAAAGTTTCAGTCATAAGCGCTACGAGGCCTCCGGGTAGAGAGCGCTATACAAGTGTAATTTAATAATAATAATAACATTTTATATCTATATTTAGCTTCGCCAGTGTGAGTTGTAAAATTGTCCAGACATACTCATTTTACTTTGAGTGTCTAGGTTGCACCCAATATGCAAACCTGTAAAGCATCAAGGGAAACATGCTGTAGTTTTTCATTTAGTTAATGGTCTGATCTCAGAATGCATGTAATTTTGGGACCATTCCTTACCAAGTGGTATGCGCCTGCGCTAAAATGACGGATGGGGCACTTGCCTAAGTTTTCTAGGTTTATCGTATGTTTAGTAATACAAGTGTGATTTAGGAGGATGAACTGTCGGTTTGAACCTCACATTATTGGAAGCTTTCATGATCTTCTGCCTCTCTCTATCCGCCAGAGCCTACTCGCAGTCAGTCCCCCTTTCTTTGTATATCACCAGTATCATCCTTGTCTCCTTCCACACCTTTCTTACTGCCTATTAACTTCAATGTGCAATTGATGGCAGTAATATCTTCTAGGTAAGTAATTAGCCAGTTTACTTACTATAACATTACTTAATTTATGGCATTCACAAATGTCTTCTGGAGTAGGACTGGAAATCTCCTCAAGTCGTAGTTTCCTATGTATATTTCTTTTGCCTTACAGTAGCACAGTGAAATATTTTTATTTTTTTCCTGCAGGCGAATACTTTTATTGGTTGAGAAATCCTTTCCGGTACTCACCCTTGAAATTGTAAGAATTTTGGAACACTTTTTAAACACTCGTTTTAACTTTCTGGGAAAAGATTGGAAGGTATATGAATACCCAAAGTGTTACAATTTGTGAGCGTAAACTTTAATTTTTACTACTGCATCTCTGTAAATGTACAGGAATTTATATAGCGCAAATCACCGAGCGGTTTCTAAGCGCTTGCTTAGGGAACCCATCCTGGTATTCCCCTGTGAGATAACCCCAGCAGGGTATCCGCAAGGTGAAAGCCAGGCATCCCGCCGCGAGGGGCCGTTGTGGAGATTAAGCCAGCTATTGCCCAGAGTCGCAGAGTGTGAACCCGTGAATTGAGTAGGCACCGGAGCGAGAATTGTCGAGTCCATGGACATTTTAGGACTCAAGACCCCGCTGAGCTGGGAATTGAACCCTGGTCCCGGGCTGACCTCTGCTTCCAGGTCTGCCTCCTCTAACCAGTGAGCCACACTTCTCCACACCAGTGAGCCACACTTCTCCACTTACCTTACCTTGGAACACCCATGTTCCTAACCCTACATTTACTCTTGTGAAAAATTGTCCCTTCCTGTAAATTTTTAGTGCCTGTAAGTTTAATTTGCTGAGTTACATGCCTGTAGTTTGTGTTTCTAGAAATATAGATCTGACGTTTGCGGACACCTATAACTTTTTTTTTTTTTTTTTGCAGCTAAGTAGAATATAGGTGCGCAAAATGTTGTGCATCGGTCCTCTAAAGTAAAGTCCACATTTGTAAAGCGCACAATCACCCGTAAGGGTCTCTAGGCGCTGGGGGCCGTCGGGAAGATTAAGCGAGCTATTGCCCAGAGTCACATGGTGCTGGGCTAACCTGCCGTCGGAGCCGGGGATCGAACCGTGGTCCCCAGATTCCAGCGTCAGTCGCCCTGGCCGCGGCGCCACACCTCTTCCACTCTAGTCTTTGTTAAGGCCTGAAATATCGATGGTAAATGTGGTGCTCTGTTTTTGAGACGCTTTACTTCATTGATAGAATCCTGTTACAGTTCTCCATCAATTCAGACTTTTTCATATCAGTGCTGCTTTTTAGGGATACATTCTATTTATTTAAGCATTGCAGTGCTTCATTTCACACGTTTACGAATGGTTACTTGCCAAATGTCCAGAATGTGATCTACACATCCAGATGCTTTCTTCTTGAACCAAAAACCCGGTAAAAGACAAGAGCAATTGTACTGTGGGAAGCCCTTGAGAGAGCTCATGTTGTTTAAGTTTCCTCTTAACACCAAAATAAACCCTGTTTTTTCTGTTGTATTGCATTGTGCTCTAATGTATTTAGTCAGTTTTGCCTGTAACGAGAATACTATCCCTCTATACTAGTAAAATAGGACCGAAAGCAGCATTCTTTGTAAAGACTACATTAGGTGTATAATAAGAACAACATTTTTTGATTAAATATTGTAGTAGACGTCACAGTCACAGATTGTGACTCTATAGTTATGATATGGTTCAAGTGCACTTTTCATTGAAAAGCCATGTTTTGGTTTGCCATCAAGCAAATTTGGCTTCTTTTGCATGCCAAAAATAGTGGGTTGAGTTTTAAAAAGAATCCTCTTTAGAAATTCTTGTGATATTTGTGTGTGGAAAAAATTGTGAACGTGGTATGAAGGGATAAAATTCAGGCATATTGTGAAAGTTGAAGGTTTTCTTTTCTGATTTGCTTTTAACTTTAGTACTGTTGACGAACTGGCATGAAACGTATTTGCTGTTATGACTGGTTTCCTATGGCACCAGGGCAGTGTATGTTACTAGAGTGTGTTAGATTTATTACAGTCGTTCACCACCGGTGACCAAGGGCCACAGCACTGTTGGACCTCGAACTGGATATCCATTTATTCCTCTCCAATTTTTAACTCTCAGGGTAAAGCGACAGAGCAGTCCAAGGCTTATTGAAGGAGGTGAGGTGCACTGGATGCTCAAAATACAGTTTACAATGTAATCAATGACCAGTCACTGCTTTAGTTTTAAAAAGAAAAGTACATAAGTGCACACAAGAAAGATATGCTATACATAACAAGGAAAAATAAAAGTCTTTTTGACCCTATGGCCAAAGTTCTGACTCCAAACACTATCAACGCACTAGACCGTAAGCACTATACAAAAGAGTTAACATTCAAATATACAGACTCTGTTGCACAGGGTTACCCTGCAAAGCTAAATCATCAGTGCACATACTTGTAATAAGGTGATCTGGCTTCAGCACTTAATATGAAGTCAAATATTGTTGGTCTGCCCACTGCCCCACCACCAGAAGTAACTGAAGTGGTGCCCCTGCCCCCAATTCCTTGGAGATGACACTGCTTTGGTGGCATTAGGAGTTCTATTAGGGGTGCCTGGTATATGTCCGGTTAAGGTCCCAGTACACCCTGCTATCCTCAATTGACCTAGGGGGACTTTACCTCAGAGCCCACTGGTCAGTCTTCCATTTCTAGCATGGTGTGGTGCAAGGGTCAAAGACTAAGTAGTCGCGCCTTCAGTGACAGTAAGGAGCTGCCTTAGTTTCCCTCTTTAGTGATGTGCAGCAACTTTCCATATCTTGAGCAGCTGCTTAGAGTGTTACTGGGCTTTAAGGCATATCACCTTTGTCGTGTAGTTTCCACTAATCAGTAGGATTACACGTTTGTGAATGACTTAAATTCAGGATGGTGCCAGACTGATTCCATGTACCCCTGCAGGATATGCTGTCACTTAGACCAACTAGCTTACGGTGCCACCATAAGCCCCCCCAACCTAGACAGGAAGCGAATAGTTCTGGCAACCACTGAACATTGCAACCCTGAACCCTCGAGAACTGTGGTGATTGACCTAGAACCTTTTGCTCAGACACTTGTGCTCTCCTTAGCTCAGAGGAATATATAAAGAATACACAATGGGATGTTTTCAATGTTTATTGAACTGAAGTGATTGTTGTATAGAAAATATGTGCTGCAATGATCAATAAACCAAAACAGACCTTTATAATAAGTGTCAGGACAGTGAACAGGATGAAGAGTCCCACCGTCTTGCTGAGACCATGTATATATGCCAGCATATGTAACAGTATAACAATCCAGCGTTCTCTTACTATGCAAATCCTCACCCACGTTCTTGTGTAAATGTATGTTCTGCCAAGAAACCCTCTACTGGATGATCCAACACCCATATCTGGTCATTGAGAATGTAGGAGCTCATCTTGGTCACGAATTGGACACCTCTCACGGAGATATCAGTCAGCTGCTGGGCAAAAGCTTCAATATGAAGGGACTCCTCCAAGTCAGCTGAAGTGTCTACTCTGGTTATACTGGGAAACAAAAGATAATAAATAGAAAACTGCATCCTTGCACTAGGCTGAGATTGTGATCAGGCTGCCCTTGTTTGTATTCCACAGATATCGGTGTCGCCAAATGGACGTAAATACCAAACACATTTGCACAACACATGTAAGGGCCTTGTAAACAATGCCAAGGCAATGTGATAGTGTTCTTTCAAAGTTTATACATGTTAGCAAGGTCGGTGTTTCCAAGAAAATAACCCAAGTGTCACGAATGCAAAAGTGTCAAAAGGCGATGTGGCAACGTGAAGGCAACTTTAGGGAAAAAACTTGTACATTTAAAAATGGCAGTGGGTCCTACTAAGCCAAACTGGGACACATGACCCCTTCAGCTCTCGGCCTTCATATTAAATGCCCCAAGTCAAACCTTTCCTTCGATACTAGACGAAGCATTGCCCACTAACCTTTACGGCATATCGCTAGCTTTTGCCTTGAGGGTGAGCAAGAGCTTGCCCAGCACATGCACACTTGAACCCTACTACTTAAAACAAGCATTTGCAATGCAATCTGTCGCGCCTTTAGGACCTTATAAGTATTTACTGATGCAGCACATTATCGCACATTACTGCAATTTTAACACTCGCCATTACCATCATTCCAGGCTAACACCATTACAGACGGATTGTTCTCATCACTCCTAAGAAAGTTTTTCCCCCTCTTTAAATTATTAAACCCATGCCAGGACCACTAAGAACTGTCCAGCCCAAACTGCCAAGCAAATTAAATCAAGCGCAGACTCAGTATGATTCTGGGACAGAACTCAATGATTAACCTACCAATGTAAGCACGGTTGAGAGCTGTGGGATAGTACAGACCACCACCCTTACCAAGAGGACAGACACTAGTATTCCATTCAGTCCAAACTGGGGAGCTATAACCAGCATGACCTTACAATGACCTGAAATCCGGTTGGCATATGATAACTACATGTCTCGTCAAAACAAAGTCACCTCAGCCACTCTGCAACTGAAGACAAGTTAGCTACAGGACACAAGACTCCAACCACAACCCCCTATCGGACTTGACAGGCTGAGTAAACTCCCAACACAATAAAGAGTTCACCAGAGCTATTCATAGCTGTAATGCTAACAATTTAGGCATGTGCGTCTTTCACACTGGATCATCCATCACATACATTGCAGGGGAACACTTCCCAGATCGGCTCAAAGCGAACAACCCTGCCATACACACATACGTGCGTTGTAGTGCGATACAGGCGTTGCCAAAGGCTACAGCTCCCCACATGCTATGAAATAAAACTAGACCAGGGTCAGAACAAGGTTTATACATAAACACAAAAGACTAGTACACTTGGGAGGACAACACGACTATGGTTCAGACGTAATGTGATGACGTAAAGGGTGGTTTAAGAAGGGGACCCCTGCGGGCAGTCATTGATATGCCAACTGTCAATTTGATCATTTAAATGATGGCCCAATTAAAATTCCTCACAAAATTGCACTCCATTAATAGCGTGGAGTCTCACGGCTAGGCTACGGTCTCTTACCTTGGCTGTCGTAGACGCTCACGTAGGAGATGCCCACGGCAACACCCATAGCTGCCAAGGTTTCAGATTGCTATGTGGGACTTTTTCATAATTTTAGAGTAATAATGAGTTCCATTTTCATGACTGAGTGACACTTTTCCGCGAGCTGAATCAAGCAACGAAGACAAGGGAAATATATGAATATCATAAATTACACCCATTTGTAAGCAAAATGCTGGGCTTGACTGGTCCAATGACTGCCCAGGCGGATGCCCCTCACCCGCTATATCATAATATTTTTGGAGTGCCTGTCTTCCCTCATGGGCCGCCGTGCACTCCTGTCCCACTTAATGCGTGGCCTAAACATTTCCTTCCTGACTCATGTGTCACAGGCCGTCCCCTCTGGTTTGTAAACACAGGCTCGCGAGCAATGGAAGAGGTTATTTTGAACCCTTCCTAAGTAGGCTGGCTTCTAAATGACCAATCCAATCTCAGAGTGTCCGGATGATTCAATGTTAAACGGAGAATGTTGATGGCACATACCCAAGGCCTCTCGAAAAGAATAAAACCAACCGATGCTTCCCAGGTACATGAGTAAAGCAGAGCACGTGGACATTTTCCCTGCCTGCGCGGGGTGTGCCTGGAAGTGCCTAAGCAATCGGATGCACTTGAGGCATGGTGTAGCTAGACCCAAAAATAAATGTTGTCACATTGGCTTTCATTGGCACATGTGACCTTTTAGGAAATATTATATAAGATGCAAGTTTACTAACTCACGGACTTAGCGGAAAAAAACAGGTTAGGGTTAATCATAGTACCGAGACCACGTTTATGAAAATTCTCCAATAGAGTTTCAGCGTCTTAAACCATTAAATGGACACTGGGTTGGCGTTGTCTCACATCTGCTTGGATAATATCATGATAGGCCTCTCGAAAAGAATAAAACCAACCGATGCTGCCCAGGTACATGAGTAAAGCAGAGCATGTGGACATTGTGCCTGCCTGCGCGGGGTTTGCCTGGAAGTGCCTAAGCAATCAGATGCACTTGGGGCACTGTGTAGCTAGACCCAAAAATATATTTTGTCCCATTGACTTTCATTGGCACATGTGACCTTTTAGGAAATATTATATAAGATGCAAGTTAACTAACTCACGGACTTAGGGGGGAAAAAGCACGTTAGGCCTAATCATAGTACCGAGACCACGTTTATGAAAATTCTCCAATAGAGTTTCAGCGTCTTAAACCACAAAATGGACACTGGGTTGGCTTTGTCTCACATCTGCTTGGATAATATCATGATATGGGACACAGATAAACTGACGGCAAAGATACACAGATAGATTTCTGTTTTAAGTGTGTTGTTCACAACAGCACGTTGGTTATCATAGTAACACAGTAAGATGCGAACGTGAACTCTATTGAGCTCGGAGAGGTTCCCTCCATACACACCAGTGGCTGATTTCACGAACTATAGATTTTTCCGAGCTACATTTTGAGGAAGATGCTTTTCGCTTGAAGCCAACATACGACCCAACACCCGTTCTCGAGCGATGATTCCTCTTCCAGCCCTGTGGCTGGGCGTGACACTTAAATGATGATGTTTCTTGACTAAGCTCTGCTGGAAATTGTCTTCAGCATTATTAGCCGAGTTTCCAACTTTCACAAGGAATACAGCTCCTGGACTCGTTATGTGACGCAGCTGCAGTCTCACCTGGGCAGGACCAGACGCAATGCGTCTTCCCGATCACCCACAACCGAGCACAGGGAGCAATGCAGGAACAGTATCGCGTGGGGCGTCAGGGCGCTACAGTAGGATTGTGGAGATGCGCAGGAGGACGTGAAAAACTGCTATTATTTCGAGTCATTGAGCTGGGAAGGGTCCACTCTTCAGAGTTTAATCTACGCGTATCTTTGGTTTAGTTTACAATGTACAGGCGCCTCTGCATCAAGACAATGAGAAAAGGTGGACGTCAGGGTACTGGCATACAAGACACTGCCACTGAAGGAACATGTTCAAAGAAATTCCAGTCATTGATGCAGATGCAAAGGCTGATGAGTATCGTCCCAAGATCACACATGGTGCACAGCTCTTCATGAAGCATCACATTCTGTGGGCGCAGGCTCACTGTTACTGATATAAACCACGAACGAGCTCACTGAAGGATTGTTTTTCAGCTGCTCACTACATACATTTTTGTAATCAATTGGCTCTTAAATGCGCATTAGTGGTCACCGAAATTAACTTAAACCGCCTTTTTTTTCCTAAGTCTGTGTCCATTCATTCTAAGGTAGGCAGAAAAAGGGGCTGCCGTTTAGTCATGACTGCGGGAGGGGGAATGGAGGGACGGGCAAGAAGGCATCGGAGTGCGGGGGACAGGGGGCAGAAGAAAGTAGTCCTGCAGTGATGGGGCAATAGCCATGAAAGTACACAAATGACGATATGGTCGTCAGGAGGAGGGACTAAAAAGCCTACAACCAATTGTAAGGCAGCATTTAACACACAAGCCAATCAAAAAGATGGGCGGAGCTTCTACATTGTAGTGTATACTGCATGCCTCGCAAAGCAAGCAGCGCATGTGCACTGCAACGCTAGGTGAGACCTTAAAAAAAAACGCATAAGTCAAAACCCAGATCACACAAGCACTCATCGCTTTGTCTAGCTGCTACTGGATCTGTTCCTTCTCCCCCCCCCCTAGACTGGTAGGGCAGTGCCCCTCTCGCCCATCAGTATCGGCCGCTCTTGAGGTGAATGACCCACATCTGTGTCCAGGAATTTGTTTATGAAAACATTGGAACATAGCACTCTTATTTTAATTTTTTAATCTATTAATGGTCTTGTAAACCAGGCCGATCTGACAGAGTGAGTGTGAGAGGTAATGAGGTGTGAGTGAGAGTGCAATACACAGAGTTTGTCTGCTTAAAACAGTATAGCATAAGTTAATTGGACACTATGCTAACAAGAATACGCTTCACACCATTCATTACTACTTCTTTAAATTAAATATTTGCTTTGAAAAAACTGCAAAAACTAACATGTAGTAATTCTTTATTGTTTGGTTAATAAAAACCGTTACAAAAAATGCATTAAAAACAATCTCATAAGAAATTTAAAAAGCCTTAAAAACAGAAATTCGTAATTGATCGAATAGTAAAGATAAAAAACAGTAAAACCCCGCGGGGAAAATTGTTCGAGGCACTTGGTCCTGTCCCGGGTTTCCACTTAGCCAAGTGCCTGGGTTATTTGTTTCAGTTCTGCTAGTTTCAGAAATTTAACTAGCTTCCCGTTTAGTGGGGGAAAACAGGCGAGGACAGCTTGTCTGCGTGAGCGGACTCCTAGTTCGTTGAAAGCTGTTTTCAACAGAGATACTCTTTCATCGTTCAGCCTCGGGCAAGTGCACAGTAAATGTTCCAAGTCTTCGATTCCTGTTCCGCAGAGCCGGCATTCGGTCCCGTAGTTCTGCCTCAACCATGGTGGTAGGAAAGGAATGGCGGGTAGAATCCCTAGCCTGTGTTTGAAAAAGGCCTCTTTTGTTTTCCAGCCATACCCCAGACCAAAATATGCTTGGAGCCCCGGTGTTTTGTATGTGCACAAGGTCATCCAGGCATGGCGCCTATGGGAGAGCAAAGCTTTGTCCTCCACATGCGAGTGTCTCTTTAAACTCTTGTTAACTATGCGCTTGAATTGCACATGTGATAGAGGAGTCTCCCATAGGTCTTTCAATCCTGTAATGGACAGGGACTCCTCTAGGTATTTTTTCGCAGGCATCCGCGATGAGGTGATCATGTCTTGCCAGCGCTGTCGGTTCAAGGTGTTTTCTGGAGAATTCTTTAATTTGTGCCAGCACTTGATGTATGAGCCTCTTCGAGCAAGTGTTTGGCACGTCAGCCCAAATTCCAACCGAAAAACTAACATGTGTTGTAAACACCGTAAAAGCACAGTTATTGTCTATTTTATGGGTAAGAACAGCTAAATAAACACTGATGACCACAGATTTGAAAAGGTTTGGAAAACACAGAAACCCACAAAAAATAGACTATGAAAACAGGACATCCTAACCGCTTCGATGCAGCCGGAATTACCCTCCGGTGCTGGAGAATTCCACGCGTGCGGTGTTGGTGCGGCCCCCACACTAGCCCACCGCGACGTCAGATGGCCGGGGGCCGTCAGACGCATGGAAGCGGTTAATCATATGCAAGCAAATGCACCTTCATACAGCCTCCTATCCTTTATTCACTACCACCACACAAGCAACAACATTCTCCTGTACACCAGCCATCAATAGGCCACACACCCGCCATCATAAGGCCATCACTGACCACTGTAAGACTAAACAGCCCCCATTTCCCTGTGCTAAATACCGCCTCACAACCAGTAACCTGGGCCTACGCACCGACCTTCAGATTGCCACGTATAACATCAAATTACCACTTGCTTGCTATCATACATCCACACAGCCTCAGTAAAAAAATAAAAATCTCCACTTGTTTGTCGTTAAGCACCAAGACACCTACCCCTTCCAAAAACCCCTAATCACCCACACAACCATCATCACTCTCTCGCACACCGACTGCCATATGCCAACAGAATCATGCACCATTGTATGACCACAGTGCAATCATTGCACTCCCACTACAATACGAGGTTCACCCAAGCAACATATGCCCACACACCCAATATCAGATAACCACACACACTCCTCACCAAAGGACCAGACATCCAATCATACAGTTCCACAGCCTCCATCGTACATCCAGACGCCATACACATCCAATGCAAAACATTTGTTAGAAAACAACAATGTATGGCGAAATCAGCACGCTAGGAATGCCATTGAACATGTCTCTGGGGATATCATGTTTGACTTAATCAGTGGAATTTGAGCTGTCCTTTGTGAGGTCAGTAGTGCATGATGCCGATATGTGTTATTTTTAAGATTTGGCAGGAGTAGTCTGAGAGAAGTGGGAGAAAGACAGCCAGGACTCTAAAAAACAAATAGTCCTAGTTAAGCATGGGCATGGCTTATGATATTATATAGCCTGTCTAAGTGAAACTCACTGATGAGGACGTGAGAGTTATTGGTTCAAGTTCCTCTTCTCTTGCCATTTGTTACATTTCCACTGTCTGTTATTTGTGTCTTTTTTCCTATTGACCAACTCTACTTGCTACATAATAATATACACTTATTTACAACTACCAGGCATCCTTCGCAAAAAATCTTTTCAGGGAACAATCCATTCTATTTCTAGCCTGTTCTCTTTTGTGCCAAGATGTTGAGTTTTATTTGCATGCACAGTAATTGATGATTCTGCATACTAAGGGCTCATTTAGCTTTGATTATGTAGATAGCACTGTTTTTATGTACTTTGTGATGAGCTTTCAAGACGAATTGCCATGACTATGCTGACTTAAGAGATTTTATCAGTTGCTTTTATCTGTAATTTATCAGTAATGGGTGGCAAAAGTAGGGTTAAAAATCAACTTTGGCGGAGTTTGACTAACTGTTTATTTTAAAGTGCCATATACGTTTTGATACATAGCTTTATGTAAAGTAAAATGCTTGACATCTTGCATGTGAAACCTTATCAGCGTGAGAGTTTTTTGCCCTGTTTAATTGCTACTTCCATGCTATAGAACACTTCTGAAAGCGTAAGTGGTAACCTCTCTTGTAAATCAACCGAATGTTGGGGACGAAGTTAAGAGTTATGGTCCTACCATAAATAGATCTCGGTTTAAAAGGAGATGACCCCCGACTATGCCTCGGACTACCTGGTTCTTGCAGTAGAAGAACATTTTCCCTGAGAGGCTAAATCAATACTGCAAGGGCAACCCTGTTCATAGTAGTATGGCCTCATTAGGTGAAGCCTATGACAGATGGGCCCTAGTGCTCTCTACGTATCCCCCAAGCTGGAAGAAGCCGTCTAGGTGACAGCAGCATGACACCACACTGTAATGCAAGTGGACACCAAGGCTACAGGATAGGTTCATAGTCAAATGTATGTCCCTCCATCTTTCAGACGGGTATTCTTCCCATTTAAAAAATGTGATCATGGCAGCATGATTCCGCAAGGCAGCGGGCTGGAGGACGGGGAGCGATAGCATTATAATAGAGCCTCTGCCACTGCACAGGGATGGCCACAAGTATTGTCGCTGGATTTGATGCTTCTGGACAGTGTAATGTATGGGCTAACAGTGGCAATGGGAGCAACGTGATCCAGAAGTGCACGTTTTGACATAACTTCCTAAAGTTAGCAGTAACTAAACGACTTGAATAGTTAGATTTATTAGAGGGCATAAATCGGGCCAGGCTCCCTTTAATCAAGAAAAAATAAATCCGGTAACTCGACCTTAGTGACAAGGGTATGTAGAATAAACAGTAAGCGTATGCCCCAAATTTCAAATTCTGAAAGTGCCAAAGATTTGTATTTACAATTGTAAACTTTGAGCTAAGCAGACACTCACCTGATACATGAAACATGAGACCGGGTTTGAGAAGCTTACTTAAATGTATCAAAACAAATCCATGTACCTACATTTCAAGACACAGTATTTTAGAAAAACAAAGAAAAACTGCTTGTTAGATGCTTGGCACATCTTTAACCCCTTCGCTGCGGGGTGTTTTCCCCCTGCTGTGCGGGGGGGAGGGGCGCGTGCAGCGTCACCGTGCTGGTGACGAGCTCAGTTCGTCATGGCCACACCCGTTTTTAGAATGTTCAGCACAGCGGGGAAATTAGCCCCACGTGCGAACGTTCCAAAGGCCGTGATGAGCTGAGCTCGTCATGAGGGCAGCTCCGCATCCGGAAACAAGCATCCTGGGACCAGTTTCTGGGTAACACCTTTCATCATCCAGGCTAGCTTGAATCCAGTGGCAAAGTGAACAAGGGACCCACGTCTGGGCATACTCTGCCAACTTAGGGCAAACAAAGCAAACGCAAGGAGAAGATGGACGGAGCGCTGAAACTTTTCAGACACTCACCCCCCCAGTGAGTCCATCATCCCCTTTGGTTTTGCTTTGTTCGCCCTAAGTTGGCAGGGTATTCCCAGACGTGGGTCTCTTGCTCACTTTGCTACTGGATTCAAGCTAGCCTGGCTGATGACGGCTGATTAGCCAGAAACCGGTCCCAGGATGCTTGTTTCCGGTCCAGGGAAGACATTGCTTGGCAGCTCGGGCTGCACTGTTCCCATGAGGCACAGGGTCAGACTGACCTGGGGTGGCGGAGTGAGCTAAAGAATGATTATGGATTAAACCCAGGTCAATTGACTGGGGGTGAGTGCTTGCAATGTTCAACACTCCGTCCATCATCCCCTTTGGTTTGGCATGGTCAATGAGAATGCCAGTAGCCTAAACTCTAGCAAATGTGAGACCTATTGCATTGCAGTGCTGGTCCTATGCTTTCAACAGGAATGTTTTTCTGTCTAAAGAATTGAGTGCAAGGCATTGAATGATTGCATTCTTCTTTCATTTATTGAGTTTGTTTCTAGGTGCGTCCAGACCATACGTTAGCAGATTAGTATGTTTTCTTTTCATTTGTATAAAGTGATGATAAAGTCAAATATAACAATTTTAGTCTCATTGTGCATCGATCCTTTGTATTACAAAATGCTAGTTAAACTCCATGTTAAATAGAAAACTGTTACGGAAATGCTTTTTGGTCATCTATTTGTTATATTTACTGTTTTACCAGGTCTCGTAACACTCTTGGGCACTCAAGATCTCATTGGGGACATAGTTCAAATTCTCAGTCTGCCCGGCCTCAGGAGCAGCGAAGTCGGAGTAGAATTTCGACGGTCATCCAGCCACTGAGGCAGAATGCAGCGGAAGTCGTAGACCTTACTGTGGATGAAGATGGTACCCTAACTCTGGATTAATTTGTGTGAAATAAGTCTGTAAAAAGTTGAATTTTTAACGTCTTAAGTTCATTCAGATTTCACATTTCTGCTTCTTGTCGTACATTTTGTTATTTTGTTTTATGCAAGCAAACGTTGACTTAAAGGCACAGCGACTATATAACTCCTATCTCTCACACGCAAAGCTCAGGAAAGTCTCCTGAAGGTCCAGTGTGGGGGGCCTCTGTAATATGCTTTAAACCAAACGTAAAGGATCCCAAATGGGTTAAGCATCGTTTGTGCTTATGAATCCCGAAAGTTTGTCCTTCTCACTGTTTGCAAGGCTCGTTCTTGGGAAACTTAAATCTTCTACATTTCACCAGCAAATGAAATGAACATGAAGCTACACGTAAGGAAAACGGAGCTATAAAAGATACGTTTGTAGCTTATTTTGTTTATAAGCCTAATTGGTTTCAATGCTGCTAAAAGTGAGACAGTGATGCAATGATGCTTCCTGGTTATCAAACATTTTCGTGATTGGAAACCAGTATATTTGTCACAGCAAGGGATTTATTTGTTAATTATAAAAATAGATTGACTGAAGCAAAAAGTAGAATGTAAAGAATGTTGGGAGAAGTCCTGGGCATACATACCCTTGTATCGTTAATTTTGCTGCAAAATAATTTTCAAATGGATTGAGCTCGAGCTATTTTTAAGATAGATATTTATGTATTTATTTACAACAAAGGTATTTCTGCTTTAGTTTAATATTTTACATTGTTGGGGTGTTTCCTTATTTTAAGTTTATTTTCTGCATTAGCACCAACGTAACTTGTGTGCTAAATTAATTGTGACATATGACATTTATAGGCCCATTTTATGACATGGGGAAAATGACACCACTTGTTAATGAAACATGGTTTATTGCTGAGTTTCTATAGTAAAATATAAATGACAGGCAGTGCTGGTGGGTGTAATGTATTAAATCGAGGAGAAGGACCTGTCATTTGATGCTTATAATGCATCGGTGACCTTGGAGACATCCATCTTTAAATCTCTTTAAGGTGGATCTTTAGTGAATGACTGATAATTAAAATCTCACAGAACTTTCAGATGTTTCACCCGATTAAGGATAACATAGTGTTTTCAGGGTGAAATTGATGAAAAAGGATGAAGGGTCAAGGATTCATCTCTGCCTTACGTATGGGCTTTATGATGGGTGACTGCTGGTGTAAACTAGCAAACTCATGCTTGTCAAATAACTCTTAATATATTTGTTTAAGCTCATAAACGTTATTCCCATATAGCACAATGAAATTCCCACATGCTAGTCCTGAAGATTATTTCCATCTTGGATGGAGCACTTCTAGTCGTGAAATAGTTATCCTTTCTTGATTGAGTTAATTTCTGCTCTATATTCTGATCTTGTTGGGAGAATGATTAGCCAGTAGCAGCTTGCTTTTCCGTAGTCTGTGTAGAAAAGCCTATATACAGGTTTGTTGTACATATAGATATTATTTCAAGTTGCAGTTGTTTTGTCCCCCTAAAGGAAATATATATTTTTAAGTAGCTCTGAGTATTGCTTCCTTTTTATGTTCTCACACTGTTAGTTTCTTAAAGGGTTCTTGTTTTTGTTAGGGTTCCTGTGAAACTCAGCAGATCCTTAATTATTGTATGTTTGGTACACATTTCTAAAGTCTGCTGCTAAGCACTGTTCGCCCTCTTAATTCTTTGTAATCACTGCGGCCTTCAACATGAATAAACCATTCAGACTTTAACCCCTTGCATGCGTCGGACAGCCCGGCTGTCCGACGTCACAGTGGGCGTGTGCGGAGGAAGGCCAGGGCCTGTCTGAACCCCGCCCACTCATTATTTCTCCCGCACTGCGGCGGAATTTGCGCCGCAGTCAAGGGGTTAAAGAGCCCATGCCAAATTTGCAAGAATGTTATTTGCTATTGTTGATAATTGGGGTGAAAGGGCCTAATTGAGAGAGACTACTTCTACCTTTTACCTTTTAAGTATTCTAATCCTAACTGCCAGGGATCATATGTCACACGTGGTACCATCAGGCATTCATGACTAAGCCAAAAGCACCGTGCAAGCTATGAGTTGTTGGTTTAAATTTATAATGGGGAAATGTAAACTGAATTTCACAGAATGGCGAGTTGTGTTGGCTATGTTGGTAAAGCTGGGACAAAATGGCGTTAACAGTGAAGTTGCACTTTTTGTATACATGCATTCATGTATGTTGTGCACTCCACAAACCACAAATTACTGTCCCAGTACGCTGGAAGGGGTCAGGGAGTGAGACATTTGAAAAAACTGCATAACAGTAACATGATGAGGTATACTCAGCAGTTAAACCCTGCATATGAAGTACAATAAAGTTTTTGATGATGTAAACGTCTTGACAATGAGGGCTGCACAAGAGGGTACTTGCTTTCCCCTTACACTGTATCAGCTCTCTCCTTAGATTATATATATATATATATATATATATATATATATATATATATATATATATATATATATATATATATATATATATATATATATATATATATAAAATCGTTGTCTGCATTTGTCACTCACAGTATGTTGTACCCACACACTGATGTCAGGGTGTTGGGGCATTGATGACACATTGGCACAGGGCATAAACTTGGGCCAGAAAAATTAATATATGTCCATTGGATCCGGTGTTCCAGCTAAAATACAAAAGAAATCCAGGAGCTACAATTATTTAATTTATAATGATAAATTATTACCTACTTTATATGGAACTTTATTATTCAGTACTTCTAAGAGGTTTGCAAGTAGCTCTATAGTCCGTTGTGTTTCACCAGTGCCATAATGTTTCTTTATTATGGCACATTCATTGATATTCCTGAACACCAACTGTGTCCTTCAGGAACTGGATCCTACCACACGTTACAAGATTACATTTAAAAAAAGTGTTTTAACATTTGTTGTCTAAACATTATTGATGACATGGACACACTGCATCTCTCAACTGATCCGTGCTCCAACACATGCATTAAGTCATTGCTTTGACTTATGTTCCTCCACAATCCCCAATGTCCACATGTATGGTGCCTTTCAGCTAACCATCTCTACATGTAAGTTGCCCTTCCGCTATCCTTGTCTGATCACAGCTTACTATCATTTTAGAGAACAAGTTCTGTAATAATGCAAATGGCTCCACTGTCAGAACAGAGAATCTCTATAGGAACACGAATAAGTGATGACTTCTCTCATTAAAGTCAACTAGGACCTCCTCGGTCTTAAGAAGAAAGTGATGAAATATTTAGTTTAATGACAACTGCCGTCTTTTGAAACCTCAACAAAGAGCACAGAAAAGATGCTGGAACAAAAAGAATAATTACCATCTAATCAGACTCTATCTAAAGTACATCACAGAGTTTGTTAATACGCCCACTGTTAAGCATCTAGAGGGAGATAGTGGCCCCTAACCAAATGTCAAACCTTTGGTACATTCTAGTGTTCTGCATGACCCATTACTGTCTTTTTCATCAACAAAGTTCAAGCTCAGCGCCATACCACAGATGGAGGTCACCCTCCCACCAGCACTTCTGTGTTCATACTAACACACAGGATCTAGTAGAGAAAATCTTGACGTCTTTCGAGAAATCCCCACGTCCCCCATGTAATTCTAAAATCGTCAATCTGGGCCTCTCATTACTGCGGCCATTCCTCAACAAGCTAATCAGTGCCTCCATTGCTAGTGGATTAGTTTCTCACCCTCTCAAGTATGCCATAATCACTCCTATCCTAAATTCTTCAAACCCTGATAATTTTTCCAACTGCAGACGTAACTCCATACTTACCATGTAAAATTGGGTCCATTGTTTTTGAGATGCACCCTCTCACCTTTGGCTTTCCCCAAGGTTCGACATTAATAGCGATTAAACATTTTTTTTTGTTTGTTTTAAATACTTGAGCTAGATTTAAACAGAGCAGTAAGTCTTCAACATTTCAAGACACGTTGTATCCCATATGATGTCAAATAACATTTGGTATATACTTGTAGGAACGCAATAAACCTTACTATTACTGTGACGACACGCGATTTACACAATATAGAAGCAGCAGCACACAATATATATTACCTTCTTTATATATTTGGAGGTTAGGTAAGCATTTTGCAATCATCTATATTTGCAGGCGTTTGTTCAGTATATATATATATATATATATATATACACATACTCACAGTGTAGGCTGTAATGAGTAACTCGAATCCATCAGGATCTGACGCCAGTCTGGTCCCCAGCGAGGAAGAATCTGATGACAGTACCCCAGGTTCAAAAAGCGGGGATTTTAGGCCAATTAACTTTGGCGGAAGAAATAGAGTATGTCCGGACGCAGAGAAAACAGACACTGCGTTCACGGAATCAAAACTCTGCAAAAAACAGAGGAGGAACGCAAGACGACGACAACGCCGCAAGTGCACCCAAGCCAAAAGGCAGACAACAGAAAAAGAGGTTCTGGCAGAACAAGAATCAATGAATGAAAATACCATCATTAATTTGACTAATATCCAACTGGATCAAGCAGAGAAACAGTTACTCTCGCTGGGACTGTCATACTGTCCAGAAAGTAATTTTAATTATTGTAACACCAGGATCGACATCTTCAAGTTTATCCGCAAAATAAAACTGAAAAAATACTACGCAATTAAATCGAGTTTAGCTGCCAAAAAAGACACTGAAGCTAACCAACACTCTAAGAAGAGCGGATTACAAGCAAAAGATGTGGGATTGATGCGTACGATGAAAGGAAATGAAATGAAAAATTGCACTTATATAGCGCGTAACTACCCGGAGGCCTCGCAGCGCTTAGAATGCACCAGTTACATACGGAGGATGCACCAGTTACATACGGATGATGACCACCCCATAAACACACAGACTATTGCTGACACAGAAGGAATTGACCTTGACCGCACATGCAATAGTCCTTTTAAATCTCGGTCTACATTTAATCCCAGTATGCCATGGGACGCCAGAGATATTTATGCCGACAGGCTAACTGATGAACTGAAAAAACTCCAAATAAGAACTATGAAACAGCACAAACCACCCAACGCAAAAATGAGGCTATATAACAACCTAATGCGCAAATTAAAGAATGACCACACTATCGTCATCAACCAATCTGATAAGGGTGGTAATATAGTGCTATGTGGAAAAAATGATTACATCGAAGAGGCAAATCGCCATCTTAATGATGACCACTGTTATGCCAAAATTGACATGAAAACCGCTAAACAAATACAGCAGTCATACCAAAAAGATCTTTATCAGTGGAAACGTGACAGATTGATTTCTAAAGATGAACTGAAATTTCTGCACAAAGATCATCCAGTATTTCATGGCAAGACCGGAGGCTAGCATTATGCATAACCTTTTATTCCACCAGTCCTTGCAGCACTTAGAAGTATTACATCATCAAAAACAAACTTCTAGAACATAGAATGTTCAAACACAATATAACTCAGAATACAGCAGCCATCTTCCTCTTTTATTTTGCTGCTCCTTGCAGATAAGTACTCTAGTGTTTTACTCTGAAAGATATATTTTAAGTATGATTCAGTGACTAAGTTGAATGTTTAGTTGTTTTGTTATAATAAGGAGAACAAGTTTTTTATTTGATTAAGGTTTAAATATGAGGTGTTTTATGTATAATTGATGTTTTGAGTATGTATGTTTTGAGATAACCCAATTTTCTGGTTTGGTGTGTTTGATATGAGCAGAATTTATTTGTTAATTTTTTGTTTTAGATTCTAAATCGAATGGTATTTGATTTTGTTGAAGTAAGTTGTATATCGTTATTTTTTTTAAAAACGGGGTCGCGAGGCTACTTACTTGACTCGCGCTGGCTCGAGGTTTGCAGAGTCCGCGAGGCGGGGGAGACGCTGCGATCGGCGAATATCTTTCTCGTTGAAGTTGGTGTTCGCGTCATCGCGCATGCGTGCGTGATGACGTTTTTGGCGGCCATCTTGAATGAGGACTAGAGTGCGTTAGTGCGCTTTTTGTGACGCGATCCGATCGGCGGTTGGAACTGTCGTTTGAGGGGATATTTGGGATCGCGGAAAGGAGTTAATTGGGAAATTGACTTGTTTTGTTGCTTTTGAGTAAAGAAATGGAAGTAAATATGGAGACACAAGATGAAGGGTCAGGGGAGCCTGATTTGAGAAAGATGGTTCAGGAGGAGATTAAGAATTCTATGAAGGATGTTTTAAAAAGTGTTTTAAAAAGAAAAAGAAGATTGAACAATGATGAGGAGGAGGAATTCTGGTCAGTTAATGAAGATGAGTGTAGTGAGGTTGTGAAAAAAGGAAAAAGAGCTAAGAAGCTTAAGAATATTGATGTTGGTGTAAGGTTTTTAAAAGGAACTGGTGGTTCTAACGCCACAAGAGATGGAGGTGTCCAGAGCGGCACAAAAGAGGGTGTCCCTTGCGGCACAAAAGAAAATGAGGAATCTTCGGAGGAGATTTCAGTTGATGAAGAGAGTGATGAGGATGAGTTCATTCTGGAAAATTATGATGACGATGGATGGGACATGGACAGTGATAAGAATGAAAAAGAAAGAAAAGAAAAGGGCTTAGTGAAAGATCCTCAGGGTGAGGAGATGTTTAGTCCGGATTTGATAAGACATCCCAGAAGTGGTGATTGGTGGCCTCTGCCACATGTTGCAGAATTCATAAAATTATGGATTCGCAGGCCTTTGGAGAAAGAGGCAAGGGCAGTCATGAGGGCTGAGTGTTCTAGGCCAGTGTTAGATGGTAGGGCTTGTTTAACTCCTGATTAGGATCCTGATCTTATACGTTTTTTATTTTAGATGGGTCGGGATCCAAGGAAAGGAATTGAGAGAGCTCTGAAACAGTGTGAGGACAGGTTGTTGGACATCCTAGGACCATTAGCTAGAATTCTAGATATGGCAGAGGAGGCGAAGAGGAAGAAGGTTGCGGTAGATTTGGATCTTTTGAGAGGATGGTCTCAAAGGGCGGTTTGCTTATTGGGAAATGCAAACGCGGCATTGATTTCTGAAAGAAGAAAAGGAGTTCTTATGAGGATTAGTCCAAAGTTGGCTGATTTTTCAAAGAAAGAACCAACGGATGACCCAAAAGGATTTTTGTTTGGAGAAGGGTTGGTTAAAGGAGTTGGCAAATATGTTGCCACATTTACAAGTTTGGATAAGGCTCAAACCAGTCTTAAAAGAGTCTTTAACAGAGGTGTTTTTGACAGGGCTGGGGGAAGGGGCCGTTTCCCTGGCCGAGGTTTCTCGAGGGCCCAATATCAGTCTGGTGGTAGAGCTGCGTTCAGAGGCTTCCAGTCTGCGACAGGATTTTTCCCGCAAAGAGGAAGAGGATTTGGAAGAGGGCGGCAGCCAAGAGGAAGAGCACAATTTACTCAAAGTTCCTTCAGTAAGTATGAAGATAAATTTTGGTTCTTTCCCAGACAAGGTAGGGGGAAGGTTGAAATTTTTCGAGAAAAATTGGAAAAAGATTACAAGAGACCGTTGGGTTTTAGGAGCTGTGAGAGGATATGTTGTGGAACTGGTGGATTTTCCAGTTCAATTAAAAGAACCGAATCAACTGGTGTTCAATGGAGAACTAATAGAGATTGTGAAGATGGAGGTTTTGGAAATGTTAAAGAAAGGAGCAATCGAGGAAGTCTCGGAGGAGTTCAAGGGTTTTGTAAGTACAATATTTTTAGTGGAGAAAAAAAAAAAGGAAAAGGATGGAGGCCAGTAATAAATTTAAGGAATTTAAATCAATTTGTGGTTTACAGGCATTTCAAGATGGAAGGAATCCATCTGTTAAGAGATATTTTACAGGAGAAGGATTGGTTAGTGAAGTTGGATCTGAAGGATGCATATTTCATGATTCCGATTGCGGAGGAGAGTCGCAGGTTTCTACAGTTCAGGTGGTTGGGTTGGTTGTACCAGTTTTCGTCTCCCCCTTTTGGTCTGAGGCCGGATCCTTTGGCGGAGGAAGTGGATGCATTTCAGCAGAATTGGAAGAAGAATCTGTGTTACGCTTTTCCTCCTTTTGCAATGATTCAGAGGGTGTTGTTAACGGTGAGGAAACAGGTATGCGAGTTGGTGTTGGTGACGCCGTTCTGGGCTGGTCAGGTTTGGTTTCCAGGTCTTTTGGAATTGGCGGTAGAGGAGCCAATGTTAATTCCAGATTCGGAGGATGTGTTAATAGGAGAAGGAGGAATGTTTCATCCTTTGGTTATGGAAGGTGCGTTGAGCCTTCTTGTTTGGAGGATATCAGGAGAGCAGAGCAGTTCGGAGAGCTTTCGGAGCAGGCTCAGGATTTGCTCAATGAGTCATGGGCTCCAGGTACCAGGAAAAGATATTTGGGAGCATGGAAGAAGTGGCCATGTTGGTGCTTGGAAAGGGGTTTGGATCCCGTGGAGGCATCTGCCATAGAGTTGGCTAATTTCTTGTCTGTTTTGTTTGGTAAAGGTTTGAGTTATAGGACAATTAATTGTTCTAGGTCTGCTATTGCTGCTGGTCATAGTTTAGTTGGAGGTTGTTCGATTGGAAGGGAACCTTTGGTTTGTAGAGTTTTGAAAGGTATTAAGTTGAGAAGGCCGCCTAAGCCTAGGTATAATGGTACGTGGGATGTTAATAAGATTTTAAGTTTATTTGAGAATTGGCCAGCTAATAGGTATTTAAGTCTTACGCAGTTGTCGGGGAAATTAGCGAGTCTTTTGTGTCTAATTTCTTTCAGGAGAGTTTCAGATGTGAAGGCATTGGATATTCGTAGCAAATGTTTTACTCTTGATGGGGTTCTTTTTAGTGTTACTAAAAGGACAAAATGCATGTCAAGTGCTATTTTTTATCCTAGATTTTTGGATCATCCAAAGTTGTGTGTGGCCTTGTGTTTAAAAGAATATGAGGCGAGGATGAGTGAGTTTAGGAGGGATGGAGATGAGCAGTTGTTGATTTCTTTTGTTAAGCCTTTCAGGCCAGTTTCTTCAGCTACTATTGCTAGATGGGTGAGATTTTGTATGTTTGAAGCGGGTGTGATTTTGGATGAGTTTGGTGCTCATTCGGTGAGAGGTGCTATGGCAAGTAAATCTTTTTTGTCTGGAGGTCGTTTAGAAGAGATCTTGCGTGCAGCTGATTGGTCAAGAGTGGATGTTTTTGCAAAGTTTTATTTAAAACCTTTGGGGCATGTGTCATCTGTGGTTTTATCACAGCTTTGAACATGCATAATGCTAGCCTCCGGTCTTGCCATGAAATGTAGATTCTCCAAGTTTGTGATGAGAGAATCTGGATTTCATTAAAGACTCGGAGGCTAGCATTATCCCTCCCACCCTCCCTTTTAGGGGTGAGGTTTGGTCGGGGTTTAAAGTTTTAGTTTTGTTATTAGTTGTGTAAAAAAAAAAAAAAAATAAGAAAGAATATATATATTTTTTTATGTTGTTTTTCAGATGAGAAGTAAAGGAATTTTTTGGAGAAGTTCGGCGTGAAGTTGGAGTTGGTTTGGTTTTCTTCAGGAGCAGCGTAAAAGAGGAAGATGGCTGCTGTATTCTGAGTTATATTGTGTTTGAACATTCTATGTTCTAGAAGTTTGTTTTTGATGATGTAATACTTCTAAGTGCTGCAAGGAGTGGTGGAATAAAAGGTTATGCATAATGCTAGCCTCCGAGTCTTTAATGAAATCCAGATTCTCTCATCACAAACTTGGAGAATCTACATCACCCAACATATATTTTATTCCAAAGGTGCATAAGCAACAGACACCGGTGCCGGGCCGGCCCATTGTGTCGGCAATCAACAGCACTTTCGAAAATACATCGAAATATATTGACTTTTATCTGCAAGAATTCGTTGTCTCTCTACCAGCCTATATTAAGGACACGACGGAATTCCTATACCTGCTCAATGAATGCACCTGGTCAGATGACCTATTGCTTATGACAATGGACATAGCTACGCTGTATACCAGCATTTCCCATGTTGATTGCATTAGAGCAATTAAGCATTATTTGGGACAACGCCCCATTGAACTTTACCAACACAACAAAATGCTTGTTGCGATGATTGATAAATGTTTGAATAACAATGTTTTTTTATTCAATAACACTGTCTACAAACAGTTGAGGGGGGTTGCCATGGGGGCATGTTTTTCCCCAAGCTACGCGGGGCTCCACGTAGGCTGGTGGGAGGAACATGTCCTCAAGGTGCAACATGCAATCAGCTGGGATAGTAATATAATGAAGTATTGGCGATACATCGATGATGTTTTTATTATTTGGCGAGGCACTATGCAACAGGCAAACGATTTTGTCAATGACATCAATGACAATTAACTAAATTTAAAATTCACAGCCAGCATTAGTGCCCAGGAAGCAAGCTTTCTTGATGTGCAGATCAATATAGTGGAGAATAGAATAACCACTAGCCTGTTTAGAAAGAACACCGCAGGCAACACTATTCTGCACGCTAAAAGCTTTCACTCGCGACACACGATTACTGCAATCCCCAATGGGGAGTTCCTAAGGATCCACAAGTCCTGCAGTACCCCTGAGCTCAGAGATGAACACCAACAAGAATCCAAAATGAGACTCATTGCCAGGGGTTATAATTCTAACAAATTGGATGCGAGTATGGCAAAGGCCAATCGCTTAAATCGCCAAGACCTGTTAGATTCGAGCAGAACCAATACAGCAATCTTTAGAGAACAACAAGGTAAAGATACTATACGCCTTATCACGGGTTATAGTGGCCAAGCTCTCCAAATTACCAAGTTGGTTAAACAGCAGTGGCCCATCATCCTTACTGACCATGTGCTGAAAGAGATAATGCCCAAAGTCCCCACCGTTACGTATAGACGCGCTTATGCAATGCGCAACGATCTGGTGTCCAGCAGCCCAGAAATACCCAAAGAGGACAACTGACTGTCCCCCCCCGCATGTTTTTTTTTCGCTGCAGCTCGTGCAGGGCGCGCAAGTTTGGGGTAAACACGACCACATATGTAACCCCCTTCAATATCATGCCCATCACATTAAGAGCACACTATACGTGCCGCACTGAACTAGCGGTTTACGTATTGAAATGCAGCTGCAGGCTTATTTATGTGGGCAGCACTAAGTTACCAGTTCACCAGCGCATATTGCAGCACTTGAGGGCGATAGTGAATGCCGATCAAAGCTACCCAGTAGTGCGGCACTTCCTAAACAACCATGAGAAGAACTTAAATCACCTCAAGTACTTTGTGATCGATGCGGTCATACCCAGTAAAAAAGGGGGAGATAATGAAAAACAGCTTAGACAGCTCGAATCCAAATATATAGTGCTTCTCAATAGCAAAACCCCGGGGGCTGAATATGGGACAGGACCTTCACAATTTTTTGTAATCTTAGGTAACTCTAAGCACATTAGTCAAGGTTTTTATCCATGATGACAGAGGGTCTTTTTTCCCCATAATTAATGAGGCAGGCTAGGAAATCCGTATCCAAGAGTCAAAAGCTATACTTAAGCATGCATCTATGCACCTGTGCTTCATTCTCGGCAGGTGATGATGAGAATCCTTTGAGAATTGATTTTAATTTCACTTTTTTACTTCGGTAAAATCACATACACTCGCACACTCTCCGGATCTACATAGACTTCCAGTTCATCCTGCCTAAGCATTAGTCACTTTAGAGCACCACGTTAGGAGCACTGCAATACACACACTCTGCATTAGCCATAAAGCAAGGACGATCTGGTAACGGGCTTTTAATATATTCTTGTGAGCATCTGGGCTTATGACTGCATTTCGTTCCGTCGGACAGTTGTCTGAGTGCAAATAGACTATTGTTGAATGAATGTATTTATAAGGTTTGCACACATTTAAATGAACCTAAGAGTGACAAAATTTACCAAAAAACAACTATCGTTGCTGAAATAGACAGAGTGGATGCTGACATCCAGGGGAAATAGATTTGGACTGGGGATTTGTATCAGGCAATTTTAACGTTACTGGTTTAATAAGTTATATTATACATGTGCATGTATAAGTTTTGCACATGATGGTGTTTGTACATCTAATTGTTTATGCACTATGCACTTTAATTTTGCTCGAGTCCAACTATCCTAGAGAAAACCCCTTGATTAAATATAATGCGGCCTCTTTGTCACACTAATGCAATGTAGAGAATAAACTCCGTAATATCATACTTGCACGTGAAGGTGAAGGCGATTATTGTATAATGAATCGTTTCTAAATATTTCTAAATGTATTTTGCATTTTACAGAATGTGTGAAATTTCTTGATTATTTAAAATTCATAGGATTGTGCGCTCGATATAATGAAATGTTTTTATACGATCATTGCATGTCTCAAAATGGCGCCCTTATTTGTATTCCCGTCAGAATTCCCTGTTCCAGCACAGTCCTTTGGCGATGTTTACCAATGACCAGGAATTGGCGCGCTTTTGTGTGTGGTTGCCCTATATCACAGTGGTAGCCCTTCCACTCTCCATCAGTGAGCAAGGACTTTACGTCTGAAACGCGTCTGAGGGCGATATTTTTGGGAAGTTTGCGTACCTGTCGGTGCTGTCAGGCACATTGAAGACAAGTTTGGATATATATATATATATAGATATATATATATATATATATCTATATATATATCCAAGAAATCTGTGGCTAGAATCGTCACTACCAGATACATTTGGATTCTTATATATATATCCAAGAAATCTGCGGCTAGAATCGTCACTACCAGATACATTTAGATTCATATATATATATCCAAGAAATCTGCGGCTAGAACCGTCACTACCAGATACATTGTTACCGAAGGTAAGTAACTCGTACATTTTGTCTTATGCATAGCGTTATTAAAGACACAATTATTAAAGATAGTCACAAAATAACACCCATGGTGTATGTTGTTGCATTAGTGCAGATTTACGACTTTCATGAATTCACAAATATTTTAGCAGTAGGCCTGAAAATCACATGCCTTTTTGAGCTGCTTTTGTACATGAGCAAGTGAGCTGCTTTTGTACATGAGCAAATATGCATGCTACATTTGCTCATGTTAGAATCTGTTGAGCGTTTGCAAGTTCACTTTCCCTACAACCCTTTTCCCCCCAGATTGGAAAAAGTTTTACTACTGCCCTTGTCAGGAATACGTTTCCAGCGTGTGCCAGTTTTGGAAGAAAGTAGATAAGAACTGGTAAAACCATTACGCATTCAAGTTTGTAGGTGTGCACAGACTCAGAAGGCTATTCCAACCCTGGAATTAGCATGCGTTCAACCAACACCCTTTTTAATGCCACAGTGGGAGTTTAATTTAGTCCTAATCTTTCTTGATGCATTACCCTTTCGAACCAATGCACAGTTTTCGTTGCATCAACTCAACTTAAAAATGGTGTTCCTAGTGGTGATAACTTCCACACGCCCGATCAGCAAACTTCAGGCTCGCTCGATCTAGCCTCATTATGCCACTTTTCCCCCAGAAAACCTACTTCTCAGGATTCAAGTGGCATTTCTGCTGAAGGTGGTGATTCCTTTTCACGCTGGACAAGCCATCACTCTTCCGACATCTTTGCTTTGCCTCATCCCTTGAAAGAGGAAGAAAGACTCAATCATTTGGCCCCCAAGAGAGCACTCCGCTTTAACATCGAGTGCACCAAAGAACATCGAGTAGATGATCAGCTCTTTGTTGGGTTCTCCAGGGTAAAGAAAGGCAAGAGGTGCAGAAACAGACCATCTCTGAGTGGATAGTCTACTGCATTAAGATGGGCTATACATTGGTTAAGAAGCAGGTTTCAGAAGGCCTATGGGCTCACTCCACCAGAGCCAAGCTGCTTTTGTTGTGTTGGTACACGGAGTGCCTGTCCTGGATATCTGTCAGGCAGCTGTGTTTGCGTCCGTGCACATGTTCATAGAGCATTACTTCCTCGAAGTCGGCTTTGTGGAGATAGGCATTTTGCCTGCTTGGTCCTGCAGGATCTCTAAGTCCGAGCTATTCCACTGACCGACCACTGTAGGAGGTACTGATTTGGTATTTTTTCTCAACTTTTGTTGTATAGTCTCATCCACCTAAAAAGACCCCAGTCTAAATCTGCATACTGATTTATACAATTAGCCGATCGCACTCCTCGTCTGCGGGAACTGAAGTGTTCCTGAATGAAACTGATGTCAGCAATCATGGGTGGCACTTATATGCGGCTCTTTTAATCACTTCTGGAGTGGAACGGCTTTGATGTTGATTCGCACAGCACCACCTGCTGGCACGCAGGAGCACTGTTATGTATTTTCCTGGATCCAGTCTGGCACCTGGCGATACTCATAAGATGTGAAATCTGAAGTTGGAGTATCCACCAAAAAGAGCATTAACGAAGGTAAGTAACTTGTTCTTGGATGCAAAATGTTTCCTCATGTCATTTCTGTGACATGAGAACGCATTACAATAGTGCAAAAACCACAATTGCCTTTACAACAGCCACTTGCGTTCTGTCTTGGTTTTCCTGCGCTAAAAGTTTGCTGCGGCATGGCATACTATCGGCATGTTCTATAAGTATAAGTTTAAATTCCCAAACCTACGGTAATTATGCAACGTAATTTAACTTTCACGCGGGCCTAGTCATGTTATGAAGACAATATTGCTCGGCCATGGGTACACCTTGCTTCCACTCCTGAGTTTATATTTATCTAACTAATGCATTTTCAAAAGATTCCTGTGTGATATGGAAAAGCCAGCAGTTCTAAACCACTGTAAATCTGGTTTCTAGTAATCATGCAAATGTAGTCATATAAAATATGAGCAAATATTTAGATCAGAGAGATGGTGGCAACAGACAATCTTATATATATATATATTTTTTTTAGGCTGGTATACATTTTTATTTTTAGAATCGAAATACAGCGTAGTTTCGCCTACATTCACCGACCGGCGAAAAGAAAAGGTAAGAGAGAAGATAGAAAAAAAAGAAACCAAAGTCCAACTGCAACATAGTCAGTAGAAAATAAACAGCATTCCATGTTCGCTTATGATACACACAACAAAATGTCCTCTGTCCCCATTTCCCCATGCAAAAGTATTAAGTAGCAGTTGGTGATTCCTGCCGTTAGGCGAAGGACCCGCAAATATATTGGACAAGAGAGCTCTCGAAATGTGCTAACCAGTTATTTCAAACAAGGGCCCCATGTTTTCTCAAACCTCGGTCCATGAGTATGGTCCACAATTGCAGTCAATTACCCCATACTGAGAAGGTCCCAGAGCTTGTGTATCCAGTCTGTATGTGTGGGTATGATGTCCGTCCCCCATTTTGGCAGCAAAACCTGTTTTACGGCACACAGTGCCACAGTAAGTGGGATAGTGTGCCAGAGTGAGCAAAAGAAAGATGAATTAAACCCGGATCTCTTGACTGGGGGTGAGTCGTTGAAAAGTTTCAGCCCTCCGTACTTCATCTTTTGGTTGCCATGTTCTCCCTAAGTGGCCAAGGGTATGCCAAGAAGTGGGTTCCTTGTTCACTTTGCCACTGGATTCAAGCTAGCCTGGCTGATGAAGGGTGTTACCCAGAAACCGGTCCCAGGATGCTTATTTCCGGTTCAGGGAAGACCTGGCTTGGCAGTTCGGGCTGGACTGTTTCCATGAGGAATAGGGTAAAGACTAATTTGCATATGGCTGTGTTCAAACTGGGGTGGCAAAGTGAGCAAAAGAGCAATGGATTAAACCCCGATCTCTTTACTCGGGGTAAGTGGTTGAAAAGTTTCAGCACTCCGTCCATTATCTTGTGTTTGCTATGAGTAATTGCAGTGGCGCCAACATTTGTCATCACTCTCCCTCTTAGCTAAACAGGAAGGTTTATAATACCAATAGTGAACCACCTTAAGGAGAGTTTTCCTCCCAGAAGCACTACATACCGAGGTGCTCGTGCGCCATTGAATATCAGCCCATTCTTTACCTGAGAATTGGCACTCCCACTCCAGCCCCCATCGCCTTCTGGCCGGTAAGACCAGGGGTTCAGCGAAAGTGTTAAAAAAGGCATAGATGTCCGACAGCAAGCGTCTGTCGTCCAGCCTTGACAAAAACCATCGTTCAAATAAGGTAAGTGGCCTACTTGCATGCGGGCTTATCGATAGATGAGTCACCCAGTGACAGATAGCAACATGGTGCCAGCGCTCAGTATCCCACAGCGCAAAATTCCCAGCAGGCTCTGTACGTTGAATAGATCTCTATGCGTTTGCAATTTGCCTCCTGCCACTGGGAATATGCTGTGCCCGCAGTATTACCTAGAAGTGGGGTGAGTGGGACAATTTTAAGAATATAGAGTTTATCCCATGCCCCAACCGTTGCTCTAACCACTGGGGTTCTCTTCCAGGGGATCCTCATCAATAGTCATAAGCACTGAATATTCCCGCCCATGTGCGGGACCCCGGAAACAATATAAAAATATACATGTAAAAAACACATATATCTCGCTCCACATATATGTATGTACATATATCATTTTTCTCACACCAATGCAGCTCCACAACTGAGGCTAAAACAATGTAAACACATATACATGCACTTCAATTAGTAAGGAAAGAAAAAACACATTAGGTCAAATAACCCTTGAACTTTGTGTTTTAATGAGTAAAACCACTCATAAATCCTGAAAATTGCTCGTAAATAGACATTGTTAGCCCTCAGGCTGCATTGCAAAACAATAGCATAGAAAATGAAACCATTTTCAACAAAAAACTGGCACCGTGCCTTTAAGGCAGCCATGACCCCAGGCTTCCCATCATGCCTCAGGGGTGACAGTTAGGTCACTTGTTCTTTCCGGCTCCTTCAGTCAGGACCCTGGTGAAACAGCTCCCTTTCTTTTTGACTTTCTGTCAAAAAATAATTTTGTTAATCTACAATTTCTGCTTTCACTCGACGTCTTTTAGACCTAGGGTGCTACTTCTACCTTTTTTAGGCTTAAAAAAGGTGTTTTTTCTGTCAAAATGCCTTCCCTTTTTGACAAATGTCCTTCATGTGGAAGGAAGATGGCAAAGACTGACACTCATTCAGTGTGTATCCTGTGCTTGCCAACTTCTCATTCTTCAAAAACCTGTGAACACTGCCAGGTTTTATCATCCAGGACTCTCAAAGAACGAGAGAGAATTTATGGACTTTCTGAGAGAGGAAGATCACCCAAGAAGCAGAAAAGTCGGAAGGCGCGGTCGACGTCGAAAGAAGCCCCGACTTGTTCACCTTCGGCGTCGGGATCGGCGTCGAAGAAGCAGTCGACGCGACGAAGAAGATGTCTTCAGCGTCTACATCCAAGGTACCTCCGCTACAGACAGCGTCGAGGGATAGGTCACCGTCGAAGCATAAGAGCTCGACGGCGAGCCAACTGACGTCGAAGCAGCATCGTCATGCTGTGACATCGAGGCATTCTCCGTCGACGCCTGGCCATCGGCGTTCGGCGTTGAGACAACCTCCGTCGACGACTAGTCGTGGTCGTTCGGCTTCGAGGGAACCTATGCCTACACATCGTCGATCGACGTCGAAGCAGCCCACGTCGACGCCCGGTCAACGGCGTTCGACGTCGATGCAGCCTCCGTCACATTCAGACAAGCGGCATTCGATGTCGAGGCACCTTTCGTCGCCGACAAAGCACCGGCGATCGGCGTCGAAGCAGCCTCCGTCGCCGTCGAGCAGGCATCCTTCAACGGCGCGAGACGCTCTATTGCGAAGGACAGTCTCTCGACGTCGAAACAGCCACCGTCGACGGATCAGCGGAGATCCAAGGAGCGGGGCGATTCGCAGCCAGTGAACATCTCTCCTTCAAGATCGCAGGAGAGGTCGCCTTTGGGGCAGGTGGTGCTGGAGATGGAGAGCGAGCCATTGGACCAGTCTCAAATCCTAAGGTCTCAAATGGGTTCCCCAGGATCAGCATCGGCTGCGGAGGTGGAACAATCTCCATTACAGGATCCTCCTGCCAAGAGAAAGAGGGTCTCAGAAGAGAGAGGTCGGTCGAGGTCTTCCTCTAGACGGTCTCTAGTTAGCCTATCCTCATCCTCCTCGGCATCTCGAAGTGGCAGATCCTCGGATGGGGGAGACAACGATTCGAATAGGGAGAGGTCAAAGTCCCCTTCAAGGTTGCAGCAGGATCAGGCGGATCAACCTCCTCCACGAGCACGTTCGCCAGAGAGAGGTCGCACCCAAAAGTCTCCTACTGTCCGTCTTTCCCCAAGGTGGTATAGACCTCTTCACCACTGGGCCAAGGACAAGGAGGCGGCAGATCGGTTGAAGGCGTATCGAGATCAAGCCTCCCACCGCAAAGAACGCTCTCGTTCTAGAGGACATTCAAGTAAAGCAAGATCTAGTCACAGAGGACGATCTCGTTCTAGAACGCGCTCAACTAGAAGATCTAGGTCCAGGCGAACTCATAGCTCTTCAAGTTCATCAAGGACCCGATCTCACAGGAATTACTCTCCGACTCTAACTAACAGTCCACGCTCGAGAATATCTCCAACAGAGGATATTTTCTCGTTCCAAGACATTTTGGGCAGGGGAGCCCTGAAGTTAGGAGTGCCTATGTCAGCTCCGCAGATCAAGACGACGGTCATCTTCGAAACCTTGCAGCACAGAACGGCACCCAAACCCTTATTGCCGATGGTCCCGGGCATAATGGATACAGTAAATGAGGTCTTCCTGACTCGGGCGACGGTGAAGTCAGTCCCAGCGAGGATTCTCAAGAAATATCGTCCTCCTGAAGAGGATCCTCTGTTCCTCAAGTCCGATCCCCCGCCAGATTCAGTAATCATTGCGGCGGCTAGGAAATCCAATGCGGTGGCTTCCTCATCCACGGTACTGCCGGATAAGGACAGCAAAGTACAAGACTCATGGGGGAGAAGAGTTTGTAACACCTCAGCTTCTTTCCTCAAGGTCTCCAATGCGGAAGCTCTTCTGGGCAGATATGACAGATCTCTGTGGGACTCGCTTCAGAGATTTTCTGATAAACTTCCTCAGGAAGATAGAAAGGACTTTGAGGAGATTCTGTTGGAGGGCGGTCAAGTCTCCAATCAGATTATAGGAGCGGCGGCAGATGGAGCAACGCTGGCTGCGCATGGTAATGCGCATGGAATCACAGCGAGGAGATACTCATGGTTGCGCCTTACAGCATTGAAACCCGAGGCTCAATCCAGAATACTAAATCTTCCTTTTTCAGGAGCATCTCTCTTTGGGGCGAGTGCTGATGAGGAGATGCAGCGGATGAAAACAGAGTTAGACACCCTCAAAGCTGTTGGACTTGAAAAGAAAAAGGAATTCCGGAAGAAGTTCCGTTCTGACAACAAGGGCTCTTCGAAGCAGAGGGTTCAAACCCCTCACTGGCAGAAGGGCCAGAACCAGCAAGGCCAACAAAAATCGCAATATAAAGGCAAGCGCAATTCCAAAGGAAATGGAAATCAGCGCCAAGGCAACAACTTCAATAAGCCTCAGCAGAAGCAATGAGTCTTCACTTCCCCCAGCGCCGTTGTCCACTCCAGTGGGGGGAAGCATTGCACATCACAGGACAGAGTGGCAGGCCATTACAAAAGATCAATGGGTGTTGTCTACGCTGCAGAATGGGTACTGTCTTTGTTTCCATCCTCTACCTCCACCCGTTCCTCCGATGTCAACGTCAAGCCACCAGCTACAAATGTTAAAGAAAGAAGTAGCGACACTCCTCGAGAAATCAGCCATCGAGAGGGTGCCGGTGGCTCAAAGGGGGAAAGGAGGTATTTTCTGGTCAGAAAAAAGGGCCAGAAGGCGGGATACAGGCCTATTCTGGACTTGAGAACACTCAATCTACATGTACGAAAAGAAAAATTTCGCATGTTGGCGCTTCACCAAATCTATCCACACCTCAGGAAGGGGGATTGGATGTGTTAGGTGGACCTTCAAGACGCATATTTTCATGTCCCGATACGGCCCGATCACAGAAGATTCCTTCGATTTCGGGTGAGGACCTCTCGCTACCAGTTCAAAGTCCTTCCGTTTGGTTTGAAGTCGGCCCCCAGGGTGTTCACGAAATGTGTCGCAGTGGTGGCGGCAGCTCTACGCCGCAGGGGAGTCTTCGTATACCCATACTTAGCTGTTGAAAGGTCCAACTCCAGACAATGTAAGGAATCAATTCCAGACATGCATAGAACTTTGTCAACGTCTAGGCCTGCATGTCAACTACAAGAAGTCGGTCTCCCAACCCACTCAGAAGATTCACTTCCTAGGAGCTCTGCTAGACTCCGAGGTAGGAAAAGTTTTCCTTCGGAGGAGAGACAGTTTTCAATAGCGCTCAAGTGCCAGCAAGTTCTTCGCAACAGGACTCAGAAAGTGCGAAAGATAGCCTCCCTCTTAGGATCGATGGCTTCCTGCATATTCTTGCTACCGAACGCCAGACTTCGGATGCGTCCTCTTCAGCAGGATCTGGAGGACAAATGGGACCAGCAATCAGATCGCTGGGACGATCAGATCACTTTGTCGGAGGTAGCGCGATCTTCCATCCCGTGGTGGACAAAGAAGCAGAACATGCAAGTGGGAGTTCTCTTCCATCGACCTCCTCCTACACAAACGATTATCACAGACGCGTCATTGCAAGGCTGGGGGGCGCACATGGGTCCTCTTCAGGTGCAGGGTCTGTGGTCGTCCAAAGAAAGCACCTACCACATCAACTTGCTGGAGTTGAGAGCAGTCCACCTGGCTCTCAAAGCGTTCCTTCCCTCGCTTCAGAAAGAGGTGGTTCTAGTACAAACGGACAACACCACCACTATGTACTATTTAAACAAGCAGGGAGGAACCCGCTCAAGGACTCTGTCACTAGAAGCTCAGTGCATCTGGCATTGGCTTCTGGCTCGCAAGTTGTCTGTTCAAGCCGTCCACCTCCAAGGAGAGCAGAACGTGAGGGCGGACGCATTAAGTCGGCACTTCGAAGACAGAGAAGACTGGGTTCTCAACGACGAAGTGCTAGAAGGCATTTTCCAGTCTTGGGGTCGTCCTTCCATAGATCTCTTCGCGGACGACATAAACAGCAAATGCCCAAGCTTCGCCTCAAGGTTCTATCGACCAGGAACGAGGGGGAATGCTCTTTTGATCGATTGGTCAGGGGAATTTGTGTACGCCTTTCCACCCCTTCCTCTGATCCCGAAGGTGGTGAGCAAGCTGACCCACTCGTGCACAACAATGATCCTGATTGCCCACGACTGGCCGAGGCAATGGTGGTACACGGACCTACTTCACCTGTCAGTGTCTCCTCACAAGAGGCTCCCATGCAGGCCGGACCTGTTGTCGAAGATGAGCGGGAGGATTCACCATCCCAACCTTCCGTCACTGAACTTGGCAGCATGGCTCCTGAGGTCATTCAGTACGGCCATTTAGGACTGCCACAAGACTGCATGTCCATTCTGAGAGTAGCACGGCGTCCTTCCACAAGACATTCTTACGCATGCAAGTGGAAGAGGGTCTATATGTGGTGCATGCAGAATGGTCACAATCCGGTGAAGAGTCAGGAAGAAGCAGTTCTTCCATACTTGTTGTACCTGGCTAAGGCAGGTTTGAAGTTTAATTCCATTAAGGTGCATTTAGCTGCTATAACTGCTTATCGGCGATCACCTTCACAAACCTCTTTTTTCCAGTTGCCAGCAGTAAAAGATTTCCTGCAAGGTCTGAAAAAGGTGTATCCTCCTGTACGGCCTCCTTCTCCTCCCTGGGAGCTGAACCTAGTACTATCAAAGTTGATGGGCTCTCCTTTTGCGCCCATTCATAAAGCTACTTTACAGCATATTTCCTGGAAAGCGGCTTTTTTGGTAGCGATTACGTCAGCCCGTAGGGTCAGCGAGATTCAGGCCCTCTGTACCAAAGAGCCTTATACAGTGTTTCATTTGAATAGAGTGGTGCATAGGACGCACCCCTCTTTTCTGCCGAAAGTGGAGTCAGATTTTCATGTTAATCAGTCGATCTCTCTGCCCACTTTCTTTCCTAATCCCTCTACTCCAGCTGAGAGGGCTTTACACTCTTTGGACCTGAAAAGGGTTTTAAAGTTCTATCTGGACAGGTCCAAGTCTGTTAGACTTTCTGATCAATTATTTATTAACTACGGATCGATCAGAACTGGTCATGCAGCATCGAAACGTTCCATCTCCAGGTGGATTGTTTCGTGTATTAAACTTGCTTACCAATTGGCGCAGAAACCTCTGGGGTTTACCTCTAAAGCGCATTCCACTAGAGGTAGAGCTGCCATGGCAGCTTACCTGCATAATGTGCCCATGTCTGAGATTTGTAAAGCGGCGACCTGGAGGTCTGTCCATACATTTACCAGACATTACTGTCTAGATTCGGACACGAGAGCAGATACCCAGTTGGGCCAGGCCTCCCTGAGGAATCTGTTTAACAGCTGAGTTATTGGCTGTTATGGCTTGGTTGGGTCATGTACTTCTCATTTACCTGCAGGGGGTTGATGGGCTTGCTATTCTATTCAGTGCTTATGACTATTGATGAGGATCCCCTGGAAGAGAAGGATAAGTTACTTACTTGTAATCCTAGTTCTCTTCCAGGGGTATCCTCATCAAAGTCATAAGCAACCCACCCTCCTCCCCAGGTAAATGAGATTCGGTACTATTACGATCTTGTGGTTGAGCACTGTCTTCAGGGTTATGCAAAGAACAACTGACCTAACTGTCACCCCTGAGGCATGATGGGAAGCCTGGGGTCATGGCTGCCTTAAAGGCACGGTGCCCGTTTTTTGTGGAAAATGGTTTCATTTTCTATGCTATTGTTTTGCAATGCAGCCTGAGGGCTAACAATGTCTATTTACGAGCAATTTTCAGGATTAAGAGTGGTTTTACTCATTAAAACACAAAGTTCAAGGGTTATTTGACCTAATGTGTTTTTTCTTTCCTTACTAATTGCAGTGCATGTATATGTGTTTACATTGTTTTAGCCTCAGTTGTGGAGCTGCATTGGTGTGAGAAAAATGATATATGTACATACATATATGTGGAGCGAGATATATGTGTTTTTTACATATATATTTTTATATTGTTTCCGGGGTCCCGCACATGGGCGGTAATATTCAGTGCTTATGACTTTGATGAGGATACCCCTGGAAGAGAACTAGGATTACAGGTAAGTAACTTATCCTTATATGCACTCCTGGCTGGCGATTTTTTTCGCGAGAGCCACAGGATCTTACATATATGGATACCTGCTACTGCCTGATCTAAAAAAGACACAATAGATGGGTTATGCCTTGTTCGCCCATGGCCATCGGGAGACATGCAAGCTCCCTAGCCATTCTAGTGCACTTTCCCCTCCATATAAAGGTCTCTATGGAGTGTTGTAGTTTCTTCATCGCAGAAGGAGGTGGTTGAAGCGGCAGCGCCTGCATAAGGTATAAGTTCTTAAGGAGCAGGGACATTTTTATTGCGACTATACGCCCCAACCAAGTTAGGGTGCCCCATTACAGGATTGAATCCGGGATCGCGCAGCATCCAGCAGGGATGTATAGTTGTGTCTCATCAATTTCTTTCTGGTCGAGAATAACTGAATTCCTAAGTAAGGAATGCCATGCGTCGCCCATGAAAACACAAAGGTCGCGTTTAGATAGGCCTGTTCGTCTCGAGGAATGGTAAGATTAAGGGCCTGGGATTTGGTGGAATTCACCTTAAAGCCTGATGCCCTCCCAAAGAGCTCCAGTTTCTCTGGCCAGCGGCTCCATACATAGGGCGAACAGGAGCGGAAAGAGAAGGCACCTCTGGCACGTTCACCTAGGAATAGGAAAGGGGTGGTATAGCAAGCCATTTGCGTGGACAACTGCCACCGGATCAGAGTAGCTAGCCCAGATCAATTGACGGAAGCAGGGACCCAAGCTCACAGCCTTTAAAACCAGTTGCAGAAAGGGCCAGTGCACCCAATCGAATGCTATTTCGGCATCGATCGATCGACAAAAACAGTGTGGGGGTTTGAGTGCATGTGGTCTTGTTGAGTAGGTATAATAAGCACTTAGAATTATCTCTGCAGGTGTCCCCGGGGATAAAACTTGATTGATCAGGGTCTATTAACCCAGGCATGTACTGCCCCAATCTAATGGCTAGGATCTTAGTGAATATCTTCACATCTACTTTCAGGATAGATATGGGGCAAACGGAGGGGCAATGCTGGGGGTCCTTCCCTGGTTTGAGCAGGACCGTTAGAATAGCCGACCTCATAGTGTCCAAGAGAGCACCCCAGGATCTAAAGTAATTGTATAGCCGAGCCAGCATTGGGAACAGCCACCCAGCAAAAGATTTGTAGAATGCATCTGTGAACCCGTCCTCGCCAGGAGCCTTATCTAGCTTGAGCCTCCCAATCACCTCGAGTACCTTTTTCATTGTGATGTCTTTTTCTAGGAGCGCTGCTGTGGTTTCTGGCGACTGCGTTAAGGGAGCCTGTTCCAAATATGCAGAACAATCTTCAGGGAATAATGTCTCCGCGCCATACAGTGTGGCATAGAACTGATCACATTCTGCCATAATGCTTGTGTCGTGCCTCCGGGATTGTTGGGCCTGGTCGACTATAGCAGGGATTCGATGAGCATGAATCTGTGTGCGCAGCCTGTGGGCCAAAAGTCTCCCCAGCTTTTTTGCTCCCGCATGAATATTTCTCTTTCGTGCTGAGCAGGGCATACTCCGCTGCGTCCTTATCTAGGGCCTTGTGTTGTTTTCTGGCTATGGTGAGTTGGCATCACACCCTATGGGTCCCCACCTGCCTGTCCAACTTCTCCAACTGCCATACCCGGGTCTCCAGCTCTAAGCGTTTGGTCTTCCTCTCCCTAGTAAGACGTGCCCCTACCGCTATATATGACAGCCTCACCACCGCTTTGAGAGTATCTCAGATGGTCGCTACAGGAGTATGGGGTTTATCATTGATTTCCAAATACTCTACAATCACCGCTCCACTTGTTTAGGCGAAGGTTCATAGGATAGTAATTTAGGGTTGAGGCACCACATCTTAGATCTTGCACAGATATTAGATCGATGCAGTGTAACTGATATAGGAGAGTGGTCCGATATGGAAGCCACTTCGATATCCGCCTGTGTCACCACGGTCAGGAAGGGGATGGAAACCAGGAAGTAATAAATTCTGGCTTATGACTGGTGCACCGCCAAAAAGAAGGAATAGCTCCTCGTGGCAGGGCTTGATGACCTCCGTACATCAACCGACCCGGCATCTGAGAACCGTTAAAGACTGCGGGGAGAATAACCCTGCCCGTCACGCTCTTTGAAGAGACCAATCTAAGGGAGCGTTGGGCACTAAGTTAAAATCGCCGCCTATCAGAACTTTGACATCAGGCTAGTTAAGTGCAGCCCCAATTGCTTGGCGAATATAGGGCTCCTGGTGGTCGTTGGAGGCATACAATTGTGAAGGTGTGTTGATGGAGGGTAATCTGCACCGATAGCATACGGCCTGTGATTCCAGAATGTACCTGTAGGACCTGCTCCTGGAACTGTGTGGAAACAAGAATCGCTACCCCAGCTTTCTTTTCGAGTCCCGAGGACCATATTTGGCAGTCAAACCATTTCGACCTAATACGACCCCAGTCTTTTCTAAGTAAATGTGTCTCTTGTAAAATACATATGTCGCAGTGAGCAGCTTTCAGTTCAACAATACCACTCTCTTTGCAGGGGCATTGAGGCCTCTCACATTAAGGCTAAGTATCTACACCATAAGCAGAACGGGAGAGGGCCAGCCATGAGTACTAAGGGAAGGGCACACTTGCGCTGCCGCAAGGAGTGGTGGTGCAGGATAGTGCTGGATAGCGACGAAGCATGGGGATACCCGTGAGAAAAAACAAATCAGAACATATATAACAAAAGCACCAACTGATGCAAAACAGTGGATCAAGAGTACGGGTCCATGTTATCTGCCACCCGTCTCACACAGCAGAAGGTTTTGGAAGCCCTCCGCTGCACCTCATCTAAAGTTTGCTATGGATTGGGCAGTCCCAGGGTCCATACACCTGTCCCAGGTGTCAACAAGAACATTCACAAAACTTGCATGGGTGAGATCCGAAAGTTTATTGTCATTGGGTTAGGAAAGTGGCCGCAATGACTCCCATCTCTGACTTGAGATATCTGTTTATTCCAGGGATTGTTCTTGCCGAGTGAGATGTTGACTAAAATTTTATTGTGTATTTTTGTGATTTTAACTCTGTGCACTTTAAAAACGCTTTGCATCTCCTGACTCGAGCTTAGCAGCAGATTGCTTGTTGCTTCGCTCGGGGATCGCGTCTTGCCGCCATTTCCTGGCCGAGGGACCCGCCAGACACGCCCAGCGCGGCTGGCCACGCCCCCCCCTCCTACGCACGACCTCTACTATATAACATGAGTTCCAACAGGAAGCGCAGCGGACGAGCGCAGCGGGCGCGACGAATGCGCGCCAAAGGCGCGCATAAGGCAAGCTCGTCTGAGCTCGTCCGCGCCTCGGCAGCGACTGGAGCAGATTACGAAGTTCTGGCCCCCCAATCCACCCCCCCCATCCGCCACTAACTCGGGAGTCCTTACTCAGACTCAGAGACTTTGCTCACGAAGGCCATCTGTCCTTTTCAGACACTGCCTACCTCTGCATGACTTCGCTAGTAAAGGCTTGTTGCTGGGCGGCCTGCTGAACGTTAGGTCATTGCCTAAACACGTTAATGAAATCTCCCAGCTCATTGATAACCATCACCTCGATGCACTATTTCTTACCGAGACATGGACCCACTCCGACTGTAATATTGATTTGGACTGGGCCTGTCCACAAGATTTTAAAATACTGCATCTTCCCAGACCCAAGGGTCGAGGTGGGGGAGTCGGTATCATCTACAGAGCTTCCTGGTCCATAAAAATCCTCGACATGGACCCAGTTGCAGGTACGGAAATACTCGGCCTCTCCATCAACTGTCACTCTGGAATCACCTTCACGGCCATGATATGCTACCGCCCCCCGGGAGCTTTCAACTCCATGCAGCAAAAGTCGCTTCTTACCACAATCACCAATATGGCTACCACTCACAACAAGCTGATTATTCTGGGCGACTTTAATCCTGGCCAAACGGCAGCCTGGACTCTGCCCTAAATAATATTCTACTTTCTTGTGAAGGTATGGGACTCTCCCAACTTGTCAATAAGCCCACACACACTGCTGGCCACCAGCTTGACCTGATTTTCTCTTCGCCCCAGCTAGTATTCCTGAGTGATATATTGCCCATGTGCTGGACCGACCATGCACTTATTAAATTCCACATAGCTGGCAGCAGAGCCAACAGGTCGCCACTTAGCTCATCTCCCGATTCACTGTATAGAGATTGGAAAGCTTTGGATAAACTAAGATTGGCTGGCCCCGTATTCAATGTGGAGAACAGTTTTTCCACCTTGCAGTCGGTGGAGGACAACTACACGGCCCTCTGCACACTGATCTCCAACACCTCGGATTCTCTTGTCCCCCAGAAAAAGAGTAAACCCAAGAGAAGAGTACCAGCCCCCTGGTTTGATGACTCACTAAGAGCCCTCAAATTAGCTTGCAGACAATCTGAGAGAAAATGGAGGCAAGGCTACACTGATACCAATAAATCTATCTGGAAAGATAACCTTCGGGCTTATAAAACTGCCATAGTGCAAAGCAAGGCAAACTACTTTTGCTCCACCATTGCCAACGCCCCCAAGAGCTCGAAAAGTATCTTTCAGATTCTCAAAAACTTAACCCACCCAGAATGTGCCACAATGACTCAGCCTCCCACTCAAGCACTTTGTGACGGTCTTGCTGCTTTTTTCACTGATAAAATTAACACCATTATCCACAACTTAAAGGCCCCCCCTGCGCTGGGATGCTCCAACAGTCTGGGAGCCATCACCAGCTTCCAGGACTTGACTTCCTCAGGCCCCATCCCTACGGCTAGGTTACGGGAATTCCCCCCTATTCCTGAATCCGAGTTTGAAAGACTGGCGCTCGGAATTACCTCGGGATCTCCTCTCGACCCCCTTCCTCCAAAAATTTGGAAAATCTTCGGATCAGAACTCTTCGGCACTTTGCGACGAATATGCAATTATTCTCTTCACTGCGGATATGTACCAACCCCCTGGAAACAAGCGCTCGTTACCCCGCTCCTGAAAAAGCCCTCCTTGAGCCCTGATTGTCTATTAAACTATCGAGCCATCTCCCTCCTGCCATTCCCTGCAAAAGTGGTCGAACGATGGGTAAGCTCTTGTCTCTCCATGCACCTAGAACAGAACAACCTCTTGGATGAACTCCAATTCGGTTTCCGTCCCGCTCACGGCACCGAAACAGCAGTCTTGACAGCCATGGAGGATCTTCGCATGCGTGCAGACAGGGGCCAGCCAGTAGATCTGATACTGCTGGACTTGTCTGCCGCATTCGATACGGTCAACCACGGGACGCTGTTGGACAGACTCAGCGAGGCAGGTGTGGAAGGCACGGCCCTGCTGTGGTTTCATTCTTATTTGCAGGACAGAAGACAGGCTGTCTCCCTTCCCCCATTCCAATCCGCATTTGCACCAGTACCCCAGGGAGTTCCTCAGGGCTCCTCCATCAGCCCCATTCTTTTTAACGTGTATCTTAAACCTTTGATCACGTTAATTAAGTCATTCAGGATAACAACGATCAACTATGCTGACGACACCCAGCTCATTCTCTCCTGGGAGGGAGAAGGCTCCATCCCCTTCACCTCCTTCCATGATTGTCTAAGAGAGACGGCTGGGTGGTTGCACAGGAACTCCTTACAATTCAACTCCTCCAAAACAGAGGTTCTGTTCTGTGCGGGAAATTATATTTCTCGTCAGTTCCCGAGCGATTTCTGGCCTCCAGAATCTAGGGACAAACCACAGCCAGTAACCTCGGTCCGCAACCTGGGAGCCATGCTCAATAACAAACTGAATATGGAAACCCAGGTCGCCAAAACAGTGGGGACGTGCTCAGCTCTTTTGCGCTCTCTGCGTAAAATTATGCCACTCCTCCCTCCACAAGCCCGTGCGTTGATAGTCAGGTGCACTATACTTAGTCGCCTCGACTATTGTAACGCTCTGCTACTTGAGTCTCCAATTACGCTGTTAGACCGGCTTCAAAGAATTCAGTCAGCCGCTGCTAAGCTGGCTCTCGGCTGGACGAGGAGATCCTCGGCGGCCCTAGCCGAGCTACACTGGCTACCTTTGAAGCAGCGGGTGGCGTTCAAGTCCCTCTGCATTGTTTTCAAGGCGCTGCATGGACTGGGACCCAGACCTCTGCAAGATCTGTTCTCGTGGTACACTCCCATCAGACCCCTGCGATCATCTTCAGCCTATCTGATAAAAGTGCCCAGATACAACAAAGTGAGAACGGGGGGCAGATCGTTTAGGGTCGCAGCGGCCAAATTATGGAACAGTCTGCCTATCGATATACGCCAAATCTCTCAACTTCTCCCCTTTCGGAAACGGATCAAGACCGGGTTATTCCCTTAAGTTTCCTCCCGCCTGTTACCCGCTATCGTTTATCTTCAGTTGAAGTATTCTCCAGCGCCAGGAAGCCTGCAAGGTATCAGCTGCGCTATAAAAATTCCAAAAATAAATAAATTGGATGGCTGATCTCTCCCGAAGGCTCTCTGTTGTGGTCTTCCTGCTCAGTTTATTGCAGGTCCAGGTCTTGTACCATCTCGGGGATCAAGCTGTCGAGAGGGCGATGAAGAACCCTGAGATTGCGTGGGGTCATTCCACTCCAGATCCAATCCAAAAACCACAGCTGCCTCCAGGAGTGTGCGGACCATGTGAGTTTCTCCCTCCCAGACAAAGATGAGGCAGAAGGGATGGTCCCACCAGTTACGAATTCCTTTGTATCTCAAGAACTCTGTCACTGGCTTCATAGTTCGGCGTTGTTGCAATGTGATGGAGAGGTCCTGATAGAGGCGCACTTTTATCCCTTCAAAGGTGACATGAGGCTGGTCTCGCACCACATTCATGATAAGTTCTTTCTGGTGATAACATGTGAGGATGTCTTTCGGGGTTCCGTGCATTCCAGAGGGGCGCCCCGCTCTATGCATGTGGTCGAGTGTGAGTTCTTTCTCCTCGAACTATAGAACAATCGAAGCATGTAATCCTCCAGTCGGCCAGCATCTGCCTGCAACAGAACACCCTTAATTCTAACATTAGATCTGTGGGACCTGTTCACTAAGTCTTCCAAATAATAATTGAGGTCTACATTGCGGTCTCTAAGTTTGAGGATCTCATAGCAGCAGGCGTCTAGCTCTTCTTCTCTGGCATTGCTGCCGCTCTCCACCGTGTCTATGTGCTGCCCTGGATCGCCCACCTCACGCTGTAGATCCTTGATCTCCTTTGATATCTCCATCTTGAGTGTTGCTATGTCCTCTCTCAGGGTACTGAAAAGAGATTTCAATAAACTGCGTGTGACCGGAGCCTCCTCGCCCGCTTCCTGTCCCTTGATTGGCCCGGGTGGGGAGCGAGAAGGCGAGTCTGGGTCCCTTGCTGACTCTGTCCGCTTGAGGGAATTTTTGGTCAACAAGTCTTTTATGGTGGGATCTTTCTTCGTCCTGGTGGGCGTCATACTGCCCTCGCCTGATGGTACTGACAGATGTGTCCGAAGGAGTGTGCCCTGTGCCGGCTCTGCAAACAGGCAGTTGTGGTTACTCTGCACAATTTATGGGACCAGGCCCAGCGAGGCACTCCACCCAGGGCCCAAAGTCACCAGAGAAAGAGGGCCAGCAATAGCCCGTTTCAGAAACCTGCGCCCTGGGTCCCAGCTGCAGGATACACCATGAAGGCCCCGGTCCTTGTCGCTGCCGAGGGCCCCACAGATCCCAATCAACAATGGGAGGCTCAAGTAACTATCGCTAAGGCCGGTCAGTAAAGGCCCATCCTCAGAACAGCACCTTTCCTCCTGGGGCCTCTGCAGTTAGAGGTGGGCCAGGGCCCTCTCTTTCGTTCTCACCCTCTCTCCTCCTCTCTCCTCCTCTATCCCCCTCTATCCCCCTCTCTCTCTCTCTCTCTCTCTCTCCCTCTCCCTCTCCCTCTCCCTCTCCCTCTCCCTCTCCCTCTCTCCCTCTCTCCCTCTCTCCCTCTCTCCCTCTCTCCCTCTCTCCCTCTCTCCCTCTCTCCCTCTCTCCCTCTCTCCCTCTCTCCCTCTCTCCCTCTCTCCCTCTCTCCCTCTCTCCCTCTCTCCCTCTCTCCCTCTCCCTCTCTCCCTCTCCCTCTCTCCCTCCCTCTCTCCCTACCCCCTTGTTCTCCCCGGCAAGCCTTACTTTCCCCCACAGCAGGCCTGGCCTCTTCTGAGCCCTGGTGCAGGCCAGGTCGGGCTCCCTGTAGATACGGTCACTCACTGCTGGGGCTCTCCGTCCTCTCTGGGCCCTTCACCTCCTCGCCGCTCGCACCTCCAGCTGTGCTGCACTACTCCACCACCTCCTCTCGAGCTCCACCAGCAGAGCAGGCCTCGAGCTCCACCACAGCGGGCCCAGCTACCTCCGAGCCCAGGCCTGGTTGACCCTTCTGTAAGGCATTTCTCCACCGCCGGGTCACTCCGCCTTCGTCGGCCATTCACTCCCGGTGTGTCCCAGAGAGTGCCGCACCACATCACCACCTCCTCTTGTGTTCCGCTAGCTGACAGCCAGCTCCTCGGCCAGTGTCCGGGACGCTTCCCACTGCCACCTTCTTGACAAGCTGTTCAAGCTTTCTCTACTTCCATAGTGCCGCCACCTCCGAGTAGGATATGAGGTGGTAGGGGATCAACAGGTAGCTACTCTGCATGGGGGGTTCCCAGAGCCGGATCCACCAGACGCGACTGCCATCATGGCTCCAGATGCGCCGCTCAGCACCATACCGTGGAGACCCGCTTCTCCGCCTCCCCACAGCGGAAAGGAGTGGCCAGCCGCTGAACTCCCTCCCAAGGTCACCTCTACGTGGTGCCGCCAATGTTCGGGTGGCCAGGTTCTCCGGGTCCGCCAGTTATTGAGTGGGTGCTACAGAGCTTCGCAAGGTTGCTTCTACACGGGCGCCATCTTAGACACGCCTCCATATATATTTTTTTAAGGAAAGATTCAGGCTGTATGACGATAAGGAGGTGGGGGAATATAACAACGTAAAACAAATGTTTTTATTGTGTCAAGCGGCATAGTAGTCAATATGTGTATCATGCTTTACGTAGCTCGTCAGGTAGACCAGGCAGGTGAGTGGCCTTTGTGTTATGCAGATAATTTAGTGTGCCCATTACCTTTTTGGACATAAGGATGCTTATGAGTGCACTGGCCTCTTGTTGATTCAAACGAGTGAGAGAGCGCTTGTCTATTTGCTTATCTGTTCCATTCCGCTGCTTGCGTGTACACATTGCAACAGAGAAGCCTTGTTGGAGTAGTCCTTGTCATTGATTTTGCTGTTAGAATGGAGTGTATAGCTGTATTAGAGTAGTGCTCCTTAGTCATAACTGCCTAGACCTGTTTGTACATTGTCATTTATCTGGCAAATTAGTGCATTTTGAGAGTTGTAGCAAAGTTTCACTTATGATCCCATTCACATTAGTATGTAACATAAAGGATTGGGAACATAGTGACATTGTGGAAACAACTGAGCACTCGAAATACAAGCTACAATGTGATAGTGTCTCGATTAGTGTTTCAGTGAGCTTCATAACATGCTTGCTCCAAGGCACCATCCATAGTTTTTCCTGCCTGTTTACTATTATTAGTAGTGGAATAGGCAGAGCCAAACTAAGCTCTAAAAACGATTTGTTAACTTTAACTCCTCCCATTTCAAAGACTCTTCATTACTGCAAGTGCACTCCAATTCCTGGTTCACCGATGATTGCAAGTGCAAATGGTCAAGTTTATGTAACACAAGAAGTACATGTTCTGACACTTGTACTTACATTATTAACATTCCTGAAACACGTGTTAAGCCCCACTCTGAGTGTTTTATTTTATGCTATGTGGAATAAGAATACCAGAGCTACTTCTAAGAAAACAATCAGTGCGTTTGCAGTTTGCCATTTTTTGTTTGGTCTACTAAAAATCAATATCCTTATTAGCCTATTTTGTCTGTACAGTTCCATTACAGTTGCTATTGCTTGATATTTAGTCAGAGGACAAAATGTATGAATTTTCTTTGAAAATTGATTAGATTGCTTATTTCCCCAGATCCCACAGTGGTGCAGACGACAACATCTCGAGTGGAGTTCCAGTCTGTAACTTCTACTTCCACTCATGCTTCCACCTCAGAGCAGGCCTCTGATGCTGCTTCGGGTCCTTCCAATTCTCAGCTCTCCACCATGCCAGAACCTTCTGCCGCTCCTCTTAATTTCAACAATGCTGGCCCTTCAGCAGTAGGTACGTTTGTTGTGAAATAAGCATTCTATTTTTTTAACATATAGTGTGTGATCTTTTAGAAAAGCTTGTCATATATCTGACTATGTGAAGGGGCTTTTCAGTCGACATGTTCTATCATCGTAAATGGGTTTGGACTAAATTCCTAATTTTATAAAGCCCTATCAATCTATTTTGGCTCCTTGGAGTTCCCGATCAGTCTTCTATTTGTAGATTACAGGTAAACCTTTAGTAATCCTCAAGCAAACCATCATACATCAAAAGTATTGCGTCTCCCTACTCTTATGTAAGGGAAATAATGAGTAACTGTGGATCAGAAGTAAACCAATATATTCTCAACAGCCAGTAAATGTATAGAGGGTAGATTTCCAAAATATGAGAAATTAAATAAATATTAAAGCCGAGATAGATATACATTAGTAGTTCTTAAAAAATGCACGACATACTTTTACATAAATATCAGTTGCTTGTCTTCTGTCCTTGCTTTTGTGACTCTTCAGTGTCTGTCTTCTTTCAGGTCAGCAGGATCTGATTTTCAGGTGCCAGGGGTTCCCCTAATCAGTAGATTTAGGGGTGTTGGGGGAGTATAGGGTAGTAGCCAATCACCACTTGAGGGTGAACATGCCTCTCTGACTACTAATTTTCCCTCTTGGCCAGGTGCCAGATGTACCCTGGCCTGGGGGGGCGGCATCACCTCTGAGGGAAGCCACATTCGCATATTAATAGTGGCGGGCTCTGTGAAGCTTCTTGCCTTGGAATGCTAATTTAGAGGTTATCCTGCTGTAGGGGGTGTAAAACACCCTCTGCCAGAGAAGGCTTTGTTCCTGACATCCTGAGAGCGTGGGCTTTTACCCTTGGGGTCAAACTCATCTGTGGTAGCAGCCAGGTCAAGACCAGTCAGCCAGCACACTAGTATTTGGTAGGTTTTCAGGGGACACCTCTAAGGTCCTCGGCTGGTCCATGTATTAATAAATCCATCACTGGAATTAGTGTGGGTTTATTCATAGGAGATGTTTGATACCAAACAGTGAAGCCATCATGTAGCTGTTGAAGGAAAGTTCCCACTTTTGCATTGTTACCCCCCACTTTTCCCCTGATTTCAGATGCACTTTGACTGAATATGAACTGGGTCCCTGCCAATCAGATTGCGAGTGCCTATGTTCTTTCCCAAAACTGTACCTATGTTGAGTATTTAGGGGCACCCCTGAACCTTGAGCTTCCGAGTCCTGTGACCCAAGAACAAGACGCTGTGCTGCCAAGCCCAAAGACAACTACTGATTTGGCCCCAGCCCTATCGTCCTGTCTCTCACTTAGAGACTCTGCAAAGAAGACAACGCCTGTCCGGCAGACAGTGACTTTCAGAAACCAGAGGAAGACTGCCTGCACTTCAACAAAGACCAGAACCCACTCCAAGGACTCCTGATCCAGCTGGAACTGCGACGCCTGCTGACTCTGCTCCTGATGTCCATGGCCCGAGTCTGAGTGGCCCACCTGTCCAGTGAAGTCTCCCCAGCGATCCTGGCCTTGAAACCATCGGTGGCTGACCTCTGCTGGACTCTATGAAGACGCCGGCCGCCTCATCTCTGAGGGTTCCCCTGACCACAACTGGCTCTGGTAAAGAACTTCCGACATCCAAAGTCACCCCTGCATCCTCAGCCCCCCTGAATTTTGGGGCGCCCAGCCGACGGTGCCCAGGTGTCCACCGACATCCCAGCCAACCTGCTCAGATGTCGCTCACCTTCGTCCAGTCTCCTGCAGCCTCTTTGTGCGACTGGGATTTCCCATTCAATAGCATTGGGTGCCCGACACTGATTTGCACCCGGCCGCCCCAGTGCCGCTGGTGATGTATGGTTTGTGCTGTCTTTGGCCCCTAGGTGCTTGCCTAAACAACCGGGCCTGTGCCCTGAACCCGTAGGTATCTACATGTCCCCAGTCTCCATTGACTAACATTGGGTTCAGTGACCTTTTCACCCACCCGCCCCGGTGCCGCTGGCTTTTCAGTACCTACCTTGATCCGACCCTTGCCCAGTGTTGGTCTAGAACCCCGAAGACTGGATGTGTAGGTTGAGTACTTACCTGGAAATGTGCATAACTGTTTTCTCTCATATGATTTTATTACATTTCTTGATGTTGCACAAAGTGTCTATCTTTTACATTGCTAAGTTACTGCTACTGTTGACTGACACCAAAATACACTCAAATGATGGACCGAATGCTGAACAAATCAAAACATTCACCCCCAGTCAACAGATCTGGGCTTAAGCCATTGTTCTTTTGCTCACCATGCCACCCCAGTTTAGACCCAGCCATATGCAAATCAGTCTTGAACTTCTGCCTCATGGGAACAGTCCAGTCCGAACTGCCAAGCCAGGTCCTCCCTGGACAGAAACAAGCATCCTAGGACCGGTTTCAGGATTTCACTCCTCATCAGCCAGGCTTGCTTGAAACCAGTGGCACAGTGAGCCCGGAACCACCGTCTGGGCATAACCGGCGCACTTTGAGAAAGAATGTAAAAGACACACAAATGATGGACTGAATGCAGAACAAATCAAAACATTCACCCCCAGTCAACAGATCTGGGTTAAATCCATCGTTCTTTTGCTCACCATGCCACCACTGGGGTGAATATATAAATTGTTCTGCTTTCTGTCCATCACTTGTTCTTTTTGCACTGTTGACTGACACTGCAAAGTATTTTCCTTATCACTGTAAAGTATTCTTATTTCCTTTGTAAACACATACCTACAGCACCTGAAAAGTATTGCTGTTTTGAACTGATACTTACCTGCAACTGAGTTTCTCTTGGTTCTAAAATAAAAGTAATAAAGTAATATTGTTATACAAAACAATTGGTCTTGAATTTAGTCCTTGTGTGTGTTTGTAGTAATTTCTTGCCTGATATTATCTACTTCAGCCTATGTAAAGCCACTGGACCATATGCACATAAAACCTTACTTTGGTATAGTATATAAAGAGCCAGCTACCTACTGCTGGGGAACTCATTTTTCGCCAGTGTCCAGCACATCTATTAAAATTGACTTCCATGGTCACTTATACTGGCAGTAATTGGACCGGCCAGCACAGGGGCATATCTGCATGTGCACACTGAGCTGTAAGGCCTGCTGTAGGGGTTACTTACCTATACTATGTGCAGTGTGCAGGCATAGCACACAGCGATGTGTGCTATTTCAGGTCTTAATTTTTTTCTGCACCAAGACAGGCAGTCTGCAATGGCAGTCTGAATGAGTCAGGTGAGGGTCCCTTCGGGTGGCACAATACATGCTGCAGCCCTTGAGACCCTCTTCAGTACCCCTTCCCTATGTATCTGGGGTACCATTAAATAGGGACTTACAGTAGTGCCAAAGGGATTGCCAATTGGGGGAACAATTGTACCGATTAGGTAAAGCGACCTGGAACTGGAAACCTGTATAGCAGGAACCCAGTGCACTCTCTGTCAAAATTGTATCGAATACCAGGCAAAAAGTGAGGGCACCAAGTCAAAAAGGTGTACTTTCCTACACAACCGCCCCCTCAAACAAAAGAGAATGAGACTAACTTTTTTCAAGAGAGTCTTCAATATTTAAGTGTAAAAACCTGTAAAGGCCATCTGCATTGACATGATCAGGCCCAGGTCTGTGTTCCCCTGTAAAGTCCATACCCTATGGGGACATGGACCACCACAACAGTTTGGGGTTCTCACCTTGCATTTGCATCAGCCATCTCAGAGACCTGTTGTCAGTATGTTTAAGTGAGTAAGTGAGAATCAAACAAGTATGGTCTCAACTTCTTCTGGGACCAAATCACTGCAAAGGCTTCCCTCCCAATGGCACTCCAATGCTGCTGTCTGGGGAGTGCAAATGAAAGCAACAGGCTGGTCATGGCCATCATCATTGGTTTGGGATAGGACCTCTCCTATCCCATGCTCAGAGACATCTGTCTGCACTATGAACTGTGTAGAATAATCTGGAGCTTTTAGAATGAGTGCTTCCTTCAGTGTGACAAAAACCTTTTTCTCAGCTTACTGTCCATTTTACCTTCTTTGGCATTTTCTTGGTGTTCAATTCTGTGAGGGGTGTCCGAATGATTCCATACCCCTTCACAAACCTCCTGTAGTACCCCGTCAAGCCAAGGAATGCCAAGACTTGAGTCTGGGTGGTTGGAGCAGTTCAGACCACAATTGTCTGGATTTTGGGTTGTAAGGGTTGCACTTGGCCTCCACCTACAAGTTGGCCCAAGTATACAATGGGGCCCTGCCCTATCTGGCAATTGCTTACCTTGATAGTGTGGCCTGAACTCTGCAGAGCCTCAAGAACCTTTCCAGGGTGGATTAGGTGATTCTGCAAAGTGGAGCTATAGACAGCCATATCATCTAGATATGCTGCTTTAAAAGACTCTAGCTCAGCAAGGATTTTATTCACCAACCTTTGGAAGGGGCATTCTTTAGACCAAATGGTATCATTTTAAATTGGTATTGTCCAACTGGGGTTGAGAATGCACATTTTATGTTTGCTCCAGGGGTCAGACCAATCTGCCAGTACCCTGATATTGAAAAGGGTTTTCATCTGTCTTAGTGACCGCATTGAGACCTCTATAGTCCACACAGCCCAGCTCTGGTTTACCACTCTTGGAATGAGGTTTGGGGACTAAGACCATTAACCTGGCCCAGGGACTTTCAGAAGGCTCAATCACCCCTACTTCCAGCATCTTGGTGTCTTCAGCTCTGATGCTTCCCTTCACTGGAATCAGTATGGGTTTATTAATATGCGATGTTTGATACCAAACATCTTTGATTTCAGTGAAGCAGTCATGTAGCTGGTGAACCCGTTTGTCACCGCGTCCAAAACATGTATTTAAAATGTCTTGCACTGGCAGTAATTGGACTGGTCAGCACAGGGGCATATCTGCTTGTTCAGGTATGCCCACACATGTGGTATAATGCACTCTGCCTTAGAGCTGTCAGGCCTTCTGTAGGGGCAACTTACCCATACTATGTGCAATGTCTGCAGGCATGCCACACAGGGATGAGTGCCATGTTGTGTTTTCACTTTTATCAACACCAAGGCATACAGCTTGCAGTAGCAGTCTGCATGAGTTAATTGAAGGGTCCCTTAGGGTGGCACAGTGCATTCTGCAGCCCTTGGGGACCCTCTTCAGTACCCCTATCCTAGGTACCTGGGGTACCAATTACAAGGGACTTACAAGGGTGCCAAAAGTATTGCCAGTTGGGAGAACAATTGTACTGTTTTAGGGAAAGAGATCTGGCACTGGGGCCCTAGATAGCATGAACCCTGTGCACTTTCTGTTAAAATTGCATCAAATACCATACAAAAAGTGGGGGTGACCCTGTCAAAAGTCTCTTGTCTGTTTGGTAACAAAGCTAATCCAGTTGCTCATGGAGGACAGGATGAGGGCAAAACAAAAGGCCGACCCAGGAGCCCTCCTCCTCATCACCATTATCTCCTGTGGCAATTAAGTTGCTCCTTAAGAGGAGTCCTTTACAAAAGTCCAGAGCCAGCGACTCCTTGAGATTATCAAATTGGGGTATGTCCTTCCCTTCCAAGCGACCACTCCCCGTCGGTCACTTTAGTCGGGAGCTCACCTCTGGATTCTGCAATTGGAGGGTGCTGCCCTATTGCAAAAAGGAGCAGTGGAGTTCGTCTTATAGCAGGAAATGGGCAGAGGTGCTACTCCTGGTACTTCCTGGTTCCCAGAAAGATAGTGGTCTGCATCCGATACTAGACCTCAGTTTGAGTTTTTACGTTTACCAGGGAAAGTTCAAGATGCGGACCCTGGCTTATGTGATCATGCAGTTGCATACGTGGGATCTTTGGTTAATGACAGGTTCCTGTTTGGAGAGACATCGGCCACCCAAAGTCTTCATCCTGGTGATGGCAGTGGATGAATCTCATCTGCAAAGATCAGGGTTTTTAGTGTTTCAGCACCAAAGTGATTGATTGTTCAAGCTGGGCGCACCGTAGACCACCAGAAGGCCACAGCAACCCTGCTTTTCGACTTGGACTTTTCTATCAACCAGCTCAAGTAGTGCCTAGAGCCCTCTCACCGCCTCCTGAATATAGGGGCAGTACTGGACACATCTTTACAGGCTTTCTATTCTCTCTGTAAGATCTATGACTTGTGAGAAATGATTCTGATGTTTAAGGAGGGGAGCTCAAGTCCTAACACTCCTTCGCCTGCTATCTTCCTATGTTCTCCTAGTCACACATGCCTGCGGGTACGTGAGGACTCTCCAGAAGTGCCTCTGTAGTCCGTGATTCGAACGTGTGGGTATTCTGTTGGATGTTGTCAGAATTCCTCCCAAAATTGTGAAGCACTTATGCTCACCATCCGCAGCTCAATAGTGACAGGTGCTTCCAGCTTAGGGTTGGGTGTGCATCTGGATCAAATGGTGAAAAGCAGGTCTCCAGAAGGGCAGATTCAGCACATCAGCTTGCTGGAGCTGCAGGCAATTAACTTTGCCTTGAAATCTTTCCTGCGCTCCTTTTATGGTCAATCTGGCTGATCTTCACAGACAACGTAACAGCAATGTGGTATGTAAACAAGGAGGTAGACATGGGGTCTCAATGTCGACATGAGCTCATGGGGTCTGGCTGGATGCTAATGATCTGGCAGATTCTCTTATCACCAGAGCCAACATCTTACGTCGGCTTTATCTTACCAACCACAAGTGGTGTTTTGAAGAGGAGGTGGTCTAAAACATCTTCGTCCTGTGGGGCACTCCTCGGGTGACTTTTTTGCCTGGTGAGAATGCGCTGTTCTTTGACTTCCAGTTTCTGTAGTATGGAAAAAAATGATGAATGGAATGCTTGAATTAATTTCACCCATTGGTAATTACTCAGGTCGCATCCCATTCCATCGTTATTTTGCACACCATGCCACCTCACTTTGGACCCATCCATATGCAAATCAGTCCTCATCCTGCCCCGGTAGTAACAGTCCAGCCCAAACTGCCAGACCCTCCCTGAACCAGAACACACACAGTCCATGTCCAGTTTCACCCATATTTGGTCTCAATAGTTGGGTATTTCTTGGTTCCAAAGGCACAGTGTGCAAAGGACCCATGTCTGGGCATACCTGTCCCACATAGCTCTGAAGAATACAAAAAGGGCTGGATGGAATGTTTGAATTAATCTCAGCCACTAGTAATTACTCAGGCCTCATCTCACTCCATTGTTACTGTGCATATTATACCACCTCAGTTGGGACTCAGCCATATGCAAATTAGTCTTGACTCTGCTCCAACAGGAACAGTTTGTTTTGCAGGGGTTTCTGTGGGTTGCCTTTCAGTTATCTTTACATTTTCCTCTTCACTGTGCGTTCCTCAATTTACTCTTAATGCCGCGGGAATTGAAAGAATTGTATCAAGACTGGATCCAAGTCATTCTTATTGCCCCGGATTGGTCAAAGAGGGTGTGATATGCAGATCTTTTGTAACTCTCCCCTTTTCTCTGCTCCGGCTGCCTCTCAGCGTGGACCTTCTCTTTCAGCCGGAGGGGCAAGATCTGCTCCTAAACCTCTACGGATGTTACACCTGTGCTCTATGCGGTGCTGAGATGGAGTCCGCACCACCTGTTTTCAGATCCAATCTGATATCTGGAGCTATTTTAAAAGGAGAGGAACCTGCAAGTAGAGTTGTCACCAGAAAGATTCTTTTTGGAGATTAGTATTTTTTTCTTTTCACTTACAATTTTTTTTAGGACAATGTGTCTCTATCCAGGAGTCCTACATTCTAATCCGCCTTCTTTACGCACCATCTCACTGTAGTCGAAAGAGTACTCTTTAGACCTTAAAAAGTCTCTAAAGTTCTGTTTGTAACAAACCAAGGACTTTGCCATTCAAACCTGTTTGTATCTTGTGGTCATTCAAACAAAGCAAAACTGGTAATTAAGTAGACTTTAGACTTTCAAATTGTACCATGCTTCATAGCAACTCACTATGATGAACAGACAGCTTTCAGGTGCTATTAGAAGTCATTCTACGAGAAGTATGACTGTCGCAGCTGCTCTTTGCTGCAGTGTCTCTGAAATAAATTTGTGAACCAACAAATAGAGAAGGATACACGTCTTCAGGAAGCATTATTGCATTTATATTGAGACCAAAAAAGAGGCAGCAGTGTGGTAGCCATTGCCCTGAAACATTTTAGCTAAAGCTGAAACTCATTCAATCCTACCACTGTTTAATAATACTGCTTGGTTAATCTCAATTCAAGCATGCAAATCTGTGAAAGATCTCTGTTATGATGCTTCAGAACATATTCATGCGCACTGCTACGGGCTTGAAAGTCTGGCAGTTTGAAGCCTCTGGAAGAGAGTAGAGCTCTAGGTTCTATCACTTCATTGCTGGTGTTTGGATCAAATAACCAGGCTGACTGGTGTATACAGTCTAGCCATTTTCAGTCTTATGGATTGTCTACTTTCCTGTGTCAACATTGATTACCAAAGGCTACCAGCCTGACAACTTGGAATAATTCGAGCATGTGAATTTATTAAAGACCAATTACAGGCAAGTAACTTTTTTTTCCTTCTGTCATTAACATTGACAAACGTTTGTATTTTTGGCACATTGAACTTCACTGCTACAATTAATACATTTACAATTCCTTTTTAAAGATGACATTCACAGAATTGGCTCTACTACTACACTGGAAAATGGTCCACCAGCAATGCCGAGGCTACCATCTTGCTGTCCACAGCATTCTCCTTGTGGGAGTTCATCACAGAATCACCATGTGCTGGGGCATCCTCACGCCAGCTGTTTCCAGCACCATTTTCAGCATCAACACCTTCACCACCATCACCACACATCCCACCCTACAGTCCCTCTGTCCCCTCAGTTCAGTGACTCAAATTGCCCTGTAGAACGACCTCCCCCAGCATCGGCACCATGTGGAGCCAGCAGCACTACTAGTACTGGATATCTTGATCAGGTGAGTAGAAGTAGTGTAATCACTTCAAAGAATTTGTAGCAATGCCTGACTGTACAATTGTATATTGTTGAAGTGGATGAATTTGTTTGTTTGCAAGAGTAATGTCTTATTAAAGTAGAATGCTTCTGGTTCTGTCTGTAGCCAATAGTACCAGCCACATATATAATGGGAAGGCCTCTTTACAAATCATTCCAATGCTTACCATTACCAGTGCTAACTGAAATGCCATGTAATGCTTATTAATTGTTACCATTAAAACGGAGTTCTTAAACCGTTTAGAAGTATAAATTCAGATAGGAAAGTGTTGAAACATTGTTATAAATGGTATTTGTGAAACAACAGGACTGGCTTGCTTTATGGTATTTGCATTTATATAGCGCTTACTACCCCTGACGAGGCATCAGCGCAGCGAGCTACTCTGGAACCCATAAAGGATTAGTGGTGAATTAGTATAGTGAAATATGGAAATAATTTGAGCAATGGATATGTTAGTCTGTTATTTTGATTGAGAAATATAGTGGAGGGATAGAAGAAGAAAAGGTTTGGATTTTTATTGTGCTTGCTAATCCCTGATGAGGTGTTGAAGCGATTTTCGGTGAGTAGCCCGCTACTCTGGAACCCAAACATAATTAGAAGGAATTGATGTAGGGAAATATGAAATGATTTGAGTGGTGGACATGTTAGTCTGTTTTTTGGACTGAAAAGGAATAGTGGAGGGATAGATGAGGGAGGGGTCTAGAATATTTGTTGATTTTCTTCTTTTTTGGAGCTCATAGCAGTAGGACGACGTTTGGGATGAGTAAAGGGAGGTGGAGTGGGAAGAGTCAGAGGAAAGGGTTTCGAAAGGCTTGTTTGGGAGATCTGAATATTAAAAGAGGTATGAGATGATGCAAGGAGGGGTAGAGGAGGGAAGAGTCTAGAAAGGGTTATTTTGGGGGTCATAGTAGTTGTATGGGCTTTGGGATGAATGAGACAGTGGAGGTAGATGATGTATTGATAAATGTATAGGGTGAGAAAAAAAGGGTAGTGCATTGGAGAGACTAGTAGAATGAGGTTTGAGATGAGTCAGAGTTAAGGTAGAGGATATATTGCGAGAGATATTGGGTGAGATATACGGAAGTGCATTGGATATGCTGAATTAGAAGCAAAGTAATAAATATATAGATACATAAGTACATGGAAGGTATAATAAGCGTAAGTAAGGTAATATATCTAGATTAAAGTTGCATTTAATAAAACTCCGTCTTTCAAGTGTTGTACTTTAAATGAATTTGTTTGTTTTGTAATTTAATAGTGAAGCAATTGTAGATCGTTATGATAAGATTTACTTCTTTATGCAGTCACTCATATATATGTTAAAACATAGAATAATGTAACTAAGTAATCTGTACGTTTTTTAAGTAGAACGAAGGAATATCTATATTTTTAAAACAATTATTATACACGTTTATAGAAAGCAATACACATATGCAGTTAAATCTCTATAGTTCAAATAAATGCTTAAATACAGAGGGATATGCTGTATATTTATGTTTGAGTATGGTGGTTATGTGGGGAAGAGTCAACTTTCGAGTAGTCTCCTGAAGCTAAGGTGGTTATCCGTAGATCTTATGTTTGAGGGTAAAGAGTTCCATAGTTTGGCTGCTTGAACAGAGAAGGAGGTGCCACCCATGTTTTTTTTCTTGCATGGTGGGATTTTGCAGCGAGGTGCCACTCGAGCAGAGGCTCCTTTGTTGAATGTATTTGGTGATTTTCTTCCTGATGAAGAGCCATCCATGTAACCTTTATGGGTGATACAAAGCAGCTTGAATGTGGATCTTCTGGAAACCGGTAACCAATGTAGGGCTTTCAAGGCAGTGGAGAAGTGGGCTTGTGGCTTTATATGTAAGAGTAGTTCTGAATCTGTTTTAGTATTTTCATAATTGTTAAAGGTGATCCGTAGTAAAGGATATTGGCATAATTGAATTTGGACAGTACAAGAGAGAGGGTAGCCTGGGCCTTGTGTGGAAATCCCAGATGGAGAAAGATGCGTCTCAGAGTTTTTATAGTAACAAAGCTTGATCTTGCTAGTTTGTCCACTTGGGCATTCATTGATAGCTTAGAGTCCATGATCATTTTGAGGTTTCTCACTTACTTTGATGCTTTAGTTTAGGCGGTTTTCCCAGATCATCAGGCCAGGCGGCTAGTGGGTCCTAATTTTTCCAATTGCCACACGTGAGAATTTCCGTTTTGGAAACATTGTTTGAGATGGCTCCATGTCATCCATTGATCTACGGCTCTGAGACAACTGAAAATTGGTGAGTTTCCAAAGACTTTGGGGCAATTCAGTTGAAGGAGTTGTCATCTGCATAGTTATAGCATGTGAGGTGAAATTGATTTGATCAGTGGCAGTAATTACTTCATGTGGGTTTTGAAAATCATGGGTGAGATGATAGAGCCTTGAGGGATCCCTGCTTTTGTGAAGTACGGTTTGGACGAGAAAGGGTGGGTATGGATTACATTAGTTCTGTTGTGAAGGTAGGATGTGATCCAATCTGGAGCAGTCCTCTTTTTGCCAGCTTCGTAGAGTCTTTGTACCAGAGTGTCATGGTCAACTTTGTCAAAGGCACCTGAGGTGTCCAAGAGAAGTAGTGAGGCAACCCCGTTCCGTCAACTCTGTTCCTAAGATCATCCCAGATGGCAATGATGGCAGATTCTATGCTTCTTCCTGGATAGAATCCTTGTTGGAAGTCTGAAATTATGGCATTATCTTCAATGAATTGTGACATCTGGCCGAATGCTGCTCATTCTATCAGTTCCATCAGTTTGCCCAGGAAAGGTCCATTTGTAATTGATCTGTAATTGTTGTGGTTCAGCGGGTCCAGGTTTGTTTTCTTCACTATTCTTTTTACTGGTGTGGGAGCAGAGGTTGTCTTGAAGATTTGTTGTGAACATGGGTCAGTAGGGCTGCTGGCAGGCTTTCTTGCTGTGACTAGATCCCTTAATATATTGTGCGAAATTTGTTGGAAGGAATGGAGAGGCTGGGTTAGAATATTCTTGGATTGTTGCTTTGAAAAAGGGCTGGTGCTTGTGATTTTTCTTTTTTTTAAATATGAGCCCAATGTGTCTGCTTTGGCCGTGTAATGATTTGCCAGTTTGTCTGTGAAATCTTGAGTAACGGGATGAGCTCCTTCTAGGCATTTTGGTTTATGAAATTCAGTGAGAATTTGATAGAATTCTTTATTTGCACATTTAGCATTTTGAATTCTGCCTGAATAGTACCTTTTTTGATATCACCTTATCTCTTTGCACTTAATAACCTGTAAGTGTTTCTGAAAGCCCTGTCATTTAAACGATTCCTGTCTTTGAGGAATTTGTTTGAAGTGTCCATGCTACCATTGATTCATACTTGGCAAGATCTCTGGATGGTCATTCTCCATTCTGAATATGTCTGGAGACCAAGTCGAGTTTTTGTACACTATGTTATCCATGTTATTTTATATCATGCTCCTCATTAGTTGGCAAATAAGTATTGTAATGAGGTGTTTCTGTATTCTATAATTTCATTTGACTTAACCCAAAATCTACAATTACTTGCAGTTGTCTTTATTTTTCTGCTAGAATGTGGTGGCACTCATCCTAAAATTGCGACTAATATTCGTATTTTTCAAGAACACTTGAGTAGCATGGGCTACAATTCGAATGCCAGAACTATTTTTGTAGAGAGAAAATATTTACCATAACTAACTGAAAGAAACTGTAATGTGGCACCATATCTAACTGAAAGAAACTGTAATGTGGCTTTACACTCCCATTATTTGTCTTTTTTTGTTTATTTTTTAACATTTTGGTATATTGTGTCACAGCCATAAAGCAGTAATGTGTTACAGGAACTTGCAGTTATAGAGTGCAGGAGTTGAAAGAAACAAGACTTCCAAGCCCTTCTGTTAAACAAATATAGCCAGCGCCTTGCTTTATATACTTGGCATATAGATTTTTCTTATGCAAATGCCTGTATTTTTTTTTTTTAGAGTAGGAGCTCCTGACTTTACAGCTGTTACTCTGATTTAACAACCCTCTCCCGATTCTCCTATTACCACTTCCAACCGCTAACCGCGCAACCTTCTTTCCCTCGTGGGTCTAAGTATCATGGACTGTTTGGAGCATGCCTTGGATGAAGCTGCCTTCTGCACGCTCTCACCATTGAACCTCCACCCCCTAAAAGAGGTAGCATTTTAGTTTAGCATGCGAAGGGCAGGTTCAAGTATTATAGTCTGTGTAGTGGGACTAAGGAACACAGTTGCAGGATAAAACCATCTTTTGCCCTTTTGAAAACTAAACTCTGTTCTTCAAGGGGAATAGAGTTGTGCAAATATCATTCACAAAGAATCACCCTATTAGAAAGGCACAGCCCTCAAAATGCACCAACCCCTGTCATGAGTTTTGGGAAAACAGGCAGACCAAGAGCACCTTTCTGCTTCTCCTGACTAGGAACTGCAATTTAGAGTCTGGGTTCAACTGTTAATTCACACAGTATTGAGACAGTTCCAGAATTATGGTCACTACCACACAATACCACCCCTTGAGTTACGGTGAAGAGGAAAAACTCTGACATCATGAGTTTGATGGTGTATCGCAGAGGTATGGGACTCTGCAGCCTCCTCAATGTGTTTTACTGGAAAGCATATCTGCAGTGTGTGCTGGTGCTGGCTAGCTGGGCTGCAGTAATCCATGATCTTGATAGATCCAATGTAACTCACAGCTTCAAGATATCCTTTTTTTTTTTTTACTGATTTGGGAGTTTCGAAAACGTTCTCTTACTCAAAAGCAGCGTATCCTGACCTTGTGGCGTAGAGAGAAAGTTAGAATTTAAGAGAAGGTTAAAAACATAAGTGTGTTCAAGGCATGTGTGCTGTAGATACACATGCTTTGCATAAGTCCACCATCTAGTATTGGGCTCTGATGATTACAAGTTGTTTTTGTTCCAAGAACTTTTCTTGGAGTCACAAGACTAGGACTCCTCCTTTTGGTAATACTTCACATGGTCATCGACGCCATCGTCGGATAATTTTTTTCCGCCCACTGGTTCAGATGTAGTAGCTCGTGCTCCGGTTTGAGGCTCCTTTGAGCTACCTTTGGTCTGTTTATATCTTTCGACTGTATTGTCTCGATCGGTCTACCGTGGCGCCTCATACACCCTCTTCGTAGCAGGTCTTCGACTCATTTCCTCTGCCCATGTTCCGCGCCTGGCTAAGCAAAATACTTCTCCATTTCTAACGTTGTCGGAGAATGACGTGCTGATGGAATACACTCCATTCCCTGTCTGTCAGAAGTGTCACTCCAAATACCCTCACACCGACCAACATCCCGTTTGCAACTAATGCCTCTCGCCCGAGCATCGAGAAGACAGCTATGAGGCCTGCAAGTCCTTTCGGTCCAAAAAGACTCCTCTGGACCAACGTGCTAGACTACAGGAAATGCATTGCATGCAAGCGGACGATGTCCCAGACCTCTTTGGTCTACAAGAGGAGGAGAAAGAAGCTTCTGCAGAACAGGAGGAATCCCTTTCCCTCCATGAGTCCTAGTTTCAATCCGAAGATGACTTAAACATTCTCAGCTAGCACAGAAGCAACGGATAGCGAGTACTTCTACCCCGGATGCCAAGCCATTGGCTTTTACCAAAAAACTGCTCACGGGCCGCCACTGCAGACAAGACATGGCACGCACCGAAAATATGACTCTAAAGCCTTACCCTGCTGCCCGGCTCCGAAAGTTCAGCCCCCACCTCCTTTACATCAGAAGCTACAACATCTCGGTCTTTGGTCTCTGCACCGAAACATAGATTTACTTTTTTGGAACCAAACCTTCCTCTATCGAAACCAAGGCTTCCACCACCGAAATGCTTTGTTTTCTGTCCGAAATCTCCTCCAACAGCCAATCTTCAAGCAATTTCATCAAAAGCTCGATCCAAAATAAAAAAGACTGCAACTTCACTGTGGAACTAAGAAAATAATGATGCAACCATCAAAACAACATCTCTAAGCAGTTGAGTTTTGAGGAAGCTTTGGACATTCCTGTTCAACCGGAAAAGAAAGAAACTAGTCCATTGTACATTCCCTTTCCAACTTTACCTATACTACAAACACCACCTCCACGACCTCACTCACCACATTTGTCTGAAGCAGGTAACATATCCCTTCAATCAATAGTTAGATAAGATCGGGATATCCCAAATGATATACAACCAGGAGAGGCCTAGAATGATAATGATATTGAGCCTCAAGGCGGCACTGCCCCTGACTTATATCCCACTCTCCCATCACCACCTGTTAATGGCTCAGCTTATCAAGACCTTCTAGCACGTGTAGCCACGTTCCATCAGGTTCCTCTTTATAAAGATTCAATAGAGGAGTATTTTCTGTTTGAGACTTTGTTTAATGCACAGCGAGGGGCACAATATTTAACATTACTTAAGGGTATGGCACGTCTTTCAGATGTTATTTTTAAAGACCTTGTCAAAGAGAGCATAATTACACCACACACTGACAAAAAGTACAAAGCAGCACCATCAGACCCCATTTTTATTAGAGTTCAACTAACCCTGGACACTCTAGTAGTGTAAAATGCAAGAAAAAGGGCTAACCCACAAACAACTGGAGATGCACCACTTCCAGAGAAAGAGCCAAGTTAATTAATGGCTCTGGTAAATGAGTTGCTACGCAAGCATCTAATCATTAGCGTATAGCCAACAGCCAGGTTCTAATTGCAAAGTATGACAGAGCCTACTGCAGTGTAATTCAGGGTCTCCTCCAACATCTCCTAGGAGAGCATCGAAAAAGGGATCAAGAAATAGTAAATGAAGGTAAACTTATTACCAACAATTATATTAAATGTGCACTAGGTGCAGAAGACACCGATGCAAAGGGGTATAAACACCAGCATGCATGGGTAAGGTTGTCAGGATTTAAGCCCTAAGTACAGCAAGCCATGTTAAATGTCCCTTTTGATAAATTGCATCTTTTCGGCCCTCAGGTGGACACAGCCCTTGAAAAGATGAAGACTGACACTGAGGTAGCAAAATCAATGGGAGCTCTACAAACGAACACGTGCTGTGCTTCTTTTCGTAGGCCCAATTACAAACAAGGTGCAAAATCTGCTACTACAGACACCTCAGGATCACCATACAAAAATCAGGGACAAACCTCTATGTCTAAAACATTCTACTGGGGTTCTTATAGAGAAAATAGTTTTAAAGGAAGAGGCAGAGGTCACCATACCCGTTCCTCAAATGCCAATAACAAGCAATGACTGCCTTACCATTCTCCGAGACCACTTAACACCTGTCTTGGGCCGTCTTCAACATTTTCTCAGCAATTGTAAATCAATCACAACAGACCAATGGGTCTTGGACATTATCCAACATGGTTATTGTCTGGCGCTCATAACAACTCCTCCAAATATTCCACCTCACAAACCCAACTATCCACACAAAATCAAATCGTCCTGCAACAAGAGATAACCGCTCTGTTACAAAAGGGAGAAGAAGAACCAGTTCAACAACAATTTCAGGGGATAGGATTATATTCACTATGCTTCCTTATACCCAATAAAGATGGATCCCTGAAGCCCATTCTCGATCTCAGACCATTAAATCATTAGCAAAGACACTTCCCTTCGGGGCACTCTGAAACGCCTGAAAGAGGGCCACACTACCACCCAGCAAAGTATACCTCCACAGGATACTCCCTCCCTAGTCTGCTGAGTGGTATTGTGTCTTTGAAATGGGTGTGGTTCCTCCTCCCTTTCAAAGTCCTGTTCATACAGCAGCTCGACTTCTGAGACTCCTGATAATTACTCTAGCTCCTCTCCAAGAAGTGCTTGTTCTCTAGTCACAGACACCATAGATCACCTTCTGAAATGTTCCCACAAGCAATCATATACACCTAGGTGGCACTGCTTTGCCAATAGATGAAGATCTCACTCTGTCTCCTGGACTCCTAGGACTTCATCCACTTCACCATCCTCAGTTTGTGGATGTTTGCCTATGCTGTCGGACTGTTCTCCAGCCAGACTATTTCTAATAGAGGAAATTAAAACCTTAAATAAAATCTTAATCAGAGGTGTAGCTAAACAATCTACAACCCATGCCTACAGCACTGGTGAAGACTTCTGTAAGTTTAAAACCACTTCATTTGAAGTCTGCATTTGTCCCATGTGTCCCTTAGTTCCAGGCTTTCTGGAACCTGTCCTGGACTTCTTCCTCGCTCCAGCAACAACAGAGACTGCCCCAGCACTTCTCATGAAGAAATACAGGCCACTTGGACAAGGCCTTCTATTTCTCAAAGTTATTTCTCCCCCTAATTCAGTCATTGTTACATCAGCAAGGAAAATTCATGCCTCTGGTTCTTTGTCAGTGGTATCTCCAGACAAAGAAAGTAAAGACCAAGTTTGTGGGCCGCATAATATGTGGCACATCAGCTTCCTTAATGAAGGCACACGTGTGACTGCTGTACTAGGGCAATATGAATAATCTCTTTGGCACTTCTTATTGAGGTTCTCTTAACGAGTGGGGAATTTAATGAAACCATTGCTGAGGAAATAATTATATCAAACCAAATAATCAGTGCAGCTGCAGACTCACCCCACTTGGGAACACACAGTTCTTGCCATAGTTTATCATCATAGTGTACCTTCTGTCTCTTATTTGCCTGGTCTGAAAACTGAAACACAACAATACATTCACAGCCCTTCTTTCTGAGGCAACACTGTTATACCATAAGACCTTCGATTTACTCAGGAGAGTGGTCAGCCCCTCAGTGTTGTCAGTTACACCACCAGCAGAGGTAACAGTGTAGTCAAGAGGGATTAGTAGATCAACAAACCTCTGCGATTGCAGGGAAACCTCACTCAGGAAAGCAGTGACTCCCTCATTCCTCTACTCCATCAGCCACTGTGGCAGTGGAACATCTGCAAGAGTAGCAAAAGATTTCATCAGACACAATGGTTTCTGGGGGGCGTTGCGATTTCTATGCTAACATCTTCATTGGTCATTCTGCTCTAGACAGCAGATGACATCTCGACCTTTTAATATCCAGCAAACATGGGCTATTTCGTACCCAGTCACTAGATAGTGGGATAACACGCATCATGCGAGTCTAGAATGGCTTTAAGCAGCAATGCTGTTATTACAATAAGGTACTAATCTTTTCTTTCTGCTCTAGTTGTTCAGCCAATGTAGTTATTAACTATTGATCTGTACTAGAACCATGTAAAGAGATGTTCTTTATTTTTATTTTAGAGGTATGCAGACGTTTGTGTAAATCTCAATTAGGTGTCCAGTACTGAGGAAATGTACAGATATATTTGAATTAGGTCCTTGAATTCCCCTTGAACACAGAAAGACCATCACTCACGCCCTGATCACTAGCAGAATCGACTACGGCAATGTACTCTACGCCGGAATAAACAAAAACCTCACCGCAAGCTACAGAACATGCAGAAGGCCGCCGCAAGACTGGTCTTCAGCCTGCCAAAACACTGCCACATCTCCTAGCATCTGCGCACACTCCACTGGCTCCCCATCGAGGCAAGAGTCACCTTCAAGATGCTACCCACGCACACAAGGCCCTCCACGACACCGGACCAGCATACATGAACAGCTGACTCAAATTCCACGCACCCCAAACGACCCTGCGATCAGCCCAGCTCTCCTATGTCGAGAGGATGCTCCTTCTCCTTCCTAGCGGCCAAGGCCTGGAGCACCCTTCCGCTCCACATCAGACAGACAACATTGCTCCCCATCTTCGTAAGAGACCTCAAGACCTGGCTCTTCGGCGGACCCCCTTCTTGATGGACTGGATTCTGCACACCCCCACCCCCAGCGCCTTGAGACCCTTACGGGTGAGTAGTCGCGCTTAATAAATGCTTGATTCATTGAATTATAGCTAAATAATTCTAACATTTCACTTGTCTCACTTATATTCAGTGCTATTTTGCTTATGAAATTTCCAGTCCTCTAAAGGTTTTCATTTTCTTCCTCGCAGCAGGCATTGCCAGTTGATTTAAGTAGTAATGGTATCAGAAGCCATGGAAGTGGTGGTTTTCATGGAGCATCTGCATTCGATCCTTGCTGTCCTAGTTCTACCTCCAGATCTGCAGTCTACGGGCATCAGGGTAGTGTGCTTCCTACTCAGCAAATAGCAATAGATGGATATGGATCTAGTTTGGTTGCCCAACCACAGCCTCAGCCTCCTCCTCAAGCTGCACTTTCATCATGCCGACACTATATGCACTCCCCCTGTAAGTATAATTATTTATCATTTGAATATTGGGTAACAGAAAACAAACCTACTATGTATTCTTATTTCATTCAACTCTTTTTCATTCAGTTGTCTGCCGGCTATTTACAATCGTGAATTATCCTGAATGTGCTGACGTTACACGTTTCTCCCTCTATTGTTAACCTGCAACCACTTCCTTATTTTTATTTCGCTGCTCTCAAAGTAGGGAAATTGGCTGTTTGTTATTGGTTTTGCTTAATTTAAAAAAAATTCTAGTACTGATATCTTCCCTCTCGCCACCTGTGTATTTTTTTCCCTTGCTATGGTTGTGTGAATGTTTGGTTATTTCTTTTTTTACTGACTTAAAGTGAACTTTATTTTACCCATTAGAATGATCTTAAACATTTTTGGTATATTTTTGATTCATCCCCAAAAAAGTTCTAGGATAGGTAACGATACCACTTCATGTGGGTGTGCTTGACAACTTTAAATGTTGCCAGAACAAAACGTTTTTGCTTGTATTTGCAGACATTAGATTTCAATGACTGCTGCTTACCACATTTTCACTAATTGCAACACGCTGAAATACGTACTTCATATTCTCAACATCAAAACTTGATATTTGGTGGCTCTTAAGATGGTCTTCAAGATTTAAGATTGCTCTTAACTATTACGATATTCATCTGACTAGCTTCTTTGGATTACTTGCCATCCTGCATATGCTGCAAGTACCTTTTAATGTGACCATGCAATTCTCCAGCATTAGAGCTTTCATAAATTCACATGTTTAAATGATTGCCTGTCATCAAAATCCCTGGTAGCTGGAAATAACGGTAACCAGGGTTAAATGGCTGTAGAGTTCAAGAACTAAGTTTTAGTTGCTCATGCACCTCATTTTAACCAACCAGATCTTCAGCCTGTGAGGTGGAAGTGCTGATTTCTCTTCCCCCACTACATGCTACCATTGCAAGGATTTCATAGCACAAGTGTATAGAGAATGTATGATCGAAGTTAGTCTCTGGCAGGAGAGGAGGTAGGATTGTATGTGAATGTATGTAAAATACCATGCTGGAGACCTGGAATTTCAGTTGAGTAACTAATCTCTTTTTGAATCTGAGTAGCAAGCAGTATATAATATTTGATTAAAGCAAGAAGCGGGCTCACCTTCTTTAAACAGGTTGTGTAAAACTGTCTCACTGCAGAGGCAGCTGCTACATTCACATGCTGGCAGTAATGCTAATGCTAGGTGAAGGTATGCATGCTTTTCCATGTGGCTGCATGGTAAATGTCCTCTAAAGACACTCCAGCATACAGTACAGCTGTGGTTTCCATCATTCATGTATTTTTTTTGTTTTTAAACAATGTTTATTACTTGTTTGCACAGGTTACACAGCTGCGATATGCCTACAACCAGGGGGCCGGCAGCGTTGAGGCTCGGATCTGATATTGCGATACACAGCTATTAGGCCGACATCCTTGCGAGAGCCAACGGGTATCTCTTGAACATAACCCAGAAGCGCCATCAGTGGGGTAGGCTGGATCAAAATGTGCACAATATCTCCTATGTGTCTGAATACGTCCTTCCAGAAGTTAGCGTTCTCCCTACAGGACCATGCCAAGTGGAGGAATGTTGCATCTGCGCATCTGCAGCGCCAGCAATTGGAGTCTGTCCTGAGGTTCATTCGGTTTAGTTGCGTTGGTGTACGATACACCCTGTGCAGGTAGTTAAAATGAATCAATCGGAGTCTGTAATTCGGTGATAGGCGTTCTAGCTGCACACAGCAGGAAGACCATTGTTGGTCTGTGATCGTTGTTCCCATGTCCGCTTCCCAACTATCTTTGGACGTATAGGTCGCTACAGGAGAAGTTTTTTGAGTGATACTATATGTGCGCGTTATTAGCTTTTTAGAGGAAGAGTTAGCCAAGACCTTCTCTAAAGCAGGGAGGGAGTGTGGCTCTCTGGGGTACTCTATGTATCGGGCTTTGCACGCCGATCTAATCTGGTAGTAGAGCAATGTGTCCGACACGGAGGGAGTCTCATCATGGCACATATGCTGTAGTGTCAGAAATGTCCCTTCCCTTCTCCAGTCCATGTATCTTAGCTCGAATAGCGGTAGCTCTGTCCGTCATGGGGTTAAGCAGCGGATTTCCTTCCAGGGGCATAGACGGGGCGTACAATTCAGTTACTCCCGCTCTCTTAGCTATACCTTTCCAGGCCCATCTGGTCGCCGCCACTGTGTCTATTTCACCCTGCGGACGTTTATACCTCTGGTACACCGCCGCGTGCAAGGGGGTCGGTGCAGACCTATCAATCTCAATTGCAACATGCGGCTGGAACGGCGTTGGGTGATGCCAGAAGTGAAGGAACTGCGCCTGAGCACTGTAAGCATATAATTCGAAATCTGGGGCCCCCAGTCCGCCCTGGTCGAAGGGGAGTGTCAATAAGTTCCAGGACACCCGAGGTTGCCGCCCTGCCCACACCAACTCCAGCACCGCTGTTCGCAAACGTCTGAAGAAGGGCACCGTGAGTGGCATCGGTATGTTTACAAAGAGGTATAATGGTTTGGGGAGAATGACCATTTTTGTAAGCGCTATGCGCCCTAACAGTAACAGTGGGAGGCATCTCCAGCTCTGCACCTTGGATTCCATCCAGTCCATCACCCTGCCATAATTATCGAGCCACAGTTCATGCATGGATCTACTTACAATGATGCCGAGATATCTAGTGCCGGACTCCACCCACCGTATCGGAAAGTCTGTTTCACAACGTGACGTCTTATCCGTCAGTGCAAGTATGGTGGACTTTGCCCAGTTTATTTGTATGCCTGTGAGTCCCCCATATCTGATAATTCCACGCATAAGTGGGTTGAAATTGTCCGCAGGATCCACCATGTAGATGGACATGTCATCCGCGTACAAAGGCCCCTGGAAGTGAAGCCAATACTTCTGTGTGTATGGTGTTGCCGCAATCTTGCCGCTAAAGGCTCTGTGGCAATGGCAAATAGTAGAGGCGATAGCGGGCATCCTTGCCTCGTTCCGCGTGTTATGGAGAAAGAGTCTGATATCTGCCCATTTATCCGAACCCTAGCTCGTGGCTCATGGTATAGAACCTGAATTTGTTGTATAAAAGGGAGTCTCAGGCCCATACGGGACAATAAAATAAACAAATATTTCCTTGGTGGCGTCCTGGAGGGCCACCACTGCCTGCACCTGTGGTGCTAGGTAATGTAAAACTCCGAATAGGGTCCGCAGGTTATGCGATGTAGCCCTGCCAGGTATGAAACCGGACTGGTCCGGAAGCGCTATTTTTGGAAGCATGGGTTGTAGTCTGTTTGCCAACAGCTTGGCATATATTTTTGCGTCTAGATTTATAAGCGATAGTGGCCTATATGAGTCTGGGGATGTCTGATCTTTGTCTGGTTTCAGTAACTCAACAATTATAGCTTCTTTCAGAGTAGGGGGTAATGCACCCGTCTCTATGGCTTGCATGTATACCTGCCATAAACGCGGAGCTAGGAGGTCAGCATATTCTTTATAAAAAGCAGCCTCAGGCCCCTGGGGCCTTGCCTGTCGGCATACTGCTGATTACTTGTCGTACATCTTCCACTGTTATCGGCAGATTCATATACTCACGCGCTCCATCGTTGAACCATGCCAGCGCAAGTGTGTCTAGGTACCTCACTATGTCATCTTCCGATGGGTTCACAGATGTAGAGTATAATGTTTCATAATAGCCAGCCATTGTTGACAGTATATGTTGAGGTGTGCGAGCTGTGTCCCCATCCCCGATTTGCAATTCCGTGATAAAGTCAGTGCCTTTCGGCGCCCGCAGCAGCCCTGCCAGTGTCTTCTCTGCCCTGTCTCCCTCCCCATACCGCCTAGCCTGGACGTATTTATGTAAATAAGCCGTTTCCCTCTCTGCTTTCTCTTGAAATTCTGTCAATTTGGTTCTGATCGATGCTGCTGTGGCCGCAGAGGTACGAATCTGAAAGTCTCTTTCTAAGGAGCCTATTTCAGTCTCTAGTCTACCCAGCGTGGCACGTATGTCTCTCAGCACTCCTGTCTTTAAGGCTATGCAGTCGCCTCTTATAACCACCTTAAATGCCTCCCAAAGTGTGCCAGGGGAGTCTACCGTGCCCTCATTTAGTGTGAAATAATCCTCCATCTTTTCTCTAAGGCCCTCTCGGAAGACCTGATCAAGTAATGCACCCGATGGGAATCTCCATGTGAACGGCTGCAGGTATTGAGCCGGGATGCGTATGCTTGCCACCATAGGAGCATGATCAGAGAATGTGCGCGGGAGATGTTCTACGCTAGCCTCGTGGGCGTGGATGTACTTTGACATGAGCCAGTAATCCAGCCGTGACCACGATTGCCTGTGGTGTGTGATGCATGTGCCTGTCCTGTCCTTGGGATGCATCTCCCTCCATGTGTCCACCAAAAGTAGATCTTGCATAATATCCCTTAACACCTGAGCAGCTCTAGGATGATGTTCACGAGTGGCACCCTCCCTGTCAAGCAACGATGATAGCACCACATTGAAGTCCCTGCCCCAAAGAAGTGTCACCGGCATAAACGACTGTATCTTCTGACAGACATCATAGAAGAATTCAGGACTATCGGAGTTAGGGCCATATACATTTACAATCACCGTAGGGGTGCCATGGAGCGTACCGTGTATTAGGATAAACCTGCCCTGCTTGTCAATTACGGTTGTATATGTTTTCCATGGGATCCCTTTACGGATGAGTACAGCAACCCCTCTAGAGTAGGACGAGTAGCCTGTCGCAACAATCACACCCCACTGTGCATTCCTTAGGGTATCTGCCACGCCCTCGCGCAAATGGGTTTCTTGCAACAAGCAGATGTCTATCTCTTTTCTTGACAGGTACGATTGTATCAACCTCACCTTCCGCCGATCATTTAGACCTCTCAAATTCCAGGTTAAACATTTAAGTGATGCCATTCGTACAGCGTTGTCAGACATAACATTAGAATCCGGCATCTACAGCACTCGCATGATAATGTATGTGCGTTTTCGGCCCAGTCCACTGTGTCTCTGGATGCATACGTGGCAGTGCAATGTGTGTCAATTCTAACTTGGAAAACTGAACCAATTTCCTCCCCCTCCCACACCAACCCCCCAATCAGGTTGTGGCCATACCCTCCCCATCCCACCCCCCCAGTAACTTTTTAACCAGGGTTGTGAACACTCTGGAGTCTTCCCTGAGGGGTACATGAGTCGGTCAGCTATACTCCCCTGCACTCATGGCAGAGTGGCCGAATATGAGGCATGCAGACCATTACCTGCACTCGGCCCACATATGAAGTTTAGTGTGCTGGGCAATCGCGCACCCAACCAATGGTACATTGAAATACTTAGAAGCGACTGGGTCATGAACCACGGGGGGCGGGGCACCGTCCCACTCCTCCTCCACCCACCCACACACACATCAGGCATCAATAGTAGTCACTTATCTTATCCTGCAATGCGTCGTGCTTCTCGAGTTCATTCAATGTCACTAAGGGGTCTGTCCTGCTGAGAGTCCGGCCCCGCCTCATGCTGTTTATGCTCTTTGGCCATTTGTTTTGCTTATGCAAGAGCAGCCTTTTGCGTCCGTGAAGAACATGGGTTTACCGTGGCCCTGTATTCTGAGTTTTGCAGGGTATATTAACGCGTAGCGGGTGCCAATCTGTTGGAAAATTTTCTTAGCAGGGATAAATTCCCTGCGTGCGTTTTGGACTTGCATTGTGAAATCTGGATAAAGGGCGATGTTGTTGCCTTTATATTGTATATCGCCCTTTTCCCTGGCGAGCTTTAAGATTGTGTCTCGATCCCTGTAGTTGAGCACTCTCGCCAGTTTTGATCGCGCCGGAGCCCCCGGCTTCGGCCACGGACCAAGGGACCTGTGCGCGCGCTCTGAGGAACATCGTCGACAGTTCCGGTCCAAAGAGTTCTTTCATCATCTCCTCTATGTATTTTTTCATGTTCTGTATGTCTGTGGACTCCGCAATTCCTGTAATGCGTACGTTGTTCCTGCGCGATCTCGCTTCTAAATCTTCGTTCTTTTGTTTGATTAGTTGGAGTACACCGTCCATGCCACGTAATTTTTTGTCCAATACTGTCTGACTTTCTTCCGTTTCAGTGACTCTCGTCTCAAGCACACTGACCCGGCCCTCCTGTTTGTCCATTCGCTGAGTGATGCGATCCATTCGTTCAGCCAGAGAATCCATTTTGGTGTCGAGACCTTGCAGGCTGGTCTTCAATTCCTTGAACATGGAGCGGATATCATCTTCAGGTGATGTTGATACCGCGAGTCCCCTGGCTTGGTCCTGTGGGCCACCATCAGTTTCTCCAGTCTTGTTCGTTTTCCTTTCGAAGGTTATCTTCGGTTGCCGCGTTTCAGGCTTACCCATCTTCACGCCAGGCACCCAGTCTCCAGGGCACAGAGCACCTGTCCAGAGGTGCGCAGCGACACACCCCATCTGAAAGAAACAGGTTAGTATTAGATTCCTTACCTTAGAATATCCCCAGGCGTCAGTCTGGATCCGGAAACTTTTGCGTAGCAGTACCCCTGCGCGTCGGTAGGCGTCGTCTGCAGGCGTCCCCTGCGGCTCCGCGTCGTCGGCGTCGTGCGCCGTGATGACGTCGCTGGAGTATATAGACGCCGCCTCCGCGCGCTGACGTCAGTTCTTCTTTTTTCCGCGCCAGTTAGCGCAGATCCGAAGAGCAGTACTCCGGTCTTTTGACCAAGTTTTTTGTTAACTGATTGATCTTTACGGTGCCGGTAGGATGCCCGGTTTCAAGAGTTGTGACGAGTGCGACCGCATGATGTCGGTCACCGACCACCATCGACTCTGCCTCCGGTGTCTGGGCGCGGACCACGACGTGGAGTCCTGCGTCGACTGTCGGGCCTTGACTGGAAAAGCTAGGCGGGAGCGGTCCCGCAAGCTTCTCGAGCTCCGGTTGTCGGCCCCGCGTCGAGAGCGGTCCCGGTCCGGTCGGAGGTCGAGGGAGCGGTCGCGGAGCCGCCATGGGCGCTCCGGGAGTCGCCACCATTCCTCCGGCTCGTCAGGTAAGCACAAGAAGTCGGGGCGTCGCCATCGCACCCCCGACTCCCCCCGACGCCCGCGTGCTGCGGCCGGGGGCTCGGGTGACCCCACCCCCGCGGTCCCGCATGGGTCGCCGACGCCGTCTACCCCACACCTGTCGGTCCCTGGGGAAGGCGCGTCGCGTGAGGAGATCGAGGCCTTCCTCATTGCTATGAGGGCGAGGTCTTCTCCGGCGGGGCCTTCGGCGCCTGCGGGCCCGTCGGTCCCGTCTGGGGGCCCGAGCGGTTCGGGTGCTCCTGCCCCGGCGCCGCCGGTGGCTCCGGCCCCGGCGCCGCTGGTTCCCTCTGGTTCGTCGCCGGCTGGTCTCCCGGCCTCTCCGGCGTCGGTTCCTGTGGGCCAGCCCATGGTACCGCCCCCGCGTGGTGCAGCGACTCCGCCGTCGGCTCCGGCCGGCGTCGGGTCCCCGGCACCGACGCCGCGCGGCGCCACCCCCCTTTCCTCCCCGACTCCGGACTCGGAGCCGGACCGGCGTCGGCCGACGCCGGACCCGACGCCGATGGGGCCCGTTGACCCCGATGTCTATATCGTCGACCCAGAATATGGGTATGACGAGGAGGAGTATGGAGAGGGTTGGGAGGGGTCTGAGGACCCTCTATCCCGTGCCTGCCAGTACGATGTGGACTGGGTAGGTGATCTGGGTGATGCCAGTGGCCTGGACGAGTCGCCCAACCCTGGGTTTGTCTCTCCGTCCCCTGTGGCGTCCGAGGCGGGTGCTGCCTATTCGGTGGTCCTGATGAGGGCTGCCAAGGCCTTACACCTTGAGCTCCCCGTCGCGAAGGTCAAACCGAATATCCTGACGGAAGTTTTTAAACCGCAGTCATGCCCCCAGGAGCCTCTGCTGCCGTTTAATGAGGCCCTGACGGATGTCCTTCTGGGCACCTGGTCCAGGCCCGCCTCTGGTGCGCCGGTTGACCGGAACGTTGCCAGGCGTCACCGTCCCTGCGCGGACGACCCTGCCTTCCTGTCCACCCATCCCTCCCCGGAGAGTCTGGTGATCCAGGCCTCCACTTCGCAGTCCGCATTTCCGTCGGCTCCGCCCGACCGGGAATCAAAGAGGTACGACCAATTCGGAAAGAAAGTGTTTTCCTCTTTGAGTGCTGGGCTGCGGTCTTGTAACACCGCGTGCCTCTTGGGCCGCTACACCCACTCCCTGTGGGATACGGTCGAGGAGTGTTTGCCGCAATGCCCCCAGGAAGTGCGGGACAAGCTCACCCGGGCCTTTGTTGAAGGCCGGGATGCGGCGCGGTACTCGATCCGTTGTGGTCTGGACACCACGGACTCACTGGGACGGGCCATGTCCACTACGGTGGCGATTCGTCGCCATGCCTGGCTGAGATCTGCCAACTTCTCACCAGACGTCCAAAATACGCTTATGGACATGCCATTTGATGGCAGTCGCCTATTTGGTGACAAAGCGGACCACGCGCTGGAGCGCTTCAAGGACTCCAGGGTCACGGCCAAGTCCTTGGGTCTCTCGACCCAGACCCAGCGCCAGCAGACGGGTTCGTTTCGGCCCTTTCGTGGCCAAGGGAGAGGAGGTCCCACACGTGCTGCCAGCCACGCGGCGCAGAGCGCTCCCCAGCGCGGTGGCGCCCGTGGTTTCCGCCGTGGTGGCGGTAGAGGCCAGCGTCGTGGTCAGTCCACGCCTCCCTCCGCTGCGGCATCCAAGCCTTCCTAGTCCGAGCTTTCGGGCTCACGTGACGCCAGTGGGTGGCAGGGTTCGCCATCACCACTCCCGCTGGCGCGCGATAACATCGGACAGGTGGGTGCTGCAGCTTGTCCGAAGGGGCTATGCCCTCCCCTTCGAGTCCACTCCTCCAGCCATGCCACCGCAGAACCACCGTGTGTCGGGAGACCACTTGACACTTCTGCAGGAGGAAGTTACGGCCCTCTTGGCCAAGGGGGCCATCGAGCGCGTTCCTGGGCCAGAAGTAGGGTGTGGTTGCTACTCCCACTACTTTCTGGTACCCAAGAAGGACAAGGGAGGCCTGCGTCCTATCTTGGATCTACGGAACGTCAACGGCTTCCTCCGGAAGGAGAAGTTCAAGATGTTGACTTTGGCTCAGGTCTTGGCTGCTCTAGACCCACAAGACTGGATGGTAGCGTTGGACTTGCAGGATGCGTACTTTCACATCCCCGTCCTGCCGGCCCACCGGCGTTACCTGCGGTTCACGGTAGGCCACGAGCATTTTCAGTTTATCGTGCTCCCATTCGGCCTTACCAGCGCCCCACGGGTGTTCACGAAAGTGATGGCGGTGGTCGCAGCTCATCTGCGCCGGTTAGGGGTTTCAGTCTTCCCCTACCTCGACGACTGGCTGTTGAAGGCGGGCTCGCCCCAGACAGTCGTCCACCACCTTCAGATGACGGCAGACCTCCTGCACGAGTTGGGGTTTTCCATCAATGTGCCGAAATCACACCTGTGTCCCTCTCAAAAGCTCCTTTTCATCGGAGCGGTTCTCGACTCGGCGCAGTTTCGGGTTTATCCCCCGGAACGGCGGGTCCGGGATATTCAGGCTCTGATTCCCATCTTTCAGCCGTTATCCCGGGTTTCGGTCAGGTTGACGCTGCGGCTTCTGGGGCTGATGGCCTCCTGCATCCTTCTGGTGCATCACGCCAGATGGCGGATGCGGGCTCTGCAGTGGGACCTGAAGTTTCAGTGGGCCCAGCATCAGGGCAACCTATCCGACCATGTCCTGATCTCGGAGGGCACTGCGAGACAGTTGCAGTGGTGGCTTACAGACCGCGATTGGGTCAGGGGCAGATCCCTCTCCCTTCCCCAGCCGGAGCACGTGGTTGTGACGGACGCGTCCCTCCAAGGCTGGGGTGGCCACTTGGGAGAGGCGGAGATCAGAGGCCTCTGGTCTCCGGCGGAGTCCCGGCTCCATATCAACATGTTGGAGCTGCGGGCGATTCGCCTGGCACTGAAGGCATTCCTCCCCTTTGTCAACGGGAGTGTAGTGCAGGTGTTCACGGACAACACCACCGCCATGTGGTACTGCAACAAACAGGGCGGTGTGGGGTCGTGGACCCTTTGCCAAGAGGCTCTGCGCCTCTGGCAATGGCTGGAACGTCAGGGCGTGACTCTGACGGTTCAACACCTGGCAGGTTCTCTGAACGCCAGGGCGGACGAACTCAGCCGTCGGTGCTCGGTGGATCACGAATGGCGTCTGAACTCGGATGTGGCGAGAGGCCTCTTTCAGCAATGGGGAGAGCCTTGGTTAGATCTATTCGCCACAGAAGAGAACGCGCAATGTCATCAGTTCTGCGCGTTGGAGTTTCCAAGACGGCACTCGCTCGGCGACGCCTTTCGGCGCGAGTGGAGTTGCGGTCTGTTGTACGCCTTTCCGCCTATACCACTTCTGCCCAGAGTGCTGAAGAAGATCAGGCGCGACCGGGCCCAAGTTATCCTTGTGGCTCCGGACTGGGCTCGAAGGTACTGGTATCCCGAGCTACTCAGCATGACGGTCGGTCCCTCGATCCGCCTGCCCCTTCAGGAGGACCTTCTGTCGCAGCAGCAGGGGACGGTCCTCCACCCGAACCTGTCCAGTCTCCACCTCCATGCGTGGAGATTGAGCGGCGACAGTTGAGGCCATTTGACTTGCCTCCTGAAGTCTGTGATGTCATTCTGGCAGCCAGGCGTCCCTCCACAAAGTCGGTATACGCCTGCCGGTGGAACAGATTTGTGGCATGGTGCACAGCAAAGGCTGTGGATCCCCTTTCTGCCCCTCTATCTGAGGTTCTCCTCTTCCTCCTTTCCCTTGCCCAGCAGGGCTCTGCCCTGGGCACTATCAAGGGCTATCTTTCTGCCCTTTCCGCCTTCTTGAGGCTACCTGATCAGCCATCTTTGTTCAAGTCCCCTATTGTGTTAAGATTCTTAAAGGGCATCACGCACATGTATCCTCCAGCTCCGTTCGTGATGCCTCAGTGGGACTTGAACCTGGTTTTGACTTTCCTGATGTGCGCTCCCTTTGAGCCCCTTCATTCCTGTCCTCTCCGTCTTCTCACCTTAAAGACGGCCTTCCTGGTAGCCATCACCTCTGCCAGGAGAGTGAGTGAGCTCCAGGCTCTTTCTGTTCAACCTCCTTTCTTGTCTGTTCATCCTGATAAGGTGGTTCTTCGGACCAGACCTTCTTTCCTGCCCAAGGTGGTCTCTGCTTTTCACATTGGGCAGTCCGTCACCTTGCCCTCCTTCTTCCCGCCTCCGCATCCTTCAAAGGATGAAGAGCGGCTCCATCGTCTGGACCCAAAACGTGCGCTTTCATTCTATATGGATCGCACACGCCAGTTCCGGGTGGATGACCAACTGTTTGTTGGCTACGTGGGTGAGAAGAAGGGAAGGGCGGTACAGAAACGGACCATCTCTCGGTGGGTCGTCCTGTGCATCAAAGCATGCTACTCTTTGGCTCGGAAGGAGCCTCCTGTTGGGCTGAGGGCCCATTCCACTCGGGCCACGGCGGCTACTACTGCCCTGGGCCGGGGAGTCCCTTTGCAGGACATTTGCCAGGCGGCCACGTGGGCCTCGCTGCACACCTTTGCGAGGCACTACTGCCTGGACGGTCAAGTCCGGAGGGATGGCTTCTTTGGCCGTTCGGTCCTCCAGGACTTTCTGGTGTAGGTTGTATTGGTTCGCAGACCCACCACCGGGGTTGGTATTGCTGGGGTATCTATTCTAAGGTAAGGAATCTAATACTAACCTGTTTCTTTCAGATGAACAAGTTACTTACCTTCGGTAACGATATATCTGTAAGAAACAGTAGTTAGTATTAGATTCCTTACCGCCCCGCCCATCCTCCCCGTTCTGCGAACTGATACCTAGGGTTAGGGACATCCCTTTCAGGGCCCTAGTTTCAAATGGCACCAGTGTTGGTTCTCACATGGCTCTGCGTGTTCTGGCGCGGAAAAGCTGTGTGCAAAGAACTGACGTCAGCGCGCGGAGGCGGCGTCTATATACTCCAGCGACGTCATCACGGCGCACGACGCCGACGACGCGGAGCCGCAGGGGACGCCTGCAGACGACGCCTACCGACGCGCAGGGGTACTGCTACGCAAAAGTTTCCGGATCCAGACTGACGCCTGGGGATATTCTAAGGTAAGGAATCTAATACTAACTACTGTTTCTTACAGATATATCGTTACCGAAGGTAAGTAACTTGTTCTCCAAGCACAACCAGGCCGTCTTTCCGGGGGTGGCGCCTATTGACTGTGGCCTGCGTTTCGCCACCAGCTCTCCAACTGGATGTGCGTGGGGCTATCTACACTTTTGCGCCAGTGCTTCCGGGGGTGCCGCCCATCAGTTCGTGCAACCAGAGTTATAACAATGTAGTAGTAGAGACGGGCCCCTACCAGGGAACTGTGCCAGCCATATGTTTCCTGCAGTTCTGTTTTGCGTCTAGCCCCCTAATATTTCGGTGCGTCACAACAGCCTGCTCAGCTAGATAAGTCCAATCGCTGGCCAGGTCACGCAATATATGCAGCTGTTTGCGTGTGCGTCAGTCGACCTCTCGCACATCCCATATAATCAGGCTTTATTTGGGGCAGACCAGATCGCGGGGGTCCGGCCGCAGCGCAGGCCTCAGCGCAGCGGGGCAATGTGGGACACCTCCTACATGTATTCTCCAAGATCAGCGACTTCTGCGCATCCCTGGTGCTGTGCGCCACGCCAAACGGCAGTGATTAATGCCCCTGCCGAGTCGCCAGAAATCCCCTAGCTTGGGCCGCCTTCAATGTCGCCTTACATCCTGGGGCCACCCGCCACGTTTTCAGTGCAACACTGCCCACGGCAGTTTCCAGCCGATCTTCTCAAGTCCCGTGCCACTGGACACACACACAGTACGACAAAATGGCGGCTGGACCCTCCATCCATTACCAAAGCCGCATGTCATCGGGGGGGGGGGGGGGAAGGGGGGGGGGAATCCCCGGCCACCCCTCTCCTTACTTGTTGTCCATCCGCGGAGCTCCGGTCGTCTGGCAGCACAATAGGGTCGCCCCTCCAGGCGGTCCGGTCACGCAGCTCACCTCAGCAGATGGCCGCCGGCCCGCGACAGTCTGCGGCGTCCGCCTCTGGTGCTCAGTCGCGTCTCTGGCCCAGGATCACAAGTTTACTCAGGTGAAAGTTTGTTGGGTATGTTGGCTTGTATTTTGGATTGTATTCTAAACCCTTTGTCTGTGGTAAGTTTCCTTGTGGTGAATGCCTTAATTCTGTGACAGCCATTGTAGAGGTGAGAGCGAGCAGAAGTGCAAACTTCCACAGATTTGAATTTCAGGTCTGTGCTATGATTGGGTTCAAAAAGAAGTAGCATGAGTTGGCTCAATACAGTATGAAATTGAGGAGTGCTTCACCTGAAGAATGTCCCTAAAGAGAGAATGTTTTATGATCCTCTATGAAAACAAAGATGAGGATGAGTCTTCTGTCCTCCAAAGTCTGGAGATTGCAGCCAAACGAGTTCTGACCTCTGAATACTTGAACACGATCTTGTACAGCTCTGGCACTTATGGTAGCACCTGATGAACCTACATGCAGATGAGGTTAACGCGCCCTTAACTTTGCACCATGTGCTGAATCGTCTTCATTTAGGGTTGTAGGGTTTAGTTGTTGACTGATCACCTGCTTGCTGGAAACTATTCCTGCAATCTGAAGTAATATCAAGATGACTGTATTCTAGGTGGTCAGGAACTTTACCATTGGGCGCAGTGACTTAAGGTCTAAGCGGAGGATTTCTCGGTATATGTACAGCCTCATGTCATTGTACCAACACTGATGTGGTCATGCCAGAGCAATTAGGATCTGGAGTAAAGTGATCATCCTTTCCCTTCCTAAGCATGCTGGGGAATGAGGGGAAATATTGGTAAAGCTTGAGTGAAGACGTTCGACCATGTCATCAAAAAGGCACCACCCTCAGAGCTTGGTTTCCTGAACCTGCTGATGTGATAATAGCATTTTGTGTACCAGTGTGGCAAACAGGTAAGTAATTAGTTGGCCGGCTCCAATTATGAAAGAAGTATACCACTTGGGTTTGATTGAGTTCCCAATTGTGCCATGATACAACATCTTAGAAATTCTCTGTAGTTAAACATCTTTTCCTGAGGAAATCGCGTTTTCATGACAGTTTTTGTGGGGTTTTCACCTCCCTGGGCTTTTTCTTTTTTTTTTTTTTAAACAAGTATGTTGCTGCTTTTTGATAAATACCTAGCCTTTGGAGGGAAGTTGTTGAGGATTGTCAAGCACGGTGTCTGTCTGTTTGTGTCTTTCAATATATAAAGGACTACAGGATTTGTAAACAAAATCTCATGTTTAAGGCTGAGAAACAGGAATGGCGTTCGCCTCAAGAGTAAGAAAGCGCACATGATATGCACAATCTCATCACCTGCATCTACTTCGGGGGCAGCGCTCATCATCCTACCCTTTCTGCTTCCCAAGCGGATGCTTCTGCCACTTCTGAATGCACTCCCAAACACCTTTGAGGAGGTCAACATCAACGAGTGAAAGTTAGATGTTAAGACACACATATGTTAAGAGATTTCTGTGTCAATGTCGAGGGACCTCTTGATGTCTAGGGATATTGCCGCATTTGAGGTGTTCCAGTCTCTAAGCTAAGAATCTTTCCTTTCTCAGCTGTAATGATGGTGTTATCTGTCCATAAAGATATTTGTCCTTTTCTCGCATTCTTTGTTGGAGCCATCTGATGTGGGGGTCGCAGTTTTAGCTGAGGACGATTATCATGCACCTCCTGCTCAGTGCCAACCTCACTGCAGAGTTTCATCTACTCAACAGCCTTTTTTGAGACTCTAGAGCTCGTTCCTCCACCTTGTCAAGAGGATGTCAGGCCTAGAGTGATGAATCATTGAAAATCCAGAGAAAGATCTCCATCTCTGCAGTCTTCTAAACAATGCAGAGAAGAGGGTCCAGAATAGGTTTCACAATACATGGGCCTCATAGGTCTGGTTGCGAAGAAGATTAATCTTCAGACCTCCACTCCAGAAGTCAATATTTCAATTAATTTTCAGGCAATCTACACTAAGCTGCAGTCTTGTGCAGTTGTTCCTGTATTATTGATTCTCACAATGGAGACTTTGACAATCTCATTTTCAGTTTGGGCAGTGAAGAGGCAGCTGGAAAAGGAAACCTAAATTGTGGACATGCACCCCAGGTTTCTAAAGAATTTGGTACCAGCCGATTCCTTAGTAGTGTGTGGAGCAAAAAAAGGTGTGCTCGACATCTCTAAATCCTTCTGAGAAGGAGAACAGCAGATGAAATGATTTCGGATTGAAGGGTTATCAGACTTCAAAAAGCATTGTTGAAGCTGCTAGTTCCTATGCCTTGTTAAGCCTATATAACTGCTATGTTAGGGAATTCTATGAGTTAATTTATGGAATAGCTCTCATGAGAGGAAAGTGAAGAACTAATGGAGTTTTTCAAGGAAGGAATGTTGACATCCTACAGCATCAGTGGAGTATCATGGGACACTGCAGCTCTTGCAAACTTTGCCATGGAGTTTGTGTAAGGTGATCTTCATGGCTTAGACTGACATCATTATGCTTTCAGGCACATCAAAAGATGTTGGAATTGCTGTTAAATGGCTCTGATCTTTTCAGCTGTCAAGGTGATGAAGAAAGCCAGGAAATTAAGTCTGAGGCTCAGTCTTTGTAGTCTTTGGGTTTATAGAGGTGGAAGGAATATCCATAAATCCAGTTTCACTCCTTTGAAAAGCACAGCAACGCTCCTATATTATTTTGTGGAAGAGCAAAAAACAGCAGCAACAACAGCAATTCTGAAAACAAGTATCTTATTGATGAAGTAGTACTCATCATCCGCCCTTTGCTGCTTCAGGTAAGCCCCAAACAAAGCCACCCCTGTGGGTGGGAATGTCTCAACGATCTCCCCGCATGGCAGCAAACTATGAAAAACAAATGGATGCTATTTAAAAAAAATAATAATAATTATCCGGAATTTTATATAGCACAAACTTGACCCGAATCGGATATCGGAGCGCTTTACGTAGCACCAGTTGCGTTACATGAGGACACATTGTTTTTTTTGTTTTGTTGGCACGGAGAGATTAAGTGATTTGCCCAGCATAACAGGATATTCATCGTCATTGCCGAGACTCTATCCCAGTTCCCCAGATTCCAGGGCGACCGCCCTAGCCATTTGGCCAACTCCTCTCCTCTAGGTGCTAGATATTGTGCAGAATGGGTACAGAATCCTGCTATGCTGCAGGGCCAGACCTGCAACTTCGATGCTCATGGAGAAACGAGCAATGGAGTCAGTGTATAAATATCAGTCGAATTAAGAGTTTACTTCTGTTACTTCCTTATCAAGTAGAAAGGTCCCAAATAAGACTATCAACCCAGTTTATATTTTGGGGAAAAAGCAAAAATGGGCGAAAAGCAAAGCTTCATGATATTGGTTCTCCATTACATTTTTCTCCTCTTTAGTCGGTTGATTGAATATGCTCATAGATTTGCAGGATGTTTATTTCCATGTACCCATTTCTGCAAGCCTCATATTTCTCATGAAATAAAAAATCAGCAAAATCACTATATATTCAAAGTTTTTCATTTGGACTAAAGTCAGCATTTGTAGCATTTCCAAAAGTGGTGTTTCAAGAAGAAGCAGCAGGAATAGTCCTTTGCTCACATCTCAGTCTTAGGTAACAAACTATCAAATCCGGTCCTCCTTTTCTTCAGATGGAACATTTCGAACATGTATTACATAAACTATCATTGGGGCACAATGTCCAGAATTTTCTCCCTGTATCCTCAGAAGATTTTAATGGCCTACCCCCCTGCTCTGGCCCGAATCTCTCATGGTACCAAACTGGGGATAATCGTGATTGGACCGAGACTTTCAGATGGTCCATTCTGCCTAACTAGAGTCTCAAGATGAGATTGCATCTTCTGTCCAGGATATCGGGCAGGAATTTTCATCCCAATCTGAGATTACTCAATAATTACTTCCTGTCTTTTGTAGTCCTGCAATATGGAAGCTTGAAGTTGCTTCAAGACTGCATGGCTGGTCTGAGGGAGACGGAGCATCCTTCTACCATGCCTTCACTTACATTCAAGTGGGAGAGGTTCTACAAATTGTGCATCAACAGCTAGTGGATCTAAGAACATGCCAGGAAGAGATTGTATTGACTAATCTTCCTAACCTGGCAAAGTCTAGTTTACAATATCCTTCTATTGGAGTGCAATTGGCTACTGATATCACAAGCCCACCTTTGGTATCACCTATTTCTGCCAACTAAGTAATACTCCTCAGCTGGGCACGTCAATGCTTGATCCTGGGTGTCTGGCTGAATCTGTTACTCATTAGGTGTATTCCCTATTGTAACTACATGCATGTTGTAAAGTTTATGTTGTCATACATGTAGCTCTATTTCTTCTTTTTTCTGTCTTTGTTCTGTTATTGCAATGAAACAGTACAGAAGACTGGCATTCACTGACATCGCAGCTTATCATAAGTCTCAGGCATCCTTCTTCACTGTTCCGGTGATTTAGGATTTTATGGAGGGTCTTAATATTTTCCTCCAATTGGAAGACCTCCTCCATTTGGGGAATTGAACACGGTCCTCCCCAAACTGGTCATGCCTCAATCTGAGCTGCTGAACAAAACGGAATTAAATCGCCTTTTGTGAAAGATGACTTCCTAGTGATAGTTAATTCATCTAGAAGGGTGAGCAAGCTTTAAGTACTTAGCATGGCTGAGCAGTAAAGGGGTTTCCATCATACGAAATTGTCTCTAAAAACTCATCCTTTATTTCTACTCAAAGTTGTTTAGGACTTCCTTTTATACCAGATAGTTTCATTGCTTAACTTTTTCCTGAACCCTACATACCGGGCAGAGAGATTTGTGCATACTCTCAATTTTAAGAGGACATTAAAATATTATTTAGATAGGACTGAAGAGTTCCACAACATCAAGCAACTCTTTGTTAATCATGGTGCCAGATCTGGTTGGCAGCTTTTAAATACCCTTCACCTAAGGATAATTTCCAGTATTATTACTTCTTCTAGTTATCTGGTTAGCCCAGGGCTTATTCCAGCAGGGGAAATGACAGTACTGCAACCATGATGAGCACTGCACCAGGTTTTTACCTAGGAAAGTGACCATTTGTAGATTGGTCCATTCACTAAGCATTTTTTGGTTGGAGTGAATAGATATGGTAAAGGTTCGAATCTGTGACCCTGATCATACTTTTAATGGTGAATTAGCTTAATACTCAAATATACCTTTTCTTGAATATCAGATGGGGAATCCCATGGTGAATGAAATATTACTTGTAATTCTAGTTCAACATGGGTATTCCTTTTGAAGTCATAAAACCTTGCCCACAGATCTTGAACTTGTAACTCAATTTAAACATACTTATGTTCTAAAAACCAAACTGCCTGACACCCTGCTGGACGCGATGGGCTAATGCAGGCTTCTTAGGTTCTTAATAAGAGTTGTGTTTGTGCAGGGTGTACATTGGATGCCATTTCCTCTTTGTAGTGTACCTTACTTAAACTATTTTGAGTGATGCTTTTCTACTAAATTCGTTTTTTCACTAATAGGTTTAAAAAAGAAACGAAAAACAGTAAATGCTGCTGTTTAAGCATGCTTCCTTTTATGAATATGGCGGGAGACATGGGAAATGGTCTTTACATTTGTTTTCAGAAATCTAGCTCAAGCACTGAGATATATTCTACCTTTTATTCAGAGGGAATATTATTGGTTAAGAACTATGACTAAAAGTAACTTTATGGTTCGAGGCATGTGGGCTGTGGGACAGAAGTTGTAACCAGAGATAGTCTATTAAATATTCCTTGCTTGGAGTCTCATGATATGACAGACAGCCACAGTTCTTAAACGGTGACAGTAACCTGGAGTCCAAGTGAAAGAATCTTGACTTGCACCCTTAAAACTAGCATTGGTAAATCAAATTGGTCTAGTCTTCGCAAGTATTTATTAATTTTGACCATTGAAATTTTAACCCATTAAGTGCAAAGCCCATTTTAAGCTTCGCCTACCAGACACCTTTTAGCTGTCTCTTGAGTTAAGCCACACCACCCGTATCAAAAACATACAGTGAAATTTAGCCCGCCCATTGCTGTTTGTTGGTTGATTTATTTGTTAGTCGTTTTCTTGATCCTTTTCTATTGCTTACCTTCCTCTTTTTGTGTTTGCTTCTCCGCTAGAGCATAATCTTTTTGCCGTCCTTTTGATTGGCTAACTTGTATCCTTACACTGGTCACATTAAGGCTGGTAGAGAAATTCTTCCAGAGAAGGTAATTCCTCAGATGCAAACACCAAAGGAATTCCCTGCCCATAGTGCGGGGTGTGACGTTCTCCATTTGCCACACAAGTTACCTGTTATAGAGATGGCCTAAATAGTCGTACTGATCCTTTGACGGTTTCTTTACCCGCTTCAATATTGAGTTGTTCTTGTTACCGTGTAAAAGTTTTTTTACTGCCTTTACTCATGTAAATAGCTTTTTGCCCATTTATGAATTGATATGTTTTAGTTTTGCCTGTCTTAGTTTTATGTTATTGAACAACTGTTTTTATCTTAAACTGTTTCTGCTCATGTAAAGCGCTCTGCTACCCTCTGGTCTAGCCAGCACTATAAAAAACCTTTCAAGTCCTATCTATATTTGTCAAAACATAAAATCCTGCATTATCCTATTGAATATTTAATGAATTGTTTTCTCAATAAACAGGCTACTGACCAAGAGCCACACGCCTACAATGATCGTTCCAAGTGACTCCCCATTGCACCACACAATTAATTTGTGTTATTACTGTCACAATTCTTTGGTATGTTATAATAAAACTATACATGCAGAGTTATGTTTTAGCTCCCAAAGAATTCACACACATTATTTAAACTTGATTCTTCCAAGTGGTTCAATCATTTTCTTCAGTCGTGCTGATGACCCTTGTTTAAATAATCCTTTTGAGGGGTCGAAACGTCAACAACTATTTTTGTTGACTTTTTTTTTTATTATTGATTTAGGATAACTTCTACCCTGAGTGCTTTAAAACATCCATTTATCCTCATCAGTCATTTGTATAAATTAGCTTTTTGTATAGCACTTATGCACTTTATGGACACCCTTTCACTTGCACTGTGCCGCAACGGTAAACATCGGTTACAACAAAGTCGATACAATGCATGCCATTACAACGTGGTCATTGCAACTACAGCGTTGTTGCATCACATTCCATTACAACACAAGTCGTTACACCGATTGCTCTAGGCAGCCAAAGATGTTGGATTTTAAATCCAACACTTTCCCTACTGTTGCACAGACTGGAGTTGGAATAGTAACTTATACTATTCCAAACTCTAGCGCCCCCCAGAGCAAGTCGTTGTAATTACTTGTGTTGTAATGGTATGCATTGTAAACGTGTGCGCTGTAACGTGGTCTGTCAAACTGAATATAAGACATTCTTTAAATGATATATATTTTTTTAATGTATTGAATCCATTCGGTTTCTATCCAAGAATAAACCAATCCACTGATGGTTTTTAGGTCGAGCCTAGGCAGCGCGCACGCGCTTCCTGCAAGTCCGGCTGTAGTCAGTAAAATGACTGTGATCCTGCCTCAGTGAATCCTTCTGCCTACCGTAGGTTCACTTCAGTGTCTCTCTTCTTTGCTTCCTCCTAACTTGTTTGCACAGCTAATGCGTCATTTCCGTTTTTAGCTGAGGAGCAGCGACGAAATACAGTCCCCTTACGCTTCCATTGTTTCGTTGTTTGTGTTTTGAATTGTTTCCTGCCTCTGCTTGTGCTCTGATGTGTTTCTGCCCCTGTTTTCTAAAATGAAGCTTTACTTCCTCTACGCATTCACCCGACAGGAGTTTGTTTGCAGGCATTCTGCATTTGTCACACCGTTCGTGGATGCCGGGCTTCATGTGATTCTTGTTTATTTTGTTTGTGTTTTTTTGGGGGACTTCTTGGAATTGGCTTGCGTTTGTGTTGTTAATTTTTTGGGGGCTTGAAAAGGCATTCTTATCAGTGTTTGGGTTTCTTTTAAGGTGGCGTTTAAATAATTTTTGCTTCGAAAAGGGATTTATACGTTCACTCCCGATCACGTTTCATCTGTCTTTCTTTTGAGTTTGTGTTGAAATATTTTTGGTGCTTCAAAAAGTATTCATACGCTACGATCAAGTGCACCCTCAGCAGTCTGTCCGGGGCACAAGCAGGGACTGACTTGAGTGCTCCCGATCCTCGCGCACTCCGTAGTCTTCCCTCTGCCAAAGCAGGCATCCACTTCTGTGCTCCCTCGTTGTTTTATCTTGCCGCTACTCCAATGAGATGCACGTTTGAAGTTGCAGTTCCCTTGAGTCTCCATGCAGTCCTATTTGCTATCTTGACTTGGGTAAGAATCACATTGGTTTCTACTTCTTGAGTTTGCGTCTTGGAATTACAGCACTTTCAGTTTGCTGCTTGTTTTGAAACACAAATTCGGGCAATTTAAGGAACTCTGTGGCTTTATACATGTAGTCTGTAAGCATGGTTTTCAATGAGATGGCCCAAAAACTACAATTGGGCATCATACAAGACTCATTATACTGTTATTTACTAGTGGTTTTAGGCTTATGATTTTCTCTTGTAGTGGCAAAGGGTTTGTAATCTGCTTATGACTTGTACATGCATACAGGGTTTTTTTAAGACCGTTTTTCTTGGCCAAGTCTTTCATGATCAAAAATCTTGTTTGTAGTTTTGTTGTTGATGTGCATTTTCATAAGTTATGACAAAGGACCTTTTTGGTCCGAAATGCATTGAAGTCGTTGACAGGGGTCATTAAAGTGTGCACTATGCCAAGGTTTCTGAAAATAATCACTATGATTTACGGTCATGGTCTGATTCTTAAGGAATCCAGTTATGATGCAATGCCTTGTGTTTGAGAGAATACAGTATAAGATGCTCCACTTTACCTTCTCTCTGTAGTGCGCTGCAACTTCGTCCACTACATGTACTTGTGATGTACCTAAAACACATAAATCTTGGTTGATATATTGATCACGTTATTGTATTTTAAACTACATGTAGGTTACTCCCAGTTATGTATTTGTAAAAGAAATTTGCTCGCTCCTCATGAGTTACGTGATTGCGTTTTATCTCTTCATTTGTTTGTAGTTTAACCATTAAGTATTTGGTCAGGGTAGTAAACTAATTTACTGCATGCTGATTTGTGCTGTTCAGCACCTGGTTTCATCCTATGAGTTTATTGTAAGTTCTTGTCCATTTAATTGATCTACTTTGTTAGGTCTCGCCTGAAACAGCACACAAGAGATCTTGTGTTCGAGGGGTTTGGAGCCCGCTCATTGCTTTCCATTTATTAGTTTCACACATTTCCAAGCCACACCACATAATTCGACATGAGACCACATAATTCTACTCAACAACACCATTACACAACACTCGACATACATCCAATCCACACCACAGAATTCCACATCATATCCCAAAATTCACAGCACACCACATAATTAAACTCCACTACATGCCACTCCACAACACCAAATACCATTCCACATTATTACACTCCATAACCCAAATCCCACTACACATAATTCCAGCGCACTCAATACCACATAATTACTATTCACATAATTCCACAGGCACACCATGCCACATAATTCCAATACACAAATCCACTGCATACCACACAATTCAACATCTAACAATTCTAATCCAACCAATATAATTCCCCTACACACCACATACATATACTCCATAACTCATGAGTAAAAGAACTTGTAATTTACAGCGCCAACAGCTGTAACACAATCAAATGCGAGACCTAGTGCATTTCTAATGCTTGTTTACTTATTGCCACTGAAGTTGAGGCTTGCCTTCCCCCATAGGGACCTTTTGTTTCATTATTAATTGTTTTTACCTGGTCCCAGGGTTACTGGATTGCCCCTGTTTTAGGTCTCGTCTACGCAGCACGCATGTGCTGCACAGGAGGGCCTTTAGCCGTCGCTCTTCACTTTTTCAAGCACTGCACTCATGCTTGTAGCGGCATCCACCTTGCAGGAGCGCGCAGCGGCGAGCCACAAGCAACAGTGCAGTGCTTGAAAAAGTGAAGACTGCTCTCGCGTCCACGAGTCTTGGTTTACTTTGCACGCACTTTATGGCTGCTCCGAGTGCCTTTACCTTGCTTCAACGCTCCTCCCTCACCACAGAGCGCATCTACGCAAGATGCAACTTGCACAATTCAAACTGGCTTGAAGGAAAGCTCCCATCACGCTAGAAAAATGGAACACAAACGTCTCCACAGCAGATGAATTAAAATCAACCCACGCACTCCACCAAATCACCCCTAAAGTTTACGCGGCTCGACCATGAGAGCAAACGCTGCTACTTGTTTGTCTTTACTCATGTTAGACTTTGACAACTTTAGCTGTACGTGGAGAACCTCTAATGTTCTTCATTTATGTTACCTAATTACACTTGTGTTACCTTCCGGTCTCTTTGTAGCGCTCCCCCTGACAGGTGGCGCAAGTTGAGGCAGTCTCTGCCCCGTGCGGCTGATAGAAGCCCGAACCTCACACCGCAGCGATGCCCAAACTCCCACCTACCTCCCGCACCCTAATGGGCCTTTGGCACTCCTGACGCCCGCATCGCCCTGCCACCTCCCTCTCCCCGCGATGACTGCAGTGCCCTCCCACCTCACTCCCTCATGGGCCATTTGGCACTCCTGACACCCGCAGCTCCGTGTCACCTCCCTCCCACCTCCAGTGATGACCCCATTGCCCTCCCACCTCCCTCCCGCATGCAAAGACCCTTTGGCACTCCTGGCGCCCGCATCCCCCTGCCAACTCACTCTCCGCACCAGTGATGACCACAGTGCCCTCCCACCTCACTCCCTTTGGTACTCCTGACGCCCGCAGATCCCTGTCACCACCCTCCCACCTCCAGCGATGCCCTTAAAGCCCACACATTGCCCGGCATCATCACAGCGAGGTGGGCTGAGGGTGAGGAGGTTCGTGGAGGGCTGGGGCACAGGCTGTGAAAATGGCGGACTTCCTATGACATCACTCCCACTGAGTTAGAAGCTAGTCTCCTGCCTTTTACCAATACTAGTATAACAAGTGCTTTAAGTGGGTTGAAAAACTGGGGGGAGGGGTCTCTCAAAGGGAAGTGGCCGATATAATTAGGCCGTGGCATAAAACACCTACGCTACAAATCTGTGCTTAGCATAGTGAGCCACTGGACTACTATTTTGCTGCTTCTGCCATTGCACCCAGATCTGTAATACAACAAGTAACATTTATAACACTTATAAGGTCCCAAAAGCGAGACCTATTGGCTATGCCAATGCTTGTTTGAGTATGCTGTGGTGTGCTGAAGCAAAATGTGGAAAACTATTAAACAGACCAATGTATTGTGGGCATTTGCTAAAAGACCTTGTATGTTGTATTTTGAATAGGATATAGGCGAGCCCTATATCAATTGTAAAAATAGTGAACATGAAGGAGTTTTAAATGGGAACGTTGAGGAGTTGAAAATTACATGAACTACATTTCAAAAGAATCGTTTCCCTGTCTGGCGTGACAAAGGTTTCAGAGCTAACGGCACGGTTTCTGAGGGCTGTATGACATGATTGCCTTGATAGGTATTTCTGAAAATAGTCACCCAGAGCTGTGCAAGCCAGTTGATTGACCTTGCATTAGATGCAGGAGTTTATGGAATCCCATTAATTTTCAGGTATCCTTTTCAAATTGCAGCATCGATCCCCTAGATCAACTTCTCAGTAAATTGCGTTAGTTCTCATGTTTTTAGTTGCTTTTTAATGTATCTGCCATTGGTAAACATACATGTAACACCCAAAGGCACTCGGCTCAAGGAACCTTTTGTGTTATTTAAAATTTTATTGATTTTATGTATGTTTCTTTAATTTTGTATTTTGAAATATCTTTCAATTACAGTTTTTGAGAACCCACAGGTGAATTAGCAGACCAGTCTAGGAAAGTACTTGGTGTATTCTTGTTTAGTTCCTAATTCTCTCACTACACTTGCTAACTCGTTTCTTTTTAACTTTCAGATGCTTCTTTGACAAGACCACTGCACCATCAAACCTCTGCATGCCCTCACTCTCATGGAAACCCACCACCCCAGTCACAGCCTCAGCCACAAGTGGATTATGTGATTGCTCACCCCGTACACACCTTTCTCCCCTCAATCTCCACCCATGCCTCCACACACACTGTACAACCTCCACCACCTCCACAGGCCCATAATTTAGCTAACACAGCAGCTCCTATTCCTCAGCACCTTTCCGCATCCCACCAGTCAATTTCCCACCACATCCCCACAGCAGCACCTACAGCACAGAGACTGCACCCACATGAAGTGATCCAGAGGATGGAGGTTCAGAGAAGGCGGCTACTTCAGCATCCGACGTATGTTCTAGTAAATCTTTTATGCCCGAAACGTGTCAGGAAAGTAGCCATTTCGTAACATTGTCTAGGTCCAACATGTATGTGAGGCATGCATGGTGCCATGACGTCCCCAAGATCTGAACACATTGTGGCATTTTGTGGTCAATGGCCATTTTGTTTTTACATTAGTTTCCAGAATGTCTTGAAATTAATGAATGATTACATTTATGCTATGCTTTTTAATATGTGTTTTTTGAGAGAAGGCCTTTATCCTTCAGTTTATTCTTTGTCCTCTAATTTCTTCGAAAAGAGTCTACTGAGGTCCTATTAATTAATCTTTCATTTCCGTTGGTGGCACAGAAGGAAATTGTTTTTGATGGCTATTTTTGTTTATACGTGGTGAATGCTTATTTTTCTGGGAAATTAACTTTGGTTTGAAAGTTATTCAGCATTTGGGAAGACTCTTAAAATGTATTTAATTTAAATACCAGTTAATGTATTATTCATTAATCATTAGTTCACTATTTTGCAAGTTGGACACATTCTATGGCAAGGGTGTATGAACTCCTTTCTAAGAGGAAGAACTTCCATGTTATATTTAGTTGTTGTCTAATGCCTAAATAAGGCTGGCATTGTGCTACTTGTAGTGAAGGTTGGCTAGTCTGTGCATTGGATTATTTTAAGTTTCTCAGTGTTGTTCTGTTGGCCACACACTAGAAGCTTTGGCCTATTTTCATTTGTGTGAAAGCACTGCCATCTGTACTGCTCCTGCCTTTAAAAAAAGATGTTGTATTAAAAGCATGCAACCAAAAAAATGGCAGATGATCAGCTGGACGAATTTGGTGCAGGAGCTTGACCTGCTGCTTGCATGTCTTATCTACAGTTAGCATCTAGACCGTCGCTCCTGGTATAGGGGTGTGCTGGTCTGTAAGTTAATCTTTGTCATGACAGAATATCTCTTATGGCTTTGACTCCAGGCTTACGTGGAATGGATTTGTAGGCCTTCTGGTAGTGTGTAGTAATGCATAACACTATCCATCTGGCTATGGAATTCTAAGAGGTTGCTAATCCAGTGCCAGTAGCCCTACTGTGAACATGAACCAACTAAATAGTTTTTGGTTTAGTCAAGATTACACCCAAGGGCTTTTTACCCATCAGAGCTCTTAACATTTCTCTCTGCTAGTTAGGCAACATTAAGGAAAAAATGGAAGGGAAATCATTTATGTGGAAGTCTGAAATTTAGTCCGTAATAAAGGGTCCTTTTTAATGAACATCTTATTATAGCCATTGTTAAGGGCTACATTGGCTATTAAAAACCCACTATTTTAGCTATTGGCTTGAGCTGTAAGCAAGGATTTTAGAGAGGAAGAGGTCATTTAACAGCCAGAACAGCCCAGGCAGAGGGCCTGTGAAGCAATTTGAACATTAACCACGAAGATAGTAAAACGTTGTAAAATAAACGGAGGAAAATAATAATACAAATAATGGAGCAGAAGGCTTTTTTATTGACCCTCTGGCACTCCATTGCTTTCAGTGAACAACATTTCAGCATTCCAATATGGAATACAATGTTGGGCTCTTGGTAACAAAGGGTCTGTATTTTCCTCTCATTTCTGGATAGAAATCCAGGCTGCTGACTTCTGAGACAGGTATCGAAGATTGGATTTGTACACAGTTTCAAATGCAGGCACCATCTCTTTGGAAAAGATTACATTCAGTTTCAGGGGTACAGATGGGTAGCAGGTTTTTTTTATTACACAATTTAAAAGTTCCTTGAACTGCAATGGTGTTAAAGTATTTTTGTCTGATGGGGGCATGTGGTGTAAGATGCAATGACTGCTAGATTAATATTTGTGTGAACATTACAAAGTAGATTTTGGAAAATGAAAGTATGCTAGTACGGTCTCTTGCCGACACGTCTGGTCAAACTTCTTTACAAAATGTAGAAGCACTTTCATTTTGTGGTCCAGAAAGATTTTGTAGCCAAATGTACGGCCTCCCACAATGTTTTTGTGCTCTTGAGGCAGCATATATAACAATATTGTAGTTTTCAGGCACGCACCTGTCGGCTCACTGATTGAAGATGTGATGTTTCTGCCAGTTATCCTGGGCACAAAGTCTGATGTGTATGCCATTGTTTTTTTGGGTTAATCTAACAAAAGAAGTAGGACTTGGTATCACTATTAGCCTGATGATGGATTTCATTGTCTAGCTTGAGTTTGGTTACAGCATTCAGAAGTACCTCATTTGGGGGAGGGCCATACCGAAATCCATAAAGTCCACATTTTTAAGCGCACAATCACCCGTAAGGGTCTCTAGGCGCTGGGGGCCGTCGGGAAGATTAAGCGAGCTATTGCCCAGAGTCACATGGTGCTGGGCTAACCTGCCGCCGGAGCCGGGGATCGAACCGTGGTCCCCAGATTCCAGCGTCAGTCGCCCTGGCCGCGGCGCCACACCTCTCCCTAATCCATATGAACCTACAGATAAATAGAACTTTTCCATAGATCTTGCTAAGGAATACCTCGACACAAATGGGGCAACATGGAGTAGGCTTCTAGTGTTTTGGCTTACTGGGCCCTGCCGGCCACCACTCAAATGGCTTCTGATCTCATGGGGTGAGGGCCCTAGTGCTCTCGGATGTCAAACATACTTCAGAGCCGCGATAGCACAAGAACGTTCTTGATCCTGATCGGGCGGCAAGGCTGAAACATAGGAATGGCAGTGTCGGTGTTGAAGCTGCTGGAGTCACCAGAGCTGCAGGATTGGGTCTGCCCTTTCGGAGTGACCCAGGCAGTGCTAGAGAACGACTTAAGTGTCAGACGATGGAGCTGGGAATTCTTGCTGAATCTTTCAGCATCAGAAGCTGCTCGAACAACAAGGAAGAGCCCAGTATCCGGAAAGTAATACTATGACTTCCAAAGGGCACAGAATCGAGACATTATTCATTGAGCAAGAAAACATATTAGTAGCATTTGTTGCCTGCAGATATATATGCTATGTACACTCCTGCCATCTAGTGTCGGGCCAGGACTTTGCAAGTTGTTTTTTTCGAGGAAGTTTTGTGGACGGTGTCGGAAAGTGGGTTTCTGTTGCAGTAACGCCCCCTCCAAACACACCCTCTTTGCCAAATTTCTGATGCACTTTGAGTGTGCACTGGGTCCCTACTAATCAGGTTCTCAGGACCTGTGTTCTTTTCCAAAACTGTACCAATGCTTCCACAATTGCCCATCCTCCAGCCCACATATAAGTCCTTTGCAAAAGGTACCAGTGGTACCAAGGGCTTTGTGACAAGAGACTGTCCCTTATTTATTTATTTATTTATTCAAAGTTTTATATAGCGCGAACAAGATCCTTACAGATATCAGAGCGCTTCACAAAGACAGGGTAGGGGCAGTAGGAATGAACAGAGATAATGGGAGCAGTGTAGTAGTCACTAACATGATAGGATAATAATAACATACATAAAACATATCAATATACAATCAGGTAAACCAGTAATATAAGACGGCACAAGTCATTGATCCCACTACAGCGGTGTTCAGGTACACCTTGGGTGTGTGGAAGGCTTATACCAATGTTTTAGTATAGAGATAGCACTGAGTGGGGGCATCGGGAGAGTGAATCAGTGCTGCAGCATATATTGTGCCACCCTAAGCGACCCCACACCTAACACATACACACTGCCATTTCAGGCTATGTGTTGTGGTATAACTAAACTAAGAGAGTCGATATGGCATACTTTCCTGGGTGCCATGCCTACACACCACTGCCTTTGGCATAGGTAGCTCGCCCCTCTGCAGGCCTTACAGCCCTAAGACAGGGGGCACTATTCCACAGGTGAGGGCATAGCTGCATGAGCAGTATACTCCTGCAGTGTCTGAGTCCATTCTTGGACACTGTAAGTACAGTGAAGTCATTTTGAGTACGTGGGCTGGGAGGATGTCAACACAAACTCCACAGCTCCATGACGGCTTTACTGAAGACTGAAAGGTTTGGTATCAAACTTCTCAGCATAATAATTCCACACTGATGCCAGTGTTGGATTTATCATAAAATACACTCCGAGGGCATCTTAGAGAAATGCCCCCTGAAAAACGACCAGCTTCTAGTGTTTTGGCTTACTGGTCCCTGCCAGCCACCACGTAAATGGCTTCTGACCTCATGGGATGAGGGCCCTAGTGCTCTCGGATGTCAAACATACTTCAGAGCCGCGATAGCACAAGAACGTTCTTGATCCTGATCGGGCGACAAGGCCGAAATATAGAAATAGGAATGGCACGACACAACACAGGCACCGAAGCACAAATTGGAATTGACTGATGCTTCATCACCGAAGAAAATCAAACTGACTTTGACATCAGACAAGCTATTGAATCTGAAAGAGCACTCTGGCCTCGAGCCACTCAGACTACAAAAAAGCATTGGCACCGAGAAAAGAGAAGGATCATGGTAAGACTTCATACCGAAGAAAAAACATGTTTCTGTTCCGCTCAAAATAAAGACTCCATGGCCTTACTACCAGTGCTGGGGAGAGCAAAACACAAGTACCAATTGAAGAAGAGGGAAATGTGTTCAAGAACTGCCCATATATGCGCAAAAGAAGCATTGAGACTCTTCAAAACGGCAAGTGCAAGACATTGAAGTTCCATAGCCTCCACCAACGCGAGTAGCAACTGAACATAATGCCAAAAGCATCCTGACATTCAGTCAGCCAGGATCCCCAGAAACAAGATCACACTCCTCAACATAGAAAAAGGTGGAGGGGATGCACCTCAACAAGATTGTGACACAGATGACCCACATTTAAATTTAAACATGGGGATACCCACCATAGCCCAGACCCATGGCATAATTGACATGGTACTGCCTGGTAATGATATTGAAGCACCAATCCCAGCAAAAGCATCACCACCAGATGGCACGTTATGGTATCATCCAAAGGGCTGCAGAGTACCGCTAACTTCCTATGCACACAACAGAGGAATTAACTGACTACTTAATAGAAACACTGTTGCCCACTGAACCACAGTGCAATGCCATCCAATGATTTGATCTGTCTCGCATGTCTCAAAGGACACATTTAAAGACCCAGTAAAATTCAGGATACTCACACAACGCATTAAAGGAAATACAGGCCTTCCCCTACAGACCCAATATATATATCAGGTTTATGAAAATGCATACAATTAATGACCAATGAATGAATGAATGAATGCATGCATGGATGTGGCCTGTTTGCTAATAATTTAAATATTTCATATCTTTCTATGCACAATGATATGTCCAAATATGTTTAATAGTTATGTGTAATATGTTACTTTGTCAATTTAAAAATGTGCTTATTTTCAGTTTGCTCACATTGGTTGGGGGGTTTTCAGTATTTCTGTTGTTGTTTTAATGTATATGAATTTTTGGTTATCGAAAAAATCATATTTCATGCAAATGGAGTGGAACTATCTATAATCAATAATCAATGTAACTTCATAAATAGGCGAATTTAATTCAGCGAGGGAATGACATTACTCCAACTGTTTTAAAGGTGGGGGTCTCCCCCACCTTTACACCATGTAAAGTGTTTTCTCTTGAATGTGTCAGGTTGTTGATTCTGATGTGTGATTTTCAGCTGTGCAGTGTGCTGTTCCAGTCAATTGCTTCCATCCTCCTCCTCGCACACTTGTCCAGTGTTCTAGTTCTGATATTCTGATCTCAGCTGCACCATGTATACCACCTTGTCAGTGACCAGCACCCCATGTTTGAGATAATTCTCAGGCAACTAAACCCAATACCAGAGTGTTTGTAAACTTCTCTACAGCTCCTTGGAGTTAGTTGTGGGCCACAGCAAATAACTGAGAATAACATCAAGTATTATGTAGCATTCCTGTTTAGGGTTGTGTGCTATGGCGTATAGCATTTCCACCATTATGATCTACAGAGATGCAGGACTCTAGGCTTACACCAGCATGCCCTCCTTTTCTACTATATGAAAAGGGCGAGTGGACCAATTTACCTCCATGCCATGGGAATTATTGTTATCTATCTCCCAAGAGTAGGTCTGAACAGAAAGGGTTTAGCTGTGAGTAATGTACGGGTGCTCACAATCTGTTAGTCTCTAGAGTCCTCGTCTGTGGCTAGCAGTTGTGAGAGCAGTTGTGGTGTTTCTTATGGACTGAATGCATTCCGAACTGAGGAAAGGTGCATAAATGTGTTAGAGTGAAATGGAGGATGTGCCCTGTTCCACACTGTCAGTAGAGGTGAAATAGTTAGTGATCAGGGAAAATGGCTGCTAGAGTCGGAAGCGCAGGATGGCGTAAGTTACCCAAGTGTATCAGTAAGGGAACGGTGTTTGCCGCCGCCACACTACACGGCTTTTCACTCCCCCCAAACTGTTATCGAATAAATTGTTCTTTTCCTCAGTTTACATTGTTCTTTCGGTATGGATGTATGCTTCCTCTTCTCTGATTGGACACTAATAATGCGTTCTTTCCAGACGTGCTCATGAACGCCCACCCCCGCATCCTCATCGAATGCACCCCAACTACGGACATGGTCACCACATTCAGGTGCCTCAGACCATGTCATCGCACGCTCGACAAGCTGCAGAGAGAGCTGCCTGGTACGTAATGACATATCAGTCTACGTATTTATTTCGTTGTTCAGTTGTGTGGCGACTTAATGTGTGGACTGCTATTCACACACGTGAAGTCTATCACTCAGCGTTACAAAGAAAGTTCATGATTTACAGCAGCATGTGTACATTACTGAAAACGGTAGACGGGTAAGTAGTAAGCACTTTTACGGGGCGGAGTGTACCCAGGATTCCACACTTCGTTTAATGCAATGCCCTATTAATTTTCTGTTTTTATGGAGGTGTTTTTCTTGAAATCAAAAATCTATTAGTTCGTATTTACTAGGGAAAAAAAGCATAATAAAAGATGGAGGTGGTCATCTTAGGAACTTTTTGAATGGCGTCCATGAATTTGGAGCAGAATAAAAAAGCAGCAAGGACAGGAACATAAAACAGCACTGCACTTTACATCCATTTAAACGTGTTTTTCATGGTTTCTCTACTTTTAAATGCTTTTTTAAAGGCCTTTTGATTTGTACTTACTCCCCAAAATACGTCAAATTGCATCATAGGACTAGACCTGCCACTGAACAAAATCTTCCCTGAGTATTGGAATGTTCCCTAACCTTTATGGCTTCCTAGATGAATGAAACCTTTGACCTCTGCTGGGCTGAGTTCGTTCTCTCCCTACTTCTCACGCACCACAAACGTTTCCACCTAAAACAAAAAGCACAAAGTATGCGTGTGAGAGAATGTTTTCTTTAAGTTAGAAAGGCTTACTTCACAATTACAACTTGAGGGACTTAAAGTCTATTTTAACGAAAATTCAGGTAGTGTGAGCTCATATCTGATGGACCTGGACTGTTTTCATGGTGATCTCTATTATTTAACAATTTTTCCTGCGTCCTCGGCTGCAGTTGCATTCAGTTGTATATTTAATTCACGCCCTTTCAACGGTTTACCCCAAGTGAAGCTAGGTCTATATAACATCATAATAAAACACAGTCTGCTATACTCCGTGTGCAGTAGAGTGAAGTCGTCTTTTTTGTATTTACATTCAGAGATATCAGTCTTTTAGTACAGTTTCGTTTACATCCTGTTAATGGACCTGAGGATGCTTAACATCATTTCACAGTTTATCAAGTATTCTGTCACGTTTCATGTTTAGTGGCCCTGGGTTAAACAGGGAATAAGTCAACGGCTTTGGCTCCGGGCTGCTGCACATATCTATAGAATATTCATTGGCACAATAATATTTTATCACGCCGTCAAGCAAAAAAAAAAAATGTTAAATGGGCTACCCAACCACAGAAAAATATAGAATAAGGGCCCAAAGATGCAGTGTTCAGTTACGAGATTCACTTGTTAGCAATGGGTTCAGTTCAACAACAAACCAGTTATTTCTTCAGTTGGTCACCAGTAACGGAAACAAGAGGCTTAAAGAATCTGGACTTTGGCTAGCACCCAGAGTAGGTCCCCCATGATTCCCTAATTTATGGATGTGTACAAAAAGGAGGGAGTAATTGATCCAAAGGGATCAATGGGGGCGTGATTACCACTCTAGGGAGAGCGGAAGGTCCAGCCTCAGTCCGTGCCCACAATAAGTATATTAATCAAAAGGTTGACAAGGCTGTTCCTCAGGAGTGGACGGGAAAAGTGATGCACTGGTCAAGGGAAAAAGTGGTGGTTAAACGGTGATAGCCTCCCACTGGGTATCCATTGTGTTGGATATGTTTGCCTCACACACCCTTGCAGGTGTCATGCTTCATCATAGGCGTTGCTCCTCGTCAGGTAGGCGGTGCAATTCCCAACGGGCTCACCTCAAAGAGGGGCTCTTTAGCGGAGATCTTTTGAATCCAACTGCCTATGGGTGAAGTGTGGGTATGGGGCCTTAAGGTTTGCAGACATGAGTGTGAGTTAAAATGTAGCGCAGGGTACCTGAGACTACTTTATTCGGGTGGTCCCTCGTTACAATTAAAAGGGTGAGGCTAGACTAGACTTGGCTGGAAATTAATGTTTCCTTATTCTAGACTAGATTTAGAAGTTATAAAAATGGTCGACATGTTTCTCGCTGTGTAACAATGACTGCGATTCATCCTGACCTATGTGGTAAAGTCTACAAAGGAAAGATATTTATGTCAGAAAGTGTATCTTTTAAACAGTAATTGGGAGGATTTTACCTCAATTATGCTGTTCCTTGCCTAAAGGTCAGTAATGATTTTCCCCATCAAGCCCGTGCTCGGCGGATTGAGTGGTAGGCAAAAGGCCCTTTACACAGAGAGAAGTAGCCTACTAACCAGAGGCACCTCTTTTGATGTACCACCCGCCGAGTATTGATGGGGAAAATCATTACTGACCTTTAGGCAAGGAACAGCATAATTGAGGTAAAATCCTCCCAATTACTGTTTAAAAGATACACTTTCTGACATAAATACCTTTCCTTTGTAGACTTTACCACATAGGTCCTGATGAATCGCAGTCATTGTTACACAGCGAGAAACATGTCGACCATTTTTATACCTTCTAAATCTAGTCTAGAATAAGGAAACATTAATTTCCAGCCAAGTCGAGTCTAGCCTCACCCTTTTAATTGTAACGAGGGACCACCCGAATAAAGTAGTCTCAGGTACCCTGCGCTACATTTTAACTCACACTCATGTCTGCAAACCTTAAGGCCCCATACCCACACTTCACCCATAGGCAGTTGGATTCAAAAGATCTCCGCTAAAGAGCCCCTCTTTGAGGTGAGCCCGTTGGGAATTGCACCGCCTACCTGACGAGGAGCAACGCCTATGCTGAAGCATGACACCTGCAAGGGTGTGTGAGGCAAACATATCCAACACAATGGATACCCAGTGGGAGGCTATCACCGTTTAACCACCACTTTTTCCCTTGACCAGTGCATCACTTTTTCCGTCCACTCCTGAGGAACATCCTTGTCAACCTTTTGAATAATATCCCTAATTTATGGAACCATATCTTGTGAAAGGTGGCGCACAATTGAAATATTCTGTGTAACCTAGGGGTACCAGCAAGTCCATAGGTGTCTAATTGTGGCTCTTATTAGCAATTGAGATTTAAGGCAAGCTCCAGTGGTGCATTTAACCCCTTCGAGGCTGATGACGAGCTCAGCTCGTCATGAGTTTTACATGCCGTGCGCTCATGACGAGCTGAGCTCGTCATGAACCGCGGGGTTTTTAAAACTTCAGCGCGCAGGGGGGAAAACCGCCGCGCGCATGAGGTTAAACCATATTTCTGGAACTGTAAAGCTACGAAGATAAATGTTTTTCTGAGATCAGTGCAACTACCATCTTCTAATATAAGACTAACTTAAGGTCTACAATGAAAATTCTGTGGACTAGTTGTATTGCAAGTTCCCAAAAAGCGAGTGTAGGAAAGTGCCCCCTTCTGCATGGTTAACCCCTAACTTTTTCCAGATGCCTGATGCTAACTTGACTGAGTGGGACCTAGCTCCCTGCCAATCAGGTTCTCAGGGCCTGTGTTCTTTCCCAAAACTGTACCTTTGTTCCCACAATTGGCACACCTCTAGGCCACCTGTAAGTCCCTTGTAAGAGGTACCCTTGGTACGAAGGACCTTGTGACCAGAGAGGGCATCTGAGGGCAGCAGCATGTATTATGTCACCCACACACTGCAATTGCAAGCTGCGTGTTTTGGTGCAGACTAAACTGAAGAGTCGACATGGCTCCCATTCCTGGGTGCCATGCCAACCAACACTGCCTGTGGCATGGGTAAGTCGCCTCTCTAGCAGGCCTTACAACCCTAAAGGCAGGGTGCACCACACCATCGGTGAGGGCATAGCTGCATGAGCAATATGCCCCTAAAGTGTTTGCGCCATTCAAAGACATTGTAAGTGCAGTGAAGCTATTTTGAGTAAAGGGGTTGGGAGTTTGGCATTGCTAACTCCACAGCCCCAGAATGGCTCCACTGAAATCTGGGAAGTTTGGTACCAAATCTCTCAGCACATTAAACCCACACTGATGCAAGTGTGGGATTTAACATATAATGCACTCGAAGGACATCCTTATAGATGCCCCCTGAAAACCGACCAGCCCTGGTGTGGTTCCTGACTGGCTGCCAACCATCTGCCACCACCAGAGAGGTTTCTGGCCCACTGAAACAAAGCCCATCCTGGGCAGAAGTGTCACACCTCCAGGATGGGCAGGGTACACGAAGTGGAAGCTTCTAAGGCCTTTTTTTGGCTTCCCCCAAGCCTTTTGCTGCTATCAGCAACTGGCCTCCACCGGTTGTGACCTCCACTTTGGGCAGGAGAAATCTGTGGGAATACCTAGCCAGGAAGGGAAGTGTGCCCTCTATTGCCAACCCCACCCCCTCAAGTGGGGGAGGCAAAGTGAAGCCCGCATCTTGGTCCCTTCGATCTTGAAGATGAGGGTACTCATCCAATCAGGGAAAGGCATATGCCCCCCTGCCACTGAGGGGTGGCATATTGGGGGGAAGGAGGGAGGTATGACACCCCTGGGAAGGGGCCCATTGGTCCCGACCTGCACACCCTTGTAACGCCCCTAAATCTAGTATTTTGGGGACATCCCTGAAACCTGCCTCTTCAGATACGACGACCCAAGAAGAAGAGCCGTGGAGACAATGACGACAGCTGATTTGTCTCCAGCCCTAAGACCTGGCTCCTCCTCGAGCGACCCTGCTTCCAGAAACCGGCGTGGCCTGCAACCTCAAGTACCTCGGAGGACCTGTGCGGTCTTCAACAAAGACTCCTGTCTCCCATGGACACCGGATTTGTCCACCAAAATAACCAACCCCCAGCCTCTGCTTTTACTCTCATTGTTCAGAAATCCATGATTATTTTTTGTCTCAAACATTGAGATCATGAATACAGGGCTCCTCCTGTACATATGTGTTAAGCAGGGCTCAGAAGAGAAAGGGACTCTTCAGGAGAATCTATACTCACGGAAACCCACAAAGGCTCCTTCATATTCATGTCAGCCAGCTAGCTGCTCATTCATAATATAGCAAAAAGAACAACTGGTGGACAGAATGCAGAACAATATCATACATTCACCCCAGTACAGAGATCTGGGCCTAAATCCATTGTTTCTTTGCTCGACATGCCATACCAGTTTGGACCCAGCCATATTCTAATCAGTCTTGATCCTGCACCCAATGGGAACAGTCCAGCCCGAACTGCCTGGCCAGTTCCTCCCTGGACTGGAAACAAGCATCCTAGGACCGGTTTCGGGCTTTCAGCCCTCATCAGCCAGGATAGCTTGATTCTAGTGGCATGGAGAGTACGGGACTCATGTCTGAGCATACCTGTCCCACTCGTTTGATAAATGCAAAAAGAACAATTGATGGACAGAATGCAGAACAATGTCATACATTCACCCCAGTTCAGAGATCTGGGCTTAAATCCATCGTTTTTGGCTCAACATGCCATTCCAGTTTGGACCCGGCCATATGTAAGTCAGTCTTGATCCTGCGCCCAATGTGAACAGTTCAGCCCGAACTGCCAGGCTTTATGTATTCAAGTGTCCTTTCATTGGGGAAGTGAACACTAAGCAGTACCCACTGAACTATGCACATAACATATTGCTCTTTGATATGCATGGTACATGTTCTTTGCAGCAGGCATATTACCCCTCTGCACTACCTTAGATGAGTAAAACAGCCACTAGACAAAACATGCTCCCATCTCTCTCCAGCAGGTACCTTGATCACCAAAGTTATTTTGGCACTTGTATTGTTGACCGAAACCTGCTGAATATACAAAGAACTTTGCAGTGTTTTTAAAACTCCTGCACTTGTACAATACCGGTCCCCCCCAAACTAAACTGGCCCCCTACCCTTCTAGTCGCCCTGGGAAACGCCTGCTCCTGTCCAGTCAGTACTCCTGCTCATGCTCGATCAACACTCCTGCTTCATCAATTCCCCTGCCTTCTCCTGGCTCGTCACTTCTCCTGCCCTCTTCACTGCTCCTGCCCTCTTCACTGCTCCTGCCCTCTTCACTGCTCCTGCCCTCTTCACTGCTCCTGCCCTCTTCACTGCTCCTGCCCTCTTCACTGCTCCTGCCCTCTTCACTGCTCCTGCCCTCTTCACTGCTCCTGCCCTCTTCACTGCTCCTGCACTCTTCACTGCTCCTGCCCTCTTCACTGCTTCTGCCCTCTTCACTGCTTCTGCCCTCTTCACCGCTCCTGCCCTCTTCACCGCTCCTGCCCTCTTCACCGCTCCTGCCCTCTTCACCGCTCCTGCCCTCTTCACCGCTCCTGCCCTCTTTACCGCTCCTGCCCTCTTTACCGCTCCTGCCCTCTTCACCGCTCCTGCCCTCTTCACCGCTCCTGCCCTCTTCACCGCTCCTGCCCTCTTCACCGCTCCTGCCCTCTTCACCGCTCCTGCCCTCTTCACCGCTCCTGCCCTCTTCACCGCTCCTGCCCTGTTCACCGCTCCTGCCCTGTTCACCGCTCCTGCCCTGTTCACCGCTCCTGTCCGTTCCCCGCTCCTGTCCGGTCATTGATCCTGCTCATGCCTAATCACTGCTTCTTCCCCTTCACCTCTCCTGCCCAGTCACTTCTCCTGCCCCGTCACCTCTTCACCTCTCCTGCCCCGTCACCTCTCCTGCCCTGTCACCTCTCCTGCCCTGTCACCTCTCCTGCCCTGTCACCTCTCCTGCCCTGTCGCCTCTCCTTCCCTGGTGCCTCTCCTGCCCCATCACGCCTCCAGTCCCGTCACTTTCCTGTCTCGTCACTTCTCCTGTCCTGCCACTTTTCCTGCACCGTCACTTCTGCCCCATTCACTGCTGCTGCCCCGTTCACTTCTCCTGGCCCGTCACTTCTCCTGCCCTCTTCACTGCCCCTGCCCTCTTCACTGCCCCTGCCCTCTTCACTGCCCCTGCCCTCTTCACTGCTCCTGCCCTCTTCACCGCTCCTGCGCTTTCAGACCCATTTGACGCCAGTGGAGGGCAGGGTTCGCCATCACCTTCTCCACTGGCGCACCATCACATCGGACAGGCGGGTGCTGAAAATCGTCCGAAGGGGCTACTCCCGCCCCTTCGAGGCGACCCCTCCAGCCATGCCACCGCAGTACCACCACGTGTCGGGGATCACTTGCAACTTATGCACGAGGAAGTTACGGCCCTCTTGGCCAAGGGGGCCATCGAGCGTGTTCCTGGGCCTGAAGTAGGGTGTGGTTGTTACTCCCACTACTTTCTGGTTCCCAAGAAGGGCAAAGGGGGCCTACGCTCTATCTTGGACCTGCGGAACGGCTTCCTCTGGAAGGAGAAGTTCAAGATGCTGACTTTGGCTCAGGTCTGAGCTGCCCTAGACCCCGGAGACTGGATGGTAGCATTGGACTTGCAGGACGCATATTTCCATGTACCCGTCCTGCCGGCCCACCGGCGTTACCTGCGGTTCACGGTAGGTCACGAGCATTTTCAGTTTACCGTGCTCCCCTTTGGCCTTACCAGCGCCCCTCAGGTGTTCACGAAAGTGATGGCGGTGGTCGCAGCTCATCTGCGCAAATTAGGGGTGTCAATCTTCCCCTATCTCGAAGACTGGTTGTTGAAGGCGTGCTCGCCCCAGACAGTCGTCAGCCACCTCCAGACTACGGCCGACCTCCTGCACCTGCTGGGGTTCTCCATCAATGTGCCGAAGTCACACCTGTGTCCCTCTCAGAAGCTCCTCTTCATCGGAGCGGTTCTGGATTCGGCGCAGTTTCGGGTTTATCCTCCCGAACAGCGGGTTCGGGATATTCAGCCTCTGAATCCGATCTTTCAGCCTTTATCCCAAGTCTCGGTCAGGTTGACGCTGCGGCTTCTAGGGCTGATGGACTCCTGCATCCTTCTGGTGCATCACGCCAGGTGGCGGATGCGGGCTCTGCAGTGGGACCTGAAGTTTCAGTGGGCCCAGCATCAGGGCAACCTGTCCGACCACGTCCTGATCTCGGTGGGCACTGCGAGACAGTTGCAGTGGTGGCTCACGGACTGCGACGGGGTCAGTGGCAGATCTTTCTCCCTACCCCAACCGGAGCACGTAGTGGTGACGGACGTGTCCCTCCTGGGATGGGGGGCACATGGGAGAGAGGGAGATCAGAGGCCTCTGGTCTCCGGCGGAGTCTCAGCTCCATATCAACCTTCTGGAGCTGCAGGCGATCTGGCTTGCACTGAAAGCCTTCCTTCCCTCTGTCCGGGGATGTCTATGAACACCTGCACTACACAACACCACCGCCATGTGATACTGCAACAAACAGGGCGGGGTGGGGTCGTGGACCCTTTGTCAGGAGGCTCTGCACCCCTGCAATGGCTGGAACACCAAGGCGTGTCCCTGGTGGTTCAACACCTGGCAGGTTCCCTGAATGCCATGGCGGACAAACTCAGCCGTCGGTGCATGATGGATCACGAATGGCGTCTGAACTCGAACGTGGTGCAAGGTCTCTTTCAGCAGTGGGGAGAGCCTTGGTTAGATCTATTTACCACAGACGACAACGCGCAATGTCTTCAGTTCTGCGCGATTGAATTTCAAAGGTGGCACTCGCTCGGAGACGCTTTTCGTCGCGAGTGAAGCTGCGGTCTGTTGTACGCCTTTCCGCCTATACCACTTCTGCCCAGAGTGCTGAAGAAGATCAGGCGCGATCGGGCCCACGTTATCCTTGTGGCTCCGGACTGGGCACGAAGATACTGGTATCCCGAGCTACTCAGCATGTCAGTCGATCCCCCGATTCGTCTGCCTCTTCAGGAGGGCCTTCTGTCGCAGCAGCAGAGGACGGTCCTCCACCCGAACCTGTCCAGTCTCCACCCCCATGCGTGGAGATTAAGCGGCGACAGTTGAGGCCATTTGACTTGCCTCCTGAAGTCTGTGATGTCATTCTGGCAGCCAGGCGTCCCTCCACAAAATCGGTATATGCCTCTTTATTCTTTCTCTTGCCCAGCAGGGCTCTGCTCTGGGCACTATCAAAGGCTACCTCTCTGCCATTTCATAAGGCTTCCTGATCAGCCCTCTCTTTTCAAGTCCCCTGTTCTAAATAGATTCTTGAAAGGCATCACTCACATGTTTTCTCCTGTTCCTTTCGTGATGCCTCAGTGGGACTTGCACCTTGTTCTGACTTACTTGATGTGTGCTCCCTTCGAGCCACTTCACAATTGCCCTCTTCGTCTTCTAACTCTTAAGACTGCATTCCTAGTTGCCATCACCTCTGCCAGGAGAGTGAGTGAGCTCCAGGCTCTATCTTCTAAGCCTCCTTTCCTTTCTGTCCATCCGGACAAAGTTGTTTTAAGAACGCGTCCTTCTTTCCTGCCCAAGTTGGTTACAGCCTTTCACATCGGGCAGTCCATCACCTTGCCCACCTTCTTTCCGCATTCCTCGAAAGAGGAACAGAGGCTCCACCGCCTGGACCCAAAACGTGCGCTCTCATTCTATCTGGACCGCACACGCCAGTTCCGGGTGGACGACTAGCTCTTTGTTGGTTACGTGGGCGCTAAGAAGTGACTGGCGGTGTACAAACAAACCATTTCTCGATGGGTCGTTTTGTGCATAAAGGCTTGTTATTCACTGGCTAAGAAGGAGCCTCCAGTGGGGCTGTGTGCCCATTCCACTCGGGCCACGGTGGCTACTACTGCCCTGGGTTGGGGAGTCCCTTTGCAGGACATCTGTCAGGCAGCAACGTGGGCCTCGCTGCACACGTTCGCTAGACACTACTGCCTGGACAGCCAAGTCCGGAGAGATGGCTTTTTCGGACGTACTGTTCTCTAGGACTTTGTGGTGTGATCATTGGTTCACAGACCCGCCACTGGGGTTGGTATTGCTGGGGTATCTATTCTAAGGTAAGGAATCTAACACTAACCTGTTTCTTTCAGATGCACAAGTTACTTATCTTCGGTAACGATATATCTGTAAGAAACAGTAGTTAGTGTTAGATTCCTTACCGCCCCACCCATCCTCCCCGTTCTGCGAACCGATATCTAGGGTTAAGGTTCTTCCCTTTGAGGGCCCTAGTTTCATGGCACCAGTGTCGGTTTTTATCATGGCTCTGCGTTTCTGGCACGAAAAAGCTGTGTATAAGAACTGACGTCAGCGCGCGAGGGCGGCGTCTAAGTACTCCGTCATCCCGGCGCCAAGGACTCCGACGACGGACGCCAAGCCGCGGACGACGCCTACCGACGCGCAAGGGCACTGCTACGCAAAACTTTCCGGATCCAGTCTGACGCCTGGGGATATTCCAAGGTAAGGAATCTAACACCATCTACTGTTTCTTACAGATATATCGTTACCGAAGGTATGTAACTTGTGCTTTAGGTCCTTAGTTTTCCCACTTACTTGTTATACTTGTAATTTCTAGAACTGGCTGACACAATTGACCAAAACTTGTTTGATAATTAATATGCCCTATTCCATACAAATTTGCATGCTAAAAAGTGCATAGCGTGCTATCTAGTAATGTTCGGGTACAGAGGTTCTGTAATCTGTTTTTAATCGAAACCCCAAACAATTATTGTTCTGTGTAGCATCTCATGTTTGATACGTGCTTGCTACCCAGGGTAAATGTTGTTTGTAAAATATTTCACCACTCCTGGTAACTGGTTCAAGTAATATAAAAAATTCCTAAAGTAGTATAATAAACTGTTCACTCAGAAGGGTTGTAAAATGATATGGTAACTTCAACTTTATTGTTGTGTGTATCCTAATTGAAATTACCCTATTTTACTGGACATTGAGTTTGTGGTATTTATTGTTTCATACTGAATCTGGAAATATCGCCCACTACCAATATCTCGAGTAAGCCTCCACTTTGCTATTTGTGGAAAGTCGTGTGTCCAAGGTGAATAATCCAGTTAGAGTGCACAGTGCTTCGTCATTGGTAAACAACAGTACCCATCCTGTATCTTTTTCTTGGGTTCCAGGGCTGCCAGTGGCTGCTATGAAAATCACCAGTAGCACAGTGCCACTGTTGCTCCAGCACAGCTGATCGGTAATCTAAGTTACTGGATTTGGAGTCTAGGTTCTTCAGGAGTAGTGATGTTGAGAGGTGAAGGCTTAGTCTGTGATGTGTATTGATAAGGGTTTTAAACTTAGATACTGAAGTATTCAATACGTAACTTGATCTAACTGAATATACAGTCAGTGACATAAGTTGTATTGAGAACAGAATTTAATATAACTTAGATGCTTACAAGAACGTGATGGTGCTATCATATTCTGGGGGCTAGCAAGATGTCTCAAATATTTTTATCGTTTTTTTCTTTATTCCTCTTCCCCCATTGTCAATCTTTCTGCCACCATCAGAGGTTTCCCTGTGAATCCAGTAGACTGGAATGCTCCCACCAAGCCCGCCATATCTTCTAGTGTTCACAAGAGCATCCTTTGTCTCTGTAGATCGGCTCGTAATTGTATAAAGAGTAATTCTTTATTGTTTGATTATTTAAAATCTTACAATATTGCCAATACAAAACATATACTATAATAAATAAAACCATTAAAAAGCAATTGGACCATAACATTCATTACAATTCATTAAACATAATTTTATAACTTAATCTCCCAATTTTGTTTTAGCTATCAATAAAAACCTTACAAAAGCAGCGTTCATACTTATATAATTAAAGTGGAGACACATTTTCAGTGCATGCTAACATGTCCTTATTTCTCGTATATTAAAAGGTAATTTAAGTAAAGTTCTTCTTTCATTATGAAGTCCAGGACAAATACATAGGAGGTGGACAATATTCTCCTCTCAGTTATTACAGAGTCTGCATAGTGTGCAACTCTCCATTTTTTTCCACGGGGGGACATGACTAAGACACGGGAGTATTCCAAATCTCGCTTTAAGAAAAACTTGTTTATTTTTTTCCGACCAGGGTTTTTCCAAATATTCTTGTACCTTCTTTTTTGTATATCCGTTTATTATTGACCATGCATGTTTTCTTTTTGCCAGCCTATCTTTATCATTTACAAGCGATAGTTGGTTTGTTGTTCGATTGACTATTTTTTTAAAGATGCCTTACTTATCGTGTTATTCCAGATTGGCATAACCACAAACTCTTCTATCGCTTCCTTAAGATAATTCCATGCAGGTGACTTCACATTATTATTTATTTCTTGCCATAATAACTGTGATATCTGATTATCATGGTCATTTTTTATCCAATTCCAGGTTTTGATAAAATGACCCTTGCAAAGTATTGATTATTTAAACTGAATTCCAATCTATAACCTAATTTCAATCTCGTAATTGTATATAGAATTAAATCATCAGGCACTAAGTTTAACATCATGTACTTTGGAAAATATTATTCTATGGAGGCTGGTCATGTTGTTTGCCCTCTAAATCTTTAGGGGTTCACAGGTCTTACTAAAACTTATTTACATATACTTACATCTGGTAGTCAGTGTACAATGAAGCAGAGGTGTTACTCAAATTAATATGATAATGATATTTAGGATGCACATCATTTACCCGGAGGTGTCCTGGCGCTAACTAGATCCTCTGGAACTGCTGGCAGAAACAACAAAACTACAAGAACCAGCTCATTGTGAAAAGAGCCACGTTTTTAGCCCTTTTCGAAAGGACAGAAGATCCATAGTGTTTCTTAAATTAAATGGCACATCCTTCCAGGCTTTTTCTGCACAGTGAACAAAACTTTTCCCCCCCATCGGGCTTTTTTTATACGCGGCACTAGGACCAGCTTGACTCCTTTTGACAGCAATGTTCTTTCAGGAGTATACCATGTAAAAAGGGTCAGCCCCGATCGCACCCGATGCCCAGGCTGCTGGTGCAGGGCGACTCTTTGTTTCCTTCTTGAGAAGTTACCAAATAAAGAGACGGGCACTGGAAGTAGGAAGACAAGGAAAAAGGTTTATTACTCATGAGGAGAGCCTGTCATTTGGGACACTCGCATAGTGTCTTCGGGAGGTGCTCTAACAAGTTTCTCTGAGGCTTCGTCTTTTATACACAGGTTTGTGGCACACAGGCATCCTTTATTACAATCAACGCTTTGTATAGTATGAAGGTATTTCAACACGTGGCTACAGTAGGGCCCTTATCCTCCATGCAATAGGAGGGGCTGTCACGCAGCTGAGTGTTCTGCTGATTCCATTGGAATGTGTGTGCCAGATCGAGTCTCAGGGGGTGGGGTGGCCATGATCAATAGTAGCTTCTTCCAAGAGAGACGAGTGCATAAAGTAGTGGGCAATAAACTGTATCCTCAGGCTAAGGGATGACCAGTGGTCCGTACAAACATTCAGGCTCAGAGGAAGAGGTCATCAAAGGAGGGGTATTCATGGAGGGACAGGAGGTGTTGGTCAGGCGCGGGGTGCGATTCTTAGGGACAGAGTCATGCAGGAGGGGTGGGCTCTTGACTCGCGCATGTGGGAGAGGGGCAGCCAGGGTGCATGGGGGAAGCTTGCAGGGTCAGGGAAGGGGCGCTGGCGATCGACCGCAAACTGAGAGACCATGGTCCCTAAAGTGGCTGTCGTGTACGTGTGTGCATGGGTCTATGCTAGTGGGACAACACAGTCAGAGTTTTAACGATATCCATTCTGTTTACACCAAGGGGTACTGTGAACATAAATGAACGCCGCTTATGTACATACACATTGCTATTTTTAACAGTCGCCGCTTTTTACATAAGCACGTTCAATTTCTACACAGTCGATGTGATAGGCAGAATACAATACATGTTAATTCACATCTGTTGGGCTCTTTATACAAGCCTAGAAATCGGCATAATATTTAGTCGGTGTAGAATCAAGAAAAATGTTCCGACACATAAAAATCAAGTTCACATTTTCTCTCTAGTGACATCATATACAGAAAGAACGCTCTGATACCTTCCGGCTTGTCAGTACTATAGGGGATTTTTGGAAAACTAACCACATGAGTGACCGATGAAACATTTCTTAAAAGGCAATACAAAATGGTTGAGGGAGGTATTCAATTCGATACAAGTAATTTAGTCAAGGGGTGAATAGAAAGTTCTGGAAAGGGGAAGGGTCTTTGTCGCAATGTCTTTTAACAGAGTCCGTCTTCTTTAGTTGGCGCTGCTGAGCACCGGCGGTGGAGCTATAGGTCCAGCTCGGATTCGTCCTTACACGTTGCAGGGTGCGATCAGTCCTCTGCTGTTAGATCACAGTCCTGTTTCCTAACTCATTTTCTTAGGGGTGCCTTATGCTGGGCACCTGCGTGTCTTTCTTTTTCCGTGACAAAATCCCAGTCCATAGTCAAATTTTATATGAAAGAGTTTGTTGAATAATCGAGGGAGGAGAGGGCGGAGTGGGGCCAGATCTTCGAACACACCAAGGGACCAAGGGAGCAAAGGACAATGAGCAGGCAGGCCCATCAGTCGGACTCAAAAAGGGACGGGGACTTCAGGCACGAGTGGGTCAGCAAGTCGAGGGCTTCAAGGCAGCCCCTTATTTTCTTCATCAGCTGAACTTGAAAGTTGTGCCTCGTCCCGCGTCTCGTTGCTCTGCGGCTCCACCTTTGGTCGTCACACGTGCTCCATGATCTGTGGCCAGGCTGTGCGTCACGTCCAGCTCCTCTCCTTTGGTGATTGTATCTTTGAATGGGTGAAAAACAAGTTTTTAGAAAAACTGGTCGGGAGAACAGATATACATCTCAATTCCTTCCCTATTCCTGAGTAGGTGGGGGATAGGTTCATCGGTCACAGTCAGAGGTCGTTATTTATGGAGTCTGTAGAAGGGCATTGCATATTGAATTCATAGACTTGTTTGGCGTTCATTCGCGACATATGATAAGAGAAATTGAACTTTTGTACACAATGTATTACGTTACAAAAAATCGAGTCCTTATGGAGAGACTCGTTCTTCCCTTTAACCCAAGTATCGACAATATCACATCTCCCTTCGGGGTCGGCTAATTCTTGCAAGCAGGGGCGTTATCATAGGGTTGATCGGGGGCGCGTGGGTGCTTTTGGACAGGGAGCTGGGGTCGATCGGGGGAAGTGGGGTACTCTGGACATTCGCACTTAGGTGCAAGGGGGTGGGGCAATCGGGGCATTGGGGATCGCATTTTCTAACGAACTGAGAAACAGAAGACCATTGACGTTATAGTTCCCTTATAAAAGGCCAGATTAGGGGACATCCGTCGTCTTACCCGTCCTTTCCTTCATTACCAACTCGGGTTCTATTGTTTGCAGAAGGGAGAGGTAGTAATATGGCAAGTCTCAATCGTTTTGGTCAATTTTGCTGAACACCTTTGCGTTCGAGGAAACCCAATTATGTTTGTGTCGGAGGGACACAACGCCACCATACAAGAAAAAGAGGAAACGGGGGGGCTTCGAGAGAGAGAGAGAGAGAGAGAGAGAGAGAGAGATCGAGAGAGAGAGAGAGAGAGAGAGAGAGAGAGATCGAGAGAGAGAGAGATCGAGAGAGAGAGAGATCGAGAGAGAGAGAGATCGAGAGAGAGAGAGAGATCGAGAGAGAGAGAGATCGAGAGAGAGAGAGATCGAGAGAGAGAGAGAGAGAGAGAGAGAGAGAGAGAGAGAGAGACACTGACTGACTGACTGACTGACTGACTGACTGACTGACTGACTGACTGACTGACTGACTATGAACCATTCGGTACACGTATGCCGTGGGGAGAGAGAGAGATGTGTACAATAATGGTCCATTCAGTGCGCACACAACCTAGAACGGCAGGGGTTAAGTAATGCGTAAACACAAGCGGAGGGACGACGTAGATCCATACATCACGTACACACAAACTCAGACGGGGGAGACAGTACAGGTATTACATAAAAAGATCCAAGACAAAACATAAAACAGTTATTGGCCACAATTATCCTTTTCTGTGTGCTGAGCATCTTTATCATCCTAAGCTCTTTTTACCTTTTTCTTATCTTTTATTCGTTGGCTGCCTCTTACTGGTGGCTTTGATTGTACACACTTACGCCTTTGGCAACTGGTCATGAACTAACCTGGTCGGGCTAATGCTCACGGAGGTTTATTCGAGTCATTTTTAGCAAGTGCGTTTCCAGGCTGATACAACAGTTGGTGTCAATTGGAGAGCAATGGGGCAGCTTTTAGTTATATGCCTATGAGGATGCGGAAAAGGAGGTAGTAGGTTTTCAAATATTGGCAATATCCCTAGTCCTCTCGGCGGAGGATACTTGTGTAACCCCTACCTCGAAATACCCTAAACTTTTCCCTACTTAGTTAAACGTAAGAATGCTTAATCATGTGTTTACATTATTCTTTTTTTGCTTTATTCGGGGTTTGTCGCGGTTAGGTACTATAATCAGACCCCTTTTCCCGTCTCTTCGTCTGTTGGATCACCATTTTCGTCGGCATTCCGAGGTGACCTGCAGAGAGAGGGAAAAGGAGGGAAGGGAGAGCAGGCTACATTGATACGCACTCGCGCGCATAAACCCAGAAAGGTTTTTACTTACTGCGTACTCGGCCTATTTCCAAAGGATGCAGTCACTGCCAACTGGGGCGTTTAAGCCCAGGTGGACCGTTAGTGTGATTTTTCTTATACAGGTAGCATATAAAATATGGGCTAAATACCTGGATCTTCAGCGGTTGCTTTTGGCTGTATAAAAAGGAAAAATACACAACTAAAATTCGACCCTTCATATTTGCAATATTTCTACGTGCTATACCTTTTCAACCCTTTATCTAATCAAGCTTAGTCATTCCACCTACATTTCAGTTATATCGAAAAATAGGGATTATTCATTCAAGACTTTATCAATTTACACGGACAACTATAGTTGCTTTCTCAAAAAATCTTTAATAAGAATGTCGGTGCATAAATACTGGCCTACAACCCCGTGGACCGGCCACGGAGCAGGCTGGAGCGGTAGATGTGGGGATATTTTTATTAGTGAAAGCTTGATGGAGTCGGTGGTCGTTTATTTCATAAATAAAGTGCGAAAAAGCGCAATAAAATCATGTCGAGACTTCAGTGTGAGCGAGTGTCATAAGTGTTGGGCTTCCAACTTTCAATAATCATGATGTGCAAAATTTAAACAACAATTCATTGTCCGAATGTTCAATCGGTGCCCATCTTATGCCAATTCATTGTCCTTCATTGCCCGAACACCTAATCAGTACCCATCTCATATCAATTCATTGTTCGAGCTGACAGTATGCATCCTATATCAATCCATTGTTCGAACTCACAATCAGTACACATCCTATATCAATCTAAATGTTTAAAAACTTCATACATATCCTATGACACCAAGGCTGAGCAATCGGGGTACAATAGAGTTGAGGGTTTCATTTGCATCTGCGCCATTTTGGGTGCAGTTAGGCAGAACCAGGCATAGTCTAAATCTCTACTAACTCGTGGTTGACCCAGAGCTTCCTTTGGCAGTCCCAAAGTTCCGTTAAAGGGCAAAAGAAAGGATCGGTGGTTTGAACCATCAGTCAAAAAAATGGGGGGAGGGAGGCAACAATGTTCCTACCGGGTCATACTGTGCTTTCACCGGAACTGATCCGAACTGTGGTCTATAGGACTCTAGTCATTCAAACTGAGGCTGGCGCCAGCATGGGAGCGCCGACGTCCTGCGGCTACATTTCCATCGTTCCGTGGGCAATCATGGCAGTCACTCCCCATCGGGGGTATTTGCGGGAGTCGGGGACTCCCGCGGCTCCTCTAGAATCTTCAAGGTTGTGGAGAACTATGACGGTGGAGTCAGCAAGTGACCGGGCCATTCCTTCATGCTGGGCCCGCTCTTGCCAGGTCGATCGCCATTTTGAGAGTTGGGCAGCTACCGGCGATCGCGGGGTCAAATGAGCGGACGGGCTCCCACCTGCCGGGCGAGGCGTTGCAGCATCGCCACAGTGGAAGAACCCTTTTCCAGGCGCCTGGAGCGCTGAGGGTGCAGTTGGGAAGCCTCCACCTGGGGAGGCGGGAGAGGCCTGTTCGCACCGTCTCTCCCTCCCAGTGCACCCCACGGCGTCTCGCTTGACATTTGTTATGGCCGGACCAGGCGATGAGGACGGGGGGGGGGGGTCGGAGGCATGTGCAAGACATCCCCCCCAGAGTTGTCGCAGCAATTATAGAGGAAAGAAGTGGTGTCTGGCGTGTTGTCGCTGCCATTACGAAGGAGAAAAGAAAAAATGTCCCGTCCGTCTTTGGGCCGGGCTTCCGGTGGATGTCGGCCGGACGCCCCTTGCTCTGGCCCCATAAACGGGTTCCTTGGCTCATCGGCTGCAGCCGGATCCCGTCGGCCTCAGCCCCTGGCCGTTGGTGGCCGGACCGGGAGAGAGAGTGGGGGGACTACCTGCAACTCTCAAGTGCCACCGCGGCCGGACTGGGAGAGAGAGGGGAGGGTCGAGGACATAGACATTCCCCCCCCTGCAACTCTCCAGCGTTGTCAAGGCAATCCCCTGGCCGGGTCCCGCTGGCCTCGGCCTCTCCTCCGGCTACACCCTACGTGATGATCTCCTGGCCGACTGTTGGCAGCAGGACCCGCCTTATATGGGTTGCTTCCGGCTGGGCGTAGACGCAACCCTGCTCCATTTTGGAAGTTTCCAGAGTGGGGGCGGATGTTCTGCTGACTTGCATTTTCCCCAGTTTACCGTTCTTATTTCTAACGTTTCTTGTTTCTAGGGCATTAATAGGTTTTATCATTACGTATTGTTATCGTTTCTTTGTTCGTTATTTAATAAAAAGTTCATCAGTGGCCTACTGATTTCGTTTTCCTATTCCTCTCTTTCCAGGTCGTTTCATGCTAAAGTTTCTGTTAACAGGATACAGTGATCACTTTATTATCTCATATGTCCTTTTCACTAGGGGTGCTCTCTGGTCGGGTCAGATGATCTTCCTCTAGTAAATGGTCCGGGTGAAACTGGCGTATCAATCAGTGGGGAGTAGATAGGTATGGCAGATTACAACGGGGGACAAAAGGTCCGCATTACCTACCCTTCACTACTTGCAAAGTTTTTCCTACGTTTCTTTGCAAACAGGGAATACCTCCAAAAAGAACCAATTCCCAAACAGTCAATGTTCGGGCAAACAATCAATCAATGAGGAAAGAAATAGGTACGACGTGTTAAAGGTTTGCGTTACCTACCCTTCACTCTCTGCAAAGGGAGAGAGAATATTCCTATTCTTCCCCGTTTGCAGGCTGAGAAGATTCCTAAGAGAACCAACTTCGAACAATTCAATGCTCGATTCAATCAATCAATCAATGGGGAGAAAAATAGGCACGACGTGTTAAAGTTTTGCGTTGCCTACCCTTCACTATCTGCAAAGACTAAACAGAGTATGGCGATTCTGTGTTTGTTTGCAAATAGAGAATCTCCCAGAAGCAATCAATAGGTAATACTAGTATTTTCAAACAATCAATCAATCAATCAATTTCGCAATTTGTCGTGTGTCACGACCTTGACCGGACCATGTGGACAGTTCTTCGCCTTCCTTTTTCCAGCGCCCGATCGTTCTCTTTCTCCATGTTTTTACCGCAGCATTCCTGTGGGATTCCAGTCAGGACAATCGGTCACTTGAGAGAGGTCCGTTCGGAATCGGTGAAGCTCATTCAATCGGCAGCCGGACGAGGGCCCTCTCAAGGCAGGTATACTCCAATCATTTAGATGTTCACCCCATCGTCTGGACCTCTCTTCACCGGACCCTATGTCGCTGATGGACCCCGCGTTGGGACGCCAATTGTAAAAAGGGTCAGCCCCGATCGCACCCGATGCCCAGGCTGCTGGTGCAGGGCGACTCTTTGTTTCCTTCTTGAGAAGTTACCAAATAAAGAGACGGGCACTGGAAGTAGGAAGACAAGGAAAAAGGTTTATTACTCATGAGGAGAGCCTGTCATTTGGGACACTCGCATAGTGTCTTCGGGAGGTGCTCTAACAAGTTTCTCTGAGGCTTCGTCTTTTATACACAGGTTTGTGGCACACAGGCATCCTTTATTACAATCAACGCTTTGTATAGTATGAAGGTATTTCAACACGTGGCTACAGTAGGGCCCTTATCCTCCATGCAATAGGAGGGGCTGTCACGCTGCTGAGTGTTCTGCTGATTCCATTGGAATGTGTGTGCCAGATCGAGTCTCAGGGGGTGGGGTGGCCATGATCAATAGTAGCTTCTTCCAAGAGAGACGAGTGCATAAAGTAGTGGGCAATAAACTGTATCCTCAGGCTAAGGGATGACCAGTGGTCCGTGCAAACATTCAGGCTCAGAGGAAGAGGTCATCAAAGGAGGGGTATTCATGGAGGGACAGGAGGTGTTGGTCAGGCGCGGGGTGCGATTCTTAGGGACAGAGTCATGCGGGAGGGGTGGGCTCATGACTCGCGCATGTGGGAGAGGGGCAGCCAGGGTGCATGGGGGAAGCTTGCAGGGTCAGGGAAGGGGCGCTGGCGATCGACCGCAAACTGAGAGACCATGGTGCCTAAAGTGGCTGTCGTGTACGTGTGTGCATGGGTCTATGCTAGTGGGACAACACAGTCAGAGTTTTAACGATATCCATTCTGTTTACACCAAGGGGTACTGTGAACATAAATGAACGCCGCTTATGTACATACACATTGCTATTTTTAACAACCATGGAGTCTGCCTTTTAGATAATCCGGTCCTGTGCCTTGGAGAGCTTTAAAAACCAGGCATAAAGCCTTGAAACGTACTCGATTCTTAACTGGGAGCCAATGCAGTTTCTTAATGTCTTTAGATACTGAAGAAAACCTCGATGTTCCTGTGAGCAGTCTGGCTGCTGCATTCTGCAACGTCTGCAGTTTATGCAGGGATCTTTGCTGAACGTTTAAATAGAGCCCATTGCAGTAGTCCAGTCTTGCCATTACAAGAGCCGTGACCACCGTTTGCCCACTTTCCAGGGGCAAAAATGGCAATATTTGCCTAAGCATTCTAATAACAAACATAGTTTTTGATGCCACCGCATTTACTTGTGCTCGAAGGTAAGTCTTTCGTCCAGAATTACGCCCAGGTTTTTAACCTTTTTGGTGGGGACAGGAAGAGTGCCCAGTGTGTCCAGCCACCAATTGAGTGTCCAAATATTGGCGTTATTGCCGAACAATATAACCTCGGGTTTACCAGAGTTAAGCTTGAGGCAATTCTCTGCCATCCAACTGCCCACTCTTAGCATACAGTCTTGGAACCGTCCTTCAATACCTGCCTCTTTTCCAGGTGTCAGAGATACCACGATTTGAGTATCATCCGCATAGGAGGTGAGGCCAAATCCAAATGCCCTTATGACTGGGAGCCAAAGCGCTGACATAAACCTTGAAAAGTGTGGGACTGAGAGAGGACCCCACACTAGAACGTAACTACTGCCATAATTCTGGCCCTATACATTAGTTTATTTGTGGCTCCAAGGGCTTGTCTAGGGAGCTAATTTGATTGATAACACAGCAGTTGTATGTCCATTGAAAAGTCTGGTAGGTCTAAACCAGCCCTCTGCACAGACTGCAACATGAGTTCCAACCACATTTTGATGTGCAGACCTGCAAAAGTTATTTCACAAAAGTCTTGAGGTGCAGTTCACAGTATTGCTGGACATGTGGTAGTGTGAATAGAAGGATAGTTAATCCTTCAACGTCTCTATACCAGGTATTTAAATGTCTTGTATGGTGCTGAAGTGAATCTAGTGCCACTCATAAGCATCTAGCTTCTGAGGCCCATATTTCATTAATGCCACAAGTTTCCACTTGAAACTAGAATCTTCAGTCTGGGTCCGACTTAAACTTCAGCCAATCGGACACCAGCCTATGGCCTAGTATTAAAAGTAGTAAACTGTATGCGACTGGATCTGAGCACGTGGGGTACTCGGAAAATCAGTGACAGTCCACATTCACCAGCAATGTCTGGCAAGCATCTCTACAGCCCCTCGAATGTGGATGATCTTTTTGTAGCGTGAATCTTTCTGGATTCACTTTGCTGTGCATTATTCCGCCATCTAGAGTTTTGGTCCAGAATTGTTGTCTATATTCTCTTTTTTTTTTTTTTCTTCAGGGCCCGGTGGGCGTCGACATACCACCATTTGGTGTCCTTTGTGACGTTGACATGCTTCCTCCGGAAGCTCCCACCTTTGGGCGCCATCTTCAGATTCTTTTTTCCGCCGTTGGGTCTGGATCGTTACAGAAGAGTTCCAGAGATTTGGAGAGAGAATCGACGAAAATAGCAGAAAATCGACAAAAATCACAGCTTCAACTCGCCCGACTACAGGTCGGGTAACCAGGACGACGAAGGAGGTGGTTTTCACCGGAGATCTCGACATTCAATGGAAAATGTGCACACATGGGGCTCCCTGAGCACGGGGATGGACAAAACACCTTTCAAGTTTTGCGACAACTGCCACCAAAAATACACCCAGACGGGCCAGCAACCAGTCTGCAACCTCTGCCTGCCGGTCGACCACAACATGGGGACTGCAACGCTTGCTCAGTGTTCACACCCAATACCCTCCGAGTAAGAGAGAGGCAGAGAAGGGTGACCTACACCATGCAAGGGCAGAGGCCACCTCCATCGCTCCGAGACTTGGGCCTCTCCAGTGAGGAAGAGGACAACATTGCCAAAGGACTGGAAGACTGCACAGTCGTCGAAGTCCACAAGAAAACGTTGAAGGAAGTAAGAGTCGTCAACCCCCAGACACTCGACTGCCACTCGTAAGAGTGAAGCAAAGTCCTCGAAGGGAGCATTGCCGTCGAAACACTCGCCGAAAGCAACAGCACCCAAGGACAAGCCGCCCAGCAGATCCTTCAAAAAGGACTCCCAGACGGTGAAAACTCAGGAAAAATCAAGGTTGTCGAAGGCTGCCCTCGAAAAGTACACCTTGAAGCCAAGAAAAGAAGGGTCAACAACGACTTTGACGACCTCGAAGCAAAGCGCTCAAACTCTCTACGCCGAACAAGCTGCCGAGCTGGAGAGGAAGAAAAGGAGGCTCGAGGCCGAAAAGGCAAGCATCCTGCAATGAAAAAAGGACTTCGACGAAAGGATAAGCCAGTACACCATCCTGCCGAGGTCGAAGGGGGTGACGAAGATCCTGAGCCACCGAAAATACCTGTACCGGCCGAGGAACAGGAGGAATAGACCCTGTATTACTACGAGGGTGAAGGCAGGAGGACCAGCAAACCTACCAGGACTCGACGTCCTCGGAGGGGCAAAACTTTGAGTATGCTTTGTAAAATGTAGTGAATGAAATGATGAATGGTCGGTAGATTCTTGAAGCTCTTTATTTCAAGTAAGATGTACAGGAGGAAAACCCCACCAGGAACAGGATGGTCACTGCTCAGCCCTCTCTCATCAACTGTCATTCCACATCTACACCAGGCACACTAACATTCTATTCACTCTGTCATCCATCATTCAACATTCCATACAGACATCACATACATACTGGCTGAGCAGGAAGCAAGGAGATAATATAAAGCACAACATATCTCCTTTTCTTCAACAAAATTAAACACAATAATATATACATAGTAATATGTGAGGAAACAATAGATATAACTAGTATTACATATGTATATACAAATAAGACCATAAATAGAACTAGCAATACATATGTATTTACAAATAAGACCAGAATAAATTAGACTAAGCAAATATATGTAATCAGAACCAAAGTAAATATAGCTAAACACAATTTAAGCAAATATAGCAATTTAAGCAAATATAGCTAAAATATATGTAATCAGAACCAAAGTAAATATAGCTAAACGCAATTTAAGCAAATATAGTAATTTAAGCAAATATAGCAATTTAAGCAAATATAGCTAATTATATCCTAAGCAAATATAGCTAAACACATCCCCTTCCCTTGGGAACAGTATAATTGTAAAATGCAACAATACTAATGTATGTATAGAATAACTACTGCTAATAAGGCACAGCTGAAGTTAAGTAAAAAGATTACTTAGGGTAAATACATTAGGAAGGGCGCGCGCACACCCCACACTGAATAAGTAAAGAGACCAGCTCTGAACAACCCTATGAAGAAATTAACCTCTAAACTTAAAGTATCAGCAAAATTATTAAGTATCAAACATGAAGCTAAAATTTGTAGTACTAAATTCGTAATATGTAAATAACAATATTCAATTAAATCATAAAAGCAATACAGACTAACTGCTGTATCCAGCATTGTAAGTAATACAGATTCATTCGAATTGCTGTACCAAGCATTGAAAGTAAAACCGGTTTGAAGCACTGTATAAAGCATATAATGATAGATGGCTGGAAGAATTACTTTAAATAAAATACCAACGTTATTAGTAGTATAAATTATTTAAACGTAGCTGTATAAATTATTTAAACATCACTGCAACCCTATTAACATACATGTAGTTCACTAAGAATTGGTATATGAATCATAAACATTGCAGTCTTAGTGATATAACTGTATCAGTTACTAAAGTCTTATAGTGTTTTGTAAATTGCTGAAATATGCTGAACTACTTATAACATAACTTTTAAGTAGTAAGCAATTGAGTCCTCATGTATAACTTAGAGTTCTATTAAGCAACGACAAGTAGAGTACCGATTTTATCCAGCAGATGGTAGTAAGATGATGACTAAAGTAACTGAAAACTAAGTAGAAAGAATGAAGATTGAATATTACTCTGTCAGTTTTTCATCTGCTGCGACACTTCAAGGCTTGACTGGTCCGCGTAAAAAGAAAAGGACAGAATGACAATTTTTGAAGACTTCCGATAGCACTTCTTTCACTAAGTCTCAAATGTATTTGTTCTTCCTCATTTACTTCGCTCTGTCACTGCAAAGTATTAGTTGAACTGGGAAATTAAATACGGCGTCAGCGTTTGTTCTCTCCACTTGCCTCTCCCTGTGTCAGCAAAATTGTAATTGTAAAACTTGACCTCGTGTGTGAAGACGAGTTGATATGCACAAGGAGAAAGGCGCTGTGACTTATGAAATACCAGCGCGGGCAGAGTGTCAGAGGTATGCGCTTCGCAAGATGGATGGCGTAGCATTGTTTCCGGTTACCACGGAAACGAATATGTTGATGGCTGGGAAAGATCGTCATGACGTGGCACGCACTCTTGCATAGATTCTCAAACGTCATCATAAGTAGGATGGTTTCACCGTGGAAGGAGCTCTCCGTGTGAAAGGCAGTTGGCAGTTGGAATAACGTAAGATGCCACATTATTTGTTACTGAAATAAGTTCAGAAGATCAGACTCTCACACGATTGAATTTTAAAGGAAATAACCCGTTTTCCAACAGAAACCACTCGAAAAAACTTTAGTAATATAAAAGTCCTTTATCTTAATTGAATTCTTCTCTTTAGGGTAGTACTGCTTGAAGGTACCTTGTAAATAGGATGTAGCACGCTGTGAGTTCTCCAAACGTCGCCAAAATGTAGTGAATGAAATGATGAATGGTCGGTAGATTCTTGAAGCTCTTTATTTCAAGTAAGATGTACAGGAGGAAAACCCCACCAGGAACAGGATGGTCACTGCTCAGCCCTCTCTCATCAACTGTCATTCCACATCTACACCAGGCACACTAACATTCTATTCACTCTGTCATCCATCATTCAACATTCCATACAGACATCACATACATACTGGCTGAGCAGGAAGCAAGGAGATAATATAAAGCACAACATACACCATAGCTGGAAAATTTCAGGGATTTTAGTTTTATGTTCACTGAATTAAACCTACTTTTAATTTGATTTGTTTTATTCTTTCAATGAACTTCATGAGTTTTTTGTCTGCTTTGGGTGTGCGCAGCGCAGGTTGTTCGCAAGACCTGCCTAGCCTTGGGTTTAATTTACTAACTACACATTTTCATTCAGATTCAATAAACCGTGCTTGAAATTGAGAAAACTAAGAGTAAGCTAAACATGCAAAGTACCAAGGTCGGTGGAAAGTTTCCAAAGTGATAAATGAAAAATATTTTAACTGCCCCTTTTCTCTAGCCAATTCCTTCCACCCCCCACAGCCCCCCAACACCTTCAGTTGGATCTGTGATCCTGAACTGGGTGTGCTTTGCTATCTGCTAAAGTCCGCAAATTATGCAGCAGTTGATGGATTACGTGGCAAATGCTGCAAATCCCTAATTATGCGAGAAAAAGCAGCGGCTGCAGGATCGCATGTCGAGTGCTTGACGCTTTAAGCAAATTATAATTGTAAAGCCCCTCCCCTTTAATTTGGAATCCCCGCCCACCCATCTTGATGGATTGGCACAAAAGTTAACATACCAGAGAGAAAAACAATCCTTCCAAGTACCTGCCAAATTGAATGCACATTTGTCACAGTAGCAATGTTAATAGCTAGTAACACTTTTTTGATTTCGCCCCTTTCATAAGTGCCAAGCGCACCCTCGACTTCGCCCACAAACTTAAAAATATCAAGAGAAGGCTAAGTCTTTGTGTAGGTCCATTAAGCAGTGCCAAAGTTATTTGTAAATCAGAAATGTTTTTGACGCCCTCGTTCCCCTTGTCTCCACCAAACTATCCATCCTGATTGGATCTTCGGAAAACCCAAAATAGCTGCACCAAGCATAACTTGTTAAATGCCTGTCCGTGTTATCAGGAATTGAAAATATAACTCCTCCCCACCTTCCCTCCTTTCCCATTTAATGTTTTCCCCACCAATTAACTGACACAAAACTTGACATCCCAATTGAAAATGAATCCTTTCAAGCCTCTGCCAAAATGTGTGCAGAATCACCACACAGTGCCAAACGTATTTGTAAATGAACACTTGTTAAATAAAGTTTAGTGTTAGTTACCCTTTTCTTGCCAGGAGGTGTGGGACATTTTTTTCCTTTAGAGCTTTGCGCACAAGCAAATTCTTTTATGACATGAGGATAAGTCCTGAACAAAAAGATGTGTTAATCTTCGCGACAGGTACAGCAGTTGGCTTGATCACTATTGTAATTCTTGATACACATAGTGAGCAGCATTGCTGTGTATATTTTCACATTCAGCTATTTTGTCTTGCACTGGGTCCACATTTTACATTTTCTTTTTTATAGGGAAATGGGACTTGAAACCGGTGTGACCACAGCTTCTTATCCTCCACCATTGCATCCTCACTTGGCCCACTACCACCACCCGGCACCTCGACTTCACCATCTGCAAATAGGAGCACTTCCTTTAATGGTAAGAGGATTATTTACAAAAGTCTTAGACAACAGTAGTTAGTATTTCATTATTATTTACTAATCAAAAAGATAATTGTTGTCATACATTGCAGTAGATATTTAAATGTAAAGGAAACCTAATAAATTGAAGAGTAGCCACTAACGTGGCTGGCAATACGTACAGCTATTTGCTGCTAGCATTTGTGAGTGGAACAAAATGTGTTTATTTACCCCCACACTACCTCCCAACTTTAGGCTATATACTAATTTACTGCTGCCCAGGTTTGACTTCGCAAAACTGACCATAAAATAATTTGCTAGTGGGATTGATTTTAATGAAGTAACTCGTATAAAGATTTCAAATCGGAGATGCCAGAAGGGTATTGCACAGTGTTTTTAACTGTAGTGATGCAAGTGGATAAATAAGGCATGCTTTCTGGAACATATTTTTTCCATGTCATAAGAGTCATAATAAAAAATGGTTTTGATAGCACTGCTGCATTATTTATTTTGTTATTTTTGAGCATGTCATAATGCATATGTTACTTTAAACATACTAATGCATATTATTTGGACTTCCGAAATGCAGGCCAAATTACTCTGACCTTCAGGTTTCTTTCAAAGCTCCCACACATTGACTACAACATGTTTTCTCTAGTTGAGAAACCCTTTTCCTAGAAACAAACACTGTTCTTACCACTCTTAGACATTGAGGAACACATTGTATTCCCTTGAAAATAATATCAAATCTCAACTTCACTGGTGCACGTCCTCTTACCAGTCTATGCACCAACCAGGGCCTATCCCTCGAAATAATAAAGACCCGAGACCCAAAAAAAAAGAACAATATAGTTGTTATCCCAAGGAGATATCAAAGAACTAATGTTATCCTAAAATTCGACCTAACCATTGTATCATAAAACACCTCCACTGCCATTCCTATCATCAGGGGTGGAAAAAGACTGTCACCAAATTCCATCTTGAAAATGTACATACCATCTTGATTCAGATTACTAGGAAAATAAGCCGATTACCACATTGGCTACCATAGAGAATCAAGGCACTTGTACCAACGGATGACTTCAGACCAATCACTATGCCTTTTTGTCAATGGATTATAGCAGCACTCTGCTGACCAGCATTCCCAGAATCCAGTTGGTTCTTTTAAAAACTGCCCATACCACACTTGTTTGTGGCAGCAGAAGCCCAGATTCTATCACGCCAATCAACATAATCTTAAAATGACTCCCCATCACAGCCAGGTACTTGTTCAAACTGGCTTGAAGTGATCAGTTCACATGCTTCCAGTATCCAGGAATGATCACTACTTGGAGTTGATGCGAAAGTCATAGCAATTGGAACTTTAGAAACCGCTTGAAACAATCTCAAAAGAACAGGAAAAAAGATGTAATGACAGGCAAAAGTTAGGATTTTAATTAAAAACATTTTTTGATGATTACAGAGGTACAGTATAATTCATGACAACAATTGGCAATGTAAAATTAGTGGCAAATAGTGACATTAACCCCTTGCACGCTGATGACGGAACCGCTCCGTCATCAGCTGCGGGTGCGCTGTGCTGATGACGGAGCGGTTCCATCATGGCCCGCTCGCCGCTCATGCGCGGCGCGAATTCCGCGCCTGCGCTTAGCGTTATAGCCGCCGCAGTGAAGGGGTTAAAGGAAATTGACGGTTCAGGCAGCAAAATATGAACAGCACAATATCAACAGTACAGTTTTATAAGTGCATAGATAGAAACATTGCCATTAGAACAGTGATGTGCGATGTAGACTTCACCAGGTGGGTTGTTGATTCTTATGTCAATATGTAAGATTGAAGTGGCCCTCAAAAGTCTATCAGTATCGATTTGGGATGAAGTCCCTCTACATAAATGTCTGCTTGAGTTTTGCAGTAAACCTGTTCCTGAATCTAGTTTCTGGTTTTTGAGACAGAACCACTCATCCAGAACATTGGCACCCACTTCTTGGCAAGTAGTAAGGGCATGCTGGTAAATTGCCTTAATTCGTCAGGGATCTTGGTATGGCTCCCAGTATTGACAGTTAAGGATCCAGTGAAGAGAAGTGTTGACCATGGCTTGTAACATTGTAACAATTTGATCCCAATAAGCGATTAGCTCAGGAACCATTCCATATTCATGAAGTAGACGTTCATCTGACCGCATTTATTTTCTCCCAGCAACGTGTGCATGTGAGGTAAATGTGACCATGCCCTCCAGGGTAGTTGCCATCTTCTTGATGTACCCAGCTCAGGCTGTGGAGGGTTACTTGGGCAGAACCCCTGTATAATTTTTTCAGCTCCGGGGTAGTTGCAGCGTTGCAAAAAATTAGTACAAGTCATTTGTGTCTGTAGTTAATGGGTACTTGTTTAACATGTGTCCAACAGTGGATCTTGTGGGTTTGATTTTTGTTGTAATAACTTGGGCAATTTCAAGGCTTTGATGTATTCTGGTAAGTATCGGCTGGCTACTAATTTGCTGGAATTCTAGACATTCTGATAATATATATTTGCCATGGGATAACCCAACAGCCTGTTAAATATCAGTTCTTTTGCATTCATATTATTCATCATAGTCGGATGATTTTGCCAGAACTTAGTTTGTGGTGTTCAATACACATTTAAGGTCTAAAATAATTCTGCTATTTTTGGGTGGAGCAAGCTGGCTTTTTTATTTTCAAATATTGTACGAGGTGTTTCTTTTGCTTTTTTTAAATACTTAATAGGTCTAGCCTCATTAAAAAAAAAAATGATTATGGACAATACCAAAAGTTACGATTGGCTTCAAGCCAGCCCATTGCTTACCATTATTTTCTTTTATTGTTAATCTCATTTTTTTGCTTTTTATTTGATGGCGTTTTCCTCTTAATGTGTTTGTGCCTCCGGTTGAGCATAGCTTCTAGATCATTCTTGTAATTAGATGCCTTGTATCCTTACACTCCTTGTATCCTTACACTACTTGCGTTCAGGGAACTACTTTTCTCTTTTTCTTTCAGCACTACATTAAAGTTCATGTGTTTTCTTGTGCTCATCCTTGTGTGCTCCTTGTCCCACAGCTACTCACCTCCACCACATGGTCAGTGTATCTCCCTCCTACCTTTGCAGTTCATCAGTTGCTTCTCTCAACCTCCACTGACTATTTTTGTTTTAATGTAGTTTTTCCCCCTCTCTCCTTCTCCGGCTCTTCCACCTACTTGCCCTGCCCATTGGCATTTACCCTCCAACTGTTTCTCCATTGCTCCCCCGCCCATCATTAGTTTATTAATGAAAAAAACATGTGTTTAAAATTTTGGGGGATGGCCTGACAGAGGCTATTTGCTTTGGGGGAACCCCGCTTTTAAAATGCACTTTTGAGTCCATTTAATTTTTAATTTTATTTTTAATTTACTGCTCCAAGATTAATGTCCTCATCATGCTTTATGCATGCGCATGCCTGGTGATAGTCATACTTCATAACCCTGGGTCACCGCAGCGTCATGGTGCATAACTCATGCATGCATGATGCAGTATGCACAGTATCTGCAAAAGGCATTGCAAAAGGCATTGCCAAATCCAGTAGCCCGAAAAGGCCCTGCCTATTTGCTTTGATGATGGTTGTGCAGTCAAGGAGAGCCCTTTTGATTTTACTAGATTTTTTTGCAGAAAACAGCGAATATTTAATTGAAATTAATGATTTAAATTACGTTTGTATACTTCTCTTCTAGACGAACTCATACTAGCACTGCCAATTTACTGTTAAACTGTTGTATAGTAGCTAGTAATTTAGCACTAATCATTAACATTATTATCGGCAGTTATTTAGTGAAAGGGTGCTGGACTCCTCAATTAAGAAGCAAAGTATAGTGAATGAAAGACCTAGACAACTTTAATATTAGCCTGGTTGTTGAGAGCTGCCCGGCAGACCCCATACAGGGCAGTAGAGCACCAGACAACTCCTGATGCTGCTTGAGTTTCCTGCCTCCTAGCAGGACATATAACCTCTTCAGTCTTCTCAAATGCCTGCATCATTTGAGCTCCCTACCTGCCATTGGTTCACATCCTTAGACAATCTTAGTTTACCTGTTCTTCAGACTCCCAGAAACCAGCATGACATTTAAAAGGGAAATCGGACCTCATCAATTCTTCGATGCAGTACAATACTTCCTGAACCCAGCAAAACCTTTACAGAGGAAACTACAGCTCTCGTCAATCTTTCTTTAGTTAGCTGAAATACAGTCAATACAGTCACCCCACATTACTTTTAGACTCCAGCTTCCCTGATTAAGACATTAAGGCAATGAAGTAGTTTCCTCACACGCTACTCAGCAGTCTAGACATCAAGCAGCTTATCCCCATCACTACTTGTTACAAAGCTGACCGCGTTGACTCAATCTGACAGTGCCTCCTTCAATTCAGTGCAAGAGTATTATTCAGCTAGACTGGACAAACCACTCATTCTCCATCCTGTACTCCACACTGGCACTCAGTGGGCAACTGAATAAGAGAAAAACTGAGAATCTGCCCTTTCCAAGACCTTCTTATGGATGTTCTCCAAGGAAAACTTGTCAGTCTTCCTCCTGCCCACATCCTGATATCTACATTATTTGATGTGTACAACATGTGTCTAAACATCTGAGACACACCGCATACGCCTATGTACAATCTTCACAACGTCCTTCTCTCAACAACCCTCTGATAAGTGCACCAAATGCAGACAAGAGAAAAATGCCTACGATGACCTCACTCAACTGAAATCACTTCCCTCCACACACGCCACCTACATCACCACCAGCAGATCTTCATTCCACAAGGTTTCTGTCAATTAAACAGCTAATGGAACCAAAGTACTATTCAGGGCTGTCAAGCACTGTACCAACCCACTGCCAGTTTCTCGTATCTCTCCTTCAGTCACAAGACAAGCATGATCAGATCCAACATTGACAGTTTGGAACTGCAATCCAGCCTGGTTCCAGTCCCCATCAAGTAGACAGCTTGCAGCCTCCAACCACATGCTGAATGCACCACCTATGAAGTGGGCATTATATGCTATGTTATGTTGGGTAATTTTGTAGAGCGCACAGCAAAGGGGCGTCCCGGCGCTGAAAGCGGAATCAGAAGGCAGCAGGACTAGTCGCAAGGAACAAAAGAGTTTTAATGGCCTTGCGAAAGGGAAGTAGGCCATCCAGATGACTGGTCTGAGCGGGAAGAGAATTCCACAACTTGGCGGCCAGATAGCAAAAGGACCTGCCCCCGGCTCTTGTACGTTTCACCCGGCGGACCACAGCCAACAGCTGCTCCGCAGAACGTAACAGGCGGTTGGGGACATATGGAATCAGCAGGTTAGATAGAATCTCTGGGGACGATAATTTAAGGATTTTAAAGGCAAGGCAGAGCACTTTGAATTCAATCCTTTTAGGCACGGGTAGCCAGTGGAGTCACCAAACAGCGCCTGACGTGGGGCAAGATCTAGGGAGCCTGAGCAAGACACGAGCTGCAGCGTTTTGGACTCGCAAGCGGTTCAACTCCGCCTTATTAGCGCCTAACATCAATGAGTTGGCGTAGTCTATTCGTGACAGAATAGTAGCCTGAATGATCAGCTGGCGTGTGGCTGGATCGAAGAATCCCAAAATGGGCCTTAGACCGCGTAAGAGTCCGAAACAGGTGCCAGCCACCTTTTTTGTGTGCTCCTGGAACCCAAGTGTAGAGTCGAGCCAGATCCCTAGATTTTTTACCACTGACTTCGGGGTTGGGGCACTGCCAATGGACGTAGGCCACCACTGAGTGCTCCAGAGCTCTTTGTTTTTTCCCACCAGCAGCACCTCTGATTTGCTAGCATTAAGTTGGAGGCAATTGGCGGTCATCCAATGTGCAATCGCCTCAAGCCCGGTTCGAAACCGCAAAGGGCCCAAATCACAGCCGTCCGAGAGGGCCACCACCAGTTGCGTGTCATCGGCATAGGAAACTAGGGTCACGCCGTGGTCATGCGCTACTCTTGCCAAAGGCTGGACGTAGAGGTTGAACAAGCAGGGACTTAAGGCAGAACCCTGGGGGACCCCCTGCTTGCCAGGATGGACATGGGACATTATACATAGTGACATTTCATAAGTGTAATGTAAACAACCCCACGCTCCATCCCCCCCCCCCCCACACACACACACACCCTGCATCGTCAATGCTTTCTTCAGCCAAGGAATCTTCTTCGATGACCTCAAAACAGGACTGATAATCTCCCTACTGCAAAAAAACACTGGCTCTGGATGATCTTGCTAACTATTGCCCCAACACTAATGTATCCTTCATTGAAATGATCCCTGAAAAGTCTGCCTACACTATCGCAGGAATTAGAAAAACTTTCATAAAGGTAAAACCATACTACAGCAAAGAGAAGACCACTCTTCAAGTAGTAGGCATTCACACTTCTCAGCAACAACAAGCAACGATCCCTGTTTTAGTCCCTGTTGACCTCTCTGCAACCTGTGACACAGTGCTGCAGAGTTGCCACTTGGATCCATCCTTTCCTCCATCTTCAACCTCTAATTGGAACTGCTTATGCGTAACTCCACAAAATCTTCTCAGCCCAAAATATTCAGCTACTACAGAACATACCTCCAGAAAATCCAGAGCTAGATTTGAGGCAAAAATCTAAAACGACACAAGATAAAGACATAACTCTTCCTTGTTCTCTAAAAACACTAATCCTTCTCGGATTAAAACCTGGCTACTTGACCATGAACTGGACTTCTAAATCACTTGTATTAGTCTTCTATTCAGGTCTCCACTTCCAGAACACATCTTCAAATAAACTAAAACAGCATGGTGCCAGCTCTTGTTCCTGACCTTTACTCATTGGATCTTACTTCGGACAAACCCTGGTCCTCTCCTAACTAGATGGAGAAAACACTGTACCCCGCAGCCTCCTCAGTGCCACCCTGGCACCTCTGAAGGGCATCCTGCAAGAAGCAGCACGTCCCATGAAGAACCTGAAAAAGCTGGACCACATAACCACAGTCTTTGAATGAACTACATTGGCTCCTCCTTTATACCTTCATGACCTTTAGGAACAGCTGCATCACCTACAGCCCCAGAAGCCAAGACAGTCTGACAAAAACTCAAGAAATTGTTAGAAAGAAAATCCCTCAATGCAGGACTTTTCCATTAACACTTATATTAACACCCCCACTAAAATTAAAACTGGGGACTGAGACACTCCTATTAAAAACCATCTCCTATTATAAACCTTAACTGCTTACCTCATAGAGTCTGCTTAACCTCCCTTCTGTAAAGGATGCAGATTTATATAGTAAGACTCTAGCCCTCTGTTAATGTTACAAGGATTCTGCCGAGGAACAATCGGTGCTTGGGACCATAGAACATCCGTGTGTAGTGCACAGAGTCACCTGCTTACCACATCAGCATTTATGAACAAGAGTCCGACTAGCCATAGTGCCTCGCTTGCCCTCCTAACCTTTCCAGAGAGACAAGTGATTTGGCACCCCAGAACATAACACTTGTGACTCTCAGGGATCACGGTAACAGCACAAACCCTTTCGCTCTCTCACTCTTACTTGTCCACAAGAAGATATAAAAGAGACACAAAGGTGTTTATAATATTTACTTAAACTATTGTGCTCTAAGATGCAATAATTGCATCACAATTAGTAAACAAATACATGTTAGTGTCATCAGCATGCTTAATAAACCATATACAGTAAAGAGCTGTCTGACAGATCTGCATAAGCCCTCTCGTAATACTGAAGCTAAATGGTTATAAAATATAGATCGCTGGGTTTAGTGGCAGACCCCATACCTTAGCATACATAGGTGGATGTTCTACTTATCAACTGAAGCAGTACTCGCGTCTCAGGACCTTCGCTCTGTGTCTGTTGTTTTCCAGAACCCTGTCCCTAGTTATATGCCCAGATATGTGCATTCAGAACAGCAACTGCATTCTCATATTATGTCTAGGTGCTAGTGTGCCACTAAAGAAAAATAACAAGGGGCAATATTGTCTGACCTTGCTTAGGCTGTTCAGACCAAATCCCAGGAAAAAAGAATAAAATGCAACGACAAGCTAGTTCTGTATGAAAATATAACGTGGCACAAAGGCAAGTATAATATTTAATATGGTGTGGAAAACAAAAGCAGCCTACAACGTGCATGATTAGGCTAAACTAGGGAAAACGACAATGGGCCATGCGAGGAACACACAACATTCAGTGCTCAGTTGCTCCCTATCTAAGTTTGTGCTAAGCGAATACTAATCCTTTACATTTTATTTGTAATAATTGGTGTGTGTGCGCAGAGTCTAGTCTAGTGAGAGCTACAATTCCCTCATCACATGGATTTCACCTCCATAAGTAAAGTGCCCATTCTCAGGGAATCTGATGTTTCTCAGTAACTCTTCTTTAACATAAATTGAGAAGGGCCATTCAGATTTTAAAAGTACATTATGTGGATTCTATTTACTATAGCCTTAGATTTAAAACAGAATTTAGTCTATCAAAACTGTTCACAAGGCTGTCGCATCGTCTGCCATGTTCTTTCCTAGTTCGTTCATAAACCGGTTCAACGCAGTAAATTAGCAGAAATTGATCAGCAATATAGAGAACTTTCAGTTACTAACGGAAGGCAAATACCCTAATTTCTGTTCTATGTATGGCAGCTGTTAATGTCCAGGAGCTGGGATCTCAAATAGAATTACCACCAACGTTTATTCTTACATCGGACAGCTCTTGCCAGTATTTTTGTCGTATTAGTAATAATATGAAAACCTGCATTGGACCCCTGGTTCAGATAAGTGACTTTTTAGTTTGTACTTTCTGAAATTGAGTTAATTAAGATTAAGTTTGATAGCTACAGTGGCAACCTACAAATATCCTCTAGGAAGTTACTAAAGTCATTCTTAAAAAAAGTTATAAATCATGGATTATTTAACTTACTCATGACTAACCTCTAAGCATCTTAAACTGACATGCAGCTCACCATCTTGCTAAATGGTGCACAATCTAAGTTGCCCTAGCACAGCCACTGCAAACAATTCTTATAATAGCAAAAAAAATCAGAATAATATGTTTGAGACATGTTTAGTAATTGATGCACATGTTCTCTATGCTCCTGCCATCTAGTGTTGCCTAGGACATGTGCAACTTGTTTTTCTTCGAAGCAGTGTTCAAAGTCACGAGGTACAGTGACTCCTCTCAATACTGGTATTGCGGATGGATATCTGCTCCATGGTTAGATTTTCTTTCCGCCATCAGGTTCTGATGTCTTACAGAGTAAGCTCTTGTTGTGTGTCATCTGACTTGTTTGGTATATCCTCTCCCATTGGTGTGAAAAGACTGTCTTTGTTTGGGTTTCTATTGGTCTTACCGCTTGTCGAGCTTCAACAGAAGGGTTTCTTTTGATCCCTTACTCAGGGCCCTGCCGCTCGTGTGGCCTTCTGCCTAGTCTTTGATTTTTTTTATGTCAACGATGACCAGACATTGATAGAAAGCACTCCCTTTCAATACTGCCCTCAGTGTCACTCCATGGATCGACCAACACTAGGTTTGCAACCCTTGTCCATCTCCTGGACACGATAAGGACTCCTGTCCAGTCTGCCTTGCCTTCCGTTCGAAGACACTCCGGTATTGTGATCAGAGACTTGCATAACTGAAAATGCAGTGCCAAGAAGTTGATATTCCAGATATCTTGAGGGCTGGGAGGTTGAGGACCAATCAGAGGTTGATCCATTCGCAGCCAACCCTTTGTAGTTTAGCCCTCAACCCATATCCCAGTCTGAGTCGAAGACCAAGGAACAGACACGTCAGGAGGAGCAGCACGTATAGAAGACTCCAAGCATGAGTACAGCCTTCCAATCTCACAGTGCAAACCAAGACCTACCGAGCACCTCTCCAGTAGGAATCGAGTGCCGAGCCCACAAGCCCCCAATAGGTTTTTGGTCCATCAGTGCCTGCGGGCCATGGTCGGAAGTAACAGAAGGCCCCCGATACAACTACCTCGACCTGCCGAAAATACTTTACAAACACATACTGTCCTCACTGCAGACGGCTCCACCGACTCCGGTGACAAAAGGCACTTAACCCATCTTTGTCTCCGAAAGAGCAACTGGATCTGTACCACAACCCCACACTGAAAAGCCTGAGGAGCCCTTTAGCGTCTAGTTATTCAGTGCCAAAACCACGGTCGACAGCGGGCTTCAATGATTCAGCACAGCTGATACTTCATTATCTCCAAAAAGAGTTCAATGCATGTCAAGAAAAACTCTTAGTTCACCCTCAAACTGGAAAGATTTCAACCAAGTTACCACTTAAGGCACAGGACACTCTTCCAAGGCACAAGAAACTGACTTTTTTTTTTTAATTTCACAAAGGTTTTTTATTGAGAGAGATTGGCATGATATGAACAGTACATACAAGAGCAGATAAAATTCGCGGTACAAGTACAATTGAAATCGAGCAAGCGATGAAATAACATAAGAGGGGGAGAAAAACAAGAAAATAAATCATCCTATCAGTACAACACTAGAGGCTTATTACAGCAAGCAAATTATATCAGAATTACAGCACAGTAGGGTGTGACTACTTAACTGACTTTTGAGGAGCAGCTGGAGCATATACCTCTTCTAAGCATAACTAACATCTGGAGAGAGGCACAAGCCCATGGATATCTTATCCTCCTACACCGCCCCCTCCGCTTCCTCCTCCACCTTCAGTACCACCAACCTCCACCCCTATGAGGCCCCTTTTGACCCAAAGCCTAGACCCGTGGGACGACGACAATGTTTCCCTTGGGAATACAGATCTGGATCTATATCCAGTGAAACCTTCCCCACCGGACTACACCATTTCTTACTATGAAATGATACATAGGACTGGTAGCTTTCACAAGGTTGATCCACATACCGTGCAGGAAGACCAGAACTTCTAGGTCGAAATGCTGTCTACGCCGTGGTGTTTAGTATCAGGTAGGTTTGAGAACTTCAACCCTGGATGAGCTGCAGGCAATGCTTGATGCACTGAGTGCTTATATCGGAGGACATTTTATCATAGATTTGTGTATTGTCGTCATATGATACATTTGAGGCTGGTGTCCTTGAGCCACATCTTGAATGATCAATAAATCAATTAAACATCAATTAACTGTGTTTCTGCTGCGATCTGTATGCAACAACGGGACCAACATCTACCTACCCATACATTTGACCTCTTATTTTGTGAATACAAATATTTGCTAAGGTTCTGTTAGCTCATGTTCCTCATCCTTAGTTTTCCTAGCGTATTATAGTTTAATGTGTCCATGTGTATTTAGCCGTAAAGAGAACATAAACCAGCTAATCAAATTTTAGGAAGCCTGCTCTCTATATTGTGTACCATAGTGAGATGCACTGGGTAGAGATTCCAGGTATCGCTTATTAGCGTACATGGGCTTGCTTTAATAATCCCAAAGTGCTCAATTTGAGGTAGTGTGGTCGAGCAGCCGTAGGCTTATCAGAGGGCAGTGTTAGGCATCTTTTGCACATACAGTCCCTAAATGAGGAAATCTGACACCAACCTAGAAAAATAACATAGATTTTTATATTAATTTAGATACCAAGATCTACGAGATTAGGTACGTACTTTTCGAGTTTGCAATTTTCAGAAACACATAAAATTCAGTTGTCAGATTTGATGCTTTGAACTTGGTAATGTTATTGTTTGAGAGACTCATACACTGCATAGAGGTACTTGCAATTGAGTCACAGGGTTGCTCTTCTGGACTTAAGGTAAGTAGGGTCCATGGTCCTTTGAACCACCAGCAGTTTCGGTTTACCTGCCATGGTGTGTCCGGGTGCATAGGTGCTGGTCTCAAGGTTAGCCTCTGGGACCAGTCCGGTAGCACCCAAAGGAGGGCTCTGTTTTTGAGGTCTCTGGAGCAAGGGTGCACCATCAATAGGTTCAGACTTGGGCTGGGAGGGCTCAGGTACAGAGGTGTTTTGTCTGGCGGGTCGCTTGCGTTGGAGGCTCTCACTTTGTAGGTCGGCCTGGAGATGAAGACCAAACAGGACAGTAGGGCCACTATCAAAGAAGGCCTCTCTGGTGCTGATGTCCCTTGTCGGTTGTTCGGTCTTAGCAGTATTGGAGCCCGGGCAGGATACTAATCAAGCCTTGGCTGCTGCCAGGGCTCTGGTACCCTGGGTATTAGTGCAGGGCGGCTCCTAGGGGCCCAAGCATCTCCAAACTTGCTAGGGAAACAGATCTAACCTTCTGGAATACGGAGACCTTCTCCTAGGATGCTGCGGTCTTAGTGGACCCAGGGGGCAGAAAAATGGTGTACCGGGTCTATAGTCGTTGGCTGCAGGGAAGTGGCTCTTCCTTTTCAAGAGAGATGCTGGCTGGTTGGCGAAGTGCTGGCAGCCCTCCAAGGCTTTTGGAGAATTGCAAAGTTGCCGGGTCTTTGCCATTTTCGGGACAGGAGCTTGCAGGCAGGGTGTGGCGCGAAGTCAGCTCTTTTTAAGTCCTTCTTTAGTCCGGTATATCAGAGTTCCTGGTGTAAGGGGGCCACCTAAATACTATATTTAGGGGAGTGAAGGGTACTAGCCAATGGGCTGTTTACCCCTGGGGTCACTACACACCCTATTTGACCACTTCCTGTGGGCAGTGGGCATAACACTGTCCCAGCGTTCCTAATTCCACCAAAAATCAGATGGTGGAATCCTTCTGTAATGGAGCACATCAGGTAGCCCTCCTTAGGGGTGTGAATAGCTTGGTGGTGCAACACGTCTACTTGCATAGCTAATTTCCTGGCTGTGGTGGTGCCAAATGGGCCTCAGGGCAGGGGGTTGCATCTCTGAGGTCCGGGGGAAGTTGAGGTTGCATATTAAAGGCAGCAGGGGCTTTGAAGCCCCTGGCCTTGATATGCTAAATACCTAACCTCCTCCCCCCCTCCTTGCTGGAGGTGTGACCACCTTCTTCCGAGCAGGCATTGTTCCTGGCCTCAAAGAGCTCAGGCTGTCACCTGCAGGGGTTCAGAAACTTGTCGGTGGTGGCAGGCTCCCCAATACCAGTCAGCCAGCACACTAGATATTGGTAGGCTTTTCAGGGGGCACCTCTAAGGTGCCCTTTGGGTGCATGTCATAATAAATCCTGTACTTGCAATAGGTCAGATTTGTTCAAACAAGGTGTTTGATACCAAATTCCATGGGTTTCAGTAAAGCCATCATGTAGCTGGGTAACTAGAAATGACCAGCACATATATATAAGATGGCTTTCCTATCCACTAGTACCATCTAGTAATTGAATTACACAGGACAGGGATATAGCTGCTCATGCAGATATGCCCTCACATGTAATATAGTGCACTCTGCCTTAGGGATTTACATTTATTCCATGATGTGACTTTGGCATATCACACACAGTGTGCCATGTCATGTTTTCACTCATGGTTTGCACCATGACGCGCAGTCTGTAATGGCAACCTGCATGCAATTTGTAGGGGTGTCCCTTGGTGTGGCTTAATAAATTCTGCAGCCCTGAGGGACCCTCTTTTATACCCAGACCCCTAGGTACCAGGGGTACCACTTACTAGTGACTTACAGGGGTGCTAAAATGCGTTCCAGTTGTGTTACAATTAGACCATTTTACCTTGTCTTTAGTGAAATAGAACTGGCCCTGGTTAGCAGGGACTCAGTACATATTAGTTGAAAAACATCAGTACCAGTGGCAAAAGGTGGGGGTGACCATGACAAAAAGGGGCATTTTTTTCACAAATAATGACGCAAATTCAGAAGCAATCTAATGGGTGGGGGGTCAACCTTTTTGCCAACCCACCAGCCTTGTTGGGCTCCTCAAAAGTTTATGGTACCTTTTAGTTAACTAGTCTCTCTCTCCAGGATTATAGTGGTGTTGGTGTGTGTGTGTTGTGTGTTGATGAAGAGGCCTGTCTGTTGTAAGTTACATACTTGGCCCTCGCTTCTTTGACCTAAAGACTAGAGTGTTTGTTGGGGCGGTGTACTCCCTTCACTCCTCAAATTTGCATCAGTCAGCAAAATGTCTCCGCGGCCTCCACCTTGAACCTGACTGCCTTTGAAGCATACATTTTGCCTTTGTTTAATTTTTTGACTGAACCTTGCCATTTCACTCGGTAAGTATTTTTGACTCACTCTTACAGATGCCTTATGTATGTATTATTACTGTTGACTATGGATTGGCGATGGACCCTGACACCAAATGTTTCCAATCTTTGTATTCCAATACCCTACCGCAGACCTCGGAGTTATCCCTAAGACAAGGTGGAAGACTTTAATTGTGCAGAAACTAAAAGTGAAATGCCCTGTAAAAATATGTATTTCTCCATGGGTTCTTAAAACACATACTTCTGTGTAATCTATTTTTCTTCTCGTGTAGTAGAATGTGGTTTTTAATTCACCAATAGAGCAGCAGAAGTCCTTCACCAATGTCATGCTTTCCAAATCAAAACCTTTGTCCTTAGTTTAGAGTCAACATTTCTCTGACTAAAGTGGCTGTTAGTTTTGTTTACTTTTGAGTAAATCACATATTCAAAGGCAATGGGAGAAAAGCAATTATGCAAGCTATAAACAAGTATGTGAAATATTTTAACAATAAGAAGAGGTTAGGAAATGAATTCACAATGAAACGATTACTAATCTAGCTTCTTTGTCTTGAATGTTTTCTGGGTCTTCGCTTAGGACAACATTCATCTGTATGTTTTTATCTGTACAAAAAATGTACGGTGAACAGAGACAGCTAAATAAATTAGTAGAACCCTGTCTCCCTTTTCTTAGCAGCTAAAGGTTTCATAATAATTAAGCTCTATGTAGCTATGATACTAAACTTGGTTGGTTTGCGTGAACTTCTTCTGTATTTAAGCCGCCTGTATTTTCATGGCTGCCTACATGTTTCCAGACTTTCTTATGGGTAAGGAAAGGTCACATTCGTGCTATCTCAACACTGGGAGACTTTATTTTTATTATTTTTAGATTTTCCTAGTATATTTAGTTGTTTGACCAAGAATTTGAGATGTGGGAATCAGCATCAAGATTTGTTAAGATTGGGAGTTTTCCTTTTTCCTGTTGTTTCAACATCAAACCATTAGCTATGTCTCACCTGTTATTAGTGAAAACATTGTTAGACACCATTTCTTGGCTCCTTGCTGAAGTCAATATAAAATTAAAATTGATGAGCATTGTTCTCAAGGGCATTAGTAGCATTTTCACCATACAGTTCCAACCAGAGAGCCCACTCTGTACCATTGATCTCCAGCCAGCTACCCGCATACTTCTTGGGGTGCCTTGAGTCTACGTTTATTTTTAGAAATCAAAATATGTGAGGATCGTTTAAAAGGTGCAAACATTTAAAGTTTAGACTCAAGAAATTAAAGAAACTGCTGAAAAGAGTCAAGCTTAGAAGAAAAGGAGAGTAGGGTATTTCAGTCCATATATTTGTATGTTAGAGTGCCACAATATAAGCATTTCTTACATTCAGGACAGATGTTTCATTTGTGCGCCCCATTTTCTAATTCTGTTGTCTTATTAAATAAACTTTGACATGCAAGTTCTGAACAGGTTTAATTTGCGTCTGCTATTTGAATAGGTTCCAGATATGGCGGGCTACCCACACATCCGTTACATTTCATCTGGATTGGATGGAAGGTCATTCAGAGGCCCTTTCAGGGGAAATTTTGAGGTTTGTAATAGAATTGGAGTGTTTTCGGTGGGTGGTGGAAAATATGCTTGTGCAATTGCCCCTATGAAATTCCTTGTTCTTTTACTAAAGGGGGGAGCATGATGCAGAGGATTTGGCTGTAAATAGAAATGCTTCACTTCTGTGAATTATGTAACGATGTGCCTTTTGTAATGCTATAATTAAATATTCTTGGAAATTATCACACTTTTTTAAACTTTACACTTAAATACCATTTTTGTCTGAGTAAAATTGTATTATATCAGTGGTTATGCTGATGTTTGGTCTTTCTGGAATAACCAGTTTAAATAGTTATGGAGACTACTTCTCATTTAATTTATCTTTTGCTTGAAATTGCATTTTCTTGAACATATCATCCTTTGCTATTCCCGAAATCCTTCCATCAGTAGATCTAGACTTGGCTTGGGAGCGTTACATTTTTTAGGACACAAGGCAAGTCGTCTTTTAGTTTCATCAAATGCACATGAAAATATTCTACCTCTTCTCTAAAATCAGACGAGTCGTAGTTCACCATTTCATCATGTTCCATGTATTTGGCTGAAAGGCATGTGACCTGGTAACTAGCAGTTGTGTGCCATCTTGTGGTCTATTAATAAGATTGTGTTTAATGACCGATACGCATGTTCTGCATTAAATATAGGCTTGATTCATGCTTTTGAGGCAAGCGTGTTAGGAGGTAGATCACTAATTACCTAGTCTACACTTTATGTATTTTTACAAACACCTCAGCAAAGATTCTAACTCAAGTAGGAAACTTTAATTTCTTCCAGTTAGCAGTCACATTTCAGTTAATGGCAACGGGATCTGGTAATATAGTGCTATTTAGTAATATTTAGAGTAAATGTATACATTATTAGTAATTGATTGTTCTAACTCCAGATTCCCCACTGTGTGAGTCTCACCAGGTGGGAGCTTGAAAACAAACTTCTCTGCAATAGCGCCTGCGTGCTAGTAGATGGCGTCATATGCCTCCTTCCACCTCCGATGGGAGTCAGGAGCTACATATATTCATCCTAACATCAATTCCTCCGTTTCTCTACCCTATAACATAGATGAGAAATTTAGCTTACGGTTTTTGCCATTTTTTGACAATTATTTCTGCAAAATTCTAATAGTGTGCCGGATGACTCTGCCTAAGACCGCAGGTTCTAAACCTACTTTGCTGTCGGGTCTCCAGATAGACTAGAATTTCTGCATCCTTCCCTGGTGCTGAGTGACCCCGGTACCCTGCCCAATGGTCCTTTGACAGTGCAACCACTTCAGCCAGGACTTGCAGTATCACTCACTAGACCATAACCAAGATGCAACCCCAAGTGAGAATGACTCTTCCCTTGCCTCAGCAACATTGTTACAGGAGTATGGTAATGTCCCCACAATGAAAATCACATGGAGACGGACCATTCACTTCTTCCTCAAAAAACGGATGCTGATATATATATATCTAGTGTAGGGAAGTGCCTCTTTAAGACATGGTCACCCCCACTTTTTGCCTGGTGTGTGATGTGATTTCGACTGGAAGTGCACTGTGACCCTGCTAACCAGGTCCCCAGTGCCAGATCTCTTTCCCCCAAAACAGTGCAATTGTACCCCAGTTGTCAATACCTTTAGCACTCCCTGTAAGTCCCTAGTAAGTGGTACCCCTGGTACCTAGGGCAAAGAGGCCAACGAGGGTCCTTAAGGGCTGCAGTACTACTTGGGCCACCCTAAAGGACCTCTCACCAAACACCTACAAACTGCCACTGCAGGCTGAGTGTCTTGGTGCAGACAAAAGTAAAAACACAACATGGCACAGAGCCCTGTGTGCCAGGCCCTCAGGCACTGCATGGAGAATATATAGGTAAGTCAGCCCTAAGGCAGGGTGTACTATACTATATGCAAGGGCATACCGTCATTAGCAGATATGCCTCTGTGCTGGTCAGCCCTATTGCTGCCAGTACAAGTGAACAGGGCAGTCATATTGAGTACATGAGCTGCACACAGGTGAAAATGAGTTCCCCAGCTACATGATGACTTCACTGAAAATAGGGATGTTTGGTATCAAACATCTCATATTAATGAATCCACACTGATTCCAATGTTGTATTTAATAATACATGCACACAGAGGGCACCTTAAAGGTGCTCCCCTGAAAACCTCCAGCCATTGGTGTGTTGACTGGTTCTTTCCAGTCTGCCACCAGAAATGAGTTTCTGACCCCCAACGGTGAGGGCATTTGCTCTCAGGCGGTCAGAAATAAATCCTGCTCGGGAAGAGGATGTTTATACCCCCTTCCATAGGATGACCGGCTGATTAGCATTCCAAGGCAGGAGAGCTTCAAAGAAACCATCGCCTTTGCAATGCGAATCTAACTCCCCTCATAGGAGACAAAGCTGACCCCCCTTTGTCCTGAGCCCTTTGTCACTTGGACAGTAAGGGAGGCTTGCCCTCTCTCAGGCTAGTACCACCCTCTAAGGTGGGCTCCCTGAAGTGGACATGACTTTTCAGAGTTAGTCACCTTGAAGATGGTAATCTTGGGAATTCTGGTACAGGGTTATGCCCACTTCCCACAGGAATATAGGGGGCGTAGTGACCCCAAGGGTAGGAAGACCATTGGCTACTACACAACACTCACCTAAATTCATTATTATGGGGAGCCCCTGGCACCAGAGAAAAAGATCCTACCATCCTGAAAGAAGACTGACGCAAAGAGCAAGAACAGAAGATCCAGGAACCTACTTGGCGCCAACCCTGCCAGCCAGCTTGCTGATTTCGACAATTGCACCAGAATCCGTCTTGTCCTGCAGTTGCTTTGTCTCCAAAGCCTGGGAGACCCACTTGTACTTCCCTCAGGAACCAAGAACTCCCATACGACAGCGTAGCTGTCCCCTGTTTCCTACAGGCAGTAGCGACTGAGCTGTGAGGCTCCAAGACAGCAGAAACCCAAAGCCGGAAAACACATCTGCACCTCGCCTCCTAGCTCAAGCTGAAGTGGGCCAATGGTGCTAACGTGGTACCTAGACCCTCTAGACTCTAAGGCCACCTTGGTTTTCTCCACTGTGGATTCCTCTAAGATGCTTGCAGCCTCTGTTTGCAGGCCCCCTCTACTGCGACTGCTCCTTGTAAGGAAAACACCTCACCTAAGGAAACGCCTGCATCCGTCGCCCGTGGAGGAGCATACCAAAGGTGTCTCAACGTCCCTGAGTATCGTGAGGCCTGGGCAACTGTTGGTTCATCCTGACTGGCCTCCCAGTCAAAGCCTGCAGCCTCTTTTTTCAAAGTCCGATCCCCATTGACTTCCATTGGGCACCCAACACTGTTTTGCACCCCTGCACCTAGCCGCCCTGGTGCCGCTGGTGTGGTCTAGATGATGTATGCTTGGACCTTGCCCTCCACTCACCTGAAGTCCCGTTGATTGGTCTCATAAGTCACTCTGTTGTACCTGAATGTGGTACTTGTTTTTCCTCCCAAAGGATAACCCGACATCTTCTTAAAAATGCACAATGTGTCGACTTTTTAAATGCAAACTACTTTGAATACCCAGGTATTACAGTCTTGTGCCACAGATGCTCACACAAACAAATGATGGACGGAATGCTGAATGAATCATACATTCACCCCCAGTCAAGAGATCTGGGTTAAATCCATTGTTCTTTTGCTCACCATCCCATCCCAATGCAAATCAATTTTGACCCTGTGCCTCATGGTAACAGTCCAGACCGAACTGCCAAGCCAGGTCCTCCCTGGACCAGAAACAAGCATCCTGGGACTGGTTTCAGGGTATGTCACCCTTCTTCAGCCAGGCTAGGTTGAATCCAGTGGCACAGTGAGCAAGGGACCCACGTCTGGGCATACCCATCCCACTTTGGGTGAAAAGTGCTACGCCAACAAATGATGGACGGAATGCTGAATGAGTCATACATTCACCCCCCAGTCAAGAGATCTCGGTCAAATCAATCGTTCTTTTGCTCACCATGCCAGCCCAGTTTGGACCCAGCCATATGCAAATCAGTCTTGACCCTGTCCCTCATGGGAACAGTCCAGACCGAACGGCCTAGCCAGGTCCTCCCTGGACCAGAAACAAGCATCCTGGGACCGGTTTCAGGAGATGTCCCCCTTCATCAGTCAGGCTAGCTTGAATCCAGTGGCACAGTGAGCAAGGGACCCACGTCTGGGCATACCCATCCCACTTAGGGTGAAAAGTGCTACGCAAACTAATGATGGACGGAATGCTGAATGAATCCTACATTCACCCCCCAGTCAAGAGATCTGGGTTAAATCCATCGTTCTTTTGCTCACCATGCCACCCCAGTTTAGACCCAGCCATATGCAAATCAGTCTTGACCTTGTGCCTCATGGGAACAGTCCAAACCGAACTGCCAAGCCAGGTCCTCTCTGGACTAGAAACACGGGTGTCTGTATTATGCCAATAGTGCCCACTAGGGCCACAGTTGGGCCAAGGCTTGAAACCATAAGGTTTAAGGCAGAGACCATATATCAGTCATGACCATTATTACGCCAGGTTATAGACTCGACTGGCACATTTCAACTCTGACTCCTGCAGTCCCACACTTTGGTGGTTCAGCACTCATTACTCCTCAGGCTACTACTGTAGTACTTCTTTTATGGTCCACTGGTCACACACATGTTGTGACTGATAAAGCAGGGATACAAGATGGTCAATCGCCTTGTGGCTTAGTTATATTGAAATTAGATACAGACAGTCAAGTGGCAGGCCCTATAGGCCGATACTTTGTGGGTTTGAGTGTTTAGTAAAAGTTACTGCCATAGGTTTGGCTGGCTGTCACTCTTAAGATCTTGAGATCAGCAGTGCTGCCTTTTGTAATAGGCGCCTACTCTCCGAATTTGATACTGGGCTTGGCTTCACCTCTGAGAGCTACTTTTAAGGTACTGTTGAGCTACCATTAGTTCCTGAGCTACTCATTGGAGACCCCTGATCTAAATGCTTTCCCAGTTCACTGCTAAGCTAGGAGTGAAAACGATAAATGCTGTGGGCAAGAGGATTTTTTCTTTAGCCATCCCTGCTGCCTACTCACTGAATGCAATTTGTCTCATGGGCTGTTACACATGTCCATATAGCCTTTTCATGGCTCCAAGGGCAGGGACTGTGGAAGACGCAAATTTCGTAACCCCCTTCACCTGGTTCCGCAACCAAACTGCTTTAGTTTCCCCTCCAATTAGGCCATTGGAGCATGATTTAGTATTCCCTCCCCATCTGATGTCCCCTTAGGAAGAGGTGTGGCGCCGCGGCCAGGGCGACTGACTCCGGAAGCTGGGGATCACGGTTCGATCCCTGGAACCGGCGGCAGATTAGCCCAGCACCATGTGACTCTGGGCAATAGCTTGCTTAATCTTCCCGACGGCCCCCAGCGCCTAGAGACCCTAACGGGTGATTGTGCGCTTTACAAATGTGGATTATTATATTATTAGTTGTTCACAAAGTTCATGTCTGTTGTTGGGGTCCATCTTTGCACTTTTGGGATTTATGAATTTGTTTTTCTCAATGAAAGCTGCTGAAGAGGACACTGCAGTTACTCAGACCACTGTCATTCGTTGATAATTTTGTCCTTCCTGAAATTTTCAGTCAAGAGCCAAATTTTCATCTTCCCATGTGCAGAGGATTACCTTTATAACGACCAGTCTGGACATTAATATCGAAGGCTTTTCTGCTCTTGCAACAAATCCAGAGCATTTAGCCTGTGATCCCAATGTTTCGTGTGACAGCATCTTATCTAGCCTTGGTGGTTCTGAGGCTCCGGGTGCGCACACCTGGTGTATTATGAAGACCTTCGACTGTAACCTTTGCAAATTTTTGGGCCCACCCATGACCCTACCTTTCAGACAATAGCCACATTTCAGGGGACGCAGTTCAGGTCCTCCATTAGTGGACGTTGGTGCTAACCTAACTTGTGGCATTCCTTGCTTACCAGATCCTGAATGCTCAGTAGTGGATACATTATGTATAGGCTAGGGAGATCACCTTGTTAGTAGATATTAGAGGCATTCCAGTCCCCAGTGGAGCAGCTCCTTCATATCAATTTCCTGGACCTGTGGACCATTCATTCGGCTCTGAAGTTCTTTCGGTTTTCAGTTACGTACAAGGTGTCTAGATGCTGAGGACAACACAACTTGCCACATGGTAGTGCAAAAATCCAGGTGTTGTTAGGGTATTGTGTTCTTTGTCTAGGGGCTTTGAGACCTTTTATAGCTCTTCAAAGGATTTCCCTGACTATCAGTAACATGGGGGGGGTCCATCAACAGCAGTGTAGCGGAACTCATCAGGTATCATTTTGCTGACCGCGATTGGTGTCAACACGAGGAGGTGGTTCAGGATTTGTTTGCCCTTTGGGGCATACCCTTTATAGATCTGTTTGCTACCTCTGAAAATGTCCACTGTTTGGCCTTCGGCACCCAGGAGTTTCCTCTTTGAGATTCCCTGGGAGTCACATTTCTTTTTCATTGGAGTTCTTACCTACTGTATGACATCTCCCTCCTTTGCCATTAATCCTTTGGGTCTGGGAGGGGGGCAGATGTAACTAAGCACTACTCAATCTAATTTCCCCACCATGGGTTTGGAGGGTGTGATAGTTTTAGCTTCTAGATCTGAGCATTTGCCCTTCATTTTGACTGCCTCTTAGGCATGATCTGCTGTCGCAACAACAGGGCAGGATATTTCACCCAAACCTCCAGACTACACCTCCATGCATGGCGATTGAGCAGAACCACCTGAGAGGGTTTACTGTTCCACTAGATGTGATGGTAGTTGTTCCGACTACTTGCCGTCCTTCGGCCAAGTCTGTGTGCTCCGGTTATTGTCTGACGTTCGTCATCTGGTGTGAGGAAAAGTAAATGTTCAAGACATGTGTGCTGTAGATACACATGCTGTGTATACGCCGGCATCTAGTGTTGGGCTTGGATGATTACAATTTGTTTTTCTTCGAAGAAGTTTGTCGAGCCCCGAGTTTGTGTGACTCCTCCTGTTGATGATAATGTGCATGGGCATCAATTCCATTTTCTGATTATTTTTTTTTGGGCCGGCGGGTTCAGATGCAATCCCTCGCGCTCCGGTTGGAGATCCTTTCTGGCCCGCTTCGGTTCGCGAGTGGCTCATTCAAATCAACTGTGTGGTTTCGATCGCGTAGTTATTCTGTCCGAAGTTCCACTTCAAATACCCTCACACCGACCAACATTCAGTTTGAGATCTATGCCTCTCACCCGATCATCGAGAGGATACCTGTGAGGCCTGCTGAGCTTTTACCCCACAAATGACACGGTGAGATCGACGTGCCTATCGCAAAGAAATGCTTTGCATTCTAGCAGATGACTCTCCGGACATCTTCGGTTGAGAAGAGGAGAAAGAGGCATTGGCAGGCCAAGAGGAATCCTTGTTCATCCTTGATTCCGACTCCAGTTCAGACATGAAACAAGATTCTGCCAGTCTCGAGTCCGCTCAGAAACAAAGGACCGTGAATACAACTGTCCATGATCCAAAGTCAAAATAATTGGTTCCATCCAAAATAAATGCTCACAGTTTGCATAAAAGCCATGCTGCGAACCAACATACAGATTCGGAAGCTCTGCCCTTGGCACCGAAATCTTGACCTACAGTAGGGTCCTCCACTTCCTAAAAGTCCGGTTCCGAGACACCAAAGTCACAGTGCTTCGGCTCCAACCACATCGGCACGAAAATATTCTTCGGCTCCAAAGTGTTACACATTGTGACCGAAAACGGTCTCCCTTAAAGCGCACTCAACTCGTAAAATAGGCGCTTTTATGGCATTTTTTTCAATATTCCCCTTGCTGGCATTTGCAAATCAGCAACATTGTCCACACCACACACCTTCACAAAACATTGTTTTGATGTACTAGCACGTTTACAAGCCAATATTAGCCAGGCAGTACTACGGGCTCAAACAACTGCAACCCCCACAGGCTAGCCACCACTTAAGTAGAGGGGCTGCTTTACAGTCAATGCACAGCATGCGTATCTACACCACACATGCCTCTAACGTATTATGTTACTTACCCTGTAAGCATCTGTTCTTGGCAAGTAGTGCCTGTAGATTCATATGCGCCCTCTCTCCTCCCCGAAAGTCTGTGTAGGTCACAGTATATTTCCATTAATTCACCTCACTTGCATGGACAACACATTACTAATACTTGCTACAACTCTATTCTCACCCATCTGCGGCAAAACAATCTAACAATGGAGTGTATGCTCATATGCAGTATCACCAACAGGAGGAGTTATACAACTTCGTGACTCGAAGAACTTCTTTGAAGAAAAACAACTCGTAATCATCCGAGCCCAACACTAGATGGTGGACGTATGCACAGCATGTGAATCTACAGCATTACATGCCAAGAACAAATGTTACAGGGTAAGTAACATAATCTTTCCCCTCTAAAAAAAATCGCTGGGACTTCCTTCGGGCTCCTGAAATCTATCAGAAAAATTCTGCCCCTCCTCCCTCCGGTCTCCCAGAAATTGCTTATCCAAGGCCTCATCCTGTCTAGGCTGGATTACAGCAATACCATCTATCTGGGCGCCCCCGAAGCAACCCTCAACAAACTGCAAAGGATCCAGAACGCCGCGGCCCGGATTCTTACCAACACCCCGGCCAGAGCCTCGGCCAAACCAGCCTTGAAGCAGCTCCACTGGCTCCCAGTGAGAGAACGAGTCAAGTTCAAAGCCCTCTGTTTGTCACACAAACTCCTACAGGATAAAGGCCCCCATATCCTAAACAAATTCATTAGGCCCTACAAAGCCGCAAGATCCCTTCGCTCTGACCATGAACATCTTATCACTATCCCCAGAGTGAAGAGGGCACGCACTGGAGGGCAGCGTTTCTCTGTCAACGTAGCCCGTCTGTGGAATTCCCTCCCCCGTAATCTAAGGATGGAATCAGACTATCTCCGATTCAGGAAACTGCTGAAAACTCATCTGTTTCCCTGATCTCCTTTTCTCCCCCTCTCCCCCTTATGTTAACCTATGGACTGTCCTGATCTCAGCGCTGGGATACTTACGGGTTACTACGCGCTTTACAAAAACCTAATAATAATAATAATACTGGTGAAGCTGATTTGGTGGCGTTTGTATTGTCTTTCCACCTACAAAGCTTTGCTCTCAGTCTAGTTAACAGTTATTTGTTTGCTCTCTGGATCTGGCCTCGTTTATTGAATTAGCCCTCGTTTATTTAGAACGCCCCTTGAGATGTATTTCTTAAAGGGACTTGTGCTGATATTTCCTCCTACTGCTCTATTATGCCTTAGTGACACGTTGACTTGGTCTTGACTTTCTTGATGTGGGCTCCATTTGAGCATCTTCGCAGCTGTACTCAGAAGCTCTTGAGAGTATTTTTTATCACAACTACTACAGCATGTCGTATCAGTGAGGTGCAGACTCTGTAACTACTACAGCCTCTGTATACACATTTTTCCCTGCTAAATTGGTACTTGGGGTCGGTGCTTCTTTTCTTCCAAAAGGGAAGTCACTGTTTCACGTGGGCAGTTCATCACGGTCCACCCAGCATTTTATTTTCTCTTCTGCACCCATCGAATGAGAAAGAGTGGCTTCACTGGTGCTCAGCATGCTCTTAAGTTTAGTATTTATAGAAGTAGTGAGTACTATATGTATGATCATCTTTGTTGGGTTTCCCTATGTGAAGAAGGGAAAAGTGTTCCAGAAGTAAATCTTATCCTGTTGTATTGCTGATCTGCAACAAAATGTGTTATTTTTTGGCTGAAAAGGATCTTCTTAAAGGCCTTTGGGCTCATTCCACCAGAATGAAGGCTGGGGCTACTACTGCTTTAGCTGTGCATGTCCTGGCTTTGGACAGCTGCCAGTCAGCCATGTGGGCATCTGTCCACACTTTAAGCAGGCGCTACTATATCAATTCTCAAGTATGCAGAAAAAGCCATTTTGATTCTACAGGAATTCCCGATGTAAAGTCCACTCCTAAAACCCACCTGGAGGGGATATTGTTTTGGTATCTATCCACAAGGTAGGGAGCTGTATGTAAACGTATCAATCAGAATAAGTTACTTGCCTTCGGTAATGCTCTTACTGGTGGAAGGAAACTCTAGCTAACTGCTGATTCCTCACCTTGCCCGCCCCCAAATCTGCCCCCCACCACAGCTGCTTGGTTCTCTGGAGTTGTCTTTTAGGGCTAAATATGATTCCAGTTTACATTTCGTGCACTGTCATTTTGCCAATCTGATGTTGGTTCTTTGAATGTGAGGGCACACATAATTAAACTGATGTTAGCATGCATGGATGGCACCTGTATGCGGCTTGGGTTTGGCACCTATTGTTGTACAAGAGCAATTGCAGAGAAGATTCCCAGATCCAATCTGATGCCTTGGGAGGTTCACGGTGTGGGGAATGTGTGATTTGAGAATTTTCCAGTAAGAGAATTACCGATGGTACGTGTTCTCTGTTGGGACAGATTTACCTACTTAATTAATATTCTGTATGACAAAAGGGGTTGTAGATAATTCAAGTCTTACAGTTTACTATTCTGAAGAAAATAGCGCATTTGAAATTTCCTCCCAATTTGCCAAAGGAGTAGATTTGAAGAAAAAATGTCCTCATTATTGGAGTGAGCTTGTTTATCCATGAGCTTTCTTGTACATGTGGAGATAGATGTAAAGCACAGTGTATCTCATTAGCAAAACTAGTCTTCTATTGAGAATTACTTGATTTTAAAACAAAGTGCATGCTCATATCAGCATATGACTTTTTTCTCAATACAAACGGTTAGACCTGTGATAAATTCAACTACTGGTGCTTTGAACCTACGGAGGTAAGGTGTGTGTAAAAAAATTTTCAGCCATAATGTTAAAAAAACATTCAGCCATCTAATTTGTTTTCTAATTAAATACTACAGCACACTACTAATGGATTATAGGTATTCTGCATTTACTTTGAAAAAATAGAATAAAACAAAATTCTTTGTAACATTTCATGCACTTTCCCAGCCACACATAAGGTGATCCATTATCCGATATTTCAAACAGTCTAATTGGATGTATGAACATTTTTAGTTGTAATATGGCCCTATGTCGCAACATGCTTGCATTTATTTCCACCTTACTTATTCAGCTGTTGGTTTGGTAACATTGCCACCTAGTATGGATATGTCTCTTTGCTTTATTTAGCATGCAGTGTTTACAGTGTGTGATTTGCTTTTCACATTAATATGACATGGATACTTCTTGTCCCTTCCTTACAGGAGCTTATTCACTTGGAAGAGCGATTAGGAAACGTGAATCGTGGTGCCTCCCAGGGCACTATTGAAAGGTGTACATACCCACATAAATATAAAAAGGTGTGTGTTGCTAATACATTAATGTTTTATATGCAAAGTAAATTGTGAAGAATTTAAATATTTAAGTCAATAGGTACATTTAAGTAGGCTACTTTATGAGCAGAAGTATGAAGATACTCAAACAGGAAATGCTGCCCCTTTCATTAAGGGCGAAAGGTATACTGGACCGAAAAGTGATGATGTACAATAACTTATGGCTGCCTATTTTCATTTGACTTTTTTGAAGCTCCCCCTATGTGGTATTCATTTTGCTGACATTGTTGTGTAGTTCCTATAAAACCTGTATAGGACTGGCGCATTTAGGCAACATACACTGAGACTGGTGTCTGACTGATACTAGACACCCACACCGTGTATGCTGGCCTCTGTACCAGCTAGCTCACAGTCCCACTAGAAACTCCTCCTACCAGGGAGAGAATAGTTCTTGGCAACTATCGAACATGATGACCCTGATCCCTCAGGACCGTGGAAACTGTACTACTTTTCGCTCAGTCACTCGTGCTCACTTAGTCTCAGAGAGATACACAGAATAAACGGCATGGACGTTTTTCAATAAGTATTTATTGAACAATTGTTATTCTAGTGTAAAATAGGTGCGCTGAAACAACCATTAGACAGCAACAGATATACATGATTAGAAGCACTAAGAAAGCAAAAGGATGGTAGGTTTCTTCCATTTTGCTATAACCATGAATACAGGCAATTTTATAAAATGCATGACAATAAAATGTGTATTCCTACGATGCTACCCTAACTAAATGTACCTAAGTGTACCTAGCATGTATGTAGGTGAAAAGCCAAGAGTCCCTCTAGGATAAAGTCAACCTCATTACCTGAAGTGAGAGACTGTGGGACCCGCCTGGGTCTCCAGTTGGACACCCTGCAAGGGATGTTAGACCACTGCGAGATGGAGTATCTGCATGTAGGAACCACAGCATCTCGCGTCAGTGTGTTTTGCAGGGAAATCCTGATCTCCTTTGTCTGTCTCAGCAAGATGTAATGTTTATATACCCGCAGGTTTCCCCGGGAGTTCTACCTTGTTGTGCCAATTGTCGGATTTAGGATGACTTTGGGAATGAACTTTATATGTTATACAGGAGATGGTAGTCCTGCTGAGTTTCCAAGAATCCTCATGCATACTGTATGAGTCTTTCACCAGGGAAAATCCAGCGTTCTGGGTGCTGTCGTGTCCAGGAAAAAGGTTAGTCCCCAAGAACCGTTGTGTGTAATGTAGGGGAGACTATAGGTGAAAGGTTACGATGTTACCTGAGCCTATATTGGGGCACCTATATGGAATATAACAACATCAGATTTCTAGAACCATTACCCCCATGCCTCCGCTGTGCTGTTAGTTAGCAACTGTAAAAGGCTGAATAACTGGGCAGCAGAAAGAAGTCTACAGTTGGGATACCAACAGAAAACCCAACAATCCAATTGTAATTAGTATAACATACTTTATTATGTGAATATCTAAGTGCACCATAATCTCATAGCATACATATGAACACATCTATTTTGTGAGGAACAGTGGGTATTGAAGGAAGACCTTCGGGCGCCTGACTGTAATTGCAAGCTTTGGATGATGCATTCATGCATGGCAGTCAGGCTCAGCTTCAGAATTGTACCAATCTGCTGCACCTTAACCCCTTTGATGCTCGTGACGGAACCCAGCCACCATGAGCCACGGGTGGCCTGTGCGCATGACGGCTGGGTTCCGTCACGACCCTGCCCGCGATTGGAATGTCCAGCACCGGACTGGAATTCCTGCCGCAGGCAAGGTGTTAAAGAGATAAAATTTACAACAAGTTGCATTATCACAAACGTTGAGCACACCTCAGAAGGTTTCAGTATATATTCTCTCTCATTGTAAGACTTATTAGGACAGGACGCATATAAATTGAAACACTCGCTACCTTAGTTGTCCGTCTTGTTTACAAATAGTGGATGCATGAGCTTAACCGCTTTTCAAATGAAGTGATAGCACTACATTCAGAACTCTGCCATTAGTGTCCACTGACCTAATCTCGTTTCTGTTTTTGAGCATCCACCACTATTTGCCTACAGAGAAGTCTGATGTCTCATCTAAGTAAACATTCTGCTAAATATATACATTTTATAATGAAAGCAGCCAGTGGACCATTGAAACTAAGAGGTTGTGAGTTGGGCAATTATGCTAAGTGCCGTCACTTAATTCTGTGGAACACTTTTTGTAGTTAAAACACCCCCAACCGTATCGCATTCATGGAGCTGTTTCGTACGACACAAATCTTTCTACAGCCTTTTGTGTCCATGCGACTCTTTGGTCCTGGTTCTCATTGAGAACAGAACCTAATCAGCCAGCAGCTTTTACCTTGCACCAGTAGCCAGTCCATGCAACATTCTACTAAATGCATTTTCATTGCCAGCAACCCAACATCGGAAACATGGTTGCTTTAAGGATCTGAAATCTCCTCTTACAGTAATACAGGTATCCCTGACCTGTTGCATCGTGCCACTGCCAAATACCCTGCTTTGCTATGACATAAGCCGTAAATGTAACTGTCTTAAAAGTTATTACTGCAAATATAATGGTGTGCCTCATCAATTAAATTGAACATAGAAAAAAATATGAGTGAGTTAAACAAGGGTGTACTCAATATTTCCAGAACCTCAGTACTTCATGTTTTGCCTGGCATTCAAATGTCATCTGGAATACCATGGTGGCACTTTTATGTAACTTTTGTCATCACAAGTTCATTAAATTCATACCAGCATAATTACTACATCAGTAAACTAATACCAATGCAGTGCCAGGAAGCTCTTCATATTAAGCTTGTTTTCTTTTTCAAAATCTTTACAACTGCATAATCTTTCCGTAATACTTTATCCTTCCTCCTTTTTCCCGCCCCCCCCACACTGTCTCATTATTGATTAAACTAGTTGGAATCGCCATCAGATGTTTAACTCTTTGTAGATGAGAGAGGACATGACCAGTTCAAAAGCCCATCAACATTATTCAGTTGACAAGAAACAGCAAACACGACAAATACCCAGGTCGCAAGGCTGTAAACAGTAATTTCACTCATTCATTTTTGTGGCAGTTTTTTAGGCTGCGTTTCCTTGACACGATTTTCTGGCTCGGCTTTTATGTAAATTTTGCCTTTTTCCAGGAGAGCTGACAAAGAAATATAATGTTCACTAGAAATGTGTTACCACATTTCACATGCGTGCTGACAGTTTTAGGTTCCCTTTAAATCACCCACATATCAGTATCAAACCACTGTTGACCTTGACTACCACTCATACCTCTAAAGACAAACCACACCTTGTATATATACTTAGTAAAAGTATCTTTGCCATCCATTCCAAGGTCTTCAGTAATGTGGTAAAATTGGAAATCGCCAGAAAAATCTTCAACTCACTAGGGTATGAAGACATTTTTGTTTATTAGCAGAGTAATACAGGCATGATTAAGTGTGTTGAGAATATGCACCCCTGTGGGACGAGCTATTGGTAAATGTGGTTTGTCCAAGCCCTCCTTAATCACATGGAAATTACCTAATTCAACTCAAAATCCATAATGATACACATATTTACTATTGTTGTTATCTGCCATCTGATTTGGAGGAGTGAATAGCATTAGAAAGAGCATTGCCTATTGCCTGATATTTCCAAAACGATGACTATTGATGGTCCTGCTTGTGTGTGTTTTATACTGAATAACTTCAAAACACAGAGAGATTGTATGACACCCTGCACTGTGTGTCATTAGAAGAGTTAATTTCTTTTTTGGTGTCAAATCATGTTCTTAGCTCATCATTCACCAAAAAGGTTATAATGATTATTCAATTCGGTCTCCTCTCCACATCGGGCATACCATTGCTACCAAAGGAGGCTGTTGATACTCAGTGCAAGTGGTGTTTCTCATACACAATCAGGAGAACAACATAAATGTGCACAGCAAGATGTGCTGGATGCAGAGGAAGGTTACAAACTGGTATGGCCTTTTTCTTATTGCCAATGGATGTTAGTGCTGACAAATTGCAATAATCTGATACAAAACGCTACCACTTTGTATGTAAGATAGGCAGAAGACGTGTAAAAGGATTCTTCCTTATTAGGCGCTATTCGCTCTGAACAGGAGAGACCCAATGTCCCCAGAGTAGCTCAATGTATTGAAAGTGTGTGTGGCAAAACTGCCTCACCAGCCATAGTTAGTCACATCATGAATTATTAAATGCAAATTTAAACCTGCAAACCTTGTTCCTCCTTAACCAGACTCTGTAATCATTAATACTGGCTTGGAAAAGTTGGTCAAACGCATCTTAACAATTCGACAATCGTACAGTTAAAAGATGGAGTGGTAAGTGAAAGTGGAGTTTGGTGCAGCCACTGAGCTCTGCTTTGCAGTCCACTGACTCATCTGGGTCCATATGGCACCAACAGTGGAAAGAGTCTTTACATTAGATCGTATACATGCAGATTCACAGAGTGTAATATTGGTGTTGTGGAGAGAGGGGGCCATGACTTACAAGAAGGCAAAGCTTTGAGTAGGATATGCTTTCCCTCACAAAAAGCATTAGCAGGACAGTACAACATTTGTTCTATAGACAGGCAGAATGCTCAGGCGGACGCACTCAGCCGGCTGGTGCAAGAAAACCACGAGTGGGTTCTAAACGACGAAGTGCTAGGAAACATCTTCGACAGATGGGGCACTCCGGACGTAGATCTGTTCGCCACCGCCGAAAACAGAAAATGCCGAGACTTCGCCTCCAGGTATTACCAACCGGGGACTCTGGGGAACGCGCTATGGATCAGCTGGTCGAACAGCTTTCTGTACGCTTTTCTACCCATTCCCCTGATTCCGGCGGTACTCATCATGCTGTCTCAGTCCAGAGCACGGATGATCCTCATTGCTCCGGAGTGGCCCCGAAAGTGGTGGTTCGCGGACCTGCTTCACCGGTCTCTCCTACCCCACATGCGGCTGCCGTGTCGGCCGGACCTTCTCACGAAGTTCGGGGTGCACATGGTGCACCCCAACCTCTCATCGTTGAGTTTGGCGGCATTGCTCCTGAGATAGTGCAATATGGACACCTGAATTTTCCTGACGATTGCATGACTATACTTAAGGAGGCTAAGAGACCTTCAACTAGGACTTCCTATGCCTGCAAGTGGAAGAGGTTCTGCATCTGGTGCACTTCCAAGAACTATGATCCGACAACCTGCAAGGAAGATGTCATTCTTCCGTACCTTTTGCATTTCGTTCAGTCTGGCCTTAATTTTCATTCTATTAAGGTTCACCTCGCAGCATTAACTGCGTATTGGAAATGCCCTTCACAGACATCCTTCTTCCAGATCCCTGTGATTAAAATTTTTTGGGAAGAATTGAAGACAGTGTTTCCTCCTGTTCGGCGTCCTTCGCCATCATGGGAGCTGAACGTGGTGCTGTCCGGGTTGATGAAGGAGCCTTTTGAACCTATCCATAAGGCTTCTCTGCAGCACTTGTCATGGAAGGCGGCCTTCCTTGTAGCCATCACATCGGCCCGCAGGGTGAGTGAAATTCAGGCATTGTGTTGCCAAGAACCCTATACTGTATTTCATGCTGCTAAGGTTGTTTTGCGTACTCGCCCTAAATTTCTTCCAAAGGTGATTTCTGATTTCCATGTCAATCAGACTATTTTTTTACCTATGTTTTTCCAAAATCCTTCCACTCCAGCGGAAAGGTGTCTTCATTCCCTGGATGTCAGAAGGGTGTTGAAATTCTACTTGGATAAGACCAATTGTTTGTCAATTATGGGTCGGTCAGGACTGGTCTTGCCACCTCGAAACAGTCCATTTCTAGATGGATTGTGTCCTGTATCCAGTTTTGTTATCAAAAGGCTAACAAGACCTTAGGGGATAAGCCTAAGGCTCATTCTACCAGAGGCAAAGCAGCTACAACAGCTTTGATTCGTTATGTTCCCATTGCAGAGATCAGCAGGGCTGCCACTTGGAAGTTGGTCCATACCTTTGCTAAGCATTACTGTCTGGACTCTGATGCCAGAGCAGATGCTCAGGTTGGGCAGGCTTCATTGAGAAATCTGTTTGCACAATAGAGGTGTTGTCTGTTTTTCTCCACCGCCGGGTTGGTTGTTTGGGATGGGCTTGCCATTCTAATCACTAGATCATGACTATACACAGAGATACCCTACTACAGAAGGAGTAGTTTCTTACCTATAACTCCAGTTCTGTAGTAGGGGTATCTCTGTTATAGTCATAAGCGCCCGCCCTCCTCCCCGGTGGAGAAAATGGTACTGTAATGTATGCTACAGGCCTTGCTTTATACACCTTCAAAAAGAACTGAAAGTAAAAGGACTTTGGCTGTGCATCCTGGGATACCGAGGGTCTCTGGAGAGTTCCTTAAAGGCACGGTAACCCTTTTCCAGACACATAATGGCAGCCTATGGGGGCTTGTCTGTCCAACCCTTCCTCTCTATCATTTCAAGGATTTTGGTGAAGGGGAGTTTTCTCTATGAGGGAAACTTGGTAAAAATGTGTAAAATCTGACATTGTTGGCTATTCTTTTCACTGTTTAGATGAAGTGGTGGCTTTTGTAGCCTTGGAAGTGTTAGGCTGCATTATTTGTCTTGATTTTCTCTTAAGTGTCTATGCAGGACTGCAAAGAAGACAGTTTAAGAGATTATTTTTGATTGCTCCGGGGTCCACGCACATGGGCGGGACTATTCACTAGATTATGACTATAACAGAGATACTCCTACTACAGAACTGGAGTTACAGGTAAGAAACTACTCCTTCCTGTTGGGCCTTACAATCATTATGTGTATTGACTGAGAAGATTAATGTGGCTTTACAAAAGAGCATTCCCACTAAACATACCAGTCTGATAGGGAGAACAATGACAGAACTGTTGAGCATGACAGCATGCTTTATTCACTCAGTACTACTTGCGAGGTTACAACTGGGACTTTTTAAATAATGGCTCCTCAAGTGTTATGGTCAACATACAGGGCACTGAAAAGACCTAGTAGTTTTAGCCCAAAGAGTACACAACTGCCAAGAATAGATGCCAAGAAAATGTATTGCACTGCCAGCTCATTCACAGACCCAGGTCCTACAGTGCCACAGACAGTTTCAAGCAAGAGATGCTTTCAGGGACTTATGTATACCTTTGGATAAAGTAAACATCTGTTATCTGTGTTGCACAATGATGGTACGAAAGAAAGAACAGTTAAGACGGAAATACAACCTCTCAAAGCCAGAGTAAGTTAGTAAAAAGAGAGTAATATGACCCAAAGCATGCACTACTGGTGTTAAGCCGCAGCCTAATAAATCAATGGCCAATGAAATCCCTTTTGTGCATTATTTCATTTTAGATCACAAACTGTACTCTTTGTCAATTATGAGGGTATGATCATTTCATATGTTTTTTCGTATTCATGCATGTTGTTTCGTGGTTGGAGTCCCTCTGAATCTTAGTTTCAGTGAAAGGAGCCTGATTATTGCATTTTGTATTTCTGGGATACTGATTTGGCATACATTCAAGATGGTGCGAACTTACATGAGCTAAAGAGTGAAGGGGATAAAAATTACATCCTTTCGCTCTGTTGGGTATGTAGGTTATCACCGTACCCCTCCACTCTGGTACTTTTCCTCCCTGAGTTAGCTTATCTGGTGGTTGTAGCAAGTTAAAACACTGATTCCGGAGGCCTTGGGCAGTAGGGGCTCAGCAGATCCCATCACGGTATCATTAGGTTCCAACCTTGGAAGTTTGACAAATTTGATAAGAATGGGCAATAGATTGAGTGTGGTGGTGCCTTTTCCTATTTATCACATTTCTTCACTATATTATTACAGGTAAATACCTTATTTTTCCGGCTACTTGATGTAAAGTTTGCAAAAGCGCTGCAATCTTACATTTATTCAATTGTATCAATGTTTTCGGGATGAGGTAAAGTGAATCAATTGAGGTTTCATGAAGTAGAACTTCTGGGTGAGCAGTAACTATTTAAACATTGGCATCATCGTTCCTTTTAGTTAGACCAGTGAGGTTCCTTGTCTTTGACAGGTCTCAGTGGAAGCTTCATGTAGAGGTAAAAAGGGCAAAGTGTGTTGTGCCGTCTGTACACGGAGAAGGAGCAAAGTTGTTTTGGGGTGGTGAGAGAAAGGGGGAAAGATGTGGTGTTTTTGCTAATAAAGTAATGTTAAGAAATGTTATATTTATTCTTTTGCATGAACCCACTTTTCACCAAGTTTGTCAATGTCATCTCTACTAATAAGGTATCAACTGATTGGTTCTCACAGAGGAAATTGCACTGCAAACAAGAGGAAGAGGAAGAACCAATAGAGGAGGACACCGAGGAAAAATGTACTATTTGCCTCTCTATATTAGAGGAAGGTGAAGATGTCAGGTAAATTGAGTTTAGAGCATGAGATTTACAAAAATAAAATATGAATATTGCTGGTATAACATATATACAAACCAATAACCAGTGTGTAACTTCGCGTTTTTTTTAATTTATAGCTTGGAAAACCAGGTAAGGTTAATATTCTCAAAATGTTACAGATCCTACCAGGCTTAAATATCTCTGCAGTAGTCATCTATATATAGAACATTATTGAGGTTTATTTGCTCACTATTTAAGGCCATTTATTTAATAAAAATGCATTGTTTTGCAGCGTGAATCCTTTTCTGTATTCACATGCATTATCCCGCCATCTAGTGGTTGGGTCTGAAATGTCTTTGTTTTCTTGTTTTTTATTTTTTGGGGTCGCTGTCTGCCACCATTTGGTGTCAGGTACGTCCCCTATGTGACGTCAGACAGAATCCTGGAGGTCGACGTGCGTGGTAGCCATCTTCAGATTCTTTTTTCCGCTATTGGGTCTGGAAGCAAGTCGGGAAGCTCGGAAGAATTTTTTCCGAACTTTCCCACAACATCAAGAAAATCGAGAAAAAGTTGACCGCAAAGCTCATCTCTCATCGACGTAACCGGAGAGAATATCACAGTTCCGTCGAAGCTCAGGGGAAGATACCACAGAGGACCTCACCGGTCCACAAATGGCGAGGTTTCGGACATGGAAAACACCCCTTTTCAATTTTGGCCCAAATGCCACCACAAATTTGCACGTCTGTAACCTCTGCTTACCAGAAGACCACCAGGACAAGGACTGCGAAGCCTGCGCGGAGTATCTGACGAAAACTCTAAGAACTCGCTGTAAGCAGAGAGAGGCTCACTACGCCATAGTGTCATAGACAAGCAAGAAGACGTCCCTTAAAGATCTGGCTTTCTCCAGCGATGAGGATGAACACGGAGTACCAGCAGAATTGACACGAGGGGTCGGACGTCGAAATTCAAGAAGTGGAATCCAAAAAGGCCCACACACATCCGTCAGAACCGAAGGTCCACGAACATAAGGCCCACCCAAGGCAGCCCGACGTCGAGCAAAAAGGCGATCGACTGTGAGCCGCAATTGAAAGAGACACACGGAACCCATCCAAAGATTACCAAAGAGGGAGGATCGCACAACACTCCGAAACAGAGGGTCGAAGCGAACCCACAAAGAAGAGCGCCACCCCATCTAAGTCGGATGCAGGCGCAAGCAAAAAGAGAAAATCCAAAGCCTCTGATGTTGAGAAGCCCCTCGAGGTTGAAAGGAAGAGAAAGAGACTCGAGGAGGGAATTCAAATCCCCAATACAACAGTCCTCGAACAAAAGAACGCTCTGGTCGTCAAACCTGAGAACATCAATGCGGAAGTGGCGGAGAATGCCGAAGGAGGAGAAGACGATACCTTCGAATCACCTCTCACACCAGAGCCTCGAGGCGAAGAGCCAGAGGAATACGAAGACCTTCCTAACGAGGATGAAATCTCCGACAACGTCAAGGACACATGGAACGAACTTGACACCGAAAGCCCAGAAGAAGAGATATGCAGTTATCCTTCGAGGGCTTCACCTCCAGGCGACATAGCCTTTTATAATGGCATAATCAAAACGGCAGCAGACCGGTTTGGAGTCACCCTCAAGGAGGAGAAAGGAGACACAGGTTTCCTATTAGAAACTCTGGCCCCTGCTACTAAGGGAGTTCAGTATCTACCTATGCGTCCCAGTATCCTGGATCATGGCAAGGAATCCTTTAAGGAACCAGCATCAAGCAAGGGAATAACACCCAGAGTGGAGAAAAAATACAAAGCATCCTTAAAGGACCCTAAGTACATCCAGGGGAACATGGTGCAAGACTCCATTATTGTGACCACAGCCAGAAGGAGACCCAATGCTGTCTCAAATACCTGGCCTCCACCAGAAAAGGAGAGTAAAAGAAAGGATATGGTGGGGCTAAAAATGGAAAAAGAAGCAGCTACGCAATGGCGTATTGCTAATTCTAACGCCTTCCTGAATAGATATGACCAACAACAATAGGAAGACATAGAAGAGCTTCTTAACAAGCTCCCAGAAGAAGACAAAAGGAGAGCAAAATCCATCATCCAGGAAGGCAAAAACGTAGCGAATACTTGCCTAAAATCAGCTCTCGACACAGCAGACACGGCTAGCAAGCAAATGTGCACAGGTACCATCCTGAGAAGACATGCTTGGCTCGGGATATCCGGTTTCAAACAGGAAGTTCAAACTTTCATCAACAGGCCATTCAATTGAGATGCACTGGAGGTCGATGAGTCTCTGCAACAGATCAAAAAAGATAATGAAACCGCAAGGGCAGAGAGTTTCATTTAAAAGAGGGGGTTTCAATAACAGGAAAACCACAGGGAGAGGGGCTTTTGGCCAGGGCCAACAAATGCTCAACAGTCACAGTCAAGGTTCAACACAACAAACAGGGCAACTATCAAGCTACCAAGGGTGCAGCAACAGCAAAAGCAGCCCTTTCGAGCACGAATCAGAGGCCAAGCCTCAAGAGGAAGCTGTTCAAACGGATTCATTGGCGAAAAGAGACCAACACAAAACGGTTCGAATATCTTTTTACCTCAAAGAATGGCAAAACATCAGAACGGACAATTGGATACTACAATTAGTAAAATACAGATATTGCATAGTGTGGACAAAAACACCACCAGCAAATCCGCCACAAGCAAGATTATTCCAATAATCAGAACAAATCTAGCAAAATTCAGAGATCAAAGGACTATCGCAAAAACACTCAATTATCTTAACAAGATCTGTCTCCAAGACCACTCCTGGACCTAAGGTTCATAATCTAGTTCATATTAACACAACACTTAAATTTTACCCTACAAGAAATGATTCAACAAATACAAAAGGGTGATTACATGACAACCATAGACCTCAAGGACGCATACTTGCATATCCCTATAAACAAAAAAAACAATACCTGCGATTCCTACACAACAGAACTCATTATCAATTCAAGGTTCTTCCTTTAGGAATAAAATCGGCACCACAAAGTGTCTGGCTGCAGTGGCAGCACATCTAAGAAGAAAAGGAATCCATGTCTATCCCTATCTAGACGACTGTCTCATAAGGGCACACTCAAAACAGACATGCCACAATCCTGTTCAAACCACTGTACAAACGCTTCAAAAACTGGGGTTCTCGATAAACCACAAGAAATCTTCTACAAATCCAGAAAGGGAAAAAACTTTCTTAGGAGCAAGATTAAACACAATAACTGCGAAGGCGTATCCAACACAAAAGAGAATACAAGTTGTTCACCACGAGGCTATCCTTTACCAGAAGGGACACTCTCTGACGGTGAGATAAGTCATGAAACTGATGGGCAAGATGGCATCTTGCATCCCGTTGATCCCTCACGCTCGCCTACACATGCGCCCATTCCAGGAATGGCTCACCAACAGCTGGTCTCATGCCACAGGAAGTTGTGAAGGTCTAGTGGTTGTTACATAAAGGGTGCAGGCACAGATACAATGGTGGGCATCCAAAAACATAGCACAGGAAAGACCTTTCAAGGACCCAGCTCCATCTGTGACAATAACCACGGACACAACGGTTGGGGAACACACTTCAACCAACTCAAAGTACATGGTCAATGGACCCAACAGGATACCATAAAACACATCAACTATCTGGAAATGAAAACTGTTTTTATGGTGCTGAAGGCATTCCAGAAACACATTTGGGGGGAAAACTGTACTGATGCAGACACAGTGTGGTACCTCAACAAACAAGGAGGTACGAATTCTTTTCCACTAAGCAAACTAGCACAGGATATCCAGCAGTGGGCACTAACTCAAAACAGCAACCTACAAACGGTGCATTTGCCAGGAGTAGACTACATTACCATGGATCAGCTGAGCAGACAGAACAGCTGCTCTCACAAATGGGAGTTGAAACAGACAGCAGTTCAATACCTGTTCAATCAATCAATCATGAGTTTATAAAGCTCACGACTCACCCGTGAGGGTCTCAAGGCTCTCGGGGTGGGGGAGGCGGAGCAGCTCCGGATCAGTCAAAGAGCCAGAGGGATGAGTCGAGGTTTCATGCGTGGTCTGTAGGGGTGGATGGACTCGCGAAGGGCCAGTAGGTGTTGTCTCAGGCAGAGGGGCGGGGTCTGAGGATGAGGACCTCGGTTTTCTCTGAGTTGAGCTTCAAGCAGCTGTCTTTCATCCAGTCTGCGACGTCCTTCATTAATTCCTGGAAGTAGAGTCTGATGTCTTCGGGATTCTTCATGAGTGAGAGGAAGAGCTGGGTGTCGTCAGCGTAGGATACTTTGCTAATCCCATGCTGTCTGACGATGGCGGCGAGGGGGGGGCGCAATGTAGATGTTGAAGAGCGGGGGGCTGAGCGATGATCCTTGAGGTAATCCGCAGTCGATATCGGTGGGTTCGGAAAGGACGGGAGGGTGTCTGATCCTCTGGGTTCTGCCGGAGACAAAGGATTGGATCCAGTCGAGGGTGTCTACTTGTATCCCGCGTCGTGAAGTCTGGCTGCGAGCATGCGATGTGAGATGGTGTCGAAGGCTGTGGAGAGGTCTAGAAGGATGAGGGCCACAGTGTGTCCCTGGTCGAGTAGCATGCGGATGTCATCAGTGGCGGCGAGGAGGGCACTCTCTGTGCTGTGGTTTCAGCGGAATCCAGACTGGTAGGCGTCTAGGATGGAGCTCTCTTTAATGAAGGCAGTCAGCTGAGCGTTTACGAGTATCTCGGTGACCTTGGCCGCCAAGGGGAGTAGAGTGATGGGCCATAGTTTTTCAGGTCTGTTGGGTCGGCAGTGGGTTTCTTGAGGAGGTGTTTAACCTCCGCCCACTTCCAGACATCTAGAAAGATGCCGAATCTGACTGAGGCATTGATGGTCCGTCCTAGTTCGGGTGAGATGACGGCGGCCCTGTGGAATATGTGCGGGGGGAAGGGGTCCGTCGGGGCTCCTGAGTGGGTTTTCTTTATGGTCGCTGTGATGTGTTTGACGGATTCCAGGTCATGATGGTTGGTTGATCAGCGGCAGTGGGGTGGGGGGTGGTGTCCGGTGTCTGTTCGCTGAAGTTGTCGTAGAGGACCTTGGTCTTCAGATGGAAGTAGGAGCTGAGCTTTTTGCAGAGTTCCTGGGAAGGTGTGACGTCCATGGCTCCGCTGGGGGGGTTTGGGGAAATGCTGTATGACGCTGAACAGTTCTTTGGCGTTGGTCTTGTTGGTGTTGTTATGTTACTTTATTTTTGTATAGTGCAAATCACCACTGGTCTCTAAGCGCTTTTAAAGAAGGGAACAAAACGGATAGCCACTGGTGATCCGCCAGCAACCAAGCTGGCAGTTTAAATTGAGGCTGTTGTCTTTTTAAACAAGTGGGTCTTCAGAGACTTCCTGAAGGATAATAGCACCGATTCCCCTTGTAAGATTTCTGGTAGCTCGTTCCAGATTTGAGGAAGGAGGACCGACAGAGCTCTACCACCCTTGGATTTGAGTTTAAATCTCGATGGGGCAAGCTTACAGGCCTTGGAGGAGCGCAAGGCTCTGCCTGGGGTGTACTTTACCAGTCGATCTTTAATGTATTTAGGAGCCTTTCCATAAATAGCTTTGTGGGTGATGAAGGTCCGTTTGTTGTCTTATGCGCTGGTGGTATTTCTTCAGGGTGCTTCTGTGGTTGGTCCGTGGTTTTCTGGTTTCGCCAGGTTTTCTCTAGGCGTCTGCAGGAGCGCCTGGCTTCTTGTAGTTCTGTGGTGAACCAGGCGGCCATCATAGGGCATTTGGCAGGGTGTTGGAGGGGTGCGAGCTTGTCTGCGCAGCAGAAGATTCAGCAGTGAAATTCTTTGGCTGCGGAGTTGGTGTCGATCATGGCGCTGGGGTGTCTTGGAGGAGGGTGGTGTTGAGGTGTTCCTTTGTGACCTTGCTCCAGTTCCTTTGTGGCGGGCGTAGGGCGGGCGCGGGTGCGATGGTGGTGTTGAAGGTGAAGTGAACGCAGTGGTGGTCTGTCCAGAGGGACTGGGTGGTGTGGCTGAAGCGTATGTTTTTCCCTCCTGCGAAGATGGAGTCGAGGGTGTGTCCAGCTCTGTGAGTGGGCGTGTTGACGAGCTGCTTCAGTCCGAGGTTGTCAAGGAGATTGATGGAGTCGGGATCGCTGCAGTTGTGAAGTGGAAGTTCAGGTCCCTGAGTAGAATGTAGTCCGTGGAGGTGATGGCGTGGGGTGCGACGAGCTCAGCGATGGTATTTGCGGACTTAGTGCGGGGTCCAGGGGGTCTGTAGACTAGGGTGCCGCGTAGCGTGGTCCTGGGGCTGGTCTGGATCTGGAAGTGGAGGTGTTATGTGTTGGAGTGGGGGTGTCGCTCGTGCTGGAGGAGGAGAGTCAGAGGGGGTCTTGTGTGTGATGGCGAGTCCTCCTCCTGGGCGGTGAGGGCGGTCCTTTCTTTGGATCTTGTAGCCATCTGGGATGGCAATGGCGATGTCGGGGACGGAGGTGGCGTTGGTCCAGGTCTCAGTGAAGAAGGCAGTGTCGGGCGAGAGGGTGTCGATCAAGTCCCAGATGTCTACGGCGTGCCGGAGTAGGGATCGCACATTGAGGAGGATGCATGTCAGGGTTTCAGCGGTGTGTGCGTCCGGCGGGTCTTCGACGGTCGTGGGGACTTTGTCAATGGTGAAGGATCTTCGGCAGGGGAACTGTTCGTGGGTGGTGGTCGGTGAGGATCTTTTGCAGTCGGTGTATCTTCCGGGATTGTGTGTGTGTGGAGGGTGGTGGAATCGTAACGGTGGGGCCTTGGAGTTCCAGGGTACCTGGCGCTGGCCGCGGACGGGCTTGCCTTAGGCGCGCCTTTGGCGCGGCCGCCATTAGGGAGGGGGAGGGGACGATCAGCTGGGAGGCGGGATTAGAAGTGGAGGGGGCGAGGGCGCAGGTGCAGTAGCGGCGGGACGGCGAGAATCGGCCAACAAGCTTAACTAGGGAAGCAGACTAAAACACAATAAAATCGGCACAAACCATAACGACTAGCCCACAATGAATAAAATAATTACACTCAGGCAGAGGTGACTGGCACGCTGGGGACTCAAACCCCTCCCAGGAGAACGGCAGGAGGATCGACAGCAGAGAAATGGGCGCAGAGCTGCTGGGGAGAGTGTGTGTGTCCTCGACCAGGGTCAGGGGGCTTACTTGTACTCCCCCCATTCAGAAGGGGAGGGACGATCAGCTGGGAGGCAGGATCGGCAGTGGAGGGGGCGGGGCCACAGGTGCAGTAGCGGCGGGAGAAAGAGATTCTTAGAAGGAACAAAAAGGATTGCCCCACCGAGGTCAGCTCCTGTACCCACATGGAATCTAAATACAGTGCTTTCCCAACTGTCAAAACCTCTCAAACCCATGCACAAGGCAGGTCTTAAACACATCACTCTTAAAACAGCCTTTCTTACTTCACTACAGAGAGTGAGTTACAAACTCTAACAACACAAGAGCCATACCTACAAATTCATAAGGAGAAAGTGATTTTAAAAACAAACTCTCACTTCATACCATAGGTAGTATCAAAATATCACTTGGACCCTAATATTCTACTACCAATTTTCTTCAAAAATCCAAAAACTAAAGCAGAAAAAAGTCTCCATTCCCTAGAAGTAAGGAGAGTTACTTTACTATTTACAAGCAACAGATGAAATATGCAAAACAAAACAATTGTTTGTCGCATACGCTCACACAACACAGGATCACCAGTCACAAAGGCAACAATTGCACAATGGATAGTGTAAACCATCCAATCATGTTATGCTTATGCCAAAAAAAACTGATTATATGGCCTACAGCTCACACCACTAGAAAAAAGGAGCAACCGTAGCTTTCATGGCCAATGTACCCATTGATACTATTTGTGCAGCAGCAACATGGGCATCACCACACACCCTTACAAAGCAATACTGTGTGGACATACAAATGAGTAAGGAGGCTCAAATTGGACACCCGTTCAACACCCGTTTGCTATTTATTCAGTTCACAAGTGTTAACATTTTTCCATCCATATTCTTTAAGTAACCAAGGTAAGGCCATGGGTACTTGGTCTCATGACGCATGATTTTATTTTCAATCAGCTTTGTTTCAGCTTACAAATGTATGCTATACAACAGAACACAGTTTCTTTAAGGGCGCATTTGGATCAAAAACATGTGCAGAACATAAGAATCATGACAACACCAATTAATAAATAAGGGAATCACCTTAAGCTTATGCATCAACACTTCCGTAGTAGTGCAATATTACAAACATTTATCTTGAGTCAAGATTACAAAGGAAGTCCTATAATATACCCTTAATATAAGTAGACTATTCTCATTGTGCAAATTAGAAATAACGTACAGATACTTCTCACTACCCAGAGCAGTGCAAATATACTGATAAAGTGCTATTGATGTGGACTATGTAGTCTAGAAAATACTGGTCTTCGCCTAAAAACATTTCCCAAATCACTTTAACCACAACTTCCTAAAATGTCAATCTGATAAAAAATCTTACTCAGTACTGCAAGACTTACTACACTCTGATGTGTCGATAGGCTCAAAATGCTTGACTGTAGGTGTTAAGAAGGATGGATTTAAATTGACTCCAGGCACAGCTTCCTACATCATATTCCATAAGTAATAACACAGTACTTACAGGACCTTTACCCGCCTTGTTATATATGTAATACTCATCTAGGTAACATTTTGTTCGGAATGGTTTGTTTAATATTGTGAGGGAAGAGGTCTGGTGATATTCCAAGCAGCATAAATATATGAGCCTACCTTATTAAAAATAGATTCTGACTCCATATGAATGCATAAAACCATTGAATCCGTGCAGTATCTAATATTCTTCTTTAAAAGAGGACGAAGATATCGCTGCTAGCCTGCACTAATGTGACACAGAGTAACATGAAATGTAGAATGGTTTCTTCGCCCCTTGCTTACAATTACAGGCTTCTGCACCTCTGGTTTCATCAGATCAGTTGTTGATATACAACCTTACCGGCAGTGTACCTAAACTACACCTTGTATATATGGATCTTTTTATTTCTGGAAATAACTGATCCAAGTATCGTACATAGCAGGGAAAGATTGTTAAGGCCTGGAAATGCATCACTGATTTACCCCGCAGCTGTGCAGTGTTATATTTCCAAAACTTCTCTTTTACTAACTGTACACTCTTTGTGATATAGACTCCGGATTGGACCAAAACTGGAGGCAGCCTGTGGTTCTCAAAACAGTTTGTTAAATGTTTGATTGTTAAAAGAAATTATAAACTTTTCTTGGCAGAGCATGCTGTTATCAGCTGAATGCCTTGCAGTATGCAAGCCTATTTATAATTCAGCCACTTCACACTGATTCCTGTAAACTACCTGAAGATCCCTCTGTGCTATTAAATTGAAAGAGCAAAAAGGGTCCAAACTGGGGTTGCATGGTGAGAAAAAGAACGATGGATTCAACCGAGATCTCTTGCCTGTGGGTGAATGTATGATTTATTCAGCATTCAGTCCATTATTTGTTTGCGTAGCACATTGAATTGAAAGTAGCAATTGCTTAAAGTAAATTGCACTGTACTTTCAAGACTATTAGTATATAAATGCAAATTAAGGAGTAATCTAACCATATATGTTCGGAATATGTCGGAATTAGGTGGCATGGCTTTCCAGTCATTCAGTGTTAGCACCTTGAGATTGTATTATTCCAAGAAGTGGACAACCATGCTTTCCATTCACAGTTTCACGGAATCATATTGCAAACTTCTCCTCTGCCTGTTTTTCATGCCTTTTAAAATCTAGTTTTTATAGTGTTATAGGAATACTGTGATTCACTGTAAAAAGCTAAATTAAATGAGGGGAGGAAGCTTTGATAGGAATAGCAGCAATCATTGTGAAAATCGATATCACACGCAAATAGAAATCTCCAGATCCCTCCACAGTGTCAGAATGGAAGACAACAGTGGATTAGTGTGGAAAGCAGGACTAGCCTGTATACCGAGCTAGAGGCAGCCCTCATGAACACTGTAGAGTTTGGGAGCGTTGGTGGGTGTATTACAAACTGGTTAATGAACGATGTCTTATAAATCAGTGAAATGCCTGAAAGAGATTCTTGGAAGCAAAAGATGGTGATTGTACTGGTTGCTTACTACTTTATTTTGTTTAGTCGTCAGATTCATTTGGTTTTTCCAACCATAAAAACCATACAATATGATGTAAAATCCACCAGATCAAAAGTTGTAAAAATGACGAATATAAAATGCAGCATGGTGGTAGAAACGCCAGAACAAATGAAAACATTTTATCCAATGGATTCATCCAGCAAAATCATATCAGGATAATCCAGAAAATGTCAGGTGCAACATTTGTTGAAAGCTAAAAGGCATAATAAGCAGCTTATGCCTCACTATTTCCAGATGTCATGTCAGAGATGGCCGTAGACTTAGCTCATATGGCCCAACTCCACTGGAAGTATTTGACAACAACACAGACTACCACTTCCCTTGTCTGCGTGCAGAAAAGTCTAAGCACCTGGAGATAATGTCCACTACCTAGCCGTCAACATATCGGAATGATTCAGCAACCTCTAGGCCAGGCATAGCCAGGGCAGAAGATCAAATGTAAAGGTCTTTTCTATCTGATGGCATACTGGACAGATGGTACTTATAGCAGCATTGCACTCTATTTGGCAGCAAAAAAGAAAGCAAGTATAGTGCCATATCTTAGCTTCAAAAATATCTTTCTGGTGGCTGGGGCAATCAAATAATCAAACAAGAGTTCATATTCCATGTTAGGTTTTAGGTCAATACAATTATTGGAGATGGAGTGGTCATTAACATTTCTTATTTCCTGTTCCCATTTTGACCCCTTAAAGTTTTTTTTTTTTTTTTTTTAAGAACACCCCTCATGAGGTGGCTTAGATGAGCGTCATTGCGCCAAGACTCAGCTCAATGAGTAAATTGCTTATAGAACTTATCCACCTGATCTTGTGGGATCTTTCTAGTTTCACAATCTCCAGGAACTCTTTGTTATTGCTATCAAGGGCCAAGGGTCTTGTTGAGTTTTAGCTGAGCCTTGGTAACTATAGGTAAGACCCCCCAGGTCATATCGTAAGGGGTAACAAAGGTGTGCTTCAATAAAACTAATAAAGATGATTTATATACTTCAAAAATCTAAATTAAAGTAAAAGATCCTGGAATGGTAATTGAGGGTATACTTGGATGAACTCATTCCTCGATTTACAAACTGTACATAATGCTTGCAGTCATAGATCCTCCTGATGATTAAATTCATAGCTTGTGATTCTAGGAAGGGTAAGCATGCTGTGATAAGTAAGTTTGCCTTGTCTAGAAGAGGGTGTCTTTTTTTCAATATCCAATCTGTAAATAGTCCCTGCTATCTGAGATCCTCTTGTAAGGATTATTCTTAAGTAGAAAATATCAAAAGGATGCCCAATGCTAAATGACCATTTTCTGATAGAGGCCTCTAACCTCAGATTCCTCACTTAAGAATATTCCCCAGGTGTCAGACTGGATACGGAAAATCTTGAGCAGTACCTCTGTGCGCTGGTAGGTCGAAGCATATGGCTCCCAGTTTACGTCATCTGCATCAGAAGTGACATTGTGTGCCTATATAGGTGCCACCTTGGCACACTGACATCCATTCCTTTTGTTACGCCCCAACTGTGCATATCCGGATAGCTACCTTTGGTCACAACTGTTTTTGACTTTTTGTTGACATTTTGTAAATTTACTTCTCAGTGTGCTAGTATATCATACCCCCTGCAAAACCTTCAGGGTTAAAGCCTTGCGGGGATTGCCACAGGCAGATGTTGGTGTCTGATCCCCAATTAGTTTCTCTTCGGGGCTTGGGGTCGGAACACGATCCTAAGGCCTGCGTCGAGTGGAAGTAGACTAACTTAGCCATCAATGATTTGCGGATCACGAATACGCCATCCGGAAGTGGTGCAAGGTCTCTTCCGAGATTAGGTAGAACCATGGCTTGATCTAGTCGCCACTGCAGAGAATGCACAATGACATCACTTCTGCACGCTGGAGTTTCCAACGCCGCTGTCGCTCGGAGACCAATTTTGCCTTGAGTGGAACTCAGGACTCCTGTACACCTTTCCGCCCACACCTCTCCTGCCTAGAGTTCTGAAGATCAGGAGCGAGCAGGACCAAGTCATTCTAATGACTCCAGATTGATCACAAAAAGTATGGTATCCAGAACTCCTGAGCATGAGCCTCGGGTCAGAATGAATCTGCGGGAGGATCTCCTGTTGCGGCAACAGGGCAGGGTCCTGCACCCGAACTTGTGCATGCTCCACCTAAATGTATAGAGCTTGAGTAGTGATAGTTGAGGGTTTTTAAACTCCCTCCCCAAGTTTGTGATGTCATCTTGGCAGCCAAATTAGCAGAATAATTGTGAAAAACTTATGGGGGCCCGAGGATTTTTTCTTTTACAGCGGGATGCAGCATTAAGAAGTCCTCTGCAATAGGGGCTCTCCATCAGGCCAAACCCGCCACTAGTGCGTTGATGTGTGGGGTACCTGTCCGGGACATCTGCCAAGCTGCCACATGGACGTCCCTCCATATGTTCACGAAGCACTACTGCTTGGAGAATCAGATCTGTTGGTATGGGCACTGTTCTCCAGGATGTTTTAATCCAAGCCAGTTTGCAGACCCACCTCCAGGGTTGTATTGCTTGAGTATCTATTCTAAGGTGAGGAATCTGCTGTTAGAAGTCTCTAACAGAAGAACAAGTTACTTGCTTTCGGTAGCGCTTTTTCTGCAAATACTCTGCAAATTCCTCATCAATCCTCTCAGCTCTGCAGACTGGGCTTTTTACTCAAAAGATCACTTTAGGCACTGCACACTGGTAAAAAAAAGTAATATTGTTTTTATGTAGAGCCGAGTTTTTAGCTCAGAACTAGCCATGGAAAAAGCTGATGTAAGCATGCTGAGGTGACACCTATATAGAAACTGCGATGTCACTGCACAGACTACACCAGCACAGAACCAAGAGGCATGCAGAGGTACTGCTCAAGATCACCTGGTTATAGTCTGATGTATGGGGAGTATTCGAAGGTGAGGAATTTGTGGTTGGATAGTCTCTACCTGAAAAGGCGTTACTAAAGGTAAGTAACTTATTTATTGCTACTGAATTAACATTCACAGAAGAACAAAGCTGAGCAGGACAAGAACGTTTAGCCCTTTGTTATTCATTAAATTCTATATTTCTGTTTTCTAAGCCATATTCTTTATCCAAGTAAAGAGAATTTTAGCACTAACTTCTCTTTTTTTCTGTGTGTGTTTTAAAATGACAGGCGCCTCCCTTGTATGCACCTCTTCCACCAAGTATGTGTCGATCAGTGGTTGATCACAAACAAGAAGTGCCCAATCTGCAGAGTGGACATTGAGGCACAACTGCCTACTGAAAGTTGACATAATTTTTCAGAACTCTTACATCCCTCATGCCCCACCTGCTCCTCCTGGTACTGCAGTCAACCAAAGATGGCATGACTTACCTGCGCAGATTTGGAAGCATTGAATTATGAGTGCTGGCTCTGCTGCATAGTACAACTAATGCTATAGACCTACAGTTTGTATACAGTCAAGTTTCAATGTATTTATAAACCTTTTTTTTTTTTTTTTAGATTTTGTTTTTCTTTTTTCATTTTATTGTAATTGTGTTTTGGCATGCTTCCGTGTATGCGTTTCTTTGCACATATGGGCTTTGTGAACCCTAAACTTGCAGGCAAGACTAGCTTTTCTAATAGTAAGTAGAATTGATTTTTTCCATAGTATCAGGCTTATTGGGAATATGATTTCATCCTTTACTAACCAAGAATTTCTTAATTTAATCACTCATGTATTCTAGTTTTTAATGTATAAAGATCATCTAGAAATAAAGATAATGTGTATCAAGACATTCCTTGAATAGGAAAAGACTGGCTGCTGTATAATTAAAATATCAATTTTAAATCGGACACCATTGTTTTAATACTGGGAACAGACCTACATGCTATATGTTTTTGGATAACAGAATACATACTGCTCTCCTGAGTTTTCTGGTCAGATCATGTCTCTAAGGTGTTTACAGTTTATTTTAGCACAATGCACATATATTTTGAATGTCAACATTAAGACTGCTGTTCACAGATTGTATTTATCATTTTATTACATCTGAGATCTAATTCAACTTTTGCTACTGTGAAACGGCTCTAACAAACACTAATTGTTGATTTCACCTGGCTGGGTGCAGATAATAGATGAGCTATCTGCTTACACTGATATTGTAAACAGAAAATATACGATTTCAGGTTAGAATTGCAGTTCTTATTGCAGGTATCCATGCATTCATGGAACTTATAAAAGTCCCAGGATCTCGTTCCCAGGGATTTTTATTAGTTTTTAATTTAATAAACTTAGCTAAAATCCACTTGTGTCCTGTTTATTTCTATGTTGCTTGCTGTGTTACAAACATCCTAATTTCTTTACTATTTGGGCTATAATCTGACATTCACCAAATTCAGATTTCATTATATCCTGTTGCAGATGCATTCTGCATACAACTGGCCGTTGTCAGAAATTGTCTAGCCTTGCATTTCAAAGTTTTAATTCGATTGTTACTGATCACCGTTGGATGTGTTTGCGAATGCTGTATCTGCTTTGCTTTCGGTGCAGCAGGAGGCAGAGTTTGAGGATTTGATACAAGGATTAAACCCCTCGAATACGTACAGTAGAAGGTAATAGTTTTCCAATTATTTCTTTAACATTTCAAGTTGGTTTAATGTCACTATGGATGAAGATGGAACGCCCGTGCTGAAGTCTTCACAGTGAACTAGTTCCTCTGTATGAAGAAGGAACACTTACTACAGTGAACATATGTACAGAAAATAGTTTGCTCTTGGCTCCACAAGTACTCTGACCTGCAGTTGGTCCATCATGTATGAAGTGGGCAGAATATAAAGCTTGTTTCTTGTACTATGTCTACTATTTATGAAGAAGAAAATATGTCACCGGAACAGAAGATCAGGATGTTCAATGCAGATGTGGCTGTAGATACACATGCTTTGCATACTCCTGCCATTTATTGTCGGGTCTGGATGTGTGCAAGTTTTTCTTCAAAGAAGTCTTTCAAATCACAAGGTAAAGAGACTCTTCCTCTTGGTGATAGTGCACATGGTCATCCACTCCATTGTTAATTATTTTTTTTCCATTGTCTGGTTCGGACATGCGTCCCTGCGCTCCAGTTCAAGACAGTTTCAGACTCCTTTTGGTTTGCGATTCACTGTTACCTACCTTCGTCGGTATTGTTAACAAACAAGTTCCCACTTTTGTGTTTTGAAATCTGAAAATTATAGCCTGTCGGATCAAGTCGCTCGGACAGCAGGCTTTTGGCCCTCGCCCTTTGGGGCCTATTATTGTAGCCCCTTCGACTTCTCCATAGAATGCCCTGCTGCTGGAACAGGTTCCTTTCTGTTTCTGCCCGAGGTGCCACAGCAAGTACCCATACATAGACCTTCATATCACCAAGGCCAGAATCACAACTTCTCTCCCCGGGGCTACTACAGTGGGACATACAGGGGCAACAACTGAAAGGGTGGACGCAAAGGTGCTTCCCCACGCGGTGTTGCACTCGCCACAAAGCAGTGACTCCCTTCTCCTTCCCCCGATCATTCCACACCTGTTGGGAGAGGTTTTCAACAGTTTCTCCCCACTAGGCGATCCACAACATTGGATCAATGGGTGTTGGACATTATCTAACATGTTTATTGTCTGAAGCTCATCACACCTCCAAGCATTCCACCTCGCACTCACAGGCTCTCTCTGGAACACCAAACATTACTTATGTTAACTTGTTTTATAGAGCACGTGGCTATCTAAACACAGGCTTCCCAGCGCAAGCAGACATATTAACAGCGAGGGAATGTGCCTAAGTGAACAGATGTCTTAAGTTGCTTTCTTAAGCTCAGGAGATTCCAGTTTACTCTCATATGTATGGGGAGGGAGTTCCAAACCCCGGACACCAAACAGGTGAAGGACCGTCCCCCACTTCTGGCCCATCTCATTCATGGGGTGGCCAGGAGGGTGCAGTTGTTTGACCTAAAGTTTCGAGAACTATTGTGTGCGACAATTAGCTTATTTAAAATATGTGGACCCTGAGCATATTTGATCTTTTCTGCTATGCACAGGGCCTTAAACTCATTTCTTCTCTTAACTGGGAGCCAGTGAAGATTTACCAGTGCAGTGTGCGCTGAGTGAGATTTAAGAATATTCAATAGACTGCAAGCCGCAGCATTTTATATGATCTGTAGGGTTTTTACAACGTAGGCAGAACTGCCCAAGTAAAGCGAGTTGCAGTAGTCTAGTCGTGAGAGTATAAGGCCATGTACCACAGTTCTACATGTTCTGGCCAGGAGCCATTTCAGTGTCTTCCTCAATGCTCTTGACCCAAGCAGTCTTTGGTGACTATTTTACATTGTGGCATCTATCACTCAACTTTCTACACCCATTTCCCCTCCTGAAACATCCCCGTTCCGCCACGTCTTGTGCTGCTTGAGCAGAGGGATGTAGTTTCCTAGTCTTTCCGGTGTGTGTACCGGAAGTGAGAGTCGGCGTTACAGCTGCTGCTGCCTCCGCATTTCCCTCCCGGCCTACCTATTTAAGGCAAGTAAGGGCACGGATGCGCAGCGGCGCGCCAAAGGCAAGCCTGTCTGCGCCCATCCGTACCTGACAGCCACCCGCCGCCAGGACCCCTCTCCGTTTTTACATTTTCTCTAGTTAGCATTAGCTCCCTCTAGCACAAGACACTACATTATTCAAGCCAAGAGCTCAAACCATTTAACAAATCTCATACAGCCATCTTACCTGAAGGGCTCTTGGCAACCTCTGCACCCACACTCTTCCCTAAAGTAGACACTGAAACCAATAAACATGTAACCGTTCGCCACCCTGAACCCCTGCTTAAGACCATAATAGACCTGGATACTGTTCAGACATTTAAACAATTAAAAGTGCTCTACTTTAATGTCTGCTCGATACCCAAACATGCACTAGAAATATGGAGCCTGCTGGATATAGAAAAGCCAGATATTTGTTTCATCACTGAAACCTGGCTCCATGAGTTTGCCCTCCCTAACGAGGCAACCGCGTCCCCTCCCAAATACCAACTACCCAGACTAGACCAAATCTTCAGGAGAGGAGGCGGTATAGCAATAGCCGCCAGGGTTGGACTGGAGATCACTGTATTGGAGACCACTTCAGTGGAATGGTCTGAATCTGATAGAGACTACTAGCCGCAGATTTCTTAACGTAGAATTACCCCCAGGCGTGAGACTGGATCTGGAAAACTCTTTTTTGCCACAGCATCCCTGCGTGCGGGGGGGGGGGGGGGAAGGGGGATGTAGGAGGAGGGGAGGGGGGGAGGGGGGGCGGCACCACGCGACTCCACCTATGCGTCGTCTGCGTACGTGACATCAGCGAAGTCACATAAGTCCCACCCCGGCGTGCCCACATCAGTTTTTTCCATTTCCGCGTGCAGCGTGGATCCGGTCTATGCTCCTGGCCTGTTTGGGCCCTTTCACTTTTGTGGTTATCTGTGTGGAACAGTGTGCGAATGCGGTGCTGTTGGGGTGCGGCCCTTCGGGGGTACCTCCTTTGGACCACGGCGTCTCTGCTTCGCCACAAACTCCTGCAGGAGTCCCTGTGGTGTCGCGGGAGGAAGCTGTGCCTCGGTCGCATCCCGAGCCCCTCTCGGCCCTCTGGAAAGGCGGCGGCCTTGTCAACGGCTGAGGTGACGCCGCTCCCTCGCCGGCGCTGCTGGCCCGGGCGGCGCCACAGGGGTCACAGGACCCCCCTCATCCCACTATGTGTCGAGGCTGGAAGGGGACCCCTTGTCCCCCTCCGAGACCCTCTCGTCCCTCCGCGCAGGTGGCTGCCTCTTAGGAGGTCGAGTCGGAGGTTGAATCGACCTTGGCGGTGCCACATGGGTCGGCGGACCCTGCACGTCCCATTATGGGTTGAGGCTGGCAGAGGGCTCCTTGTCACTCCCCGGGTCCTTCTCGTCACTCCACGCAGGCGGCTGCCTCGTTGGAGGTCGGAGTCGGATCCCTTGACCATTTTGGCTCCGGTCCCGGGCGCCGTGTGAAGTGGGGGAGGCCTGTCCGGTGTCTCCTTTGCAGCCAGACGGTGATGGCGTCCTGCCTCAGGCTGCAGACTCTACAGCGCGGGATGGACGTCGAGTCGCGGACTCCTCTTCGGACGCTCCCTCTTCTCCGGACGCTCCCTCTTCTCCGGAGGGTGGGTGCCTGCTGGTGACGTCCTCACCGGAGACGGGCTGTCGCGTGGTGGCTTTTTCCCCTGGCGTCATCAAAAGGCGGCTCCTCACCATTCCAGAGGCCGCGGTTTTCGCCAGAGGAGCGACAGCTTCCCCACTCCTCGGTCTCTCTTCCTACTTTTCAGGTATGGCCTTTGCCCGCCCCGCTTGGCTTCTGGACGGCCGCCCTAGTTTGCAGTAGTCGCCCACGGAGGAGCTGCTTTCCCCACCGCGGGGCCCTACGGAGGCGCGTGGGGCCTTCACTCGCGCTGTGTCCATGGCTTTGGGTATCTTGCGCATGGGCGATCCGGTTGCTCATTTCCCTGCAGACCATCTTTTGGGGGTTCTCCACCAGGGCTCTGGTGGGAGGGAACTGTTGCTTCCCTTTGAGGGTTCGCTCCTTTCTTCCCAGATGGGGACTTAGGGGTGTCCCGCCACAGGGGACCCGGCGCCCCAACCACTGCACCAGCACCTTCCAGCACCGCGTGACCAGGCGTGTCTTCCTCTCCACCCCTCTGCCTTGAATCCACTTTTGCGGACTTCCCTCTCTGCCGCCGCTGTTGGCTCCACCGTCCCGGGAGGCCCGTTGGCTGGACTCTTGGGGACGCAACATGTTTGCCTCGACCAGCGCTGCTCTGCGGGCTCTTAACACCTTGTGTGTGTTGGCTAGGGCCACCTCTTGTTTGTGGGACTCAGCTGAGTCCTTGGGGTCCTCTGCTTCACAACAGATTGATCAAGTGGACTTGCGGCACCATGCATTGGATGGCCGGGAGCTAGCGGTGTTTATTCTTCGCTCCGCTGTGGACATATCAGAGGTGCTGGGTCGTGCCATGGCCACTTTGGTTGCCCTTTGCTGCCATGCTTGGCTTCGGGACAGTGTGTTCCCGGAAAATATTAGAGAACGGCTGGTTATTCTTCCCCGATGGCACTCTGTTATTCAATGCCCCGGCAGTCTCGGCCATCCAGAGGTTCTTGGCGGGGCTTCGTCGTCCTCCTCCTCCTTCTCCCCTTCAGTGACTGGTGGGTTGATCTGATTATTGGACTTCCTTTTAGGCTAGTTTCCCTTGTTGTTCTGTATGTTTTATGGCCACTCGAGTCCTCCTTGCGGAGACTGTGACTTTGTTGGCTGCTGGGCGGCCCTTGTTGACTGCGTGTTTTTGGCTAAGTTATTTGCACAGATTGGCCCGGAGATTAGGCCTTCTGTTCTCTTGAGCTGCTTGACAAGCCTTCTGTGGGGGTTGTTTGTTTTCCCTCGCCTTCATGCTCCTGTCCTGGAGGCTGTGATGGTTTTGTGTTTTTCTTTCCTTCTTCAAGAGTAACCTGCCCGGCCTTCCGGGGGTCCCGGGGCTATTCTTCATGCTTATGGTGGCTTATTGCTGCCGGCGCCGCTCTCTCTGGTCTGTCGACTTCCGACTGTGGTGGATTCGTCTTTTTTTCCCTCGTCTCCTTGGACCCTCTAAGTTTTTCTTCTTCCTTCTCCTTGCCTTGGCTGGAGGTTCTGTTTCCTTGAACGGGAGTCTGGTGCTTCGGCATACCCTGGCCTTTCCCTTGTTTCCTCTGTTGAGGGTGAGCGGGCCTTGTCGTTCTCCTTCCTTCTTCCCTCACCCCTCTGGGGGTGAGTGGTGTTCGGCTTGTGGGGTTTCCCCTTGCCTGGGGGACGGGCTCCTCGCCCACTCCGTTGGACTGGTCCCCTGTGGGACCCTCTGTTAGGTCCAGGCTGGTGGGGTCCTTTCGCAGACCCTCCTTCTCAGTGGGTATGGCTAGGGTATCTATTCTATGTTAAGGAATCTGCTGCTAGTAGTCTCTATCAGATGTACGAGTTACTTACCTTCGGTAACTATGTATCTGGTAGAGACTATTCTAGCCGCAGATTCCAACACGGCCCGCCCTTCATCCTCGTTCTGCGAGGACCTTTGGTTCTGCACTTGCCTCCCGGTTGGTGGCTAGGTCTTCTGTGAGTGCATTCTTTCTTTCTTTTGACAGGATCATTTGTCATGTTTTTGTTCCGTTCCTCCTCTTTGGTACTTTGTAGGGTGGGTCTATGGGTACTCCGGTGCCCCTCTGCTCTGGTTGCTTCGGGGTTGAGGTTTGCCTTTGCTCTCGTCCCTCCCTTCCCTCCCTCTTGTTACTAGGGGTCCTGGCCCCTCTGCTAACCTTTGGGTTGGGGGTCATCTGGCCGTGCCTTGCCCTTGTTCCTTTGGGGGCTGTCACACTCTGTGCTGGGGTTGCCTTGGAGGTTTGGCGTTCCAGCTCGTCTTGGAACTGGTCTCCCTTCAGTGTTCGTGGTTGGGGTTATACTCCTGCTACATATTTTCATGACATTTTGCATGTGTTCCTTGCCTCGGGGGGAGAGGGGTAGGGGTAGGGGAACTGTCTCCATGCTGGCAGGTTGGCTGCTCAGGGCTGTGCTCTGTTCTTTCTTCTTTCCCTGCCTTTGGGTGCTGCAGTGTTGGCACTGCTCCTTTTGGTGTTAGCTACCATTCATTTTTCTGCTCTTTCGCACACTGTTCCCATGCTCCCACAGTTTGTCTGATGGCTCTGCATTGTGGCGCGGAAAAGTTCTCCAAAGACTGGACTTATGTGACCTCGCTGACGTCACTTATGCGGAGAGCGCCTGGGCAGAGTCGCGTGATGCCGTCCCCCCAGTGCGCAGGGATGCTGTGGCAAAAAAGAGTTTTCCGGATCCAGTCTCACACCGGGGGGTAATTCTACATTTTTTTTTTTAAAGACCTTTATTGTCTTCACAAATTTAACACTTCTCTTCAGCCAACAGCCCGGAGGCAGGCAGCTAGTAGATGTCATGCTGTCACAAAGTCATTTGGTAAAGACAGGTTGTCAACGTTATCAATAGTCGATAAAAAATCATACCAATTTAATCAAAAAGGAGCAGCTATACATGTAATGGAGAAACATCTTAGCTGAAGGAAAACCATGAAGGAATGTGCACAATAATAACAGTACCCACTGTCCTAGTCTCACGGTCTTCCCATCCCATATCTCCTCTGAGCATATTTCGAAAATTACCCAGACCAACTGAATACAATATATGCACCCTAAAATCCTTTTAGATAGTCGTGCCCTCGAATCTTGTGGCACGTGGACCATGCGGCCCAGACTTCTGTCAATGCCTTTTCTTCAGAACTCATACCTCATCATCACCACACTCAGCCGCAGTTAGTCGCACAGGTCTGCCCCTGTTCGACCCAGCCAACCCACCAAAGGTTCCCATATATCTATAGGTCTGGAGCGCTGTGGCATAAGTTCCCAATATGCCGTCAGTTGATCCTTACAATATATAGCCGATTTGATCCAACCTGCAACTGTCGGTGGAGCTGCTCTCTTCCAGTGTAATGCAATTTGCCTCTTGGCCAACAGTAGCAAAAGAGCCACCAATTTCCGGGAGGAACACTGGACATCCAGAACAAACCCCAAAAGCACCATAAGCGGATCTACTTGTAAATCTAATTCAGCTATGTGCCCTATATGTCGTAACACCTCAATCCAGTTACTCCCTATGCTTGTACATTCCCACGTCAAGTGGAAGAACGTTGCATCCTGCTCTCCACACCTCCAACAGTTTGCATCATTTTGGAGTCCCATACAAAAAAGCTGTTTTGGTGTGCGGTATGTCCTATGCAGGTAATTAAAATGGATGAGCCTTAACCTATAATTAGGTGACAGGTTCTCAAGTTGTGCGCAGCAAAAATGCCATTGCTCTTCAGTTATACTAATGTTTGCTTCTCTTTCCCACAATATCCTCGACGAAATTTGCAGAACAGGAGCAGTGTCCTGGGTAATACTATAAATACGTGTTATGAATTTGCGAGGTGAGCTATTGGCGAGAATATTTTCCAGCGCCGGTAATATTGGTGGTGCCGCGGGGAATTCCGGATACCTGGCTTTGCATGTTGCCCTCAACTGATAGTACCGCTCGTGAGGCAATTTCTGTTTGAACCTTGTCCCTGGCTGCTGTAGCTCGCTACTGGAGTAGCTGGGAGCTGTCCTACCTCCTGGGGGTTGTTTGCAGTTCCATCTGGCTGCAGTGGAGGTGAGAGGCGCGGCGAGCGGGACTGCGAGGACCAGCTCTCCTTGCAACACCGCCAGCTGGTTCCTCTTCCCGCCGCGCCGCGCCCCCTCCCAGTGCCACGCCCCCTTGCCTGGAGTCTTCATTACTTCTCGCGGCCCCCGCTTCGCGGGAGCCGCTCGTGAGGCAATTTCTGTTTGAACCTTGTCCCTGGCTGCTGTAGCTCGCTACTGGAGTAGCTGGGAGCTGTCCTACCTCCTGGGGGTTATTTGCAGTTCCATCTGGCCGCAGTGGAGGTGAGAGGCGTGGCGAGCGGGACTGCGAGGACCAGCTCTCCTTGCAACACCGCCAGCTGGTTCCTCTTCCCGCCGCGCCGCGCCCCCTCCCAGTGCCACGCCCCCTTGCCTGGAGTCTTCATTACTTCTCGCGGCCCCCGCTTCGCGGGTGCCGCTCGTGAGGCAATTTCTGTTTGAACCTTGTCCCTGGCTGCTGTAGCTCGCTACTGGAGTAGCTGGTAGCTGTCCTACCTCCTGGGGGTTATTTGCAGTTCCATCTGGCCGCAGTGGTGGTGAGAGGCGCGGCGAGCGGGACTGCGAGGACCAGCTCTCCTTGCAACACCGCCAGCTGGTTCCTCTTCCCGCCGCGCCGCGCCCCCTCCCAGTGCCACGCCCCCTTGCCTGGAGTCTTCATTACTTCTCGCGGCACCCGCTTCGCGGGAGCCGCTCGTGAGGCAATTTCTGTTTGAACCTTGTCCCTGGCTGCTGTAGCTCGCTACTGGAGTAGCTGGGAGCTGTCCTACCTCCTGGGGGTTATTTGCAGTTCCATCTGGCCGCAGTGGAGGTGAGAGGCGCGGCGAGCGGGACTGCGAGGACCAGCTCTCCTTGCAACACCGCCAGCTGGTTCCTCTTCCCGCCGCGCCGCGCCCCCTCCCAGTGCCACGCCCCCTTGCCTGGAGTCTTCATTACTTCTCGCGGCCCCCGCTTCGCGGGTGCCGCTCGTGAGGCAATTTCTGTTTGAACCTTGTCCCTGGCTGCTGTAGCTCGCTACTGGAGTAGCTGGGAGCTGTCCTACCTCCTGGGGGTTATTTGCAGTTCCATCTGGCCGCAGTGGAGGTGAGAGGCGCGGCGAGCGGGACTGCGAGGACCAGCTCTCCTTGCAACACCGCCAGCTGGTTCCTCTTCCCGCCGCGCCGCGCCCCCTCCCAGTGCCACGCCCCCTTGCCTGGAGTCTTCATTACTTCTCGCGGCCCCCGCTTCGCGGGAGCCGCTCGTGAGGCAATTTCTGTTTGAACCTTGTCCCTGGCTGCTGTAGCTCGCTACTGGAGTAGCTGGGAGCTGTCCTACCTCCTGGGGGTTATTTGCAGTTCCATCTGGCCGCAGTGGAGGTGAGAGGCGCGGCGAGCGGGACTGCGAGGACCAGCTCTCCTTGCAACACCGCCAGCTGGTTCCTCTTCCCGCCGCGCCGCGCCCCCTCCCAGTGCCACGCCCCCTTGCCTGGAGTCTTCATTACTTCTCGCGGCCCCCGCTTCGCGGGAGCCGCTCGTGAGGCAATTTCTGTTTGAACCTTGTCCCTGGCTGCTGTAGCTCGCTACTGGAGTAGCTGGGAGCTGTCCTACCTCCTGGGGGTTATTTGCAGTTCCATCTGGCCGCAGTGGAGGTGAGAGGCGCGGCGAGCGGGACTGCGAGGACCAGCTCTCCTTGCAACACCGCCAGCTGGTTCCTCTTCCCGCCGCGCCGCGCCCCCTCCCAGTGCCACGCCCCCTTGCCTGGAGTCTTCATTACTTCTCGCGGCCCCCGCTTCGCGGGTGCCGCTCGTGAGGCAATTTCTGTTTGAACCTTGTCCCTGGCTGCTGTAGCTCGCTACTGGAGTAGCTGGGAGCTGTCCTACCTCCTGGGGGTTATTTGCAGTTCCATCTGGCCGCAGTGGAGGTGAGAGGCGCGGCGAGCGGGACTGCGAGGACCAGCTCTCCTTGCAACACCGCCAGCTGGTTCCTCTTCCCGCCGCGCCCCCTCCCAGTGCCACGCCCCCCTGCTATACCTAGGAGCACTTGGGCACGCGCACCGCGGGACGCGCGCGGGGCGAATCCCGGGGCGAAGACCGGGCAAAGAGCGGGCCGTTTTAGGCCGTTAGAGGCCGGAAGAGACCGGACCGGCCCACCCCTCCAACGCTCCCCGCTCTTGTCCCCTTGTAGCCTATCCTACAATGGCGTCCAGATCCTTACGGAGTAAGTCTGTCCAACAAGGCTCAAGTACTCTGGAGAAATTCTTTCCAAAAGCGAGCTCTCAAACTAGTACTTGTCATCTATCTACAGACTCCCCCCCTCCTGATGGGCCCTGAAAGTGTGTTCGTGGACTATGGGGAAACCCCTTCTACAGAGGCTAGTACACCGAATCCCCCGGATGTTACCCACATGTCACTACTGGACAGTATAGACCAGACTATTGAGTCGGTCCTCCAGCAACTAAGAACCCCTTTAACACAGAGGGTTAGGAATTCCCCCCGCCCACCTGGGATTTCTGACCATTCCCCCATCACGGACAATATGGGAATTGACACGCCTGAAGCGGGTCAGGGCGTACTGTCTCTAGAGCCCGCAGTTAGTGGGGGGGAACACCCTACAAAAAGGAAAAGGTCCAGGGAAGCAAAGGGGGCAAAAAGGGCAAGAGTGGATATTGCTGAATCATCTTATGAAGATACCACAGACATCTCGCTTTCCCCTGATCTCATTGTTGCGGGGTCTGTGGTAGACTCCGGGGGCTCTCCAGCCCCGATGTCATTACCCTTGCCGCCGGGCCCACTTACTTTTGGGGGGATAACTTCAAATAGTGTAGATTTAATTATTAATTCACTCACAGCTATCATCAAAAACTTGCTAACCCCCATTGTAGTTAGATTGGATGCTATAGAGAATAAACTTCAAGCCCTGGGAACTAGCCACACTGGGAAAAATCCTGGGTCAGGTACAAACGTTCCAACAGCTATCGGGAATCCACATGGGAATAGATCACAGTCTCCCGAAATGCCCAAGGCCCACATTGAAGTACCGTCGAGCACAACCGGCGCGTCTGCTTCCCAGGCGCGCCCCTTGATACCTCTAGCGTCTGGGCCTCCTGTCCCGGCCCCTAGGAGATCCAAGCTCCCTCCTGCGCAGCGACCGGGGGGGGGTAGCGAGTGCCATCAATGCCCCGACTGGTGGTACCGCTTCCCCGCCCGATAGGCGCAGGGTGGTCAACTTGCCTCCGGAAGCGGTCCCCTATACGGCAATTATGGTAGGAGTTCCAGAGCTAACCGATGGCACAAGGGAGACCCAAGATTCCTTACGCAATAAGGTTATCAGTTGGCTTAGTATTAATAGGCCGCTGCCTCCGAATCTGAAAGGCGAGGTCCTGATGGTAAGGAGGATTCCATGGATCGGCCCCACCCCAAAGAATAGGTTAGGGGATTGTATCATCCTAAGCTTCAAAAGCCCACATGTTGCAAACTACATCTGCAACTGGCTTGTAAGGCCTGACAGGTCCAACATTGAGTTAGTACCCCTCTCATATTTCTACCCTAGTGACAGCAATACGCTGACAGGGAGCAAGACGGGGTGGACTAGAGTAGGCTTTGCTGTGGATGGCTCGCGGTACAGACCTAGGCATTTTTTACCACCTGCCCAGACAAATTTCATTCACCCTAATAGATTTTCCTGCTTGGATCAGGTTGACTGACCACGAGCCAGGGAAATTTTTTCTGGTCCGGGGAAGAGGATGGATGAGGTGATGCAAAGCCCGGTGGGTTCGGGTGGAATCCTTGTGACTGACCCTAAGCGGCATGATAACGCCACAGAGCGAATCCCTGATATGGCTGATATGGCTGATAGTTCGGGACAACTGGGACCCTCCACTATTACCAGCCCTGTCCACACTCTGCAACCTGGGGTGGCGGACGTGGTTGAGCGCTCAGCCAGCATGGTTTGTTGCAACTGCCCCCAAGCTACTAATTTATCCTTGGCCGCCGTGCAACCACCGTCTGGAGGCCAAGGTAGCCTGCCACCGGATCGGGGGTTGAGAATTCTCTCATGGAATGTGGCGGGAATTGCAAACAAGGAGGGTACACCGGAGTGGGACCAGCTAGTAGCTGGCAGTGATATCCTCCTCCTCCAAGAAACATGGGCGAGGGGTACCCAGTCACGGAGAGGGTTCGACGTATTTGAAATCCCCGCCAAATGGAGTGGGAGGGGGAGGCCATCGGGTGGCCTGGCAATCTGGATTGCGAGTCACACTGGGTGCCAGGCGGAGCAGCTCCATACGTCTTCGCTGGACATTCAGTGTGTTCGGCTTACGTGGCCCGACAAACCAGCGTGGGCCATTGTTAACGTCTACTCGCGTCCAGTAGCCTCGTCAAATGAATCATTAACCATAAACGAGCTGTCCTCCTTCCTGGGCCAACTCCCGGGAGACCTCAAGGTGGTGCTTGGAGGAGACTTCAATTGCCACTTTGAACCTCTGGAGGGGTTATTGGATGGTGCCCTTACGGCCGAGGATGACTATTGGGGGGTGCCACCCTCGTCTTCTCCCCACCCCAAAGCCTGGTCTCCTCTAGCACTCCAACTCATGTCCCTTACCTTGAATTGCGCACTGAGGGCTTGTAATGGTCGTACTCCTTCCGATACCCCCTCGGTGTGCACCTTCAACAGAAGGGGACATGAGTCGAGGCTAGATTACATCATGGTGGATATTACACTCTGGCCAAAAGTACTTGACTTTGGGGTGTTAAATAGGGCAGATAGTGATCATAATGCCCTTTGTCTAAGCATCCAGAGCCCTCTGCCCTCGGCGGTTGCATCCCCAGTAGACCAAGGGGAAGACCTGGGGGAATTGCGCCTCTCGACAAATAGGCGCCGGGTTAAGTGGGGGAAGCTGGTTAGCTCGGAAGAGGCTATCGCTAAGCTCTATGAGCTGGCACTCCCAAGGTTTGTGGAGGTGGATGTACTTCTGGCTGAGCCAAGGATCCCAGAATTTAATGAGAAACTGGGTAATATACATCAGGACCTAGTGAGGGATCTGGCTGAGGTCTTCTACCCGGTGGTGCCAACTCGAAAGAAAAAGACCCATGCTCCAACCTGGTATACCTCCTCCTGCAGGGCAGCAAAATCCGAGCTTATTGCCGCAATAAAAGAGGGGTCCAACAAGTCCAAGGTACGTGATCTCAGGAAACACTACAAATCAGTGATGGTGACTGCCAGGGCCGAGTGAGACTGGATCCACTGGCAGGATCTCTATGATGCTTTAAAAGCCAGGGATTCCAGGAAATTTTGGGCCCTTATAAATAATGGGACTGGGGAGCTCACTAGAGCAACTGAACCTAATATTGCACCCGCAGTCTGGGAGGCCTACTTTGGGGTACTTTATCAGGACATTGATTTTTGCCCTGATGTAGCTCTCCAGGTGCCTCGGGGCTCCCAGGCTTCTGGCATGGAATTATCTTTGGGGGAAGTGGAATCTGCCCTGGAGCATTTACCATTAGGGAAGGCGCCAGGCCTGGACAGGCTACCCGGGGATCTCTTTAGGCATCACCCGGACATCTGGGGTCCATACCTTCTCATTCTTTTTAATGCCATCTTAGGAGGTATGCCAATCCCCGGGTCTTGGCTGGGGGCAGAGATTGTGCCAATCCATAAGAAGGGATCTACCCGGCTCCCCGCTAATTATAGGCCCATAAGCCTAATTGATGTCCCCCAAAAGCTATTTGCGCGCCTCATTCTAAACCACCTCATAGATTGGGTCGAGGACAATGACATCATGAGCCCCCTTCAGGCTGGCTTCAGGAAGAACACGTCGACCATGGACCAAATTTTTCGCCTCCTTCTCCTATATTGGAAGACGGTCACGATAGAGGGCGGACGTTTGTACATGGTCTTCGTGGACCTGAGGTCAGCCTTTGACCTCGTCCCCAGAGGCAAGCTATGGGAGGTTTTGGAAAAGCTAGGAGTACCCCCCCACCTTCTTAGTATCATCATCAGGTTGCATGAGAACAACTTTGCACAAGTAAGGTGTGGGAGGGATGGTAAGCTCTCGGGCAAATTCCCGGTCCGTCGTGGCGTCAGACAGGGTTGTGTCTTGGCCCCGACCCTGTTCTGTCTGTACATCAACAGCGTCATTCAACATCTTGACGCTGTTAAAGACAACGACGCCCCGCTCCTGGCAGGCAGGAGGGTCCCAGCAATAATGTTTGCTGACGATACCCTCCTGCTTTCCAAATCCCCAATGGGGATCCAGAGGATTGTGGACGGTTTTGGCACTTTCTGTCGCCAGCATGGGTTGGAGGTGAATACTGGCAAAACCAAGTTCATGATCTTCAACCCCCCTACCAAAGCCAGACCCAACCCAACACTGGGGGATACCACTTTGGAGAGGGTCTCGACCTTTATATATCTGGGGGTATCATTGCAAGAAAACTTGTTGTGGGACTCCCAGGTAGCGAGGTCTAGGCTTAAACTCTCCCAGCTATCGGGTGCACTCCTGAAGGTGGCCAACAAGTCCTCCTTTAAGCCTGTAAGCCCGGCCCTGGAAACTTACAGGTCCCAAGCGAAGGCGGCAGCCTCTTATGGCAGTGAGCTCTGGGGTCATAAGGCTGGTAAGGTCATGGCAGGGGTAGAAAATTGTTTCCTTAGGCGTTTACTTGCTCTCCCGCAAGGTACGCCACTCCTCCCCTTAAGACTTGACCTGGGCCTTCCGTCTATTGCCGAGGATCTCCTGTCAAAGCCTGTGAAGTTCTGGCATTGGATCTGGACCACCGAGGAATTGTATCACTACAGACAGGACCTCATTCACGTTATGAGGCTGAATACCAACAGCAAAATTCCCTGGCTGGCACTTATCAAGTCGGAACTGACTAGCTTGAATCTGCAAGACCTATGGGATGATCCAGCTCAGGGCTGCCAAAGGATCTCGCGAAAAACCCTTGCCCAGCTGTACAAGAACAAACATCTTGCTGCTATGGTTAATGCTCATGACAGTGGCACCCTCACGGGACGTTTTTTAGAATCCAAAAATTCTTATCTATTTGAACCTTTTATGGATTTTATTTTTCCTCTTTTAGCGAGGAAATTGTTCCTGCAATGGAGGTTTGGTACACTCCCTACCAAAGTTTTTACTTACAAATGGTCTGCAGGGGGTGACAAACTCTGCCCATGCTGCAAAGCCCACGACGAAGATGATCTGCACATAATGTTTGGGTGTCATGCTTACCGGAGCCCGAGGAGGCGCTGGATAGCACCTTTGTGCCGGAATCTGGGCTTTAGAAAGTACCCACAGGCCTACAGGGTTATGAAGACCAACACTCTGGGCCATATTGTTTTTGCGGTCTCAAAATTTTTAATGGCAGCATGGATAATAAGGAAGAAAATGTCCCCCTGATTTATATTACTTTGCTCGTGTACCTTATGCAGGCCTAGCAGGACCTCTTTTATTGTATATACTGTGTTTTACATGTATGTATTGTTTTTTATTGCATCTTTTATGGCCCATGTGGCCGAAATAAAGAATTTTTGGAATTGGAATTGGATAGTAAAGCAACATCTCCGAGGCGGTAGGGTCATTCGGCTCGCACATTTTCTGCAAAGATATAAAAGTGTTATCTAGGTACAAATCTCCTGTGGTGTCTAGGCCGCACTTTCGTGCTCTTTCCATCACTGCCCTATCCGTCAATGGACCCAGTAGCGGGTTCCCTCACAGTGGCATTGAAGGTGCATATACCTTGTGTGTGTTGGCTAGGGCCACCTCTTGTTTGTGGGACTCAGCTGAGTCCTTGGGGTCCGCTGCTTCACAACAGATTGATCAAGTGGACTTCCGGCACCATGCATTGGATGGCCGGGAGCTAGCGGTGTTTATTCTTCGCTCCGCTGTGGACATATCGGAGGTGCTGGGTTGTGCCATGGCCACTTCGGTTGCCCTTTGCTGCCATGCTTGTCTTCGGGACAGTGTGTTCCCGGAAAATATTAGAGAACGGCTGGTTATTCTTCCCCGATGGAACTCTGTTATTCCATGCCCCGGCAGTCTCGGCCATCCAGAGGTTCTTGGCGGGGCTTCGTCGTCCTCCTCCTCCTCCTCCTCCTCCTCCTTCTCCCCCTCAGTGACTGATGGGTTGATCTGATTATTGGACTTCCTTTTAGGCTAGTTGCCCTTGTTGTTCTGTGTGTTTTATGGCCACTCGAGTCCTCCTTGCGGAGACTGTGACTTTGTTGGCTGCTGGGCGGCCCTTGTTGACTGCGTGTTTTTAGCTAAGTTATTTGCACAGATTGGCCCGGAGATTAGGCCTTCTGTTCTCTTGAGCTGCTTGACAAGCCTTCTGCGGGGGTTGTTTGTTTTCCCTTGCCTTCATGCTCCTGTCCTGGAGGCTGTGATGGTTTTGTGTTTTTCTTTCCTTCTTCAAGAGTAACCTGCCCGGCCTTCCGGGGGTCCCGGGGCTATTCTTCATGCTTATGGTGGCTTATTGCTGCCGGCGCCGCTCTCTCTGGTCTGTCGACTTCCGACTGTGGTGGATTAGTCTTTTTTTTCCTCGTCTCCTTGGACCCTCTAAGTTTTTCTTCTTCCTTCTCCTTGCCTTGGCTGGAGGTTCTGTTTCCTTGAAGGGGCGTCTGGTGCTTCGGCATACCCTGGCCTTGCCCTTGTTTCCTCTGTTGAGGGGGAGCGGGCCTTCTCGTTCTCCTTTCTTCTTCCCTCACCCCTCTGGGGGTGGGTGGTGTTCGGCTTGTGGGGTTTCCCCTTGCCTGGGGGACGGGGCTCCTCGCCCACTCCGTTGGACTGGTCCCCTGTGGGACCCTCTGTTAGGTCCAGGCTGGTGGGGTCCTTTCGCAGACCCTCCTTCTCAGTGGGTATGGCTAGGGTATCTATTCTATGTTAAGGAATCTGCGGCTAGTAGTCTCTATCAGATGTACGAGTTACTTACCTTCGGTAACTATGTATCTGGTAGAGACTATTCTGGCCGCAGATTCCAACACGGCCCTCCCTTCCTCGTTCTGCGAGGACCTTTGGTTCTGCACTCGCCTCCCGGTTGGTGGCTAGGTCTTCTGTGAGTGCATTCTTTCTTTCTTTTGACAGGATCATTTGTCATGTTTTTTTTCCGTTCCTCCTCTTTGGTACTTTGTAGGGTGGGTCTATGGGTACTCCGGTGCCCCTCTGCTCTGGTTGCTTCGGGGTTGAGGTTTGCCTTTGCTCTCGTCCCTCCCTTCCCTCCCTCTTGTTACTAGGGGTCCTGGCCCCTCTGCTAACCTTTGGGTTGGGGGTCATCTGGCCGTGCCTTGCCCTTGTTCCTTTGGGGGCTGTCACACTCTGTGCTGGGGTTGCCTTGGAGGTTTGGCGTTCCTGCTCGTCTTGGAACTGGTCTCCCTTCGGTGTTCGTGGTTGGGGTTATACTCCTGCTACATATTTTCATGACATTTTGCATGTGTTCCTTGCCTCTGGGGGAGAGGGGTAGGGGAACTGTCTCAATGCTGGCAGGTTGGCTGCTCAGGGCTGTGCCCTGTTCTTTCTTCTTTCCCTGCCTTTGGGTGCTGCAGTGTTGGCACTGCTCCTTTTGCTGTTAGCTACCATTCCTTTTTCTGCTCTTTCGCACACTGTTCCCATGCTCCCACAGTTTGGCTGATGGCTCCGCATTGTGGCGCGGAAAAGTTCTTCAAAGACTGGACTTATGTGACCTCGCTGACGTCACGTATGCGGAGAGCGCCTAGGCAGAGTCGCGTGATGCCGTCCCCCCAGTGCGCAGGGATGCTGTGGCAAAAAGAGTTTTCCGGATCCAGTCTCACACCCGGGGGTAATTCTACAATTTTTTTTTTTTAAAGACCTTTATTGTCTTCACAAATTTAACACTTCTCTTCAGCCAACAGCCCGGAGGCAGGCAGCTAGTAGATGTCATGCTGTCACAAAGTCATTTGATAAAGACAGGTTGTCAACGTTATCAATAGTCGATAATAAATCATACCAATTTAATCAAAAAGGAGCAGCTATACATGTAATGGAGAAACATCTTAGCAGAAGGAAAACCATGAAGGAATGTGCACAATAATAACAGTACCCACTGTCCTAGTCTCGCGGTCTTCCCATCCCATATCTCCTCTGAGCATATTTCGAAAATCACCCAGACCAACTGAATACAATATATGCACCCTAAAATCCTTTTAGATAGTCGTGCCCTCAAATCTTGTGGCACGTGGACCATGCGGCCCAGACTTCTGTCAATGCCTTTTCTTCAGAACTCATACCTCATCATCACCACACTCAGCCGCAGTTAGTCGCACAGGTCTGCCCCTGTTCGACCCAGCCAACCCACCAAAGGTTCCCATATATCTATAGGTCTGGAGCGCTGTGGCATAAGTTCCCAATATGCCGTCAGTTGATCCTTACAATATATAGCCGATTTGATCCAACCTGCAACTGTCGGTGGAGCTGCTCTCTTCCAGTGTAATGCAATTTGCCTCTTGGCCAACAGTAGCAAAAGAGCCACCAATTTCCGGGAGGAACACTGGACATCCAGAACAAACCCCAAAAGCACCATAAGCGGATCTATTTGTAAATCTAACTCAGCTATGTGCCCTATATGTCGTAACACCTCAATCCAGTTACTCCCTATGCTTGTACATTCCCACGTCAAGTGGAAGAACGTTGCATCCTGCTCTCCACACCTCCAACAGTTTGCATCATTTTGGAGTCCCATACAAAAAAGCTGTTTTGGTGTGCGGTATGTCCTATGCAGGTAATTAAAATGGATGAGCCTTAACCTATAATTAGGTGACAGGTTCTCAAGTTGTGCGCAGCAAAAATGCCATTGCTCTTCAGTTATACTAATGTTTGCTTCTCTTTCCCACAATATCCTCGACGAAATTTGCAGAACAGGAGCAGTGCCCTGGGTAATACTATAAATACGTGTTATGAATTTGCGAGGTGAGCTATTGGCGAGAATATTTTCCAGCGCCGGTAATATTGGTGGTGCCGCGGGGAATTCCGGATACCTGGCTTTGCATGTTGCCCTCAACTGATAGTAAAGCAACATCTCCGAGGCGGTAGGGTCATTCGGCTCGCACATTTTCTGCAAAGATATAAAAGTGTTATCTAGGTACAAATCTCCTGTGGTGTCTAGGCCGCACTTTCGTGCTCTTTCCGTCACTGCCCTATCCGTCAATGGACCCAGTAGCGGGTTCCCTCACAGTGGCATTGAAGGTGCATATACCTTGTGTGTGTTGGCTAGGGCCACCTCTTGTTTGTGGGACTCAGCTGAGTCCTTGGGGTCCGCTGCTTCACAACAGATTGATCAAGTGGACTTGCGGCACCATGCATTGGATGGCCGGGAGCTAGCGGTGTTTATTCTTCGCTCCGCTGTGGACATATCGGAGGTGCTGGGTTGTGCCATGGCCACTTCGGTTGCCCTTTGCTGCCATGCTTGTCTTCGGGACAGTGTGTTCCCGGAAAATATTAGAGAACGGCTGGTTATTCTTCCCCGATGGAACTCTGTTATTCCATGCCCCGGCAGTCTCGGCCATCCAGAGGTTCTTGGCGGGGCTTCGTCGTCCTCCTCCTCCTCCTCCTCCTCCTTCTCCCCCTCAGTGACTGATGGGTTGATCTGATTATTGGACTTCCTTTTAGGCTAGTTGCCCTTGTTGTTCTGTGTGTTTTATGGCCACTCGAGTCCTCCTTGCGGAGACTGTGACTTTGTTGGCTGCTGGGCGGCCCTTGTTGACTGCGTGTTTTTAGCTAAGTTATTTGCACAGATTGGCCCGGAGATTAGGCCTTCTGTTCTCTTGAGCTGCTTGACAAGCCTTCTGCGAGGGTTGTTTGTTTTCCCTCGCCTTCATGCTCCTGTCCTGGAGGCTGTGATGGTTTTGTGTTTTTCTTTCCTTCTTCAAGAGTAACCTGCCCGGCCTTCCGGGGGTCCCGGGGCTATTCTTCATGCTTATGGTGGCTTATTGCTGCCGGCGCCGCTCTCTCTGGTCTGTCGACTTCCGACTGTGGTGGATTAGTCTTTTTTTCCCTCGTCTCCTTGGACCCTCTAAGTTTTTCTTCTTCCTTCTCCTTGCCTTGGCTGGAGGTTCTGTTTCCTTGAAGGGGCGTCTGGTGCTTCGGCATACCCTGGCCTTGCCCTTGTTTCCTCTGTTGAGGGTGAGCGGGCCTTCTCGTTCTCCTTTCTTCTTCCCTCACCCCTCTGGGGGTGGGTGGTGTTCGGCTTGTGGGGTTTCCCCTTGCCTGGGGGACGGGGCTCCTCGCCCACTCCGTTGGACTGGTCCCCTGTGGGACCCTCTGTTAGGTCCAGGCTGGTGGGGTCCTTTCGCAGACCCTCCTTCTCAGTGGGTATGGCTAGGGTATCTATTCTATGTTAAGGAATCTGCGGCTAGTAGTCTCTATCAGATGTACGAGTTACTTACCTTCGGTAACTATGTATCTGGTAGAGACTATTCTGGCCGCAGATTCCAACACGGCCCTCCCTTCCTCCTCGTTCTGCGAGGACCTTTGGTTCTGCACTCGCCTCCCGGTTGGTGGCTAGGTCTTCTGTGAGTGCATTCTTTCTTTCTTTTGACAGGATCATTTGTCATGTTTTTTTTCCGTTCCTCCTCTTTGGTACTTTGTAGGGTGGGTCTATGGGTACTCCGGTGCCCCTCTGCTCTGGTTGCTTCGGGGTTGAGGTTTGCCTTTGCTCTCGTCCCTCCCTTCCCTCCCTCTTGTTACTAGGGGTCCTGGCCCCTCTGCTAACCTTTGGGTTGGGGGTCATCTGGCCGTGCCTTGCCCTTGTTCCTTTGGGGGCTGTCACACTCTGTGCTGGGGTTGCCTTGGAGGTTTGGCGTTCCTGCTCGTCTTGGAACTGGTCTCCCTTCGGTGTTCGTGGTTGGGGTTATACTCCTGCTACATATTTTCATGACATTTTGCATGTGTTCCTTGCCTCTGGGGGAGAGGGGTAGGGGAACTGTCTCAATGCTGGCAGGTTGGCTGCTCAGGGCTGTGCCCTGTTCTTTCTTCTTTCCCTGCCTTTGGGTGCTGCAGTGTTGGCACTGCTCCTTTTGCTGTTAGCTACCATTCCTTTTTCTGCTCTTTCGCACACTGTTCCCATGCTCCCACAGTTTGGCTGATGGCTCCGCATTGTGGCGCGGAAAAGTTCTCCAAAGACTGGACTTATGTGACCTCGCTGACGTCACGTATGCGGAGAGCGCCTAGGCAGAGTCGCGTGATGCCGTCCCCCCAGTGCGCAGGGATGCTGTGGCAAGAAGAGTTTTCCGGATCCAGTCTCACACCCGGGGGTAATTCTAAATTTTTTTTTTTTTTAAAGACCTTTATTGTCTTCACAAATTTAACACTTCTCTTCAGCCAACAGCCCGGAGGCAGGCAGCTAGTAGATGTCATGCTGTCACAAAGTCATTTGATAAAGACAGGTTTACAACGTTATCAATAGTCGATAATAAATCATACCAATTTAATCAAAAAGGAGCAGCTATACATGTAATGGAGAAACATCTTAGCAGAAGGAAAACCATGAAGGAATGTGCACAATAATAACAGTACCCACTGTCCTAGTCTCGCGGTCTTCCCATCCCATATCTCCTCTGAGCATATTTCGAAAATCACCCAGACCAACTGAATACAATATATGCACCCTAAAATCCTTTTAAATAGTCGTGCCCTCGAATCTTGTGGCACGTGGACCATGCGGCCCAGACTTCTGTCAATGCCTTTTCTTCAGAACTCCTACCTCATCATCACCACACTCAGCCGCAGTTAGTCGCACAGGTCTGCCACTGTTCGACCCAGCCAACCCACCAAAGGTTCCCATATATCTATAGGTCTGGAGCGCTGTGGCATAAGTTCCCAATATGCCGTCAGTTGATCCTTACAATATATAGCCGATTTGATCCAACCTGCAACTGTCGGTGGAGCTGCTCTCTTCCAGTGTAATGCAATTTGCCTCTTGGCCAACAGTAGCAAGAGAGCCACCAATTTCCGGGAGGAACACTGGACATCCAGAACAAACCCTAAAAGCACCATAAGCGGATCTACTTGTAAATCTAACTCCGCTATGTGCCCTATTTGTCGTAACACCTCAATCCAGTTACTCCCTATGCTTGTACATTCCCACGTCAAGTGGAAGAACGTTGCATCCTGCTCGCCACACCTCCAACAGTTTGCATCATTTTGGAGTCCCATACGAAAAAGCTGTTTTGGTGTGCGGTATGTCCTATGCAGGTAATTAAAATGGATGAGCCTTAACCTATAATTAGGTGACAGGTTCTCAAGTTGTGCGCAGCAAAAATGCCATTGCTTTTCAGTTATACTAATGTTTGCTTCTCTTTCCCACAATATCCTCGACGAAATTTGCAGAACAGGAGCAGTGTCCTGGGTAATACTATAAATACGTGTTATCAATTTGCGAGGTGAGCTATTGGCGAGAATATTTTCCAGCGCCGGTAATATTGGTGGCGCCGCGGGGAATTCCGGATACCTGGCTTTGCATGTTACCCTCAACTGATAGTGAAGCAACATCTCCAAGGCGGTAGGGTCATTCGGCTCGCACATTTTCTGCAAAGATATAAAAGTGTTGTCTGGGTACAAATCTCCTGTGGTGTCTAGGCCGCACTTTCGTGCTCTTTCCGTCACTGCCCTATCCGTCAATGGACCGAGTAGCGGGTTCCCTCCCAGTGGCATTGACGGTGGATATAGCACCGCAAGGCCTGCACGTTTAATTATATTTAACCAGGCCCATCTCGCTGTTTCGACCGTGTTGATGTCTGACGGGGATCTCCTGTATGGATGATATACAGTTACTTGAATCGGGGTAGGCGCTGCAACATCCCTCTCAATCGCCACATGCGGTTGATACGGAATAGGGTTCTGCCAGTAATGTAGGTATTGGGCCTGTGCGCTGTAAGCATATAATTCAAAATCTGGGGCTGCAAGTCCCCCATGATGAAAGGGAATTGTGAGCAGTTTCCATGACACCCTGGGTTGTCTTCCCGCCCAAATCCGTTCTAAAATGGCAGGCCTCAAACGTTTAAAGAAATGACTAGTGAGTGGCAGGGGAATATTAACAAATAAATACAGGAATTTCGGCAGCACTACCATTTTGGTTATTACAATAGGCCCCGTTATGGACAGCGGCAAGGTTTTCCACTGTTGCACTTTGACTTCCAGCCAGTCCATCGACGTACCGTAATTGGACAGCCATATCTCCTGTACTGAACGGCTGAATCTGATGCCCAGGTATTTGACCTCGTCCGACGCCCATTCTATTGGAAACTCAGTTTGGCACTTTTTGGTTTCGTCAGTTAGCGGTAGCATCACCGACTTCGTCCAGTTGATGTGAACGCCCGTGAGTCCACCATATCTCACAAATTCTCTCATCAGTGGATCAAAGTTTTCGATGGGATTCATCATATAAATGGTCATGTCATCCGCGTATAGAGATATAAGCAAGCCCCTCGAGGTGAATCCAATGCTAAGGTGTGTGTGGTGTTGTCTTAGCCGTGCCGCTAGGGGCTCCGTTGCAATTGCAAACAGCAATGGCAATAAGGGGCATCCCTGCCGAGTCCCCCTTGTGATGTTTATGGGCTCTGAGATTTGCCCATTGACCCTCACCCGCGCCGTGGGGGCGTTGTACAATACCCCTATTTGTTGGATCAATAGAGAGCTGAACCCCATGCGTTTGAACAAGGTGAACAAGAATCTCCACTCAAGGGAGTCAAAAGCCTTAGTTGCATCTAATAAGGCGGCTGCTGCCTGCACCTTAGGATCTAAATAGTGCAGTAACCCAAACAGAACTCTTAGATTATGAGAGGTTGACCTACCCGGTACAAAACCAGATTGATCAGACAATGCAATTTGGGGTAACATAGGCTTTAATCTATCCGCTAGCAATTTAGCATACATTTTTGCGTCTAGGTTAATTAACGATAAAGGCAGTATGAGTCGGGGCAAGTCGGGTCCTTGTTTGGCTTCAGTAGCGTTATTATCATGGCCTCCCTTAGTGTTGGTGGCAGAATTCCTGTCTCAATGGATTCCATATATACCCTATATAATCTAGGGGCAATAATGTCTACGTACTCCTTATAAAAGGCTGCAGTTAGTCCATCCGGACCTGGGGCCTTATCTGCTGGCATGCCTGCAATAACATCCCGTATATCATCAGCTGAGATCGGGAGATTCATGTACTGTCAAGCCCCATCATTAAACCACGCCAGAGCTATCAAATCTAAATATTCCATCTAAAAGAAACAGGTTAGTATTAGATTCCTTACCTTAGAATATCCCCAGGCGTCAGACTGGATACGGAAATTTTTGCGTAGCAGTACCCTTGCGCGTCGGTAGGCGTCGTCTGCGGCTTCGTGTCCGTCGTCGGCGTCGTGGGCGCCGTGATGAAGTCGTCGGAGTACTTAGAGGCCGCCTCCGCGTGCTGACGTCAGTTCTTTTTTCTGCGCCAGCAAGCGCAGATCCGGAAAAAGTGGTACCTTAGTCATTTTTTTACTTTACTTTTTGAGATCTTTTTGATCATTTTTCGAGTCTTCGACTCCGAACGGTGCCGGTAGGGATGTCAGGTTGGCACTCCGCAGGATCCGCATGCAGCAACAATGCTCCACCTCCGGACCCTCCGAACACCCTGAATTGTAACACAGGGTGTTCAGACAATACGGCGAGGGAAAAACCCCAAAAGGGGAAAAACCCAGAAAGAACAAAGGGAAGAAAGGAAGGGGCAGCAGGGAAAAAGAAACTGAAAAACAAAAGTACATAGGTTAATACAACATTTAAACCTACTCTCATAAATTCTCACTAGATCAAGAACCCCTGAATTCACCTGTAGTAATTGTGCACTAAACACCCTAATGCTGTGTCTCCCGTCTTCCTTCAATCCTGCACAATACAAAAGAAGGGATTAACCAAAAAGCAAAGCACTCTGTCTCTAAAAGCTAAAAGCCTGCCTTGTTGATATCAACATACCCCATAGTACAAAAAAGGAGCTTGTAGGTATTGTCCAATAACTTGTGAAAACGCAATGGTACTTAAATGAGCACTCCAGTGCTAAACTAATGCAATGAGAATCCACTCCTTAAGTAAATGAAATGTACAAAATGTTTTCCTTATTTCCAAAGTAAACAAACAAATTACCAAACACGGCAGAGCGTAGTTCCAATCACTACTGCACTCCGCTTTGGTGTTTAAGTCTCCACAAAACCAGATGGAGATAATCCCAGACCAAGCTTTCGTGACGGTAGTGCGGAGGTCCTCAATCCCCCCCTGCACTCCGCCACTTGAATTGCCAGCTACGGTGAAAAAACCCCAAGGAAAGTCTCCTTAGCGCGTGAGCAGGGAATACAGACAATCTTTTAAGTAGAAGCTCCCTCGCAGCCGCGAGGCAAAAGGTGAGCACACAGCGTTGTGTTTTTGATATGCAAAAAGCAAGTCAGCACAGAACAGCGGAATGGACGCGCTAGCCAGCGCGTTCCTAAGTTACCCGAATACAGGCTCTAGACTTCCCGACTTGATTTCCTTAAAATCGCTTGGTACCAAAAGGGCGCAGAGGAGCAGCCGACTCCTCCGAAATACCAGGAATCACTAGCGCCGATCATCGGGCTCCGCCTGGTGATATCCTGTGACTCCGCCGGGGAGTCTGGGAAAAGTAGTTATGTGCTAGAGGATGCTGGGAAACGTAGTCTTAGGCAGGCGTGCGGTCTAAAACCTGACAAGGGATGCCAGGTTTTAAGCCTTGTGAGGATTGCGACCGACTGATGTCGGTCACCGACCCTCACCGTCGATGTCTCCACTGTCTCGGCGTCGATCACGACGATAAGACCTGCTCCGACTGCCGGGCCCTGACTTCGAAAGCTAGGCAGGACCGGTCCCGCAAGCGGCTCGAACTCCGGCAGGAGGCCCCGTGCCGTGAGAGGTCCCGGTCCGGACGGAGGTCGAGGGACCGGTCGTGGGGTCGGAGCCATCACAGCTCCGGGAGTCGACATCACTCCTCAGGTTCGAAGTAGTCAGGTAAGCACAAGAAGTCGAAGAGACGTCATCGCTCTTCCAACTCCCCCCGGCGCTCGCACGACGCGGCCGGGGGTTCGGGTGATACCGCCCACGCGGCTCCGTCGGAGTCGCGGCCTGCCCCATACCCTCCCGTCCCTGGCCAGCACGCGACGCCGGGGGAGATCGAGCGCTTCCTCATGGCCATAAGGTCCCTCACTCCTCCTGCGGGCTCCGCGGCGCCTTCGGGCCAAGCGGACCCATCTGGGGGCCCTAGCGGGTCGGCGGCTTCGGCCCCGACGCCGGCGGGTGCTTCGGCCCCGCCGCTGCCTGCGCCTTTGGGCTCGGCGCCGCAGGGCCCCACTGGATCCGCTTTTGGATCCGGGTCGTCGCCGGTTGACCTGACAACCTCACCGGCGCTGGTCCACCTGACAACCTCACCGGCGCTGGTCCCACAGGTGTCTCCTCCGGCGCCGTCTTCGGGCGGCGCCGTCCCCGATGCCTCCCTCGATCCGGCGCCGCTCTCGGCGCCGTTCGGAGAGTTCTACTTCAACGAACCGGCCCCATCCGTTACCAACCCTGAGTATCAGGAGATGGGTGATGAGGAGTATTGGGAGGGGTCTGAGGACCCTCTGACATGGGAGTGTCAGTCCCAGGAGGACTGGACAGGTGGACTTGGGGATGCCAGTGGTCTGGACACCTCGCCAGACACTGGTTTTGTCTCACCTCCTACCGTGGCTACGGAGGAGGGGGCAACCTACAGTGTGGTGTTGACGCGGGCGCCCAAGGCATTGGGCCTTGAGCTCCCCGTCGCGGCTGTGAGGACTAACCTCCTCACGGAGGTCCTTAAACCGCAGTCATGCTCAGCTGAGCCTCTGCTGCCATTTAATGAGGCCTTGACCGACGTTCTTTTGGGCACCTGGTCCAGGCCCGCTACAGGTTCGCCTGTAGATAGGAACGTGGCCAGACGCCACCGCCCGGCCCCGGGCGACCCATGTTTCCTGTCCACCCACCCCACCCGAGAGCCTGGTAATACAAGCTTCGAATTCCCAGACCGCATTCCCGTCGGCTCCACCTGACAGGGAATCCAAGAGGTATGAGCAGTATGGTAAAAAGATATTCTCCTCCCTGAGTCTGGGACTGCGGTCTTCCAACACCGCATGCCTCTTGGGCCGCTTCACCCACTCTCTGTGGGACACGGTCGCGGAAGTGCTGCCAGAATGCCCGTTGGAGGTACGGGCAAAACTTGGCCAGGCCCTTGTGGAGGGCTGGGATGTAGCACGATATTCTATCCGGTGTGGACTGGATACCACCGACTCACTGGGCAGAGCGATGGCAACGACGGTGGAGATTCGTCGCCACGCCTGGTTGAGGTCCGCCAACTTCTCGGCTGATGTCCAGAATACTCTCATGGGCCGTCGCCTTTTTGGCGACAAGGCAGACCATGCGCTTGAGCGCTTTAAGAACTCCAGGGCTACGGCCAGGTCCTTGGGCCTCTCGGCCCCGCGCTAGCAATCGGGTGCCTTTCGCTCCTTTCGTAGCCAAGGAAGGGGCACCCCCACACGTGCCGCCAGCCACGCACCGCAGACTAACATCCAACGCGGTGGCGGCCGTGGAAACCGCCGTGGAGGTGGTCGGGGACTACGGCGAGGTCAGTCCACACCTTCCCCCGCAGCATCCGCCTCAAAACCCTCCTAGTCCGTGCTTTCAGGCCCATGTGACGCCAGTGGAGGGCAGGGTTCGCCATCACCTCTTCCACTGGCGCACTGTCACATCGGAGAGGTTGGTGCTGCAAATCGTCCGAAGGGGCTACTCCCTCCCCTTCGAGGCGACCCCTCCAGCCATGCCACCGCAATACCACCGCGTATCGGGGGATCATTTGCGACTTCTGCAGGAGGAAGTTACGGCCCTCTTGGCCAAGGGGGCCATCGAGCTCGTTCCTGGGCCAGAAGTAGGGTGTCGTTGCTACTCCCACTACTTTCTGGTACCCAAGAAGGGCAAAGGGGGCCTACGCCCTATCTTGGACCTACGGAACGTCAATGGCTTCCTCCGGAAGGAGAAGTTCAAAATGCTGACACTGGCTCAGGTCTTAGCTGCCCTGGGCACAGAAGACTGGTTGATAGCGTTTGACTTGCAGGACGCTTATTTCCACATGCCCGTCCTGCCGGCCCACCGGCGTTACCTGCGGTTCACGGTAGGTCACGAGCATTTTCAGTTTACCGTGCTCCCCTTCGGCCTTACCAGCGCCCCACGGGTGTTCACGAAGGTGATGGCGGTGGTCGCAGCTCATCTGCGCAGGTTAGGGGTTTCGGTCTTCCCCTACCTCGACGACTGGTTGTTGAAGGCGGGCTCACCCCAAACAGTCATCAGCCACCTCCAGACGACGGCGGACCTCCAGCATCAGCTGGGGTTTTCTATCAATGTGCCGAAGTCACACCTGTGTCCCTCTCAGAAGCTCCTCTTCATCGGAGCGGTTCTCGACTTGGTGCAGTTTCGGGTTTATCCTCCCGAACAGCGGGTTCGGGACATTCAAGCTCTGATTCCACTCTTTCAGCCTTTGTCCCGGGTCTTGGTCATGTTGACGCTGCGGCTTCTGGGGCTGATGGCCTCCTGCATCCTTCTGGTGCATCACGCCCGGTGGCGGATGCGGGCTCTGCAGTGGGACCTGAAGTTTCAGTGCGCCCAGCATCAGGGCAACCTCTCCGACCATGTCCTGATCTCGGAGGGCACTGCGAGACAGCTGCAGTGGTGGCTCACGGACCGCGATTGGGTCAGCGGCAGATCCCTCTCCCTTCCCCAACCGAAGCACGTAGTTGTGACGGGCGCGTTCCTCCAGGGCTGGGGAGGCCACATAGGAAAGGCGGAGATCAGAGGCCTCTGGTCTCCGGCGGAGTCCCGGCTCCATATCAACCTTTTGGAGCTGTGGGCGATTCGTCTAGCACTGAAGGCATTCCTCCCCTCTGTCCGGGGGAGTGTAGTGCAGGTGTTCACAGACAACACCACCGCCATCTGGTACTGCAACAAACAGGGCGGGGTGGGGTCGTGGACCCTTTGCCAGGAGGCTCTGCGCCTCTGGCAGTGTCTGGAACATCAGGGCGTGACCCTGGTGGTTCAACACCTGGCAGGTTCTCTGAACGCCAGGGTGGACGAACTCAGCCGTCGGTGCATGATGGATCACGAATGGCGTCTGAACTTGAACTTGGACGTGGCGCAAGGCCTCTTTCAGCAGTGGGGAGAGCCTTGGTTAGATCTACTCGCCACCGAAGAGCACGCGCAATGTCATCAGTCCAGCGCGTTGGAATTTCCAAGGCGGCACTCGCTCTTAGACGCTTTTCGTCGAGAGTGGAGTTGCGGTCTGTTGTACGCCTTTCCGCCTATACCACTTCTGCCCAGAGTGCTGAAGAAGATCAGACGCGACCGGGCCCAAGTCATCCTTGTGGCTCCGGACTGGGCACGAAGGTACTGGTATCCCGAGCTACTCAGTATGTAAGTCGATCCCCTGGTTCGTCTGCCTCTTCAGGAGGACCTTCTGTCGCAGCAGCAGGGGACGGTCCTCCACCCGAACCTGTCCAGTCTCCACCTCCATGCTTGGAGATTGAGCGGCGGCAGTTGAGGCCATTTGACTTGCCTCCTGAAGTCTGTGAAATCATTCTGGCAGCCAGGCGTCCCTCCACAAAGTTGGTAAACGCCTGCAGGTGGAACAAATGTGTGGCATGGTGCACAGCAAAGGCTGTGGATCCTCTTTCTGCCCCTCTTTCTGAGGTTCTTCTCTTCCTTCTTTCTCTTGCCCAGCAGGGCTCTGCTCTGGGCACTATCAAGGGCTACCTTTCTGCCCTTTCAGCCTTTCTAAGGCTGCCTGATCAACCTTCTTTGTTCAAGTCCCCTATTGTAACTCGCTTTCTGAAGGGCATCACACACGTTCCCTCCTGTTCCGTTTGTGATGCCTCAGTGGGACTTGAACCTTGTTCTTACGTTTCTGATGTGCGCTCCCTTAGAGCCACTTCACAACTGTCCTCTTCGCCTTCTTACCCTGAAGACTGCTTTCCTGGTTGCCATCACCTCTGCCAGGAGAGTGAGTGAGCTCTAGGCTCTTTCATGTACACCCCCTTTCCTTTCTGTGCATCCGGACAAGGTTGTGTTGCTGACTAAGCCATCTTTCCTGCCCAAGGTTGTCACGGCCTTCCATATCGGGCAGTCTATCACCTTGCCCACCTTCTTTCCGCCACTGCATCCCTCTAAAGAGGAAGAGCTGCTCCACCGTCTGGACCCAAAACGTGCGATTTCATTCTAATTAGATCGCACACGCCAGTTCCGGGTGGATGACCAACTCTTTGTTGGTTACGTGGGCGCTAAGAAGGGACTGGCGTGCACAAGAGGACCATCTCTCGGTGGGTCGTCTTGTGTATCAAGGCATGTTACTCCTTGGCGAGGAAGGAACCTCCTGTTGGGCTGAGGGCCCATTCCACTCGGGCCACGGCGGCTAGCACTGCCCTGGGCCGGGGAGTCCCCTTACAGGACATCTGTCAGGCAGCTACGTGGGCATCGCTGCACACGTTTGCAAGACACTACTGCCTGGACAACCAAGTCCGGAGGGATGGCTTCTTTGGCCGTTCCGTCCTCCAGGACTTTCTGGTGTGATTATTGGTTCGCAGACCCACTACCGGGGTTGGTATTGCTGGGGTATCCATTCTAAGGTAAGGAATCTAATACTAACCTGTTTCTTTCAGATGAACAAGTTACTTACCTTCGGTAACGATATATCTGTAAGAAACAGTAGTTAGTATTAGATTCCTTACCTCCCCACCCATCCTCCCCGTTCTGCGAACTGATATCTAGGGTTAAGGTCATCCTTTTTCAGGGCCCTAGTTTCAATGGCACCAGTGTTGGTTTTTAACATGGCTCTGAGTTTCTGGCGCGGAAAAGCTGTGTCTAAGAACTGACGTCAGCACGCGGAGGCAGCGTCTAAGTAAGTACTCTGACGACGTCATCACGATGCCGACGACTGACTCGGAGCCGCAGACGACGCCTACCGACTCGCAAGGGTACTGCTACGCAAAAATTTCCGGATCCAGTCTGACGCCTGGGGATATTCTAAGGTAAGGAATCTAATACTAACTACTGTTTCTTACAGATATATCGTTACCGAAGGTAAGTAACTTGTCCATCTGAAAGAAACAGGTTAGTATTAGATTCCTTACCTTAGAATATCCCCAGGCGTCAGTCTGGATCCGGAAACTTTTGCGTAGCAGTACCCCTGCGCGTCGGTAGGCGTCGTCTGCAGGCGTCCCCTGCGGCTCCGCGTCGTCGGCGTCGTGCGCCGTGATGACGTCGCTGGAGTATATAGACGCCACCTCCGCGCGCTGACGTCAGTTCTTCTTTTTTCCGCGCCAGTTAGTGCAGATCCGAAGAGCAGTACTCCGGTCTTTTGACCAAGTTTTTGTTACATCTAACTCTTTCAGGTGCCGGTAGGATGCCCGGTTTTAAAAGTTGCGACGGGTGCGACCGCCTGATGTCGGTCACCGACCACCATCGACTCTGCCTCCGGTGTCTGGGCGCGGACCACGACGTGGAGTCCTGCGTCGACTGCCGGGCCTTGACGAGTAAGGCTAGGCGGGAGCGGTCCCGCAAGCTGCTCGAGCTCCGGGTGTCGGCCCCGCGTCGAGAGCGGTCCCGGTCCGGCCGGAGGTCAAGGGAGCGGTCGAGAGAGCGATCGCGGAGCCGCCATGAGCGCTCCGGAAGTAGTCACCATTCCTCCGGTTCCTCAGGTAAGCGACACAAGAAGTCGGGGCGTCGTCATCGTACCCCCGACTCCCCCCGACGCCCGCGTGATGCGGCCGGGGGTTCGGGCGGCCCCGCGTGGGTCGCCGACGCCGTCTGCCCCATACCAGTCGGTCCCTGGGGAAGGCGCGTCGCGCGAGGAGATTGAGGAGGTCCTCATGGCCATGAGGGCGCTGTCTCCTCCGGCGGGGCCTACGGCGCCTGTGGGCCCGTCGGTCCCGTCTGGGGGCCCGAGCGGTTCGGGTGCACCTGCCCCGACGCCGCCGGGTGCTCCGGCCCCGACGCCGCCGGCGGCTCCGGCCCCGGCGCCGCTGGGCCCTTCAGGGTCGTCGCCGGCTGGTCAACCGGCCTCTCCGGCGCCGATTCCATCGGGGCAACCCGTGGTACCGCCTCCGCGCGGCGCCGTGACTCCGCCGTCGGTTCCGGCCGGCGTCGGGGCTCCGGCTCCGGCACCGCGCGGCGCCACCCCCATTCCCTCTCTGACTCCTGACGCGGAGTCGGACCGGCATCGTCCGACGCCGAGTCCGGCGCCGTTGGGGCCCCTTGGCTCCGAGGAGCCGGTCTATATCGTTGACTCGAACTATGGCGATGAGGACGATTATGGAGAGGGTTGGGAGGGGTCTGAGGACCCTTTGTCACGAGAATGCCAGTACGACGTGGACTGGGCAGGTGACTTAGGTGATGCCAGTGGTCTGGACGAATCGCCTAACCCTGGGTTTGTCTCGCCTCCCACTGTGGCGTCGGAGGCTGGGGCTGCCTATTCGGTGGTACTGATGAGGGCTGCCAAGGCCTTGAGCCTTGAGCTCCCCGTCGCTAAGGTGAAGCTTAACGTCCTCACCGAGGTATTCAAACCGCAGTCATGCCCACAGGAGCCTCTGCTGCCGTTTAATGACGCCTTGACGGATGTCCTTTTGGGCACATGGTCCAGGCCCGCTTCCGGTTCACCTGTTGATCGAAATGTTGCCAGGCGTCACCGTCCGTGTTCGGACGACCCTGCCTTCCTCTCCACCCATCCCTCCCCTGAGAGTCTGGTGATCCAGGCCTCCACTTCCCAGTCCGCTTTCCCGACGGCCCCGCCCGATCGGGAATCTAAGCGGTATGACCAGTTTGGCAAGAAGGTCTTCTCGTCTCTGAGTGCAGGACTGCGGTCTTGCAATACCGCATGCCTCTTAGGCCGCTACACCCACTCTCTGTGGGATACGGTCGCGGAGTGTCTGCCGCAATGCCCGCAGGAGGTGCGGGACAAGCTCAGCCAGGCCTTGGTTGAAGGCCGGGACGCGGCGAGGTATTCCATACGGTGTGGTCTTGACACGACCGACTCGCTGGGCAGGGCAATGTCCACGACGGTGGCGATTCGTCGCCATGCTTGGCCGAGATCCGCCAACTTCTCGCCGGATGTCCAGAATGCCCTCATGGACATGCCATTCGATGGCAGTCGCCTGTTCGGCGACAAAGCGGACAACGCACTTGAGCGCTTCAAGGACTCCAGGGTCACGGCCAAGTCCTTGGGTCTCTCGACCCAGCGCCAGCAAACGGGTTCGTTTCGCTCCTTTCGTGGCCACGGAAGGGGCGGTCCCACACGTGCTGCCAGCCACGCACAGCAGAACGCTCCTCAGCGTGGTGGCGGCCGTGGATTCCGCCGGGGTGGCGGTAGGGGACAGCGGCGAGGTCAGTCCACACCTCCCCCCGCAGCAGCCTCCAAATCTTCCTAGTCCGAGCTTTCGGGCCCATGTGACGCCAGTGGGTGGCAGGGTTCGCCATCACCACTCCCGCTGGCGCACGATCACGTCGGACAGGTGGGTGCTGCAGCTCGTCCGAAGGGGCTACTCCCTCCCCTTCGAGACCACTCCTCCAGCCATGCCACCGCAGAACCACCGTGTGTCGGGGGACCACTTGACACTTCTGCAGGAGGAAGTTACGGCCCTCTTGGCCAAGGGGGCCATCGAGCGCGTTCCTGGGCCAGAAGTAGGGTGTGGTTGCTACTCCCACTACTTTCTGGTACCCAAGAAAGACAAAGGGGGCCTACGTCCTATCTTGGACCTACGGAACGTCAACGGCTTCCTCCGGAAGGAGAAGTTCAAGATGTTGACTTTGGCTCAGGTCTTGGCTGCTCTAGACCCGCAAGACTGGATGGTAGCGTTGGACTTGCAGGATGCGTATTTTCACATCCCCGTCCTGCCGGCCCACCGGCGTTACCTGCGGTTCACGGTAGGCCACGAGCACTTTCAGTTTATCGTGCTCCCATTCGGCCTTACCAGCGCCCCACGGGTGTTCACGAAAGTGATGGCGGTGGTCGCAGCTCATCTGCGCCGGTTAGGGGTTTCAGTCTTCCCCTACCTCGACGACTGGTTGTTGAAGGCGGGCTCGCCCCAAACAGTCGTCCACCACCTTCAGATGACGGCAGACCTCCTGCACGAGCTGGGGTTTTCCATCAATGTGCCGAAATCACACCTGTGTCCCTCTCAAAAGCTCCTTTTCATCGGAGCGGTTCTCGACTCGGCGCAGTTTCGGGTTTATCCTCCGGAACGGCGGGTCCGGGATATTCAGGCTCTGATTCCCATCTTTCAGCCGTTGTCCCGGGTTTCGGTCAGGTTGACGCTGCGGCTTCTGGGGCTGATGGCCTCCTGCATCCTTCTGGTGCATCACGCCAGGTGGCGGATGCGGGCTCTGCAGTGGGACCTGAAGTTTCAGTGGGCCCAGCATCAGGGCAACCTGTCCGACCATGTCCTGATCTCGGAGGGCACTGCGAGACAGTTGCAGTGGTGGCTTACGGACCTCGATTGGGTCAGAGGCAGATCCCTCTCCCTTCCCCAACCGGAGCACGTAGTTGTGACGGACGCGTCCCTCCGGGGCTGGGGAGGCCACTTGGGAGAGGCGGAGATCAGAGGCATCTGGTCTCCGGCGGAGTCCCGGCTCCATATCAACATGTTGGAGCTGCGGGCGATTCGCCTAGCACTGAAGGCATTCCTCCCCTTTGTCAACGGGAGTGTAGTGCAGGTGTTCACGGACAACACCACCGCCATGTGGTACTGCAACAAACAGGGCGGTGTGGGGTCGTGGACCCTTTGCCAGGAGGCTCTGCGCCTCTGGCAATGGCTGGAACGTCAGGGCGTGACTCTGACGGTTCAACACCTGGCAGGTTCTCTGAACGCCAGGGCGGACGAACTCAGCCGTCGGTGCTCGGTGGATCACGAATGGCGTCTGAACTCGGACGTGGCGAGAGACCTCTTTCTGCAATGGGGAGAGCCTTGGTTCGATCTATTCGCCACAGAAGAGAACGCGCAATGTCATCAGTTCTGCGCGTTGGAGTTTCCAAGACGGCACTCGCTCGGCGACGCCTTTCGGCGCGAGTGGAGTTGCGGTCTGTTGTACGCCTTTCCGCCTATACCACTTCTGCCCAGAGTGCTGAAGAAGATCAGGCGCGACCGGGCCCAAGTTATCCTTGTGGCTCCGGACTGGGCTCGAAGATACTGGTATCCCGAGCTACTCAGCATGTCAGTCGGTCCCTCGATCCGCCTGCCCCTTCAGGAGGACCTTCTGTCGCAGCAGCAGGGGACGGTCCTCCACCCGAACCTGTCCAGCCTCCACCTCCATGCGTGGAGATTGAGCGGCGACAGTTGAGGCCATTCGACTTGCCTCCTGAAGTCTGTGATGTGATTCTGGCAGCCAGGCGTCCCTCCACAAAGTCGGTATACGCCTGCCGGTGGAACAGATTTGTGGCATGGTGCACAGCAAAGGCTGTGGATCCCCTTTCTGCCCCTCTTTCCGAGGTTCTTCTCTTCCTTCTTTCTCTTGCCCAGCAGGGCTCTGCTCTGGGCACTATCAAGGGCTACCTTTCTGCCCTTTCCGCCTTCTTAAGGCTACCTGATCAGCCATCTTTATTCAAGTCCCCTATTGTACTGAGATTCTTGAAAGGCATCACGCACATGTATCCACCTGTTCCGTTCGTGATGCCTCAGTGGGACTTGAACCTGGTTCTGACATTCTTGATGTGCGCTCCCTTTGAGCCGCTTCATTCCTGTCCTCTCCGTCTTCTCACTTTAAAGACGGCCTTCCTGGTTGCCATCACCTCTGCCAGGAGAGTGAGTGAGCTCCAGGCTCTTTCTGTTAAACCTCCTTTCTTGTCCGTTCATCCTGACAAGGTGGTTCTTAGGACTAGACCTTCTTTCCTGCCCAAAGTAGTTTCTGCTTTTCACATCGGGCAGTCCATCACCTTACCCTCCTTCTTCCCGCCTCCGCATCCTTCAAAAGATGAGGAGCGGCTCCATCGTCTGGACCCAAAACGTGCGCTTTCATTCTATATGGATCGCACACGCCAGTTCCGGGTGGATGACCAACTGTTTGTTGGCTACGTGGGTGAGAAGAAGGGAAGGGCGGTACAGAAACGAACCATCTCTCGGTGGGTCGTCCTGTGCATCAAAGCATGCTACTCTTTGGCTCGGAAGGAGCCTCCTGTTGGGCTGAGGGCCCATTCCACTCGGGCCACGGCGGCTACTACTGCCCTGGGCCGGGGAGTCCCGTTGCAGGACATTTGCCAGGCGGCTACGTGGGCCTCGCTGCACACCTTTGCGAGGCATTACTGCCTGGACAGTCAAGTCCGGAGGGACGGCTTCTTTGGCCGTTCGGTCCTCCAGGATTTTCTGGTGTAGGATTGTATTGGTTCGCAGACCCACCACCGGGGTTGGTATTGCTGGGGTATCTATTCTAAGGTAAGGAATCTAATACTAACCTGTTTCTTTCAGATGAACAAGTTACTTACCTTCGGTAACGATATATCTGTAAGAAACAGTAGTTAGTATTAGATTCCTTACCGCCCCACCCATCCTCCCCGTTCTGCGAACTGATACCTAGGGTTAAGGACATCCCTTTCAGGGCCCTAGTTTCACATGGCACCAGTGTTGGTTCTCACATGGCTCTGCGTGTTCTGGCGCGGAAAAGCTGTGTGCAAAGAACTGACGTCAGTGCGCGGAGGCGGCGTCTATATACTCCAGCGACGTCATCACGGCGCACGACGCCGACGACGCGGAGCTGCAGGGGACGCCTGCAGACGACGCCTACCGACGCGCAGGGGTACTGCTACGCAAAAGTTTCCGGATCCAGACTGACGCCTGGGGATATTCTAAGGTAAGGAATCTAATACTAACTACTGTTTCTTACAGATATATCGTTACCGAAGGTAAGTAACTTGTTCATTAGCTCCCTCTCTTCCGGCACTACCCGAGATGTGTATAATGATTTGTAGTATTCAGTCATCGTATGTAGAATGTCTGGCGGCGTTCTAGCCATACCGTCTGCCTCATCCCGTAGTTCCATAATGTATTCTGCTCCCCTGGGGGCACGCAGCAGGGCAGCCAGAGTTTTCCCTGAACGATCCCCTTCTCCATACCTCCTAGCCTGTGTATATTTGTTAAGAAAGGCTGTTTCTCTCTCTGTCTCCTCCTGGAACTGAGTAAGTTTCGACCTAAATTCCGCTCGTGTGGAAGTAGATGGCATTGTTGCGAGTGCAGTTTCTAAGCTCGCTAGCTCCCTCTCTAAGCGGTCTAGTGTGTCCCTGATAGATCTCAACACCCCTGTCTTGAGAGCTAAACAGTTTCCTCTCGTCACCACCTTGCAGGCCTCCCATAATGTGCCCGGCGATTCTACTGAGCCTTCGTTGAGCTCAAAGTATTCTGATAGCTTACCACGAAGCTCCTCGCGAAATACCTGGTCGAGCAATGCCCTCGAGGGGAATCGCCAGCTGAACGGTTGCACATACTGCTGTGGTGTATCAATCGTCACACTTACAGGCGCGTGATCAGAGAGCGACCTCGGGGAAATGCTGTGCCTCCATCACCCTAGCGTGAATGTCCCTGGACAGTAGCCAATAGTCTAGTCGCGACCAAGCATTTCTGTGAGCTGTTATACACTGCCTGCCCGAACATTTGGATTTAAGGCCCTCCATGAGTCTATCAATTTGGCTTCCGATATGATTTCCCCCAACATCTCCGCCGTTCTGGGGTGATGCTCCCGTGGAACCCCCTGTCTGTCAAGTGTAGTGGATAGTACAACATTTAAGTCACCTCCCCAGAGTACAGCTACTGAGCCACATTTTTGTATCTGATGCCATAGATTTAGGAAAAAACTAGGACAGTCCGCATTGGGGCCATAAACATTTACTAGCAGAATTTGCATTCCACACAACGTGCCGTATAGCAGCAGAAACCTGCCTTCCGGGTCAACTATTGTCTTGTGAGTTTGCCATTGTAGACCTTTGTGGATTAATATCGCTACCCCCCTGGCATAGTTTGAGTATGGGCCTCTGCTATTCCCCCCCCCCCATCTACTATGTTTGAACACAGGAGATTTATCTGTGGCCAGATGGGTTTCTTGTAACAGACAAATATCTACTCCCTTTCGTGACAGATAGGAATGTACCAGTCTAGCCTTTCTATGGTCATTCATTCCACGTATGTTCCAAGAAACACACGTAATTGTCTTCACAGCAGCCCAGTGTCTTGTTTATCATCCTTAATGCTTAGTTTTAATTTTTTAGGTAAAGAACATATCGTTTTTACATTCAGTCTGTCCAACAAGCTCCATATACATGCGCACATCTCGGTCCTCATTCCAGATGGTCCGCACAACCATACCATCATGATCAGTGGTAATTGTGAACTAGCACATAATGGGTACGAATCATTTATCACAAATTTTAGTGATTCAGCTTCTTTCCATAGTGGCACAGTTAGGTACTTCCAACTCAAAAAATGCATGCACGTATAGCTTTAACTTCTGCATTCGAATTTCCCTCCAGCCCAACTCTTTCATACAAAACTCCAGTCTCACACTCCCTCCCATCCCTCCCACACCAACCCCCCAATCAGGTTGTGTAATCACTCTCCCCCCCCCCACCCCCCCCCTCACATCCCCTTGCCCCAACCAAAACCAATAGCGAAGAAACAAAACTGCAAACAATGGGAATCATCCCGGGGGGTACGCAGGTTGGCCACCATCCTTCCCTGCTCTGTGTACAGGGTGACCGAGCTCTGATACAACCTCTGCATCCCGAGGACCCACCCGACCGGGCATGCAAATCCCGTTACATAATGGAGTCCCCTCCCAGTTTACAGGAAAGCATCCTACCCTGAGGTACATGGGATCACCACAGCAACCCTGCTCCAATCCAACATTTCAGATACAATATTTACCAAGATATGCATATTATTCAATGGCACTTAGCCTGTCATTTGTCTCCTGCTCCTCCGGATTCGCCTGTTTTTTCTGATCTTTGGCCAGTTGCTTGGCGTATTTGAGCGCTGCCGTCGCATCTACAAAGAAGGTCGGCCTGCCAGGACCTTGCACTCTTAATTTTCTGGGTATATCAAGGCATATTTAGTGCCTGTTTGTTGAAAAATCTTTTTCGCTGGCATAAATTCCCTGCGAGCTGCCTGTACTTGCAGAGTAAAGTCCGGATATATAGCAATGTCATTTCCATGATATTGAATCTTGCCCTTGTCCCTTGCCATGCGTAGTATCGTGTCTCGATCCCTATAATTTAGGATCCTGGCCAGTATCGGCCTGGGCGGTGCCCCTGGTTTGGGTCTGGGCCCTAGTGTTCCTGTGCGCCCTCTCACTCAAGAACATCGGGGACAAACCATCTCCAAACAGGTCCTTCATCATCGTTTCAATATAGCGCTCCATGTTTGATATGTCCGTCGATTCTGCCACTCCTGTGACACGTACATTGTTCCATCGCGATCTCGCTTCCAAATCCTCATTTTTTTGTTGGATAAGGGCCAGTACTTTATCCATCCCTCTCACTTTCTTGTCGAGCTCCGTTTGACCCTCTTCCGTTTCGGTTACTCGCGTTTCCAACACGCTCACCCTGCCTTCTTGTTTATCCATGCGTCTCGTGATACTGTCCATTCGAGCGGCCAGGGTGTCCATTTTGTTGTCCAAGCCCTGCATGCTCGTTTTCAAGTCTTAGAACATGGATCTAATGTCTTCAGCCGGTACTTGCGCTGCGCCTTCCCCCACCATTTCTTGATCATTTTGTTCCTGGCCAGGCGTCTTATGTTTGGTCTTATAAAAAGTTATTTTGGGCTGGCGTGTGTCTGGCTTTCCGATGTCAGGACCTTCACAACTGCTTTACTCGGGGCCTAATTTGCGATATATCTCGCTCTGTCTGGCAACTGAGATAGTAGTTCCGCAGGATTGGTCGGCCTAGAGCCAGCTATTTTAGACCAGCATGCGATAGCAAGGAGTCCAGTGCCGATCCAATTCACTTCCTTTTGAACTTGCCAATGTCATCTTGTAGTGGTATAGCCCAACATTACTACCATGCACTATTCATGTGACGCCAGCGCTCCATTGTCTCTATCCCCTGAATTCTATAAAAATTCGCAGGAGCCTTTTTACCTAGTCTGTCACACATCAGACCCCCACTGCGTCCGCAGGTATCAGGGCACAGCGTTGAGGGATCTCGTCGTCAGGCACACATAAGTGGTCTAGATCCACAGGGGCCACCAAAGTCCAAGGAGCCACAGCACAATCCCTCAAGAAGCTTGATGGCGTCAATCACGTGCAGTATGTTGCGCGGTGTACAACACACTCTCTTCTTCAGCTATAGATGTCTGCACTGGGGGTATTGTCGGCACCCTGCATATGTGTACTTTATCTGTTACCTTCCAAAAGGAGTTCTGGTCTAATGTACATAGTCCAATCACTTTAAGTGCAGTATTTCCCCTTCCACTAGTGTCCTTGTAAATAGCCCGCGGTTGCAATACGTATTATCAGCTCCAGCATGCCCCATAAGCGCTCACATATATTAGTAACTGGTGGCTGTATGGGTCACTCCATGTCCTCCGAACATCAGGGTGCAACAAGATAGAAAAGCGCTGCTTCGCCTGGCCTCGCAATCCTTCTCAAAATGGCGACCCGTATTTTTGCGTTCAGTTCGTTCTAGGTGCTACGGTGATCAAGCACAGTGGAATTGCCTGCGCCGCTGGTGTCACATTTACCAATACGATATATTTGCAGGCTTACGTTGTTTATTAAAGTTCCCTTGGGTACCTGTCGCTGCCCGACCGCAGCGTGCGTCAGAAGTCCGCAGCGTCTCCCTGAGCCCGCAGCCTCGCCGCAGGAGACCCCCAGCGCTCCAGGTCCCAGCACCAGAGGAACAGCTACTGCCGCATCCACCCCGACAGACCTCTCCAATTAGACCGTATTGCGGTTTCCAGTTCCCGCTCTGATGTTCCAGGACGGCTAAGTCCAGCGCCGTTACACCTCTTATCGTCCTCGTACACCGCCCTCAGGGTGTCCGCCAATTCAGTCCCCGGTCTCTCCAGTGGAGTCAGGCCTCATCTCGGCTCCGATTGTCCCTCCGCGCCAACTGCACATTAACGGTCACCGCGGCCCCAAGTCAGCAGGAGTCCTGAGCGGGGGGGGTCACACTTAGCTCCAGTCCTTGGCGGGGCCAAGATGCAGGGTCAGAAAGACGGATTATTGCCGGATTTTGTGCTCGGTCGGCGGAGCTGCGAATTTAAGCAGCCATTCCGCACAGCAGCCAAGCCATGCCCCCCTGGGGGTAATTCTACATTAAGGAATCTGCGGCTAGAATCGTCTCTACCGGATACATAGGTACCGAAGGTAAGTAACTAGTACATTGTGCATTTTTTAATTGAAAAACAATCCAAGGGAACTTGGAGAGGGGCATTAGTGTACAGACCTCCTGGCCCAAAAAACAACTTTACAAACCTTCTAACCGAGACAATTGTCCCACATGTACTAGCAGCAAATAACTTTCTTTTCCTTGGGGACTTTAACTACCGCACAGAACTCCCTTCAGCCACTAATACTAGTCAATTTATCTCCAATTTGAATACTCTGGGACTAGTTCAAATGGTGACGGGACCTACCGACCTGGCAGGTCACACCCTTGACCATTTTTTCACCAATACGGCCAGTTTCAAAGTGGAGTCCCCCATCCCTACGCTCTGATCACAGCTTACTGAAATTTTCTCTACAAATAGCAACCATCAAAAATAATTTTAACAGTGAGCACAGAGGAAGCAGGCCGTGGCAAAAGTCACCCTTGCCTCTTTTTTGGCTCATTTTACGACCTTTGAGGCAGCGATCGCATTGACCTTGAATACCATTGCACCTTTGTCTAGGGTCAAGTTTAAGCCAAAGCTATCGCCCTGGTTTACCGAATTACTAAAAACGAAAAAACATTCCAGTTGGAAACCGAATGCAAATGGATAAAAACCAAAAGCACTGAAGATGGACAAAGGTATAAACGTACCCATCGAGGTTACCTAGACAATATTAAGCTAGCAAAAAAACGATGTTTTATAAACAGTATTTTCTCTACAGTTATCACGCCTATCTCAGACCATTTAACGTTGGGCCCTTCGTCACAACATTCATCTATTAGCGGAACACCCCCCAGGAACAGACAACAATGTTGCCGACCTTAGCAGGATGTGGCCACAAGTCCACGAGTGGGAACTCCACCCAAAGTTCTCCTCTCTTACTTCACAAGGGGGGGGTTCCACAATTAGATCTGTTTGCAATCTCAGACAACACAAAATGCCCAGACTTCGTCATCAGGTTTCCTCACCCACCAAGGGCCTTGCTCTATGTATAAATTGGTACGAGATGTCTGCCTACACTTTTCCTCCTATCCTCCTTCTGGTTCAGAAGCTCCGGCAAACATCCCTCACGCTAGTGGCTCCCACATTCCAGGTTCATAACACTGCTCAACCAGTCAGTAGTTCCCCACGAGAGGCTTCCCTTAAACCCAGACCTTCTCACTCAAATCCATGGAGAAATTTGGCACTCAAATCCAAGCAACTTAACTTAGAAATTTGACTCACAGAATTTGGTTATCTTAATCTCCTACCTGAATGTATTACCATTCTCAAAGAAGCTTGTAGGCGTACTACTATGCAGCTCAATGGAAAAAAATTGCCTGTTATTGTCATAATAAGAGTATCAATCCATTTAATGCTACAATACAAAACATTGTAATCGTCTATATTTACAACTCTCTGGTCTTGCATTCACATCCATAAGGTTACATCTGGCTGCGGTGGCTGCATATCTGCAAAATAAACAACACCTGTCTTTGTTCAAGGTACAGTCAGCAAAGCCTCATGGAAGTTCTTAAAAGAGTGATTCAACCCAGGATTCACCTGCATCTACCTGGAATCTTAACATTGTTCTCGCTAAGACAAATGAGTCCACCATTTGAACCACTATATAACTGCTCCCTTCAATTTCTATCTTAGGTTGCTTGTTTAATTGTCATCCATTCACTCAGACGTGTTGGTGAGCTACAGGCACTAACCTTAGAAGATACTTTCTTCCAGCTCCACAGAGATGGGGTGGTCCTTCGCACCAATCCAAAATTCCTTCCAAAGGTAATCTCTCATGTCCACCTTAATCCGTTGAGTTACCTTTGTTCTTTCCTCAACCAATCTCAGTTGTGGAAAGGGCTCTCCATACCTTAGATGTTAAAAGAGCCCCTATGTACTACAGTGACAGAACTAAAGACTTTCGCAAAACCAAACAGCTCTCTTTTGCTTTTTGCACCCCTTCATAAAGGAAAGCCCCTATCCAAATCGAGCATTTTCAGGTGGATAGTTAAGTGCATTCAGACATGCTATGTGGAAGCCAAAACAACTTTACCTATATCTCCTACAGCACATACTTCTCACACAATAGGCGCTTCCATGGCTTTCCTGGGTAATATCCCACTAGCTGATATATGTAAAGCAGCTACACACTTTCATTAAACATTATTGGGTGGATGTTCATACTCGCCAACAAGCTAATGTAGGTCAGGCAGTGCTACGTACAGTTTTTCAAACAACTGCAACACCGACAGGTTAGCCACCACTTTTGTAGGGCTCTTGTTAGAACCAGGGGTCTCTAGTTGGCTGAGGTAGGTACATTAGGCCAAATAGGGACCCTGGCGTCTAAGTCAGGGAAAGGAAGGACACCTTCTCAGATAGCCCCTGCTCACCCCCTCGGTAGCTTGGCACGAGCAACCAGGCTAATCTCCAAGGCAACTGTTTAAAGTATTTGCAACCACGCTCTCAGCAATGATGACACCACAAATGGACTCTACACGAGTTTCATAAAAAACAATTATATGTTTATAAAAGAAAAGATATGCAATGAGCCCAAACAATAAAAAAATCCAACATATGCGTATTTGTAATATTTCCCCTTGCCGGTTATTAGGCCAGCAAGCCCTTGTTGGTTCTTGAAGTATTAATGAGCAATTCTAGATTATCCAATTCAGTCCTAATGCAATGCTATGCAGTTTGTATTGCAAGAATCAGGCACTTCGTAATGTATCAATAATGCAGTTCGTTATGCAACAATCAGGCAGTATGTAATGCAACAATCCGATAGTATGTTATGCAGAAATAATACAATGCGTAATGCAACAATCAGGCAGTTTGTAATACAAAAATGATGTAATGCAACAATCGGGTAATTCGTTATGTAGGAATAATGTACTCCGACACCCACCACCACCACCGCCACCGCCACCGCCACCGCCTTTTCAAGCAAGGAGAAACAGCAAAGTCCCTTTAGCCTCTCCTTGGTTAAAGCAGCAAACTGCAGGCCAGCCCCAGAACACACAACAAGAGTCAGTCCTTTCCTTCAGTCTCTTCAGCTGTTTCTTCCTAGGCAGAGGTTCCTCTTGACCACGGAGTAGGTTCAATCCTTTACAGACTTGATCACTCCGTTTTTCCATTCCAAAGTCTAGGGGTTTCAGCTCTCATAGTTATACCCCTAAATGTCTTTGAAGTCGTTGTGTTCAGGAGGGCACTGACCCTTGTCCAAACCAGTTCTGGTTGTCTCCCTGCCAGTGACACCTTCTTCCTTTAATAGTGGGGATTTGGATCCTTACTCAGCAGGAGATGGAGCCATTGTTTTATGGAGGCAGCCCCGGCCTCTTCACCTCTAGGGGCTACTCCTTCCCCCTACACTCCAGATGCAGGTCAGGCTGTTGCTATCTCACCTCCCCCACTGGGTCAAGACATTCCCCAGAGCCTATCGCATTCAAATCCAGACAGTCAATCCACAACCAGGCAGAGACGCACAGAAATGTTAAAACACTAAAACCCAGCCACTTCTAAAAGAGTGGGTCCTAAACACATAATGCAAAAACCACCTTCACAAAAAGATGTGTTATTAAATTGTGAGTTTCAGGCACACTAAACTTCACCGTTCCATCTTAAGCCTATGGGAAGATAGGCTGGAAACATATTACACAGCCTCCCCATTCTGTCGTATGGCCAAGATGGCCTTTCAACAGTGAAAAACGAAATGGAGAGTATTTCATTGTCAGGACATGGTACACACCTAAGTACATGTCCTGCCTTTCACATACACTGTACCCTGCCCAGGGGGGGTACCTTAGACCTACCATAGGGGTGTTTGATGTGCATAAAAAGGGCAGGGTAAGGCCTGGCAAGTGGCTGAACTCGTCAGGACAACATGGCAGTTTAACAAACTACGCACAAGCACTGCAGTGGCAGGCCTGAGTTCTCTCTTTAACCCCTTCACTGCGGCAGCTATTCTGCCGCAGTGCTAAGGGGGCGGAAATGCGGCGGGCGCATGCTGGTGACGGAACCGCTCCATCACCAGCATTGGATGCGCTGTGCTTATGACGGAGCGGTTCCGTCATGGCCCCGCCTGCTCAATAGAACTCTCAGCGCAGGTGCGGAATTCGCGCCGCGCATGAGCGTCGGGCGGGCCATGACAGAACCGCTCCGTCATCAGCACAGCGCCACCGCGGCTGATGACGGAGCGGTTCCGTCATCAGCAGGGGAGGGGTTAAGGCCACTGGTGTGGGTGGCACCAGGGCAACTAATGCTGGACGCTGGGGATCACGATTCGACCCCCTGCTCCGGCTGAAGGGGTCTGCCCAGCACGATGCAACTCAATAGCTCGCTTAATCTTCCCAACGGCCCCCAGCGCCTTGAGACCCCTTTGGGGTGATTTGTGCGCTATACAAGTACTGGATTTACATTTATTTTATTTTTAGTGCTGCAGGCCCACTAATAGCATTTGCATTACCAGCCCTGGCATACATAATGCACTTTACTAGTGGCTTTACTAGTAAGGCAAAAATCATGGACAACCAATTACCATTACACTTTACACATGGAGCACTAGCACTTTGACACTGATCAGCAGTGGCAAAATGCCCAAAGCATTTAAGTTGGCAATACCATGTCAGAACACGCATTTGCAATGCAATAGGTCTTGCATTTACACGAGTTTGAGCTATTGGCATTGTAAACGACAATGCATTTTATTTATGTTTCGGTTTTTTAAACATAAATAAAAGGCAGTGTCATTTACAATGCCAATAGCTTAAACTCGCCTGAATGCGAGACCTATTGCATTGCAAATGCTTGTTTAAAGGTACAGTCCTGGCTGTACATAGAGACTATTAAGTGTAATTTTTTTTGTCACAGCATATCAGAGGTCCAAACACTATACATCCCTGGAGTACAAGTCCTGACTACAGCACACAGAACATAACCTGGATTGAAATAGTTCCCAAGCCTCAGGCCACAAGTGGTGAGGACAATACTGCCCGAAGATGCTGTCCAGTAAGGACTAACTGCACTAGAAACCAGAGATAAGGCATCACACTCGACACCTGACAAGCTGCAATGGCCGCTTTCCAAGAATGTTGTCTATGTGCTAGATAAGAACATGCTCCGCTCAGCCGGTGTGCTTTTCTGTCTTACCAATACAAAATCAAATATCACTCACAAAATGCCTAGTCCTACCTCTCCCAGTTTAAGAAGAGTGATGTGGCAGTTTGTTGCCTTTTCCCTGTGCCCAGAACCCATGTTGTTCATAACGTTCACACGCGTGCTGGGGCTAGATGAACTAGGATGCGGTCTGCATGTGAGATATACATTGGAGGAGTATGAATGAGACTCAATTGGTTACAGTGAGTGAGTGACACGAATGAGGTCCACAGGAAAGTTCAAATGGCATGCGCAGGATTCATGTGCCGATCACACCCAAGGTGACCAATTATCTACTGCATGAAGAGGGTTAATCTGTCACTAACGAAGGCATCGAGAATCTGGTCCCACCCGAGCAGAGCGCCTGCAGCGGCCCGTATGCTCCTTACTTCTGAGTTGGCTTTACTCGTGTGTGGGACATAAATACCACCCAATGTATGAGATAACCAAACATAACATAATCAGAAGCATTGCCCTATGGCGGGGTAGACCGTTCTACTGTTGTTTTCCGGGAGTTGGGGAGCTGAAAGTCCGGAAATAAACAGAATAGGAGAGATAGAGAATCGCACTTTTATTCTCAAACACGTGAGAGGCGACGAAGGCTCAGCCTGTGATAGGTCGGTTAATGCTGCAAACACTGTTGTTATACTTGTAATAATGCACACCTGCCAATAACTTGGTCTTGTAGCGCTTTTACCGGCAGACACTTCACAGTGCATCAACAAGACAAACACTGCATGCTGCCTCTCTGGAATACAATGTTTCCGGTATGTTTTTTAGCCACTTCTAAGAAACTTACCGGTTCGCTATGCTTAAATTCCTGGGACTGGAGCCCTGAATCTGAGCTCCCTGCTACAGTCCATCCCACAACCAGCCTCGGCGCACTGTGCAGCCAGAGCCCCCTCCCCACCCCCACAACAACAGTGCACTGCCTCGCGAGGCATCTGCGTGCTCCCGAGAGGAGTGGGCAGGGTATATGGGCTGGTCCAGAGTAAATGGTTTGTCCGGCATCGTGTATCACGCAAAGAGTTCGAGAATGACAAACTTTACATCAACTTTAACCTGGTCATCAAACCAAGGTGATAACCTACATAAGTCAATCACCCGATAAGTTGCACTTATCGGGACTAAAAGGTAGCTACGTGCTCGTACTGTAACTGGCGGGTGCTGCGATTGTTGAAAAGAAATAGATTTGTATTTCTATACTTTTGCAGCAATTGCGGCACCCGCGCTTTACCTTTAACCCTTTCCATGCGTCAGACGGCTCCCGGCCATCCGACATCACGGTGGGCATGTGCGCCCGGCCGTCTGAACCACGCATACGTGGAATTTGCCCACACCGCGGGGGAGTTCCAACCGCGTTCAAGGGGTTAACCATGTTAACCATGTTAAAGTAAAGCACGGGTGCCGCGATTGTAGCAAAAGTAAACAAATAAGAAAAACACATGATTAGTTCAAAGCTTAGCTATTTATTACTGGGCAGCTCAGGAAGGGTGACTCCCTTTTCAACAATCGCAGCACCCGCGCTTTACCTCAACATGGCTGAAGGTAAAGCGCTATGTTATATTTCATATCGGTACCCTGATATAGGTCTAGGAAACATCGTACACTTTCCCTACATCATCTCCCGGTCATTTCATATGAACGAGCCCTATAAGGACATAACTCCAAATAAGGACAGACTGCCTTGTATGGACGTAACGCCTTATAAGGACTGTAGCCTTTTTATGGACTAAACCTTTCACCTACTTCCATGCAGAGGGTGGGGTTTTCCCAATCAATCAATCAAAGTACACTCTACAGGAGGTCCACTTCACCTCTCCAATCGACGCACAAGGTTTAATCCCCAACATCATCCTCATACTGAACAATGGGGAACATACGCACATAGACTGTATAAATACAGCACCTCTTGCTATCAGTAAGCAGGAGGGAACCGAGACTTCAATGCCGACACACTGACCAGAGACTCAGCAGCTCTGACATGTCATCGCTCCAGCTGACAGTGGTCTGACGATCCCTTGCGGGGTGTCCAACTCAAGTCCAGGACGAGGTCCCACATACTCAATATTCAGGTATGGGGGTTCGACTAGATCCTAGTGGGATTCTTGGGAATTAGACTCTTTCGCATCTACGCACATGCTAGGTACACTTAGGTACATCTAGACAGGCATCTGAGGAGTACACACTTTGTTTTATAAATACATTTCATATTCATGTATGTGTTCATGACTTGCAAAATGGTAGAACTTCTATTCACTCTTCTGCTGGTTCTATATCTCTGGTACTGTATTACAGTTGTAGCAGCGCACTTATTTTACATGAGAAGAACTACGGTACGATAAATTCTTATTGTAAACACGCTTGATTGTTTCTTCTTTGTATCTCTCTGAGAGCAAAACAAGCTAGCACGAGTGACTGGGTGAAAAGTAGTATGGTGTTTCCACGAGTCTGAGGTTATTATCTTCTGAAGTTGCAAAAACTAATCTCTCTGATAACAGGAGATTCTAGTAGCACTGCGAGCTAGCTAATGCGAAAACATAGGCTGACATTCGGTGGGGGTGTACAGAGTCAGTTTGCCCCTAAGCCCATAGTATATGTTATCCGCAAACAGCATAGGTCCTGCATGAAAGGGTACTATCGGAACTACACTACATGATGCCCAATGTGGTCTAATGGCACCCAACGTGTCATACATGGTTTAACCAACGTGGTATAAACATGGCGCACTTACTCAACAGTAGAATCTGAGTAGCTCAGTCATGTTTATTCTCAGAGACCCTACTCACAAAACCTAGAGACGTCTGGAGTATGTGGGAAAAAAATCCGCCACAGCTGAGTAGGCGAGATATCCTATGTATTAGCTGTTGGTTAATCAAGCTTGAAGGAATATTCCCAAAACTGTGCATAAAACCTTTTCATAAAACCTTTTCTTAATTTCCTTGACCGTATTCCATGTCTTAAACACGATGTCTGTCGAGAACAGAGAACTAAACCCACTAGAGCAAACACTTCCCGAGGAAGAGGAAGATGCAGATGCAATACATATTGCACCCAAAGTAAGACCAACTCTTACAGTCAAACTACTCAAACATGGGTTAGCACCCAGAGGAGGTTTAGTAATATTCGTGATAGAGGCACATGAATATTTCAAAACAGAGGTATTTTACTCATGGGTTATATTCCCAGAAGCAGATGCTGTAACAAATATTTTTCATTATTACAAACCTGAAGAAGGACCAGCGGCTTACACTCCGTTTGAGGAGACTGAGATTCCGCTTACTTTCCAGGAACATAATTTCTGGTTTAACACCTTGGGTGCTCATGACGAGCTCAGCTCATCATGAGGCACAGTGGCGCAGTGCTCATGACGAGCTGAGCTCGTCATGACTGCCGCGTAACGCCAACATGGGGATAATTCCCCTGCAGTGCTGAGCGTTCCATGGAAACGGGCGTGGTCATGACGAGCTCAGCTCGTCATGAGCACAGCGCCACCGTGCAGCGTGACGAGCCGAGCTCGTCACAAGCACCGCGGTGCCACGTGCGGCCCTCCTACCCCCGCACCGCGGTGGAATTAGCCCCACAGCGAAGGGGTTAATGACACCCTACCCCACATGAGAACAAGAGCAAGTCTTGGTCCTTAAGGAAAAGCAGGAGCAACATGGCCAATATTAGCGACCTATGCACCACATCCAGACATTGACACAATGCCAGGTGATGACACACTTCGTCTTAAGGACACCATCGGTCCAACCTACAGTAATTAAACCTACTGCAGCTCTTACACAGAGCACTAGTACTAACATTACTCCACAAACATTACCAAAGTGCTCACAAAAACGTAAACAAATTCCTTTCTGGTTAGCTCAGAAAATTACCCAGTAAGAAGCAGTATTCCCAAATACAACACCATTTGAAAAACACAGAATGTTAACAATCTGTTTGCCCATGGGGATTACACCACAGTTAGAGGACTGCAATTCTTGGGATATAGTCTTTGCTGCTATATATACCAGAACTCATGGTATTCCTTTGTTAGCAGTAATACCAGATGTATTAAGACAAAAAACAAAATGACTGGAGCAGAACATGCCCTAAACTTAGAGATGAAGTTATTAAATAACTACGACCAGGTATCAGCCATAATACTAGCTAATATTAAAGGGGAAGCAGCATCAGTGGCAATCCACCAACGCCTAATGGAGGTCGGCCTGTTAACTCAGGAGGCTGAACTACCCAAAATAAATGAAACTGCGTATGCAGAATTAGGTAGAGATAGTTTGGGGGGAAGAGCTTTAAAACCTCAACCACAGGGCAGTCCCGAAAAGGACACTTCTAAGCAGACACCTACTTCTTCTAAAATGAAGGGAGATTATAAAAAAGAAAACTCTAAAGACAAGAGATCTCATTCCCGAGGTAGGTGTCGGGGACTGTCAGGGAGTGTCCGGGACTATGTCAGGAACACAGTCAGGGCAAGGACTGGGAACTGGGTAGAACACGTACAGTGCACAGAAAGAGTAGTACAGCGCTGCCCAGAATCACACAGGGAGTCAGAGGAGAAAAGGGATCCAAAGGCAAACCTGTACAAGTGAACAAGATGGGTAAGACTCAGAAAGGAAGGGCACTCACAAGGCAATTCAGCATTCAGAATAACTACACCCAGGATGAATGTGCAAGACATATATGTGAAACAACATTAACAATACAGGGGAGTGCGGGGTAAAGCACTCATGATCTCCAAACAGTAAGACAGAAGGTCAGTAAGTTTCTCACCCACAATTGCTGCAACAGATACTGACTGCAAATACCCACATATAGTATATGCATGCAAGGGCAGGGTCTGTGGAGCTTATACCTATGGTGATGTTATAAATGTAACTCAAAGACAATACTCGTAGTGGGATATATGACGTTACCACGCGTTCTTTTACCACGCAGACCATTACCACGCATTTTTTACAACGCATTACCCTTTTTCCACGCATACCATTACAACGCTGGTATTTACAACGCAGGTACTATTACAACGCATACCATTACAACGTAAGTATAGGTAAGTAAATAATATGGTAAAATAATGTAATTATTAATAATATTTTTTTAATTAATAAATTATTATTTTAATATTTAATATTTTAATTATTTATATTAATATTTATTTATTAATTTTTAAATATATATGTTAAAAATACCCCTGTACCCCAAAACCCAAACCCAGCCCTAAAACCTAAAAATACCCCTGAACCCCAAAACCCAAACCCAGCCCTGAACCCTAAAAATACCCCTGTACCCCAAAACCCAAACCCAACCCTGAAACCTAAAAATACCCCTGTACCCCAAAACCCAAACCCAGCCCTGAACCCTAAAAATACCCCTGTACCCCAAAAACTGAAAACTGACCCTGAACCCTAAAAATACCCCTGTACCCAAAAACTGACCCTGAACCCTAAAAATACCCCTGTACCCCAAAAACTGAAAACTGACCTTGAACCCTAAAAATACCCCTGTACCCAAAAACTGAAAACTGACCCTGAACCCTAAAAATACCCCTTTACCCAAAACTGAAAACTGACCCTGAACCCTAAAAATACCCCTTTACCCAAAAACTGAAAACTGACCCTGAACCCTAAAAATACCCCTTTACCTGAAAACTGACCCTGAACCCTAAAAATACCCATTTACCCAAAAACTGAAAACTGACCCTGAACCCTAAAAATACCCCTTTACCTGAAAACTGACCCTGAACCCTAAAAATACCCATTTACCCAAAAACTGAAAACTGACCCTGAACCCTAAAAATACCCATTTACCCAAAAACTGAAAACTAACCCTGAACCCTAAAAATACCCATTTACCCAAAAACTGAAAACTGACCCTGAACCCTAAAAATACCCATTTACCCAAAACCCAAACCTAAAATATTTTAAATAAAATTATATACTTACCTATACTTACGTTGTAATGGTATGCATTGTAATAGTACCTGCGTTGTAAATACCAGCGTTGTAATGGTATGCGTGGTAAAGGGTCCTGCGTTGTAAAAGTTGCGTGGTAAAGGTAGGTCGTGGTAAAAGTTGCGTGGTAAAGGTTGTATACCCTCGTAGTGAACAAGAAACACCACCTAGGTAGCTGTGCCCACGGATCATGGAGATCAAACAGGCACACGCAAGGCACTAACAGCAAGGGGGGATAACTAAACACAAGCACAATAGACAAGGAGCCAGCAAGGAGGAGTGCTTAACAGGAAAGGAAGTAAATCATAGGGCACATTTGGAAGAAAGCAGGTAACAAACATGCAAGGCAACAGAAGCAAGACAGCAGAATAGAAAGACAGCCAACTAGGAACTGGAACCAAGGAAATGGGAAGAAAGGCAGGGACTGGAAAAGGATATACAGAAGGGGAGGCTACAAGGGTATACTAGAATAGTGCAGGTTAAGGAATCAAGAAAACAAAGTAGCGTAGAAGGCAGTGCTGGGGAAGGAATAAGAATTGAGCTAAGGCTCAGGAGTCACAGTAGCACTGCAGGCAGTGCTATTCAGGAACAGGGAATTACTAAAGCCCATGAGTCAAGGTAGCACTGCAGGCAGTGCTGGTTCAGGAACAGAGAATGACCAAACCTACAGGAGTAAAGGTAGCACTGTAGGCACTGCTAGTTCAGGAACAGGGAATTACTAAAGCCCATGAGTCAAGGTAGCACTGCAGGCAGTGCTGGTTCAGGAACAGAGAATGACCAAACCTACAGGAGTAAAGGTAGCACTGTAGGCACTGCTAGTTCAGGAACAGGGAAGTTACTAAAACTCAGGTGTCAAGGTAGCACTGCAGGCAGTGCTAGATCAGTAGAAGGGAAACTTCTGAATTTCAGGAAAAAGGAATGCTAAGGCTCAGGAGTAAGCATGAGCGCAAAATCCGCTCCGATCGCGGATTTTGCGGATTTTCGGTAAATCCGCGATCCGCGAACTCTCGCGAATTTACCGAGAATCCGCAATCCGCGATCGGAGCGGATTTTGCGGTCAAAAGTTCAAGCCTAATGCATAATTTACGATGGCGCCGGCAAGCTGCCAGCGCCATCCTCAAATGGTTACTTAATTAGCTTCGACAGGAAGCTCTAACAGATAAGATAAAGCAGGGGCTCGAGCGCCTGCTTTATTTTATCAGTTGGAGCTTCCTGTTGAAGCTAATTAAGTAACTTTTGCAGGATGGCGCTGGCAGCTTGCCGGCGCCATCGTAAATTATTTACATGGTGTCTTCTTCTTGAATAAATATGAAGGGCAGGGTTCATTCTGGCACGACGGTCCTGGCACAAAAAAAAAACCTCAACAGGAAACACTTGCAGATATCAATAACGCATGTGCCCTAGTTGAAGCTTAAATTCAGTGACTCATTCATCAGCCCAAAAATAATCGTGAGCGTTGTGGAGGCTGGGCAGGTGTGCCTTGTTCCCAAATATACCATCGAAAAGCCGCTGTGATGCTGGTCTCTGACCTTTTATACACACAAGAGGCATGTGCGCTCGCATGGAAGCCCCCGTCCGTTTGGCCCCGCCCACACACTCGAGGTGTGCACCGTCTTCCCGCCATTTACCCACTATGATGGCCATTTCACTCCAGGGACCCCTGCGCACTTCGGCGCGATTGCATAGTAACACACACTTGGTCGCTGGAACTAGTTGAAGCGCAAATGCAGTGACTCATTCATCAGCCCCAAAAAAATTGTGAGCGTTGGGAGGCTGGGCAGATGTGCCTTCTTCACAAATATACCATCGAAAATCCGCTGTGATGCTGGCCAGAGGCATTTGCATCTTTGACTTTCACGAGCGCAACCCCCGTGCTGTTCCTGTGACCAGGGGGCTTCTGTCTCTTAATCTGCTGCTCTGATCGATCTCTGACCTTTTATACACACAAGAGGCATGTGCGCTCGCATGGAAGCCCCGTCCGTTTGGCCCCGCCCACACACTCGAGGAAGCCCCGCCCCCAAATCCGCAGATCCGCTAAATCCGTGGATTTTGCGGATCCACGATCCGTGAATCCGCAAATTCGTGAATCGTGGATCCGCAAAATCCGCCCATGCTTACTCAGGAGTCAAGGTAGCACTGCAGGCAGTGCTAGTTCAGGAGGAGGGAAACTGCTGCAGTTCAGGAACAAGGAATGCTAAGGCTCAGAAGTCAAGGTAACACTGCAGGCAGTGCTTATTCAGGAATAAGGAAAACAGCAGGAGCGCAGGAACAAGGAATGACTAAATCTCAGGAAGCTCTGGAAACAAGAATAGCAAAGGCTCAGGAAACACTGGAACAAGCATCGGTCTCACCGGTATACATATACAATGACCAACCATGGGCTGAAGGGAGCTGGGGCTTAAAAGAGCTCACAGTAATTACATGCCTCAGGTGTGAGCAGGCTAGCAGCAGCCAGCCACAGGTGAGCTGAATTCCTCCACCCATCCTTGGCCTGCAGGGGTGGAGACAAATCAGTAAGCAGGGGATTATAGATAATGGAGTTTCCAGTATGAGCAGACTGGCTTCCACAAAACCAGCATGGATGGGAATGGATGTCAATCCCCAAATAGTGTCCAATTGGCTGGAAGTCAGTATATACATGAAGGGAGAGGTCTGGAAGCTTATTAGAACACTGGAGAGTCCCACAGTTCAGCCCCCTGGGGGTGTGTATGAGAATGCAGGGAGAAAGTTGTGACAGTAGGTACCCTCCACAGGAACTCTCTGAATAGATGTATAACCTTAGGAATAGGGATAACATTAGGAAACCTGACAGGTATAAGGATATTGATGCACGTTCCTCTTGTTCCTTTCAGGGTTCAAAGAAAAGCTCAGAAAGAGAAGGACGGTCAGAAAAAAGAGAGGAGCGCACACAGTCCAGAGAAAAGCAGACTTTACTACTAAAAAAGATCAGCAAAATCCAAAACCTCAATTTAAGAAAAAGAAAGTTGCTGGTCTGAAAATAAGACATGCCCAGAATTCTGAGGTCACAACTTCTGAACCGAGAATGTGCTCTGACGATGCTAGACAGTGCGTCAGAAGTAACAATAGGTCGCCTGACCCTGAAGGAATTTCCGGTGATAGCGGAGTTGAATGATTACATCACGGTGGAAACACCAGACAACTGGGTGAGCGTCCCACATAAGTTATGAGAAATAACACTCCGGTTGCAGGGGAACAAGCCCAGGAAAGTAAAAGGTATTTTTGGTAAAAAGTTATCATCTGGTTATTACATCTTGTTAGCAAAACAAGATTGGCTGCCTGCATTCGTCATGGAATGCCCCAGGGAAGAAAGTAGAATTTTTCCTGCATTTTCCAACAATGTTCCAGTTCACCTTAAACATACATATGCCCAGGAGTGGGCAGTAGCCCAAGCTCCGGCATTGTACAAAAATCACCCAGGGTGGGATGAGAACTCAACGTACCATGTGATCCCGTTAAAAGTTTCACCTAATGCTCAGAGGCAATATCCAATAAAGCAAAAAGGTAAAAAACAAGTCATGGAGATCTTAGATCAACTTGAGAACCACGGAGTCATTGAAACATTTACCTCTCCAATGAACAATCCTTTGTTTCCTGTTGATAAACCCGACAATACATATTGTCTAGTTCTAGATTACAGACATTGAAACTCATACACAAAGATATCTGCTGTCCAGAAAGCAAATAGGGCTGCATTAATGAATAAAATTGTGCACAAAAAATACAATACCACACTTGATATCTCAAATGGATTTTTCTCCCAAAATATAGCTTCTGAAAGCAGGTATCTAACCGCGTTCAGTGCGTTGGGGTAACAACGACAATTCTGTCGTCTAGCACAAGGGTATAAAAACAGCCCGGGTGTATTTTCAGCAAGAATAACAGAATTACTTCAAAAAATTTGATGAAGAAGCGTTGTCCTATGTGGATGATATTTATATGATGAGACAACGACTTAGAGAGGCACTTGACCAGGGTAAGCACCATTATTATGGGATTTGCCGCAGAAGGCTACAAATTCAACTTTAAAAAATCAAAAATAGCCCGCCTCAATGTCCTATTTTTGGGATATGAGCTGTCAATTGGAGGCAAAAGACTGGCAGCTAACTTTTTAGAAAAATGTCCTCTGCTCCAGCCTCCAAAATCATTAAAAAATTTACAATCAATACTAGGATTCCTAAATTTCGGTAGGACATACATTTTAGATTATGCATAAAGTGTAAAACCTTTCCATGACTTAATAAAATCTGACTTTCAGCCAGAGATTGGACACAAGAACATACTAATATTCTTCGTTTACTCCAGGAAGACATGATCGCTTCCAAACACTTACAAATACGTGTAAACGTACGCCACATAGTGATCCGAATAATTGCAGGTCAATGCGGGTACACTTATTTACCCTTTAATGAAGGAGAAGCTGTACCACTCGCTTAAAAATCACACCTGTACATAAATGCAGAAATGCTTTTCATTTCAACAAAAAAAATCCTGTAGCAAGAGAAAGAGCACTGGCTCAGGGGAAACGAATTATTGTTGTAACTCCAGTACCAGCTTTAGAAGCTGTTACAAAGGCCAGCATCCCAAATGCTAAAGCGTTACATCCAAGATGGGTACAATGGGCTAATTCTCTTACTGCAACAGATGTTGAATAAAGATGTGATCCAAGTTTAAAAACACAAGGATTCTGTTCAATATGAACAAGCATATCCTCTACCAAATTAAATCTTGCCTCTAGATCAGTATGAATATATTATTTATACTGACGGATCTGCGCAAATGGCTATAGGAAGTAAGCAGCAATATTTTTCGGCGTGTGCTATCGTTAAAGGTCACATGCGTGATGGCAAGTTCCATCCTAGCTGCACAAAAACACAATCTCTAGGAGACTGCACGGCCCAGTTAAAAACACATACTGGCACTTGTAAATCCGGATCGAGAATTCCCCGCACTAATCGTGTGTGATTCTTTTTACTGTGTTCAGTCATACAATGAATACTTACAGCGTTGGGAACAAAACAGGTTTAAAGATGCAAAAGGTGGCACAATTAAACACAAAATGTTATGGGAACAGGTAGCGGAATTGAAATCCGAGCTACCGAGGACTCACGTGATCCATACACTGAGTCATCAAGATTGGCAATCACGTTGAAGGAATTCTTTGACTGATGAAGCCGCAAAGGGGGCTGTTCACACGGCTTCCGTAGCTGCGTTGACTCGTTCAAAAATGAGAATACACAGAGAATTTATGGTAGCTGTCATCACATCACGCAAAGGCAGCACAGCAGTACCAAAACAATTTCCGCTCAAATACACTTACAAGTTAGATGCACAAAACATTCCAAATGCTCAGATTCCTGGAGTGGAGTAATACCAAATATGAATCGTAGGCAAGGTTTAATATTAGCTGCCTTCAAAGGAAGGGGCAACCATTGATAACGTTCTGAAGTACAATAGATCAGACCCTAATTGGAAGGAGTTGGTGGTTTGGCCCTTAAACATAAACACATGTTATTAACGGTCTCTACACATCACCAAGGGACTCAGTATGCATAGGCCATGGATCGTAGGGACTTTTTACTAGGACCTATGAAACAACGTCAAAAATGTTTCATATATGCAGGCATTTATGCTGCCTATAATGAAATCTGGAAGATTTCCCAACAAGACGCTGCAGAGAGAATACGGGAAATGGACCGTATAAACGTAGAAAAAGCTTTAGCTGGGGTGGATAATGGGTTAACAACTTTGATCTCCAGAGTATATTCATTGGGTAACATTGTATCTGCTGCTATAGACATACTGGAAGAGGATTTAGCCATATTACAACACGGCCATTCACAGTTATGTTCTATTATGTTATTGAGCTGGATGCTACCATCTTTGCGTGCAGGCTTTGCGCCTTGGCGTTTTATAAACAGTATGTCTCTGTTTTCAGAATACAATCTAACTGATGCACCAATAGAAATGGCACAAAGGGGTGCTAAGTATACAATGCTGCAAATTGAAAAATTGGACAGGCTTCAATTCACAGTGGCTGAGTTACCAACCACGGAATGGCTAATCCACGGCCAAATCACTCTCCTGGTCACGACCTTTCAGTTTCACTATATTGCCTAGAACAAAGACAGGCAGGCAAATATGAAAAATTGAGTAAAGAATACATTAAGAAATCCTGGGATTTACCATATAGAATTCGATTCAGGAGTGGGGATCAAGAAGTGTTTCATAGTGGGACTAACTGCAAGAGCGCTTTAAACGGTTCTCTCATGTGCCAAGATATCGTTTTGCATGGTTCAGTTTTGAATCTGTCTTGCCACTTGAAAGAAACTCCAGCTGCCGTGATCAAGCCAGTGTTCGAGTTACTTTCGAATGGGAGTTACTTGATGCTGAACGATCAAGGTTGTTTTGGGATGCTCCCGGGCATTGCCTATCTGGTCACCATGAACATCAGGGTTACTTGTTGTATGCAAATATTGTTTCCTCCGACAAATACAGTCAGGGAGGCGCCAGTATGGCCTTCACTGAATATTTCTTTTATACAGTTTGATGCTTTGAGCAGAATGAAAGCCATGCTTTTACAGCAAACTGTGCCATTGACCTCTGCATGAGAAACCTTTGAACTTCAAGTTGCGAGGACCTCGACAGAGATACAGGCGCTAATCCGTACAAACTGCCCCTGACATTTCGCAGAAATTGTGGGTCGTATCGTAAATATGTCAGATACAAGCGATATTGTACACCTATTTAAAATCATAGGGTTGGGATTCCTTAACACCTTCCAGACCATCTTTGGAGTTGTTCCTAACTTTATACACTCCGTAATCTGAAGCATTTTCGGGGGTCTACCTCTGATCCTGCTTGCTTTTGCTGGAATCCTGATTGTCGTCTACCTGCTTCGCAATGGACGAACCATCCGCCAGTGAGATTGCAAAAGCTCTCTTGGAAAGATATTACCGTGAGCGCATGGTACAACATCTAGGTGTGCCTCGCCTTCGAGAACTAAGTGCTTCTTGGTTCCTGTCATTCAGACCAGTCTTCGAAGACTGCGTCATACCTGTTTTCCGATGCCTGTTTTACGGAGGGGAATGCGAGTTAGACATCTGTCTGACACCTATTACAGAGACGCCAGCGGACTTAGACTCCAGGCTGGAACCACTGCGGTCACATGCTCAAATCTGTCCCCAGCGTATTCACATCTGAACGCATGCATTCCTCGAAGGATCCGCAGGTGCCCCTGACCGAGTTGGATTTCAGCTCCACCCTTGGCACCGAGGTATCGAATACAGCACCGTCTGCCTCACCAACAACTGTTGGCAGCACTGAGGAGTTTCATCTATGCACACTTGATGTGCTATGGGTGCTATGGGAAGTTCTACAATGTTTGTCCCCTACGACAGCAGGCAACGACAATGTTATGTCGCCCAGCCAGGACATATAATCTAATTCTGGCTCACCATGTGCTGGGAACGAGTTACGTTTTTCTCCCCTTCCTTTTACTCAAAAGAACATTTTTCAAAATTGACACTTTATATACCAAAGCATGGCCATCTAAGTACGCTTACAGTAGTTCAACTTGTGTGATCAAACTCATTTAGATCTGTGATTTGTGGAACTTTACTACAAATGTCATACTTTCACAAAAAACATTTATTTCCTCGTTTTAAACTGTTTTTAAATGTATTTTAATGTTTTTAGAAACATTTTAAATGACTGCTTGATAACACTGTTATAAATGTGTATCTCAAATGTGTATTATCATTGTTAAGTATAAAGTGGAGTGGGTGTTATATTTCATATCGGTACCCTGATATAGTTCTAGGGAACATCGTACACTTTCCCTACATCGTCTCGCCGTCATTTCATATTAACGAGCCCTCTAAGGACATAACTCCAAATAAGGACAGACTGCCTTGTATGGACATCCCGCATACCATCACTCCGCATTCCTTCATAACTAAAGTACCATTACTCCGCAATACCTTAATAACGCATGGCATTACCTTTTATATGCTTTTACCACACATTTCGTTGTAAAAGCATGTATGGTAAAATCATATTGTTTTTATATTTAAGTTTAGGGTAAGTATATGGTTTTAGTTTGGGGGTGTAGGGGTATATGTTTTGGGGTTCAGGGGTATTTTAAGGGTTAAGGATGGGTTTGGGTTATGGGGTGCACAGGGTATTTTTAGAATATAGGGTTGGTTTTTGAGTGCTTGGGTATTTTCAGGGTTAAGGGGGTATTAAGGTTTTGGGGTGCAGGAGATATTTTTAGGGTTCAGGGAGAGTTGAGGTTTTGGGGTGCTGGGGGAATTAGGGTTCAGGGTGGGTTTGTGTTTTGGGGTGATGGTATTTTTTAGGGTTTAGGGGGTATTTAGTTATTGGGGTACAGGGGCATTTTTAGGGTGGGTTTGGGGTGCAGGAGATATTTTTTGGGTTCAGGGTGAGTATAGATTTTGAGGTACAGGGAGTTTTATTAGGGTCCATAGAGGGTTTGGGTTTTGGGGTGCACTGTGTGTTTTTAGGGTTTAGGGGGTATTTAGGTTTTGGGGTACAGGTGCATTTTTAGGGTTTAGGGTGGGTTTGGGTTTTGGGGTGCAGGATATATTTTTAGGGTTCAGGGTGAGTTTAGATTTTGGGGTACAGTGGGATTTAATAGGGTTCAGGCTGGGTTTGGGCAATGGAGTATTTTTAGGGTTTAGGGGGTATTTATTTTTTGGGTACAGGGGCATTTTTAGGGTGGGTTTGGGTTTTGGGGTGCAGGGGGGTAATTGTAGGGTTCAGGATGGTTTGGGGTTTTGGAGTGCTGAGTGATTTTTTAGGGTTTAGGGGTATTACGGTTTTGCGGTACAGGGGCATTTTTAGGGTTTAGGGATATTAAGGTTTTGGGGTAAAAGAGGTATTGGGGAACAGGGGCACTTTTAGGGTTTAGGGTGGGTTTGGGTTTTGTGATGCTGGGGTATTTTTAGGGGTCAGGGTGGGTTTAGGTTTGGGGGCAGAGGTATTTTTAGGGGTCAGGGTGGGTTTAAGCTTTGGGGTGCAGGGGTATTTTTAGGGTTAAGGGTTTGTTTGGGTTTTGGGGTACAGGTGGATTTTAAGGGGTTTTAGGGTAGAGGAGTTTTTTTGTAAGGGTGGGATAGGATTTTGGGGTGCAGGGGTATTTTAAGGGATCAGGGTGGGTTTAGTTTTTTTGGGTGTAAAGGGTTTTAAAAAATATATATATATCTATGTGTATATTTCTAAAAATAAATAATAAATTGATATATTTTAAAAAAGATATGTATAAATATGCATATATAATATACATGGATATATATATATGTACTTTTTTGCACTTTTTTACACATGGTGTACTTAAAATAAACTAAATTAAATTATCTTACTGTTGTGGTGCCGTGACTTCCGTCGTGAAACCTGAAAACGTGAAGATTCTGCCTGCTTTACCATTAAAAGGCTGAGTTTGAAACGCGCGTGGGTGCCTTCACTGCGAGAGCAACATTGTCTAGATATTAAGTGGCTGGCTCGAGGCCACGAAGAAAACCCCCCTGCTCCAGAGCGGGTCCTTGCGCTCATCGAACATGGAGCACATTGAAGGAGCGTGGTTGCCGGTGAAGCGAGGCACAAGAGAAGCAGCACGTCGGTCATGCCGCTAATCAGCAACCCAATGGGATTTACAATAATGGAGGGAGTGTGACAGCAAGCACCACTATGGATATAAATGACTACATGAACAATGATGCATAGCGCCAATATGGGCGGGACTACCAGGAGAAACATCGCAAGTGCGATAAAAGACTGCAAAGCTGTCTGTCCACCAAGAAGCCATAGCCAGTGAACAAGGGCGGCACACACGCTCGAAACGCGTATGGTGTTTATGGCAGAGACTATGCTGAGGAGGACTTGAGCGTTGATGCTGCTGCATGCTTTACCATTAAAAGGCTGAGTTTGAAACGGCGCGTGGGTGTCTTCACTGCGAGAGCAACATTGTTTAGATATTAAGTGGCTGGCACGAGGCCACGAAGACAACCCCCCTGCTCCAGAGCGGGTCCTTGCGCTCATCGAAAATGGAGCACATTGAAGGAGCGCGGTTGCCGGTGAAGCGAGGCACAAGTGAAGCAGCACGTCGGTCATGCCGCTAATCAGCAACCCGATGGGATTTACAATAATGGAGGGAGTGTGACAGCAAGCACCACTATGGATATAAATGACTACATGAACAATGATGCATAGCGCCAATATGGGCGGGACTACCAGGAGAAACATCGCGAGTGCGATAAAAGACTGCAAAGCTGTCTGTCCACCAAGAAGCCATAGCCAGTGAACAAGGGCGGCACACACGCTCGAAACGCGTATGGTGTTTATGGCAGAGACTATGCTGAGGAGGACTTGAGCGTTGATGCTGCTGCCTGCTTTACCATTAAAAGGCTGAGTTTGAAACGGCACGTGGGTGTCTTCACTGCGAGAGCAACATTGTTTATATATATATATATATATATATATATATATATATATATATATATATATACACACACATATATATTTAGGTTAAGTACTTTTAGAAATGTTATGCCTTCACCACGCATGCCTTTGCGTTGTAATGGCCTGTGCGGGGAGATTGTATCGTGGAGTAATTGCACCCTTGTTGTAAAAAATGCGGAGTGATGGTATTCGGACCTAATGACTGCAGGATAACGTCATATATTCGGACATAACGCCTTATAAGGACTGTAGCCTTTTATGGCCTAAACCTTTCACCTAGTTCCATGCAGAGGGTGGGTTTTTCCCAATCGACATTGCTAAGACGTCATCCTTAGCAAATATGAATAATTTTTGAGTACACTCCACAGGAGGTCCACTTCACCTCTCCCATCGACACACAAGGTTTAATCCCCAACGTCATCCTCATACTGAACAATGGGGGATCATACACACATAGACTGAATAAATACAGCACCTCTTGCTATCAGTAAGCAGGACGGAAACGACACTTCAAAGCCGACACACTGACCAGAGACGCTACAGCTCCGACATTTCATCGCTCCAGCTGACAGTGAGCTGATGATCCTTGCGGGTTGTCCAACTCAAGTACAGGACGAGGTCCCACACTCTCACTATTCAGGTATGGGGGTTTGACTAAATCCTAGTGGGATTCTTGCCACTTAGACTTAGGCTCTTAGACTTAGGCTCTTAGACTTAGGCTCTTTCGCACCTACGCACATGCTAGGTACACTTAGGTACATCTAGACAGGCATCTTAGGAGTACACACTTTGTTTTATAAATTCATTTCATATTCATGTATGTGTTCATGACTATTGCAAAATGGTATAACAATACCTTTTCTTTCTATTCACTGTACTGCTGGTTCTATATCTCTGCCACTGTATTACAGTTGTAGCAGCGCACTTACGGTACAATAAATTCTTATTGTAAACACGTGCAACTGTTTCTTCTGTGTATCTCTCTGAGAGCAAAACAAGCAAGCACGAGTAACTGGGTGAAAAGTAGTATATTGTTTCCACGAGTCTGAGGTTATTATGTTCTGAAGTTGCAAAAACTCATCTCTCTGATAATAGGAGATTGTAGTGGCACTCTGAGCTAGCTAATGCGAAAACATAGGCTGACATATTTGGTGGGGGTGTACAGAGTCAGTTTGCCACCAAGCCCACAATATATGTTATCCGTAAACAGCGTAGGTCCTGCATGAAAGGGTACTATCGGAACTACACTACAGCGGGTGCCACGATTGCTGCAAAAGTAAAGAAATAGAAAAAACATCTATTTCTTTACTTTTCAACAATCGCAGCACCCGTAAATAATTAAATAAAAGAAGCATTATACAATAAAAAAACACAAGTGCTGTGCTATAGCACGGTACATGGCGGCCTGTGAAGCGGGAGCAGCCTTGCTACAGCAGAATGAGCACAAAAGAGTGCTTACCCACTAATAAAGGAGACAGTGTCACGCCGTAAGTGAAAGATCCAGTCCGGATGGGCCGTCCGAGAAGGAGACAGGGCGGTAACAAAGAAGCTCATTTTGAATCGGAATCCAGCGTTTAGCATAAACGATGACACCAGCCAATAGCAATGATGGGCGGGGCTTCAATTGCCCTTCTGAAATCGTCTCGATTACAAGAAGCCTCGCAGAGCGAGCAGTGCTTTCGCACTGCAACGCAGGTCTACAAAACCTAAAAAAGGTCTAGGGGAAAGGCAAAAAGTTTAGGGAACTTTAGCCAAGAAGGGCCAAGTCCAACAGCGCTACTTTACAGTCTATGCAAAGCATGTGTATCTACAGTCTCACACTCCTCCAACAGATGTTGTCTACCTTGTAGGCCTCTGTTCTTGTCATGTAGTGCTGTAGAAAGTTATGTATTACACATTATTAATGTTTTAAAATTGCCTATTGCACACTGCACATTACCGTAGGGGCCATTGTCCCACAGACTGCCTTAGCGTTTTCTCTCTCATGACCTGCAGTGCCCATAAGTAAGAGTGGGCCCACCCATGGCAAGGTCAGCATGCTAGTTGTTCTAAGCATGAGGGTATAAAACTGGCATGCTGATGCAACCGCGGAGCAGACGTGCAGAGCAGGCATGCCAAAGGCAAGCCTGTCAGTGCCCGGTATGAGCCAGAAACCCTGCCCCTTTTTTCACCATACATACTCTAGGGGTCACCTACTGGCATACAGTAGGGGAAGTGTTGTAACTTAGCCACGTGGGCTGGGGAAAAAGATGATCACCCATTTCAATGCGCTTCCTGCTACCTCATTTACGATCACACACCTTCCCTCTATTACTTTCCCCCACAGTTAGATGAAAAAGGATAACAATTCACCAGACACCAGTATAGTTACCTCCTCATCGGCTCCCCCACATTACTCCTCCAAAGGGAAGCAAATCAGCATGAACCTGTTGGCAGTTCGTTAAATGCTATTCTGCTAATACTAATACTGCATAAGTACGAATTTAAATGCCGACTGCAGATGTCAAACCCGGATCTGGTCTTCCTAATGGACATCTGAGCCTGACTGGATTATCGGACTACCGGCAGGCTATGCATTAGCCACGGTAGATAGGAAAGGGCAAAAGGGGCCGGCAGAGCAATCATTTACCGGTCTTGGTTTAGAGCAACCTTTGAGACCATTCAGCTGCCCGGGGCGGATGTTATGACCTTAAATATTAAAGTTGCTAATATTTTGTCCCTCCCCGGTCTACTTATCTATAGGTCACCACGGCCGAAACCCTTGTTTATTCAAGGTCTTCAGCCCTTCATGGAATCTAGTCTGGACTCTCCTACCTACACAATACAAGGGGATTTTAATTTTCACCTAAAAAGTGATAAGAATGCAGACACCTCCACTTTACAAGATAATCTGGAGGGTTTCGAACTGACACAGTTAATCTCAGAGCCCACGCATGCGCTCGCCATATTCTTGACGGCATTTTCACTAACAATCCTATTTATTTATTTATGTATTTATTTATGCGATTTGTATAGCACGAACAAATGCCCGAGGGCGTCTCGGCGCTGTGGACAGAGCAGGGTGTGAGTTGAGAGGGGGAGATTTATTGGTTGAAAAGCCAGGTTTTCACTTTTTTTCTAAAGATAGTCAGGGTGGGGGCTGATCTGATGTCGGGGTCAAGGGAGTTCCAGAGTTTAGCTGTGGATACTGTGAAACTACGATCGCCCCAAGTGACAGTTCTGGTTCGAGGGACCGTCATGATGAGTGCATTCATTGATCGAAGTGATCGTTTAGGGACGTGAAATGCAAGGGGCTTTAGAAGAAAATGCGGACCCTGTTTTTGCGCGGCTTTAAAGGCGATGCAGAGGGCTTTGAACTTTATTCTGTTCTTTACTGCTAGCCAGTGAAAGTCTTTGATGATATGGGCAATGGGTTGAAACTTGGGAGTGCCAGAGAGCATCCTGGCCGCAGCGTTTTGTATGGACAGTAGCCTTTTGATGACTTTAAGTTGGGCATTAAGCAAAAGTCCATTACAATAGTCCACGGAGGACATTACAAAAACGGTGACCAGGGTCTTGCCAGAGTTGGGGGGAAGAAAAGGGAGAATCTTTTTTATGGTTTTTAACTTGAAGAAAGAGGAGGAGAAAGTGAGTTTGTCGTCGATGAGAACATCCAGATTTTTCACCTTAGTGACTGGGAGGGGAGGAGGGCCTAGGCCGGTGGGCCACCATGCATCCAGCCAGGTGGGGGACGAGCTTGCCAAATGTGATGACCTCCGTTTTGTTGGAGTTAAGTTTGAGACAGTTTATTGTCATCCAGTTGCTGATGGCCAGCATGCCCTGTTGGAAGTTGGCGGCAATTTTGTCTCCATTGTCTTTGATGGTGAGAACCAATTGGGTGTCGTCTGCGTAGGATGTTAGGCTCATCCCACAGTCCTTAATGACCTTAGCCAAGTCTGTTACGTAGATATTAAAAAGGGTTGGACTGAGGGATGAGCCTTGAGGGACACCACAAGGTAACGTCATTTGCTTGGATTGGAAGGTTCCTAGCTGAACCGTCTGAGTGCGGTGAGCTAGGAAGGATGACAGGAGATCTTTTGCTTTGGCTTGGATGCCTATGGCGTTGACACGGTCGATCAAGATTTTGTGATCGACCGTGTCAAAGGCCGCAGTAAGGTCCAGAAGGATGAGCACCGCCGCTCCTCCTTGATCAAGGGCCGCTCTTATCTCATCTGTGGCTTTGATGAGGGCGGTTTCGGTGCTGTGGTGTTTCCGGAAACCAAACTGGGTGTCATCGAGGAGGGAGTGCTCTTCAATAAATTGGGAGATTTGGTGATTCATCAATTTTTCGACGATTTTAGCAGGGAATGGCAGACTGGCTATGGGTCGGTAGTTGGAGTCGTCTGCATCAAGATGAGGTTTTTTTAAAAGAGGTTTGAGGAGGGTGTCTTTCCAGATTGCTGGGTATATATCGGAATTAAACTTAGCATTAAAGATGTTAGTGAGTTGAGGTGCTCTGATGTCTGAAATCGGGAGGAGTATAGCTGAGGGTCAGGGGTCCTTGGATGACCCTGATTTGATGGCGTTCATTGTTTTGGCAACCTGAGTGGGATTGGCATTATCAAATTGCAAAAAAGTAGGGTGTTTTTTGGTGGTTGCAGTGGGAGGGGAGTCTGTTGGTTTTGTCAGAAAATTGGGTGTAGATGTTGTTTACTTTATCGAAGAAAAATGTGGCTAGGTTATTGCAGAATGATTGAGATGGGTTAGGAATGGATTGTGGGGGTAGGTGGGATAGTTTGGTTACAACCTGGTAAAGTTGTTTATTAGAGTTTTTGGCTTGCTCAATTTGGGATGAGTAATAGTTGCTTTTTGCTTGCAGGATTAGGAATTTATATTGGGTAAGCTCTTTTTTATAGATTTCCTTCTCTTCTCTGGAGTAGGTCTTTCTCCAGTGTCTTTCTTTGTTCCTGCATATTTGTTTCTGCTGACTGAGGGCCTCATTAAACCAGGGTGCCGAGGGTGTACTACGATTTTTAGATGTAGATTTGGTGGGAACTAATTTGTTCAAGGCTGTGGTGAGCCATTCTGAGTACTCTCCGGCTGCTATGTTAGGATTGTGGGAAAGCTCAGTTATTGAAGAGGGCAATAGGTCTCTGAGTTGCTGGTAGTCCAGGTTTTTCATGACCTAAAAGTGTGTGAGGAACGAGTATTATGACCAGAGTGTGGAGAAGAGTCGGATAAAATCGTGAACATAACCGCATGGTGGTCTGTCCACGCTAAAGGAAAGATCTTAGTGATGTTTATATTTTTGTCATTCGTTAATAGGCCATCTAGGGTGTGACCTGCATCATGAGTGCTACCCGTAATCAGTTGCGTGAGACCTAGGATTGCTAAGTCAGTTATGAGGTTTTTGGTATCGTTATTTGCAAAATTTTCTAGGGGAAAGTTGAAGTCACCTAAAATGGTGGTGGAGTTGTCTGTGGCAAGGGACTCCATCATTTCCGAAAAGGTGGTCAGAAATTGTGTTTTGCTGCCTGGTGGTCGGTATAAAAGGATACCTTTGAAAGGTTGGGAGGGACCTAGGGTGACAGAGAATTGCAGTGCTTCACATGTGGGAAGTGGGACTGGGCTAATGGTAGTTTTTAGTAGATTTCGGTTGATTATGGCAATTCCTCCATCCGTTTTTAGCTTTCTCTCCTGTCTGAGTATGTTATAGCCTTCTGGGGGGGCTATCAGGAGGTCAGGTTTTGACGAGGGGTTAGTCCACGTTTCAGTTATGAAAAGTAAGTCAAGTTTGTGAGCACTAATGAACTCAGCGATTTCATCTTTGTGTTTACTTAAGGTTCGGGCGTTAATGAATGCGGCATGGATTTGTTTCATGTTCGTTAAAGGAGAGGGTGGAGTGCATGCATGTGTTCGTTGTGGGGCCCTTAGTTTGTAATGACAGCTTGGGCAGATGTTGTGGTAATAGAGAGTTTTTTAAGGTTGAAACCAAAGTCGGGGCAATTGGTCGGTGGACGTAAGTTGAGGAGGGTTTGGCGATTGTAGCCTAGGGTGGAGACTGATGTTGAAGGGCTAAGAGTTATGGCCCTGGGCCCAGTCCAGGCGCGGACGGGCGCAGACGGGCTTGCCTTTGGCGCGCCGCCAGCACGCCCGCTGCGCGCGTCCGCTGTGCTTGCTCTCCGCCCTAAGTAGTCTGCGCGCGTTCTGGCTAAGCGATACAATTTTAAAATATAAAGTGCAAGTGACAGTTTTTAAAACGCTTGAATCAGCGAAGCGGCACCTTGTTCATCAGGCTGCACGCATCCACTGGGCTGGTCCGGTCTCTCTGCCCTAAGTAGACTGGGGCCGTCGAGAGACTGGAGCGCTGCTTGCGGCATCCGCCGGAAGTGGGGGGGTGTCTGCTCCCGGTGTAGCCCTCCAGTCAAACGGCACAAGCCGGGCTGGAACGGGGCCTCGGGGCACAGAGGAGTACGTGGGTTGAAGTGTGAGCAATTTGAACACCACGATAACATTTTTAATGTAAAGTGCAAGTGACAGTTTTTTAAAAGTTATTTCAATAAAGGCGGCACCTCGTTCATCAGGCTGCGCGCGTTCTGGCTAAGCGATACAATTTTAAAATATAAAGTGCAAGTCACAGTTTTTAAAACGCTTGAATCAGCGAAGCGGCACCTCGTTCATCAGGCTGCACGCGTCCACTGGGCTGGTCCGGTCACTCCGCCCTAAGTAGACTGGGGCCGTCGAGAGACTGGAGCGCTGCTTGCGGCATCCGCCGGAAGTGGTGGGGTGTCTGCTCCCGATGTAGCCCTCCAGTCAAACGGCACAAGCCGGGCTGGAACGGGGCCTCGGGGCAGAGAGGAGTACGTGGGTTGAAGTGTGAGCAATTTGAACACCACGATAACATTTTTAATGTAAAGTGCAAGTGACAGTTTTAAAAAAAGTTATTTCAATAAAGGCGGCACCTCGTTCATCAGGCTGCGCGCGTTCTGGCTAAGCGATACAATTTTAAAATATAAAGTGCAGGTGACAGTTTTTTAAACGCTTGAATCAGCGAAGCGGCACGTCGTTCATCCTAATATTATAGTGGACAAAGTACTACCCTTAACTTGGACAGACCACATGGCCATCTTCTTCAAACAATCCTTTTTGAAGAATAGCATGTATCAGTCGAAGAACCTCCCAACTGACAAATTCATACCCTGGCATAAAGAAAGAATAATCAGCAGAGAAATAAAGCCTCAGCCACCTGGTACAACCCAGATCTTAAACTTCTAAAATCTAAGTATAGACACTCAGAGCGTTTATGGACGGCAGACTATAGCGAGCAAGGTAGACTAACCTACAAACTAGCACTAGCCAAATAAAAGGAAGCCATTATAAACTCTAAAATGAATTACATAACAAGCAAAACTGAGGCTGCTAAAAACTCTTCTAGAATTTTGCCTTTTCTTCCACTAGACCTCAGAATATCGGTTGTAGTCGCTTTAATTCTCTCTCAAATTGATTACTGTAACGCCCTCTTCTTGGGCGTAGACAAACGCCAACTGCTAAAGCTTCAATCACTGCAAAATGCAGCAGAGAGAGCGCTGCTCAATATTCCAAAATATCACCATATCTCGAGCAGCATTAGGGAGCTTCAATGGCTACCGGTTTAGCAGCGCGTTGAGTTCAAGGCTCTTTGCCTGGTGCATAAATCTCTGTATGGTGGATGGTCATTTGATTTATAGAAACTTTTTCAGTCTTATGCCCCTCAGCGGAATCATAAATCTGCCAATAAAGGTCTAGTCCAGGTCCCCAAAATATATAAAGCTAGATGGGGAGGTAGAAGCCTTTCCTATCGAGCGTCGAAGCTCTAGAATCTGCTGTCGAGCATCATCAGGTTTCAACCTACCAGACCCCTGTTTAGGAAGATGCTTAAGACCTGGCTTTTCCCATCACAGTTATGATGCTGTATCTCCCTATTTTTGCTTGCTTCCTTGCTACACTCTCCAAGTTCTTTTACTTACTTGATTCACCTGCTCCCACCCTCCTCCCAGAAAACCTGTGGCCGTTGCAGTTCCTTTACCTTTGCATAAGCATGGACATCACTTTACTGGCACACTACATTCTCACCTGCCTGCGGGAAAACAATCTATCAATGGAGTCGATGCCCATGTGTAAGAAAGTGCCATCTTTTTGCATGGTTGCCCCAACTTTTTGCTGAACTGCTGATGTACTTTGAATGAGTGTGCCCTGGGCTCTTGCAAAACAGGCACCCAGGGCCTAGGTTCTTTCCCTAAAACTGCATTAAAAACAAAACCCAATTGGGACTCTCTGGCCACAGGTCAGCCCCTGATAAATGGTACCACAGGTACCCAGGGCACTGTGACCAGTGAAGGCCTCTAAGGGCTGCAGCACTCATTGTGCCACCCTTAGAGGCCCTGTATTTTTACACACACACTGGCTTTGCAGGCTGGGTGTTTTGGTGCAGATCAAAGTGAAGAGTCGACATGGCACATATCTCTGTGCACCATGCCTACAACCCACTGCCCAGGCATAGATCAGCACCCCCTGTAGCTGGGTGCACTATACCAGTGGTGAGGATACAGGTGCATGAGCCCTGTACCCCTACGGTGTCTTAGCCAATTCTTAGACATTGTAAGTGCATTAATGCCATTAAGAGTATATGGTGCTAGAGTTTGTCATTACAAACTCCACAATACCATAATGGCTTTAATGAAAACTGGGAAGTTTGATATCAAACTTCTCAGCACATTAAACTCACACTGATGCCATTGTGGAATTTAATAAAAAATGCACACAGAGGGCATCTAGAGCTGCCCCCTGAGAAATGACCTAACACTAGTGTCCAGGCTGAGCGGCTGCCCACCTGCTACCACCACCAGACATGTTTCTGGACTCCTGGGTCGAGAGCCTGCTGCTCTCGGGGATCTGAAACAATGCACATGCTGGGACAAAATGCCATGCCTCCTCCCCCAGGATGGGCAGGTTCCACGAAGGGGAAGCTTCAAAGGCTTGCTGCCTATGTAAGCTTCCACAGGCCTTTTCCTGCTTCCAGAAATGGTCTCCACCGTTTTTGACCCCCCACTTTGGGCAGGAGAAACCAGTGGGAAAACCAAGTAAGGAAGGGAAGTGTGCCCACATTAGCCAACCCCACCCCTCAGGTGGGGGAGGCGAGGTGAAGCACAACTCAGTCCATGCCATCTTGCAGATAGGAGGACCCAGCCAACCAGAGTGAGGCATATGTCCCCCTCCCACTGGAGGGTGGCATAATAGGGGGTGTACCTTCCCCAAGGAAGGGACCCATTGGTCCCAACCTTTACTTACCTGTAACGCCCCTAATTCTAGTATTTAGAGGCACCCCCATACCTTGTCTCTTCAGACAAGAAACAACCAAGAAGAAAAAGAGAAGAACTGAACAGCCGTGCTGAAGCTAAGAAGAGGAGGTAGCCCACTGACTTGGCCCCAGCCTTACCGACCTGTCCCCACCTCAAACCTGCAGAAGCAAAACTCTGGTGTGTCCTGCAGCCAGAAACCTCAAGAACCCCGAGGACCTGCCCTGCCTTCCAAAGAAAAGACTTTGTCTTCCGTGAACACCGGATTTGTTCACCCACAGACTCTGGCTCCAGCCAAATCGCGAGTCTGCCGACATCGCTCACGGCCCGAGTTCGAGTGGCCCAACTCCACAATGAGGTCTTCATGGCGATTCTGACCCAAAATCTGGTGATCTCTCAGCGAAACCTGCAGCTTCTTTCTGGAGAATTCCCCCAGACCGGAGCTGGCAAGAGAAACCCGATGCCTCAAGACACCCCGCACCAGAAGCCCCACCACCTTGGGTGGCCCAACCAACATCCCAGCATCCCCAGGCATCCCAACTTACCTCTCCAACCGGTGGTCAGCTCCAGAAGATCTCTGTCCCCGAGCCTGCAGTCTTTGTTTAACCACTTGGCTGCTAAGGCCCCTCTGGCCCCTCAATGTAATTTCCATTGAAATCAATGGAAACTCCATGACGAGTTACCCTTGTCATTAGCACTGAAGGGGTTAAACAGGAGAATCCCCAATGAAATCAACAGGGCACCCGATGCCAAACCAGCACCCTGCACCCAGCCGTCCCTGCGTCACGGCGGGTGCACTTTTTGTGCTAAACAGGATCCCCCTTTGCCCTGAGTCTAACACCAGGAGATTTGCTCCACAACCCAGTGGACTGTTCCTAAGCAGGCACCAACCGGAGGCCCTCTATCCCCATTCGATAACATTGGGCCTCATCACTCTACACCCGGCCGCCATAGTGCTGCTGAGAGTGCAACAAGAGTGCATCCCTGACCCTAGGGGAACCCTTGTTCTAAACCCAGACACTCAACCCCAAAGAATAAGTACTTACCTGGTAAGTGATAACTTCCTTTCTCTCCATAGAAATCCATTGACTATTTTTCTATGAAAAAAATGTGAGGAGTTGATTTGTATGGAAACCTGAAAAATAACAATTGTGCAAAACTGATTTTACTTAACCTTTCTATAGGAAATGTCCCAGTTTGATATTTAGGCATATCACATTGAGTAGAAAAAGTAACTTAAAAAGTAATCTTAAAAGTAACTTAAAAAGTAATCTGTACAGTAATTTCAATACCTTGACTTACCTGTGTTTCAAATAACTGCATTTGAACTTGCAATCACTTGTAAACACTGCATAATATTTTGCAAATCATTTATTTCACTTACCTGTGCCAGGCTTGGCTTGGTTCTCGAAATAAAATAATAATATTTTTATACAAACAAATTGGTCTGAGTTCAGTCTTTGAGTGGGTGACATCATTTGCTGATTGATTGTGTTCAACACATGCTTAACACTACCCTCTGATAAAGTCTTACTGCTCGCCCACACTACCACAAATAGAGAGTAAGGTGCTATCTACTTTGGGGTTCCACTGGACTCTGTGCACACTATACCTCAATTTGGTATAGTATATACAGTGCCAGCTTCCTAAATTGGTGGATCAGTGGTGGGATATACAACTTTACATTTGTTGGACTAACTTGATTTCCACTTGATCACATTACTGAATTTTTAACTTGTCTTTAGAAGTCAGATTTTGTTTTAATTGTCAATTTGTCCAAATTACTAAAAGTCTTGTTAAAGTTATGGTTAAGTCCCTTTCGAATTTTAGAAAAATAATTTTCACTTTAGTTAGGGATAAGAGGGTTTAGATTTTTTTTAACAATGTCTCTTAACAAGAACCCAGCTGTTAGTGAAGATAACCACAATGACATAGAGAACCAGGTTGAGGCGCTCGACCTCAACTCCCTAAATTCTACGTGCAGATAAGGGGTAAGGTCTGTATGCAAACTTAAAAATATAATCGTGGGGTCCCATCCCTCCAGGAGCTGTTGGAAGGGTATGCTAAGGACCATCCTGTTCGAGGCATGTGGGCTGCTGAATTCATATCTGTGCATAGATCACCGCCTAGTGTTGGGTCCGGATGATTGCACATGGTTGTCCTGGAAGAGTCTTCGAAGTATCACGAGATAGGTGGCTCCTCCCCTGGACTACAGTGCGCATGGGCATCCTCTCCATCCTTACATTGTTTTTTTCCGCCATTGGGTTCGGATGTGATTTCCAACTCGGAGTTCGGAATCGATAAAAAACTTTTCTAAAAGTTCAAAAGGACTTCGGGCTTGTCGGTATAGTTATTCGATCGGTGCCGACAACTTTCTTTCTGTTCTTTTCTACTCCCAACGTCGAATCGGGCCACGCGGCCTTCCTTCGACACCAGGGGCCTTTCGTTGATGGAACGAAGTCCGTTCAAAAGATGCCCCAATTGTAACTCTAAATTCCCACACATCGATAAACACCCTGTGTGTAACAGGTGTTTATCACCTGAGCACAATGAAGCCGACTGCTTAGCTTGTGCGCAGTTTCGTTCAAAGAAAACACTTCGGATTCGAAGAGCAGCGAGGCAGACAATGCAGAAGCCAGCGCCTGACCCGGAGAACATCTTTGAAGACGACGAAGAGGTCGTCGAAGCTGAGGACTCAGACCAGCAGTCGGAGCAGGGGTCGGAACATGACGCCAACTAATACATCGATGAAGAAGACGACATCGTCGAGGTAGGGGACGACGATCAAGGTATCGGAGCCGTCGAGGACGACTCCGGTGAGGACGTGGGACCAACAGTGAGTACGGCGCCCAGTACATATAATGAAACGCTTCGAACGGCTCAGGTCGAGGCATCGCCGGAAGGCCTTAGCCAAGATCAAAACATCGATTCTATAGCCCCGCAAGTCTGCCCGGCTAAGAATGTAAGGAAAGAGCCATCGGTGCAACATTACCATTCCCTGGTAATATCGAAACCAAAAGCTCCTGAAGCAAAACAGAAACCGAAACTAATAGGGTTCCCACTCTTCGGACCAAAGGACGCAAGTCCATCGGCGCCGACCAAAAACAAAATGGCCGCAGAGAGAGAAGCGTCGCATATCCGGGCTGTCGAGCCGAGAGCCAGTACGCCCAGGGACATGCCTAAACTAAAGGCCGTCGAGCCGACAAGATCGATGCCGACGCCAAGCAACACAAACAAGGGACTCCAGCAGAAGATGGTTGTCGAACCGAAACAAAAAGTCGACAAGCCGAAGACGTTGCAAACAAGAACATTTGAGCGGAAGAAAAGGGTCGAGACCAAAGGATCGATCGAGCCGAGGCAACATATCGCTCCGAAGCAACAAGCTCCTAGGACCACGCCATGCACAAAACGGGTTCTCGACCAAACAAAAACAGTTGGGTGGATACCAATCACGGCATCGAAAAAAGTCATGCAGCCGAAAACGACTGTCGAAGCACAGAAGACCTCGGACCGATAAAGTTCGGACTTCCGGTGCACGTGCGAAAAAGAACGGTCGAACCAACAACGGAGATCGAAACGACACACACAAAAAAGCCTATACAAAGGAAAAGAGCTCAAGCACATGAAGAGCAAGAGCCCTCAACAGAAGAACAGTCCAAACTGTATGTGGACCCAGATACTGGCACAATTACCCTATTAAAAAGGAAAATCAGACCAGACACTTCTCTTGAACACTACAAAATACCACTAAAAAAGAAAAGAGACTCCTCTACATCTCCAACTCTCTTTGAGCTTATCAGACCACAGGTGCAAGAAACCTATACATATTCACCCTCACACACAGATGAGGATGTGGAATATGATGATAGTGAACTGTATAACTATCCAGTGGACAATTAAAATATCCAAAATCAACCATGGAATGATGCTGTAGATCCTGCAGACTCTCAGCCCACGGCTGACAATAATGCGTACCCTGTAAAAACTTCACCTACAGAGGACACAGCAGCCTTCAATGCATTAATTGAAAGAGCGGCATACAACCACCACGTGGAAATGGATGCGGACCCCATTGAAGAAGACTTCCTTTTTGACACTTTCAACACTTCTGAAAGATCTGTCAAAACCTTGCCAATGTTGAAAGGAGTGCTTAAACACGCTGGGGACATATTTAAAGAAACTACTAGGGCTAGAGTCATTAACCCCAGGATAGACAAGAAATACAGGCCAGCACCAGGGGACCCTACATATATTAAGGGGCAGCTGCCCTTGGACTCCTTGGTAGTATCCAATGCACGCAAACGTGCTAATTCTCAAACCACTGGCGAAGCACCACCTCCAGACAAAGAGTCTAAAATTTTGGAAGCTTCTGGCAAAAGAGTAGCTGCTCAAGCAGCTAACATATGGAGAATTTCAAACACTCAAGCCTTGTTAGCTAGGTATGACAGGGCACACTACGACACACTTGAGCACCTTCTCCAACATCTACCTGACCTTTATAAAGAACAGGCAGAATTCCTAATACAGGAGGGAAAGCTGATATCTAACGCCTTCATCAAATGCGCGCTAGACGCTGCAGACACAGCAGCCAGGGCTATCAATACCAGTGTCATGCTCAGACGCCATACGTGGCTCCGCATCTCTGGCTTAAAAAAGGAAGTTCAGAGCACTCTACTTAATCAGCCAGTGAACCCCGATTATTTGTTTGGGCCTAATGTGGACACAATATTAGACAAAATGAAGAAGGATACCGAGACAGCCAAGTTTATGGGAGCCTTGCAGTCACAACAATACAGAGGCGGCTCCTTTCGTCGCTCCGGCAACAGAGGAGCTGCAAGAGGAGGCTCAGCGCAGCAAACCTCATACAACAAAGGGAACACACAGAACACCTACAACAAAAACAATAGAGGTGGATACTGTGGCAATAACAGCAAAGGTAGAGGACGAGGGAATAAGACCACCAGATCCTCTACCAATACCAAACAGTGACTTCTTGTCACTACCCCAGACCATGTAACACCAGTCGGGGGAAGATTACAGCAGTTCCTACAAGTCTGGGAAAACATCACTACAGACAGGTGGGTGAGGCAAATTATCCAGCATGGCTATTGCCTAGAATTAATCTCCACACCTCCTAACATACCCCCAAAACACCGTCCTATGTCTGCAGAACACCTACACTTATTGCAGCAGGAGGTCATCAGCATGCTACAAAAGGGGGTCATAGAACCAGTACCCTTAGAACACCAGGGCACAGGAGTATACTCACTATACTTCCTAATCCCCAAAAAGGACGGTTCTCTCAGGCCAATCTTGGACCTCAGGCCATTAAATCAATACATTTTATCAGAGCATTTCCATATGCTCACTCTACAGCAGGTGTTACCACTGTTGCGTCAAGGAGACTTCCTCGCAACACTAGACCTGAAGGACGCATATTTCCATATACCAGTACACCCAGCACACAGGAAATATCTCAGGTTTACAATACAAAATCAGCACTATCAATTCAAAGTACTTCCTTTCGGGGTGACCACAACCCCGAGAGTATTTACCAAGTGCCTAGCGACAGTAGCGGCACATCTCAGAAGACAGCATATGGTTGTGGCTGTTCCACTCCAAGACTGACCTGGTCTGTATGTTTCGCGTGAAATCTGATGCCATTTGTTGTCTGGAGGTGCATGTTGCAGCATCTCAATGTGATTGTCACCATATTTGTGCCTTTCCTTATTTGGACGACTGGCTAATACAAGCACAGTCAGCCCAACAATGTGCCAGCCACATGTCCCACACCATTCACCTCCTGCACAGTTTAGGTTTCTCGCTGAACTACCCAAAGTCCCATCTTCAGCCTGCCCACGTACAACAATACCTGGGTGCGACAATAGACACTCTGGCAGGGAAAGCACAGCCAAATTCTGTCAGAATAAACAGCATTCAGACGCTAATCCAACAATTCACGCCCCAACACTCGCTCCCAGCACGAGTGTTTATGCCACTAATAGGCATGATGGCCTCATGCATTTTCATAGTTCCACACGCAAGACTACACATGCGTCCGCTGCAAGAGTGCCTAGCATGTCAGTGGAACCAGGCTCAAGGACAAATAAACGACCTAGTGTTGGTGATCAGTCGTGCATACAACTCTCTGCATTGGTGGAATCCACAAAACCTTTGCAAAGGAAGACTGTTCCAAGAGCCTGTACCACAAATAGTCCTGACAACTGACGCGTCCCTGATAGGTTGGGGAGCCCATGTCCTCCACCACACAGTACAGGGCTTATGGACCACACAGCAGAAAAAGATGCACATCAACCTGCTGGAGCTGATGGCAATTTTTATGGCAATGAAAGCCTTCAAAGTACATCTGGGCAACAAGACTGTGTTGATCCGGATGGACAACATGACTGCGATGTACTACATACAGAAACAGGGAGGAACACACTCTCCACAGCTATCACATCTGGCTCAAAGCATGTGAAAGTGGGCCATTCAAAGGAACATCTTTCTCATGGCCGAACACCTCCAAGGCAAGGACAACCAGATAGCGGATCTGTTCAGCAGAAACAGCCAACAGATGCACGAGTGGGAGATTCATCCCTCAGTGCTACAACCATACTTCCAACAGTGGGGCCAACCAGAAATAGACCTGTTCGCCACAAAAGAAAACGCAAAATGCCGGTACTACGCCGCAAGGTTCCCACACCCGCAGTCTCAGGGCAATGCGATATGGATGAACTGGTCAAACAAATTTGCCTACGCTTTTCCACCAGCACCGTTGATACCGCTAGTGGCACGCAAACTGCGCCAGCACTCCATGATGCTAATTCTAGTTGCTCGAACAAGGGCGAGGCAACCATGGTACACCACGTTCCTAGAGCTTTCCGTGGTGCCTCATCAAAGACTACAGCTAACACCCAGTCTCTTAACGCAGAGCCATGGAGAAATTCAGCACCCAGATCCACAGCAACTGGACCTTGCAATCTGGCTCCTGAAGTCATAGAGTTTGGCTTCCTAAACTTGCCTCCTGACTGCATGAACATTATCAAGGAGGCAAGAAGACCTACCACAAGAGCATGCTATGCGGCAATGTGGAAACGTTTTGTCATTTACTGTAACAACAATGACATAAACCCACTTGACGCATCAACTCAAAATATCATATGCTATCTTTTGCACCTACACCGCTGCAATCTAGCCTATACATCTATAAGGATACATTTAGCTGCCATAGCAGCTTACCTTCAAGACAGGCAACACCTTTCCCTATTCAGAGTGCCTGCAATTAAAGCATTCATGGAGGGACTCAAACGAGTGACCCCCCCACGGCACCCACCTTCAGCTGTCTGGAACCTAAACATCGTTTTAACCAGACTAATGGGACCACCTTTTGAACCTCTACACTCGTGTGAAATACAATTTCTAACATGGAAAGTGGCATGTCTCGTGGCGATTACTTCACTTAGAAGAGTTAGCGAGCTTCAAGCCCTAACTATTCAGGAGCCATTCTTCCAAAATCACGCAAACAGGGTCGTGCTTCAGACAAACCCTAAATTCATGCCCAAAGTGGTGTCTCACTTCCATATCAATCAAACAATAGAACTGCCAGTGTTCTTCCCAAATCCACAGTCAGTACCTGAAAGGGCCCTGCACACACTAGATGTTAAAAGGGCTCTCCTATATTACATAGACAGGACAAAAGATTTCAGGAAGACAAAACAGTTATTTGTTGCCTTCTCACCACAGCACAAAGGCAACCGCATTTCTAAATCAGGGTTAGCCAGATGGATTGTTAAGTGCATTCAAATATGTTATCTTAAGGCAAAACGCACTTTGACAGTTCCCCCAAGAGGGCATTCCACACGCAAAATGGGGGCATCCATGGCTTTCCTAGGGAACATTCCTCTAGAGGAAATATGTAAAGCAGCCACATGGTCTACCTTACATACATTCACAAAACACTATTGTGTAGATGTACATTCCAAACAGCAAGCTGCTGTAGGACAGGCTGTTCTAAAAACTCTGTTTCAGACTGCTGCAGCTGGCACAGGTAGCCACCGCTAGGGGAGAGACTGCTATACATTCTATGCACAGATATGAATTCAGCAGCCCACATGCCTCGAACGGAATATGCTACTTACCAGTATGCATCTGTTCTTGGCATGTAGGGCTGCTGAAATTCATATCGCCCACCCTCCTCCCCGGTGCCTGTCGCAGCTGTAGCATTCATTCTAACTCTCATTTTCTTGCATGGACATCTATTACTGTAAACACTCCACCTCTGCCACAATGGCGAAAAACAATCTAAGGATGGAGAGGATGCCCATGCGCACTGTAGTCCAGGGGAGGAGCCACCTATCTCGTGATACTTCGAAGACTCTTCCAGGACAACAATGTGCAATCATCTGGACCCAACACTAGGCACAGATATGAATGTCAGCAGCCCTACATGCCAAGAACAGATGCATACTGGTAAGTAGCATATTCCTTTAAGAATGGTGAAGACCTCTCAGATGAACAAGTAGAGAGAGGGGATGAGCATTACTACCAACCACCCCCCTCCTGCCCCACATCATAGGAAGAGAAGGGCCCAAGTGCCCTTAACTCCGAAAGTAAACCTCTCAGTACCTAGAGCCCACACAGGCGGGTCCGGTGCTACTGAGGACATTGAGAACCGCCTCAATGAGGAGGACAACCTTTTAGCAAGGTTGACCAAAAGAGTGGATCTAGAGACCAGACTCCTGGCTCTGGAGAAAGAGAGAGCAGAGATGGGCTTAGCGCCCATCAATGGTGGCAGCAATTTACTAAATAAGGATAAAGAACAATCTTATGATCCTAAAATCCCTAAAGGGATTGTCCCTAAATATGAAGAGGGTGATATCATCACAAAATGGTTCACAGCCTTTGAGAGGGCTTGTGAAATGAGAAAAGTGAAGACGTCACACTGTTCACTGGTAACAGCAGGGACAGACTCCTGACCCTTACAGGGGCAGATGCTGGGTCTTATGACCTCATTAAGAGCGCTATGATTGAGGGCTTTGGACACACAACCGAGGAATATAGAATTTGATTCAGGGGCACTCCCAAAACCAATCCTGGATCGACTTTGTTGACTAATCAGTTAAGACAGTAGATGCTTAGTTAACTGGAAATAATGTGCCTGATTTCAATGGACTTTCCAATATGTTTATGAAAGAACATATTTTAAGTAATTGCACTAATGAAAAGTTACTTCATCATTTGGAAGACCTAGGTCTAATTTCTCCCCAAGAATTTGAAAAGAAGGCAGACCATTGGGTCAAGACAAGGATGACAAAAACAGCCCCTGGGGGTGACCAAAAAAAAGTGGTTACAAAGCCTCCCCAGGGTAAAGGTGGTGAGAATCCCCAAGATATAAAGCCTGAGTCTTCAGAAGTGCCCCATAAACCTGCACAGGGTTCCCAAAACTCTTCCCAGTCCAATAATAGGTACAGAGGAGAGAACTATGATCCTTTAAAGGCCTGGTGTAACAACTGTAAGAAGTTGGGACACTTAACTGGAGATGCTACTTGTCCTAACAAGAATCCCCCTAGTCTTCCTACTGCTACTCATGGTGTAGTCAGTCTCCAGATGGGATCAACAGTGTGCCCAAAGCAACTCAGGGTTCACACTGAAGCGGTTCTAGTCACAGAGGGGGAAGTTGAGTTTGCCACTTTAGCTGTGTGGCCACCCAACTTAAAGAAGCATTTGCAATACCCCTACATCAATTGGACTAGAATAGAAGCCCTGAGGGATACATGTGCCAGTGTCACTATGGTGAAACATACACTGGTTTCCCCAGATAAATGCCTAATAGTGTTACTGCAATGGCTATGGTGACATTAGACTGGGGCGGGGAGGGCTTACTGGCCTGAAACAGGTAGTGGTCTCTCCAAAGCTTCCAGCTGCATGTGTACTCGGTAATGACCTGGAAACCTCAGCATGGGCTGAAGTAGAACTAAAAACCAATGCAGCAATGCTGGACATCCCTAAGATTGTGTGTGTCAAGACTAGAGCACATACCCGAAAGCAGGGTGAAAAAGAAGTGTTAGAGCCTGAAAGTATAGCCCAACCTTCCAAGAGGAAAGGTAAGAAGACTGTGAAACCAGCTTCTGTTCAGCAAAAGGACCAGCACCCCTCTCCTCAGGCAGAGGACTTGGACACCCCCGAGGGAACTGAGCCCATGGAGCTTGACCCTTACCAGGTTGAACTCTTAGGCCCAGGGGGACCCTCTAGGGAAGAGGTGTGTCTTGGACAGCAAGACTGTCCAACTCTTGAAAGCCTGAGGCAGCTAGCTGCTACCCAGGAATAGGGTACCCACAGGGTCTATTGTGAGGAGGGGCTACTGTACACTGAGGCCAGAGACCCCAACCATGGAGCCACTAGGAGAGTGGTAGTGCCTCAGAAGTACAGGGAGTTCCTACTAACTTTAGCTCAGAATATCCCTCTAGCTGGACAACTGGGCCAAGCCAAAACCTGGGAAAGGCTAGTTAGCCACTTTTACTGGTCCCAGGTGTCACCGAAAATAAAGGAGTTTGTCAGCTCCCATGTCACCTGTCAAGCCAGTGGCAAAACAGGTGGACACCCAAAGGCCCCCTTGATCCCACTACCAATGGTTGTGGTTACCTTTGAAAGGGAAGATGTGGACATATTGGGTCCACTTGAACCTACCACAGCATCAGGAAACAAATTTGTCATAGTGGTAGTGGATCATGCCACTAGGTATGCTGAGGCAATTCCCCTTCGGACTACTACAGCTCCTGCAGGAGCCAAGGTCCTCATTGGTTTCTTCACCAGGGTAAGGTTTCCTAAGGAGGTGGTTTCAGACTGAGGTCAAATTTCATGTCTGCTTACCTAAAACGCATGTGGAATGAGTGTGGAATGCAGTTGAAGTTTACTATAACCTATCACCCACAAACCAATGGTCATGTTGAGAGGTTTAACAAGACATTGAAAAGCATGATTATGGGGCTCCCTGAAAAAGCCAAAAGGAGATGGGATGTCGTCTTCCCATGCTTCCTTTTCGCCTACAGAGAGGTATCTCAGAAGGGAGTAAGGTTTTCCCCCTTTGAACTTCTGTTTGGCCATCCTGTTAGAAGACTATCAGCCTGATTCATCAAGCTGATTTGCGGTCGCAAAGGGCCAGATTCTGAGAATCTGGCCCTTTGCGAGTGCGATTTTTGCATTTGGGATTCATCATCCCAAATGCAAAAATCTCTATTACCGAAATCGCATATTTGCGAGGAATTGGATTTAAGGAATCTCTAATAGAGATTCCTTAAATGCAATTCATCAACCAATTAGAAATTGCGAAATCGCAATATTTGGTCGCAATTTACCACCAAGTCTGACTTGGTGGTAAATTGCGAAAATAGTGTAAAAAGCACTTTAGTGCATTTTTTTCTTTTGCATGTTACACACACACATGTCCTTTGGACATGTGTGTGCGCAACACCTGTTCAAATGTGCATTGCAGGGGTGCCACAGGGTGTCCTTTGGACACCCCTGGCACCCTTGAAATCGCTATCTTATTTGCGAGTAGCAAATTGCTAATCGCAAATAAGGAATACTCCCCATTCATTCCTATGGGCCTTTTGGCCCATAGGAATGAATGGGGAGTTATTCCTTATTTGCGATTAGCAATTTGCTACTCGCAAATAAGGAATGTGTAGGAATCGCTATTTATTTAGCAATTCCTACATGAATACCGTTTTGCGAGTCCTTAATAGCGATTCGCTATGATTCGCTATTAGGGGCTCGCAAAACGGCCCGTTGATGAATCAGGCTGTATGTCTTGTAAAAGGTGGTTGGGAGAAGCCTCTCCAAGTACCCAAAGAAGACATTGTGGATTATGTACTAGGCTGTCACGTGGCTCATAGGGACATTGTCATGTTCACTAATTTAGCATGAGCACGTTGAAGCTTGCGTGCTGCTTTGCACACGTTACTACATGACTTTATTTTTTGCAGTATTTTCAAAGACTGCTTTCACATGAGAACTTATCGATGTGTTCGCACGCTGCATGTTCCTTGGATTTTGACTGATCATTATGTGCAAGTTCGAAAACAATGCCCCTTGTTATTATGTTCTGGCCATTCCTTATCTCCTTGACAAAACATACTGATGCAGCTGTTTGGACAGCGTACTTGGGTTTTAAGTGGGGTGCATGAATAGGTAGCACACACTTGGAGAGGGACCTTTCCAGGGAGAAGAGCACCCATGATGTAAATCTACCATCTATAGGCTAAGGTATGGGGTCTGCTGACAAAGCTAAGATATCTTCTATTATATAATAATACTTCTTCTTAGCAAGGTGAGGGAGGTTAGTCACTATAGCGCTTTCTCCATTGTCCTTTTATGATGACATCTCCCTTCATGATTTATGGACTGACTGACTGCTTTGCTGACAATATTTGTAATATGTTAATACAGCAATGCCCTCGCACACAACAAACAAGGTATATCAATGGTAGTTAAAACATAAACAAAATTCAATGTATCAAGATAATTTTTAAGACAGTTGCAGTTTCATCTTTGAAGATGGATATAGGTTTATTAGTTCCACAACCAGCCGACACGTGTTTCGTCGTGTGAGAACAACTCACTACGACTCATCAGGGCTTTCAACAACACCTACAGTCGTGTAGGTCTGGAGTGCTAATAGTGCTGAGAACTGATCACATGAGAGATTAAAACTCCTGTCTGTCTCTGTTGAACATGTATGTTGATGACAGGCGAAAAGCAAAGTAATCCTGCGAAATTCTAAGGAGGTTCCAGGTGTGGTGGCAACTTCCGTTAATGAAAGTAGTACTAGAAGAAGGAAAATTACAATCTTCACATAGTGGTTATTTACGTGTCCTAAGCGATCCTCAGCACAGGGAGTCAGGGTACTGTATCAGCCGTGCTTATTACGTGTGCGGATTAAGCCCAAACCGTGAGGGGATCCAAGAACAGATTCAGACTCGCGTGGATGCACCTCGAGTCTGTAAAGTATCAAAATCGTGGCATCCCGGGGGCGTGGCCAAGATGGCAAGCATGGCGGACGTGGCTTGAACGAGCTCCGTCCCGCCGCTGAACATCCTTGAAGCTATCCTGCGTTCCCCCGACCCGATTCTGCCCTAAAGTGTGTGGCTGTCCACAGGAGCAGAAGGTGACGACTCGACGGCGGTTAGAGCGCCCTAGCTTACTGCCTTCTGCCTACTTCGGCGGTGTGGAGCTGTAGCAGCGGTGAGGCCTACGCGGAGAACCGGAGCCAGGGCCTAGATTTGAGGGCGGCCCGCCCGGAAGTGAGGCGACGCCGGGGAGGCCGGGGCAAGGAGTGCCGCCCCTATCGTGAGACCGGCAGGGCCGTGACCGGAGTGCAGCTGGATTCGCGAGGAGTGTGGAGGCCGATGAGGCAGCGGGACCGGCGGACTGCAGGCGGCGCGCCCGGAGCCCGGACGGCGCTCGAACTAGTAAGGGGTGACGGCGTGGTGTGAGGCCTAGTGGGGAAGGGGACGCTCCGGAGGCCGATCCCGGCACCGTTCGGTGGCTGACTCGGACCGCGGGGCTTGGGGGCCTTGGAGCACCAGGGGGCAGCTGCCCTTCCGTCCCTCGCTTTCCCCCGCCCCCCCCCCGTGCCCCCCCTCTCTGCATCGCTTGGTGGTCCTGTGCCGGTTCTCTGGGGCAACGGTACTGGAGGGGCGAGACCCATCATTCGGCGGTTGTGCCGGGCCGCGGTGGAAGACACTGGCATGGAGGGACAGCCCTTAGGAGCGTCTGACAGATAATTAGCGAACGCCTTGGCCTCTCCTCCGGGGTGGTGCGGTGTGCGAACTGAGCTGCGGCTGGTGGTCCATGAGGCTGAGGACATTGCCACATTCTGTACGCTGGCTCTAACGCGAGGCCCTGCTACGCTGGCTTGATTCTTGGGACTTTGAGTACAGTGACATTGGTGAGATTTTTGAAGTGCCTTAGACCGCGCCGGCCTGGCTGGGGGGTGCCTATCCTTGGCCTCCACGTGGACAGTTGGGGCTGCCTTTGGGCCCCGGTTTCCCTGGCGGACTGTCGAGGGCCCCGTGAGCGCCATGACTAGAGGAGGCAACAGCGGGGGCTCTTCGAAGCAGGGCCCGATGGATAAATTCGCTAGGCCGAGTGGAGGTGCCGGGGCCACTGGGGGACACCAGGGCTCAGGACCCGATAATGCGGCATTGATGGCGGCAATTACGCAATCAAGGGACATGTTAGATGCTAAGATAGGGGCGGTTGGAGCAGATGTTACCCTGCTTCGCCAGGATCTACGCAACGCGGTGGCCCGTATCACAGGAACTGAGACCAGGATTACAGAGGTGGAAGACGACGTGGTGATCCTCAAGAAGAAGGTAGCCGCCATGGAGGGGATTCAAAAGGGACTGGCGCTGCGAGTGGAGGACGCGGAAGGACGGGCCAGGAGAAATAACTTGCGCTTTGTAGGCTTTCCGGAGGACTGTGAGAAGGGGAACATGGAGGTGTTTTTGACTCAGTGGCTGGAGGGTTGGCTTCCGCCGGACTCCCTTTCGCGCTGCATCATCATAGAGCGGGCGCATCGTGCTCTAATCCCGAAGCCGCCTGCTGGGGCTCGTCCCTGCGCTGTGATAGCCAAACTGCTCAACTATCAGGACAGGGACACTATATTGCGACAGGCCCGCGCCAAGGACCCTCTCATGTTTGATAACCACAAAATCCTCATTTTCCCCGACTACACTAGACTGGTCCAACAGCAACGGCAATCTTTCACTGCAGTGAAAGCACGCCTACGGGAATTGAAAATCCCCTATGCCCTGCTCTATCCGGCCCGGCTGAGAGTGGTATTTCAATCTCGCACTCAATTTTTTTACTCTCCGGAGGAAGTATTTGAGTGGACAGACGAAACAGTGCGTGTTAAGGTGCATACCCCGCCGAGACGGGGCTCGGACTCGTCATCCACGACGGAACCTAAGAAGACGCCCCGCAGATCACGCAGCAGGAGCAACTGGAGGTCGCGTTCCCAGAAGCGCCCGCCTCCCCAGGAGGAGCCGGTCGAGGAAGCAGATGCGACAGCCTCCTCCCCCCTGAAATCTTGAGACCCTGTGCCGCATTGTACTTGGCTACTGTTACGGGCCCGAGGGGCCGAGGAGGCTCCATGGTGGTGAGAGGGGGGCGGATGCTGATTACGGACATGCCACTTGAACTGTTACTACATGATAGTCTGTTGGTTGGTGGAATGTGGGTTGGGAGACGCTCGAGAGAGAGCGGGCCTTCTCCCGGAATTCGTTCCCACGCGTTGGGTGGGGGTTGATCGACGCTTGGTGGGTAGTTGGGAGGGATCCATTGGTGCAGTGAGTCTCCGGCCTCCCGTTGGAGGCTCGGGATTGCCTGCGCCGCGACAGGTACTTCAATGTTGCTGAGGTATGTTATGTTATGTTATGTTATTTATATTTCTATCGCGCACAGCTGCCCCAGCAAAGGGGCGTCCTGGCGCTTTTGACAGGCACTGTAACATAACACACATTAAAAGAAGGGGAGATTATTAAGAAGCGGGAAACAGGAAGGTTTTGATCGCCTGCCTAAAGGCGAACAGGTCATTGAGGGCTCGGATGGATACCGGGAGCGAGTTCCATAGCCCTGCTGCGAGCACCCGGAATGAGCGGCCGCCCATTCTACTCAATTTAAAGCGGGGGCAGACTGCCAGATGGAGAGCCTCTGATCTTAGTGATCTCAGAGGGATGTAGGGAGTAAGTAAATTGGCAAGTGCCAGCGGCGAAGAAAATGTCAGGATTTTAAAGGCCAGACACAGCGCCTTAAACTTGATCCGCTGTCTGACCGGAAGCCAGTGAAGGGCCAAGATGGTACCTGACACAGAGCAGTGTCTGGGGAGGCCCACAATGGCTCGCGCCGCGGCATTTTGTACCCTTTGGAGCCTAGAGGCCTCCGCCTGATTCATCCCCAACATCAGCGAACTGCCGTAGTCCAGTCGGGATAAAATCGACGCCTGGACCACAAGCTGTCTAGTGGGGGGATCAAAGTACTTCAGGACCGGCCTTATACCCCGCAGGATACCATAGCACATGGCGGCCGTCTTTTTGGTGTGGTCCATAAAAGTAAGCGCGGGGTCCAGCCAGATGCCTAGATTTTTCACTCCAGACGCTGGAATCGGAGTAACGCCCAGCTCTGGTGGCCACCACTGGTTTCCCCATAGCTCAGCGTGCTTCCCCAACACCAACACCTCAGTTTTGGTGGCATTCAACTGTAGGCAATTGGTGCGAAGCCAGCTTGCTACTGCCACAAGTCCCGCACGGAATCTGGGGGCCTCCACCTCAGGGTCTCCACTAAGTGTCACCGCCAGCTGCGTGTCGTCTGCATATGAGGTCATCACCAAACCCCACTGTTTGACGACCGCAGCTAATGGTTTCACATAGAGGTTGAACATTGTGGGGCTCAACGAGGAGCCCTGTGGGACTCCCAGCTCCAAGGGATGAATGGTAGATTGGCCTGGTGGTATCGCCACTTTAAAGGTTCGATCAGACAAAAATGATCGAAACCACTTGAGAGCGATATCAGTGACTCCAGCTTCCTCTAGGCGTTGGATCAGTATATGGTGGGACACAGTATCGAAAGCAGCGCTAAGATCTAATAATAAAAGCGCTGCTGTACGTCCTGAGTCAAGTACCTGGCGAAGATGTTCAATGATGTCAAGTAACGCCGTCTCGGTACTGTGTCCTGGCCGGAAGCCATTCTGACTGGGATCCAGTATCTGATTGCGAGCCAGATACTCAGACAGAACTGAGTTGACGTGGGCTTCCGTTACTTTAGAGATCCAAGGCAATAGGGAGATAGGTCGGTAGTTTTCTGGCAGCCGCGGGTCAGAGTTGGCCTTTTTTAGTATAGGAGTAACCACCGCCTGTTTCCAAGCGGTGGGAACCACTCCATTAGACAGCGACATATTGATGAGATTCAATATGGGAGCTCGGCACAGCGGGGAAAGCGTGTTAATAAGAGCCGGCTTCAGCGGGTCCAGAGGAGAGCCTGATTTAACCCTAAGGCTAAGTTTGTCAAAGATCTCAATAGACAAATCTGGTATTATAGCCAGGGTCTCATACCCCAAAAGATCGGGGTCAATTACCTCAAGAGTCGGCTGACATAGATCAAATCCTCGGTAGATTTTTTGCACTTTCTCCAGGAAAAAGGTGGCAAGATTCTCACAATGGGAGTCTGTGCAAATCACCTCTGAGGTGGCTCTTTTTTTCATAAGGTCCTTCAGGACCTTAAAGATCAGTTTAGATGGATTAGTGCTGGCTGCAAATTCCTGAGCGTAAAATGCGGCCCGTGTTCTGCAGATGGCCCTGTGATAGAGCTTTAGAGCCGCAAAGTACCGGATTTTCAGAGTAGGATCATAAGATCTTCTCCATTCCCTCTCTGTTTTCCGGCAGGATTTTTTCAGCTCGGCAAAAGACTCATTATACCAAGGGCTAGCTGTTTTTGCCCTACATTTCGACCACTTCAAAGGTATAAGGGAGTCAAGAGCCTCAGAGATCCAAGTGCAGAACTGTTGGTAACCTTGGTCCACGTTGACAAAGGCGCTCAAAGGTTTCTGTTCCAGTAAACTGTAAAAATCTTCAAGTTTGAGCTTATGCCAAAGCCTTTTTAAGATCGGCCTGTCCACTGATTTAAAAGACTTATCGTGGATGGGACAAAAGGCTTCCACTAGCAAATGATCCGTCCATCCCATCTGCATCGGGTCTGACATCTTCACCCCCTCAAGCGTGGAGAAGAAGGGGTCCAGAATATGGCCCCCTGAGTGGGTAGGAAGAGTGACAAGCTGGATGAGTTGAAGAGCTTCAAGATCCGCCAGCAGAGTGTTCACGGTTGTGGACGACCTATTATCAAAATGGATGTTTAGGTCCCCTATGATGTTAAAGTTAGCACAACCCATCGCTATAGGGCTAACCATATCGGCCAGTGCGGACTTGAAGACAGAGTCATTGCCAGGTGGGCGGTAGATGAGCATACCGCTGAGCGTAAACTGATGGCTAAAAGCAACTTTGAAGATGGCACTTTCACAGACAGGCAACCCCGCGGGTTTCCATTCAGCAGGAAAGCAGGATTTAACTGCCATGGCAATACCGCCTCCTCTTGTGGTCCTGTTGGACGTAAAGACCGTGTAGTTCTGAGGAAAGGCAAGGTTTAAAATAGCCGAATCTGAGTCCTGAAGCCAGGTTTCAGTCAATAAAAAAAGATCAGGATCTTCTTTTTCAAGCAGATCATGTATGAGTTGGTAATGTTTGACCAGAGATCTCACGTTTAAACACCAGAGCCGGAGATCCCGAGACGCGCCAACCGTGCGTGTAATAGGGGTAGCGTCTTCCAGGGAGCGGATCTTAGTAGGGCTCACGAGTGACCAACCCTTACAGGCACAACTATATGGGCCTGCTAATGGGTCGACAGGCTTGCATAGGCAAACCCTGTTTCTATGTCCTATAGCCAACAGCTCTGACCGTGAGTATGACAACATACCAGACATCAACTGGAGATGTCCACAGCTGAACAGAGGCTAGGACCTGCCCCGCCTCGCGCTTCCTCGTCGCTGACGGGCGCAGACGGGCAGGACTCTGGCACGACTCCGGCTAAGCGAGGGCGACCCACCTGCGCGTCCCGCTGCGCGGTAGAGGCAAACATTAAATAGGCACTCCAGGCCCAGCGCGATCACGAGGGCGTTCCAAGATGGCGCCCGTCGAAGTGGTGAGGAGCCCAAACCAAAATGGCTCCTATGCAGGGCAACCCCCGGGACCCGGACTCGCCAAAACGGCGATGTGACTTCCTTTATGTGCGGTAAGAGGGAGGGGGAGATGTATAACCCAGCCTAATGCCGCTGTATGGGGTGGGGGGCTGAAGGGGGGGTTGTTGGCACAGTTTGTGGAGGGGGGGGTTGGTGGGGGGGTAGGTTGGGGTGGAAGGTTGGGGTGGAGGGGTGGGGGAGGTGTTGGGGGGGTGGGTAGATTTCGTTTATGCACGGTGTATACGGGAGTCGGGAGGATGGTGTGTGTAAGTGTGTGGCCTCTGATGCCCGACAGTTTGAAGATCTGGCCTATTGACGGTTGTTGATGGTCAGGAGGTGGAACCCCCTCGAGCTTCATTACGCATTTTGAGCTGGAATGTGAGAGGGGTGCTCGATAAAATTAAGAGGGGTGCGGTGCTACGAATGGGGAAGAAAGAAAAGGCGGATGTCTTGCTCCTTCAGGAAACACACCTTATGGGCACCAAAACCCTTAGCCTGCGTAGATATGGATTCGACCAGGTGTTCCACGCTGGGTTTGCGAGGGGGTTCAGAGGGGTTGCGATTTTGATTCACCGTAGAGTACGATATACACACGAGATACAGTGGCTGGATGCGCATGGTAGGGTTGCTTTGGTCAAGGGAATGGTGGGTGATGAGCTCATGGTGTTCGGCAGTGTTTATGCTCCACCCCCGCTGCAAGAGACCCTGATAGAACGACTGTTTGATGTTTGGGCTGAAATCCCGCATGTGTTGACGATCATGGGCGGGGACTGGAATGATGTGATGAATGGAAGGTTGGACCGTTATAGGCCCGGGGTGGGTCTGCTGCCTGAGGCTACCACGAAACTGGGCAGAATGGTGCAGGGGATGGGTTGGATAGATGCTTGGCGATACCAGCATGCATGTAGTCGTGAGTACACGTTTGTCTCTGCAGTCCATAAATCTTTCTCTCGCCTCGACTACCTCTTTGTCCCCCAGCCCTGGATAGGGAGGGTGGGCTCTACCTCAATACTTCCGAGGGGCCTGTCGGACCATTCCCCGATTTCATTGACGCTGCTTTTGGATGCGAAGCGACAGCCGTTTCGTTGGCGCCTCTCCACGTGGCACCTGCAGCGCGATGACTACCAGTCACACATGAGGGAGGCGATAGCGCATTATTGGACTGAGAATGATGGTCCGGAAACAGACGCCATGACCCAGTGGGAGGCCCTGAAGCCGGTGCTTCGCGGCATAGACATTGCGTGGTGCGCAGCGAACCGTAGGGCCCGCAGGTTGGCCATCGCGGAGGCGGCAAGTCAGGTCCGTAGCCGAGAAGCGGAAAGCACGTCGGATGGGAGTGGCGATGCAGTGGGGCAGTTGCTCTATCATCAGCAGGTATACTCCTCATTATTATTGGATGAGGCCCGCCAAGTTTGGCTAGCTACACAGAGTAGAATTTATCAATGGGGGGACAAATCCAGCACGATGCTCTACAGGCTGTGCCAGGGTACCTTTCAGGCCCAACCCCTGCCGGGGCTCCGGAACGAAATGGGTGGTCCTATAATGGCCCCGGAGGTCCTGGCCGAGACCTTTGCGCAATACTACGTGACACAATATGCCCCCCGGGAGTCCCTCCCGGCGGAAGAGATTGACAAATTCCTGGCGGGCCTCCTGCCCCGGGTGCTCTCGGACGAAGATCGTGCCCGTCTAGATCTCCCGTTGTCGGCTGAGGAGCTGGGGGAGGCTCTGGGTGAGCTGAACTCTGGCAAAGCCCCTGGGCCTAACGGCTTCCCATGTGAATTCATGAAAACGTTTAATCTCCAACTGGGGATGCGCTACAGGAAGGCTCTGGAGGCGGCCAGGGACTGTGGGTGTCTGCCGGTAGACTGGCGACACGCGGAGGTGGTGGTCTTTTGCAAACCGGGGAGGCCGCCGGATCGCCCTGAGTCGTATCGTCCGATCTCCTTACTTAACTTTGAGGCGAAGGTTTTAGCTAAGGCCTTGGCAAAACGCCTTCTCCCCTACATTACGGACTTGGTCCACCCCGACCAGGCCGGTTTTATGCCCCATAGAGCAACACGACATAACATCCGACGTGCGCAGTTAGTGGTGGAGGCGGCGCGGGCGGCGGGTATCCCAGCGGCCCTTTTACTAGCAGACATAGATAGGGAGTTTGACTCCCTGAGCTGGCAGTATCTCCGGGCACTCCTTCTCCGCCTCAATTTGGGCCCGCGTTTCCTGTCCTACATTCATTTACTATATACTGATTTGACAGCGGCGGTGAGGGTAGCGGGAGCGGTGTCCGGCTCATTTCTAATAGGCAGGGGTACCCGGCAGGGATGCCCCCTCTCACCGTACCTGTTTGCTCTAGCGATGGAGCCGCTGGCGGCTTGGGTGAGAGTGGATGCACAGCTGCGTGTGGTGGATTGGGTGGGGGGCCCGTCCGACAGAATTGCGCTTTATGCGGACGATGTCCTTTTCTTTCTTACGGACCTGAACAGATCTGGTCCTAGAGTCCTGGAGATCATGCGCATCTTCGGCGAGGTGTCCGGTCTCACGTTCAATGTGCAGAAATCGAAATTGTGGGTCCTGGGAGGTGGAGACGCCCTGGGTCCTTGGGCTTCGGCCCTCCAGGTGGCGGCGGGAGGCCTGAAATATCTCGGAGTCTTTCTGACTGATGTGCCGGGAGTCTCGTGGACCCGCAATGTGCTCCCCGTGTGGGATAAAATACGGTCGGATATGCAAATATGGTCCAGGATGCCCCTTAATCTCTATGGACGCTCGGCCATCTTTAAGATAGTAGCTCTGCCCCGTATCCTGTACCAACTACAGAACCACCCGTATCCTATTTTGCCGCAGTGGTTTCGACAAGTGAACTCGGCTTTGGGTCGGTTCTTGTGGACAGGGGGGGCAGTGAGGGTGGCACTCCGCAACTGCTTCCTCTCGACATATTGTGGGGGGCTGGCTACATCAGACGTCCAGTCTTATTACCAAGCGTCACACCTGCTGGTCCTCAATGACTGGTGGTATGGGGATCATGGCGACCCGACCTATGCCCTGGAGAGATACCTGATGGACCCGCACACGCTCCATACAGCCTTATACTCGGCGGCCCTCCGGAGAAGACTCCCGGCGGTCACCCAGACGGTATTTCGGGTGTGGCGCGAGGCGCTCAGATGCATGGGATGGTGGAACAGGCTGACGGGGGATACCCCGCTGTGGCACAATGGGAGATTGCCGGCTCTAGCTTCCCTGCGTGGCTTTGAGGGCTGGGACGCTATCGGCGTCTCGGCGCTGGGCCACGTCATGAAGGGTTCGGTCCTCAAATCCTTTCAGGCTCTGCGAGACGAATATGATATGCCTCAGTCTCAATTTTTTCGATACCTACAGCTCCGACACGCCCTGACCCCCGCTATAGCGGACTTGACCTCTCTACCGGAGTTCAGCCCCCTGGAAGCTAAACCATTCATGGGGTAATTGGAAACCAAAAAAATCTCTAGCATATATCAGACGTTGGTTACCCACTGTTCCCCGTCCCTTGATAAACTGCGACTGGTGTGGGAGGGAGTGGGAGAAGTTGGCCTGATATGCAGTGCTCACTATTCTAGTGATCACTATGTATCAGTCCAAACAACCCTTATTGATGTTTGGTTGTAAGTCAACCTGATAGACCAGCTATCCTAGTAGCATGGACACGTGCAGTCTTTAGGCTAAACTCTAGAGGGCGTGTTAAGCCAGCTGTTTTACCATCACATTTACCCCTTGAACACCAAGTGAAAGGACACCACACAAGTTGTTATGAAAATAAAAGGATATTTATTTATAACAAGTCTACCCTGATCTCTTTATGAGTCAGGGAGCTAAGCAAATAACAAAACTCTTATGAAAATACTTAAAGTCGCACAATTTACACAAATGCCCGAGGGGCACAAAAACCATATACACAAGAAGTGGAATGCGAAATTACTAGCAGGTAAGTACTACTCTCATAGACTTTAGAAACGCTAGGCCTAAAATGCTGAACCCTTAGATTAGAAGCAGGAGGCCTAGGGACGTCGTGTGCAGAGTGGGAACTCTCACGCGTAAGGCGGGAAAAAGTCTATGAGGCTAGTAAAAGCAAAGTTAGTGTTCTCGGGCGAACCCGACTAAGTAGAGCTGAAACGACAAAGGATCCTGACACTTAGATAGTTAGACTATGCTGGAGCACCGAAATGCTCAGGTTACCTAGCCCAGGGGCTGCGGCTGCATAGGGCTGAAAAGACGTCGGAGATCCTCGTTGCAGTCTATGGAGCCTGAAGAAAGAAGTTGCTGGCAGGTGACCAGTGAAGAAGTTTGTGGTGATCCAAGCCTGGATCGATGAAGATGAAGACCTGTAAGTGTTGTGTATTTCTATAGGTTCTGAATCGATCCCCCTATTCCTGACCCTATTCTGGTTAAACTTACTAGCTAGTTAACTAACAGTCAGCCCATGAGGCAAGAAATCCCCCATGATGCAGATACCGTTATCTGACGCAGTCACACTACGGCACAGGAACGTGTTATCTGATTAGGTCATAACGCTTGAGATCTAATTAGACAAGCGATATTCCTCCAGCCCCTGATAAGGCATACGACGTTCTCATAACAAATCAAACCTATGACAACCTGGATAATCCGTGCGGCCATTGTTTTGATTTCACAGAGAACTTTAGTAAAGAATGTGCTAACGAGCAAGTCGTATGACATCTTTATTGACGTACCTATGTCCATCCTTACGTCAATCCCGGCACCTTTAAGGTATAAATATTGCCGACCTTGCCCTATGCAAAACACACGCGTGGTGACAAGACGGAGCAGCCATACTTGCCGAAGCAGAGAGCCGAAGCAGACCCCGCAGGCAGCAGCCCCGCCTTCCTGACGCGCTGAGAGACGCGCTGCTATCTCAAGCCGAGAGACCCAGCACCGGCGCTTCTGGGCAGCCCTCGCAGGCAGCCTGGAATATCGAGAGCAGAGAAAGAGATACCATTCCTCATTCATCCTAAATTCCAGGTACAGAACTGAATAACCCCTCCTAGAGAATTCTTTAGTTATTCACTTGGCAAAAACAAACTTAACTTAAACTGTAACTTTCTATTCCCGCCCACGTATTAGACTTAGGTCAGGTACACGGGGTAGGCGTATTTAGAAACACCAGTTGAGTACGTTTAGTCAAATGTATATGTGTATGTAAATATATTTTAATCATTTTAAACATCATATGGCTCAGAAACCATATCAATGTTTTTACAGTATTATTTTATACTATTGCTTCTAATGTATGCACTTTACTTAACTATAAGTATCGCAATAATATCGATCCATTTCTCTTGTACGAGAAAAGAGACTGATCAATAAATAACATCTTTTATTGAACACGCCCGTCTCTTCCTTTTCTCTACATTCTGATGAGACTAAGAATGCACGTACTGACTGAGTAAAATAATTGCCTTGTGCTCACACGACTCTTGAGATTGACTCTTGATTAGGGGAGAGCAAAGTTGTCATGTTCTATGGTTGTCAGAAACTAAATCCCTTCTTGTCTAATCAGGGAAGTTAATCCTTCCTTGAACATTCGAGAAAGTTTCTAGCGAACTCTGAGCTTAGCTGGCAAACCCAAAAATTAAGTCTAGTATCGACAGTAGTAGACCTAGTTAACGTCTGGCCTAGGCCTTTACTGCTGTAGGTACTATTCCAATGCGCAGAGCCTATTGGGAAAATAGGAGCTACACTACATGGCGCCCAACGCGTTTGGAAAGGGCGATAAAACTAACGTAAGACATTTAGAGTAACTCAGTCGTGCTTTCTCACTCAGACCCCTTTTCCCAAATACTCCAAAGACGTCTGGAGTGGGTGAAAGGTTATAATATCCTCCAAAACCTCGCAGGAGGGAACTCCTATGTATGGTTCTTGGTCTAGTCAACGTTGAAGGATAAAACAGTTCCAAAATATTGTGCACCTAATCTCTGTTTCCATAAAGAAACCTGATCTGCAAATAAAAATAATACCATCCTGTCAGTAAAATGGGAGACAGTGATGGAGAAAGAGAGGCAATTAGATTAGCTACTGAAATAGCAGATGCTGATGCTACCATGCAAGCAGCAGACGCAGATATAATACTCATTCCGGTCATTAAAAGGAGATCTATAACCTTAAAACTTATAGAAAATGGACTGACACCTAGAGGTGGCACAGTCATATTCGTAATCGAGGCACACGAATATCGGCAGACAGAGGTATACTATACATGGATACATTTTCCAGCAGCTAATACTATAACAAAGTACTTCCACTATTACAAAGTAGAGGAACCTCCTAATGAGTACACTCCTTTCGAGGAGGTGGAAGTACCACTCAAATTCCAAGAGCATTTGCTCTTATTTGATGGCGCCCTAAAACATAATAATCACATTACAAGGCTCGGTCCTTTAGGAAGACCAGGAGCAACGTGGCCGGTCTTAGCCGGATACACACCATATCCAGACATCGAAAGAATGCCTGCAGCAGAGCTGTTAATACAGCTAAAACAACTACTAAAAATTCACAGACAATTAGTTCAGTATGTAATGCGGACTTCAACAATTCAGCCAGCGATTAAACTTCCACAGCTGACCCCTCACCAGGGGAACACAAATAAAATTACACCACAGAACATCCAATCCTGCCTAGGTAAAGTTCCAGCTAAACGGGAACAGATACCATTCTGGTTGGCACAGAAAATTACCCAAATAGAGGCGGTGTTTCCTGACACCACCCCGCTGGAAAAACACAGGATTCTGACTATATGTCTCCCAATGGGAATCGCACCACACATTGAGGACTGTGACACTTGGGGTACAGTCTTTGCTTCCATCTACACAAAAACGCACGGTGTTCCATCCATTTCGGTAATACCAGATGTGCTAAAACAAATTCAAGATGAATATGGTCCAGAACCTGCTTTAACTCTTGGTATGAAATTACTAAAAGACTTCAAGCAGGTCTTGGCTATATTACTAGCCAACATAAAGGGTGAAGCAGCAAACGTGGCGATCCGCCAGAGGTTAAAAGAGACAGATATAGCAGACCAACCAGCTGAAATTGCCAGAATCATAGAAAAATCCTATGAAGAACTAGGCAGAGATAGTCTAGGTGGAATACCAGTAAAACCGCAACTGACTACAAGTCCAGAAAAAATGTTTTTTAATAATAATAATAATTCACCAAAAAAGAACTGGGATGGAAACAAACAATCTAATCCAAAAGAAAAGAAATTCCAGTCCAGAGGAAGGTCTCCTAGGCGAAGAGAGAAATCTCCAAACCCGAGACAAAGGTCACCTCAGAGTGAACCCTCTGGGAATAGATATAACCTTAGAAATAGGGATAATATTAAAAAACCTGATAGATATCAAGACATTGATACACGTCCCTCTCAATCTTTTCAGAATTCCTCGCAGAAATCGGAAAGAAGAGGACGATCAGAAGAGCACGCCAAGTCCAAAGACAAGGAACCTGCTCAACTGAAAAAGAAATCACAATTTCCAAAAAAGAAGGTAGCCAGTATCAAGGTAGTTAACAATGCCGAGAATACTGAGGACACAACTGAAAAACGGAGAATGGGCTCAGACAATGCTAGACAGCGCAGCAGAGGTGAGCATAGCTCGCAAAGTCCTTATGGATCATCTGGAGACAGTGGACACGAATGAATACCTTCAAGTGGAAACTGCAGATACCAGAGTTAGCAAGCCCCACAAAATATACGAGATAACATTACGTATAGAGGGAGATAAGACTAGGAAAATAAGGGGACTATTTTGGGATAACCTATCCAAAGGCTATGACATCCTTCTAGCTGAAAAAGACTGGCCACCAGAGTTTGTCAGGGAGTGCCCTCATGGCGAAGAAGTAATTATGCCTGCCTTCTCGAATCAAATACCGATTCATAAAAAATATACACTTGCTAGAAAGTGGGCAGTGGCCTTAGCACCTGCTTTATATAAAAATCATGTAGGATGGGATGAGGATTCTCCTCCTCACAAAATCCAGTTAAAATCACAACCAACTGCACAAAGGCAGTACCCAATTAAGCAAGAAGCTAAAAAACAAGTAAATGAAATACTAGATCAGCTAGAATACCAGGGGGTGATTGAAACTTGCACCTCACAAATGAACAATCCTTTGTTTCCGGTCTCCAAACCAGACAATTCGTACCGTCTAGTTTTGGATTACCGACACCTTAACACATGTTGCAAAACTTTTGCAGTGCAAAACTCACACAGTGCTGCACTAATGAATAACATAGTGCGCAAAAAATACAAAACAACCTTGGACATCTCCAACGGATTCTTTTGTCAAAACATAGCACCAGAGAGCAGATATTTAACTGCATTCTCAGTAAATGGCACTCAAAAACAATTCTGTCGGTTAGCCCAGGGGTACAAGAACAGCCCGGGGGTATTCTCAGCGAGAGTAACAGAATTACTACAACTATATGATGATGAAGCATTATCTTATGTCGATGACATTTACTTAACAGATGATGACTTGGAGACTCACTTGAAAAGAGTGAACACCATAATACTTGGTTTCGCTGCAGAGGGTTACAAATTCAACTTCAAAAAGTCCAGAATTGCCCATCTGACGGTCCTATTCTTAGGATATGAGTTATCAAGTGAAGGCAAAAGCCTGGCAGACAATTTCCTAGAGAAATGTGCCGTAATCCAAGCTCCTAAAACACTAAAAAACCTACAGTCAATTCTAGGCTTCCTAAATTTCGGAAGAACATATATTGCAAATTACGCAGAAAGGGTCAAACCCCTTTATGATCTAATTAAACCAGACTTTAAAAGATCCAGTTGGACTCAAGCACACACAGAAATTTTGAGATCCTTACAAACAGACATGCTAATTAAAACAAAATTAGAAACCCGTGATAATACACGCAACCTTGTGATCCGAGTCATCCCAGGAAGATGCGGATTCACATACCTAACCTCTAATGAGGGAGATAAGGTACCAATTGCATTTAAATCGCACTTGTACACTAAGGCTGAAATGAAATTTAGCCCAACGGAAAAAATTCTTACAGCAACACAGACAGCTATAGCAAAAGAACGAGCCCTGGCACAAGGTAAACGAATAATAATCGTGACACCAATACCAGCCTTAGAGGCGGTAACAAAGGCAAGCATTCCAAATGCGAAAGCACTCCATCCGAGATGGATACAATGGGCGAACTCTCTTGCTGCAACAGACGTGGTGTACGAATTTGATCCTTACTTAAAAACACAAGAATTTCTACAATATGAATTCGAATGTCCTCTGCCAACCGAAATTCTGCCTCTAGACCAATACGGCTGTATAATATATACAGACGGATCAGCACAACCCGCAGTAGGGGGTAAACAAGCTTACAGTGCTGCGTGCGCGATTGTTAAAGGTCGTTGGCACGAAGGGAAATTTAAACCAACCCTCACTAAAACACAATCTCTAGGAGATTGTACAGCTCAGCGAGCTGAATTACTAGCATTCAAGATGGCGCTTGAAAATACCGATCGAGAATTCCCCACACTCATAGTGTGCGATTCGTATTATTGCGTTCAATCTTACAATGAATACTTGCAGATCTGGCTTCAAAATGGTTTCAAGGATGCGAAAGGAGGCACAATCAAGCATAAAATGCTATGGGAACAAGTAGCTCTTTTACAAAAAGAACTACCAAAGACTCACGTGATACATACACTGAGTCATCAACGTGATGGCGTTCACGTTGCAGGGAATTCATTGGCTGATGAGGCCGCGAAGGCAGCTGTGCAAACGGCTTCCGTAGCTGCCATCACCCGGTCAAAAACAAAAATAGACAGCGAAATATTACAAGCTGTCAGCGCTTCTGAAAAGGATTCGATAGAACCACTCCCTAAAGGCTTTCCATTAAAGTACTCATACATAACAGATGAAAACAATGTTCCTTTTGCTCAAATCCCTGGAGTGGGGGATAGGGCAATTCCAAACATGGAACACAGATTAGGACTAATAATAGCGGCACACGAAGGGCTTGCTTCTACCCATGCTGGCGTCTCAGCCACAGTATCATTATTAAAACAGAGATACTGGTGGCCGCAAATGAGAAGACAAACAAGGAACTATGTTCTAGCATGTGAAATATGTCAAAAAATGAAAGTATCAACGGTGAGACGTCCAGCACAGACGCCCCTTCTAATCTCGGATAAACCATTAGCCTGTGTTTATCTAGACCACTGTGGTCCCTTACAAAGGGACGGTAACTATAAATATATCTTGGTCGCAGTGGACTCATGCACGAGATTCATATGGATGTGGCCCCAGCGAACGGCTGACGCCAGAACTGTTATAAAAGATTTGCGGGTCTTTATCGGCACATACGCAATTGGCATTCTGCATTCGGACAATGGTCCTGCTTTTAGCTCTAGGGCTTATAAGGAGGCCATGGTCAGCATGGGCGTGCAATTGCGGTACTCTTGTCCATTTCACCCTGAGGGGAACGGAATTGTTGAAAGAAAAAACCGTGACATAAAGCAATCTATAACGGCAAAGGTATTAGGTTCGGGAGCTGGGTGGGTCAAACATCTAATAAGTGTCCAACGTAGTCTAAATAACTTGCCAAGAAATTCTCTGAAGGGATTCAGTCCGTACGAATTATTATTCGGAACTAGGATGTTGATCTCTGACCTTGATAGTCAGACTTCAGTGGTAACAGAAAAAAGCTTTGATGTCAAAGACCGTTTGGCTATTTTGCAGGACTTAAACAAAACAAGAAAAGACCTGAGCAACATACAGTTGAAAGAACAGCCAACAACCACTGAAGAATCACCACCTGTCCCAGCAAGACCTGTCTGGATTCCAAAAGTCGGGGATCTAGTCAGGGAGAAGATCGCGGTAAAGAAGGAATTTGGGCCTTCTTACAGAAAAGCAGTTCCTGTCTTGTCTGTCAACGGGACAAGATCAGTTGTACTACCGCCACTTGTTGGAAAAAAGGAGAACCGAGTTGTATCCATCGACCTGGTAAAACCACAACATGTGGCCGATAACCAACGGTAGGCCAAGTGGACTCCCAATAAGTAGCAGAACACCAAGGTTTGCTACCAGTACAGAGGTCCTATCAAAGAGGCTCATCACATTCGAAACGCCTACAGAAGAACAACAAGGACTATGCAACAATGCAATAGAACTAAGACCTCTGAAAACCCAAATAAAGACATTTAGCAGAGACACACCAATCTATACAGAAGTACCAAGTGAAAATGCAAGAAACAAAAATCCTGAACCAATTGGAACAATTGACAGAACTGCATCCGGTTACTTCATCAACTTCGATGATTCCTCCGACGGTTTCAGCGAACAAAAGACACAGCCATCATCAAAATCCTTTAAAGACAAAGCGAAGGAACTTTTGAAACAACTAAAAGAATCATATCTGATTTCTCCATGGATTGAATTTTGGGTGGGTTTTGGTGCATTTATCCTCATACTTTGGCTCATCATGGTATTTACCTTGGGACGCTTCATTGAGGGAAAATATGCTAAAATGGACACAGCAAGTCAGAACATCAACTTGATCCTCAAACCACACATCTTCACACGTCGAGAAACGAGAACTTTCTTCAGAACTTTCTTCAGCCAACTTCACAGCAATTCCAATACCTGGTGGGGTAGCCTGGGACAACACTGACTATGAAATTTATGGTCCGGTCGAGATCCTGAAATATCCACACCAAATTAAGATCTCTTTGAGTGACTTTGCAAAACCAAACTCATTTGCTGATGATTGGGACTTTGAAAGTATTAACAATATGATGTCTGACTTAGTAATGTCTGCTAAATTTACAAAACATGATTATTTGCAGGGTTCTACAAATTATGACAGCATGTACTGCTATAACCATTATGTTAACCATTTCGTGCATAAATCTGCACAACCTAGAAATGTTTTAAGTTATAATCAATGGGAACATTGTGCTACACCTCCAAAAGGGAGCTCTAGAACCGTTTATGACAAATATTCATATTTTTCAGGTTTTAACATAACTAATGCTGAAACATTTTATTACAAATTGTCAAACAAGACAGGGATGAAAACCATGATAACCAACACAAAATTGATATATTCAGATTCTTTCTTTGAAAAAATGAATACTTTTGGATTTGATTATTGGGACAAAAATGTTGATTTGAAAAGTGTTTGGGGTACAAAAGAATGGCAAGTACAGGGTTTAGAAGCTTTGTTTAGAGCCTGCATGATCCCAGAACAAATGATATTTTTAAATGACACCGTTCAACAAACCACCTGTCTTGGCCTAGCAAAAATCAAAGATTTAAATAACCTGTCTATTCCAAAGCCAACAATGTTTAGCAATAACTCTGATATAGACATAAACCATATACTTAACCAAAACAGAACACATCCTGATTGGAAACAATGGTTGATCTGGCCCACAGATACAAATAACTGTCAAGATAGATTCCTGAATAAAACACAGGGTTTCAAAATGAACAGGCCAGACTCTAGATATCCCCAAAGACATCACCCAGGGATAATAACAGCCTACAGTGTGGGCAAATTATGCCTTCAATGGCTACAAACTTCCACACTGCCTGAAATTAAGCAACACCTAACTTTACTTACTGATGGTGCTGACTTGCGTGATTTCATACTGGGACCACGCAAACAGCGTCATAAGCGTTTCATAGCAGCCTCTGTATATGCAGCATACAATGAGGCCTGGAAGGTTACTCAAATTGAGACAGCAGAAAGAATACGGGAAATTGACCGTATTAATTTGGAAAAATCACTTTCTGTAGTGGACAATGGGTTAATGACTCTGTCCTCCAGAATTTTTTCATTGGACAGCATTGTGTCTTCAGCAATCGATATATTATCGCAAGACTTACTGTTATTACAACATGGTCAGTCACAATTGCGTTCTATTGTACAGCTTGGCTGGACGTTACAAAATCTGCGTTCAGGCTACGTGCCTTGGCGTTTAATCAACACAACGTCACTATTCCAAATCTTTAACCTTACTGATAGACAAATCGGTATGGCGCAGAAGGGTGCTGATTATACAATCTTGAGCATTGAAAAACTAGAAAGATTACCAATGACAATGTCAGAACGACCTGTCAGTGAATGGATAATCCACGGAATCATAAATATTCCAATCTCAACCTTCAGGTTTCAATACTGCCAAAAATATATACAGGCTGGCATGTACGAGAAATTGGGAAAGGGGTACCTTAAAACAACTTGGAACCTGCCCTATTCACATGCATGTGTCAGTAACAAAGGACAGAAAGTGTTTCTTAGTGGCAACAATTGTGCTATGTCACTAAGCGGCACGCTTCTGTGTAACGGTATTAGTTTGCACGGAGCCTGTGAAGGGAATTCATACAACCTTTCATGTCACCAGCAAGGCGCACCTGCAACTGAAATAGAACCATTCTTTCAAAGACTCTATAATGGGAGTTACATTCTTATTGTAGACCGCAGATGCTGTAGTCTTATGCCCGGGACTCCTTATCTCGTCACTACGACGGCGAAGGTCAAGTGCTGTGGACGTTCTTTGTTCCCCAGCTCCTTTCCAGACAGGGAGGCAAGGGCATGGCCCGGTCTGAAAATTACTTCTATTCGAATAGACACTTTAAGCAGAATGAAAACAGTGCTTCTTCAGACGCCTACAAGGCTCACGTCATCTAAAGAAACGTATGATCTACAAGTCGCAAGGACGACTGCAGAGATACATACATTATTATCAACCAATTCCCCCGTACATTTCGCGGAAATCCTGAGCGAAATCTTAAATATTTCTGATACCACTGGGGTCTCAAAGGTATTTAAGACAGTATTTTCGATGGCATTAACACCATTCAAAGCCATACTGGGTATTTTTCCAGATTTCGTCCATTCGATTTTTGGCGGACTTCCCCTGATCCTAGGACTAATTGCAGGAATCCTATTCCTGGTCCTTATTTTTCGTTATGGCAACCCATGTCACAGAACAAAATCTCACGACAATGGAAGATACGATCCTAGCCATTGGATACCGGGACCGGATATCAAAAATCCTGGGACTCTCCCGGCTTAGAGACCTAAACATGACTTGGTTTCTATCATTTCGACCAATGTGGCAAAGGTGTGTTTTACCTGTACTAAGGTGTCTGCTATGCGGAGAAGAATGCGTGTTAGACACCTGTCTGACGCTACAATCGGATGCGCCGGTGGATGCAGATACACTGTTGGTTCCTACCAAGGTTCACGCACTGTGCTGCCCTCAAAGGCTGCCAATTCTGATGACGGCATTCCTGGAATCTTCACCACTGCGATTGAAGAGTAGTGAAGTTCAAGATGAAAGCAGCATCGAACAGGTACGACCTTCTGTCAGCAATGCAAATCAGAATGTCAATGGAGACAATCATGCGCACGAATGCATGGTTACCCCTATTTCCGACTTAGAGGAACTTTCCCATGAAGCTGTTGACAGTTTTTTCGAAAGCCTGAATGATATGATGTTCTCTCCGGAACAGAAATAGAGACTTTTGAGTAAACTCGCACACGGCGTTCCCTGAATTCGGCCTTCAACTTTAAAAATAAAGTCACATGAACAATTACAATCCAGTTCACGGACAGCAACTTTTTTCAGCAAGCCCCTAAAATATTTTTCTATATATTTTTTCCCGGGACACTGATCTTCTGCTTAAAGTAAGAAACTATTCCTAGAGAACTAAGATTTCTATTTTTTTAGATACTTTATAGACTTTATATAGACTTTAGCTGCCCACTGGTATGTTCACAATAGATTTTATGTGATGAAATGGTTTCGACTTTTTTTTCTGTATAGCCATATTAAGAGCCATTTCATGTGTATTTCTCATATACCAACAAGCAATAATGCATAACAATGCGTGTTTACTTTTGCATTTAATTCATAGCTTAAGTGCATACAATATATATGACTGCAATTTTTCAGTATATTTGAAAATTTCAAAATGCATTTATGTATTTTGGGGTGGTAAGGTATACACTATACTCTATAGTATGTTGTACTATGTTATACTATGCATAGATTAGTAGATATGACCATAGTTAGCGTGGAGTGGGTGTCGTGTATTTCTATAGGTTCTGAATCGATCCCCCTATTCCTGACCCTATTCTGGTTAAACTTACTAGCTAGTTAACTAACAGTCAGCCCATGAGGCAAGAAATCCCCCATGATGCAGATACCGTTATCTGACGCAGTCACACTACGGCACAGGAACGTGTTATCTGATTAGGTCATAACGCTTGAGATCTAATTAGACAAGCGATATTCCTCCAGCCCCTGATAAGGCATACGACGTTCTCATAACAAATCAAACCTATGACAACCTGGATAATCCGTGCGGCCATTGTTTTGATTTCACAGAGAACTTTAGTAAAGAATGTGCTAACGAGCAAGTCGTATGACATCTTTATTGACGTACCTATGTCCATCCTTACGTCAATCCCGGCACCTTTAAGGTATAAATATTGCCGACCTTGCCCTATGCAAAACACACGCGTGGTGACAAGACGGAGCAGCCATACTTGCCGAAGCAGAGAGCCGAAGCAGACCCCGCAGGCAGCAGCCCCGCCTTCCTGACGCGCTGAGAGACGCGCTGCTATCTCAAGCCGAGAGACCCAGCACCGGCGCTTCTGGGCAGCCCTCGCAGGCAGCCTGGAATATCGAGAGCAGAGAAAGAGATACCATTCCTCATTCATCCTAAATTCCAGGTACAGAACTGAATAACCCCTCCTAGAGAATTCTTTAGTTATTCACTTGGCAAAAACAAACTTAACTTAAACTGTAACTTTCTATTCCCGCCCACGTATTAGACTTAGGTCAGGTACACGGGGTAGGCGTATTTAGAAACACCAGTTGAGTACGTTTAGTCAAATGTATATGTGTATGTAAATATATTTTAATCATTTTAAACATCATATGGCTCAGAAACCATATCAATGTTTTTACAGTATTATTTTATACTATTGCTTCTAATGTATGCACTTTACTTAACTATAAGTATCGCAATAATATCGATCCATTTCTCTTGTACGAGAAAAGAGACTGATCAATAAATAACATCTTTTATTGAACACGCCCGTCTCTTCCTTTTCTCTACATTCTGATGAGACTAAGAATGCACGTACTGACTGAGTAAAATAATTGCCTTGTGCTCACACGACTCTTGAGATTGACTCTTGATTAGGGGAGAGCAAAGTTGTCATGTTCTATGGTTGTCAGAAACTAAATCCCTTCTTGTCTAATCAGGGAAGTTAATCCTTCCTTGAACATTCGAGAAAGTTTCTAGCAAACTCTGAGCTTAGCTGGCAAACCCAAAAATTAAGTCTAGTATCGACAGTAGTAGACCTAGTTAACGTCTGGCCTAGGCCTTTACTGCTGTAGGTACTATTCCAATGCGCAGAGCCTATTGGGAAAATAGGAGCTACACTACATAAGCAGAGGGGACCAAGTTCTGAATCACTAGCCAGTGATTAGGTGGGCACCAGGATGGCACCGGACGAAGTCACCTCGACCAGGTGAGTGGGCGACGCTGGACTCTGCAGTCTCTTGGACCAGGAGGCGTTGTCGGCGACCAGGATGGAGGTGCGAGCTGTCCCACGGTGATATCTGCTGTTGACGTCACTGGGCCCAGGATTGGGGCAACAACTCTTGGCAAATGCAAGCCCACGCGGTGGACTCAAAATGGCGTCTGGAGTGGACCAGGAGGGTCCGGGGTGCTCCTCTGTTGGAGGGGAGCAAGGGCCAGTCTGGAGCAACCAGACCAGCGGTGTTGTCGTCGTAGTTCGTCGTCAGAAGGGCCACTAGCCAACGGGCAAGTGACCTGGACAACGCGGTGAGCAGCAAAGAGCAGAAGGGCCCCACGCAGATCTCGTGGATGCAAGGGGGCTGGACTTCGGTGCTGGAGCTGCTCAAGGTTGGGGCTTCTCGGACCCCAAAGCACTCACGTGAGGATCCCTCAGTAGTCGTGCTGGGCAAGCGTCGTGCAGTCTTGAAGATGGCCGGTCCCTCGAGGTCTCATCACACCCACGGATCTCAGCTGGGCTGATGATGTAGGTAGAGGTCAGAGGTGCCAGGGAAGCCAGTTCTCGTCGAGCTGGGCAGTCTTGATCCGGAGGAGAGACTTACAGCAGACCGCGATGCTTGGATGGTGCCTGCTGCTGCAGGGTGACTACTCCTTAGTCACAAGGGAGAAATCTTGAGAAGAGTCTTGAGTTCCTTTCGGGGAAAGTAGTTTCAGGATTCAAAGATGATCTAATTTGGAAGGGGGCCTGCTCCTACCTTTATCCTGCAAAAGGGGGCTGGCACGCGTCTAAGTCCTGCCCTATGGGTGGGACTAGGAGGGGGGTGGTTACACCCCTCTCCCCTGCCGGACTTTCCCCAGCTCAGGGGCTGGTGTGCCCCTGGAACTGGTTCAGACCGGCCTATGCATAGTGAGCACCGGGGTGCCACTTGCAGTCCCCTTCCTCTATAGCCCTGCCTACCTGGGATACACAAAATCCTGTCTGGGACGGTGCTGGCACCGCCCCTGGCAGGAAACCCTTTGTCCTTGCCTCCCGTGCTGGGAGGACTCCCAGCAGCAGGAGGGCAGACTTGTGTCTCGGTGGCAGCATCCATTTTGTGGAGCTGAGGCTATGTTCGACTTTAACCGGGGTTACAGGTTACCAACATGTCTTCTCCCTCTAGAGGGGTGGAATGCTACCCCCGTCGCCAGAACTGGCGAGGGGGTAGTATTCCAAAGCGTATGACACCTTACACAACATGTTTAGATAATGTCAGACCAAAGTTACCATAACCGCGAGGATTATAAGGCACTTAAGAGTATATGGTCTGACGCTATCATGGAAACGGCTAAGGGATAGATCCCGAAAACCGCAGACAGGCTCAGCTCATGCCAGAGCACCATCTCACATGATTCCAAGCACTCTGCCTTCAGGATTGTTAAGGCCTGCCATAGGAGTGACTGATAGGAGATCTGTGTGTCCATTTAGGTTTAGATATAGGTATACTATATCTAAAGCAAAGGGTGATTACACCACCTTGCTCCCAGCTGTCAAGCAGCCAGTTGTGTCAGTTTTGGATGGCCAGCCAGGGGTGGCATAATACATGCTTCAACCCCTGGTAGGCCCTGGGTACACCTATGCCCTGGATACCTAAGGTATACTGTACAGGGACTGATAAGGGGACTCGGTATCCAATCAGATATGTACCTAGGGTACATGGAATCCATTTTAACAGAGAGAGCAGGGGGCCTGGGGGCCTGAATAGCAGGGCCCCAGGTCAACTAAGTCAGAAAACCAGCAAAACACCAGGCAAAAAGTTGGGGGTAACCATAGTCAGGGATCTACCGTCCTACATAACCCCCCCCCCCCAAACGAAAGGAGATAAGGCTATCCTTGACAGGTAAGCCTATATTGCCTAAGTGGCCAAATAAGGAAGTACCAGCACTGGCATGGTTACCCCTTATCTCATGGTCCACTAAGCAATCCCTCACCCCAAGGGTATCTGAGGGTCTCCACCATAGGGAATCTCTACCTGTGGTGTGTTTTGGCAAAGTAAAAGGCTGGTACTGGGATGGAGTACTGAAGTGAGACTCCACTAATGTTGGGCTCAACTTCCTCCAATCACCATCTACCATGTGTGCCTTTCTTTCCAGGACTGAGTTGCTGTGAGCTCTCAGGGTCAACCTCTGGCTACCTAAAGCTGGAGGCTGGGTCCCTCTGTTTGGCTTACTGGAGGGTCAGGTCAGGTCTGGGGCCCTCAGGTCCCAAGTTTGGCTGTGCCCAACAGTGTCCATCTGTGGGAGGTCCCTAACTAATTTTAAGGGGGATCCCTCAGGAGTGTGTTTTATTTTCACTTGGCTAGGTCTGCTAGCTTCAGTGCCCTTAATCTGCTGATTGGGAGATTCTTTTGGACAGGGGGCCCCATGGGGTCCAACACTGGCCTCCCTGACCTCTACAGCCCTGGGCTGACTGAGGCAGGGTAGAGAGGGGCAGGTTACCTGCTCCGGACTGGGTCCCACCTTGGAAGGGTCCACTGACACCAGAGGCTCTGCCAGGCTGGGCCTGACTACCTCTGGGGCAGTTTCTTCACAAGGGGTCAGATCAGTTCCCTGAGGAGGCTGACCCTTTCCTAAAGTCTGGTGGGAGGGAGATTTCTCTTCCTCCTCAATGCTCTCTGTCTGAGTGGAGTGATCCATGGTTTCAGTCTTCACAACACTATTATCTGTCTGAGTTTGAGCTGTGGCCATCACAACTCCACCAGTCTTTTCAGGAGGGGACTCAGTTTGGGTATGGGCTGTGACCATCACAGCCCTGCTAACCTTTTCTGGGAAGGAAGCTGTCTGAGATTGGGCTGTGACTGGCACAGCCCTCCTGACCTGTTCAGGGAGGACATCTTGGACTGGGGCTGTGGCTATCACTGCCCCACTAACCTTACCATGGAGGTTCACCATTTTCAAATGGGTTTCTTGCTCTACCTCAGCCCAGGCTGAGATCTCTAAATCATTCCCCAGTAGGCAATCTACAGGCAAGTTTGATGACACTGCCACTCTCTTGGGGCCAGTGACACCTCCCCAGCTGAGATTTACCACTGCTATGGGATGATCTCTCTGCACTCCATCAATGTTGGTTACCTGGTATGTGGCTCCAGGAAAAAGTTGCCTTGAGGGGACTAGGCTCTCAGTCACCATGGTGATGCTAGCCCCTGTATCTCTATAGGCCTCAACTTTTATACCATTGATGAGGGGCTCCTGTCTGTACTTGCTCAAAGTGTTGGGACAAGCAGTGAAATTGGCAAACCCCATGCCATTTTCGCAGACAAGAGTATATAAGTCAGGGGACCTGGTTAGGCCAGAGTCCCCATGAACTCCCAAAGTAAATGCACCCAAATTCTGGGGGGCACTCCCACCACTTGGGGGATTACTACTAGTAGTAACAGGTGGCTTGGAAGTGTTACTTGGGGGTATGTTTTCCTTATTGGGGTTCTCTTTGGGCAACTGATGTCAGTTTTCCAATGACCCACCTGCTTGCAGGTTTGGCAATAAGGTTTCTTTTGGGTATTGGAAGGATTCTGGGACCCACCCCCTTCAGAGGATTTTTGGGGCCCTGTTGTGGTTTGATCTGAAGATTTATTCCCACCCTTCTCTTGAGGCTTGGTTGATTCCTTCTTTTGGTCACCACCTTGGTTCTTAGGCCTAACCCTGGTTCTGACCCATTTGTCTGCCCTCTTACCCAATTCCTATGGAGAGGTCAGATCAGAGTCTACCAGGTGCTGGTGTAATAACTGGTTCTGACAATTATTTAAGACTTGCTCTCTCATAATTAGATTATACAATCCTTTGAAATCAGTAACCTTACTACCCAGTAGCCAGCCTTCAAAAGCCTTAGTGGCACAATCAACGAAGTCAGCCCAATCCTGAGACTGAGTTTTCTGGGTGTCTCTGAACATCAACCTGTACTGTTCAGTGGTTAGGCCAAACCCATCAACCAGTGTATTCTTCAGGACTTGGTAATTGTTAGCATCCTCAACTCTAGTAGTGAGGAGCTTATCTCTACCTTTGCCTTCAAAGGAGAGCCACAGTATAGCTGCCCACTGACTTTGGGGGATGCACTGGACAGTGCAGGCCCTCTCCAAAGCAGCCATCCATTTGTGGATGTCATCCCCTTGTTTAAAGGGGGGCACTATCTTACTCAGGTGTTTAGTATCTAAACTCCTTTCTTTATCTCTAGGGAGATTGCTGCCACCAGTGGGAACTGTCCCACACATCTGCTGCTCTCTAGCAAAGGCAAGCTTTTCTTTGGCCAGGGCAAGTTCTTCCCTTTCAATCCTTAGATTGGCCTGTTTCATCCTTGCTTCATGTTCTCTTCTCTGAGGGGAAGTCAATCTCCACTGGGGAGAAATCCTTCTCCTCTGAGAGGAGGCATTAGAGTGCAGAGATCTATTGGAGTCCCTAGAAGGAGATCTATCTCTCCTAACTCCAAGGTTAGGCCTCATTAGGGTCAGTACTGGGGGTCCCCCAGATCCTTCCCTAAGTAGGTCTAAGTTGGCCCTAGTAAGTCTGCTGACTAGTTCAGGCCTGTTGTCTGCCTCATCCCCAGAGGGTTCCTCTTATTCCTCCTCCTCAACTGCTTTGTCAGTGTCAAGGAGGTCTGGATCACCAAGGGTGCCCTCTAAGGCTGGCATATTCCTATCTGTATGATAAGCTTTCCTAGCATCATATGTCTCTAAAAGACCTATCAGAAAGGGAATTGTGGGGTTAGACCCCTGTTTCAGTTTCCTGGAGGTACACACTTGTCTCATCTCCTGGAAACTGAGAGCTGCATATCTTGAGATGACCTGTGGAGGGTCACTAGCCACTAGGGGAGTCTCTGAAGACTCTCCATGGGTAGACATGCTTTTCTAGTGAGGTGTAAGTGGTGCACTTACCTACACTATTTGTTTGCCTACTGATCCCTTGCTAAGAGTTGTAGTCCGGGTGTGCTAAGCCCTGTTGAACTACAACAGTTGGTTCAGTAGAACTCAGAGTATTCTAAGCTAAGTTATATGTACCTTGGTACTTATGTGATCTTTCAAATGATATTCTTAGGATACGTGTGGTAAAACAACAGGTAGCTCAAATCCCAACCGCTGCTCACCAATGTGAGAAGTTGGCCTGATATGCAGTGCTCACTATTCTAGTGATCACTATGTATCAGTCCAAACAACCCTTATTGATGTTTGGTTGTAAGTCAACCTGATAGACCAGCTATCCTAGTAGCATGGACACGTGCAGTCTTTAGGCTAAACTCTAGAGGGCGTGTTAAGCCAGCTGTTTTACCATCACATTTACCCCTTGAACACCAAGTGAAAGGACACCACACAAGTTGTTATGAAAATAAAAGGATATTTATTTATAACAAGTCTACCCTGATCTCTTTATGAGTCAGGGAGCTAAGCACATAACAAAACTCTTATGAAAATACTTAAAGTCGCACAATTTACACAAATGCCCGAGGGGCACGAAAAACCATATACACAAGAAGTGGAATGCGAAATTACTAGCAGGTAAGTACTACTCTCATAGACTTTAGAAACGCTAGGCCTAAAATGCTGAACCCTTAGATTAGAAGCAGGAGGCCTAGGGACGTCGTGTGCAGAGTGGGAACTCTCACGCGTAAGGCGGGAAAAAGTCTATGGAGGCTAGTAAAAGCAAAGTTAGTGTTCTCGGGCGAACCCGACTAAGTAGAGCTGAAACGACAAAGGATCCTGACACTTAGATAGTTAGACTATGCTGGAGCACCGAAATGCTCAGGTTACCTAGCCCAGGGGCTGCGGCTGCATAGGGCTGAAAAGACGTCGGAGATCCTCGTTGCAGTCTATGGAGCCTGAAGAAAGAAGTTGCTGGCAGGCGACCAGTGAAGAAGTTCGTGGTGATCCAAGCCTGGATCAATGAAGATGAAGACCTGTAAGCAGAGGGGACCAAGTTCTGAATCACTAGCCAGTGATTAGGTGGGCACCAGGATGGCACCGGACGAAGTCACCTCGACCAGGTGAGTGGGCGACGCTGGACTCTGCAGTCTCTCGGACCAGGAGGCGTTGTCGGCGACCAGGATGGAGGTGCGAGCTGTCCCACGGTGATATCTGCTGTTAACGTCGCTGGGCCCAGGATTGGGGCAACAACTCTTGGCAAATGCAAGCCCACGCGGTGGACTCAAAATGGCGTCTGGAGTGGACCAGGAGGGTCCGGGGTGCTCCTCTGTTGGAGGGGAGCAAGGGCCAGTCTGCAGCAACCAGACCAGCGGTGTTGTCGTCGTAGTTCGTCGTCAGAAGGGCCGCTAGCCAACGGGCAAGTGACCTGGACAACGCGGTGAGCAGCAAAGAGCAGAAGGGCCCCACGCAGATCTCGTGGATGCAAGGGGGCTGGACTTCGGTGCTGGAGCTGCTCAGGGTTGGGGCTTCTCGGACCCCAAAGCACTCACGTGAGGATCCCTCAGTAGTCGTGCTGGGCAAGCGTCGTGCAGTCTTGAAGATGGCCGGTCCCTCGAGGTCTCGTCACACCCACGGATCTCAGCTGGGCTGATGATGTAGGTAGAGGTCAGAGGTGCCAGGGAAGCCGGTTCTCGTCGAGCTGGGCAGTCTTGATCTGGAGGAGAGATTTACAGCAGACCGCGATGCTTGGATGGTGCGTGCTGCTGCAGGGTGACTACTCCTTAGTCACAAGGGAGAAGTCTTGAGTTCCTTTCGGGGAAAGTAGTTTCAGGATTCAAAGATGATCTAATTTGGAAGGGGGCCTGCTCCTACCTTTATCCTGCAAAAGGGGGCTGGCACGCGTCTAAGTCCTCCCTATGGGTGGGACTAGGAGGGGGGTGGTTACACCCCTCTCCCCTGCCGGACTTTCCCCAGCTCAGGGGCTGGTGTGCCCCTGGAACTGGTTCAGACCGGCCTATGCATAGTGAGCACCGGGGTGCCACTTGCAGTCACCTTCCTCTATAGCCCTGCCTACCTGGGATACACAAAATCCTGTCTGGGATGGTGCTGGCACCGCCCCTGGCAGGAAACCCTTTGTCCTTGCCTCCCGCGCTGGGAGGACTCCCAGCAGCAGGAGGGCAGACTTGTGTCTCGGTGGCAGCATCCATTTTGTGGAGCTGAGGCTATGTTCGACTTTAACCGGGGTTACAGGTTACCAACATGTCTTCTCCCTCTAGAGGGGTGGAATGCTACCCCCGTCGCCAGAACTGGCGAGGGGGTAGTATTCCAAAGCATATGACACCTTACACAACATGTTTAGATAATGTCAGACCAAAGTTACCATAACCGCGAGGATTATAAGGCACTTAAGAGTATATGGTCTGACGCTATCATAGAAACGGCTACGGGATAGATCCCGAAAGCCGCAGACAGGCTCAGCTCATGCCAGAGCACCATCTCACATGATTCCAAGCACTCTGCCTTCAGGATTGTTAAGGCCTGCCATAGGAGTGACTGATAGGAGATCTGTGTGTCCATTTAGGTTTAGATATAGGTATACTATATCTAAAGCAAAGGGTGATTACACCACCTTGCTCCCAGCTGTCAAGCAGCCAGTTGTGTCAGTTTTGGATGGCCAGCCAGGGGTGGCATAATACATGCTTCAACCCCTGGTAGGCCCTGGGTACACTTATGCCCTGGATACCTAAGGTATACTGTACAGGGACTGATAAGGGGACTCAGTATCCAATCAGATATGTACCTAGGGTACATGGAATCCATTTTAACAGAGAGAGCAGGGGGCCTGGGGGCCTGAATAGCAGGGCCCCAGGTCAACTAAGTCAGAAAACCAGCAAAACACCAGGCAAAAAGTTGGGGGTAACCATAGTCAGGGATCTACCTTCCTACAGGGAGAACTAGGGAGGTTGGAGGAGGAGGACTGGAGAGAAGCCCTGGAGGCCCCCAGGGGGGCTGCGATTGCGATGCGCTTGCGCTTTATTCAATTTAAGTACCTCCATAGGGCATATTACACGAGGGAACGACTGTGGAAGGCGGGGCTGATAGCCTTCCCGGAGTGCCTGCGATGTGGAAGTGAGACGGGTTCCTTTATTCATACAGTGTGGGAGTGTGTGAGACTGCAGAGATTCTGGACCGGAGTGTGGGATTGCCTGGAGGAGGTGCTGGGCTGGGAGCTTCCCCGTTCACCGAAGTTGGGCCTCCTGCATGTTATGGAACAAGTGGGGGGGAATGTATATAAACGTCATCTGCTCCTATTGGGCCTCGTCGTGGCCAAAAGAGATATCGCCGGGGCCTGGAAGGCACCTAGAGCCCCGTTGCTGGAAGTATGGAAATGGGGCTTGGACTATAATATGGGATTGGAACGCCCAATATTTGAGGCTAGGGGGTGCCCTACAAAACATTTTAAGGTCTGGAAGAAGTGGGCGGACTACCGGGGCCTACTGCTGGACCCCCCGGCGCCTCGGGCCACCGACATAGATCACGCCCTACCTGACTCTGGGTGAAGTGGTACACATGCAGCTCTTCTAATTGCTAAGCTCCTCTTGATGGACACTGTAGACACCGTGCGGGGAAGTGGGAGGGCACCGGGTGGGTTAGCGGAGGGTGGGACACGGGGCGAATGTTGACTGAATGTATTTGAACAAGATCCTTTTATGAGCACACTGCCTCTCTGATTCTTAGGGAGCGGTGATCTATTTCCTGTATTCTGTCAGCTTATAAAATGTAATAAAATCTTATTCTGAAAAAAAAATCGTGGCATCCCTCCTCCTGTAGGTTCCCGGTCGCTGTTTTCCAAGATACGGTGATTTATGGACTGACTGACTGCTTTGCTGACAATATTTGTAATATGCATTATCCCCCTTCTTGTGGCACGTATACTGCATATTTTAAACTATTTCGTGTCTCTGTCAGATCTTATTGTGGACGAGTACAAAAGAGTGAGCTAAAGGGTGTGTCTTGTTACCTCGATTCCTGAGAGATCTAGGAGTGTTGTGTTCTGGGGTGTCTAATCATTTGCTTCTCTGTGAGTGAGTAGGAGAGCAAGTGAGACACTATAGCTAGTTAGTCCTGGGTTTGTGGGTACTAAGGTGTTGGGAAGTATCAGTCCCTATACACCAAGGACTCATTTCCTGTGCATAGTTCTGTATTTGTGCAGAATCCCTACAACACGACGCCACCAACGATTGGTCTGGTATTTATTCACAAGACCCCTGAGTAGTGCTTGTGCTTGTCCACAATCCCCTCACACTAGTTTCCAGAGACATCCGTGGTGTGAGGGCTTAACCTCCTGTATTTTTTTTATATGTTTTTCAAGCTTGAAATTAAAAAGGTTTTTCTTTCTCTACTGACCCGCTTTCGCGCTGCCGTCCTATTAATTTGTTATTCTGCTTTTATTATGGCAGCCGCAGTTACAGCCCATTTGACTCAACATGGAGTCCCTTATGCGGAGGCTGATATTATTTTTGTTTTCGAGGCGGATGTAGATCATTGCTTCGAGGTTTTCTATACTTGGATTACATTTCCAGCTGTGGATCGGAATGATAATTTGTTTAATGAATATACTGCAGCCGCAGTCACACAGAATTATCGGCCTTACAGTTTAATTGAAAGTCTGTTGACAGCCTGGGAGCATACCATATGGTTTAATGGCGCCCTTCATCACTCTGTATCTGTGGTCTGTTTAGGCCCCTTATCAGTTGATGGGGCCACATGGATGGTTTTACACCACATCCAAATTATCTTAATGCTCCTGTTCCAGAGCTACGTCATTTACACACTTCGTTGATTCATATACATAGAGCTGTCATTCAGTTCATGTCTCGTAACATTCAAGTGGCTCCGGCTGGAGCCGCTGCTCAACCACCGGGACATGGTGGTGGTCTTGTTATAAGTCCCATCATGATTAATTCAGTGATGGGCAAATGGCCTCAGAATAGGGAGGATTTTCCTTACTAGCTTGCAGAAAAATTTGGGCAACTCAAAGCAGTTTTTCCCTATACTACACCTGTTGAGAATCCTTACAATGAGTTTACCGAGTGGTACTGTTCCCACTTTAGCTGATTGTCCACCTGGGGGAGTGTGTTTACTGCAGTGTATAGGCTGTGCTTTGGCACTCCCTCCATGAGCGTTGTGTTGAGCGTTTTAAAGAAGGTTCAAGATGAACACGGGGCTGGTCCAGCCCTGGAATTGGGGATGAGATTAGTGGGCATGTTCCCTATTGTCTCCGATATGATTTAGGCCAATCTCAAAGGTGAAGCAGTTAGCTTGCAAGAACGTCAATGCCTTTCGGCGGTGGCGGAAATTGATGGGCAGCGGCAGTTACTGATCATTATTGTGGATGTATAAACATCATTTGGTCGCAGTAGTTTGGGAGTAAGACTTTATACTCGGGTACAAAAGAAACCCCCACAGGACAAGGAGGGTTGTCCAGTCTTTCCTAAGAAAGCATGGAATAAAAATCAGCTCAGCAAAAGCAGAAGCCTAGTTTGGGTTCACCAGTACCGGATGCTTCTGAACGTAGCTATGATTTGCGTGACAGCTCTAAAATTAAAACACAGAGGGGCGTGGCTTGGAAAGCAACCAAGATGGCCGCATAGTGCCGCGGCTCCCGTGAGGTTTCTCGGTAGGCCCCGTAAATCCGTCCATCATCATCATCGGTCAATTAGCCATCCCCAGTGACAGCATCGGACAGTCGCTAAGCTCCGGAGTCGAGGGGTGGGTCCCTCTTCCCTCTCTGACGTCCGGGAGTGGTGCTGCAGCGGCCTGCGCGTGAGGGCCTGCTGAGGCCCCGGCCTCGCGTGATCGGCGGACCAGTGGAGGAACTCCAAGGGCGGGAACGGCTGAAATTGAGTGGCGGCGAGGCCCGATTGGACTGAGGAGGCTGTGCCTGGAGGCTGTACAGTGGGATACCTCTCTCCCCCCCTCTGAAGGAGAACATTGAGGTCGACTGCCCGCTCTGGGCTGGTGGAGCAGGGGCGAGATCACCCGGTGTGAAGAGGCGTGTGGACGGGTCGGAGCACGGTTGCCATCTGCGTCCCGGCAGGCTGGACAAGCGCCGTATGTTGGGGACCCAGTGGGGGACCACGTTGGGCAGCGAGTGGAGGCGGGTGACAACGCCGGGCAAGCAGGAACACATACGGTCACTGAGGACACCGCTGTAATTGAGGAGCCTTGGAGGAGTACGCTGATGGATACATGAGCGACAGTGGAGGTGTGAGGCTCTATCGGCGAGGCATGGTGAGGAGGCGGTCGGAGAGCGTCGATACGCCGGAACTGTAGGAGGGTGTCAGATCCCCATGCAGGACTGACTGGCCCTTGTGGAGTCCGCACCAAGAAGGTATGGTGCGGTGGGGAGTGAGGTACATGCGGTTCCACTTGTGAGGAGGCCAGAGTTCGACTGGGAAGCTAATTTAGGGGTCCCGCTTTGATCCGCCGGGCCACCCTCTTGAGAGAGCATCGCAGTGACTGACGGTTGGTCACCGCGTGGCGGAGGAGTACCCCGGTGTGGGAGCAGGCGGCGGGCGGCGTTTCCTGGGATCCAGTGGGCAGTGTTGAGCCAGCGATGAAGCCCAAGAAGTCCATGACGACGCAGACTAATACTATGGACAACTATACAGTCACGCCGAGTGAGGGGCTGGGGGCCCATCCAAGGAACACAGCGGTTCCTCAAGAGCCTTTATTGTCCTCCTTAATGCAGGCCATCCAGACTCTGGGTACCACGCTGGAGTCGAAGATAGATAAAATGTCCATTGAACTGACACTGCAGAGAGCAGACTTAAACAAGACTTCGGAAATGGCCACTCAGAACGCCTCCGATATTACGGAACTCCAGAACACCACTAAACAGTTACTGCAGCAGGTCCAGCGACTCACACATCAACAGAAGCTGGTGGCGGCCTGGCTGGAGGATCAGGAAGGAAGGGCCCGAAGAAATAACATAAGGGTGGTGGGGGTGCCGGAGAAAATGGAAGGGCCGAGCGTGGACTTATTTCTGGAGGATCTCATTCTGAACCACCTTAAGCCAAAACGATTGTCCAAATTCTTCGTTATTGAGCGGGCACACAGGGCGCTGGTCCCGCCGCCGCGCCCCGGAGCCCCACCACGGACAATCATCGCGCGGATCCTCCATTATAGAGACAGGGACGCCATCCTGCAGGCGGCCCGTCAACATGGCAACCTCCGTATTGACAACGCCACCATTAGACTTTTACCTGACTTCACGCTCTAGGTCCAACAGGAGCGTCGGTCGTTCGATGGAGTTAAAAAGGAACTTCGCGATCACGGAATCAATTACATGATGTTCTTCCCAGCACACCTCAAGATCATGGAGAACGGGAAATCTTTCTTCTTCACATCGCCAGAGGAGGTCCATGGATGGCTGGAAGAGCGTGGGCGAGCAGCGGGAGGTCCCAGGCGTGAGGGTAGCTGGAGGAACACGGCACCCCGGTCTCCGACTTCATCGGTGGGATGTATTGGACGAGATAGGCGACGGCAGGGTGATCAGCGACCACCGGGTGGTGCCAGAGCTCGGAGCCTGTCGGCGTCGCCAGAACTGGGGTGACTGGACTGAGACTGTAGTGATGGAGTGTACGTCGGCTGGGAACACGTAATGTACATTGGCGTTTTTATGTATGGACACACTGAGACATTGATGGGTTGGAGAATTGTGGTACTAGGGGTTGGCCCCTGGGGGAAGGGTGTGAGAGGACAAAAAGTTAGGCATATAGTCTTTTGCTGTCTGAATGCTTCGGAGGGAGGGAGCCCGGGGTCTCTTTCATGAAGTTTAGATGCTGCACATGGGACGTTTCCCCCGTCACAACTTATGGGGAGGTGGCTAATGTACTCTGGCGGGGGACCGGACGAGACCTCGGGTGGAGGATTTGGTTGTAGAGCTCATCCCCTTAGTTTTTCGTTGGTAAGGCTACAGGCGCTCTACTTGTTGAGGGATGTCAGGCCATGTTGGCCGGCGTAGCAGGGTAGCAGGGAGGGGGGAAGGTATGGGGGCATGGGGGGAAGGGTCCTTGTTTATGTTTTGCATGTTTGTTCCTATGCTGTAGGCAAGTTTTGGCTCCATTAGTGCTATCGGTGGGTAGGCGGGTGGTGGGCGGCGGGGGGTTCAATGGCCATCCATCGCAATTGGTATGTTGAATGACCGTGAAGCAGACACCAGGGATAAAGCAGATTAATATAGTGTCCTGGAATGTAAATGGCCTACAGAACAAGATCAAGCGCACCACAGAGCTACAATACCTTCGTAGGAATGCCCCAGACATTGTTCTCCTCCAGGAGACGCACCTGTTGGGGAACCACTGTAAGGCCCTTGACAGGGTTGGATACACCCTACGCGCACATGCTGGTTTTACCACGGGTTCCAGGGGAGTGGGGATCCTCATTAGGAACTCCTTCCCGCTAACTCTAGGGCGATGTTGGTTAGACCTCCTGGGGTACTTTGCAGCGCTGACGGTACAGTGGGAGGGTAGGAGGTTAAACTTGTGTTCCCTTTACATCCCCCCGAAATTACACAGCACTACTCTGCCAGACATTGGGAAGCTACTCTTGGACATGCCCGTGGGGACACTGATCTTGGGGGGTTATATGAACGATGTCATGGCAAGGGACCTGGATAGGTCGCACACTCTACCGGCCAGGGGGGGACTGAGCCACCTTCAGGATTTTGTGCAAGCTCTGGGCCTGGTGGATCTATGGAGGGCCCTTACCCGCAAGTTCGGCAATACACGCATATTTCGGCGGCCCATGGCTCGGGGTCCCGGATCGACTATTTATTTACACAGACGGGCTGCATGGGCCTCTTTCGGGGGGGCATCATAAAGCCAGGGTGATTTCTGACCACTCCCCGGTGGGGGTACAGTTGTTGGGTCCAAGGAGAGATTGGAATATGCCCCCCAGGCTGGATACTTTCCTGTTTAAAGATCAGGAGTGTCAGGAGAAGTTCCGGGAGAGGGTAGATCAGTATTTTGCAGAGAATGTGGGCTCGGTTAGCTCCCCTGGCATAGTTTGGGAGGCGTACAAGACAGTGGCCAGAGAGTTTGTGCAGGCGGAGGTGGGTCGGAGGCGCAAGGAAAAGCATGCCCAGATTGACAAGATAGAACTGGAACTCCAGGTCATAGAGGAGGAAAGGGGGCAGACACAGGAACAGGAGCAGAATAGGCTCCACAGGGCACAGCTCCTGGGGAAAGAACTGAGGAATATCCTTTCTGAACAGGCGAGATCACGGGCAATTGCCACCCAGCGACGAGTGTACGATCTGGGGTATAAGGCTAACAAGATGATCGCCTGGCTGGAGAAGCGAGATAGGGATCGCAGCTGGGTGCCAAGAATAGAGTTACCAGATGGGACAGTGCGCGGTACCAGCTCCGAAATAGCGGAAGAATTTGCGCTATACTATGAGGGGGTGTATCGGTCGCCGGTGGCCGGGGGTGAGCAGGAGTGTCGTAGCTTTCTGGACTCGTTGCAATTGCCCACGCTGGATCAAGCAGACAGGGACATTCTGGACTCCGCTATTACGATCAGGGAAGTGGAGGAGGCCATGGGGGACTTGCAGAAGGGAAAGGCACCGGGACCCAATGGGTTCCAGGCGTAGGCGTTCGGATGTGTCTCGAGTAGAACTGCACCTCACCTACTTCTCATGTTTAACGAGGTAAAGCAAGTGGGGCGGTTGGCAAGGGATCTGCGGTCGGCAACGATTGTGGTCATACATAAGGCGGGCAAACCACGGGAATTGTGCAGTTCCTACAGGCCCATCTCCCTCCTTAACTACGAAACCAAAATTCTAGGGAAGATTCTAGCCACAAGACTAGGTGCGGTTATCCAGTCTCTGGTTCACCCCGATCAGTCGGGCTGTATGCCGCATAGAAATACGCGGCTTAATCTACGGCGACTGTTTGGAGTTATTCAGACGGTGGTCGGGCGTCCTGGGGTGCCGGCGGCCCTGTTATCCCTTGATGCCCATATGGCTTTTGACAGTGTGGAATGCAGTATATCTATGTGGTCCTGGAAAGACTTGGCTTTCGGGACAGTTTCCAGTACTGGGTAAAGTTGCTGTATACGGACCCGCTTGCGAGGGTTCGAGTCAATGGTGCTCTTTCAAGAGAGTTCCGGCTGGGGCGGGGCATGAGGCAGGGATGTCCCCTTTCTCCAACCCTCTTCGCCTTGGCGCTGGAAACATTGGCTCACTGGATTCGGACGGACCCAGGGGTCTGGGGCATTGATTTAGGTGGAGGTTGGGAGGAACGGATATCACTCTATGCCGATGATATCTTATTGTATGTGCAGCGGCCGGCTATCTCTATTCAGAGGCTGATGGACGTTCAGGGAGTACTCTGGATACCGCGTCAATTGGGACAAGTCTCTGGGGCATACCATAGTGGGGCCACAGCGGCAGCTAACTGAGGATTGCAGGGGTCTAGTTTGGCGAGAGGTCTTCCGGTATCTGGGTCACGACATCGGCCACGGAGTTTCTTCGATTGAATGTGTCGGCGCAACTGGAACGGCTTCACGGAGATGTGGAACACTGGAGGACTCTTCCACTCTCACTGATGGGGCGCGCTGTTTTTTTTAAGATGATGTCCCTCCCTCGGCTGTTGTACATCTTGCAGAGCTCGCCCTTTCCCGTCATAGATCAGATCTTCAGAACGATAGATTCGGAACAGCGCTCCTTATTGTGGAGTGGTGGCAGTCCAAGGATTGCGCTTCGGAAACTGCAACGGGGGCCACATGAGGGAGGATTAGCGGTCCCAGACATCCGCCTATACTACTGGGCGGCGCAACTGGTCAATATCAATGGATGGGTATTTGCCCCCCAGGAGGAGCCGGCATACAGGGTAGACCGCATGGTCCTCGGTGATGGTAACTATTTGGCGGCTCTTTATTCTAAGGGTAGGAGCACTCGGGCCTTGCCGCCTCAAACGGCAGTGGTGGTGGGGGTGTGGAAGCGAGCGACGAAGCTACTGGGCTGGGAGGCAAAACTCTCAGAGCACACGCCATTATGGGCTGGCAATTTCCTCCCAGGGGTGGCGAAACTGAGGGGTCCGCGCCGGTGGAGTTTGATCGGTATTGAGGTGCTGGGGGATGTGTGGAAGGGGGAGACATGGTGGACTTTGGGACCCTGCAGGCGAACTTTGAAATGGGAAACGGGGAATTTTTACACTATCAATAACTGAGGCACGCCATATACACACACATGAGCCAGGGTGACCAACTACCTGAATACGCCCCACTTGAAGATAGGCTGCTGCTGGACCCCATGATTGATAAAACTATTTCACTCACTTATAAAAAGCTTATAAACAACCTCCCGGACCCACTGAGGCCCCTGCGGGAAAAGTGGGAATCGGATATTGGGCTATTGGAAGAGGACGATTGGGGTGAAGCCCTGCAGTGTCCCCGAGAGGAGGCGATTCGCGCCAGATTCAGACTGGTTCAGTTGCGTATTCTGCACAGGTCATATACTCCACGTACGGTGCAGTATAGGATGGGATGCGTCTCTTCAAGATTTTGTCTATGGGGATGTGGAAAGGAAGGCACTTTCTTCCATATTTTATGGGAGTGCACCAAAATTCGGGCATACTGGGTCAGACTGACGGGCGTAATGGAGGAGGTGGTGGGGGCAGAGGTACCGCTGGAGGCCCGCTGGCACGTCCTGGGGTGACGGGTGACGTCACATGGCCAAAATGGGACAAGACATGGCTGGCCCTGGCAAGTATGGTGGCAAAGAGAAATATAGCGAGGTTATGGGGGAGGGATTTGTTACCAACGGTGGAAGAGTGGGAGAGGGATTTAGATTGGTGTCAGAGGGCGGAGAAGGTTATTTATCAAAGTCGGGCATGCCCCAAGAAATGGGAGAAAATATGGGCGGCATGGAGGAGGTATAGGGGGGACTGGATGGATGCCCAAGCTGGGTCTGCACTGCACTGAAGGGGTATATGCTAATTGACACTGTACATCCTATATGGCTCGCTGTGGTGGGGTTGGGTTGTGTCCAACAGCCCCGCTGAGCTTTATGTTTTGTTGCAGCAGACGAGTGTGTTTTGGAAGGGGTGGGGACGGATAGGGTGGGAGGGGATGGCTGATTGTCTAGTGGAGTTCTTAGTCAGAGGTATTGGCATTGCCTCAGTTGTTGCATGAGGGTGTCGTCAGGGGTTTGATCATGTATGAAGGCCAATCTGGGTATTGGAGGGGTTGTTATGGTCAATCTTGGTTTACATTTGTCAGTGGACCACCGATGCTAACTGATATGTACAGTTTTGGAGCTGTTTTCATAATAAAAAGATTTCCCCCCAAAATAAATTCAAACACAGAGAGGTTCCAGGTTCCTGATCCTTGTTAGATCAACAGTTGGGAGGGGCGGATGTCCGGATCACAGAGAAGGTGAGTCCACGCAACCAAGACGTGACCCACAGCGCCAGATTTACATAAAAGCCAAACCGGAGGGACCACCTCAATACGGTGTCTCATTTCAGAAGAAAAAATGAGAACCCTGCTCCTTGATTGGAGATGGGCAGTAACATTCCTCGACATCGCGGCGGAAGTAACCATAGTGCGGGAGGCACTCTGCCAGTGTCTGGAGGTGAAAGCAACTGATACGTTCATTACAGTAAAAACAGCCGACATACAAGTTGCACCCCCTGTTCAGCTTTATGAAATAGGCCTCCAAGGTGAAGGTGATATTAAAATGCACAATTAAGGCAGGCGTTTTGGGACAACCTTACTTCTTCCTATGATATTTTGTTGGCGGAGTTTGATTGGCATCCCCCATTTGTTCTGGCTTCTTCTAGAAGGACAGATGTTACTCTCCCTAGTTTCTCGAGTTATGTCTCGGGGAGGCAAAACAAGCATATGCAGAGGAGTGGGCGCTAGCACTTGTACCAGCTGTGTATCGTAATCAGGTGGGTTGGGATATGGAGTCCACAGCACATGAGATTCCTTTGCGATCAATGCCACAACCCCAGCCACAACATCCAATTAAACGTGAAGCAAAACCTTCCATCACTGAAATCTTGACCTAATTGGAATATCAGGGTGTAATTGAACCCTGTTTTTCATCCATGAATAATCCTCTTTTTCTGATATCGAAACTGGATGATTCGTATAGTATAGCTTTGGATTACCGTCATTTGGACAGTCGTGTCCGTACCTTTGCGGTAGAGAACACCCATAGCTCTGTGTTAGTCGATACCATTGTTCGTAAAAAATGTTAAACAACTCTTGATAGCTCAAATGGATATTACAGTCACAATGTAGCTTCTGATAGCCGTGACTAGACCAGATTCGGCGCCCTTGGCAATCACAAAAGGTATTCTCGTTTGCTTTGGAGTATAAGAATAGTCTTGGTGCTTTTGCTGCACGTATAGTGTCTCTTTTGCATGACATTGACCCTGAGGCTTTTTCTTACGTTGATCACATCTATTTGTCGGATGATGAATTGATACCACATCTTGTACATGTGGATCACATCAGAATGTCTTTTGCTGACTTGGGATACATATTCAACTTTGCCAAGTCGCATATAGCATGTTTAGCAGTTCTTTTTCTGGGTTACAAACTCACCAATGTAGGTAGGGGTTGGCCCCCCACTTTCTGGAGAAATGTGCTCAATTGCAACCTCCTTCCACTAAAAAGTTACAATCTTTGCTGGGTTTCGTGAATTTCAGGAGGACACTCATTCCTGATTATGCCCAGAGTATCAAACCACTTTACTCTATGATACAACCTTTTTCTCTGCTTCCTGTTGGCTTCCGGAACATAGCGCGATTCTTCGGTCCCTGCAGTCTGATCTGCTCGCAAATAACTTCTTCATAACACGTGACAATTCTGCAAATTTGGTCATAAGGATTGAACCAGGCGCATTATGTGTCACTTACTCGACATTAATGAGGGGGACACGGTCTCCATTGCATATAAATCTCATTTGTACACTGAGGCGAGATGTGTTTCTCTCTCACTGAAAAAAATTTCACAGCTGTCCAGATGACGATTCTGAAAGAATGCGCTCTGGCTCAGGGTAAACTCATTCATACCTGCTTTAGAAGCGGTTACGAAGGCTCGTGTACCGAACTCTAAAGCCTTGCATCCACGTTGGATTCAATGGGCTAGCTCTTTGACATCGGCTGATGTCAACTTCATCTTTGACCCGTCTTTGCAGACACAGGAGTTTTTACGCTATTAACATGTTCACCCACCTTCTCTTTCTTTACTTCCTCTTAATCACTACCAATGCATTGTTTACACTGATGGATCTGCGCAGCCAGCCGTTGGTTCTAAACACGCTTATTCGGCGGCATGCGCAATAGTTGCATGAAAAATAGTAGATGGGGATTTAAAATCCTCTTCGGTGCACACATAGTCCCTTGGTGACTGCATGGCTCAATTGGCGGAGCTACGTGCTTTGGTTTTGGCTCTTGAATTTGCTGATCCACCGGTTCCTACACTTATAGTGTGCAATTAGTTTTACTGTGTACAGTCCTTCAATGACAACTTATTCTTTTGGAAACAAAATTATTTCTGTGATTCTAAAGGTAGCGCAATTAAGCATAAAACGATTTGGGTTCGTGTGGCCACTTTTAAGGAATGTTTACCACTTACACATATCCATACTTTGGGCCATCAATGTGTGGGAGAACATTCTGTTGGTAATTCGCTGGCTGATGAGGCAGCCAAATCTGAAGTTGCAACTTGTTCTGTAGCAGTGGTCACTAGGTCCATTGCTAAAATTGATGATAATATTTTAGCAGCTATTGCTGCTACGAAGTAGGCAACAGAGTTTCCCCAAGGTTTTCCTTCAATGTATACTTACCACTTCCATTTGTAACTATTCCGTCTGTTGGGAATTAGCTGATTCCCAACGAGGACCGCTTACTTTCTTTGATCATTGCCGCACATGAAGGCGTGACTTCTGCACATGCTGGTGTGAATGCGACTGTTTCCCTTTTACAGCAGCATTTTTGGTGGCGTGGTTTATGTCAACAGGCATGTAAATATCTTCTTTCTTGTGATATTTTTCAACAAATTAAGACTTCTACTGTTGCGTGCCCACCACATACTCGGCTTTACATCTCTAATCAGCCGTTTGGCTATATTTATCTTGATCACTGTGGTCCGTTGACTTCTGATACTATTTTTAAACACATCTTAGTTGCAGTGGAATCATGCACTAGATTCCTTTGGCCTCAACGTAGTGCTGTCGCTCGAACTGTCATTAAAGATTTGCAGGTCTTTGTCGGGACATTTGCTTGTGGCACCGTCCATTCCGACCAAGGTCCTGCGTTTGCCTCCAAGGCTTACCGGGAGGCGATGAAGTTTCTGGGGGTGCAGGTGCAATATTCCTCTCCATACTAACCCAAGGGCAATTCAGTTGTGGAGTAGATGAACCGTGGCTTAAGGCAATATTTGATAGCTAGAGTCTTAGGTACTGGCAGGGGTTGGCTAACTCATTTGTACGGAGTCCAACGTGCACTAAATAATCTCCCTAGAAGATCTATGGGTGGGCTGACCCATAGGAAATGCTCTTTGGCATTAAAATGTTTGTGCCAGACCTTGATAGTCTAGACGTTGTGGCTGCAGCCGCAACATTTGACATAGATAATCATTGTGCTATGTTACAGGATCTACAAAAAGCTTGTGATACACAAGCAAAAGCCCAGTTGCCCTCTTCAACAGATCCATTTATGCGGATTCCTGTTTCTGGCTCGCTTCCTAAAGTTGGAAATCTGGTCTGTGAAAAGATGGAGAACGAAAAAGAATTTGGTCCATCCTACCGTGCACCAGTCAGAGTCCTTGGTTTGAACAGCAACCGCACTGTGATCCTGCATCCTTAACACAGTCGTAAGGAGAATCGTTACATTTCAATCAAACATGTCAAGTTACACCATATGGTGGATACTGAATAGTATGCCTCAAAGCATTCCACGTCGAGATCTTCCGCTGAACCCAATGGTCTCTGGTTCTTCGAATACTCCCCAACAATTACAAGGGGAGATGGAGACTTCAATTGATTTATTACAAGTATTTCCTTCTACATCTACAGCAGCGGATATTGAGTATGATTCTCCTCCAGTTGAAGTCATAACTGACATTCCTGAGAGTACCGTACCTGAAACATCTGATGCAGCACATCCATTGTTGTTTCAACTTGGGTCCAGTGGTTATTATATGGATCGTAATAGCTTTTCCTCTGGCACATCTTCCACATCATCTTCTGTGCAGGAGACCCCTACCTGTACCAGTGTCTTCTTCTCCAGGTTCAAAAAGACTTACTTGGTTGCACCCTGGACATATATTTGGATGGTGTTTACGATGATATTCCTGTTCATATGGATCGGATTTGTGGCTGTGTTTTACCTACTCATTAAAGGCCATTATTTACCTGAACGCTCTGCTGTGAACTTTGTTGATGGAGTTCTAGCCCCTCATACATTGTCCCACATAATGAAAAGAGACCAAGCCTTTGTTACTATATCATCATTCCCTGCTGTTGATTGCATCATCTGGGATAAAGTTGCATTCGATATCCATGGCTCAACGGAAATTTTGAACATTCCATACGTCGTCTGCGTTTCCTTGGGAGATGTGGTTTTGCCTGACATCCATTCTGATGACTGGGAGGTTCATGCCGTTCATTCATTATTCTCTGATTTAAAATATTATACTGTATTTAACATTGAAGATTTGTATTCAAATTCGGCTAATTACATAGATTTATTTTGTTATCAACATTATGGCCATCATTTCTTACACAAGACAAAAACACAAACACCCTTTTTTAATTATACCCAATGGGAGCATTGCCCAACACCATTACAGGGAAGTTTGAAGACCCAACAAAGTAAATTAGTATATTTTATAGTTACAATCTACCTGGCCCACAGTCCTATTTTTACAAATTGAAGATGCCGCCCCAAACAAAATTTATGTTAACACAAACTAAACTGGTTTACTCCATGTCCTTCAGGAATGAGTTGTTTGTGAAGGGTTACTAGCATTAGAAGGACACAATTGATTTAAAATCCATTTGAGGTACTAAAGATTGGCAAGTGCAGGGCACAGAAGCTTTGCATCATGCATGTTTGATACCGTCTCAAATGTTATTTTTAAATGACACCGTACAACAGACTACTTATTTGGATTTAGCAACGACCAAAAATCAAAATATGCCCTAAATTCCATCGTTAGCTGCATACGATACATAGCAAAAACGTACCAACAATACAATTGAAGACTTAGAGGTCTTATTTTAAAATGGCACACTTAAGTCTTACAATATTGATCCCTTGGGATGGTTAGTGTGGCAGATGACTTTAAATGCATGTCAATTACTTTTTCTGAATTCAACAAAGGGTTTTACACAAAGTAGACCCGATCCACGTTTCCCACATTTTCATACAGTGACCTCATATTCCAGGGGTAAATTATGTCAGCAATGGTTTGAACATTCCACACTGTCATCTGTGAAACAACACCATTCTCATTTATCAGGTGACATTGATTTAAATGATTTTCTTTTAGGTCTGAATGCCCCTCGAACTAAACGTTTTATTTATTCCGCATATTATGAAATTTGGAAACTGTCTCAGATGGAAGCTGCAGTGCGCGTCCGTCAAATTGATCAGGCAAATTTGGAAAAAGTTCTTGCAGTTGTAGATAACCGCATTAATACACTGTCTTCCCGTATATATACTTTAGATAATATTGTGTCATCTGTCATTGATATTGTACAACGTTAAGTGTCTGTTTTGTGTCATGGTCAAAATCAGTTACATTCTGTAATGCAGTTTTCTTGGACATTGCAAACACTCAAAAATGGAAAAGTGCCATGGGATTATTTGAATGCTACTGAACTGTTTTTACCATTTAATTTGACTGATAAACAGAAATGAATGTCCATGAAGGATGTCACATAACATTATTACATATTTAACAATTAGAACAGTTACCGTTTTCGGTGGCTGAGACTGATTTAGCTGTGTGGTTAATACATGGAGTTATTTCACTGCCTATCTCACTTTTTCAGTTCCTAGCGTGCCTGAAACATTACCCGATTGGTAGATATGAGCCCCTCTGCAATAATTTTATTCACAAATTGTGGTCTTTACCTTTCGCTTACAGATGTCAACGCTCGTAAAAAGAAGTTTTCCTTACAGGGGATGACTGTGCTTCCACAGTAGAACATTCCCTAGTCTGTAAACAAGTTAAGCGTCACGGTGCCTCTAACGTTTTGGCCCCTAATCTGGCTTGTTTTTTTAAAGGTACCCCTGTCCCGGCCATTATTCCCGCATTAACTTTGCTTTCTAACAGTAGTTATCTTATTTTGAATAACCACGATTGCTGTGGTTATGAGAGCTGGCATCACATATATAGTAACAGTTTCTCAAAGAGTTACATGTTGCAGCAATGTCCTATTTCCATCCCCGCATGGGATTGTAGATAGTTCGCTTTGGCCTTAGATTTTGCCTTTGAAAACAGATTTTAATAAACAAAGCAGACTCAAAGCCTTATTGTTTCAATCAAAGAAGGGGTATGAGAGGCAACATGTATAAACAGTAAATGAACAGGTGTGAGTTAGTGAAAAAACGACACCACTTTGTTGTTTCCAGCCTTAGTGTGTCTTTTTTCTAGAAATGCTGGATTTTTCATAGAAGCACAGCCAACGCGTTTCGCCCAAACATGTGCTTCTTCTGGGCTGTAATATCATACAACATGTACATGTTTGGCATTTCAACCAGTGAAAAATTTGTAGTATGCATATATAAGTGAGAATTGGTCTCAAATACCCGTGCAGGTAGAGCAAAAAGGAATGGAGGAGTTAAGGCCGGAATTGGATCAACAAGGGAAGAAAGTCATAGTGAAAGAGAACAGTGAGAATAAAGTCAGGTACCAGTAGTTGTGTGAGAACACACAGAAAGGAAGGGGAATTGAACAGCGTGGATTGGTCGTGTCATTTTGGTTCAGAGCCATTGGTCGCACCTCCACAGTGAGAAACCAGGTACACCAGTAGGCTGGTCAAAGTGAGAGTTTAAGTGGGGGTATTGTTTGGGGCGTGGCTACGAGCCGAGCATGGCGGACGCGATTTGAGCTCGCTCCGTCCCATGCCTTGAAAACGAGCTGATTATCCTGGGAGCCCTGACTCGAGCTGGCGCCAACTCTCGCCTGATTGCCTCCGGTCCTCCCCGGGTGTCGGCGACTGTGCCTGTGGTGACACTCTGTGCCCGGAGACGGGATGAAGAACGACGGAGCCTGTGTGGCCTAGAGGGCACGACACTGGAAGAGATGATCGCTGCCGGTGGGCGGAGGACTACACGGATCGAGGAGAAGAACGGGGGCGGAGACGTGAGTCTGTGAAGGGGGTGCGGAGAGGAGCTGTGGGTCCCTGCTACCCTGAGAGGGCCAGAGTGGACGAAGCCGTGGGGTCCGGCTCCGGGGATCGACGTTACCAAGTGTGAGCGCCATTTTGTGTTGCCAGGGCCTGGATGATGGCCTAAATGGGAATCATTGATCGCCCGTAGCCGCCTACCTAGCTGAATATATGGCAGAGTAAGCCCTGCGGGGGCAGTCTGGCAGGGGCTGGAAGGAGACACGGTACATCCGTAAGAAATCGGGACCTGCTTCTTATACCCACATAAGGAGCACGCAATGCTGAACTGCTACGCACTATAATCGGGCCACATTGAGGGACGCCTGTGTGGGAGAGTACGCGCTGCTGTGGTGCCGGGACCAACCTTGGGACCACCTGCGGTCTATATTGCTGTGGGCTACATACACTTGGGCTGTGTGGTGCCGGTACCTGAGATATTGACCCTCCTGTGCAGGCTTTGGTTGATGTGGTGAGGCACTGACGCTGTCCTGTTGGGATTGTGACACCAGTCTGGTTGGAGGAGTTAGGGGCACCCCACACACGCAGACATGGGTAGGAACAGGCCCAAATCCCAGGATCCTGCGACGGATGCAGACCACCGCTCCGCTGGCTCAGAAGACCCGCTGGCCTCGTCCAATGTGGAACTTGTCCCGCCAACGAGCAAAGACACGCAGGAAGCCAAATTGGACTTGATTTTGATAGAAATACGAGCTTCAAGAGAAGCATTGGAATCCAGAATGGACGCCATGGCGACGGGCATGTCACTCCTGAGGGCGGACCACAACAACCTGGCGGAAAAGGTGAAGGAGCACAAACTGGCGTTAAATTACTTAATCCCGCAATCCTCTGAGCACTCTTCGAAACTGGAGACTTTGGAACACCAGCTAAAGTCACTACAAGATAAAGTGGATGAGGCAGAAGGATGCTCCCGAAGAAACAACGTCCGCATTTTGGGTATGCCGGAGCGCAGCGAGGGGAGAAATCCCATGCAATTTGTGGAGGATTGGATAAGAAAGATGGTGGGCGCCACGGACCTCACTCCTTTGTACAGTGTGGAACGTGCGCACAGAATCCCAGCGAGACCACCGCGGTCGGGAGCCCCTCCACGACCTCTGATTGCGAGATTGCTACATTATAAGGACAGGGATTCGGTACTACGGGCAGCCAGGGAGAAAGCTCCCCTGAAATTCGAAAATACACAGATATCTGTTTACCCGGACTTTACCCAGGCAGAAGAGCAGGGCATCGTTCCTGGGAGTGAAACGTAAGCTTAGAGAACACAATGTGAGCAATGTGGTCCCCAGATTCCAGCGTCAGTCGCCGCGGCCAGGGCGACTGACGCTGGAATCTGGGGACCACGGTTCGATCCCCGGCTCCGGCGGCAGGTTAGCCCAGCACCATGCGACTCTGGGCAATAGCTCGCTTAATCTTCCCGACGGCCCCCAGCGCCTAGAGACCCTTACGGGTGATTGTGCGCTTTACAAATGTGGACTTTATATGCACTGCTCTTCCCAGCCCGCCTAAAAATCATGCACGGACCCTAGCCTTATTTTTTCGACTCTCCTGAAGAGGCGCTGGAATGGATGGAGGTGACGCTCTCGCCGCTGAACACGCAGGACCCGCTGGCGGAGGATCCGAAAGAGGGGACACCTACAATAGACGAAGACCGCCCCCCACACGAGACGACGCTCTGGAGACGACAGCTGCGAAAGGACAGAGAACACCGGGCCGCCTACGCTCCAGTAAGATGGTGTCCCTACTTACAATGGACGCTCTGACGGAACACGACGCGAGTGGCGAAATGGACAGGGGTGGCGGGTCGGACTCCCGCAGATAACTGTCAGGTTCAATCTCCAGCGCGCAGTTGTTTCCTAAAATTACTGCGCAGGAGGTGAACGATCTTTGACTGTATTTGGTGAAGGCAACTGATGGCAATGTATGCATATAATGTGTAATGGCGGGGGTGGATTTGTCGAGGCAGGGTGCTTCATGGGCACAGGGCACCCTAATGTAACTGTACACAGCTGTTAGTGTGTGCGAGTACTCGTTCGCACCCCGTAATGCGCACGCAAGACCTTATTTGTTGTTTGGTCCCCAGTTCCGATTCAATGAGGACCTTGAAGTTAAGGGGATTAATCGTTCAAGGGCACTTAGACGAACACTCTTATGGCGATTCCTAACATGTATAAAGTCTGCACCTGGAATGTGCGAGGTATGGGCTCCGTGCATAAAAGACATAGAATACTGGCGTAGTTACACAGGAGGTACACATAGCATACCTAAAGGAGACGCACCTAGTGCCGAAAGTGTGAAACTGCATAGGAAATGGAAGGGACAACTGTTTGCCAATACCTATTCCGCGTTCTCGAGGGGGGCTGCGGTGTGGCTCAGGAACACTGTTCCATTTAAAGTTGTAGAACAGCGAATAGATGTGGAGGGTAGGTACGTGTTTGTGAAGGGGGCGTTAGACGGACTACCCGTCGTTTTTGGCTATATATATGCCCCTAACACAAATCAAGCGGCTTTCCTGGCATTGATTGGTAGAGTGCTGTCTGACTGGTCGGAATATGCTTAGGTGATAGGAGGTGATTGTAATGCAGTACTGGACATCTCCCTTGACCGGTCGCACCCCCCCTGCATGTGGTGGACAGTAGGAAGCAGGCGGAGGCACTGGATCAGTGGGCCACTGGTTGGGACCTGACTGATGTATGGAGGTACAAACACTTACTGCACAGAGAGTACACGTACTATTCCCCGCCTCATAAACTGCACACCAGAATAGATAGGATATTCTGCTCCAGGCGCTTACTGGGGGATATGGTGACTGCGGAACATATGGGTAAAACGCTCTCAGATCACAACCCAGTAGAAATTACTATGCAGTGGGGCAGGGTCCCGACTCCCATACCTACATGGCGCCTGTCACCGGAATTGTTGGAGGACCCAGATATTAGGTCTGCACTTTCTGAGGCTATTATCCAATACTTCACCTTTAATACAGGCACGGCTAGCTCTCGGCAGATTGAATGGGATGCATTTAAGGTGTCCATACGGGGAGTTGCAATGAGTACGAAGGTAGGCATGAGACACATGGTTATGGAGCGACTGAGAGAAGTAGAGGGGAGGCTGGTGATGCTTGAGTGTGAAGAGGCGGGTGTGAATGTTAAATCCACGCAACTACAGGAGGCACACATACGACATGCTGAACTACTGGAAAAGTTGAGAGTACTGGACTTTAGGGAATATACATGCGGACAACATGCACATGCAGATAGGTCAGGCCCCTTGCTAGCGAAACTGGTACGTGACGCACCTATACATACCCCCATTTTGGAGGTGCATAACCAACAGGGTACACCGGTCCAGTCACAACTGGAAATAAATACTGCATTCCAGTGTTATTATGAGACGCTGTACGGACGGCACCCGCCAATGTCAGCAGAGAGTTATGAGACATTCATGTCAGGCCTTACTATGCTGAGACTCACAGAGGAACAGAGCTTGGAGTTAGCTCACCCCATTACGGTGGTGGAAGTCAGACAGGCAATATGGACACTACCTGAGGGGAAAACACCTGGGTCTGACGGCCTACCAGCAGAGTTCTATGGGACGTTCGTGGATATCCTAGCACCTCACTTGCACACACTCTATGTAGAATCGCTGGCCGCACATTGGCTTCCGACTACGTCGTTGCAGGCACTGATAGTTTCTCTTTTGAAACCGGGCAGGGACGGGCTGCACATAGCTAATTACAGACCTCTATCACTGTTAAACACAGACTATAAGATCCTCAGTAAGATCTTGGCGGCAAGGTTGGCCTCTTTTATTCCACGATTGATCCACTCGGATCAATGTGGTTTCGTGCCAGGACGTAGCACGGCCATGAACCTGAGGAGGCTCAGCCAGGTCATGCTCCACGAGACAGCAAATACTGGCGTAGAGGGCTGCATCTCTTTGGACCTGAAACAGGCGTTTGATTCCCTCAGATGGGACTACATGTTTTCTGCACTTAGTAGATTCGGCATCCCGCCCGAGTTTCTAGCATGGGTAAACCTACTTTATACTCGGCCGACCGCCCGAGTACGCACTAATAAATGTGTATCTGACCCCTTAAATATAGAGAAAGGCACTAGACAAGGTTGCCCGCTGTCTCCGCTGCTGTTCATATTGGCATTGGAGCCGCTGTTGCATAAGCTGCGGACGGTTGCCCATCACAGGGGAGTGCGGAGGGATACTGCGACACATGTTGTCTCGGCGTACGCCGATGACATAATATTATATGTAGGAAATATGCAAGACAGCCTGGATCCGATACCGGAGATCTTCGAGGACTTCCGGGCCTTATCGGGCCTTACGATTAATGACGCTAAGTCATATGGGTTCTGTTTCAGTAACGCCAGTGAGGATGCAATGCTGCGGTTCCCACCGTACGCTCTACAGATCGCAGATACGACCTTTAAATACCTTGGAATACAGGTATAGAGGGAGACAGGGGACCTGCTGGGTGGGAATTTGGGGAAAACGATAGCCGGCCTAAAGAAACAAGTGCAGTTCTGGAATACTCTGTTATCGGTGGCCGGAAGAGTAGCCATTTCTAAAATGGTGGTCTTGCCCTGCCTTTACGAACTTGCCGCTCATGATCCCCGCATCTATGTTCGCGGCGCTAAATACGATACTGACTGAACTGGTATGGGGCCCGGACAGGAGACGTATAAGCCTAGCTAAGATGAAACTGCCGACCAACAGAGGGGAAATGGACGTTCCGGACCTGAGGGCGTATGGATACGCCTGTCAGCTGCAATGGCTGGCCTACTGGCTGGCAGGTCGCAATCTCCATGAGATCAATATGACCAATGAGGACAGGACAAATGGTGCCATCCATAAGTTATTTCTACCGCGAACTAAAATACCGAGTGCAGCACTGCTCCTGCTTAGACTAGCCATAGGCTGCTGGAAGAAGGCGGTGCGATACACGAGTGCGATGACTTCCTATGCCCCTACGATACCATTATTAGGGCTTCCTCTTACGAAGGGTACGCTGACGAGAGCATGCACTAAACGGCTGGCTTGAAGCAGGCGTCAGGCAGGTGGGTGATCTATTTCACGACGGCGCTATGATGTCACACACTGACTTTCATAGAGTGCATGGAACCCCTGAGAAGTTGTTTCTCCTGTATGCTAAGGTCAAACATTATGTCACCTCAACGTGGGCGCCACTGGGAGTAGAACCTTCTGCGAACTCAATCATACCTATGCAGTATTTGATGGGAGATGGCGGCCATTTAACAAAATGGATAACACATGGTATTAGAATGGGCATGGCCATCACGCTTTTACCCCTCAGGACCAAATGGGAGGGGGATGTGGGTAGAGAGTTTAGAGATAAGGAATGGGACAAGATATTGGAATTTCCTAATAAAGTTTTGAGGAACCCCAAATTTAAATGTATTCAACTCATGACCATTCATAGGGCATACCTCACACCGCACCGGCTTCACGCCATGTTCCCTGAAGTGATGGACACATGCCCTAGATGTGGGGCTGATGATGCAGGGCTAATACACATGTTATGGAACTGCCCAAAGCTGGGGTACTACTGGACCATAATTCATGATGACCTAGCCAGGGTTGCGCCGGCGAAGCCTTACACCAATATGGAGTACTGCCTATTGGGATTCTGGTCACGTGAGAGGGGGAGGAGCGTAGAGTCCCGATTTGCTGACCTAGCCTTACTGCTAGCTAAGAGAACAATAACAATGCGATGGAAATCAGCCAGACCACCGGACCCCGACCTTTGGCGGGGCGAGGTACTAAGGTGGGGACGAGCTGAGGGCATGGAATTGCAACGTGAGGAGCGTAGGGGACTGCAAAAAAAACCCATTTCTATGGAATGGCATGCAATGTTGTTGGATTTTGAAGCAGGCAATGATGTCGGAATGACTCCGTCTGATGCGGGGAGTGATGGGGAGACATAGTGATCGGGGGAAAGTTGGATAATGTGAATGACATTCCAGGTTACTGCGAGTTGTGTATGCATGTGCTGGGGATCTAACAATATATGTGATTATTGTTGTACATAGCTGTGTTCCTCCCCCAATCTGCTTCCCCCCTCTCTCCTCCCCTTCCTCCCCCCCACTTCTTTTCCCTCCCCTTCCTCCACCCCCCCACCGCCTTCCTTGCCTACTTGCCCTGCCTTCCCCACTCTTGCTCCCCACCCCCCCCTTTTCTGTCTCTCCCCCCCGCCCTCCCTGCCTATCCCACGGTACTAGCCCCGGTAGCTGTACGGAGATGTTCACACAGAAAAGTGCAGACGAACTGCCAAGTATTGCTGATATACAATACTGTAATTCAATGAATGGGAATGTAATGCCAAGATTGAGTATTTTAGGACCTAGTTGCTGTATGTAAACGGAAACACGCGTGGCATGTGCAGTGCTTAACTGAAAGATTAAAGTGCCGAGAACGTTGGTGGGAGGGGGGTTACAGTTAAATGGGAACTGATACAAAATGAAAAATGGTTTATATGTGCAATATTCTGTGTTCATGCAGGCAGCATGCTCCTGGTATAAGATTTGTATAATGTCTGTATTTGAATATATGCATGATTGAATCCTGCAATAAAAACATTTTCAAAAAAAATAAAAGTGGGGGTATTGTTTCAACAAGGAATCACTCTCACATCAGCTCGAGAGACCTTCTAATTGCTGGTGGCAAGAACCGCAAGTGAGATAAACTTGCTGTTAAACACAAATCTCCCACTTCATTTTGGGGGATTAATACACCAAATATTTAATGCATCTAATACGGAGAGTCGTGCTCACTTTTTTAAACTTGTGGGATCCGGCCTTGTTTCTTCCTTTCAGACTATTTCTGGAGTAATTCCGGCCTTTACGCATTCTATTTTCTCCAGGGCCTTTGGAGGGTTTCCTCTAGTGCCTGTTGGGTTGCGGCGTGCTGGTTCTCCTATTATTGCTTCGCAATGCATGCTCGATCTGTGTAGCTGCCAAACCCAGTCCAGTTGCAACTGTACCGTGATCGTATGTGGCAGCTCTTTGGTTCTATGCCAGTGGAATATTTTGGCATTGATTACTGGTTGACCTTCTGCTATGCCTACTTCACCTGCGTACAACCTCTGCTTTACTGCCTCTGGTACCCTTTTCAATGAGCCCTGGATGTCTGCTTGTCCCAATACCGCACATGCTGCCCTGGATTACGATCTGCTAATGGGTCCATTAAGGACCCATGACCGGGTGTGTACCAGGAGTATGCGTTTGGTGTACGATCCTCTACTCGGACCAACGGCAGACTTGAGTACCTGTGCTCTTGCGCAGTGCCTCATAGACTGCAGTTTCAATGAGGTTAATGTAGGTTGCCCTGAGATGCTCCTAACGGCTTCCCGATATGAGGAGCATGTGTGCTCGATCGACCTACTGAACTGGATGGCATACATTTTTTTGATGGAAGGAATGGACAATGTCCTGGAGTTCAGGGCATTCCGCTTTACCAGCAGTATTTTTTAAGTTGAAGACTAACTTTGAATATTTGCAATTTTTGAGCGTCAATTGGCAAAATTTGGGAACATTATACCCTGGCAGTACAATTTTTTTTTGCTTCAAAATTACAGAATTTGCCTTCGACAAAGACGCTTTGCCTCTGCTTACCTCTGATTTTTGTTTCTTGCATAAGGCTAACTAATCTGACTAAGGGGAGTGTGTTGCGTGGCCCATAGGGAAATGGTCATTTTTCACTAACTAAGCATGAGCAGGTAGCAAATTACTGGCTCCTTTGCACACGTTACTACCACCGTTGCCAATAAGGTGCGCCTCTCTTCCCGTGAGCGCACATTCCCGTGTGTGGAGCACGTACACACCAGGACATCCAGCGAGAGAGTTTGCGCCGCCACTTTAAAAAGCGAGTGGCGCGAAAAACAGGCACTTCTTGCGGTTTTGACAGCATGAGTCAGGAGTTTAGGTAAAGCTGGCTTGGGGCTTGAGGCACTTGTTGTATTTTGCTGTGTGGGGCAGATTGTGGGCTTTTGTTTAAGTATTCATGTTATTCACAGCTCCTTCACGATCTGTGATTAACATGAATACTTAAATAAAAGCCCACAATCTTCGGTCAGTGTGACAGCCTTGAAGTCTCGGTTCCCTCCTGCTTACTGATTTGTTTTTGAAAGGCAAAACCAGAGAAGGGGAAAGACACAAGGAGCCAAACAACGTAAAAAAGAGCTGTTTACAGTGCACCAAAACCAACATAATTCAGGATTGACATTGCTTTGTGTACATTTGAAAGACTAGCAAACCATTCTACTGTTGTTTGGCTTCTTGTGTCTTTCCCCTTCTCTGGTTTTGCCTTTCAAAAACAAATCAGTGTGGCCTAACCGGGAGGGGAATTTGTTGTAATGTGTTGTATGTCTGAAGTATTGTATGGGTTATAAATGAGTGTGTATGGAATGTATGAAGTGGTAAAGTGAGTGTGCTGTGGTGTATCTTTGATGATTATTTGTATTTGTACAGATTGTTGTATTGTATGATCAATTTTGAGTGAAATAGATCAAGTTTTTGCATTCTTTCAAAATAATGAAAAGAATTCCAAAAATAAAATTGAGAATTTAAATATGCTTGTCAGGCACATTTGATATATTTCGTTGGCCCTGTGATGTAATATTGTTGTAAAGAGGTGATCAGTATTTATTATTATTTTTATTTAAAAGTTTTCTATAGCGCTAACAAGACCCGAAGGTATCAGAGCGCTTCACAGTAGTGGGCATGAAAAAGTATTGGCACCCTCCGTCTACCAGCAGCCCAGAGAAACCCTGTAATCATTGACTGAAGTTGCTTAAAAATCGATGCAGGTATCCAAACTAGGAGGTTTTGAAAATAGTACAGCAGCCTGGGGAGGGTCACCATCTTAAGGAGGGACACTCAGCCAGCCACTGAGAGAGGCAGAGTTTCCCAAAATTCAAGGTTACTTTTAAGACCCCGTATGGCCCTACCCACATTACCCTCTAGCAAGTCAGCCTGTGTATGATAGATTCGGGTCCCCAGATATGTCAGGCAGTGGTATTCCCATTGGACTCCTTCTGTATGCAAAGGGCCAGCAGCCATGGGGCAGCGGGGAGCAGGCAAGACTTTGCCCAGTTGACTTTGAGTCCAGCAACAGCAACAAGGTCATAAAGTAGACACTTTGCTCCAACTAAAGCGCGAGCGGTATTTGCTAAAAACATGAGTAGGTCGTCGGCGTAAAGCGCAATGTAATGGAACTGACCATGCAGGCAAAGCCCTGTGTATCTCATTCCTGTCCTGGGCTGCTAGTGGCTCCATGGCCTGGGCAAATAACATAGGGGAGAGCGGGCAGCCCTGCTGCATCCCACGGCTCACAGCGTAAGCGTCCGAGATCAGTCCACCCGTCTTAACCCTAGCAGTGGAGTACGTGTGTAATAAAGCCATCCAATCTACAAAAGTATCTCCGAAGCCAAAATTGCGCATGACTTGAAATAAATAGGGTAATTCGAGACTGTCGAAAGCTTTCTCAATATCTACCGCTAAAACAACGGCGGATTCCTTTGGATAAGTGTCAGCTTCTAATATACGAAGCAGGCGTCTCACATTTATGGCTGTGTTCTTGGTCGGGATAAATCCCGCTTAGTCCCTATGTATTAAATGGACCATATGCGGGAGCAGTCGGGTTGCCAAGATTCAACTTAAAATCTTATAGTCCGTGGTGAACATGGACAGCGGACGATAAGTGGTCCGATCAGAGGGCGGCTTCCCCGGTTTCAGCAGTGGAATAATAATTGCTTCGCAGGAAGTTGTCCTACCCGCTTCACCTCATTAAAAAGGAGCCCCACTTTAGGAGCCAGCAGGTCAATGTAGGTCAAATAAAATTCAATCGGCAGACCATCTGCCCCGAGAGTTTTTTTCCACACAATGTGTTTCATCGCGCCCCGAACTTCCCCAATGGTTACATCTTGACCCAGCAGCTCCGTCTGCGTCCTGTCGAACTTCGGAAGGGCAGCTGCAGATACAAACTATCCAAGGACCTATCGTTCAACAGCACCTTGCTCTGATAAAGGTCCTTTTAATAAGCAAGCAACTGATTGTTAATCCCTTGCTTGGTACAGCAAATTTCCCCAGTTAGGCTATGCAATTCTAATATGACCATCCCTTGACTAGCGGGGTTGGCCAACCAAACCACCAGCGCTCCCGATTTATCGCGCTCTGTATGAGTGTGCGCTAAATATTTTTTATTATCAAAACAGCGCAATCTCTCGACCCGTGTGACAACCGCCTCCCTCGCCTCCAGTGAATCCTGTTGTCTATCAGGATGCCCAGGCTTCTCCTGTTCCGCTACACGCAGACGCTTGTTCGCTGTCTCTATCTCTTGTAAGAGGGTCCTACGCACCCCATCATGTTGGTAATGCAGTGACCTTGTAATACAGCTTTAAAAGCATCCCACTCTACAGCAGATGAAGAGGCTGTACCACTATTCTCTAGGGAATATTGAGTTATGCCAGTACACACCACCGCTCGAAAGGCCTGATCTTCTAATAGTTCTGGATTTAAGCGCCATGCCAATAGTGTTGGACGCGTGCGGGCCCAATGTATCAGCAGGAGTAGTGGTTTATGATCTGAGATTGTTCTGGTAAGGTATTCACAATGCTTGACTGTTGTGTGAATATCTGGGGAACAGAGAATCGCATCTTAACGAATATGGAGCTTGTGTAGAGTAATCACGAACTACCGGGTGGTGTGCCCTTTAAGTATCAACTAACCCCCATCTCTGCTGCCAATCCCGTCGAGCCTTAGAAACCTTATGAATAGGTGCATCAGGAAGGCGGGGATGAGACTTATGCAGGGAGACATCAGAAATTGAGTTAAAGTCCCCGCCCATAATCACTGACCCTGTTAGATATTGCGCCAGTTTCGCTGACAGATGGGTAAAGAAAGCCGGCTGCTCTGTGTTGGGGGCATCGATGTTGTTCAGCACTACATCCCTGCCATTTAGTCATCCCATAACCATTACATACCTCTCTTCGGGGTCTGCTAGTTGGTGTGTGGACTAGAAAGGAACTCCTGCCCTGACCCATATTAAAACTTCCAGCGCAAAGGCAGAATAAGTTGTATAGAAAACCTGTCCCCGCCATCTACGCTGCAGAACGAGACCCTCTTGGCGTATAATATGCGTCTCCTGAAGGAAAGCTATTTGAACCCTCTACGTACTAGGCAGGCATGTATTTTGTGACAGCGCACTATTGTATGCATGCCCCTGACATTCCATGATATACATTTTAAGTCAAGTAACCAACACACGAGAGAGCGGTACACAGTATCCTAGAAACCCACTGAAAATGGCACGCCGGGTTCCTAGAAACATCCCATTACAAAACAAAAGAAACCCCCAACTCCCCCTACCCAGAATGGGTACAAAAACACTAGTCCCCATCCAAACTAACTATACACTCGGTATCCTCTAGTAACTACAGAGGAGCAAAGGGAAAAGCGTCTATGAGCCGACGTTGGTTAGCAATGCAAGCAATAATCAAAGCAGTGCTTATGCCTTTAGAAACACACATTGCTCCATATCTGGGGGCACACACCAGAGTACTTAGTGACCCTCCCCACCTTCCCATCATCACCACAGTGCCAAAAAAAGATAGGTCAGCGCCGGGAAGCCCGGGAAAAGAGGAAGGAGCAGCCAAGAGGTAAGAGAAAGAGCCAGGGAGATCTAGTAAAGCCAGCAGAGCAGTTAAATAATATTATCAGCAGCCTGGAGTAACATGCAGTAACTTAACACTGTCATCTTGGGACACCTCCGAGGCCGAGCCATCAGATGCCTTGTCCGATCCAGTGTCTGCTTCGGGTGGCATCTTATGATCCTGAAACAGTTCTGATACAGCCCGAAGCGCAGCAGTCCTCTCCCTCTCCATCTGGGAGGCACTAGGTGTCCGCAGAGGTCCATGACAAAGTCTTGTCCTGCGAGCTCTTCGTAGGAGCTGTCCTCCAGGGGGAAGTGCTGATTATCTGGAGCAAAATAAACTGCTAGATAACACGCAGTTCGGGTTTCGGAAACTCCACGGCACCGAGACGGCCCTCATTAAAGCTGCGGACGATATCCGAACAATTAGAGATCAGGGAGGGACAGCCGTCCTTATAATGCTGGACTTATCGGCCGCTTTCGACACGGTCGATCATTCTATATTGATCGACCGTGTCAGAAATTTAGGCATCCGATCCAGTGCGAAGGAACTTATTACATCGTTCCTATCGAGCAGAACCCAAGCAGTCACCCTGGGACCTTTTAAGTCACCAGAGCTTGCACTACCATGCGGTGTTCCCCAGGGCTCATCGCTAAGTCCAACACTGTTTAATATCTATGTGTTGGACTTGGCGAGAGTGATTAAATCCTATCACATGAGCCTTACTTCCTATGCTGACGACACCCAGCTGGTGCTCGCTATCAACAACGATGGGGATCAGGTAGCGGCTCGGTTTCAAGAGGGTATGTTGGCCATTAAGAACTGGATGCAGGCCAACTGCTTGAGGCTAAACTCTAAAAAATGGAGGTGGTCATCTTCGGTAAGATCGCTCCACAATGGTCCCCTGAATGGTGGCCTACCTCGCTGGGAACTCCACCTACACCGTCAGTTAAGGTCAGAAACTTAGGCATAGTTTTTGATGAGAAACGTAACATTGCAGCACATGCAAACCAAACGGCTGCCAATGCCTATCACAAACTAAAACTCATCAGGAAAATAATCCCATTTTTATCTGATAGTGCGGGAAAAACAGTGGTTAGCACACTAGTGCTCTCCTCCTTGGACTACTGTAATGGTTTATTTGCCAGTGCACAGTCCAGTGTGATTTCCAAACTTCAAATGATCCAAAATGCGGCTGCCAGATTACTTTCTAGGACTCCAAAATTTAAATCCGTCAGCCACATCATTAGGAGCTACCACTGGCTGACAATAAAAAATCGCATTAAATTTAAAACTCTCTGTCTAACATTTAAAGCTATTCATAACTCTGGCCCAAGATTCCTGCAAGAGCAGCTTTCTATTTACTGCCCGACCAGACAGCTGAGATCGATGCAACTACAACAGTTGGCAGTACCCCGCACTAAAACGGTTACCTGGGGAGACAGGCGTTTCACAGTATCTGCTGCTAGACTTTGGAATTCGCTCCCGTTAACCATACAAATGGCACACTCCCTGCTTCAGTTTAGGAAACTGGTGAAGACATGGTTGTTTAACCAGTAAGAAATCCCTTGCCTCATCGCTTTATCACCCAGAGACCCGTCTAAGTAATCTTAGCGCCAAGACGCCTACGGGCAAACGTACGCGCTCTACAAGTTGTATTAATAAATAAATAAATAAATAAGTGTGCGTCTTCGCTCTGTCGGTCCACGGTCAGTTTTGTAAGATTCAATCCAGTCCCAAGCCTCCATGGGATCATCGCAAAAGTGTGTCTTGCCATCTAGGATAATCCGCAGTCGAGCCCGGAACATCAAGGAGTACTGGAGCCCTTCATCACGCAAGGCCCTCTTGACCGCTAAAAAGGACGTGCGGCGAGGCTGGTCCTCCAACGTATAGTCACGGAAGATCGGAACTTTGCTAATATCTACTGTATAGGGCCCTGATGAGTGCGCTTTCTGCAGTAGGAAATCCCTGTCTTTGTAGTCAAGGAGTCGGGCGACCACCGGTCTGGGAGGCCTCCCCGGTGCCGGAGGTAGGGCAGGAACCCGATGGGCTCTCTCTAAGGTATAAAACTGGGTCAGCCCAGCAGGTGCCACGACATCATGAAGCCAGCCCTCTAGGTAGGTGATCATTAGGGGAGGGCAGACATTTCTGTTCCGCCCACGGAATGGGTGGACATTTTTGGGGCAAATTTCCGCCCATTCGCGGGCGGAACGGAAGTTGGCCGCCTGCCCGCCTCCCACTTCCCGCCCGCCTCCCTCCCGCCTTGTAAATTAATTTTCCCGGCTTCATCTTTGGAAACTGCGCATGCGCAGGCTCCCGCACATGCACAGTTTTCAAAGATGAAGCCGGGAAGGAGAAGATTGCGGGCGCAATAAGGTAAGTTTCATTTAAACTTATATTTAGCCTTTAAATTTAATTTACAAGGCGGGCGGGAGGCGGGCGGCGGGCGGGCGAAACGGAAATATCGCGGAGAGGCATGGAGATTAGTGCAATCTCTGTTCCTCTCCGCGATAGTCCCTTCCGCAACTTCCGCCCACCCCTAGTGATCATATTAGGACCTTCTACTCCCTCCGGTAGACCCAGCACTCGTATGTTGTTTCTACGATTACGCCCTTCAACATCCTCAGCCCTCTTCTCCAGCAACTGAACTCTGTGAGAGATGTCCCCCATCTGGGTTGAGAGGGACTGCTGCACCATTGTCATATCTGCCAGGGAGGCCTCTGTTTGCTTCACCCGGTCAGCCAGCTTAGCATGTTCTGCCTGTAGGAGCCCCAGCCCCACAGCCACAATATCATGATGCAGAGTATCTTTAGTGGCCGCTACTGCAATATCTGGGCCAGATACTGCTGGACTAAGTTGTCAGCCGGCGGTTCTGGGGAATCTGGTCGTCTGTGCTCCGAGGCCGACTCATCCTGGCCCGGGAGAGCACCCTGTTCCTTGCCCCAGGGTTTCCCATACCCCCACAGGATTGACTATACTCACCAAGTATAGATGTACACTGGTGCGCACCAGCTTATCCGCCAAGATAGGTGCAAGTGGCAGTGGTGACCAGATATTGCCCCCGTTGATTGGCTATGGAGAACTCAAGTTCCAGGCACCGGTTCCCAAACACCATGAGCAGTGCTGAAGTCAATGACACAGAGCACCCCGCCCTGCAGTAGGCCCACAACTGGGGATCTCCACCCGCCTCACCAGCAAGAAAATGGTACAGACCTCAAGAGTACTGTCCCACTCAGCAGCAAGCCACTGTCGGGGTGTCCAATGGTGGGCCCCCCTCCGTCAGACTGCATGATCTAAGCGCTGCAGCAACAGCAGAGCCCAATCCGGGTTCAAACCAGCCGCCGCGATCGCAATCAGGCGTGCAGGGGCTCCGTCGCAGCTCTCGAGTCCAGGTCAGGAGAGCAGGGCAGCGCTCACCTCAGCGGCCCCCGGAAGGTGAATTCAGGTCAGCAGAGCCCCCATGTGATCTCTAAAGCAAGACAGCCATTCACACAGGGCAGGTGGGCCATCTTCGCCTCCGGCTGGTCCAAGAGCTCTTAGGCAGCGAGCGCCGCCATCTTGGCGATCCAGTGACGGAGCTTCACCTCTCACTCTTCTCGGTCGCCGCAGCGTCACAGGCACTCGGAACTCCCCAAAAGCAGGCCCAGGCGCTGGCCAAGCATGGTGGGGTCAGAGGCATGCTCCTGAAATCGGGCCAACAGCAGTTGGACCGGATAAATGTGCAGGCCGGCGCGGAGCTCCAAGCTCACGTGTCTGTTGCCATCGGCTCGTAAGCCACGCCCCGCATTTGAGGTCTCTATGACGATGATACTAATACTAATTTGTTCTCCTTTGGCATACCATCAAATTCATTATGGTATATTCCAGGTTCTCATCTGTTTCTTGAACTTTATCAACAAATTCCCTTGCTGCGAAATTTTAAAGAGTTGCTCCTGTCTTCGATATATTATTCACAGAATAAGAAAGTCCAGACAGATCACTCTTAAACAGAAGATGAAATATATATGGAATGCACTGACAAAATCTTGAATCCTTCGAGTATAAATGATAAGTGGTTCTTCTCTCTATCTACTCCTACATTTTCAATATTCTTTTTAAAATCAAAAGGTAAATACACAACTCTTCCTTTTAGTCCTTTAAAGCTCAGTTGGAGGTATCGTCCCTATCTTTGGCTCCATACAAACTATTGCTTGAACAGGATGACTATGTTGCACAAGAATTGATTCATAAACATTCAATGCTTTAAGCTCTTGTGGAATGGATACCAGTTCTAATTTGTATGTATACCTCTAGCTGGCATTTTATTATTATCTAAATTGTTATAGCAGTACCTACAGATAATCTGTTCATTGGATAAATCAAATCTTTGCTCAACAAAAAAATATGCACCAAATTCTTGCCATGTACCATTGTTCTCTTTTTATATTTTAGAGTACACAACTGCATTTCGAGTTTGCATTTTGTAGTGAGTGCTTTGACCACTAGTGATACAGGAACCTGTGGCGGGTGAGAACGAACCAATTCCCGGCGCTGCTCCAGCTGTGACGGATCCAGTTCTTAGGATTTTCAGCTGGAACATCGCGGGTATTGATAGGAAGTTGGAGTTGCCAGAATGGAGTGCCCTCGTGGAGGGTTACTCCATCTGCATATTCCAAGAGACATGGGCCTTGGAGCCCCGTCACAAGGTAGGCTATTCATCACACTTTATCCCCGCGGTCAAGCCCCTGGCAGGGAGGGGGCGCCCTTCAGGGGGTCTCCTCATCTGGGTTGCAGTCTCTTTGGACTGCAGGGTGGAGGAGCATTTTACAAACTCCCCTGACATACTCAACATCATGCTGAAGGATTCCCGGGGTCGCATCCAGCTAGACATTTACAACGTCTACGCCAGAGGCAGAAGGGGGGGGAGTACAATCGGCCACCATAGCACTCCTGGAAGACCTGTTAAGAAAACGGCCAAGGAACTCGAGCACTATGGTGACGGGTGACTTTAATTGTACGTTCGAGCCCCTTGGTCTTGACGATGTGTTGGGCTTGGAGGAGGAGGATGCGAAAAGGGGGATCCCGGCCTTGGCCCTGCCCCCCATTAAGAAATGGACGCAAGTGGCTTTACAGATCAACGCACTAAGGGGCCGATTAGGATGGAGGATTTTCCGCCTCCTCCGGGCCGGCGGAAGCCACCTCCGGCCCGGAGGAGGCGGAAAATCCTCTGCGGACTCACCAAAGACCCACCGCCGCATTACGATGGCTGGTGGGTCTTGGTTTCTGTCCGCTGCATTTCCGCCGCGGTCGGATTACAACCGCGGCGGAAAAGCTCTCATTTGGCTGGCAGTGTCTATCAGACACCGCCAGCCAAATTAGGATGCTTTAGTAAACATGCTTTTCCGCGGCGGTTTTTCCGCCGTGGAAAAGCATGTGTACTTTTGAATTTGGGGGCCCGTTGCGGGCCCCCAGGGTGTAGGCGGGTGGGGGGTGCACATGGGGGGTATCTATGGTACCCCCCAGTATTTACATGCACAAAGCGGCAGGCACCGCGCGGTGCCTGCCGCTTTGTGCATGTAAATGTAAAACATGCACTTTTAACATTGCGGCGGGTGCTGCTTGAAGCAGCACCCGCCGCAATGTTAAATATCCAGGATGTGACCGCCAGGGTGGCGGTCACATCCTAATTTGCACGGAGGGACCGCCGCAGCCCATGCGGACGGTCCCTCCACCTCTGGGATGGCGGACGGACGCAAGTCCGTCCGCCATCCTAATCGGCCCCTAAATTTGGAATTTGACCTAAGGGCGGTAAATGGGAGGTCCAAATCGGATGTGCAGGGCGCACATACATACAATAGGCCCAATCATACATCGAGAATAGATTATATTCTTCTCGATGTACGTCTATGGAGTACCCTGCGCGACATGAGGATTATTGAGAGTATTGATAGCGACCATAATCTTCGGTCTCTCGATCTGACCCCAGGGTGGCTTAGGGATATGGATAGGTCCAAACGATCATTGCTGGCACCTAATACCCCGAGATTTACGGTATCTAACTGTGAGAGACGGCTAAAATGGCCCAAGATCGCCCTGTCCAATGAGAAACTTTCTACTATAGGGGTCCTGCTGGTCGAGGCTCAGAGCAAACTGAGCCTATTGCCTAGTGCACCAAAGGAGGCCACACAGGTCTTTTGTGCCCTAATTGGTGCACTGGGCAAACTCTTTGTTTTACCCAGTGGTGCCCGGAGTACGTCCAACAGGAAAGACCCCTGGACAAAACAGGGCTGGTATACAACTAAATGCAGGCACAAGAAAACGGCCCTGATAGAGGCAGTTAAATCTAAGTCCCCAATTGCTGTTAGATCAGCCAGGAAAGAATATTCCCTGACCATAAAGGCGGCTAAAAACGAATGGGAGGTAAAGTTTTGGGAAGATCTTTTGACCGCAAGTAAGGGAAAGGACGCAAGGAGCTTTTGGAGTCTGATTAAGAACAAGAATAGGCCAGATGGGTCGCTTGTTACTTGCAACATCCCCGCCCACCTCTGGTATACTCATTTTGAGGCTCTTTACTCCCACCCTGTAGGGGCTCTTAGCGATTCCTTTTCCCAGGTGAACGATCTAATGGTCAGTGATACGGATGACTTCACCGAGAGGGAGGTAGAAGCAGTAATCAAGTCCGGTGGTCCCACTAAAAGCTGCGGGGCCTGATGGGATGCCCGGTGATTTGCTCCGTGCCAATCCCAAGGTATGGGGCAAACTGGTTGCCACTTTACTAAACGCAATTATGAGGGGTGCATCAGTACCTGATTCCTGGAAGGGGGCGGAGGTTGTCCCGATTTACAAAAAGGTATGTCGGGACAGCCCCGCCAACTACAGGCCAATCAGTCTGATCGACTCTTCTCAAAAGGTGGCAGGGAAGGCAATTCTGGGGAGGATCCTCCAATGGGCTGAGGAACACAAGATATTGTCAGACTTCCAGGCGGGCTTTCGTACAGGTACGGGGACGATAGAACAAGCTTTTAGGTTGAACCTCCTGTACTGGAAGGTGGTGGTGCTGGGCAAGGGCAGTCTTTATTTGGCCTTTATTGACCTGAAGACTGCCTTTGACCTGGTACCAAGGGAGGAGCTTTGGAGGGTCCTGCAGGGGCTGGGACTACCCGCCTATATCCTGTCGCTTCTTGTCAAACTCCATTCAGATAACTATGCACAGGTGCGGTGGGGCAAGGACGGGGAGAAAACCAACAGAATCCCAGTGCAAAGGGGTGTCCGCCAGGGCTGTGTGCTGGCCCCCACACTATTCTCATTATATGTGAATGGTGTGGTTGAATATCTGCTCAAGGAACCCGCAGACGCCCCGTCCCTGGCGGGCACCCGGATACCAACCTTGCTCTTTGCCGACGACACCTTGCTCATCGCCAAAACACCGCAGGGTCTCCAAAAGCTCCTCACTCGTTTCCAGGAGTTTTGCTCCCTCAGGGGCCTCATAATTAATGTGGACAAGACTAAATTTCTATCCATGAACCCTCCAAAAAACCCTGGGCCACCCCCGTTTCTAAATTCTGTCGCACTGGAAAGGGTCCTCGAGTTTGATTACTTGGGGATTCGCCTTAGTAACTCTATGAGTTGGACCCCACACATTAATAAGATGTTACTTAACCACAAAAGGGTGGCGGGTGCCATACTCAGGGAACATCGTTCTTCCTCTAAACATTGTATCTCCCCAGCAATAGACATTTACAAAGCCAGAGGGGTTCCAGCGGCTTTGTATGGGGCGGAGTTGTGGGGCTCCACAAACTTAGAGGCACTGGGTAAAGCAGAAAACAAATTTTTGAAAGATCTTTTGCTACTTCCAACAAGCACACCTACTGTCCCAGTGCTTCTCGACACGGGCTGCAAATCGATCACGGACCAGGCGCGATTGCGGCCTCTGCTCTTGTGGGCCCGTTTATGGAGGGTACCGGAGCTAGCCTCCTACGCAGCTGGCCTGTCTGAAGTAATTTCAATGGAAGGATGGCATCGCATAAAATGGTTAAGAGACATCAAGAGCCTCCTGGTGGAGTTGGGCTTGGAAGACTGCTGGGTTACCCGCTCTGCCCCTCCAAAAGCCACCCTGAAAAAGATATATTGGGACTGGGTAACCAACAAACTCATTTGCTATCCCCGCCATTGCAATTCAACCGCTGCATTTCTACGAATTAAAGACGTTGTAGCACTTGAGCCCTACCTGGACTTAATCTCCATTCCCCTGGATAGGGCCCTCTATTTTAAACTCAGAGTGGGCACCTTACCTCTGGCTGACTTGGTGTCTAGGTGGAGATCCCCAACGGCTCAGCCCTCAGCTTTCTGTGCGGTGTGTCTTACAAGGGTTGAGACAGTGGCACACTTCCTTTTTGAATGTCCCGACTACCGTGCCCCAAGGAAGCGCTGGCTGGTACCTCTATGCAGGCTCCTTGGCACTAGACAACATTTGGTGGCTCTCCGCATTTTATTAACTGATACTTCCCCTTTTATTGTCTGCGCTGTCTCCAAATTCCTAAAATGGGCTTGGATGATTCGAGCAAAAAGGCTTTCCATCTCAATTTAATCTTATTTTAATTATTTATTGTATTTTTATCTGACTGTTTTATGAAATTATAACTGTATGTCATTTTTTTAATTCTTGAAATTGCATTTTGTAATGTATTGCTTTTAAGATATTTACGTATCGAAATAAAGCCTTTTTCACAATCACAAATACAAACACAGTTTTATTTTTCAGAGGAAACTGTATTACACTTTGCAATGCCTTGAGCAAAGTTTTCAGTTGTAATTTCTATCTTCTCATACACCTCCAGTAACCAACTCTACATTTTCCCTAGACTCCTCTTTTGGACTAAACAACCGAAACTGAATATCTTCACAAACTTTTTCTACCTCTGCCAGTGTACCATTCAGAAAAACTCTATTCATCTCTCCTAAACATAAAGCAGGAGTTTTTACATAGTCTAACCAAAGTTTGTATTTTTGAGTGGTAAACAGCTAACATCCTGAAATGATGAAACGTGCTTCTGCAAACTTTTCTTGAGAAACATGCCTATGAATGTCCTTGTAAATTACTTTTTTTTCTCCGATTCCAATTCCAAAAAGCTTTATTCGACAGTTAAGTCATAAAAGCACATACATAAAATATTACATGGCACACAAAGCAATAAATAGATAAGCAAGCACAATTTTTAAAACATTATTAAATATTCACATTAAATGTCATAGCAAGTATTAAACTTTTCAGGAGTTAAAAATCAGAGAATAAAATTGATAATATTAATACTGGGCCTAAGAGGAAATATGGCACTAATACGTATAGTTTTTTTTGAGACCTTGCATTTTACCATACAACCAAACATGAATGCAATACAGAATGAGTGATAACCAGCAACATATCTGCAATCGCCATGATAGCTCTTTTCAGTGAATACTTTCAGTTGCAAGGGTTCGCCGAGATCTAATGGTCCAAGACCAACTCAAAAACGTAGCCATTGCGATGGTAATACATAGAGAAGTTTCAGTATGTAAAATTCTTAATGCATCAGTGCACCTTCTGAAGTCCAAAGACTTACAAATTGGCTTAAGCCACACATAACGGGGGCTACATACGCTGGACAAACAAACAATAAGTGTGCCAGGGTCTCCTATTGGTCCAGACACAAGGGGCACTTACTATTTCCAGATGGAACCCATTTTGCAGTAAGCGATCTTATTGGCTGTGTGCCCACCCTGAATTGAAAGTACAGCTTTCAGTCAAATGGTTTGGTTATTGAATCCCAATATTGCTCTAGATTTGGCCAAAACTTGACTTCCCAAAAACTTTCAGTAAGCGTTGAAGTGGCACTATTTGATGGGTATCAGTAAAAACCAATTCCCAGTACTTTTCTTTCAGGTACTCTTTTGGAGGGAAAGACGCATTAACAGGGTCTTCCCACAACATGGGCAAACCTAGCTTAACTAATACGGTTCTTATCTCCCATAACCATTTGATTTTTTGATAACAATTTGCCTGGATTAAATCATTAAGGCCAGAAGCATACGGTGCTAGTTTTGGCGTACACCAAAACCTTTGTCAATAGAGTAGAGGGCGTATTCTTGCAATATCACCCAAGGATTTTCTACGTAATTCAAATAACATAGGACACACTGGGGTACTTTGCGGAAGGCCAATGATGCTACGTAAAAACCTGTTTTCTGCAATGGCTAACTGCGATAGGTTCTCGAACCCCAGAGCTCAGTTGCGATCGAAGCTCACAACTTTCATGCCATAAATCTGAAGTACAGAGCTAATTGGCTTTGTGAGTGAGGTTTTGAACTTAGTAAGTAGAGCCCCAGATAGTTGCCGGTATTTTAAAGTAATTAACAACAAGGGGTGGTGATGGACAGAGTCTCTGAATTAAGCAGAAAACTCTCACCCAGTCAAGAGATCAGGGCTAGATCCAACACCGTTTTTTAGCTCACTGCATCATCCCAGTTTCAGAACCTGGCTGTATGCAAATTAGTCTGTTCCTGTCCCAGTGCATGATGGGAACAGGGCAAACCAAACTACAAAGCCAATTCTTACACTGGAAAGGAAACAAGCTACCGGGGACCGGTTTCTGGCATTTCAGCCTCTTCGGCCCGGCTTGCTTGAATCCTGATGGTGCAGTGAAGCTTGTTTTCTTCCCAGTGTAAGAATTGGCTTTTGTAGTCTGGTCTGCCCTGTTCCCATGATGCACTGGGCCAGGGACAGACTAATTTGCATACAGCCAGGTTCTGAAACTGGGATGGTGCAATGAGCTAAAAAACGGTGTTGGATCTAGCCCTGATCTCTTGACTGGGTGAGAGTACTCTGCTTAATTCAGAGACTCTGTCCATCACCACCCCTTGTTGTAAATAATTTTGTCCACCCTAAGCGTGGAAGGGTATACTCAGATGTGAGTCCCTTGCTCATTGCACCATCAGGATTCAAGCAAGCCGGGCCGAAGACGCCTGAAATGGCAGAAACCGGTCCCCGGAAGCTTGTTTTCTTCCCAGTGTAAGAATTGGCTTTTGTAGTCTGGTCTGCCCTGTTCCCATGATGCACTGGGCCAGGGACAGACTAATTTGCATACAGCCAGGTTCTGAAACTGGGATGGTGCAATGAGCTAAAAAACGGTGTTGGATCTAGCCCTGATCTCTTGACTGGGTGAGAGTACTCTGCTTAATTCAGAGACTCTGTCCATCACCACCCCTTGTTGTAAATAATTTTGTCCACCCTAAGCGTGGAAGGGTATACTCAGATGTGAGTCCCTTGCTCATTGCACCATCAGGATTCAAGCAAGCCGGGCCGAAGACGCCTGAAATGGCAGAAACCGGTCCCCGGAAGCTTGTTTTCTTCCCAGTGTAAGAATTGGCTTTTGTAGTCTGGTCTGCCCTGTTCCCATGATGCACTGGGCCAGGGACAGACTAATTTGCATACAGCCAGGTTCTGAAACTGGGATGGTGCAATGAGCTAAAAAACGGTGTTGGATCTAGCCCTGATCTCTTGACTGGGTGAGAGTACTCTGCTTAATTCAGAGACTCTGTCCATCACCACCCCTTGTTGTAAATAATTTTGTCCACCCTAAGCGTGGAAGGGTATACTCAGATGTGAGTCCCTTGCTCATTGCACCATCAGGATTCAAGCAAGCCGGGCCGAAGACGCCTGAAATGGCAGAAACCGGTCCCCGGAAGCTTGTTTTCTTCCCAGTGTAAGAATTGGCTTTTGTAGTCTGGTCTGCCCTGTTCCCATGATGCACTGGGCCAGGGACAGACTAATTTGCATACAGCCAGGTTCTGAAACTGGGATGGTGCAATGAGCTAAAAAACGGTGTTGGATCTAGCCCTGATCTCTTGACTGGGTGAGAGTACTCTGCTTAATTCAGAGACTCTGTCCATCACCACCCCTTGTTGTAAATAATTTTGTCCACCCTAAGCGTGGAAGGGTATACTCAGATGTGAGTCCCTTGCTCATTGCAACATCAGGATTCAAGCAAGCCGGGCCGAAGACGCCTGAAATGGCAGAAACCGGTCCCCGGAAGCTTGTTTTCTTCCCAGTGTAAGAATTGGCTTTTGTAGTCTGGTCTGCCCTGTTCCCATGATGCACTGGGCCAGGGACAGACTAATTTGCATACAGCCAGGTTCTGAAACTGGGATGGTGCAATGAGCTAAAAAACGGTGTTGGATCTAGCCCTGATCTCTTGACTGGGTGAGAGTACTCTGCTTAATTCAGAGACTCTGTCCATCACCACCCCTTGTTGTAAATAATTTTGTCCACCCTAAGCGTGGAAGGGTATACTCAGATGTGAGTCCCTTGCTCATTGCACCATCAGGATTCAAGCAAGCCGGGCCGAAGACGCCTGAAATGGCAGAAACCGGTCCCCGGAAGCTTGTTTTCTTCCCAGTGTAAGAATTGGCTTTTGTAGTCTGGTCTGCCCTGTTCCCATGATGCACTGGGCCAGGGACAGACTAATTTGCATACAGCCAGGTTCTGAAACTGGGATGGTGCAATGAGCTAAAAAACGGTGTTGGATCTAGCCCTGATCTCTTGACTGGGTGAGAGTACTCTGCTTAATTCAGAGACTCTGTCCATCACCACCCCTTGTTGTAAATAATTTTGTCCACCCTAAGCGTGGAAGGGTATACTCAGATGTGAGTCCCTTGCTCATTGCACCATCAGGATTCAAGCAAGCCGGGCCGAAGACGCCTGAAATGGCAGAAACCGGTCCCCGGAAGCTTGTTTTCTTCCCAGTGTAAGAATTGGCTTTTGTAGTCTGGTCTGCCCTGTTCCCATGATGCACTGGGCCAGGGACAGACTAATTTGCATACAGCCAGGTTCTGAAACTGGGATGGTGCAATGAGCTAAAAAACGGTGTTGGATCTAGCCCTGATCTCTTGACTGGGTGAGAGTACTCTGCTTAATTCAGAGACTCTGTCCATCACCACCCCTTGTTGTAAATAATTTTGTCCACCCTAAGCGTGGAAGGGTATACTCAGATGTGAGTCCCTTGCTCATTGCACCATCAGGATTCAAGCAAGCCGGGCCGAAGACGCCTGAAATGGCAGAAACCGGTCCCCGGAAGCTTGTTTTCTTCCCAGTGTAAGAATTGGCTTTTGTAGTCTGGTCTTCCCTGTTCCCATGATGCACTGGGCCAGGGACAGACTAATTTGCATACAGCCAGGTTCTGAAACTGGGATGGTGCAATGAGCTAAAAAACGGTGTTGGATCTAGCCCTGATCTCTTGACTGGGTGAGAGTACTCTGCTTAATTCAGAGACTCTGTCCATCACCACCCCTTGTTGTAAATAATTTTGTCCACCCTAAGCGTGGAAGGGTATACTCAGATGTGAGTCCCTTGCTCATTGCACCATCAGGATTCAAGCAAGCCGGGCCGAAGACGCCTGAAATGGCAGAAACCGGTCCCCGGAAGCTTGTTTTCTTCCCAGTGTAAGAATTGGCTTTTGTAGTCTGGTCTGCCCTGTTCCCATGATGCACTGGGCCAGGGACAGACTAATTTGCATACAGCCAGGTTCTGAAACTGGGATGGTGCAATGAGCTAAAAAACGGTGTTGGATCTAGCCCTGATCTCTTGACTGGGTGAGAGTACTCTGCTTAATTCAGAGACTCTGTCCATCACCACCCCTTGTTGTAAATAATTTTGTCCACCCTAAGCGTGGAAGGGTATACTCAGATGTGAGTCCCTTGCTCATTGCACCATCAGGATTCAAGCAAGCCGGGCCGAAGACGCCTGAAATGGCAGAAACCGGTCCCCGGAAGCTTGTTTTCTTCCCAGTGTAAGAATTGGCTTTTGTAGTCTGGTCTGCCCTGTTCCCATGATGCACTGGGCCAGGGACAGACTAATTTGCATACAGCCAGGTTCTGAAACTGGGATGGTGCAATGAGCTAAAAAACGGTGTTGGATCTAGCCCTGATCTCTTGACTGGGTGAGAGTACTCTGCTTAATTCAGAGACTCTGTCCATCACCACCCCTTGTTGTAAATAATTTTGTCCACCCTAAGCGTGGAAGGGTATACTCAGATGTGAGTCCCTTGCTCATTGCACCATCAGGATTCAAGCAAGCCGGGCCGAAGACGCCTGAAATGGCAGAAACCGGTCCCCGGAAGCTTGTTTTCTTCCCAGTGTAAGAATTGGCTTTTGTAGTCTGGTCTGCCCTGTTCCCATGATGCACTGGGCCAGGGACAGACTAATTTGCATACAGCCAGGTTCTGAAACTGGGATGGTGCAATGAGCTAAAAAACGGTGTTGGATCTAGCCCTGATCTCTTGACTGGGTGAGAGTACTCTGCTTAATTCAGAGACTCTGTCCATCACCACCCCTTGTTGTAAATAATTTTGTCCACCCTAAGCGTGGAAGGGTATACTCAGATGTGAGTCCCTTGCTCATTGCACCATCAGGATTCAAGCAAGCCGGGCCGAAGACGCCTGAAATGGCAGAAACCGGTCCCCGGAAGCTTGTTTTCTTCCCAGTGTAAGAATTGGCTTTTGTAGTCTGGTCTGCCCTGTTCCCATGATGCACTGGGCCAGGGACAGACTAATTTGCATACAGCCAGGTTCTGAAACTGGGATGGTGCAATGAGCTAAAAAACGGTGTTGGATCTAGCCCTGATCTCTTGACTGGGTGAGAGTACTCTGCTTAATTCAGAGACTCTGTCCATCACCACCCCTTGTTGTAAATAATTTTGTCCACCCTAAGCGTGGAAGGGTATACTCAGATGTGAGTCCCTTGCTCATTGCACCATCAGGATTCAAGCAAGCCGGGCCGAAGACGCCTGAAATGGCAGAAACCGGTCCCCGGAAGCTTGTTTTCTTCCCAGTGTAAGAATTGGCTTTTGTAGTCTGGTCTGCCCTGTTCCCATGATGCACTGGGCCAGGGACAGACTAATTTGCATACAGCCAGGTTCTGAAACTGGGATGGTGCAATGAGCTAAAAAACGGTGTTGGATCTAGCCCTGATCTCTTGACTGGGTGAGAGTACTCTGCTTAATTCAGAGACTCTGTCCATCACCACCCCTTGTTGTAAATAATTTTGTCCACCCTAAGCGTGGAAGGGTATACTCAGATGTGAGTCCCTTGCTCATTGCACCATCAGGATTCAAGCAAGCCGGGCCGAAGACGCCTGAAATGGCAGAAACCGGTCCCCGGAAGCTTGTTTTCTTCCCAGTGTAAGAATTGGCTTTTGTAGTCTGGTCTTCCCTGTTCCCATGATGCACTGGGCCAGGGACAGACTAATTTGCATACAGCCAGGTTCTGAAACTGGGATGGTGCAATGAGCTAAAAAACGGTGTTGGATCTAGCCCTGATCTCTTGACTGGGTGAGAGTACTCTGCTTAATTCAGAGACTCTGTCCATCACCACCCCTTGTTGTAAATAATTTTGTCCACCCTAAGCGTGGAAGGGTATACTCAGATGTGAGTCCCTTGCTCATTGCACCATCAGGATTCAAGCAAGCCGGGCCGAAGACGCCTGAAATGGCAGAAACCGGTCCCCGGAAGCTTGTTTTCTTCCCAGTGTAAGAATTGGCTTTTGTAGTCTGGTCTGCCCTGTTCCCATGATGCACTGGGCCAGGGACAGACTAATTTGCATACAGCCAGGTTCTGAAACTGGGATGGTGCAATGAGCTAAAAAACGGTGTTGGATCTAGCCCTGATCTCTTGACTGGGTGAGAGTACTCTGCTTAATTCAGAGACTCTGTCCATCACCACCCCTTGTTGTAAATAATTTTGTCCACCCTAAGCGTGGAAGGGTATACTCAGATGTGAGTCCCTTGCTCATTGCACCATCAGGATTCAAGCAAGCCGGGCCGAAGACGCCTGAAATGGCAGAAACCGGTCCCCGGAAGCTTGTTTTCTTCCCAGTGTAAGAATTGGCTTTTGTAGTCTGGTCTGCCCTGTTCCCATGATGCACTGGGCCAGGGACAGACTAATTTGCATACAGCCAGGTTCTGAAACTGGGATGGTGCAATGAGCTAAAAAACGGTGTTGGATCTAGCCCTGATCTCTTGACTGGGTGAGAGTACTCTGCTTAATTCAGAGACTCTGTCCATCACCACCCCTTGTTGTAAATAATTTTGTCCACCCTAAGCGTGGAAGGGTATACTCAGATGTGAGTCCCTTGCTCATTGCACCATCAGGATTCAAGCAAGCCGGGCCGAAGACGCCTGAAATGGCAGAAACCGGTCCCCGGAAGCTTGTTTTCTTCCCAGTGTAAGAATTGGCTTTTGTAGTCTGGTCTGCCCTGTTCCCATGATGCACTGGGCCAGGGACAGACTAATTTGCATACAGCCAGGTTCTGAAACTGGGATGGTGCAATGAGCTAAAAAACGGTGTTGGATCTAGCCCTGATCTCTTGACTGGGTGAGAGTACTCTGCTTAATTCAGAGACTCTGTCCATCACCACCCCTTGTTGTAAATAATTTTGTCCACCCTAAGCGTGGAAGGGTATACTCAGATGTGAGTCCCTTGCTCATTGCACCATCAGGATTCAAGCAAGCCGGGCCGAAGACGCCTGAAATGGCAGAAACCGGTCCCCGGAAGCTTGTTTTCTTCCCAGTGTAAGAATTGGCTTTTGTAGTCTGGTCTGCCCTGTTCCCATGATGCACTGGGCCAGGGACAGACTAATTTGCATACAGCCAGGTTCTGAAACTGGGATGGTGCAATGAGCTATAAAAAAAAACGGTGTTGGATCTAGCCCTGATCTCTTGACTGGGTGAGAGTACTCTGCTTAATTCAGAGACTCTGTCCATCACCACCCCTTGTTGTAAATAATTTTGTCCACCCTAAGCGTGGAAGGGTATACTCAGATGTGAGTCCCTTGCTCATTGCACCATCAGGATTCAAGCAAGCCGGGCCGAAGACGCCTGAAATGGCAGAAACCGGTCCCCGGAAGCTTGTTTTCTTCCCAGTGTAAGAATTGGCTTTTGTAGTCTGGTCTGCCCTGTTCCCATGATGCACTGGGCCAGGGACAGACTAATTTGCATACAGCCAGGTTCTGAAACTGGGATGGTGCAATGAGCTAAAAAACGGTGTTGGATCTAGCCCTGATCTCTTGACTGGGTGAGAGTACTCTGCTTAATTCAGAGACTCTGTCCATCACCACCCCTTGTTGTAAATAATTTTGTCCACCCTAAGCGTGGAAGGGTATACTCAGATGTGAGTCCCTTGCTCATTGCACCATCAGGATTCAAGCAAGCCGGGCCGAAGACGCCTGAAATGGCAGAAACCGGTCCCCGGAAGCTTGTTTTCTTCCCAGTGTAAGAATTGGCTTTTGTAGTCTGGTCTGCCCTGTTCCCATGATGCACTGGGCCAGGGACAGACTAATTTGCATACAGCCAGGTTCTGAAACTGGGATGGTGCAATGAGCTAAAAAACGGTGTTGGATCTAGCCCTGATCTCTTGACTGGGTGAGAGTACTCTGCTTAATTCAGAGACTCTGTCCATCACCACCCCTTGTTGTAAATAAGGTATTTTAAAGTAGCCATGTCAAGTTGGCAGTTCCACTTAATGCCTTTTTGGAGGATTACCCCCAGGTAAGTGAAAGCCCTTACTTGTTTAAGGGGCGGTTATTCATACAAACAATACCTTTAAAAGTTTTGTGTTGATTAAAAGACATGAACTTTGTTTTGGCTATGCTAATTTCCATGCCCCTAAGATGACAAAACTCCTCGAATAGCAGCAAGGCACGCTGAAGGCTGCTGGGAGTTTTTGAGATAATCAGCGTATCATCCTCAAACATTAAAATGGGGATATGAATTCCCGCTAATGCGGGAGCATCGGTGGGGGTTAACCAAGAACTTAGCGATCCCATTGATAAAGAGTGGGAATAATGTGGAAGCCATTACACAACCTTGCCGCAAACCTCTATCAATGGGATATGGTTTAGTAACACTACCTTGTGACCCCCACCGTATTTGAGCAAAATTGTCCTCATGTAAGCGAATAATAAGTGATAACATCTCAGGTGCCATCCCTAGTTCCTGTAGCACTGTCCATAACTTACTACAGGAAAGTAATTGAATGCTGACTTAAGGTCAACAAATGCAGCACACAAGGAGCCCTTACCTAAAACCCCTGTCCGCCAATATATAAAAATAAACCGATAAACCTGATCAATAGAACTGATATGGGTCCGAAAGCCTGCCTGTAGTGGTGAATGAATGTCATACTCATCTATCCAGTCCTGGACCTTGTTCAGCACTAACTGGCCCATAACCTTTTGCAGTGAATCTATGAGGCTTATGTGCCTACAATTACCTGGGTGGGGTGGATCCCCTTGTTTATATACCGGGATAATCTCAGCCCCTTTCCAGGAATCAGACACTGGGCCTCCTTTGGCAATGGCATTTGCATGTAATATTATGTACCGGCACCATTTCGGTTTATCATGCAAGAAATGTCAGCCGGGATTCCATCTATACCCGGAGCTTTACTCCCTATTACAGCTCCGAGGGCAATGTTAACATCAGCCAATGTAAAGGCTGTGTCTTGGTTAGACATGTGTAAGGGTGCTATAGGTCCCCCTCTTTATGACTGCAAGCATATTGGGGTTTAAAATGATTAACTCTTTCATCCTGGGTTACATGATTTTGCGGCGGGACTGGCTGTCCTCCCCTATCACATTTTACAATATTCCAAAACTGTTTGGAATTATTACTAGCAGATGCCAGTCTCAGGACCTCCCATCTGCTTTCATCCCATTGCTTTTTGGCTTTTTCCTCGATCTTCCTGTAGTTACTCCTGGCCACCCTTACTTTGCCTGGTGCCCCTGTCTTAAGTTCCTCTCCCAGTATTGTATGAGCAAGCATACAGTCCTCATTAAACGAAGAGCTAGGTTTTTTCTTTTTTATATTCTTATCTCTATCCAGCTTTAAAAAATACAATCTGGTCTTTAGGTCAGCTATGGTAAAATCAATGTCCCTATAGTATCTAGAAAATCTGGGTTCTTAGTGAGCTTAGCCATTTTAATTGCCGCATATCGTTAGTGGGGATCAAATCTAGTGTAAGTAATTCAGGAACTGACTATACTACTGTGCTCTGTACTTGAAAATCTAGGGTTGAGCATAAGGGATTATGATCACTCTCTAGACGATCCTTCACAATCATATCACCTAAGGCATGCCATAACTTTAATTAGTAAATAATCTATACGGCAGGCACTATGGCCGTTGTCAGAGGTATTAGCCCCATGCCTATAGGAGACTGTGCGTCCATTTGCTGCCCGCAACCCTTTTTCAAAACAAAGTGCTTTAATTTGGATTGCTGCATCCGTCCATTTTTTTATGGGCGCTAGTTCCAGTTTTGGGATGCCCTACTGAATATCTTCCTCGCATGTGAGATCTTGATCCTCAATGCCAAGAGGCTCAAAGGTTGAGTTGAAGTATCCAGCCACCAATACTAGAGTCCCAGGAGTGTATATCCTGAAGATCGTCAAGGGCCGTTATAACCTCAGACTTCTTCCCCCCACTAAGCTCCTTGCGTAAACATCGTAAATGTCAATGCTACATTGTGGGCTTACTCTCAGCCGTATTACAAGGACATCATTACTGGTTGGGAGAGACTGGACTTTATAGCTAATCTCCTGACGCACCCAGATTGTAAGGCCCCCTGCAGGTCGACCTTTACCCCCTTTTATGGCTGGAATATGATAATTCAGGTAGCCCACTCAATAGAGAGGGTCCACTATCCATGTCTCTTGAAAAAGGTAGATGTCGAACTGGTCAATAAATGTTAACCAATCGGGGGATGTAACCTTGGTGCACAACCCTGCAATGTTCCATGTCAAAACTGCTAGCCTACATGTAGTTAATCCACATAAAATTCCCCCAACGCCCACATTGATAGATAATGTACCACTGTCCCTCCCTCCCGCTATTGGCGGGGCAGTGTCAGATGTTTGCCTAGATTCAGTAGATGTTAGATTTAATGTCACGTGAGCTCCACACTCGCTGGGGGATAGTTGTATTGTATTCTCCGAAAAGTCACCAGCGAGTGGGAGTAACCTTCAATCTACCTCCCTTAGTGGTGATGTGCTGGAAATCTGAACCATCTCTGGCAGATTATACTTTAGTCTAATATTCGAACGGGTAAGATTTTGTGTACGAATATCAAAGCTTACGAGGTTTTCCACTAGGTGTTGATGAGTTAGTGTCTGGGCAATGTAGTCAAATATGGCATTAGTGCATGAGTGTCTTTCTGCTGCAATGATGTCATCCCTTATAATTGACCGACAGCCCCTACCATAACGAATCCACTGAGTGCACTTATTCTTGATTGATCCCTCATCTTCTCTATTGGATACACCTGAAAGTTTGGGGACATTAATCATGTACACCTTATTTTCTGTGCTTGATGTGCTACTCCCTACTCCTACCACTCTCTGTCCATCATATCTATTAGCATTGATATTAGAGATTGGAACAACAGCCTTAGCAGGGGGTAACAGGGGTCTGAGGACAGGCGTCAAATTGTCTTTCCTCCCAGTGTGCCCAAGGCTTTCGCTCATAGTATCCGTTTTTAGGGAACTGGATAATTCACTTATACCTGACCTCTGGGATGTCTTAGCTACACTTTGTACCACTGGATAATTGCTATCACCCATAACGGAATGTGAGGATGATTTATGACTCGGATGGGTGCCCCTTGATGATTTAATCAAATCCACTGCTACTTGCACCTTACTTATAGTGCCACTAAATATGCTAACGGACACTTTGAGGGCCCTGATTTCATCCATCAATGTTACCAACTTATTAGACACTGTTTGATAGACAGTGTAATCTATAGGTCTTTCCTGTTGTATGTTGCTAGCAACGGATGCACTGTTATCTGTGCCGATTACACTTCGATCACCCATACACCTATGATTATTGAGGCTGCTACTCACTGCATTATCCAGGCCCATAGTATATCTCTCATTTCCATTATGTGAGGTATTTGCCAGAATTGAAAATCTATTACTATATGCTAAAGTGGTGAAAGCTTCGTGGGTGTCTGGCTGACATGGGGAGAGTTCCTCTACTGATATATTTAAATCTAGTACATTCATGGGGTCTGGTGTTATTGTTTTTTTTACAATTTCCGGTACACCCCTTTACATTGTTTGCTACTTGGAATCTGTTGTGTGCTATCCCTAGGGGGCATGGACAGAGTGTGTAGAATCCAATAACCGCTCACATTCGGTTAGTAAACTATCTATCCTATCCATAACACCAACCTCATTATCATTGTGGCTAGGATTTTGTCTTCTACCCTTTTTGACTTTCCTTTTCTTTGCATCACTTGTACCACCTTCACACAATTATTTCCTCTTCCCCATAAAGGATAGCTTAACAAGTTTAAAATGCAATATTATGAAATCTGTTAGACCAAGATGGATTTGCTTCATTGTCTGTCCCTGCTGTTCGTTAAGACTTCCAGTGCTCCAAGACCCTCTTGGCTTTGATCACAATACAGGGCGATAACCTTATTTAAGAATGAGTACTACTTATTGTAAAGTCACTTGCTTAAATGGCCTGATCATCAGATGTCAGAGGGGTTGGCCAGCCTGGCCTCCTCTGGGCTCAGACTGGCCCAGGCATGCCCTCGCACGTCCCGCGCTGTGGGAGCCCGCGTCCACTTTCAAAGCGCCTCCAGGCACTGATTGCTGACGCTGTTGGTGGGCGCCAGAAAGAGCAGGGCAGTCTAGTTTCTGTGGTACTCCTTGGACCAGAGGCAGCAGGAAAAGCGGTACCCGCACTGCGGCAGCCCGCATCCAATTTCAAAGAGCCTCCAGGTGCTGATTGCGGACGCTGTTGGTGGGCTCCAGAAAGAGCAGGGCAGTCTGGTTTCTGTGGTCCTCTTTGGACCAGTGGCAGCAGGTGGCGGCAGGAAAAGTTGCATGAATCAAATCATTTCAAAATTGTAATTTTCTTTTTCAGACTTCTGCATGGAAAGTTACGAATAAAATGTTATAATAAATCAATTGATTCCTGACGAACACTGCAAATGCTACTACAATTCCATTTGTATACTGCGGCCGGGCTACACCTTCCTTGCACCTCTTCAGCTATCACTTCCTCTGCAGTCCTAGAAACCATCTCCTCTTTTGCAACAGGAGTACCATCAATTACTTCATAAAAATAACCACTTAAATCAAGAGCATGCACAAGTGCACAAGGACTCATAGTACGGCCCACGGGCCGCCAGCTGCCCAGCAAGCCTTCCTCGGCGGCCCGCGGACCTTTCAGACATTGTTCCTGTTTTTTTTTTTTTTTTTTTTTTAATTAAGAGTCAGCAAACGCTGCCACAGCAGCAGCAGGGACTCCGAGCACTGCTCTATAGGGGCTGGACGATTCATAACAAAGACTCATTAACGAGTAAATGGTCTTTTAAAGACCTATGAAGTACTCTGGTGAGGCTGTGTGTGTGTGCCTGGGAAGCTGGGGTGAGGTGACAGAGGGAGGGAGAAAGAGGGAGGGAGACAGAGGGAAAGGGAAAGGGAGGGAGAGGGAGACAGAGACGAGGGAGAGGGAAACAGAGGGAGACAGAAAGAGAGGGAGACAGGGAGAGACAGAAAGAGAGGGAGACAGAGGGAGACGAACAGGGAGGTAGACAGAGGGAGGAGGGAGACAGAGGGTGACAGACGGAGGCAGACAGAGGGAGGAGGGGGACAGAGGGAGGGAGACAGATAGAGGGAGACAGAGGGAGGGAGACAGAGGGAGAGAGAGGGAGGGAGGGAGAAGGAGACAGACAGAGTGAGTGAGATAGAGGGAGACCGAGAGAAAGAGGGAGAGAGAGAGATAGAGAGAGAGATAGAGAGGGATGGAGACAGATAGAGAGAGGGAGGGAGACAGGGACAGACAGCTAGAGGCAGAGACTGAGACAGAGAGGCAGAGAGACAGAGAGGGAGATGGAGAGGGAGACAGGGAGATGGAGGGAGAGAGAGAAATAGGGAGGGAGAGAGAAGGTGATAGAGGGAGGGAGACAGAGAGAGAGGGAGACAGAGGGTGACAGAGGGAGGGAGACAGAGAGAGATGGAGACAGAGGGAGACAGAGAGGGAGGGAGACAGAGAGGGAGGGAGACAGAAAGAGGGAGACTGAGAGAGGCAAAGGGAGGGAGTCAGTGGGAGACAGAGGGAAGGAGACAGGCAGATAGAGGGAGGGAGTCAGACAGACAGAGGGAGGGCGACAGACAGGGGGAGGGAGACAGACGGAGGGAGGGAGACAGACAGAGGGAGGGAGGCAGACAGACAGAAGAAGGGAGACAGCGGGAGGGAGGCAGAGGGAGGGAGACAGGAGAGGGAGACAGAGGGAGGGAGACAGAGAGAGAAGGAGACAGAGAGACGGAGAGGGAGGGAGACAGAGAGAGGGAAACAGAGGGAAGGAGACAGACAGAGGGAGACAGACAGAGGGAGACAGACAGAGGTAGACAGACAGAGGGAGACAGATGGAGGGAGACAGATGGCGGGAGATGCCAAACATCCTGTGATCTTGGGCAAATCACTTAATCTCCCCGTGCCTAACAAAAATGAATGTGCGTCCTCATGTAACATAACCTGTGCTATGTAAAGCCCTCTGATACCCGATTCGGTTCGGGTCAAGTTCGCGCTATATAAAACTCTGAAAGAAAAAAAAGAAAGAGGAGATAGAGGGAAGGAGACATACGGATGGAGACAGAGAGAGGATGACAGAGGGAGGGTGACAGAGGGAGACAGACAGAGGGAGACAGACAGAGGGAGAGAGGGAGACAGACAGAGGGAGGAGGGTGACAGAGGTAGGGAGACAGAGGGAACAAGACAGAGAGGGAGACAGACGGAGACAGAAGGAGGGAGAGAGAGGGAGAGTGAGGGAGAGAGACAGAGGGGAGAGAAGGAGGGAGACAGAGAGAGAGAGAATGAGACAGAGTGAAGGAGTGAGACAGGGAGACAGACAGAGGGAGACAGACAGAGGGTGACTGACAGAGGGAGCCTGACACAGGGAGACTGACAGAGGGAGACTGACTCAGGGAGAGAGTGAGACAGAGGGAGACAGACAGAGGGAGGAGGGTGACAGAGGTAGGGAGACAGCGGGAGCGAGTCAGAGAGGGAGACAGAGGGAGGTAGACAGACAGAGGGAGACAGACAGAGACAGAGGGAGAGTGAGAGAGGGAGACAGTGGGAGGGTGACAGAGAGAGGGAGACAGAGAGCGAGAGAGATGGAGAGAGGGAGGGAGACAGAGATAGAGAGAGGGAGGGAGACAGAGAGAGAGGGAAAGAGAGATCGAGAGAGAGAGGGAGACAGATGGAGAGAGGGAGGGAGACAGGAACAGACAGCTAGTGGCAGAGACTGAGACAGAGAGGCAGAGAGTTAGAAGGAGACAAAGAGAGAGGGAGACAGAGGGTGACGGAGGGAGACAGAGAGAGATAGAGAGAGACAGAGAGGGAGGGAGACAGAGCGGGAGGGAGACAGAGCGGGAGGGAGACAGAGCGGGAGGGAGACAGAGCGGGAGGGAGACAGAGAGGGAGGGAGACAGAGAGGGAGGGAGACAGAGAGGGAGGGAGACAGAGAGAGGGAGACAGAGAGAGGGAGACAGAAGGAGGGAGACTGAAAGAGGCAAAGGGAGGGAGTCTGTGGGCGACAGAGGGAGGGAGACAGACAGACAGACGGAGGGAGACAGAGGGAGACAGACAGACAGAAGGAGACAGACAGAGGGAGACAGATGGAGGGAGACAGATGGAGGGAGACAGATGGAGGGAGACAGATGGAGGGAGACAGAGAGAGAGGGAGACAGACGGAGAGAGATAGAGAGAGAGGGAGACAGGTAAGGAGATAGAGGGAAGGAGACAGATGGATGGAGACAGACAGAGGGAGACAGAGGGAGGGTGACAGAGGGAGGGTGACAGAGGGAGAAAGACAGAGGGAGACAGACAGAGGGAGACAGACAGAGGGAGAGAGGGAGACAGAGGGAGACAGACAGAGGGAGGAGGGCGACAGAGGTAGGGAGACAGAGGGAGATAGATGGAGACAGAGGGTGGGAGGGAGAGAGAGGGAGAGTGAGAGACAGAGGGAGAGAGAGGGAGACAGAGAGAGAGAGAGAGAGAGAGAGAGAATGAGACAGAGGGAAGGAGACAGACAGAGGGAGACAGACAGAGGGAGACAGACAGAGGGAGACAGACAGAGGGAGCCTGACACAGGGAGCCTGACACAGGGAGCCTGACAGAGGGAGACTGACACAGGGAGACTGACACAGGGAGACAGTGAGACAGAGGGAGACTGACACAGGGAGCCTGACACAGGGAGACTGACAGAGGGAGACTGACACAGGGAGACAGTGGGAGACAGACAGAGGGAGGAGGGTGACAGAGGGAGGTAGACAGACAGAGGGAGACTGACGGAGACAGAGGGAGGGAGACAGAGAGAGGGCGAGAGAGAGAGAGAGAGAGAGAGAGAGAGAGAGAGAGAGAGAGAAAGAAAGATGTGTGTATGGCTCAGTGGACGAAGGCGTCCGCTGCAGGGGCCTGTGTTCAAGCTCATGGTCACAGTTTTTTTTGCTCTAGCACCGCCCCCCTCCCCCACTGACTCCGCCCCCACCGATGCGGTCCTCAGCCACAAACCACACTGTAAATGTGGCCACTGGGAGAAAGTTTGTGAGTACCCATGCACTAGTCTATTCTCTTGGAAATAGTTTTTCTCATTGAAATAAGGTTCTGTACTAGACGTATGCTTCCATTCAACCTTTATATGTTTGCAAAAATTAATTCTATTAATGAGCCTTTTTCTAGAACTTCTTTTTTTCATACATAACACTGTTTTGTTTATTCAATATTAATATAAATAGCTTCATCTTCAAAACAAATGTCTTCTCTACAAAACTCTCAATGTGGTGCTTTTGCTTAAATGCATAACTTCTCTTTTATTTTTTCAATCTTTTCTGCAAATGGCTGAGTAAGTGAGAGTCTCTGTATGGCTATGTCCATGGTTGTGAAACTGTTTATATGGCTTTGTGAGAGGGTGTGAAAAGCCTATGTATAAATATGTGACAGAGTGTGTGAATCTCTGTATGGATATGTGAATGGGTATGTGAGAAGATGTAACAGTCTCTATATGGGTATGTGAGAGGGTGGGACAGTCTCTGTATGGGCATGTTAGTAGGTGTCAGACCTATGAATAAGTATGTGAAAGGGTGTGAGGGAACCTATCGGTATGTGAACAGGTATAAGGGTATATGTATATATATATATATATATATATATATATATATATATATATATATGGGTATGTTAGATGATGTCAGAGTATCTGTATAAGTATGTGATAGGTTGTGATAGTCTCAATACGGGTATGTGAGAGGGTGAGACGTCTATATATATAAGTACGTGAGAGGCTGTGACAGACGCTGTATAGGTATATAAATGGGTATAGGTGTGCCCTCATGGGTATGTGAGATGGTGTGACATTCTCTTTAGCTCTGATTACCGCTACCTGTTTACGGCTTGCTATGCGCTTTGTTTCTTTTAAAATGTATTCTCGCTAAAATGAAATGGCACTTTAAAAAAATTATTTCGGGACAGCAAATTGTTAGTGACCTGTATGTTTTTGGGTGATTACGACTCAATCCATACCTTACCTGCCTACGAAACCGGCTCCCTCGCGCTCTTCTAACACACCCCTAGGCTGCATCCAATCACGCCTCACGGGGTAGGCCGGTCAGACGGGGAACGGCTAGAAAAGCCACAGGCAGCGCGGGAGCGGGCACTTTAGCTCTGATTACCGCTACCTGTTTACAGCTTGCTAGGCGCTTTGTTTCTTTTAAAATGCATTCTAGCTAAATGAAATGGCACTTTTTAAAAATTATTTCGGGACAGCAAATTGTTAGTGACCTGCAGGTTTTTGGGTAATTACGACTCAATCCATACCTTACCTGCCTATGAAACCGGCTCCTTCGCGCTCTCCTAACACACCCCTAGGCTGCATCCAATCACGCAGCACAGGGGAGGAGACTCAGACGGGGAACGGCTAGAAATGCAACAGGCAGCGTGGGAGCGCAGCAGACGTGCGCAGCGGTCGCGCCAGTGGCGCGCCAAAGGCAAGCCTGTCTGCGCCCGTCCGCGCCAGTACGGGCCCAGGGGCCAGACCCTCTGCACAAATGTCCACCTATTCCTCTGTGGAATTAAGAGCCCTTCATCAGGCGGACCTTACGATCTGCCCAGCCACCCACGTACGTCTTAAACGCACAGGTATTCTTCAAATACGAAACACTCCTCATGAACTCCCGCACATTATCTGCCGCCAGGGGCAGGCACCGCTCCCCATTGCCGCCAAAAATGCTGTACTTCGGATACTCTATCTAAACACCCGCTCCCTCGTCAAACACCAGTTAGACATTTTTCTACTCTTGCTATCGGATAATCCAGACATTCTCTTTATTACGGAGACATGTTTAAATCTTGATTCTCCTCCTGATATACTGGCAGCCCTTCCCCAACACTACTATATCCTACATGTTGATCGGCCAGTAGGGAAAGTGGGTGGTGGCGTAGCGGCTATTATCCACAAGGACCACACATTTACCGCTATGTCATCTCTAAATCTTCCTGCAGCAGACAACATGGTTGTCAAGCTTGACTCCTGCGCAGGGCCATTGATTTGCGTCCTGATATACAGACCCCCACAACACATGCCATCATTCCCTCTCTCCCTGAGGGAGCAGTTGGCCATGCTGGCCACAGATTATGCAAAAATACTATTATTAGGTGATCTTAACTACCGGCATAATGATGCACTCGGCGGACCTCAGTCAACTGAGCTGACGGAATTACTCTTCAATCTCAATTTCATCCACCATATTTCCTCGGCTACACATATCAACGGTCATATCTTGGACCAGGTATGGACTACTAATCTTGAAGTCTCTACACCCATAATACTACCATGTCTCTGGTCCGATCACTATTTAATAAATTGCACAGTCTCACTTCCCATGAGCACTAAGACCCCAGCAACCATGGGGGGTATGATCAGGAAATGGAGCATTATTAATAAACAAGATTTCCTGGACAGCCTTATGAGCTCTATCCCCGCACCTAACCCTGACGTGGATCTTGCTGAAACCAACATCTCAGACTGGCTGTTAGCAGCTAGCAACAAACATGCTCCCCTCAAAAAACTTAAACTCGTGTGTTACTATGCAATCCCGCCTATGGGTGCAGGAGTCCCTTGAGTGAGCTGTCCATCATAGTGGGTAAATGGCGGGAAGACAGTGACACCGCGAGGGTGTGGGCAGGGCCAAACGGGCGGGCCTTCTATGCGAGTTCACATGTCTCTTGTGTTTATAAAAGGTCAGAGACCGATCAGAGCAGCAGATGAGGAGAAAGAAGCTCCTAGTCACAGGAACTGCACGGGGATTGCACTCGTGAAAGTCAAGGTTGCAAAGGCCTCTATCCAGCATCACAGCTAATTTTCAACGGTAGATATGGGGAGAAAGCACACTTGCCCTGCCTCGACAAAGCTCACAATCGTTTTTGGGCTGATGAATGCGTTACTGAACTTGAGCTTCAACTCCGGCACCTGCTGTAAGTGCTTCCTGTTGAGGTTTAATTTTTGTGACAGGAGCATCATGCCAGAATGAACCCTGCCCTTCATATTTATCCAAGAAGACACCACCGTTTTTGTGCGATACCTCTACTCACCTGGAGTACTTTCTACTGGCTAATCAGTAAGTGCTACCTCGTTGGGTAAATGTATAGTGCTTTTCCTACACTACAGCTGCGTAAAGTGCCAGAAGAGTTGTCTCCGGTGACCATGTGTGTGTTATTATGCCATCGCGCCGAAGGGCGCAGAGGTCCTTTGAGTGAGCTGGCCATAAAAATTTTTAAAAATCCGCCCGCTCCCCAATTTGCACATTTTCGGCAATTTCGTGAGATGCTTAGTGCTATCTCATCTGGACTACGCCAACTCTATCTACCTGGGCTTACCGCTCTTTCTCAGCAAGTGCCTACAGTTAGTCCAGAACCAGGCGGCTAGACTAATCCATCAGCACCAAGATGGCAATCTGCCAGACCCCTGCTGAGAAAACTCCATTGGCTTCCTATTCCCCAACATACAGTATTCAAGATGGCCTGCATTATTTTCAAATCCCTGCACGATCGCAGCCCCAAATTCATTAAATGTCTTCTACCTAGGTACACCCCCTCCCGCAGTCTTCGCTCCACCAGTCTTTAACTCTTGGTCACTCAGCCATTTAAGCTACAACGGCAGGGCGGTTGCAGGTTCGCAACCCTGGCCCCCAGACTCTGGAACTCCCTTCCATTAGAAATCCGATCCTGCAACAACCTCCTGAGTTTTAGGAAAATGCTAAAAACATGGCTGTTTACACAGGCCCATGTGTAAGCCGCCGTAGGTCTCAGAACACGCTAAAGCTAGCGCCAAGAAACCACCCGGTGAACGTGCGCTCTTTAAGAAATTATTAACATAACATAACATACGTAAGGGTATGTGACAGGGTGTCAGAGTCTCTGTATGCGTATGTGAATGGGTATAATGGTGTCTATATTGGTACATGAATGGGTATAAAGGACATCTTAATGTGTAAGTAAGAGGATAAGAGAGTCTCTATATGGGTATGTGACAGTCTCTGTATGGCTATGTGAATGGGTGTCAGACTGTGTACATGTACATGTATATGGATAAGAATAAAGAACGACTGAATAGATTTGTGACAGGCTGTGACAATCTACGTATGGATATGTGAAAGGGCGTAAGAGTCTCTCAATGGGTATGTGACAGAATGTCAGAGGCCCTGTATAAGTATGCAAATGGTTATTTTCAGTGTCTGTATGGGGAATATGAGAGAGTGTAAGAGACTCTCTATGACTATGTAAATAGGTGTAACACTGTCTCTAAAAATTCTAAATCGAACTAAAAGTGCTATGTATAAGTATGTGAAAGGATGTCAGAGTCTGTATATAGCTATGTAAATGTAAATAAGGCTGTCTGTATGAATATGTAAGAGGGTGTGACAGTTTCTGTATAGGTATATCAACCAGTTAGGGGGGCTTGTATAAGTGTGACATTGTATGTATGGGTATGTGAGAAGGTTTGAGTGTCTCTCTATGGGTATATGAGAGGATGTCAGAATCTCTGTATCAGTCTGTGAAAGGATAAAACAGTGTCTTTATAAGTATGTGAATGGGAATAAAGGGGGTCTGAATGAGTATGGGAAATGATGCAAACATCAACTTCCTCCTAACTATCCAAATGTATGCATCACTGACCCTTTGCTCTGTCACTGTATGCATAGCTATATCATTATCTGTGAAAAGTAAATATCTTTAACTATACCCTGCTCTCTTAGCAAACGCATCAGTGTGAACCAGCTCACCCGAATCTACATATCTGTGTATATTTCATTGCATAACTGTATACATACTAAAATGCCTAAATATCTCACAGCACACATTAGCATTTCACTTCTTGTGTCACTCCCTACATTCTGTATCAAATTTATTTTTTAGGCTATTGCTTAATGCACATACCTGCTAAATGTGATTGGTGGTGAGTATTTTTCTTTCTCAGTATCAGGTTCTTAAACTTGTTTCAAGAAAGCACATACAAACCAAGCAGAAGAATGGTAAACCACTCTCTTACAAGGCAACCATTAATGGCACCTAACTCAATTTAGATTTCAAGGTTAGAGACTGCAAACAAATAGAAACACTGCTCTCATTTAATTTAATGTTCTTACTAGTCATAGAGCTCTTCTAAATGGTCACATTTCTTAACCCTTTGTTTGAATACTCTTAAGGGAGACCAATTTGGGTGCAGTTTTGCGTGGGATCTGCAGTATTACGAAGGGATCCCGGGATGTCAGCGCCCCCCATGCCCTCTGTGTAACCTTGCAGAGAATCCGCGGATCTGCTCGGCAAACCGAGATTTTTTTTTAAACTATTCCTAAACACTACCACTTACACACTACTTTCTACAAATCCCTAAATTTAGACCCAAGCTATTCTTATTCACTATTATACTGGAACAGTTTCTGGGGTGTCATCCCTTGACATCACCTCACTTTGTCAGAGCATTCAGTTAATTGGTTCATCTGCAATAGGGTGATGGTGATTTCGCAAAAAGAAGACACAAATCTGGAAACATTAGGCAAATCAATTACGCAGTTCCTTAGGTCATTTAGCATAAGACACATTGAACAATAGGGCTTTAAAAAGAAAACATAAATGTTCAAAAGGACTCTTTCCCAAGCAGCTGTACCAGAGTGTAACAAAAATTGTTGCAAGTGCGGGCGATGTCAAAGGAAATAGTTATAATTTCAATACAACTTGCAATATTGCAAGAAGTTCTAATCAGCTTTGGAAATGTCCATGATTTTAATTGAAAGAGAAATGAAGTTTACATGAAATTTAGGATAATATACGACACAATCATGTTAAATTGTGGATTATACATTAATAGGAAACTAGTATGTGAATATAAAATATGACAGAAATACCATAGTAAACATTTCATTCTGATCATAATTAATGTCAGTATAATGTAGTCATAAATTGTATTGTTGTGTCAACATTAATTGTAAGAAAATGTGTATAAATATTTGACATTTATGTGTTATTCAACTAATACATATGTGAAATAAATGCTAAAGAAGTTTCATGAGAACACACATAAATATAGTTGTGTGGCACCTACTTTTCTTTTGTCATTTTTGGTGCACACGTTATTACATAAAATGGCATTATAGTTAATTTTCACATGGAAACCACACTAAATCCTGATCAATTTCATTTAGTCTTATTAATTTCATATTCTTTGCATGAAAATCAAATCAATTGGCAATAAAATCCATAATGTAGGATTTTTCTCCTACATTATTCTAACACATATACATGAGTGAAAATAGTATTTCATGGTTATTAGTCACATCAATATTATTTCAATGAAATAAATGCCTCAAATCTATCTTTTCTCCTGCATCCTTTTACAATGCGGTAACTATATTTCATATTTATGTAAATTTTCAGAACATCAAACCTTGCACATGTTTTCTATGGTTTACGCCAGAAGTTGTCAAAATAATTTTTTTGATGTAATCTCTGCTTAACGTTTTCAGTGCAAACAATGCCATTCACCAGATGGATGCAATTTGTTTTATTGGACTGTTTCCTGTGCAAGGTGAACACTTTAGAGTGCTGCACTGCACATATTAAATCCTTTTTAATGTATTGTATTCCTTTTGCTTCTTTTTTTGCTTCATTTCATATTTTGATAACTGTATTTTGAAGATGTGATTAACATTTTTGATTTATCTGTCACATGAAATGCTCATGTAGCTGCAAACTCAAACTCATAATATTTTCATTCAATATTTTAACATATAGTTGAGAGTTGTTCAATCCAGGTGTATTAACACCTAAATCAATAAATCCTTATGTGAACGATAAATAACTATTCAGTAAAATACTCCAGCTTAACAACTTCTTTACCAAGGCACCAGTAGTCCACCTCGAAAAATAGTCAAATTTCAAATGAAAACATTTCAGAGTTACTGTTAAGTTTTTTAACAACAGCCATATCTTGACAGTGGTATTGTAAAGTGCGAGAAGACGAGCTCCAATGGACGTTATCTTCCCCTCTAGATGTATGATGTACATTGTGGGAGAGTTTATTGGAAAGAATCATAATTAAATACTTTTTCTATTCTCTCTATGTGTTTTGGCCTAAAAAAATAGGCCTAGGCAGAGTTCGCGTAGTCGCGCTACGTGGATTTCCGCAAAGTGGTAAAAAAACTCTGCTAGCTACTCGGAATTCCGCAAGTATGCCGAGTTGCTTGTTCCGTCCGTTCACAATGTGTTTTTCCTGTTTGGGAACGTGTATTGCGTGTTCAGGACACTGTTTGCGTGCTCGGGGGGAAATATCTTGAGAACTTGCCCATGTGGTCGCCAATGGGTGCAGCATCGCGAGCTTCACCAAAATGCCACCGGATGTCTGATGGCGCGTCTGAATGACGTGTTCGTGATCGCACACTTTCGCGGGGACGCACGGCCGCTACCAAAATCTCGTGGCGCATGCGAACGGATAGCAAAACTCATCAGTGAACGCAGGGATCCCGGTAAGTCGTTACAGAGTGCACAAAAACGCATTTTGAAAGCGGGAACAAGGGAAAAACTTTACGCGGCACGTGGAGTTGCCAAAAATCCACAAACTCCGCGAGCGGAGCGTATTTTACTGCCCAGGATTACTAAAAAACATTTTAGATTTTCTTTTTCCAGTATGAGGAGAAAGTCATTACTTTTTACTATGCTACTTTTCAAGAAGTTTTAATGACACTAACGGGTCTATTAGGTGCCACCCTGGTGGTGCTGGGACCAGCCGCCAGTGATGCGGCGGTCCCGCACCGGCAATTAGGATGCCAACGCCACGGTGCCATCCTGCATTTATTGCATTGTGGTGGGCCGTACTGTGAGCAGCACCCGCCACAATGCAATCTTTGCATGTTGTGCATTGGCATGCACAACGTGACAGGCACTGCACAGTGCCTGCCACCTTGTGCATGCCAATGTTGGGGGGGTACCAAGGGTACCCCCATGTGCAGTCCCCCATGCCCCACCCCCCTGGGGGCCCGCAACGGGTCCCCAAAGAGAACTGCGCATGCATTTCCATGGTGGAGCCTTCGCCATGGAAAGGCATGACACCGCCACCATTTCGTGGGCCATTTCCGCCCGGTAGGCAATTGTGACGATTGACGACCGGCGGAAAGGGAGCAGACGGTCTTTCCGTCTGCCGCTGTACCCTACGCCATGCTAATGTTGCCGGGGGGGTAAAAGGCCGACAGGCGGGGTATTTTGCCGTGCGGATTGCCACCGGCGGTAGAACGGTGGCGATCCGCACGCCATCCTAATAGACCAATAAGATTGTAAGTGCGGGCGATGTCAAAGGAAATAGTTATAATTTCAATACAACTTGCAATATTGCAAGAAGTTCTAATCAGCTTTGGAAATGTTTAGTCCATGATTTCAATCGAAACAGAAATGAAGTTTACATGAAATTTAGGATAATATACGACACAATCATGTTAAATTGTGAATTATACATTCATAGGAAACTAGTATGTGAATATAAAATATAACAGAAATACAATAGTAAACATTTCATTCTGATCATAATTAATGTCAGTATAATGTACTCATAAATTGTATTGTTGTGTCAACATTAATCGTAAGGCAATGTGTATAAATATTTGACATTTATGTGTTATTCAACAAATACATATGTGAAATAAATGCTAAAGAAGTTTCATGAGAACACACCTAAATATAGTTGTGTTTGCACCTACTTTTCTTTTGTCATTTTTGGTGCACACGTTATTACATGAAAGGGCATTATAGTTAATTTTCACATGGAAACCACACTATGGGGTCGATTAGGATCGCGGACGGAAACGTGTACCGTCCGCCGCGGAAGGTGGCAAGATACTCCGGACCTGTCCGCGGAAAATCCGCAACAGCAATTAGGATAAAATATGCTAAAAACGCCGATCGCGGCGTACGGAGCACACCAATCCCCGTCCGCGGCGGTCGGAGTACACCTGAGTCCGCGGCAGGCGGACGGAACAGAAAGAACAGCGACCGCCGCGTACGCACATGACCGCGAATACATCCACTTCCCCCGCGATACCTGCGCAGTGTCCGTGTCCGCAATTAGGATAACTCCGCAAGTACCCCGGTAGTCACCGCCATCCAGGTCCGCAGCGGTACCAATGCACCGAGAATCCGTGCTCCACAGCGGAACGCCAACACAAACAACATCCCTACTGTCAAACCAATGCCATACATTGCGACGGAAGTTATCACCAAACACACGAAAATGAACGACCACCCACCGAAAACATCCAAACCAATCACAACACACAATGATCCACCGCCAAGCACCACACAATGCACACCTGGCAACACTCCCACCTAGCACCTGACTGCCAATAACCATTCAGACACGGCCAAGACACACACCATAAAATAACTCCCACCCACTCCACAAATCCTCTGCATCACTGCATAGCTGCTAGCAGGATACACGACTTAACTGACAGCAAAGACATATATCATTCACATAACCCACACCCAAACACACCCACCACACAAAGACCCACCACACCATTCCTACACACCACACACCTGCACCTCCCCATTCACGCAAACCCACACCCCGAGCACCACACACCATGGCACCAAAAAAAAAACCAAAATTCACTGACACCGAGTTAAAGGTTATGGTAGATGAGATAATCCGTGTCGAACCCCACTTATTCGGGGCCCTAGTGCAGCAGACCAGCATAGCCAGGAAAAACAGCATGTGGGACCGGATAGTCACCAGGGTGAATGCCTCCGGGAGCGTCCCGAGGACGAAGCAGGATATACAGAGGCGGTGGCATGATCTCAAGACCCGAGTGAAATCCATTCGAGCCAAGAACTATCTCCGGGCAAATCACACAGGCGGTGGAACCCCCCCGGAGCCCTTACCCTACACCGAGTGGGAGGACAAGGTGATGACCATCATCCACCCTGAGACCCTTGATGGACTTGCTGAGGGAGAAGAGGCTGGTAAGTACAAACCAAGCACCACGAGCACAACTACATGGTGTGCCTCACACAACTGTGAAGACACATCTCCCAGACCCCAACCCATGCATGCAGTCCACATACTCACCAACGTCGAAATCACTCCAACAGGCCCCCAAGTCCATAGGGATGGCGGTGGTGGTGGTGGGTGGTGGGTGTGAGGGGACGGAACTACAACTCCCAACAGGCCCCCAAGTCCATAGGGATGGCGGTGGTGGTGGTGGGTGTGAGGGGACGGAACTACAACTCCCAACAGGCCCCCAAGTCCATAGGGATGGCGGTGGTGGTGGTGGGTGGTGGGTGTGAGGGGACGGAACTACAACTCCCAACAGGCCCCCAAGTCCATAGGGATGGCGGTGGTGGTGGTGGGTGGTGGGTGTGAGGGGACGGAACTACAACTCCCAACAGGCCCCCAAGTCCATAGGGATGGCGGTGGTGGTGGTGGGTGGTGGGTGTGAGGGGACGGAACTACAACTCCCAACAGGCCCCCAAGTCCATAGGGATGGCGGTGGTGGTGGTGGGTGGTGGGTGTGAGGGGACGGAACTACAACTCCCAACAGGCCCCCATGTCCATAGGGATGGCGGTGGTGGTGGAGGGTGGTGGGTGTGAGGGGACGGAACTACAACTCCAAACAGGCCCCCATGTCCATAGGGATGGGGGTGGTGGTGGTGGATGGGGTGAGTACCAGTGCAGACAGAATCGGCAACAAAATGAAAACAACCTGTCAAGTCCACATTACTCATCCTCACATTTTCGTTTTGCAGGTCATCCTAATCTGACAGCTGGAACCAACACCCGCCCTCCAGACTCGCCACACACAGAAGTCTCAGGGGACGATGGGGCAGCCTCCTCCGGGGCAGAGGATGATCCCGGCACAAGCAGGCAGCCAGGGCCATCTGGCTCCCAGGTCACACCTGCACCAACGACTACGGCCTCTGCCATTGTCACAACACCGGCCACTGTGACCTGCACAGCCACCACCAGCACCACCTCCACCACCACCACTACTACCACCACTTCTGCCCCTGCCACCCTGCCCAACCCACCGGCCAACGCCGTGCCAGCGCCATCCCAGCCACGCAGGGAGAGTGTGAGGCAAGGCAGAGATGCAAGGCCAGATCCGGCAGGCAGGAGCATACGCCAAAGACGACATGAGGATACCAACACACACAATGCTGTGCAACAGTCATTGGAAGCACTGGGCAGGGTGGAGGTAAGCTATCAACGTGGTCAGGCACAGGCAGACCGGGCCCACCAGGACTTTGTTGACAACACTGCTATGTTGGGGGCCATTGAGAGGCGGCTTGGCCAACTAGTGGACATTTTTACCATGACAACCAACATGCGGATGCCATGTACATCCGCCAACACCACCCTCCCCACAACCCCACAAACAACGCCACCGCCACCTGCGGCGGATGTGGTACCTGATGCGCCAGCGCACCCAGCTGACTCCGTACCGTCACAAAGACGGAGGGGCCGTCCGAGGCTGGAAGTGGGCGAGAGCAGTGAGGAAGCAGCTGGCACACGCTCCAAGAGGAACCGAAAATGACTATAACAGTACCTGAGGATGCCATTCACCCTGCCAACTATCCGGTCCCACCTGCCACAGGCCTGCTGCACTAGGCAGACACCACCCTATGTGGTGTCAGCACGGACATTTCATCTGCCATAACCTTCTACTCTCACTCCCCCACCCCTTCACTCATTTGTAAATATGCACCTACACCCATGCACAATTTGTAAATAAATGCCACTTACTCATTCAATCATGTGTTGCCTCCATGTTTATTCACATGAATGCATCAGAAACAGATGTTACTAGGTACATGTATCCAACTGGTACAGAATCATGGCGAAGCGGGAGTGACCTAGGGAAAATAGAAACCGCAAAGACACGTCAGGAAACATGATCACACTCATCAGAACACACTGCAGTGCAACATTGAACAACCCACACGCATCACAACAGTAATGGATGAGACGACACACATCATGGAGACGTGCATTGACCAAAAATTAACACACACACACATGCATGCAACACATAGCAGAACACAGAGATGAAGCACACCACAATGCCACAACACCAGCACACATTCACAGGGCATACCCAAGCAGCACAAGAGGAGCACACTCACAATCAAGGGAAGTAGCGATCAATGAGCTGGCGCCTCTGGTCCACACCTTCCTCCTCACCACTATCCTCATCAGTTGACATGGGTGGGTCGGGAGGGCGAGGAACTTGCAGTTCATCAGGGTCCAAGAGCAGTTCAATGTTATAGCGCACAGCCAGGTTGTGGAGCATGCAGCACGCTATCACGATCTTGCATACTTTGCCTGGTGAGTAAGGCAGGGCCCCTCCAGTCTTATCCAGGCACCGAAACCTAGACTTGAGCAGGCCAAATGTTCGTTCTACCACTCGACGTGTCCTACCATGGGCATCATTGTATCTCATTTCTCCAGCTGTAGTGGGATTGCGTATGGGACTGAGCAGCCAAGGCCTGTTTGGGTAAGCCGAGTCGCCTGTGTTGGTGGAAGAGAGAGAGAGAGAAACATCACAACCTGCATTGTGGGGCACACCATGCCACACAGATATCACTCCTGTCACCACAGCATACTCACCAACAAGCCACGCTTGTGCCGGACGCAGATTAGCCATCAGTTGGGGGACCATGCTGCTCCGCATGATGTGGGCGTCATGTGCAGAGCCAGGGAATCTTGCACACACATGTGAGATGATGTTGTCGGCCTGGCACACCACCTGCACGTTGAGGGAATGGAAGTGTTTCCGATTCCTATACACCTGCTCACGTGCCCGTGGTGCAATGATAGCGATATGCGTGCCATCAATGGAACCCACAACGTGTGGTATACGACCCAGGGCACAGAAGTCAGCTTTGACCGCTGCCAACTCCGCCGCCTGAGGGAAATGTATATAGTCATGCTTGTACAGCATCATGGCTGTCAGTACATCCCGGAGTACCGTCCTGAACATGGCCTGTGACATTCCCCCGGCATATCCAACTGTGTACTGGAATGTGCCTGTTGCAAAGAAATGGAGTGCCGCCATCACCTTTTGCGTGGGTGTCATGGAACCTGGATAGGTTCTTCGCGGCTGCAGGTGAGGAGACAATAGGGTCACAAGGTCCAACAATCGACAGCGATCCAGCCTGAATTTCCGGATCACCTCCTCGTCCACCATATCCTCCAGCACAGTGTATGGGCGATGGACATTTGGAGCCCTCCTGTGTGGGAGTAGATGGAATGGAAGTCAATTCACATACAACGCATGTGTGTGCAACTCACTCACATGTCAACGCCCTCTACCAACATGTAGTATCCAGTGTATGATTGTCATATGTGTGACTTCTCTGATTGTCAGGACAACATGGATTGACGTAGCAACGATGTGCATCCACTAGCAACATGATGTTTAGCAACATGTGCAATGCACAGTGTCTCACCTCAACATTACTGCCAACCAGACATGTGACATGACCCACATGTGTAGGCCCAACATCACATGCACACATGCAAGTACATGCACACATACTAAAATAAACACCCCCCCCCCCTTTCATGATGCACCAATGGCAACACCAATAATGGTGGCCATACGGACATCACATGCATGGGGACACAATAGGCAACACACATGTACAGTACACAACAGAACCCCCACCATAGTCATCATCTGACACATACCACTCACTGACAACTGATTCACAGGTGCCCATACATACGGGATCTACTGTGTAGATGTGAGGTACGACAAACTTGTGTAGGGTACTACCCGATGTGGACATGCAGACGTGATGGACACTTGTGGCTCACCGATGGCCATGGTATGGACACACATGGGATAGAGCATGACATGTGTAGCCACGCAATCACGCACACAACCGTCAGCAGGCAGCTGCAGACAATGGTACAAGGTGCATCATCAGCGAAGATTCAAACATTGACCCCGCCATGGCGGTGCACTGCTTCCGCTGTTTACGTCTGGGCATACGCGGCCCGCCTTCGACATTCACATTGTCTGCACGTGCACAGACCGTCACGCTCACACACCGGCAAGTGCATGTGCAGGGTTCCGGGACGGATGGTCGATTTGCAACAATGTTGTATCACTGGCGCCAACATGGCGGGGCACGTGTTCGGCGGGGGACGTGCAGGCCAACACATCCATTAACTGATGTCAATGCACATGGCAGGTCATGCCCCCCCTTACAGTGACATTGCATCATCCAGCCTTCACCGGCCGGCCCTGCCCTGCCCAGGACCGCCGTGCCGGCCATGCCAACCACCGCCGTTGCACGGCCCTTCCACTACCGCCGTGCCAGGCCCTGCCCAGGACCGCCGTGCCGGCCATGCCAACCAACGCCGTTGCACGGCCCTTCCCCTACCGGCGATCCCTGGCGGTCCGTGCAACGGCGGTGGTTGGCATGGCCGGCACGGCGGTCCTGGGCAGGGCCTGGCACGGCGGTAGTGGAAGGGCCGTGCAACGGCGGTGGTTGGCATGGCCGGCACGGCGGTCCTGGGCAGGGCCTGGCACGGCGGTAGTGGAAGGGCCGTGCAACGGCGGTGGTTGGCATGGCCGGCACGGCGGTCCTGGGCAGGGCAGGGCCGGCCGGCCGGCCGGTGAAGGCTGGATGATGCAATATCACTGTAAGGGGGGGCATGACCTGCCATGTGCATTGACATCAGCTAATGGATGTGTTGGCCTGCACGTCCCCCGCCGAACACGTGCCCCGCCATGTTGGCGCCAGTGATACAACATTGTTGCAAATCGACCATCCGTCCCGGAACCTTGCACATGCACTTGCCGGTGTGTGAGCGTGAGGGTCTGTGCACGTGCAGAAATGGGAGGTGCGAACAAGGGCGGCGTGTGCCCAATAGAATGTACCGTATGCTGTGCAGCGCAACACCAGGGCCAGTCATTGGCCCATTTCCAAACACGCTTCTAGGGCTGACCAATGGCTGTCGCCGTATGCCACTGACATGGCCACAGGGCCCTATAAATGTGTCATGTGCAATACCACACATTCCACGATGACCACCGACTGCTGCCTGTGACCATCACCTCCAACTGCTGCTGCGGAGCTGACCACCGACTGCTGCCTGTGACCATCACCTCCAACTGCTGCTGCGGAGCTGACCACCGACTGCTGCCTGTGACCATCACCTCCAACTGCTGCTGCGGAGCTGACCACCGACTGCTGCCTGTGACCATCACCTCCAACTGCTGCTGCGGAGCTGACCACCGACTGCTGCCTGTGACCATCACCTCCAACTGCTGCTGCGAAGCTGACCACCGACTGCCGCTCTAGTGCCCTACTCCGTGACCTTGCCATGTCGAGAGGCAAAGAGATCCGGTCTCGTCCCTTCACCGCCGCAGAGCTGGATGTCCTCGTGGACGGTGTGCTCCGCAACTACGGACGCCTGTACGGCGCACCCGGACAGGTGGTAAGTGCAGTGGGGGACAAGTTGGTGTGCATGAGGTGTACCATGACACCTGGGCTCTGGGTTCTTGGCGGTGTGATGTGGGACCAACACATGATTCGCAATGTGCATGGCTGCTGAGAGTAACGTCTTGCCCCAATCTGTGTGACTGGCCAACTGTCCACTAACTTGCACCCTTTTGTCTCCCATCATGGTAGGTCAAGCTGCACCTTCGCAAGAACGTGTGGAGGAGCATTGCACGTGATGTACGAGCAGTGGGGGGGTCCAATAGACGACATACACACTGCCACAAACGCTGGGACGACATTTCCAGGCTGAGTAGGAACGTAGCAGAAGTGACACTAGGGATGATTCCAAGAACGGCACGACTGGCCCGACGCTCAATGACCCCTCTCATGCACCGTATCATAGCTGTGACGCATCCTGCCCTGTCCGAGCAGTTGCGTGTGGATGACCAGCAACGTGGCGGTAAGCATACTGTCAGTGATTGTTGCTTGTGAGTGCAATGCATGTTATGTTGGCCAGACACATTAGTGACTTCCGTGAATCGTGCGTCTCGTTGCAATGCCATGTTGGTGACATTGGCGCAGTTAAAAGTCACTTTCCGGTGCGGCATGTTGAGACGGCACTCGCTAAGCAGTTGAGTGTTGATGCACATGCTGTAGTGCTCTGTCATCCCATGGCAAGACTGGTGTGCAGATGTAGTTGCTCATGCCCTGTCCGCATGCTGTACATGTCGCACGGACAACGCCACTTATTTCGTGTGAGGATGACTGGTAGGGGTGGCCCGTGTGCAGGTTGGGGGATCGAAGTACATCGTCAGCAATGGCAATAGGGATTCCGTACCAGTACTGTACGTGAGTGTGGCCGTGACTTACACCTCTTTTCTGTGAATTTCAGCTTTGGCAGAGGACACTCAGCCACAGACCGAGGAGATGTTTGAAGCCAATGCATCCGGATCAGACGTGGGGCACACGCAGACTGACACAGAAGGGGGCAGCGCCGGAGAGGGGGACAGGACCGTCCCGGAGGACTCGCATGTGGAGACAACATCGTCAACATCTTCCGACAGTGTTGGTGAGTCAGCACTGTTGTCACAGACTGGGAGTGGGCAATCAACACCTTTGGTCGGGACACAGCACACAGGGCCCACCCTGCCGCCAACTGCACCATGTACTGTTCGTGCACGCAGGAGTAGGGGGAGCAGAGTAGCGTTCGGTGCCGGAACCGCTGCCCCGGCCTCCGTGAGCCAAAATGCTCTTTGTGCTGAGGCTGTTGATCTGCTGCGACAGCTGTGTGTGGGGCAGACCAATATGATTAATGCTTTCCAAGACCACGATAGGAAGTTGGGGCAGGTGGTAGCTTTCATGGAAGGTATGCATGGCGATCTGGCTGCTCTACACAGGACAGTGCAGTCATTGGGGAACAGTGTGTCGTCTGCCATTGTACAGTCGCAGGGACTGGGTGCAACTTCTGTTCCACCATCTACAACACTGGATGTCTCAGGGGGGGAGTCAATTGTCTGACCAGGACTCGAACACAGGTCATTGCACTAGAAGCAGCGTCAGCCAGCACGTCAAGTCTCGGAGGGCTCAGACACCATCCCCTAGGTCAGCTAAATCTGTTCACAGAGACACCGTCAGAGACAGTTGAGTACAGACACGTGATCCAATAGAGGGTTTGGGTTCAATGGCAACACATGCTGCACAGGCATCCCACACACAAGGTACTCCCAAGGCAAACCTTACTCCCAGTTCCATTGACACTACCTTGGACATGGACAGTGAGAAGAGGAAGGCACCTCATGAGAGCAGGGACACTCCCAGGGGCAGGGAGACTAGGAAGGAAGGAGACACTCCCAAGGGCAGGGAGACTAGGAAGGAAGGAGCCACTCCCAAGGGCAGGGAGACTGGGAAGGAAGGAGCCACTCCCAAGGGCAGGGAGACTAGGAAGGAAGGAGCCACTCCCAAGGGCAGGGAGACTGGGAAGGAAGGAGCCACTCCCAAGGGCAGGGAGACTAGGAAGGAAGGAGCCACTCCCAAGGGCAGGGAGACTAGGAAGGAAGGAGACACTCCCAAGGGCAGGGAGACTAGGAAGGAAGGAGACTCTCCCAAGGGCAGAGACAAGGACAGTCACAAGACATACGCACCTAAGAAGAGCACGGACACTCCCAGGGGCAGGGACACACACAGGGAGAAGGTGTGTCCTGGGGATGTGTACACCAAAGACAAGTCTGCTGCCTGGGACAGGGCACCATCCAGGGAACAGGGAAGATCCACAGACATCATTCCTCCTACGGAAATAGGACATCCAAGGGCAAAGGCATCTCCCATGGACAGTGGTGCTGTCAAGGACAGGCATACATCACCCCTTGATGCACTGCGGTTGCGGTTTTCTGGGAAACGGAATACAGATGTCTCCGCAGTGGAGTCACCCCTTACCTCCACTCCCATCAGGGCCCGTCAGGAGCGCATGGAGGTTGACCCTGTAGTAGCATCCCCCATGCCACATGTTGCAGAGGCCAGAAGGCAGCCACACAGCAAACGACAAGCTGGCTCAAGCACGTCCCCAGAGAGCATTCCCCCGCCAGCAGTTGCACCTCCCATGGTGGGTGATATTTCTACCCAGTCAGGCCCACTTGCCAGTCCTGTCCTGTCCAGGGTGCAGTCACATGTCACCAAGAAACGGAAACACACACCATTGACACATGTCCAACCCGATGTCGGCCAATTGCAACTATCCCCCGCTCCCAGAGCCACCCTGCCTCCTGGCCCATACAGCCCTGTGGCTCATCATTTCAGTGGTCCCAGTGGCGCCGCTGCAGTTGACTCGCATGTGTCAGGTAGTGGCACTGTGTCTGTTGTTTGCTGTCATGCATCATGTAGTGGCACTGTATCAGTTGTGCCTCATCCTGTATCAGGTGCTGGCAGTCTGTCTGGGTCTGTGGCCCATGTGTCGGTCACTCGGGCTGTGGCTGTGTCTCACACTCCTGTTTCAGGTGCTGGCAGTCTGCCTGGGTCTGTGGCCCATGTGTCGGTCACTCGGGCTGTGGCTGTGTCTCACACTCCTGTTTCAGGTGCTGGCAGTCTGTCTGGGTCTGTGGCCCATGTGTCGGTCACTCGGGCTGTGGCTGTGTCTCACACTCCTGTTTCAGGTGCTGGCAGTCTGTCTGGGTCTGTGGCCCATGTGTCGGTCACTCGGGCTGTGGCTGTGTCTCACACTCCTGTTTCAGGTGCTGGCAGTCTGTCTGGGTCTGTGGCCCATGTGTCGGTCACTCGGGCTGTGGCTGTGTCTCACACTCCTGTTTCAGGTGCTGGCAGTCTGTCTGGGTCTGTGGCCCATGTGTCGGTCACTCGGGCTGTGGCTGTGTCTCACACTCCTGTTTCAGGTGCTGGCATTCTGTCTGGGTCTGTGGCCCATGTGTCGGTCACTCGGGCTGTGGCTGTGTCTCACACTCCTGTTTCAGGTGCTGGCAGTCTGTCTGGGTCTGTGGCCCATGTGTCGGTCACTCGGGCTGTGGCTGTGTCTCACACTCCTGTTTCAGGTGCTGGCAGTCTGTCTGGGTCTGCGGCCCATGTGTCGGTCACTCGGGCTGTGGCTGTGTCTCACACTCCTGTTTCAGGTGCTGGCAGTCTGTCTGGGTCTGTGGCCCATGTGTCGGTCACTCGGGCTGTGGCTGTGTCTCACACTCCTGTTTCAGGTGCTGGCAGTCTGTCTGGGTCTGTGGCCCATGTGTCGGTCACTCGGGCTGTGGCTGTGTCTCACACTCCTGTTTCAGGTGCTGGCAGTCTGTCTGGGTCTGTGGCCCATGTGTCAGTCACTCGGGCTGTGGCTGTGTGTCACACTACGGTTTCTGGTGCTGCCAGTCTGTCCGATGCGGGAACTTCACGCAATCCACCTGATAGTGTGATGTAAGGTGCTGTTGTCTTCACTCACATGTAATTGGACATGGTGTGTGAATTGTCCATTGTACACAGTCTTCCACTGCTGTGGACCTTGTTACGGGTTGTTGGTGATTCGTACTTGTGGTGCCTCAGATACTGCTGTATGCCCTGTGATGTACTGCCTCTGATGTACCTGCTCTGGTGTCCACACTGCCCTGTTGCTGTTCTCATACTGCTGTATGCCCTGTGATGTACCTGCTCTGGTGTCCACACTGCCCTGTTGCTGTTCTCATACTGCTGTATGCCCTGTGATGTACCTGCTCTGGTGTCCACACTGCCCTGTTGCTGTTCTCATGCTGCTGTATGCCCTGTGATGTACTGCCTCTGATGTACCTGCTCTGGTGTCCACACTGCCCTGTTGCTGTTCTCATACTGCTGTATGCCCTGTGATGTACTGCCTCTGATGTACCTGCTCTGGTGTCCACACTGCCCTGTTGCTGTTCTCATACTGCTGTATGCCCTGTGATGTACCTGCTCTGGTGTCCACACTGCCCTGTTGCTGTTCTCATACTGCTGTATGCCCTGTGATGTACCTGCTCTGGTGTCCACACTGCCCTGTTGCTGTTCTCATGCTGCTGTATGCCCTGTGATGTACTGCCTCTGATGTACCTGCTCTGGTGTCCACACTGCCCTGTTGCTGTTCTCATACTGCTGTATGCCCTGTGATGTACTGCCTCTGATGTACCTGCTCTGGTGTCCACACTGCCCTGTTGCTGTTCTCATACTGCTGTATGCCCTGTGATGTACCTGCTCTGGTGTCCACACTGCCCTGTTGCTGTTCTCATACGGCTGTATGCCCTGTGATGTACCTGCTCTGGTGTCCACACTGCCCTGTTGCTGTTCTCATACTGCTGTATGCCCTGTGATGTACCTGCTCTGGTGTCCACACTGCCCTGTTGCTGTTCTCATGCTGCTGTATGCCCTGTGATGTACTGCCTCTGATGTACCTGCTCTGGTGTCCACACTGCCCTGTTGCTGTTCTCATACTGCTGTATGCCCTCTGATGTACCTGCTCTGGTGTCCACACTGCCCTGTTGCTGTTCTCATGCTGCTGTATGCCCTGTGATGTACTGCCTCTGATGTACCTGCTCTGGTGTCCACACTGCCCTGTTGCTGTTCTCATACTGCTGTATGCCCTGTGATGTACCTGCTCTGGTGTCCACACTGCCCTGTTGCTGTTCTCATACTGCTGTATGCCCTGTGATGTACCTGCTCTGGTGTCCACACTGCCCTGTTGCTGTTCTCATGCTGCTGTATGCCCTGTGATGTACTGCCTCTGATGTACCTGCTCTGGTGTCCACACTGCCCTGTTGCTGTTCTCATACTGCTGTATGCCCTGTGATGTACCTGCTCTGGTGTCCACACTGCCCTGTTGCTGTTCTCATGCTGCTCTATGCCCTCTCATGTGCTGCCTCTGATGGACCTGTGCCTTGCCAAGGACTGTTGGTGCACTTAGCCCCTCTCATGTGCTGCCTCTGATGGACCTGTGCCTTGCCAAGGACTGTTGGTGCACTTAGCCCCTCTCATGTGCTGCCTCTGATGGACCTGTGCCTTGCCAAGGACTGTTGGTGCACTTAGCCCCTCTCATGTGCTGCCTCTGATGGACCTGTGCCTTGCCAAGGACTGTTGGTGCACTTAGCCCCTCTCATGTGCTGCCTCTGATGGACCTGTGCCTTGCCAAGGACTGTTGGTGCACTTAGCCCCTCTCATGTGCTGCCTCTGATGGACCTGCTCTGGTGTCCACACTGCCCTGTTGCTTTTCTCATGCTGCTGTATGCCCTGTGATGTACTGCCTCTGATGTACCTGCTCTGGTGTCCACACTGCCCATGCTCGAGCCTACACTGTGATGTTACCCCGATTATGTGTAAATAAAGTTGTCATTCATGTGTCGTGGGTTGTCGGAGTCATTCTTGCGTGTGTGATGCTGGTGTGTATTTGTTTTTCCTTCAAGGCAGTGTGTTCGGATATATGTCTCTCCCCCCTACCTAGGTCACGACTCTTGCAGGTGCTGCCGTCCACACGACTGAGTGGTTTCCGGTACATGTGACTCCCCCCTACCTGGGTGACGACCCTTGCAGGTGGTGCCCTCCACATGAATCAGTCGTTTCCGCTACATGCCACTCCCCCCTACCTGGGTGACGAGCCTTGCAGGTGGTGCCCTCCACACGTATCAGTCGTTTCCGCTACATGTCACTCCCCCCTCTCTACGTCACGTCCCTTGCAGGTACTCCTCACCAGGCAGCGAAATGTTTGTAGCCTACCTGCGTCGTCCTCGATGGTGGGCCAAGACTAGGACGTGGTGGATCGCGTAGAGTATCGGGTAAGCGTGTAGTGCAAGGTCCATGTCGGCGAGCGGCTCGTGGTGGGTATGGTCGCTGTGGTGAATCCGCTGTGTTCAGGCAGGTTGTTTTTCCGCGGCGCTTTTATGTGTATTTTCCGCTATCTTGATTTGGTGGACGGGCGTAGACGTCAGTCCGTACGGCGGCGTATCTGGATTGGTTACGTCCGCTGCGTGGTTGGGTGAGGTTGTGCGGCGGACCGTCATCTACCGCAGCGGACGGATTTTGACCTCTATTTGCTATCCTGATCTGGCGGACGGAGTGTCCGCGACGGGCGGACGGAGAATAGGCATGTTCCGCATACTCCGGTGCTACGGAGGCACTTCCGTCCGCCATCCTAATGACCCCCTATATCCTGATAAATTTTATTTAGTCTTATTATTTCATATTCTTTGCATGAAAATCAATTCAATTGGCAATAAAATCCATAATGTGAGATTCTTCTCCTACATTATTCTAGCACATACACATGAGTGAAAATAGTATTTCATGGTTATCAGTCACATCAATATTAATTGAATGAATAAAATGCGCCAAATCTATCTTTTCCTCTGCATCCTTTTACAATGCAGTAACTACATTTCAAATTAATGTAAATTTTCAGAACATCAAACCTTGAACATGTTTTCTATGGTTTACACCAGAAGTTGTCAAAATAATTTCGTTTGATGTAATCTCTGCTTAACGTTTTCAGTGCAAACAATGCCATTCACCAGATGGATGCAATTTGTTTTATTGGACTATTTCCTGTGCAAGGTGAATATTTTAGAGTGCTGCACTGCATATATGAAATCCTTTTTAATGTATTGTCTTTCTTTTGCTTCATTTCATATTTTGCTTCATTTCATATTTTGATAACTGTATTTTGATGATGTGATTACCATTTTTGATTTATCTGTCACATGAAAAGCTCATGTAGCTACAAACTCAAACTCATAATATTTTCATTCAATATTTTAACATATAGTTGAGACTTGTTCAATCCAGGTGTACTATCACCTAAATAAATAAATCCTTATGTGAACGATAAATAACTATCCAGTAAAATACTCCAGCTTAAAAACTTCTTTACCGGGGCACCAGTAGTCCACCTCGAAAAATAGTCACATTTCAAATGCAAACATTTCAGAGTTAATGTTAAGTTTTTTAACAACACAAAATGCTGACTACCATCACATCCTGGCATTGCCTATTGTTCAATTTTACATTTGTATTTCTTTGTATGCTGGCATTCGTTGCCTTTTAGATCAATTCCTTGTGTCTTTTTGTGTAGACATACAAATAAGTTCGAAATAATTCCCCAATTTACCTGTAAATGATTCCTTTGTAGGCCATTTACATCAGTTAATCCTATGCAATTTGCGTGTACATGAACAATTGCGATCAGTGATTTCAAAACCTTTCCTTCTATTTGTTCTAAAAACATGTGTTTCAAAAGGAATACATTCTATACCATACATAAATGTTGGTCGAAGTTTGGCAGTAAATACTTTAAGTTCAGCCATATCTTGACGGAAGTATTGTAAAGTGCGAGAAGACAAGCTCCAAGGGACGTTATCTTCCCCTCTAGATGTATGATGTATGATGTACGTTGTGGGAGAGTTTATTGGACAGAACCATAATTAAATACTTTTTCTAGTCTCTCTATGTGTTTTGGCCTAAAAAGTAGGCTTGGGCAGAGTTTGCGTAGTCGTGCTACGCGGATTTCCGCAAAGTGGTAAAAAAAACTCTGCTGGCTACTCGGAATCCCGCAAGCATGCGGAGTTGCTTGTTCCACCCGTTCGCAATGTGTTTTTCCTGTTCAGGAACGCATATTGCGTGTTCAGGACACTGTTTGCGTGCTCGGGGGGGAAATATCTTGAGAACTTGCCCATGTGGTCGCCAATGGGCGCGGCATTGCGAGCTTCACCAAACTACCGCCGGATGTCCAATGGTGCGTCTGAATGACATCAGCGAACGCAGGGTTCCCGGTGAGTCGCTACAGCGTGCGCAAAAACGCATTTTGAAAGCGTGAACAAGGGAAAAACTCTACGCGGAACGTGGAGTTGCCAAAAATCCACAAACTCTGCGAGTGGAGCGGGTTTTACCACCCAGGATTACTAAAAAACATTTTAGATTTTCTTTTTCCAGTATGAGGAGAAAGTCATTACTTTTTACTATGCTAATTTTCAAGAAGTTTTAATGACACTAAGGGGTCTATTAGGTGCCACCCTGGTGGTGCTGGGACCGGCCGCCAGTGGTGCGGCGGTCCCGCACCGGCAATTAGGATGCCAACGCCATGGTGCCATCCTGCATATATTGCATTATGGTGGGCCGTACTGTGAGCAGCAACCGCCACAATGCAATCTTTGCATGTTGTGCATTGGCATGCACAACGTGACAGGCACTGCACGATGCCTGCCACCTTGTGCATGCCAATGTTGGGGGGTACCATGGGTACACCCAAGTGAAGCCCCCCATGCCCCACCCCCCAGGGGGCTCGCAACGGGCCCCCAAAGAGAACTCTGCATGCCTTTCCATGGTGGAGTCTCCGCCATGGAAAGGCATTACACCGCCACCATATCGTGGGCCATTTCCCCCCGGTAGGCAATCATGACGATTGCCTACCGACGGAAAGTGGGCAGACGGTCTTTCCGTCTGCCGCGGTACCCTAAGCCATGCTAATGTGGCTGGGGGGTAAAAGGCCGACCGGCGGGGTATTTTGGCGTGCGGATCGCCCCCGCCGGTAGAATGGTGGCGATCCGCACGCCATCCTAATAGACCTCTAAGATTGTAAGTGCGGGCGATGTCAAAGGAAATAGTTATAATTTCAATACAACTTGCAATATTGCAAGAAGTTCTAATCAGCTTTGGAAATGTTTAGTCCATGATTTCAATCGAAAGAGAAATTAAGTTTACATGAAATTTAGGATAATATACGACACGATCATGTTAAATTGTGAATTATACATTAATAGGAAACTAGTATGTGAATATAAAATATAACAGAAATACAATAGTAAACATTTCATTCTGATCGTAATTAATGTCTGTATAATGTACTCATAAATTGTATTGTTGTGTCAACATTAATCGTAAGACAATGTGTATAAATATTTGACATTTATGTGTTATTCAACTAATACATATGTGAAATAAATGCTAAAGAAGTTTCATGAGAACACACCTAAATATAGTTGTGTTTGCACCTACTTTTCTTTTGTCATTTTTGGTGCACACGTTATTACATGAAATGGCATTATAGTTAATTTTCACATGGAAACCAAACTAAATCCTGATACATTTTATTTAGTCTTATTATTTCATATTCTTTGCATGAAAATCAATTCAATTGGCAATAAAATCCATAATGTGAGATTCTTCTCCTACATTATTCTAACACATATACATGAGTGAAAATAGTATTTCATGGTTATCAGTCACATCAATATTAATTGAATGAATAAAATGCGCCAAATCTATCTTTTCCTCTGCATCCTTTTACAATGCAGTAACTATATTTCAAATGTATGTAAATTTTCAGAACATCAAACCTTGAACATATTTTCTATGGTTTACACCAGAAGTTGTCAAAATAATTTCGTTTGATGTAATCTCTGCTTAACGTTTTCAGTATTTTGCTGATGTGATTAACATTTTTGATTTATCTGTCACATGAAAAGCTCATGTAGCTACAAACTCAAACTCATAATATTTTCATTCAATATTTTAACATATAGTTGAGACTTGTTCAATCCAGGTGTATTAACACCTAAATAAATAAATCCTTATGTGAACGATAAATAACTATCCAGTAAAATACTCCAGCTTAAAAACTTCTTTACCGGGGCACCAGTAGTCCACCTCGAAAAATAGTCACATTTCAAATGAAAACATTTCAGAGTTAATGTTAAGTTTTTTAACAACACAAAATGCTGACTACCATCACATCCTGGCATTGTCTATTGTTCAATTTTACATTTGTATTTCTTTGTATGCTGGCATTCATTGCCTTTTAGATCAATTCCTTTTGCCTTTTTGTGTAGACATACAAATAAGTTCGAAATAATTCCCCAATTTACCTGTAAATGATTCCTTTGTAGGCCATTTACATAAGTTAATCCTATGCAATTTGCGTGTACATGAACAATTGCGATCAGTGATTTCAAAAACCTTTCCTTCTATTTGTTCTAAAAACATGTGTTTCAAAAGGAATACATTCTATACCATACATAAATGTTGGTCGAAGTTTGGCAGTAAATACTTTAAGTTCAGCCATATCTTGACGGTAGTATTGTAAAGTGCGAGAAGACAAGCTCCAAGGGACGCTATCTTCCCCTCTAGATGTATGATGTACGTTGTGGGAGAGTTTATTGGACACAACCATAATTAAATACTTTTTCTAGTCTCTCTATGTGTTTTGGCCTAAAAAATAGGCCTGGGTAGAGTTTGCGTAGTCGTGCTACGCGGATTTCCGCAAAGTGGTAAAAAAACTCTGCTGGCTACTCGGAATTCCGCGAGCATGCAGAGTTGCTTGTTCCGCCCGTTCGCAATGTGTTTTTCCTGTTCAGGAATGCGTATTGCGTGTTCAGGACACTGTTTGCTTGCTCAGGGGGAAATATCTTGAGAACTTGCCCATGTGGTCGCCAATGGGCGCGGCATCGCGAGCTTCACCAAACTACCAACGGATGTCCGATGGTGCGTCTGAATGACATCAGCGAACGCAGGGTTCCCGGTAAGTCACTACAGCATGCGCGAAAACGCATTTTGAAAGCGTGAACAAGGGAAAAACTCTACGCGGAATGAGGAGTTGCCAAAAATCCACAAACTCTGCGAGTGGAGCGGGTTTTACCACCCAGGATTACTAAAAAACATTTTACATTTTCTTTTTCCAGTATGAGGAGAAAGTCATTACTTTTTACTATGCTACTTTTCAAGAAGTTTAATGGCACTAAGGGGTCTATTAGGTGCCACATTGGTGGTGCTGGGACCGGCCGCCAGTGGTGCGGCGGTCCCGCACCTGCAATTAGGATGCCAACGCCATCCTGCATATATTGCATTATGGTGGGCCGTACTGTGAGCAGCACCCGCCACAATGCAATCTTTGCATGTTGTGCATTGGCATGCACAACGTGATAGGCACTGCACGATGCCTGCCACCTTGTGCATGCCAATGTTGGGGGGTATCATGGGTACACCCAAGCGAAGCCCCCCATGCCCCACCCCCCCAGGGGGCCCACAACGGGCCCCCAAAGAAAACTCCGCATGCCTTTCCATGGCGGAGTCTCCGCCATGGAAAGGCATGACACCGCCACCATATCGTGGGCCATTTCCGCCCAGTAGGCAATCATGACGATTGCCTACCGACGGAAAGTGGGCAGACGGTCTTTACGTCTGCCGCGGTACCCTAAGCCATGGTAATGTGGCTGGGGGGTAAAAGGTCGACCGGCGGGGTATTTTGGCGTGCGGATCGCCACCGCCGGTAGAGGGGTGGCGATCCGCACGCCATCCTAATAGACCTCTAAGATTGTAATTTATTGAGTCCTTTTTGTAGCCCAACTTATGTTTAGTCCAATATCATATACCATCTGCTTAAAGGAGAGTAAGTATTCAGTGGGTAACCGCTCATATTAATTTGCTGATTTAAAAAAGAAAAAGAGGTGAAAATGTACAATGAAAAAAGTAAGGATGCCAAAATGCACCCCTTCTTGAGACACTGTTCAATGCAGATCTTTTTCGAACGACTCCCACTAATACCATGAATATGCAACTACAAGTCTGTGTATGGAGTGAAATTACAACTCACAAGACATGATAACATTAAAAAATGGAATAGCATTCCCATTTTTGCTGCCATTTATGTTGAGCAGTGGCGATTCTCCAAAACCTGTATTAAAATAATTCAACATTTTGATTGATCCCTTTTTCTATGGCCTAATTTTTCTGAGCTAGCAAAGTTTTTATGCTGCCAGAGTTCCTATTTTGAACAATTCTGGTTCAGAATTTCCTGCTATACTGTCTCCAGGTTTAAAATTCTACCTAAAGTCAGAATTAAAAGTTGATTAGTTAATTTTTGTTTTTATTATTAAAACTTAGTGAATCTTGAAAATACCCAATTTTTACAGCACTTGTTAAAGTACGTTATGCACTTCAGCTGTTCAAAGTTGAGTCTTCAAAGTTCACTATTTGTCTTCTGCCCAGAACGGGACACGCAGGTCTGAACAGCTCACCAACAATACAATGACTGATGAATCATGACCAATCAACAACAAAAGATACTTAAAGAAAACACAGAGAGACGCCGCCTCACCTCTTTGAATTCCCTCCAATGCAATGCACCTCTTTTCAGTAGCTTTAAGGTTCCTTTATCTTCTTTAACTCAAAATAAGCTGAGAGGTGTGTGGATTGTTACGGGCCCAATATCAATGCACCAATTCTTTCCGCGCATGCAAAGGGTGTGGAAGCAGGTGGAGGTGACTGTGTTGATATGGTGATTGAGGTGGGATACATGAAGGGATGAACAAAGGATTGGTGAAGCTTATGTGCTGTTTTATGTTCTATACTTTTATGCCGAAAAAAAGGTTGATGGCATTCCAATTGTCAGGCATGTGGGACTGGTGGGTCCAGTAGGGGGATAATAAAGTGCTTTTGCTGGATGCTTAATTGATGATGTTGGTATATTATTTTGCTTTGGTTGACATGATGTATTGTGTGAGCATTAAGCGTAAAGATTTTAGTACAAATAGTGCAACAGGGGGGTCTACTATTCTTCCATTTACTTTTGATATGTTTTCTATATTGTTCTAGAACCACATCGTTCAATTTTGTAGACCCCTGGAACCAAGGACTAAATCAGTGTGCCAACCCAAGGGAGAAAACCCGTTGGACTGCAATCATCCCCAACTCATTGAGCAATATTTAAGTGGTATGTGTTTCAGGTAACAATCAACCCCATTAGACATTATAGGCATATTTAGTGGAACTACAGATCTCCTTTCATTAAGGAATGGCACGCTCAAGATCACTAGAAAATGAAGAATTCATTTTAAAGATATATTTCAAAATCAAAAAACAAGTTTAGTGCACCCTATATGACATGTAACCACAATGCAGACAAATAAAATGGCAGCAGCAACTTTTCCCAAAAGTGTGAACAAGAGGTAATACTCCAAAAGATTTGGTTACACATTTATAGCAATTCTACCTCCATTCTATTTCAAGCAGCTAAGTTAAATCTAGCAAACCACGATAACAATAACCTTTATTGCTTGATTACTAAAACCCATTGCAACTATAAAATAATATATCAAAATGTACAATATGATAAGACCCTATTTTCAAATACACTTTGATAAAACAGGCTGAGTTGTTTAAAGTTCTAGCCCATATATGCGTGGTAACTTGTACCAGCCCATAAATCGCAGGTTTTACAAATGATCTGTTAAAAGAAGAGGGTTATTGAACATTTTTAAGAATTAAGCATTTGTAATGTTGCAGATAGTGCAGGGTTTCGGACGCTGCATATATCCCGGAGGGTGAGACGAGCAGGTATTAATTCTGTTCGGCTCTGGTACCAGGCAAATAAAACTTAGTTGAATCAGAAAGTAGCCCTACCAAGTGGCTGCAAGTTGGAAATTTAAAAAAATTCTGCTTTGTCTTGATATTGGGCAAGGCAGCAAGCTAGTTAGAGATCCTCACCTTCAAAGCATGCTTTAACTGCACACCAGAAAGTAAAACATATTTAGAGTTTTAGAGATGGTTCACACCTGCATACCTGTTTGAACAACAGGACCTGTGTTTGATATAGTAGCAAGGCCTACTACTATTGTCTCTCGAGGCCAGCTACACTGATGAGTTCAGCCAGGGGAGAGGTGTAGGCTAAGGGGCCCATTAGGATGTCGGGCAGATCGCCACTGCCATGCAGGCGGTGGCGATCCGCCCGACATCCATCACCGGCCGCCACCCATTTCCCCCCCGCCATATTACAATGGCGGGGGGAAAGCGGCGGCACGGAAAAGGGTTCATATGGCTGGCCAGGATCAGATGCCTTTCCGTGGCGGCAATGCTGCCACGGAAAGGCATGAGGTCTTCACTTTGGGGGCCCCCTGCGGGCCCCCATGGTGAAGGCGAGGGGTGGTACCTGTGGTACCCCCCTGCATTTGCATACGCAGTGCGGCAGGCACCGCGCGGTGCCTGCTGCTTTGTGTATGCAAATGCATCACAAGCATTTATAGCATTGCGGCGGGTGCCGGTGTGAAAACCGCCCGCCGCAATGTTATAAATGCATGATGCGCCCGCCACTGTGGTGGGCGCATCATAATATGCTAGGCGGGACCGCCGCACAGCTCGCGGGCGGTCACATTTTCCGCGAGGATGGCGGGCGGGCAAAGTCCGCCCGCCATCCAAATGGGGGCCTAAGTGTCCGCACAGTAGCCTATAATTGGAATCTCTCTGTCGGTGGCACAGCTAACCTCGGGGGAAGAGGAGGAGCCCTGTAACTCACTGCACCTGTACCTGGTTCTTGGTGCTACATAGCTCATTCTGTTCACCCATGGCATGGGAATCTCTCTGGCGGCGGCACGAAGAGGACCACCTGTCCCTGCTAACCTCAAGGGCAGAGGAGCCCCACAACTCACTGCACCTGTACCTGGTTCCTGGCACTCCATAGTACACACTGTTCACGCACAGCATGGGAATTTCTCTGGCAGCGGCCCGAAGGGAACTACCTGTCCAAGCTAACTTCGGGGGCAGGGGAGGAGCCCCGCAACTCACTGCACCTGTGCCTGGTTCCTGATGTTCCATAGTGCACTCTGTACACCCGCGGCGCAGGAAACTCTCTGGAGGCATCATGAAGGAGACTACCTTTCCCAGCTTATTTCAAGGGCAGAGGAGGAGCCCAACAACTCACTGTACCTGTGCCTGGTTCCTGGCGCTCCATTGCACATTCTGTTCACCCGTGCTGAGGAAATCTCTCTGGTGGCGGCACGAAGGCAACTGCCTTTCCCAGCTAACTTCAGGGGCAGAGGAGGAGAAGATTTCTTACAGGAGAATGCCAGACAAATATTTTCTGTCGTGCCAACGTTAAAAGTCCATGCAGGGCCTTGAAAACAATGCATAGTGATTTGAACTGAATTATCTGAGCTAGAGGGAGTCAGTGGAGCTCATCAAGAGCCGCAGAGGCAGAAGCACTTCGTGGCTTCTTTAAGGCTAACTTTGCAGCTATCGTCTGTTTTTTTTGCAGTTTCATAATGAGGAAATTAGGCACACCCAGTAGCAGGGCATTGCAGTTGTCCAGACGGCTCAGAATAACACTTCTCACCACTAGAGCCTTGGCTGACAAGGGTAGAAAAGGGAGAATTTTCGTCAGTGTTTTGATGAGCGAGAAGCAAGTACCAATTGTTTTACTTATTTATTTTTGTTTTATTTAAGAGGTTTTATATAGCGCTAGCCAGACCTGAAGGTATCGGAGCACTTTACAGCATATAGGAGAAAAATCACATAAAAAAGCCAAAATGAACATAAGTGTTCCAAAGTTCCAGTGTGCTGTGCGTCCGAGGGGCGCATTGAGGTAGATAGGTTCCGAGGTAGTCTCGATGCGTGGACAAAGCCTTGGGCTAGGTCTTCCTCCGAGACTTGAAGGACGAGGAGGGGGTTAGGGAACGGGGATGAGTTAGGGAGTGAAGGAGCATTTGCCTGGTGGCCGCAGAGTGCAGGCTTGTGTGATTCGGATTTCAGTTCAGGAAGGCACGGTTGTGGTATAGGTCTTTTAGGAGTCTTTTGAATTTAATGAAGAAAGGAATAGTCCTAATATCAATCGGGATGGAGTTCCAGATTTTGGGTGCATTTCCTGTGAAGGAACGTGCCGCAGTTTTTTGGTTGCGTGTTTTCAAAGGGATTAGTAAGAGGGTGTTGGAGCTCCTGAGGTTTCTTGACTGGCCGGATTTCTTGAGCTTGGAGGCCAGGTATTCCGGTTTCCCTGTGTGCAAGGCTTTGTGTTTAAGGCAGGCAGTTCTAAAGCTGGCACGCATTTCCACTGGGAGACATTTTAGTTCTCTGTGTGCGGGAGATAAGTGGTCATATTTTGTGACTCCGGTGACCATTCTGGCAGCAGCATTGAGAGTTGTTTTGAGTGGCGCTAAGTGGGAGAGAGCTGTACCGGAGAGAACTGCGTTCCCATAGTCCAGTCTAGATATGACCAGTGATTAGGTGGCTTGGTTGAGGTCCATGGGCGGGATGAAGGGTTTAATTTTGTTGAGAAGCTTCAGATTGAGGAAGGCACTCTTCGCGGAGGTCTTAATGTGTTTGGTCATGGTTAGTTTCTGGTCGAGGGTGATTCCTAGAGATTTTACTGAGTTAGTCAGGGTCAGATTACCGTTGGGAGCATCGATTGCTTTCAGCCACTCTATGATTTGAGGGTTTTCAACTTTGTCGGAGATGAGGAGGATTTCGTTTTTTTCTTGATTGAGTTTAAGGTGGTTTGTTGATAGATATTTTGAAACTTCTTTAAGAGTGTTGTTGAGTCTTAGAATGTCGTTGATGGAGGAGGTTTCCAAGTAGATCTGGGTGTAGTCTGCATATAGGTGGAAGGGGATGTTGGCTTTTTTCAGAATGGTGGTGAGGGGTTCCATATAAATGTTGAACAGTTGAGGGGAGAGTACTGAACCTTGGGGGACACCTCTGTTGACGGGGAGTAGGTCGGATGTAAAGGATTTGACTTTTATCCTTTGGGAGCGACTGTGAAAGAAGGAGGAGAACCATTGAAGGACCACCTCATCTGCATCTACTCGGTCTTTGAGAGTCTTGATGAGAAGATTGTGATCCACCGTGTCAAAGGCTGCCGAAAGGTCTAGGAGGATGAGTAGATAGCCTTGGTCAGTGTCAAGGGACTTGAGGATGTCATCGACGATATTAAGGATCGCGGTTTCAGTGCTACAGCCTTTTCTGAAGCCCGATTGGTGGTGGTCTAGCAGGTTGATATTGTCAATGTGCTGATTCATTTGATGGAGAATGCATTTTTTGATGATTTTGGCTAGGAAGGGGAGGTTGGAAACTGGTCTGAAGTTGTTCAGGTCGTTGGTATCTAGGCCTGGCTTTTTGAGTAGTGGTGTAACTTGGCCAACTTTGAGACAGTCTGGTATGATGCCGGTTTTTAAGGAGCTGTTTATGATTTCACACCATAGTGGTGCAAGGGAGAGTTTCAGTTTTTTGGTCATTTGGGAGGGTACAGGGTCGAGGATGTGTGATGAGGGTTTGGAGGAGGAGATTAATTTTAGAATCTCAGCTTCAGACAAGGGGTCGAAGGTTCTCCAGGCTTTCGTGGGGCGCAGGCTAGAGGTGATTTTGATTGCTGGGGCTGAGTTTTTGGAGGCGGGATTGAGGATGATGTCGAGTGATAGCTCGATTTTGTTGATTTCTTCGTTGAAGACGTTTGCAAAGTTGTCACATAGGTCTTTAGAGGCCTGGGCTCGGGTTGCAGAGGATTTGGAAGTCTGTTGCTTGATGATGTTAAAGAGTTCTTTTGGCCTGTTTTTCGCATTGTCAAGAGCGGTGCAGAAAAAGTTGTTTTTTTCAGTATTGATATGTTTTTGGTACTTTCTTGTTGTTGTTTTGAGTTTCTCGCAGAGGCTAGAAGAGGGTTTCTTTCTCCATAGATGTTCTGTGGCTCTAAGCTGCCTCCTTTCAACGTTAATGTCCTTATTGAAGCAGGATCTGAAGGGGATGTTCCTGGATTTTTTCAGTTTGAGGGGGGCTAGTTGGTCTAGGATGGAGGACATAGTTGTGTTGTAGTGGGATGTGCGTTCTGTTGTTGAGAGACCATCCTGGGAGATGGGGAGGAGGGTGGTTATTTTTTCTTCTAATTTGGTCATGTTGATCTGTGTTAGGTTTCTTGTCCATGTGGGGGGGTCTTGGATGGGAGGTTGGCACATGATCGGTTGCGAGATGCGGAATAGGATTAAGTGGTGGTCTGACCAGTCGACCGGTAGGATGTGGTCTATTTTGATTGTGTCGTGCCTGGCGATGATGGCATCCAGGATTGCTCCTTTGTTGTGGGTTTCTTCTGAGCAGTGCTTGGTAAGGTTTTTGCTATGTAATAGCTCGTTCAAGTTTTGGATTGGTGCGCTGTTATTATCATTCCAGTGCAGGTTGAGGTCGCCCAGAATTAGGTTGTTGCTATCTCGGAGAGAGCAGTGGGCAATCAGGTCTGAGAGGTGTTCCGTGAACGTGAAGGTGTTGCCTGGAAGATGGTATAGAAGATGACAGTGTAGCGGCTTATTGTTGCTGGTGTTGATGTTGGCGGCTAGGCATTCGAAGGAGTTGTAGTTGAAAGTGTTGATTTCGGTCATGGACAGGTTGTTGTTGTGAATGATTGCTAGACCCCCACCTTTTTGGTCTTTTCTGTCTTTGTTGATGATAGAGAAGCCCGGGGGTACCAGCATATCCATGATTGGAGGAGAGGTGTCATTTAGCCAGGTCTTTGTGATGAAGGCTATATCAATGTCATGGTTGAGGATGGATTCAGCTAGTTCTGTGGGGTGTTTAGTGGCTGATCTGCAGTTCAGGAGCATGCAGTTGGTCAGGGGTGTCTCTTTTTTTGGTTCCTTTGTTAGGGGGGCAGTAGGGATGTTGATGAGGGAGGGTGGGGGTCTAGTGGGTTTCGGGATGGAGTGATCACTTCTGAATCCAGTGATTACCTGAATTGAGGATTGGGGGATGTGCATGGAGGGGGTGGTCTACGAGGAGGCCAGCTCAGTCGCTTCATCAGAAGACATGGCTTCCATAGTTCTATTAGGTCTTGTAGTAAGGTTCGAGAGGGGGGGATGAGGTCCAGCTGGGTCGCGGAGCCTTGAGGAGCCTTTGGTGAGTGTGGTTGGAGATGATAAGAATAGAGTGGGGGTTTAAGGTGGGCTTATGGAATGTAGCGAGGTTGCTTAGGATGTCGTTCAGATCCTGTATTATAATAGCCACTTGGCTTTCAATCAGGGAGAGCCGGCGCCCCGTCTTTTCTTGGGGGGGAGTGGGTGGATTCTGGGTGGGGTCTTCTCGGAAGGGCGAAGATCTGACAATGTTGTGCTTACTTTTGGTAGTTGTTGTGTTGTCGGTTAGGGTAATGGAGTTAGGTGCGGGTGGGTAGGGTCATGTTGTGGTAGTTGTTTTTTTTCGCAGGTGGGTATGGGAGGGTGATTGGGAGACTTAGAGTGAGTATTGAGGTCGACTGGTAAAGCTTGAAGTGGGTTATGCCCAGGGGTGAGTTCGAGGGGACTGACCAGTGGAGGAGGGGGCGCCTTGTTCTTGATGGTAGAGGTGTAGGAGGTGGTTCGTGGAGCAGTGTATGAGTTAGTGATAGCGGGTGCAAGAATGGTGCGAATGTTCTGCTGGGGGGACTGGTTGAACAGGTAGAGGGGGAATCATGGGAAGGGAGGCTGTGTGTAGATGGCGGTAGTCCTCAGAGAGGGAAAGAGGAGATCAAATGACTCAAGGTTGACATTGTTAGCTTGAATCAAGACTGTGCCGTTGGAGTAGATGGTCACAAAGGTGTTCCCACAGCGCGCAGTGCAGTTAGGGATAGAGGATGATAGTTTGCAGCTATGGGGAGTAGTGATGGTTTTGGTAATGTGGAGTTGTGCTCTAGGGATGGAATTCCACGTGTCGGGCCTTTCCGTGTGAAAGATGAGGTCCATTTTTACTTGGCCTTTGGCGGAACAAAGTCAGCAAATAGTGATTCAGGGTATTGCCTGATCAGTTTGTGTTTTCGTTTTTTTTCCGCTTAGGTTGAGGGGGAGACTGACCAGGAAGGAGTTCGGGCTGTGCGGTTTTACATAGGGTGAGGTGAGGGGGTTGGGGTAGGTTGACATGGTAGAAGGCATATTATTTAAGTTGGCGGTGGGGCTGGTTCCTTTAGGACTTGGTGCGTTATGTTAGAACAGGGGACGGGGTGGTTCTAGTGGGGGTTGTAGTGGGAGATGGGACTGCTAGCGAGGTCAGACTGCTAATACGCAGACTGTGGGGGCAGGGAGAGAGTAAGAGCGGAGGGGCTTGTGTCAATTTGGTTTCTGGAGGGGTGTGAGATAGTTTCTGTTGTCCAGATGTTGAAATATGAGCTATGTAACCCACCAGCGTTTAATGGGATAGCCTCCAGGAGGTCAGGCTGAATGAGCCTGGCGCAGATTTGGGTGGACCAGAACCGTTAATAGGGGTTGGTCAGTGGCTCGTCTGTGGGGTTTAGAGCAAAGGGAAGTGTAACGGTGTCTGAGTGGAAAGAGGTATCAGATAGGTGGGGGCCAGATTTGTATTACGGTGAGGTGAATCCGCAGGATCAGGGGGCATTCAGGGTGAAAGGGACTCACCGGCGCCGTCTGGACGTTGTGGAGCTCTGGGTAGTTCGTATAGCACTTTCCAGGTTTCCTTGGTATCAGTCCGGTGGTCCTGGGTGGCCTTGGCTGTCTGGGCTCTCTTGGGACCTCTGCAGGGTACCCTTGACATGTGGGCCTTCTGTTCAGTGGTTCAGGTTATCGTTGTAACAACAGGTCAGCCATTTTAAGGACAGGCTCTTTAGAACTCTGCAGTAGCGCAAAGACGGCTACCTGAGGTCCCGATAGTGACAGATTGAGGGTCAGAGAGGGTAGAGGTTTCTTCTGAGCCCCGTGCAGGGAGTCGACAAATTGCTTGCCATCCGTTTCCCACGAGTTTTCAATTATTGACCTAACTGTGCGGCCATTTTAAAGTCCGGCGTTGTGTAGCTCTGGAGCAGCTCGCGCTCCGTTTTTCTAATAGTACTCCACTTGTTGGCCAATGTGAGGGGAGCGGCCTGTGTCTGTGTCTGTCTGGACTCTTATGGGTCCGAGAGGCATTATTAAACCGTTTGATTGTGGTTCGGCAATCAGTGCTGTGTCGGAGGGGCCGCCATTTTTAGGACAGGCACTACAGAGCTCTGCAGTAGCTCCAATACAGCTGCCTGAGGTCCCCTTTTTGCCAGATTGTAGATCAGAGAGGGTCGAGGCTCTCTCTGGCCCGCTGCAGGATGTCGTTGAATTGCTCCTAGATCCCTTTAGCCAAGAGTTTCCTTCAACGCTGTCTTGACTGAGCGGCCATTTTAGGGTCAGGCGGTACGCAGCTTAGTGAGAGCTCGCACTCCGTTTTTGGATAGCAGACTTCGCGGTGTCCAGGTGCGGGGAGCGGTCCATGTCCGGGGCTGGCGGCACTCTTGAGGGTCACCTTTTGCATCCCAGGGTTTCTTTATGAAGTTGGATGCTGCCTGGGTCACGATTCACTCCCTGTGCTCTCGTAACCACCACCAGGGAGCCACATAGTGGGACTTTCCAGTTTTCTAATAAGCTTCCAGACCCTCCCCTGTATGCATTTCCTGCCTTCCAGCCATTTGGACACTTATTGGGAATTGACATCCATTCCCAATCCATGCCGGGTTTTGTGAAAGCCAGCCTGCTTATACTTGGAGCCAGCTTACTCATGCCTGAAACTCCATTACCCAGAATTCCCTGCTCACTGCTTTGTCTCCACCCCTGCAGGCCAAGGATGGGTGGAGGAATTCAGCTCCCCTGTGGCTGGCTGCTGCTTGCCTGCTCACACCTGCTGCATGTGATTACTGTGAGCTCTTATAAGCCCCAGCTCCCTTCAGGCCAAGGTTGGTCATTGTAGCTGTTTACTGGTGAGACCGATCCTCGTTTCCAGTGCTACCTGAGCTTTTGCTATCCCTGTTTCCTGAGCTTTAGTTATGCCTTGTTCCTGACCTGCTGCTGTTTTCCTTGTCCCTGAATTAGGACTGGCTGCAGCCTTAGCATTTTGTGAAGTAACAAGGGCCCCCTGATACGGATAAAAATCCTGGGTCAGGGAAAACATACAATGTGAAGGTAAACACCCAGGCTATCAATTAAACAGAAACCAGCTATGTATTCGATTGAAATATTCCCTAAAGTTAGAAACTTTAAACCATAACACAAACAAATATAATGATATCAAAAATAGTATTTTTTAATAAAAACAAAGATAAATTTATACAATGTGAACATATAATTATAATAAATTATCGATGCAAAAATGATGAGTTTTCTAATTGAAGAAAACATAAATTTAAAACATATTAAGATAGACACTGATACATATTCTTTCTAAAGTTTTTTGTGGCTGTTGAGTTTGAGTCAACGCGTTTCGACACGTCGTGGTGTCTTCCTCAGGACAGTTATACGTTCAGCCAATATGTCTATAAAGAACAGAGTATTATTAGTTCTTATATATTTGTTTGAAAATTCAATGTCATAGTTTACAGTTTCATATTAGAACATTGAGATTGATGATCAATGACAGTGAACCAAAAAAGTCATTTTCCATTTCATTTTGTGATATCTGGTTCATTTTAGTTCAACATGGGAATATCGATTGCATTCATTGTTTAACTTTAGGTAGTTTTTAATACATAGCATAGTACAGTGCACTTGATATAAATTTATACATCAAAGGTAACGTTGGGAGAAGAGGCTTAGACAGTTACAATCTGCATGATATCAATTGTTATGTCTAATATTTACAATTATTCTGTTGTTAATATTCATTGGAGAGCTGATTCACATTTTGATTTGATGACAGTAATTTTTTAATATTTCACCTTCTATCTCAGGTAGCAAATAGAACCAAGATTAAAGTTTAGGAAAGAGAAGATAAGTAAAGGAAACCAACAGAAAAAGGGTGACAACTAGGATTAATCATTTATTTCTTGTGAGGGTTTCAGTATTAATTTGAACCATACCTAAAAACTGGTATCCTAGTTTCTATAAGCTCATGCATCTGGTACTACATACCTATCTACAACAGTAGCTCTTTATGTCTGAAATACTCAGTAGTGAGTACCTTTTTTATTTCACTTAGATGATAGGTATCATATAACTTTACCTGACTGCGATCTCTCTTCAAGATTTACCAGCCAAAACCTTCATTAAAAACCAGACTGATTGAGGCACCGTTATTTTCATTTTCTAAGATTCGGCATGTGTAACCTGCAAGAAAGATAATTCCATATTTCTTAAACGCCCTTCCATTTGGTATTTTATGTGTGGGGCGTGCTAGAGAGCAACATGTGCTCATCCACATAATCTTTTTTTGGGGGGGTTATATTGTCTACCTTTGTTTTAATGGTACACTGCTCCCATCTCAATCAGGCTGTATTTCTACCACACTGTGGTTGTCTTCATAAAAACGATTTCCCTCCAAACTATAAATAAAACCAATTGGTCGTCATAATAGGTAATAGAGGTTTTCTAGTAGTGCAAAGCGCAGCTAACAATCGTATCTTTTCTCACCTTATTGGTAAAAAAGAGGCATTGAAAGTGTCATTAAAAATCCCTCTCGCAGTCGCTAGGTGATTTGCAGCCCAAATCCGTCACGTTTTCAGGGAATTCGAGCTTTCAGTGTAGAGCGGTAACTGTTTACAGAGAGTGAAAAACCGCACATGTTTGCATTTTAGAACAGCTATTTTTGTGGCCCTTCTTTTACAAAGTCTGCTTAGGTAAGTAAATACGGCCTATCTTCATACCTTAAGAGGCTCTTGTTCCTTACATGCAGACCGTTAGTGGTTCCCGCTGTTGGGGATAGCGCTGCATAGAAGACGGGTTTCCTCGTTTTTTCCTTCTTTAAGCGATTCAAACCTCCAGCGCGGAGCGGCAATTCTCTAAAAGAGGTGAAGTGCCGCACATATTTAAATGTTTTAGGAAAAGTATTATTGCAGCCCGCCTTTAATAAAATCTCATCGGGTCAGAAAAAACGGCATGTATTTATACCTTAAAGGAATCTTGTTTCCTTCACGCGGGCCGTCAGGGATTCCCGCTGTTGACAATAGCGTTGCATAAAAGGCGGGTTTCCTCGTCCGATACCCTTTCGCTGCGGGGACCAATTAAGTATGATGATGTGTGCTTACTCGTGGGCGGACTCTATACTTTAGGCAGAGTACCTAAAACGCTCAAAATTAAACTTATATTAGTTTGTGGGTTTATCTTATTACTATAGATTAAAGCCATTATGGGCGAGGGGAAACATTTCTTATCTCACTCACCTTTACTCGCGCTCTTTCTCCCTCTGGGGATGGTCCAATCGGCGGGCGGCTTGTAACGGCAGGAATTCAGAGGATTCACAAGCCGTAGTTTGATTGGTATTTATACTCTAACCTGTTTATCCCATTGAACTAGGGCTCCTCCCATATTTAAAGCTGTAACTACCGTTTTTTCTTTGGGACTCATTTCAGACAGACAAAGGGAAAGTAACCCATTTTTTTCAATCATCGTTTTGTTTCCCTTTGCTCTTATGTGTCACTGTGTGATTTATTTGTTGTAAACTAGGGATCTTTATTTTATCATAGACAAAAGTATTAGATATTTAAAGGTTGCTTCATTAGTAAAAATAGGTGAAAGCGACCTCTACATTGAATTCGAGTTCCCTCTAGTTCAGAGTGAATGGTAACTTTACAGTTATTTGAGATATTGTTCCATATCCCTATGGTCTATTGATTTCATTATATTATTGCATTTGACCACGGGCATTCCGAATTCAGGCCTTGTTTATATGTGTCAAGAGTAAAGATCCAATAAAGTTCTCGCTTTTTCCTGATTTGTTCCCCTCCTGTGTTATTTGGTAGTTTTATTTTCTCCAGAATGCGCCACTTCATTTCTTCGGAAGAATGTCCGAAGTCCAAAAAGTGGCTGACTAAAGGTGCAGACAATTTTTTAGTTTTTATTGCTGACCGATGCTCGGTCAGCCTTGTTTTTATGGCCCTTCCTGTCTCGCCAACGTATCCTAAGTGGCAGGGACATGTGATGAGATACACCACATTCTGTGTGTTGCATGTCCATAAATCTTTTGCATTTATTTCTACATTATTTAGGATCATTGTTTCACCGAGAAGAATGTTATTGCAGGATTTACAAGAGCCACAACTTGATGTGCCTTTTACTGGGTTGTTATTCTGGAAAGACCTTTGTACAAATGGTGGATTTTCCGCAGTTTTGCTAAATCTGGATCGAACAATTTGGTCTTTTAAATTCTTGTTGCGCCTATGCGCATACATGGGTTTGGGTATTTTTTGTTGGGTGTTATTCAAGTTCAATAAATGCCAATTGGAATTTATAATCTGCCTAATGCTTCCATCTATGGTTGAGTGTTTCGTTATACAAACCAAGGACGGGGCATTTTTAGTTCGGTTTGAGTTTAGGAGTGCATCCCTGTCGTAGAATCTAGCTCGTTTGTAGGCCTCTCGTATTAGGCGGCGTGGGTAGCCTCTTTGTAAGAATTTGATTTTCATGTTCTCAGATTGTAAATCATAGTCTCTTAATTCTGTACAATTACGTCGTACCCTCAAAAATTGGGAAAACGGAATACTGTCCTTTTGGCACTTCGGGTGGAAACTTTTGAAGTGCAACATTGTATTCCTGGCAGTGGGTTTGGTAAATAAGTCAACCTGCAATCTGCCATCACCATTTTTGATAAAAATGTCAAGGAACTCTACCCTGTCTTTATTAGTATGTGCAGTGAATTTTAAGTTTACATCTGCCTCGTTCAGCCAAAGGAGGAATTCCCTCAGAGTCTGTTCCCCATTGGTCCACACAAAGAAAATATCATCTATGTAGCGGTACCAATGGGAAACAGACTCGAAGAAAGGGGCCATTTCATTAAAAATATTTTTTGTTTCGAAGGCGATCATGTAGATATTTGCTATCGATGGAGCCATCGAGGCTCCCATGCTGACTCCCTTCGTTTGTAAGAACAATTGTTCACCAAATTCAAAACAGTTTTCTGTAAGTACAAGAGTAAGGCATTCCCTAATGAAATTGCTACAACAAGGAATTTGATATTCCTCAATGAACCATAGCGTTGTTTCTATTGCTCCAATCTGTGGTATATTACTATATAGTGACTCGATGTCAAGAGTCACTAAAATATCTTTCTGAGGATTAAATTGGAGATTCTCCACTTTTTTTATAATGTCACCTGTATCCTTGATGTAGGAGGGCGATAATGGGATATATGGACGCAAAATGTTGTCTAGATATTTCGAGACGGCCTCCAAAGGCGTTCCTATTGTTGATACTATTGGACGATATGGAGGATCTTCTTGGTTCTTGTGGACCTTAGGTAGTCCATAAATGCACGACATTTTTCCTTCAGATTTATTTAGATATTCAAATTCCTTTTTATTTATAATCCCCGTTCCTAAGGCTTTAGTTGTTATCTTGTTAATAGATTTCACTATCTTATTCGTGGGGTTCAGCTTAATTTTCTTATAAAATGTCGGGTCGTTAAGCATCTCCAACATTTTGCTTTCATATTTTAAGGTGTCTATTAAAACTATTCCTCCACCTTTGTCGCTACTCTTCACAGTGACTGATTTGTTTGTTTTAAATTTTTCTATTGAGTCATGTTCGTCTTTTGAGATGTTATAAATTGGTTTAGGGATAAACTTTAAAGTTTGATCTAATTTACTTAAGACTGCTTTCTCAAAAATGGCGATCTCTGGGCCTACCTGGTCTAAAGTTGGTGTGAAGGTGGATGGTAGGGCAACTATGTTGGGGGATATATTCTCCAATGTTAAAGGGTCATTCTCTGCAAAGTATCTTTTTAACCTAATTTTTCTGAAAAATGCATGAATATCCCTATACAACTCAAAGATATTCACCTGAGTATGGGGGACAAAGGATAATCCTTTTGATAGAAGAGAGAGGTCAGAGGGTGCTAGATTATGAGAAGAGAGGTTAAATATCGGGATTACATCCCGTTCCTCCAGTATTGCTTGCTTCTGGTTTCCAGGTACTGTTGAGGTTCCTGGGCATACTGGTGATTCTGATAGTTCCCTCTCTGTGGATTTTGGAATCTTAGCCTTAGCATTCCTTGTTCCTGAACTGCAGCAGTTTCCCTTCTCCTGAATTAGCACTGCTTGCAGTGCTACCTTGTTTCCTGAGTTCCTGAGCTATAGTTATTCTTTGTTCCTGGGCTTCAGCTAGTTCTTGTTCCTGAATTGCACTGCTTGCAGTGCTCTCTTGACTCTTTGTTTCCTGAGCTGTAGCTATGTCCTGTTTCTTAAACTAGCACTGTCTGTAGTGCTACCTTGTCTCCTGAGCTAAAGTAATGTCCCTGTTGTTCCTGAACCAGCACTACCTGCAGTGCTACCTTGACTCCTCCAGCTTTATTAATTCCATGTTCCTGAACCAGCACTGCCTGTAGTGCTACCTTGTCTCCTGAGCTAAAGTAATTTCCCTGTACCTGAACCAGCACTGCCTGCAGTGCTACCTTGACTCCTCAAGCTTTAGTAATTCCCTGTTCCTGAACTAGCACTGTCTGTAGTGCTACCTTGTATCCTGAGCTAAAGTAATGTCCCTGTTTCCTGAACTAGCACTGCCTGCAGTGCTACCTTGACTCCTGAAGCTTTGGTAATTCCCTGTTCCTGAACCGGCACTGTCTGCAGTGCTCCTTGACTCCTGAGCCTTAGCTCACTTCTTGTTCCTGCCCCAGCACTGCCTTCTATGCTACTTTGTTTCTTGATTCCTTAACCTGCCCAATTCTAGTATCACCTTGTAGCCTCCCCCTCTGTATATCCTTTTCCAGTCCCTGCCCTTCTTCCCATTTCCTTGGTTCCAGTTCTAGTTTGCTGTCTTTCTATTCTGCTGTCTTGCGTCTGTTGCCTTGTACGTGTGTTACCTGCTTTCTGCCAAGTGTGCCCTGGCATTTCCTTCCTTTCCTGTTAAGCACTCCTCCTTGGTAGCTCTTTGTCTATTGTGCTTGTGTTTAGTTCTACCCCTTTGCTGTTACTGACTTGCGTATTCCTGTTTGATTGCCAGGATCCATGGGCACAGCTCACTACCTAGGTGATGTTTCTTGTTCACTGTAAGTATTGTCTTTGAGTTACATTTATAACATCACCATAGGTATAAGCTCCACAGACCCTGCCTTTGCATCCATATCCTACATATGGGTATTTGCAGTCAGTATCTGTAACAGCAATTGTGGGTAAGAAACTTACTGAGCGTCAGTCTTCCCGTGTGGAGCTCCTGAGTGCTTTACCCCATACCCCCACTTTATTGTTAATGTTGTTTCATATATATATGTCTTGCACATTCGTCCTGGGTGTAGTTATTCTGAATGCTAAATTGCTTTGTGAGTGCCCTTCCTTTCTAAGTTTTACCCATCTTGTTCACTTGTACAGGTTTCCCCTTTGGATCCCTCTTTCTCCTCTGACTCCCTGTATGATCCTGGGCAGCGCTGTACTCCTCTTCCTGTGTAAGTTTTCTACCCAGTGCGCAGTCCTTGCCCAAGTCCCTGATTGTGTTCCCCACATAGTCCCGGACAGTCCTTGACACCTGTGCCAGTCATCACACTGCGAAGTTGGATGCTGCCTGTGCCAGTCGTCAGATTGCGATCGCTCTCGCAGGTCCGATTTCTTTAAGTATTCTTTATGAAGTTGGATGCTGCCTGCGCCGGTCATCAGACTTGCGATCACTCTCGAGGGTCCAAGATAGGTGTCCTGGGATCGATTGAGGTCTGCAGGCTGCCGATCATCCTTGAGGCGTCAGTTTTAACCAGAGGGTGACGTGGCGCTGATCCTCTTAGCTTCTTCGCTTGGTGGCGGTGAGAGGTCCATCCAGGTTTGTCCCACTCAGGGAATAATCTGGTGAGTGTTTGTTCTTCGTTGAGAGGGATGGTGGGGGGTATGCGGTGCTCCCAGTGCCTGGGAGTTTGTGAGCTCGATTTCAATGCTCCCTCCCCGCGGCCATTTTCCAGACTCAACTTGTTGTCAAAGACTAACCCCAAATTACGCACTGTTACTGCCGGCATAGGAGGCGCGTCTGCCTGATTAGGCTAGAAATTGGCCAGAAGCGGGCGGGGGACTTTCTTAGCTGTACAGTATAGGATTTCTGTTTTCCCCCATTGAACTGCAGAAAATTGTCCATGAGCCATCTATAGTCCTTTGCATGCATTCATGAAAGTTACTGAATGGAATGGACTGATTTCCCTCGAGAGACAGGAAGAGCTGCGTGTCGTCCGCATAATTCACCAGCTTGATATTATAGGATTTAATAATGGGGATCAGCGGTCCTATATAAATTTTAAAGAGGATCGTACTGATTGACGAACCTTGGGGGACACCATGCTGAACGGTTCCAAATTGAGATAGAAAGGGTGGAAGGGCCACTGCTTGTTATGTAATGTTAGGTTAGTTTTGAAAGGTGCACAGATATCCAACAAGGGTTTCCCAGCGCCGGCCTGAAGAAACAGAAGCAGCAGTGTTAGAAAATTACTGATTAAACAACCACGTTTTTAAAAGTTTACGAAGGTTTGCATATAATGTTTCACTGCGAAGTGCTGTGGGGAGAGAGTTCCACAGGGATGGACCTAAGTAGGAAAACGAGCGACCTCCAGTCCTCGTAAGCTTGACACTGGGAATCGAGAATTTTCCCTGGGTAGAAGAGCATAACGAACGAGAGGGTTGGTAGGGATGTACAAGATTTTGCAGATATTGAGGGGCTGTACCGGCCTTGATCTTGAACATATATACGCCAAGGCTTTAAACTTGGTTCGGCTTTCGATCCTAAGCCAATGCAGATCTCTCAGGGCACTAGAGGTAGAAGATGTTTTAGGAATCTGGCAGAGCAGTCTAGCAGCTGAATTTTGAACCACCTGAAGATTCCGTATTACGTCCTTATTTGTCCCCAAAAAAAAGGATGTTCCGGTAGTTCAGTCTGGCAGTCACAAGCGCCTGGACAACAGTTTTTTGGGTATGGCTAGGTAGCATCCAGATGATTTTTTTCAACCATTTCAGAATGGTAAAGCAGGTGGCTGCCATCTTCACCACCTGATATTTCATCGATAATTATGCTTGCTGCCTGTTCTCCAGATAAGACTGAAGCCATTTCAGTGCCAGGACCTCCAACCCTAATTCAGCAAGCCGCCGCAATAAGATTTTGTGGTTGACCGTGTCGAACGCGGCAGACATGTCCAGTAGAATCAGAATAGCCGACTGACCTCTGTCTGCCTGCATTCTAAGTTTGTCTAGGACCATTACTATGCCTCCTAGCATAATTTTCACCCTGTCACCGAACACAAAGTCTATAACATCATCGCTAAGCTAAAACCATCCTCCCACACCAAAGACCCTCTGCCCCCTAACCTTGTCCACGACCTAAAACATATCATTACCCCTTTCTGGACCACCATTATTAACTCCTCGCTGACCACGGGGTGTGTTCCCACCTCCCTCCAACTAGGTCAAATCACACCCATCCCCAAAAATCCTGAAGCAGATCCCAACGACCCGAATAACCTCCGACCCATCTCTAACCCCCCTCTTCGCTCCAAAGCCCTTGAAAAATGCTCCCTGCTCCAACTTGATAATCACATCAACACTTTTGACCTCTTTGACTCACTGCAATCTGGCTTCTGCAGCACAGAATCTGCCATGCTCAATATACTCGACGACATACATCATTCACTCGACAAAAGTGAGTCATGTCTTCTCATTCTCCTAGACCTATCCGCTGCTTTTGATACTGTTAACCACACTGCCTTACTAAACACTCTTAAAGTCTGCTTTGGCCTCAATGGCCATGTCCTCAACTGGTTCACCTCCTTTCTCCAACACAGAACCCAACAAATCAAAATCAAGAACTGTCTCTCCAACCCTACTCCGATCTCTCTCGGTGTCCCCCAGGGATCCATTCTCTCTCCTGTTCTCTTCAACCTCTTCATGGAACCCCTTACCCTCATCCTCAAACAAGCAGGAATCAATTACCACCTTTATGCCAACGACACTCAACTGTACTATAAGATTAAATCCCACTCCGATATCCAATCATGGTTCCACCATAATCATCTCAAAGTCAATCCTTTAAAACAAAAATAATTCTCTTCTCGCATAAAAACAACCCACTCCCCATTTCAGACTGGATCTCTGACCTTAATGCTCTCAACTGCTCTCTCACCACTTTGCATTCAGTAAAATCTATAGGCATCACCATTGATAATAGCTTGCCCTCACCTCCCACATAAAAACCTCAGCCAAAGGAGCACTCTTCACTCTCCGTCATCTCAAGAAAATTAAACCCTTTATCCTGGCGGATAACTTTAAAACTGTTGTCCAATTGCTAGTCCTGTCGAGAATCGACTATGGTAACGCTATCCTCGCTGGAACAGCTAAAGTCCACCTTGCCCCACTCAAATCTGTGCTCAACCTAGCTGCAAGACTTATCTCTGACTACAAACGTTTCAACCACATCTCCCCCGTCCTGAACACCCTCAAATGGATACCCATCGACGGCAGATCCACCTATAAGATTGCATGTATCACGCACAAAGCCTTTCACCAAAACACCCCATTACCTCTCAGACAAACTCCACTAAGCAGGCTGCGCTCCCCTGATGAGGAACACCAACGCCCTCATTCTTATCCCCCCTGTTAAAAAAGAAATGCACACAAGTTCGCTCCTTCTCCGGAAACACTCCCTCCATCTGGAACTCCCTGCCTAAAGACCTAAGCTGTAACCCCTCCTCCTTCAACTTCAGAAAAGAACTCAAATTGTACCTCCTCAACAAATACTGGGGTCCATAATACCTACCTCTGACACTGTTCTCACACTCTGAGCCTCCATCAGGCTCCCCTCTATTACCCTCCAATTCTCTCCCCATCTCTTTCTCCCTCAAAACTCCCCTCCCTCACGCTACTCTTTCCCTCCTAACCTCCCTCCCTGTTCACTCTATATTTACATATGACATCTAGCCCTACGCACAGCCTCCCACTGATTTACTACTCCCCTAACTCCTACTCTGTTTGTCCCCCTCCTTATCTCTTCTCTTTCACCCTAACCCACCCACCCTAGCCTAAGTTCTTACTACCCACGTTAGCTTATTATAGTTCTTTTGTAAATAACATTCACATTTATCTGCTTTCTTTGTTATATTGGTTCTTATTGCAACATTTTTGAACAAATGCTTTTGAATACTGTACCTCCTCACACTCCTGTAAAGCACTCTGATACCCCTGGGTCTAGCCAGCACTATAGAAAACCTTTTAAATAAATTAAATAAATAAATACATATTACTAGTGCTGTCTCCGTCCCGTGACTTGGGCGAAAACCAAATTGCACGTCTTCAAGGCCCAGGTTAGTTTCCAAGAATTCCGAAAGGGTTTTGCTGACCAGGCGTTCTAAAATCTTTACAGGGTAAGGAAGAAGTGAAATAGGTCAGTAGTTATTTAGACACTGAGGGTCAAGAGTGGCTTTTTTTTAGCAGGGGTGTCACCATTGCCTGCTTCCAGCAGGAAGGGACTATCCCACTGCTCAAGGATTAGCTCCCGGCCATATTCTTTCCAAACCTTATGAAGGAGAGGTTCATTGGGGACCCGGATTGGTGCTCCTAGCACGTTTGCGAAACTCTTCTTCAGTAGGTGTTTTGAACTGTTATAGAGTTACTAGTTTGTTCTCGTATGCCCCATCCTCTTTCTGATGGGCTAGTAGTTGTGTCCACACACCGGATTCATGGTCGCTCATATGTTCCTGGTTCCCTGTAAGACCAATAATTATATTAGAGATTTTCTCCTCAAAAAAAGTAGCAAGGCTATTGCATAGGTCTTGAGTCGCAATAGTCTTGTTTTTTAGGCAGTTAGGTTTGGACAAATCAATGACTATTTTAAAATCACTGAAGGTTTTGTTAGATGACTCTAGAATTGTGTTGGCAAAAAACTCGGCTTTTGCTTTAACAGTTCCGTTTTATAGTTGCTCAATATGACCTTCACAGCTACTTTATAATCTTCATCATAGCGTTTCCTCCAATTTCTTTCCGCCTGTTTACTGCCCTTTCTTAGGTTTTTTAGGTTCTCGTTAAACCAGAGGACAGATAACTTGCGCTTATACTTCAGATTTTTTACCGGACTAATCAGATCAAGGACCTTAGGGGCATATGTATCAAAGTAAATTGCGATTGTAAACACTAAAATTCACAGAATTTCAGCGTTTGCGATCGCAATTTAGCTGTATGCAATGTATGAGAAAGAAAACCACTCGCAAAATTAGGAATCGCAAAATTACAGAAAAAGTGCGAATTGGCCATAAGGAATCGCAAATTACCACCAACTTCAAGTTGGTGGTAATTTGCGATCTCTTTGAAAAATGCACTTTTTTGCATTTTTAAAGTGACATGTGCCCTTAGGGCATGTATGTGCGCCACATGTGCACATATACTTATTTCAGGGGTGCAACAGGGTGTCCTTTTGACACCCTGGCACCCTTGAAATTGTATTCTCAATTTGTGATTCTCTAATTGCTAATCGCAAATTGAGAATGCCTTCCCATTCATTCCTATGGGCCTCCTAGCCCATAGGAAGGAATGGGAAGGTATTCCTTATTTGCGAATCTCAATTTGCGATTCGCAAATAAGGAATATGTGGGATTTGCAAAATTATTAGCAAATCCCACATACATAGCATTATGCGATTCTCAAATTGCGATTCGCTGAAAATCGCAATTTGAGAATCGCAAAACAACATTTTGATATATTTGGCCCCAAGTGATCTGTTTACAGAATCCCGAGTCGTTTTTTTCCACAGGTTTGTTTTCATCAAACACATTAATATCAGTGAATACAGGCAGTTGTTTGGATATGTCGGGCAATTTGTTCCATTTCCTGGAGCGGCGGTAGTTAAGAGTGGATGCGGAGTTTGAGCTTTTGTTGGGGATGGGCACCAAAAAAGTGACAAGGAAGTGGTCAGTCCAACAAAGAGGCAAGATTGCTTCCACTTTGACCGTGTTTTCCTCAGTGAAAATTAGATCTAAAATGTGACCACCCTGGTGAGTAGGGTCCTTTACTAGTTACTGCAAGTTCAGAGTCACACAGGATTGAAGGAAATCTTTTTGTACCGACCCTGTGCTCCCATTGCCCAAGAGATTAAAATCTCCCAAAATAACCATACGGGAATGAGTGAGGGACATAATATAAAGAATATTAATACAATTCTGGAATTGAGGGTTGACTGCACCGGGAGGACAATAGCATACCATGCCAGAGAGCAGGCGTCCCTTGGGATCCAACAAGGAGAATCCCCACAAGCTCGATGCCCTCGGTTTCGTCAATGGAGATTTGCACAAAGTTCCATCTGCCTTTAAAGATCAAATCAACTCCACTTCCTCTCCCATTTAGCCGTGGTTTGTGAAGCACCTTATAGCATGGTGGACACGCCAGCCCTAAATCGACCTCAGAGTCAGGGCGTGTCCAGGTTCCTGTAAGAGACAGTGCGTCTAGGTTGAGGGATTCAATCAGAATATATATCTCCTGGTGATGCATTACAAACTCTTCTATTGTGAGTGGCCTATTATCCCTAGAAACTCAAACTCTTTCACAAGAAAACTCTAAGATCCAGTTAAAAATTCATATACCCCTTCTGAACAAGAGAGATCACTTCCATAACTCTTCTCCTACGTCCTGTGTCAACTGACTGGCCCACACAGTGGAAATTGCCCCAGTAAGCCCTGAAAGATTCAATGTAACACATGTCATGGGGTTCATTTTAGGCTCTGTTGGACCCGGCCTCATGGCGTGGTCCTACCCCTCTCGCATGGCGGACCCAGGACGACGTCAGCCCTCCACCGGACCTCGGGCGGCCCCTTCGGCCGACCCTGCACGCCCCAACACCACAGGTCCGGCTACCATCCCGGTCCCCCACCACCGGCCTGACCCCAGCGTAGGCCCATCCCGACCGAAGCACGAGGCCGTGCCCGACTCCATCTTGGGCCCACCACGTCACGACCGCGTGGCCTCGGCCCCGGCCCAGGCCCCAGCGAAGCCCCGACATCGAGGCACCAAGATCCACCCAGGTGGTCGAGTGGCCACTCGACAGATCCCGGAGGAAGAGGAGTTTCGATGGGCCTCCAGCCGTCCCCGGACGCCTGGTATCGATCGCCCTCCGGCCTCCCTGGGCGCTGGCTCCACCCCCCTGCTGGGTGTCTGGACACCATCATCCCGGCCCCTCTGACCCCCAGGCGAGAGGGTCCGGACATCAAAGGACCTTCGTCCTATATCTGAGCCGGCCCCGGAGTAGGGAGCCAGTTGTATCCTGGACTGGAAGCCCTGCTGACGCTGTCACGGCCGACACCAGACGAACTCATCCTTCCTGTAACCCAACGTCCATCTGGGAGCCTGCTGGCGCTGCCGCGGCCTATCCTCGCTGAACCATCTGGGAGCCTGCTGGCGCTGCCGCGGCCTATTCTCGCTGAACCATCTGAGAGCCTGCTGGCGCTGCCGCGGCCTATCCTTGCTGAACCATCTGGGAGCCTGCTGGCGCTGCCACGGCCTATCCTCGCTGAACCATCTGAGAGCCTGCTGGCGCTGCCGCGGCCTATCCTCGCTGAACCATCTGGGAGCCTGCTGGCGCTGCCGCGGCCTATCCTCGCTGAACCATCTGAGAGCCTGCTGGCGCTGCCGCGGCCTATCCTCGCTGAACCATCTGAGAGCCTGCTGGCGCTGCCGCGGCCTATCCTCGCCGAACCCTCTTGAGAGCCTGCTGGCGCTGCCGCGGCCTGCCTCGCCGAACCACCTTGCAAGCCTGCTGGCGCTGCCGCGGCTCGAACCTTTCGGAACCCCCCAGCTCGAGGATTGAGAGCTGTGCGTAGGGTATCCCTTCTCCGCCAGAGTGAGACTATCCCGCTACCCTACCCCCCTGTTCGAGACTTTACGGATCCCTCGATCCGCCTGTATATATTGCCAAGAACCCGCAACCTTATTACTTATAAAAGCTTGAGAACTTGACCTCCGGTGTGGTGTCCATTTGTAGTGTTGTGATTACTCTGCTGTACGATCCTAGGAGAGGGCCCTCATTCAGGAGGCCTCTCGGTAACGCTCGGCTACTTCTCGACGGAGAGGTGGACCTGGGGGTGGTCAGTCCGACATCTTCTGCCTCCCTCGGGGTCGCCTTTCTAACATTGGTGGCAAGCGCCGGGATCCGAACCCACGCAGATCGTACAGAGAGTGATTCACTCGCTACCAAGAAAAACCCACTGCGACCATGAGCACAGAATTCCAGAAAGAGAAAATGGAAGACTACAGTCACAAGGAGCTAAAGCAATTCTGCAAAGAACTAGGCATCGCTACCACTGGCTTAAGCACCAAAGAAGACTTTAAATCGGCCCTACAGGCCTGGGTGGACGCCGGAGAGGCGCCACCCCCGAATAAAGATAACCCGGGCCCGAACGGAGGCCCGGAGACCGAGACAAACCCAGCGGGAGGGAGACCCGCAACCCCAAACACGGGCCTCTCCCACGAAGACGCCCGAGAACGAGAGAGGAACCGGCTCCACGAGTTGGATCTGGCTCGACTCCGACAAGAAGGAGAAATCCAACTGGCAGAGAGGAAGCTAGCCCTCGAGGAGAAAAAAATCATGCTCGAGCACGAGCGCGTCCTCAAAGAAATGGAACTTAAAGCCAAGGCAAACGAGACCGGCACCTCCGGGGCCAAGACCTCCACCCCCCCGGTGGACACGAAGGTGCACATACCCAAGGATGTCGTCAAAGAGTACTATAAGAACGACGACATCCAACAGTGGTTCAAAGCCTACGAGGTCGCCAAGACCGCCCATCGAGTACCCCTCAAGGACTGGGGCGCCGGCCTGTGGGGGAAGTTTATCAACGAAGGGCGAGACGCCCTACTGGAGCTCCCTGATACCGAGATGACCTCGTACGAGCACATGAAGACCGCCCTCCTCACTCGCTACGGACTCACCCCCGAGATGTACCGGCAGCGGTTCCGAGACTGCAAAAAAATCCCCGGTACCACGTGGGTGGAATACGTGAACTATTACAGCAGAGCCTTCGAGGGGTGGATTCGAGGCTGCCAGGTCACCTCCTACCAGCAGTTGGTCGACCTCATTCTATGGGAGCATCTGTCCAATAACTGTTTCGTCGAACTCCGGCAGCACCTCCTCGACAGCAAATTGACTGAGCCACGAAAACTCGCTGTCGAGGCGGATAGATGGGTGAGCACCCGAGTTCCCCGGAGCACGATGGGCGACTACGGCCGGGGATCCCCGGGGAACCACCGACCACGAGGCGGCGGAGGAGGCCAGAGCCGGGGACGGGACGCCCCCCAGGGGTCCTCCCCTACTTCTACGTCGCCATCCCTGGGCCGGAGAGGGGGCCCCCCAGCCAGACCGGGGCCCCGCCCAAACGTTACGTGTCACAGGTGCCAGCGACAAGGTCATTATGCGAATGACCCCCTCTGCCCGATGAATCAGCGACCCGGCTCCACCGGGCCCCCAGCCCGCCAGATCGCGGCAGCTGCCCTGGGTGAAGAAAGAAGTGAGGAAGAGGACGACGACCACGAGCAGGCCGAGTGGGAGCCCGCCGCCATGACCTTAGCCTGCCTGGGGACTTACGACCTGATCCCCCGAGGCCCGATCCCCGGCAACACCCAGAAATACCGCCAGTGGGTCACCATCAATGGTCGCCGGACCGAAGCCCTCCGTGACACTGGAGCCAGCGTGACAGCGGTCCGCTGCCATCTGGTGACCCCAGAACAGATCCTTCCTAACGTCCTGTGCCCAGTCCGGTCCGCAGATAACTCAGAGACTTTGTGCCAGATGGCCCGCATCCCCTTCGAGTGGGGAGGAGTGTCGGGCATGCTGAAAGTGACTGTCCGCGACGATGCCCCCGTAGACTGCCTCCTTGGGAACGACCTGGAAAGTTCCCCATGGGCTGGCGTCGAACGAAGAGAGCACCTAGGGATGCTAGGCCTTCCCGAGTGGGTCTGTGCGACCACCCGCTCCATGTCTGCCCGAGCCTCCACCCCAGCGGGGGGAGCTCCGACCGAGGAACCAGAGTGGCCCGCACCTCCGCCACCCGTCGTCCCCGAGGACGCCGACCCCGAGCACGGCCCCCAAGGGCCTGACCAAGAAGATCTCACCGAGCTCGACCACCTTCCAGAACTCGCACAATGGCGCCAAGAAGGTGGCCCCACCCGCGAACAGTTCCGGCAGGAACAGAAAACCTGCCCCTCCCTCGAGGGGATTCGACAGCAAGCCGCTACTCAAGCCGCTGGAGACCCCGCGGGGTCCCACTGGGTCTATTGGGACAACGACCTCCTCTACAGTGAGCAGAAGATTGCTGAGCTAGGGGCCGGCCGGGTACTGGTCGTACCCCTCCGATTCAGAGACTTCCTCCTGAACTGAGCACATGATGTGCCCCTCGCCGGGCACCTGGGGCAGGATAAGACTTACAGCCGCCTGGTGACCCATTTCTACTGGCCAAAAATGCGCACCGATGTGCATAACCACTGCAGAACCTGCCCGACCTGTCAAGCCAGCGGGAAGAGCGGGGGGAAAGTCAAAACCCCGCTCCAGCCGTTCCCCGTGGTGACCACCCCCTTCGAGCGAGTAGGAATAGACATCGTAGGGCCCCTGGACCCTCGCACCTCGCAGGGACACCGCTTCATCCTCGTCCTGGTGGACCATGCCACCCGCTATCCTGAGGCCATCCCCTCCGAACCATCACGGCCCCCGTGGTGGGCCGAGCCCTCATGAGCATCTTCTCCCGAGTCGGCTTCCCCCGAGAAGTCGTGAGTGATCGGGGCTCCAACTTTATCTCGAAGCATATGCGGTCCCTATGGCAACAGTGCGGGGTCGCCTATAAGTTCACCACCCCGTACCATCCCCAAGGAAATGGACTAGTGGAACGATTTAACAGAACACTGAAGGGGATGATCAAGGGCCTAGAAGAGCCACTCCGGCGCAAATGGGATGTCCTGCTGCCCTGCCTCCTGTTCGCCTACCGAGAGGTACCCCAGAAATCACTGGGGTTCAGCCCTTTTGAACTCTTGTACGGACACCCGGTTCGAGGCCCCCTCAGCCTGGTCAAGGAAGGCTGGGAGACAGCAGTTCGAGATGCCCCACCGGATGTCTACCGGTACCTCTTGACACTCCGCAATCAGACGCGGAAGTTCCGGGAACTTGCCGAGGCCAACCTGGAGGCTAGTCAAGAGGAGATGAAACGCTGGTATGACCAGAACGCCTCGTCCATCGAGTTCGAGCCGGGCCAGCAAGTCTGGGTCATGTCCCCGGTTGAACCATGTGCCCTCCAGGACAAATGGACGGGGCCCTTCAAAGTGGTGGAGCGCAAGAGCCCCGTCACCTACCTGGTAGACATGGAGTCCCCCAGGAACCCCCTCCGGGTTCTACACGCTAACCAGCTCAAACCGCACTTTGCACGCACTGAACTGAGTCTGCTGCTGGCGACCGATGACGGGGCTGAAGACGACTCCGAGCCACTACCAGATCTCCTCAGCACCACCGAGAAAGACGGCTCCTTCGAAGGGGTCCGGCTCTCCTCTACTCTGACCCCAGAGCAGCAACAAGACTGCTGGAAGCTGCTGGGACAGTTTGCGGATCTGTTTTCCCTCACGCCGGGGGTCACCCGGTGGTGTGTCCCGAGGTGGACACCGGAGACAGCCCACCTGTAAAACACCGAGCTTTTCGAGTGCCCGACCGGGTTCGGGCCTGCATCCAATCGGAAGTGGCCAAGATGTTGGCCCTGGGGGTAGTCGAACCCTCCAACAGTCCCTGGGCCAGTCCCGTTGTCCTGGTCAATAAAACCGCCACCCCCGGAACAGCTCCAGAGCTCCGGTTCTGTGTTGACTACAGGGGACTGAATGCAGTCACCAGGACCGACGCCCATCCCATCCCCCGGGCGGATGAACTGATCGATCGCCTAGGGGCCGCCAAATACCTCAGCACCTTCGATCTCACGGCGGGGTATTGGCAGATCGGCCTTACTCCTGGTGCACAAGAACGATCGGCCTTCTCGACCCCTGATGGCCACTATCACTTCAAAGAAATGCCCTTCGGCATGAAAAACGCGCCGGCCACCTTCCAGAGACTAGTGAACCAGGTGCTGGCCGGACTAGAGGAATACAGCGCCGCCTATCTAGATGACATTGAGGTGTACAGCCTTCATTGGGATAAGCACCTGACCCACCTCTGGAAGGTCCTGACGGCCCTCCGGCGGGCCGGACTAACCATCAAAGCCAGCAAATGCCAGATAGGCCAAGGGTCCGTGACCTATCTGGGACACCAAGTGGGGAGCGGCCAAGTAGCTCCCCTCCAACCAAAAATAGACGCTATCCGGGCCTGGGAGCCCCCGGTCACCCAGACCGCCGTCCGAGCCTTCCTGGGGCTCACCGGATACTATCGGCGATTTATAAAAGACTACGGGAGCATTGTGGGGCCCCTCACAGAACTGACCTCAAAGAAATTACCCCAGAAGGTGCACTGGACCCCTGCGTGCCAAACAGCCTTTGAGACTTTAAAGACTGCCATGTGCACCGCCCCTGTGCTCCAGGCCCCCGACTACAGCAGAGAGTTTGTAGTCCAAACCGACGCCTCGGAGCACGGCATCGGGGCGGTCCTGTCCCAAGTTAACCCCGAAGGAATCGACCGGCCTGTGGCCTTCATCAGCCGACGCCTCCTGGCAAGAGAACAGCGGTGGAGCACCATCGAGAGGGAGGCCTTTGCCGTGGTGTGGGCACTCAAGAAGCTCCGGCCCTACCTCTTCGGCACCCACTTCCGAGTCCAGACCGACCACCGGCCCCTGCGTTGGTTGATGCAGATGCGGGGAGAAAACCAGAAACTGCTGCGCTGGTCCATTTCACTGCAGGGGATGGACTTCACTGTAGAACATCGCCCCGGCAACGACCACACCAATGCTGACGGCCTGTCCAGATTCTTCCGCCTCGGCGAGGAGAACCCCCAAGAAGATGGGTGACTCTCCCCTGCCTTCAGCTGGGGGGGGACGCGTGTTGGACCCGGCCTCATGGCGTGGTCCTACCCCTCCCGCATGGCGGACCCAGGACGACGTCAGCCCTCCACCGGACCTCGGGCGGCCCCTTCGGCCCGACCCTGCACGCCCCAACACCACAGGTCCGGCTACCATCCCGGTCCCCCACCACCGGCCTGACCCCAGCGTAGGCCCATCCCGACCGAAGCACGAGGCCGTGCCCGACTCCATCTTGGGCCCACCACGTCACGACCGCGTGGCCTCGGCCCCGGCCCAGGCCCCAGCGAAGCCCCGACATCGAGGCACCAAGATCCACCCAGGTGGTCGAGTGGCCACTCGACAGATCCCGGAGGAAGAGGAGTTTCGATGGGCCTCCAGCCGTCCCCGGACGCCTGGTATCGATCGCCCTCCGGCCTCCCTGGGCGCTGGCTCCACCCCCCTGCTGGGTGTCTGGACACCATCATCCCGGCCCCTCTGACCCCCAGGCGAGAGGGTCCGGACATCAAAGGACCTCCGTCCTATATCTGGGCCGGCCCCGGAGTAGGACGCCAGTTGTATCCTGGACTGGAAGCCCTGCTGACGCTGTCACGGCCGACACCAGACGAACTCATCCTTCCTGTAACCCAACGTCCATCTGGGAGCCTGCTGGCGCTGCCGCGGCCTATCCTCGCTGAACCATCTGGGAGCCTGCTGGCGCTGCCGCGGCCTATCCTCGCTGAACCATCTGAGAGCCTGCTGGCGCTGCCTATCCTCGCTGAACCATCTGGGAGCCTGCTGGCGCTGCCGCGGCCTATCCTCGCTGAACCATCTGAGAGCCTGCTGGCGCTGCCGCGGCCTATCCTCGCTGAACCATCTGGGAGCCTGCTGGCGCTGCCGCGGCCTATCCTCGCTGAACCATCTGAGAGCCTGCTGGCGCTGCCGCGGCCTATCCTCGCTGAACCATCTGAGAGCCTGCTGGCGCTGCCGCGGCCTATCCTCGCCGAACCCTCTTGAGAGCCTGCTGGCGCTGCCGCGGCCTGCCTCGCCGAACCACCTTGCAAGCCTGCTGGCGCTGCCGCGGCTCGAACCTTTCGGAACCCCCCAGCTCGAGGATTGAGAGCTGTGCGTAGGGTATCCCTTCTCCACCAGAGTGAGACTATCCCGCTACCCTACCCCCCTGTTCGAGACTTTACGGATCCCTCGATCCGCCTGTATATATTGCCAAGAACCCGCAACCTTATTACTTATAAAAGCTTGAGAACTTGACCTCCGGTGTGGTGTCCATTTGTAGTGTTGTGATTACTCTGCTGTACGATCCTAGGAGAGGGCCCTCATTCAGGAGGCCTCTCGGTAACGCTCGGCTACTTCTCGACGGAGAGGTGGACCTGGGGGTGGTCAGTCCGACATCTTCTGCCTCCCTCGGGGTCGCCTTTCTAACAGGCTCTCCTCCACAGGAGCTTTGCCTAGACTATGGCATTACTACTGTTAGCCAGCCTCTGGCACCTTTGGATTTGGGACAAAAAATCAATTTGGCTATAGGAACAATACCTAACCAATCCCTGCCATATCTATTACATCAGGAGACTGCAATCCCACCTTAAATTACTCCAGACCAACAGTAGAAGTCTATCTGTAGTCTCTTGGAATATAGCGGGCCTGAGGAGCAAAACAATTCAAGCTTACCGGGGGGCCTTCATTGACAATGGTGACATTATCATGTTTCAACAGACCTTGGAAATAGTCCCATCCCACAGACAAGGTTTTAAAACTTATTTTGTACCAGCCCGAAGGTTTCAAGTAGCAGACCATACAGGGATCTTGCAACATGGTTCAATATCTCTTTGGGAGGCCATATGAAGCAATTAAGTGTTGCTTCCCCAGACCTTCTTGGGCTTGGGAATGCATTGTGGAATGGGAAAAACTTGTTGTTTTGAAATGTAGAAGTTTTCTAAAGTCCTCTTAATCCACAGTCTTAATTGTTTTGGCAGACTTCATCGAAAGGGTTCCTAAAGAGCCTTCTGTTATTGTTGGTGGGGTCTTTAATGTAGCTTTTGAGCCTTCTGCTCTTGTCAGGGATATTGTGGGTGAGGAAGCCTTATTGAATGAGTGCAGAAGACTTTCTGGAAACAAATTTTAGATCATCTTCTAACCTGGATCGAAGATAATAAGAATCTATCCCAGTTTCAGGCAGGGTTCAATGCTATGACGAGCCCTTTGGATCCAGGTTTTAGATTCCAGCTTCTAAGGTGGAAGATCATGCACCTTAATAGGGGCAGCCTTTACGTGGCATTCGTAGATTTAAATGCGACATTTGACAAGGTACCCAGAGAAAGACTTTTGTGCATTTTGAGACACCTAGGACTCCCAGCTTCCATTCTGCATAATATAGTGCAACTATACACTGATAACTATGCCCAAATCAGATGGGGCGCACATGAGGAAATAACGGAGCAGATAAAAGTTGTTATGGGGGTCCGGCAAGGATGTGTCCTTGCCCCAACATTATTTCTTCTTTTATTTATAAATGGTTGCATTGATTTCTTATTGAACTTTAATAATGATTCTTCCATGTTAAGAGGTGTAAAAATCCCAGCCATAATATTTTCATACAATACCCTATTAGTGTCCAAAACACCAAAAGGGATTGAGACCCCATTAACTAGGTTTAAATTGTTTTGCACTAATCATAGTTTGGCCATAAACAAAACCTGTTTGGTAATACATTGTCACCGGCATTTTAGAGGGGTTCTAAGCCTAGAGGGTGTGGATCCTGAGAGTCTTAGACTTTGATTACCTGGGAATTTGTTTATCTAGTACAAACTCTTCGGCTAGCCAGATCACGAAGAGCACGCTCCTGTTAAAACATAGGGCGGCAGTCACTCTGAGATTCTCAGAAAATACCTCTCTCCATCCTGTATCTATCTTGTTAGAAATATGGAGGACTCAAGCAATGGCGGCTGCGATCTATGGGGCTGTACTCTGGGGTTATTGTAACATTGATGCTCTAGGAGCTGCCAAAAATAAATATTTGAGGGCGGCACGTAAACTACCCCAAAGTACCCCATTAGAGTTTAAACCTGATCGGATGGATATGCAAGCTATTATTCCTAAAGCGAGAATCAAACCTATTTTATATTGGTTAAGGACCTGGTCCACCACCGAGCTGCAACCCAACGGGGGGGGTTTGAAATATATTCTAGAAGGGCAAAAAGACGTGTTGCCACTCCCGTGGCTAAAGTACATCAAGAAGATGTTAATTTCACTGGTTTTGATCGACTTCTAGACTAATCCAATTTCCATTACCTCATCTTCCATTGAAACGTTGAAGACAGCTTTCTGGGCAAAAGAAGAGAGGATCATTACCCAGGCGCAAAACACTGGCTCTTTAACAACTAGATTACTTGGGATAAAATCAATCCCCAAGTTTGAGCCTTATATGGATGAGATTGACCCACCCTTCACTAAAGCTCTCTATATAAAATGTAGACTGGGTCCCGTACCACTAGCAACGATCAATTGCAAAGTGGAAGTGAGGGTGTCAAACTATGCCCAGCGTACAACAAGCAGGAGGAAAATGAGGAACATCTTGAAACCAGAGAAAACTAGACAACATAAACGTTGGATAGTACTTCTCTGTCACACCCTGGTAGGCACCGCCACCATATTAGTGGCCAAGTCCGCCCGGCCGTCAATCGTAACAATTGTCGACCGGCAGAAAAGCGGCGGATAGACTGTCCGTCCGCCGCGGTACCCCCCGCCATGATAATATGACTGGGGTAAATCAAATTGGGATGGTGGCACCGGCCAGGCGGTGGCGATCCGCCCGCCATAATAATCACCCCCATTGTGTTTTTTTTATTGTTAAATTCATATCTTGAATGTATTTGTCCCATTCTGCCTAAGATGGTACTTCGCATGTCTAAACGCACTTCGTTAGATTAGCAAGTGTTTTCCTGGTATGGTTATGCTCAACTGTGTTTTCGATAAATATTTCAATAATGCACTTTACCATCTAACAATCGTGATATTGCATTTTAGAACCTGGATCTAGAAGTTCATGAATTTCTCTTTTTTTATAAATGGAAAATTGCTATTATTCTTACTTTTTACTCATGTGACGGCTATAACTTGTCAAAAAGGAGCACAATAAAACTCACTAATAACTTGTAATCTGTATGCTTTTGTTTATAAATAAATTATTTTTATTAAGCACTTCATTATTTTTACCTTAAGTGAGCTTTTATTCATTTTATCAAGCTGACTGATGGGAATTCTGATATTCGATGTGTTGAAATATGTATAATTGTAAATCAATCAATCAGCATTTGCAGAACACAGCACTGTCACCCCTGAGGGCATCAGGGCAGTGGGGTGTGAGGTTGAAAAGCCAGCGTCTTGAGGAAATGGCAGGAAGTAGCAAGCAGAAAAAGGCAAAACAGAGGCAGAAAAGACAAAACAGAAATCGAGCAGAAAAGGCAAAACTACCCCAAAGTACCCCATTAGAGTTTAAACCTGATCTGATGGATATGCAAGCTATTATTCCTAAAGCGAGAATCAAACCTATTTTATATTGGTTAAGGACCTGGTCCACCACCGAGCTGCAACCCAACGGGGGGGGGGGGGGGTTTGAAATATATTCTAGAAAGGCAAAAAGACATGTTGCCACTCTCGTGGCTAAAGTACATCAAGAAGATGTTAATTTCACTGGTTTTGATCGACTTCTAGACTAATCCAGTTTCCATTACCTCATCTTCCATTGAAACGTTGAAGACAGCTTTCTGGGCAAAAGAAGAGAGGATCATTACCCAGGCGCAAAACACTGGCTCTTTAACAACTAGATTACTTGGGATAAAATCAATCCCCAAGTTTGAGCCTTATATGGATGAGATTGATCCACTCTTCACTAAAGCTCTCTATATAAAATGTAGACTGGGTCCCGTACCACTAGCAACGATCAATTGCAAAGTGGAAGTGAGGGTGTCAAACTATGCCCAGCGTACAACAAGCAGGAGGAAAATGAGGAACATCTTGAAACCAAAGAAAACTAGACAACATAAACGTTGGATAGTACTTCTCTGTCACACCCTGGGAGCCTGTCAATCTTGGGTCACATAGCCAATCCCATCCAGCCTGCCATGGAAAGGCCAGTTACCGCACCCATCCTAATATGGATGGTGGTGCCTGGTAGGCACCGCCACCATATTAGTGGCCAAGTCCGCCCGGCCGTCAATCGTAACAATTGTCGACCGGCAGAAAAGCGGCGGATAGACTTTCCGTCCGCCGCGGTACCCCCCGCTATGATAATATGGCGGGGGTAAATCAAATTGGGATGGTGGCACCGGCCAGGCGGTGGCGATCCGCCCGCCATAATAATCACCCCCATTGTGTTTTTTTATTGTTAAATTCATATCTTGAATGTATTTGTCCCATTCTGCCTAAGATGGTACTTCGCATGTCTAAACGCACTTCGTTAGATTAGCAAGTGTTTTCCTGGTAAGGTTATGCTCAACTGTGTTTTCGATAAATATTTCAATAATGCACTTTACCATCTAACAATCGTGATATTGCATTTTAGAACCTGGATCTAGAAGTTCATGAATTTCTCTTCTTTTATAAATGGAAAATTGCTATTATTCTTACTTTTTACTCATGTGACGGCTATAACTTGTCAAAAAGGAGCACATTAAAACTCACTAATAACTTGTAATCTGTATGCTTTTGTTTATAAATACATTATTTTTATTAAGCACTTCATTATTTTTACCTTAAGTGAGCTTTTATTCATTTTATCAAGCTGACTGATGGGAATTCTGATATTCGATGTGTTGAAATATGTATAATTTTAAATCAATCAATCAGCATTTGCAGAACACAGCACTGTCACCCCCTGAGGGCATCAGGGCAGTGGGGTGTGAGGTTGAAAAGCCAGGGTCTTGAGGAAATGGCAGGAAGTAGCAAGCAGAAAAAGGCAAAACAGAGGCAGAAAAGAGAAAACAGAAATCGAGCAGAAAAGGCAAAACGGATAGCAGAAAAACAAGCAAAACAGTAAAACAGAGCAGAAGAGGGCAAAACAGAGGGCAGAAAAAGGAGCAGAAAAGGCCAGAGGACAGAAAAAAACAGGATGCAGGCAGTAGGGAAAGTGTTGGGGTAAAAATGACTATTCCCACTCCAATGAGTGCAACAGTAGGGAAAATGTTGGATAGCAGAGGGATAAAATGTACTATTCACACTCCCGTCAGTTAAAAAATAAAAACAAAAAAACAAAAAAACTATTTTAAGAATCAAAACAATATTAAAAATAAAAAATAAATAAATATGTTAAAAATTGAAATACAAATATATTTAATAATGAAAATAAAAAAGCAAAAACATATTATAATGTTAATTATATATGACAAATACCTACAAACATTATATAAAATAAAATAAAAAACTAAACGTCAAATAAAGATTTTTAACTAGAAAATATTTACAAACAAAAACATTATTTTATCACATACATTTATGCATTTCATTTCCTACCCTAGAACACCACACAAATCACCCCACACATCTAAATTAAAAAACAAAATGTACTTCGAAAATTAACATAATTAATTACAAATTAAAGAAATATTATTAATGAAAAAAATAAAACTAATAAAAAATGAATTAACTTACCACACTTTTATCCTATATTCCCCACAACACACAGCTAAAATGAAACTGTAAAAACATTAATTACATAAATAAAACTTATTTTCAAATAAAAAACTATTACCATTAAACAACTAATCATAAAGTGAGTAAAATTTATTTTATACCCATCCTTTACCCCTTTAAAAGTCAAATTCACACAAAAAAATAAACAATTCCCCTAAATAAATATCAGGTAATTCATTAATATTATTTAACTAATTATTAATTAATTAAACACAGATTACTGGGGGGAGGAGCCTAGCCTGCAACCATGATGGCCGCTTAGGCTCTCGGCTCCGCCGACCCTCTTGCCTTACACGTCTCTCCTGTCCATTATCCTGGCTTCGAAGCGTGATTTCATGCGGGAGACATTATGCTGCCTTCGTTGGCGTGTCTTCGTGATCTTTGCCGGCGGTATTGGCGACGGACCGTCTCCGCCTGATCTGAGGCCCTCCTACCCACGAGACCGGGGCTTCAAGTGTTGGTGACGACCTGCCCCTGATGCAATACCACCGGCCACTCAAGATGGGGAGGAGCCGGCCGGCCGAAGGAAGTCTGCCGACCTGATACTCCATTGTTGCGGTCTTCCATCCCACCCGGCGGCGGTGTCTGCCTGTGATACATTGTGCCCCTGGAGAATCCAATGTATCGTTTTCTCCGCTTTTCACCCGCCCGGGCATTTTCCTGATCTTCCTTGGGAGACGGTGGGCGACGTCTGGAACATCGTGGACTCTATACCCGGTACTGGGGGCGCTAGCTTGTGCGTGCGGGCCCGTGCGACCGCTGGGGCCGCGTCCACATCACCGATCCCGACATTATGGAGACCGCTATCCCCGTGTTCCCGGCCCGACCTTGTTCTGGCGAGAGGCATTGTGATGGCCGGTGGGGGTACGGGGAGCCTCAGATGCGGAGGACTACCGGTGACTACGCTTGTGGGGCGCCGCCAGGGATTCCTGAAGTGCTGGCTGCCCTGGGTGAGGTGCGCACTGCCCTGGACTGTGGCGCCAAGGTCTTGGGGAGCCGGCTGGATGCCATTGTGTGCCTCGCCATACGTGATGACTTTCGACTGCGGGCCACTGCGCCACACCCGGCGCCCGAACTCGGAGAACTGGCTACCCTGGTGGATGTGAGACTGTCTGGTGATTGTGAACCTGAGCCAGCCATGGAGCTGCTCATCGTTGTTGGAACCGAGTTGAGTGATGGTGGACATACATCGTGGCTTGAAGATCGGCTTGGGACAAAGCGCCTGGCCACTCCATTTTGTATTGTGGGGGCGACCCTCCCCTCTCTCCTGAGACCGTTGCAATCGACCTGGACCGTGGACTCTGGGGGGCTATTGCTCCACGTCGAACCCCCACGCTTCACTGTGACTTCTTCATCTCTGTCCCTGTTGGGCTTTTCTGAGCAGCGCACTGCGCCACTGTGGCTATTTCGATCACCCACTTCACCTAAAATGGCGGCCGGCCGGTTGGATTCCTTTGTTACAACGGACCGTAAGGGACAAGGCTGAGAATGTTGTCTTGAGCTCCGGGGCATGATCGACTGGTGACTATATGTGACGGGCGTAATAATGGCTGATTTGCTTTTTTATTCTGTACTATTTTATGGGACTTGACTCGAAGAGTGGGCGGGCGGTAGCCCGTAAGTTTATCCCTTTTTCCTCCTCCGCCTGCTTCCTCCTGTTCTATTCTTCTTGGCACGGTGCGTGGTGATTCTCCCCTTTTCTTATCCTATCGCTCGATTACGGTTGTTACTGTGGCATTTGAGGTAGACGATATATACATGGCCGGGGAGACCGGGAGCCTGCATGCGTGATTGGCCCTCCTCCAGTTGGTTATAAATATCCCTTTTTTTCCTTTCTTCCCTTTTCTTTTCTCTCTCTATATTTCGGGTTCTTGTTTTTTGGGCGACAGGCACACTGTCGGGGGGGGTAGGCCGTAGCCTCCACATGCGTGCAGGGTGGGGGGGTGGGGGGGGGGGGTTTGTTTTGTCCGTTTCGGTTTCTATGGGCCTTTTTCTTCTTTTTCCTTTTTCTGGCTCATCCTTCTTTTTCCTCCTTATCTTGGGTCAGTATGGAGACTGGGTGTTACGCCATTTGTTGTTTTTCTTTCAGGTGTCCACGTTCTTATTCTTGAGGTTGTTCTACATGTATGTGGTGGGTAATGCTGGATACGGCCTTTGACTGTCTGTACTTTTATCCTGATCGCTGTAATTTTGTGTCGTTATCCCGATTGTGACTCCTTTGCTTTGTCAACATCCTGCTGTGTACACTGCCTATTCTGTGTTTTTTTTTGATGAACCGCCTGGTCTCTGATCCTTCTTATCTTATTATTTAGAAAATGAACCTTCTTTTCTCCTGCACTCAGTGGTCGATTCCCCCTTACGTGTGATATAAAATGTTGCTGTTTTTGTCTTTGGGGACTGCTGAGTTTCTTATCGTTGTTCTACGCGCCATGACTTGATTTCGAGGCCGGCCAGATTGGTTGTGGGCCCGTAGCTGTAACTCTTCGGCGTACAATAAAGGTTTTTAAAAAAATAAAAAATAAAAATAATAAAAATAAACACAGATTACTTTGCAACCCTTTATCACTATAAACCCCACAACAAACACCTCAAGGTAAATATCCAATTTCCATATTTAATTTACAATGAATTATTTAATATTAATTAACATCTAATTATTAATTAAACATAAATTACTTCCCAACCTTTACCCTCATAAACCCCACAACCTGCAACTAAAATTAATTACACACTTGCCATAATAACTTTACATATATTAATTAGTATCAATTAACAACTAATTATTAATTTATCTTTATTTATAAAGTTTTTTATAGTGCGAACTTGATGATCGAAAATAAATTACTTACCACTCTATACCCCTATTAACCCCACAACCCGCACCTAAAATTAATTACAAAATTCCCATAAATAATTTGAATACATTAATTAATATCAATTAATAATAAATGATTAATTAATCAAAAACAATTACTACCCAACCTTTACCCCTATAAACTCCAAAACGTGCTGCTACAAATATTTACAAAATTACCATAATTAATTACCAATTGGTTATTAACAACCAATTCTTAATTAATTAATACTAAAATACTTTAGACAATTAAGACTATAAAATCTCAATCAAATAAATATTAATAAATAAAAAATAATCATTAATTTAATATAATTAAATTACTTCCACCCTATACCCCTATAAAGCCACAACCCGCTACAGAACTAAAAAATGCAAAATTCAATTAAAATGAAATTAATCACTACTAAAAATGGAACATATATATTAAAAAATATAAAGAATTCTTAGACAAAAATTATACATTACATACATTTCAAATATATACCAAAATATATAACACTAATTAAACAATCGATATTTTAAACAATTATATTTTTGCAAACAATAGTAAACTCTTCTATATTTTTAAAATCGAGATTTCTTACATCAAATTGATATTCTTGACCATGATATTCTTGCTGTCGATATTTCTCACTCACGATATCTAGGACTCAATATTTCTGTAAGTCGAAATTTAAAACTTGATATTTTGTCTGCACACCGTTTCAATTTGCATGTATGTATTTTTTTGTCTTAGGTGCACTTACATGGTTTTCTAGGCGTATGTTGAATTTATTAAGAAAGACATCAATGTCAGATTAAGGGTGGTGGTGAAGAGGTGCTGATTAAGCATATGGTATAATCTGTCAGTGAAGAAGTATGAGAAAGGCTGAAAATACTCTTCTTCTAGGTTGCATTGGCCTGGGTGTGTAAGTTGGACATGAATTTAGGTAGTGGGGAGGGCACTGTAGTCAGTCCAGTCCATGTTTATGGGTGGATCACAGTGGAATGTTTGTGAAGTTGAGATGACCAGATTGAGGGTTCATGAAGATTTTTGAAGTATTTCAGACGGTCTTCAATTCATCCACCTCAAGAGTTTGTGGCACATATGAATTCATTCTGACTGGAGACACAAAGTTAGCAGGAACTAAAAAGAATAACATAACACAATATTCTAAGGAAGCATTTCATGATGAGAAGCAACACCAAAGGAGAAATAATTTTGTTCCACCTAAGGAAAAGCAGGTCATTTAGCCAAATATAACTTCCCAGCGTTGGATAAAATGTTAAATAAATGCAACCCGTAGGAAGATTTTAGCAGATCCTCTAGAGATGTGACTATGTCGAAGATCAATTGTGCATCTGATAAGTTGGAGTAATATGAAGTAGATGCTTTTGAATATAATATACTTACATCCATGTAAGCACTCAAAAGAACATGCAGTCTTATCCAAAATCGAGATCTTTATTTTTTTTCTTTCTCTTCTTAAGGACAACTAGCCTTCTATCTTCAAAACAACTAGCTATCATATGTTTCATCCAGCATCATCACCTGGACTTCCTCAGGTAGATAGAAAACATAAACAAAATAAGACTACTATAGTTACGAAAGCTCAGAGGGCCAGAAATCCATCACCGATAAACAAAGAAAATAGAATCTATGATTCATGCCACAAAATTACAGTTTCAACAAGTCCCATCCATCCATCTATAATGCAACATAATAATGAAACAAAATTTATAAAACAAAATCACATTGGCCATTAAGATATACCAATTGAAAATTCATTAGTAACACACTAGTGGAGCAGGTTATACAATTGTGTGTGATCACACTATTCCTGTCATAACAGACAGACAGGCTAGAAAAGAGACAGTCTAAAATACCAAATATTAGGTTTATGCAATTAGTAACCTTGTGACAGAGCTTGGTTTTCTACATCTCAATCTTCTGGTGTAAATTACCCCCGGCACCGGTCAAGGTACTTTGTTTATCAAGAAGGAGAAATAAAAAACGAGCAAACATCAACATCAATCTAATTACATTTTAAATCATTAATGACTTTTAGTACAGTCAGTAAAGAGAATGTATGTGAGTTGAAGGGTTTTATTCTCAGTTCTTTTAGTATGTAATCATTTATTCAGTAAGAATTAGTCTCTAAAGAGTCAGCATTAAAAATATTAGATGAACTGAAATATCAATATAAGGTAAAATAGAACTTTAGTCAAGATTATAGTAAGTATTGTAATAATACAGAATGTGGGTACCATACAATTCCCTAATCTAGATATATTGGAATAAGGTAAAAATAAGGCATCAGTTCAGATACTTAATAAAGAGTTCAGATTAGAGAATCAATGCATAAGCATAAACCCTTTCCATGTAAAGCAGGAAAGTATTCTTTGATATAAATCAGCAGACATCAAAGAAATAGACTAAGTAATCTGCCATAAAGAGAGATATAAGAAACTCAGAGAGGAGCCCCCAGCCAGAAACTCAAAGTAAAAGAACCCTCCTGAGTGGAACGCTACAGTAAGGTCCTGACTTGTTCTAGGAACATACACTAATATAAACACACAATATTCTAGGCGGAAAAATGTTGTCTTTCGCCTCCTGCATCCTCCAATAGGGTTTCAGTAAACTCCTGGATTAAGCAAACGCCCCATTTTCTCAAATTCGTACAATGGTCTATAGATGTTAAATCTGAAAAGATACATTGTTCACATTTTGCGGTCCAGACTGCTCTTCTCATGAATCAACATTCCTGTTGCTAACCTAACCTCCCATTGAGAACCTCACTACCAGTTGTCGAATTCAAAACAAATGCCTCCTCACTAACTAACAGAAGGCTTCTGGAAAGTTACAACAACTGCATCAAAACCGAAGAACACATCTTGTGGAAAATAATGCTTCAACATGGTAAACAGGCCTTTCAATGTTAATGCATTATTTTCAGTTAATATGGCATTAACCGTTAGGTTACTTAAATTAGCACTTATTTACTTCACTTGCAGACTTACCATTAACCCGTTAACCACGGCACAAAATTCCACATCAGTGCGGGCATTCCATTGCGTGGGGGTGCTCGCGATAGCTGTTGGCCGACGACCGCACGCAAGGGGTTAAATATGATTACATACTACAAAATTTGTGTTTACTATGTGTGATATTTAAACAAGGCTTTTACAAAATAATTTTTATAAAAAGTGTTTTTATTTGCAAACAAATTTTGCTCTTACAATTGTGAGGTGTAACATTAAAGTTGGTTAATTCGAAAATACATCACATATATATTGACAAACCCCCAGGATAATAAATTCCAATAAGACAGTTCCCACATTAAAAAAATTATCTTCAATCACCATAAAGGTACCTCAGAGTACAACACACCTGTAGTAAATGTAATGTACTGAACGACAATAGAAAGCCAAATTGTAGTGTCCCCAAATTAAATTGTCTTCAAATTAAATTCAAATGCACATTCCAAAGCAACATGCAGGCAGTATCCTTGTGCGTGACTCTCACAATTCCAATTCCTAATATGTGACAAATAGTCTACATACGGACCAAAACCATGTTGCTTAGTCCTCCATAGACATGACATTGAAAAGAAGGTAGAAAATGTAAAAGCAGGAACAGCTGGGATAAGATAATGTTGTGTGTGTATTTACAGCCACTTATTGCTTAACCATGAAAGACCCACCACTTAGTTTAAAAAAGAACAGAGCCAGCAATCCATGCTCCCAATCCAGATAAGAAACCCACAAACTAAGAGAGTCGTTACCACTGAACAATCTTGTAAGAAATGCCCATCAACTCACTTTAGTGCTATACCTCACAAAGTTGCTGTTTGTATGCACCTAATTTTTGGTATTTTAGACTGTTACTTTTCTGGCCTATCTTTGTCTGTTATAACAGGAAATTTGTGATCACACAGATGAGTGTATAACTGGATCACTAAGGAATTATCAATTGGTATATGTTGGTGGACAATGCAATTAGTTTTTTATAAATTGTGTTTCAATATTATGTTGAATTCTAGATGGGTGGAACAGGCGGGACTTGTTGAAACTGTAATCTTGTGGCATGATTTATGGGTTTTCTTTGTTTAAGTGATGGATATTTGGTTCTTGGAGCTCTCAAACGTATACTAGTCTTATTTTTATATATTTTCTAGCCCTGAGGAAGTCCAGGCGATTACGTTGGTAAAACACATGTTGGCTAGTTGTCCTGAAGAAGAGAGAAAAAAGAAAGTAAAGCATTGGAATTTGGATAAAACTGGATATGATTCTCCACGTGTTCTTTTGAGTGTTTAAATGGACTTAAGTATAATATTTGTTTGAGGAAATCCAGGACTTTGAGTGGAAGACTCTGTAATATTCAAATAGATCTGGGCTCGCTATCCCCCTGCTGTTTTTTCCTCCGCAGCTTCTTCCCGGCCATTTTACTTCCTTTTGAGCTCCATATAAAGCTCCCCAGCTCCCCTTGCAACTTAGTGAACCATTCATTTTTAACTCTAAAGGGATAGTGTTAAAAATATATGTGAACTTCGGGAGGATTGCCATTTTTAGTATATTAGAGCACTCCATAAAGGACAATTGAAGCACCCCCCAAACTTTAAGCGTGCTCCTTACTTCTGAGAATATTTTTGCAAAATTTATTTGGGCTATTTTATCAATATCCTACACTATTTTCACACCTAGACAGCGTATCCTTTCTTTCGCCAAGGGGTTATTACTTCTCTGGTTCTATTCCATTATTTCTGTTTTAGATTAATTAACTGAATAACCTGAGATTTTCCCAAATTGCCCTAGGATATTCTCTATTATTGGTAGCGATTTTAGATTGCTAGTGAAAATCAGCATATAACGCTACTTTCTTTTTCCAACCTTGATATTTGAAGGGGGTTATATCTTGACTAGCCCTGAAGGATTGCGGTTTAAATTATTTGGATTGAACGGCAGTGGGGCCAGGGGGCATCCTTATCTGGTACCTCTATTAATACATATTGTCTCTGTTAGATTGCCATTTACTAAGACCTTAGCTGTCAGGTTTTTACACAGGGTTTTAACAGCCCCTAAAAATACTCCCCCCAAATTATACTTTTCCATTACAGTATGTAGAAACGACCAAATAACCCTGTTGAAGGCCTTAGCTGCATCGAAGGTGATTATTGAGAGGAGGACCTTCTCTTGTGTTCCTACGTCAATTGCACTAAATAATTCATCTGTCAGCTCCTGAATCTGCCTCCCCTTGATAAAGCCTTTTTGGTCTTGGTGAATCAGTTGATCAGATACTTCTTCCAACATTTTTGCCAAGATTTGAGTATAGATTTTATAATCGCTATATAAAAGCCATATCGGTCTGTAAGACTCACATCGTTTCGGATCTTTCCCTGGTTTCAATAGTATACTAATAGTAGCTTCTGTCAGGGTCCGACTAAGCGCCTGCATTACAGCGCTAAGAGGAATATAAGACTGTAATCCGATCCAGACAGGAAAGACTACATTTCCCAGTAGCCTCGGCTGAGACTACTTTAGACTGTGTGACACGCTTCCTGTTGCGTGTTATTCTGTGTTTGGACTCGAGCGGAGGAAGGAGGTCGCTTCCCTGCTGTATCGTGAAGAACGCCTGGGACGCTGTCGTTGGGATCATCGGCATTAGGTAGGAGCAGTCCCCCGCCCTTCTTAGACCGTCGTTGAGCGGAGCGCTGTGGTAGCTCCACGCGTTGCCGTTTCATGGTGCGAGCAGTGAAGGAACTGCCGCGCTTTGTTCTTAGTTTGGGAGTTTGTAGAGCGGAGCGTGGTGGTGTTCCGCCACACGCTGCCGTTTCGTATTTAGTATCGGATGATACTTCCTGGTATTAAATTCATTGTGGAAGAGCGGAGCGGAGTGGTAGAAGGCACCACACGCCGCCGTGTCTTCTTGTACTTTGTGTGATATCACGTGGACTATCACTTATACATAACTACCCAGAGTAGGTGGTGCGCGGTGGCGGTCGCAGCTCCGTGTAACCAGAACAAGCGCTTTGTTACGGTGTGAGTAAACTTGTTTAAACCTGCATGCGGAGCGCGGTGGCGGTCGCAGCTACGCGTTGCCGTGTGAGCAATCTGTGGATAACTGGGATGTTGTGTTCTTATGGTATTAGACCAGTATAATACTATTCAACAACATTCCGTTCTTTCTTTTTGACATCTTCATTTATGGTACCTGTGGATTATCGTTGACTTAGTAGTGTGCAGTGGATGAAGCAGAGCGGAGTGCTGTGGTTCTTGCTTCCCACGCATTACCGTGGTCTGTGTTTCTACTTATGTGAATATATACTTTTTCTCCTCAGTCCATTTATTTAATTTCATTGGTGGAAACCCACCTCAGAAACCCCTTATACTAAAGCATAACTACATACCGAAGGTAGGATAGGTGGTATCTTGCCTGGTTCAATTGTTTCAGTTCTGGATATGATGTTGGTCTTACTGTATTTATATTCCATATAGGACTCAAGCATTACTGCCAAGAGGGGAATCAGAGAAACCTATTTCCGTAGTCCTGCTTATACACACAGGTATCTAGCCGAGTAGGAAGTACATTTGGTGTTGGCAGTGCTGTATGAACGGTGTTCTTATCTCTGTATGTTTTGTCGTTTCAGGTATTTCCCTTTCCCAGCAGAACCCTTCCTTTCCTTCCCTGTTTATTATTTTATATTTACCCCTCACCTAATGGCTCAAATCCTCTGTTGATATTATATCAGAGTGTTTGTGACGTTTGGAGGTGGGCTTTATAATCATCATCCGGATCCTGTGGAGCGTACATGACAGAATAACACGCCCACGAATTAAGCTACACCCGATCCGGGTGGGGATTATATGGCTACCTTAGAGGATGTGCTTTAGGCCTTGGTGTTGGTGCAACAGGAACTTGTTGCTTCCAAGGCTGAGGACACTGCCCTAAAAGAAAAGGTGGACAGGTTAAGCAGGAACCCCTTTGATGCCTCTCCCTCACAAATCCAGGTTACTGTTCCGCCTCCTATGCCCCTCGCTAGCCCTGAGAGATATTCTGGGGATCCAGCAAAAACCCAAGTCTTTTTGACACAAATCATGTTGCATTTTTCATGCAAACCGGCCTCCTTTCCGACCAACCATTCTAGAGTGGCTTTCGCCATTTCCTATTTTATGGGAGATGCGGCTAATTGGGCAGTACCTTTAGTGCGCAATGATGATCTTGTGCTGAACAACTGGACGGCGTTTAGGGCGGAATTCGAGCGAGTGTTCGATCGCCGAGCCACTACCTTCAGTGCAGACAGAGAGTTACTTACACTCAGACAGGGAAAGAGAGATCTGATATCCTATATGACAGATTTCAACAGGTTGATAGCGGAAACTGCTTGGCCAGAGGAAAAGAGGATGTCCCTTTTTTTATCAAGGGTTGAGGGACGGACTCAAGAACATCATAGCCCAGATAGACCCCCAGCCAGCTACCTGTGCGGACATGATAAATCTGACCTTACGTCTGGATGGTAGGATGAGTGACAGAGGGGGTGACAGGAGACGATGGGGTCGTGGGTACTTTGGGTCCGACTCTAGCCCACGAAGGGCTTTGACGGCTACAGAACAAGGTTCCGAACCTATGGAGATAGGGGCAGTCAAAGCCCCACTGTCCAAAGAAGAAAAGGAACATCGTCGAGCCTTGGGCCTTTGCCTTTACTGTGGAAAAAAAAGGTCACTATGTTAGGGAATGCCCTACTAAGCCAAAAGCAAGCGGTGTATGGAATCGTAGCAAAAGGTTGGCCATCACATCGATGGGAACCACGGAGAAAAGAGGAAATGTAGAGTCTGCATCAGACAAGGGTTCCCCACCTTTCCAGATCCCTTCGTTAACTGTACTGACGCTGTTAGAGACAGAGACACACATACTCCTTCCCATGTGCTTGGAGAGTCAGCTACAGAACCATCAGGTGAGAGTCATGATTGACTCCGGAGCCACCAGGAACTTTATAGATAGTGGGTTGGTAACAGCCTTGTCTTTAGTAAGAGTGCCAAGAGACTTCCCTGAAGAGGTACTAGCTGTGGATGGTAAACCGTTGAAATCAGGAAAGATCACCGAACAAACAGACACTCTTGTGTTATCAGTAGAAATACCAGAAGGCCATCATAGAGAGGAATTGAAACTGAATATTATAGAGGCGCCTCAATACGAGGTTATACTGGGAATGCCCTGGTTGAGCCACCACAATCCGACGATTGATTGGAAGACAAAGGAAGTCCAGTTTGTGTCCGAGGAATGCAGAGAGCATGTGGTTTCCTCATGTGGGATAAAGGCTGCAGTGTCTTATCTACCATTGGTAGTGGCCACAGCTGCAGAAAAGATGGTAGTTTGGCCCCCACAATATAAGGCGTATGAAGAGGTGTTCAGTGAAAGTATGGCTGAACAACTGCCCCCTCATCGACCTTATGATTGTCGGATAGACTTGGTGGACGGGGCTACACTACCTTCTTGTCGTGTGTATGCCCTCTCTGTTCCTGAGACAGCGCATTTGAGAGAATACCTTGACCATTATGTGGCCATAGGGTTCATCCGGCCCTCCAGATCCCCTGCTGCCTCCCCTTTGTTTTTTATCAAAAAAGCCAATGGGGAGTTGAGAGCGTGTGTCGATTACAGGGTGTTAAATAAGAACACTGTAAGAAATAGATACCCCTTACCTCTAATTTCTGTTTTACTGGATCAGGTGAAGGATGCTAGGATTTACACACGGCTAGATTTGAGGGGAGCTTACCACCTGGTCCGGGTTAGAGAAGGCGATGAATGGAAGACTGCCTTCAAGACCCGTTATGGCCTCTTTGAGTATACCGTCATGCCGTTTGGGCTGTGTAACGCCCGTGCGGCGTTTCAGTATTTTCTGAATGACGTCTTGAAGGAGTTTGTGGATGTTTGCGCTGTTGTTTACATAGATGACATCCTTATTTATTCTGACAACACCACACAGCACCATGCTCAGGTATCTCAGGTATTGCAGAAGCTAGGGGAGAACAAACTGTTTTGCAAGCTTTCCAAATGCGAGTTTAGTGTGCCTGAAGTGGAGTTTTTGGGGGTGGTGCTGAGTCATTCTGGATTACAGATGTCGGAAAGAAAGGTGAAGGCAGTGCAAGAGTGGCCAGTCCCTGCAAGCATTAAGGAAGTGCAGAGTCTTTTAGGGTTTTCTAATTATTACCGTAGATTCATAGCACAGTTCTCTCAAGTGGCAGCCCCTTTGTCTAAATTGCTAAGAAAAGGGGTTCCTTTCCAGTGGACAGATGTCACTGATGGAGCTTTTCAAACCCTAAAAGCCGCTTTTACGACAGCTCCTATCTTGGCACACCCTAAGCCGGAACATATTTTCATTGTCGAAGCAGATGCTTCAGATGAAGCGGTAGGGGCTATCTTGTCTCAAAGAAATCATCTCACGGTGCAATTACATCCGGTGGCATATCTATCAAAGAAGCTTAGCCTGGCCGAAAGAAATTACACCATAGCGGAAAAAGAACTGCTAGCTATCAAAAAGGCATTTCAAGAATGGCGTCAACACCTGTGGGGGGCTGCTTTTCCTGTTACTGTATTCTCTGACCACCGAAATTTACAGTACATGAAAACCGCCCGCAACCTCACTCAGAGACAAATGAGGTGGATGCTATTCTTCTCAGAATATGACTTTGTTATCACCTTTCGTCCTGGGGCTGACAACAAAAAGGCTGATACCCTATCCAGACAACATCAGGGAGAGGAATCAACCGAGATAACCAGACTTGAGGCCATTGTGGATCCAAAAAAGGTATTGTGTGTGATACAAGCCGACACGTTCTTGGATCACATCTGTCGGGCAAAGACTCCGGGGGAGTGGGTAGTGTGGGCCACCCAGGGGAGTGGTCGCACATTGAAGAAAGGACTTCCATTTCAAAACAACAAGTTGTTTCTTCCAGACGATGCTATGAGAAAAACTGCTTATGAATGGTGTCACGATTCCCAGTTGGTGGGACACCAAGGTGTGTGTAAGACTATGCAGTTGTTGCAAAGATACTTTTGGTGGGACACGGTCAAGAAAGACGTTGTCACTTGGGTGAGATCCTGCAGTGAATGTGCTATGGCAAAAAATGAGACCGGGAAAAAGAAAGGGTTGCTAATTCCACTACCTACTCCAAAAAGACCTTGGCAGACTATTGGTCTAGACTTTGTTACCGGTTTACCCCCGGATCAGGGTATGACCGCCATCCTAGTGGTGATAGACAGTCTCTCCAAATTGGGTCATTTTATACCCTGCGTTAATCTGCCTACGGCAGGACAGACAGCACAAATACTGTTGACCAACGTCATCAGGCTACACGGAGTACCCGAGGTCATCATATCCGATCGGGGTCCGCAGTTCATCGCCAGGTTTTGGAGGTTTTGGTGTCAGGCCCTGGGTATTCGTTCCTCTCTTTCTACCAGCTTCCATCCGCAAACAGACGGACAAACGGAAAGGTTGAACCAAACCCTGAAGAAATATCTCCGGTGTTACGCTGCGGATGCTCACGACTCATGGGTTTCGTTATTGTGGATGGCTGAAGTGGCCTACAATAACGCTTGGCACTGTTCCTTGGGTGTGTCTCCGTTTTGTGCTACTTATGGGTACAATGCTAAAATCCTACCCATTACAATTCCTGAAATTGTAGCCAATCAGCCTACTGTTCTGGGACAGATGCGTACGGTTCAAGCCATACACAAGAAAATCAGATCTCACTTAATAAAGGCTAAGAGAGAGTATAAGAAGTATGAAGATAGACACAGGAGACAAGGTCCATCGTATGCGGTGGGTGATAAGGTGTGGCTTTCAACAAAAAACATCAGGTTCAAACTTCGCAGCATCTTTCACCCCAAGTTTATTGGGCCTTACGTGGTGGTGAAACAGCTCAATTCTGTGGCCTATAAACTGAAACTGCCTGGTTCTCTTCTCATTCATCCTGTTTTCCATTTTAACCTGCTGAAACCCGCTTTCTCGGATAAGCGTAGGGCTCCCCCCGTGTTGTGTGATGGGGGCTTCGAATATGTGGTGCGGAGCATCAAGGATTCGAAGTTCCGTAGGGGTGTGCTGTGGTACCTGGTGTCGTGGAAGGGGTATTCGGTTGAGGATGACTCCTGGGAACCTGTGTCCAACATCCATGCTCCTGAGGCCATTCGTTCTTTTCATCGTAGGTTTCCTATGCGGCCTGGTCCTAGTAGGCGCTGAAAGGGAGGGCATACTGTCAGGGTCCGACTAAGCGCCTGCATTACAGCGCTAAGAGGAATATAAGACTGTAATCCGATCCAGACAGGAAAGACTACATTTCCCAGTAGCCTCGGCTGAGACTACTTTAGACTGTGTGACACGCTTCCTGTTGCGTGTTATTCTGTGTTTGGACTCGAGCGGAGGAAGGAGGTCGCTTCCCTGCTGTATCGTGAAGAACGCCTGGGACGCTGTCGTTGGGATCATCGGCATTAGGTAGGAGCGGTCCCCCGCCCTTCTTAGACCGTCGTTGAGCGGAGCGCTGTGGTAGCTCCACGCGTTGCCGTTTCATGGTGCGAGCAGTGAAGGAACTGCCGCGCTTTGTTCTTAGTTTGGGAGTTTGTAGAGCGGAGCGTGGTGGTGTTCCGCCACACGCTGCCGTTTCGTATTTAGTATCGGATGATACTTCCTGGTATTAAATTCATTGTGGAAGAGCGGAGCGGAGTGGTAGAAGGCACCACACGCCGCCGTGTCTTCTTGTACTTTGTGTGATATCACGTGGACTATCACTTATACATAACTACCCAGAGTAGGTGGTGCGCTGTGGCGGTCGCAGCTCCGTGTAACCAGAACAAGCGCTTTGTTACGGTGTGAGTAAACTTGTTTAAACCTGCATGCGGAGCGCGGTGGCGGTCGCAGCTACGCGTTGCCGTGTGAGCAATCTGTGGATAACTGGGATGTTGTGTTCTTATGGTATTAGACCAGTATAATACTATTCAACAACATTCCGTTCTTTTTTTTGGACATCTTCATTTATGGTACCTGTGGATTATCGTTGACTTAGTAGTGTGCAGTGGATGAAGCAGAGCGGAGTGCTGTGGTTCTTGCTTCCCACGCATTACCGTGGTCTGTGTTTCTACTTATGTGCATATATACTTTTTCTCCTCAGTCCATTTATTTAATTTCATTGGTGGAAACCCACCTCAGAAACCCCTTATACTAAAGCATAACTACATACCGGAGGTAGGATAGGTGGTATCTTGCCTGGTTCAATTGTTTCAGTTCTGGATATGATGTTGGTCTTACTGTATTTATATTCCATATAGGACTCAAGCATTACTGCCAAGAGGGGAATCAGAGAAACCTATTTCCGTAGTCCTGCTTATACACACAGGTATCTAGCCGAGTAGGAAGTACATTTGGTGTTGGCAGTGCTGTATGAACGGTGTTCTTATCTCTGTATGTTTTGTCGTTTCAGGTATTTCCCTTTCCCAGCAGAACCCTTCCTTTCCTTCCCTGTTTATTATTTTATATTTACCCCTCACCTAATGGCTCAAATCCTCTGTTGATATTATATCAGAGTGTTTGTGACGTTTGGAGGTGGGCTTTATAATCATCATCCGGATCTGTGGAGCGTACATGACAGAATAACACGCCCACGAATTAAGCTACACCCGATCCGGGTGGGGATTATATGGCTACCTTAGAGGATGTGCTTCAGGCCTTGGTGTTGGTGCAACAGGAACTTGTTGCTTCCAAAGCTGAGGCCACTGCCCTAAAAGAAAAGGTGGACAGGTTAAGCAGGAACCCCTTTGATGCCTCTCCCTCACAAATCCAGGTTACTGTTCCGCCTCCTATACCCCTCGCTAGCCCTGAGAGATATTCTGGGGATCCAGCAAAAACCCAAGTCTTTTTGACACAAATCATGTTGCATTTTTCATGCAAACCGGCCTCCTTTCCGACCAACCATTCTAGAGTGGCTTTCGCCATTTCCTATTTTATGGGAGATGCGGCTAATTGGGCAGTACCTTTAGTGCGCAATGATGATCTTGTGCTGAACAACTGGACGGCGTTTAGGGCGGAATTCGAGCGAGTGTTCGATCGCCGAGCCACTACCTTCAGTGCAGACAGAGAGTTACTTACACTCAGACAGGGAAAGAGAGATCTGATATCCTATATGACAGATTTCAACAGGTTGATAGCTGAAACTGCTTGGCCAGAGGAAAAGAGGATGTCCCTTTTTTATCAAGGGGTGAGGGACGGACTCAAGAACATCATAGCCCAGATAGACCCCCAGCCAGCTACCTGTGCGGATATGATAAATCTGACCTTACGTCTGGATGGTAGGATGAGTGACAGAGGGGGTGACAGGAGACGATGGGATCGTGGGTACTTTGGGTCCGACTCTAGCCCACGAAGGGCTTTGACGGCTACAGAACAAGGTTCCGAACCTATGGAGATAGGGGCAGTCAAAGCCCCACTGTCCAAAGAAGAAAAGGAACATCGTCGAGCCTTGGGCCTTTGCCTTTACTGTGGAAAAAAAAGGTCACTATGTTAGGGAATGCCCTACTAAGCCAAAAGCAAGCGGTGTATGGAATCGTAGCAAAAGGTTGGCCATCACATCGATGGGAACCACGGAGAAAAGAGGAAATGTAGAGTCTGCATCAGACAAGGGTTCCCCACCTTTCCAGATCCCTTCGTTAACTGTACTGACGCTGTTAGAGACAGAGACACACATACTCCTTCCCATGTGCTTGGAGAGTCAGCTACAGAACCATCAGGTGAGAGTCATGATTGACTCCGGAGCCACCGGGAACTTTATAGATAGTGGGTTGGTAACAGCCTTGTCTTTAGTAAGAGTGCCAAGAGACTTCCCTGAAGAGGTACTAGCTGTGGATGGTAAACCGTTGAAATCAGGAAAGATCACCGAACAAACAGACACTCTTGTGTTATCAGTAGAAATACCAGAAGGCCATCATAGAGAGGAATTGAAACTGAATATTATAGAGGCGCCTCAATACGAGGTTATACTGGGAATGCCCTGGTTGAGCCACCACAATCCGACGATTGATTGGAAGACAAAGGAAGTCCGGTTTGTGTCCGAGGAATGCAGAGAGCATGTGGTTTCCTCATTTGGGATAAAGGCTGCAGTGTCTTATCTACCATTGGTAGTGGCCACAGCTGCAGAAAAGATGGTAGTTTTGCCCCCACAATATAAGGCGTATGAAGAGGTGTTCAGTGAAAGTATGGCTGAACAACTGCCCCCTCATCGACCTTATGATTGTCGGATAGACTTGGTGGACGGGGCTACACTACCTTCTTGTCGTGTGTATGCCCTCTCTGTTCCTGAGACAGCGCATTTGAGAGAATACCTTGACCATTATGTGGCCATAGGGTTCATCCGGCCCTCCAGATCCCCTGCTGCCTCCCCTTTGTTTTTTATCAAAAAAGCCAATGGGGAGTTGAGAGCGTGTGTCGATTACAGGGTGTTAAATAAGAACACTGTAAGAAATAGATACCCCTTACCTCTAATTTCTGTTTTACTGGATCAGGTGAAGGATGCTAGGATTTACACACGGCTAGATTTGAGGGGAGCTTACCACCTGGTCCGGGTTAGAGAAGGCGATGAATGGAAGACTGCCTTCAAGACCCGTTATGGCCTCTTCGAGTATACCGTCATGCCGTTTGGGCTGTGTAACGCCCCTGCGGCGTTTCAGTATTTTCTGAATGACGTCTTGAAGGAGTTTGTGGATGTTTGCGCTGTTGTTTACATAGATGACATCCTTATTTATTCTGACAACACCACACAGCACCATGCTCAGGTATCTCAGGTATTGCAGAAGCTAGGGGAGAACAAACTGTTTTGCAAGCTTTCCAAATGCGAGTTTAGTGTGCCTGAAGTGGAGTTTTTGGGGGTGGTGCTGAGTGATTCTGGATTACAGATGTCGGAAAGAAAGGTGAAGGCAGTGCAAGAGTGGCCAGTCCCTGCAAGCATTAAGGAAGTGCAGAGTCTTTTAGGGTTTTCTAATTATTACCGTAGATTCATAGCACAGTTCTCTCAAGTGGCAGCCCCTTTGTCTAAATTGCTAAGAAAAGGGGTTCCTTTCCAGTGGACAGATGTCACTGATGGAGCTTTTCAAACCCTAAAAGCCGCTTTTACGACAGCTTCTATCTTGGCACACCCTAAGCCGGAACATCCTTTCATTGTCGAAGCAGATGCTTCAGATGAAGCGGTAGGGGCTATCTTGTCTCAAAGAAATCATCTCACGGTGCAATTACATCCGGTGGCATATCTATCAAAGAAGCTTAGCCTGGCCGAAAGAAATTATATCATAGCGGAAAAAGAACTGCTAGCTATCAAAAAGGCATTTCAAGAATGGCGTCAACACCTGTGGGGGGCTGCTTTTCCTGTTACTGTATTCTCTGACCACCGAAATTTACAGTACATGAAAACCGCCCGCAACCTCACTCAGAGACAAATGAGGTGGATGCTATTCTTCTCAGAATATGACTTTGTTATCACCTTTCGTCCTGGGGCTGACAACAAAAAGGCTGATACCCTATCCAGACAACATCAGGGAGAGGAATCAACCGAGATAACTAGACTTGAGGCCATTGTGGATCCAAAAAAGGTATTGTGTGTGATACAAGCCGACACGTTCTTGGATCACATCTGTCGGGCAAAGACTCCGGGGGAGTGGGTAGTGTGGGCCACCCAGGGGAGTGGTCGCACATTGAAGAAAGGACTTCCTTTTCAAAACAACAAGTTGTTTCTTCCAGACGATGCTATGAGAAAAACTGCTTATGAATGGTGTCACGATTCCCAGTTGGTGGGACACTAAGGTGTGTGTAAGACTATGCAGTTGTTGCAAAGATACTTTTGGTGGGACACGGTCAAGAAAGACGTTGTCACTTGGGTGAGATCCTGCAGTGAATGTGCTATGGCAAAAAATGAGACCGGGAAAAAGAAAGGGTTGCTAATTCCACTACCTACTCCAAAAAGACCTTGGCAGACTATTGGTCTAGACTTTGTTACCGGTTTACCCCCGGATCAGGGTATGACCGCCATCCTAGTGGTGATAGACAGTCTCTCCAAATTGGGTCATTTTATACCCTGCGTTAATCTGCCTACGGCAGGACAGACAGCACAAATACTGTTGACCAACGTCATCAGGCTACACGGAGTACCCGAGGTCATCATATCCGATCGGGGTCCGCAGTTCATCGCCAGGTTTTGGAAGTTTTGGTGTCAGGCCCTGGGTATTCGTTCCTCTCTTTCTACCAGCTTCCATCCGCAAACAGACGGACAAACGGAAAGGTTGAACCAAACCCTGAAGAAATATCTCCGGTGTTACGCTGCGGATGCTCACGACTCATGGGTTTCGTTATTGTGGATGGCTGAAGTGGCCTACAATAACGCTTGGCACTGTTCCTTGGGTGTGTCTCCGTTTTGTGCTACTTATGGGTACGATGCTAAAATCCTACTCATTACAATTCCTGAAATTGTAGCCAATCAGCCTACTGTTCTGGGACAGATGCGTACGGTTCAAGCCATACACAAGAAAATCAGATCTCACTTAATAAAGGCTAAGAGAGAGTATAAGAAGTATGAAGATAGACACAGGAGACAAGGTCCATCGTATGCGGTGGGTGATAAGGTGTGGCTTTCAACAAAAAACATCAGGTTCAAACTTCGCAGCATCTTTCACCCCAAGTTTATTGGGCCTTACGTGGTGGTGAAACAGCTCAATTCTGTGGCCTATAAACTGAAACTGCCTGGTTCTCTTCTCATTCATCCTGTTTTCCATTGTAACCTGCTGAAACCCGCTTTCTCGGATAAGCGTAGGGCTCCCCCCGTGTTGTGTGATGGGGGCTTCGAATATGTGGTGCAGGGCATCAAGGATTCGAAGTTCCGTAGGGGTGTGCTGTGGTACCTGGTGTCGTGGAAGGGGTATTCGGTTGAGGATGACTCCTGGGAACCTGTGTCCAACATCCATGCTCCTGAGGCCATTCGTTCTTTTCATCGTAGGTTTCCTATGCGGCCTGGTCCTAGTAGGCGCTGAAAGGGAGGGCATACTGTCAGGGTCCGACTAAGCGCCTGCATTACAGCGCTAAGAGGAATATAAGACTGTAATCCGATCCAGACGGGAAAGACTACATTTCCCAGTAGCCTCGGCTGAGACTACTTTAGACTGTGTGATACGCTTCCTGTTGCGTGTTATTCTGTGTTTGGACTCGAGCGGAGGAAGGAGGTCGCTTCCCTGCTGTATCGTGAAGAACGCCTGGGACGCTGTCGTTTGGATCATCGGCATTAGGTAGGAGCGGTCCCACGCCCTTCTTAGACCGTCATTGAGCGGAGCGCTGTGGTAGCTCCACGCGTTGCCGTTTCATGGTGCGAGCAATGAAGGAACTGCCGCGCTTTGTTCTTAGTTTGGGAGTTTGTAGAGCGGAGCGTGGTGGTGTTCCGCCACACGCTGCCGTTTCGTATTTAGTATCGGATGATACTTCCTGGTATTAAATTCATTGTGGAAGAGCGGAGCGGAGTGGTAGAAGGCACCACACACCGCCGTGTCTTCTTGTACTTTGTGTGATATCACGTGGACTATCACTTATACATAACTACCCAGAGTAGGTGGTGCGCGGTGGCGGTCGCAGCTCCGTGTAACCAGAACAAGCGCTTTGTTACGGTGTGAGTAAACTTGTTTAAACCTGCATGCGGAGCGCGGTGGCGGTCGCAGCTACGCGTTGCCGTGTGAGCAATCTGTGGATAACTGGGATGTTGTGTTCTTATGGTATTAGACCAGTATAATACTATTCAACAACATTCCGTTCTTTCTTTTGGACATCTTCATTTATGGTACCTGTGGATTATCGTTGACTTAGTAGTGTGCAGTGGATGAAGCAGAGCGGAGTGCTGTGGTTCTTGCTTCCCACGCATTACCGTGGTCTGTGTTTCTACTTATGTGCATATATACTTTTTCTCCTCAGTCCATTTATTTAATTTCATTGGTGGAAACCCACCTCAGAAACCCCTTATACTAAAGCATAACTACATACCGAAGGTAGGATAGGTGGTATCTTGCCTGGTTCAATTGTTTCAGTTGTGGATATGATGTTGGTCTTACTGTATTTTTATTCCATATAGGACTCAAGCATTACTGCCAAGAGGGGAATCAGAGAAACCTATTTCCGTAGTCCTGCTTATACACACAGGTATCTAGCCGAGTAGGAAGTACATTTGGTGTTGGCAGTGCTGTATGAACGGTGTTCTTATCTCTGTATGTTTTGTCGTTTCAGGTATTTCCCTTTCCCAGCAGAACCCTTCCTTTCCTTCCCTGTTTATTATTTTATATTTACCCCTCACCTAATGGCTCAAATCCTCTGTTGATATTATATCAGAGTGTTTGTGACGTTTGGAGGTGGGCTTTATAATCATCATCCGGATCCTGTGGAGCGTACATGACAGCTTCATTCCAAGAGACCGGTAGTTCTTGCCCTTCCTGAAAGATGGTATTTAGTAACTTTGTCAGTGGGGGGACCAACGTTTCTTTTAATATACTATATATCTCATTGGGTATTGCATCAGGGCCCGCTGCTTTACCTTTTTTTTTTGTCTATTACACTTGCCACCTCCTCTGTTGTAATTTTGGCGTTCAAGACCTCACTTTGTTCTTGCGTCAGAGTTGGAAGCATTATGTTCTTTAAGTAGCTATTCATTTGATCCATAGATGGTCTTATATCTTCTGAATATAGAGTTTCAAAGACATTTTTAAAGGCTAACTCGATCTCGAAGTCTTCTGAGGGGAGGTCCATCCTGTTCTCTACCTGGATGGTTGGAATCTTATTTCAGGTTTGTTCCTTCTTGATTTTCCAAGGGAGCATTTTGCCACAGCCCTCACCGTACTCATAGTGGGATAATCTGCTTGCTTCCCATTTGTTCCTCACTATAGAGTCTAAAGCTTCAGGACTCCTTCTTCTCTTCTATTTCATTCTCTATTTTGCTAGTTTCTTGACCCCCCTACTATTGTCTCTGTATTTCACTCTCTGTTTGTTAGACTCTACTCCTCATATTCTTATGTTTAAAAGACACTAAACTTAATAATTTCCCCCTGATAACAGCTTTGTAAGCATCCCATGCCACTTGGGGAGAGGCCTCATCTCTGAATTACAAGAAGAACTCTTTTGATATGATTTTCAACTTCTCCCTATTTTGTGGATCTGCTAATATAGAGCACTCCAATGTCCATCTTGAAATGGAAGGAGCTTTATTAGCTGATATCTCCATTTGAACCGCAGAGTGATCATACAGGTACGCTGGCAGATGTTTCACCTTCCTAATGTCGTTAACCAGGCCTTTATTTACCAGGAAAAAAATCTATCCTGGAGGCGTGCCCATGTTTTTTACTTTGAAAAGTGAATTTGTTTTTATTGTCTCCCTTCAATTTCAAGGCAACTAATAACCCCAAATCTTTGAAATAATGCTTTAACCACTCCCTCGTTCTTGGTATATTTAATGTTTTCCTTATGGGTATTCTATCCTTTTTGGGTTTATGATTAGATAAAAACCACCACCCAATATTACAAATGCTGAAAATTCCAGTAAATGTGCATATAGGATTTGTAGGGGGAACGGTCATCAACATTTGGGCCATAATAACCTGACAGGATATATATTTTATTATATAATCTAACTTTTACGATGATCCATCTCTCTTTTGTATCCGTTTTATTGTCTCTATCCTAGCTTTCACTGATTTTTTTAATAGGATGGCCACTCCCTTAATGCAACACTCCTGTTCAGTGCAGACACACATGTCTACCCATATTTGCTTCTTAATTATGACTGCCCCCTCTTCCTTCAATAGGTGAGTTTCCTGCAATATTAAAATCTCAATTTTCACTGCTTTTAAATATTCCATATTTTTTGCCTTCGATTTTTAACTCCGAGGCCGTTCATGTTTCATGAGAGTATATTAACTGACATTATCCTTTCTTGGGTCAAGCCTGGGATCCCTCTGCCACTCACCAAGCCTCAGCCTCTTCAAATATACACAACTCAGACTTTTTTTTTCTTTGCTTTTCTCCCCTTATGCTCCCTCAACCTGTGCATATTCTTCTGTTCCAACCTATCCACCCTGGAAGAAACCTCCCTATCTCCTTCTCTGTGCGACACATTCTGCCCTTTTGAGCTCTCTGCTCTCCAGGCTTTAAACTTTTTTCGTGTTAATTTTATTGTTGCTTTTTCATCTGTTCTATGAGTGACCCCACTTCTTTAGGATCTTTTATGTTGAGTATCTCATTTCTCCACATGTTTTTTTAGGGCAGACGGGAAACACATTTCTACAGTCACTCCCAGGGATCTTAGTTCTTGCATATGCTGTCCCAGCTCCCACTGTCTATCCTGGGTTGCTTTGGAGATATCTGAACGGATTCTAAATCTCCAGTCATCTTTAGTGTAAGAAACAGCTTTTAGAGCCTCGCTTAAGATTTTCTTTTTTAGTACGTAGGTCTTGAAATTTACAAAAAATTCTAATGGGATTTTTCTTCAGTTTACCCTTACCATCTCTATGGACCCTCTGTATATTCTCGGCTAGTTCCATTGATTTTGCCTAGGTGAGGTACTCTTCCAGTAAGTTTATCACAAACCTCTTAATGTTCTCCCCTTCCAATCCTTCCGGCATATTCAAGATTTTCAGGTTATTTCTACTCGCCCTGATTTCCTAAGGATTGGATTTTATCTCTGAGGTCCTTTTCATCCTCGACTTCTTTTTCTAACGCCGTTAGGAATATTTTAATTGTTGTTACCCGTTCCATTAAGATAATCGTTGTGGTCTCTAGCGCACCACAAGTCTCATGTATACTTGTACTTAATATGGAATCGTCCACCAGTAATCTTCTTATCCAAAGCGACAAAGCAAGCAATCGTAGTGATAGGTGTTCTTTTTTATTTTATTTTATGTTCTTTTATTCCCATATAAAACAATCAGCCAATGCGCTTCGTTCAAAAAATTACTTGAACTTCAGGGCTTTCCAAATACAAATCAATTGTTGGACTATACCCACTACTTTGTGTAAGCGAATAGTGTGAACATTAGGTTCCTCCTCTGTGTATTAGAGGATATATCATCAATAAATCCTTACTTGATAATTAATCCATACGTATGGCCACGGGTTTGATATCCCCATCAATACTACCTCCAGTACGAGAAATGCCGTCTGCATGCCAACTATCACCAACTTGTATTCTTGTTTGATTTTTTTCAGACATGGGAAAATGTGCCCTCATTTCGAAGATCAGTGAGTCAGTCAAATTTTCTGTACTTATCTCCGCTCCTTGGGGGTTTGGGACTCCTTTCTCACTTCCTGACTGCATATCATCTGATATTATAGTTTGTGGTAATTGTGCCTGCAGTGGTTCTTCTGAGCTTATTTCCTCTCCTGACCCTTCCGCACCCAGACCTTGGTATCTGTTGGTGTTCATCTTTCCTACCCCTATCAGATTGCCTTCCCTGTTATTTAGGAAAACTGAGGTTCCTTGTTGCTTAACTACCAATGTCTTAGCGGTATCTTGACTAGCCTGTACCTTAAAAAAGGATCTCAGGGATGGGGTGACTTTTATCCAAGTACCTATTGTTTTGGTTTGTGATGCTAGGGGTGGTGAAACTGGAGTTTGTTTTGCGCTTGCTGGTCTCCCTTTCTTTTTTGGGACTGTGGGTATTGGAGCTGCATTTTTCTTTGTTAGGTCCGTAGAGGTAGTAACCGATAACTTTCTGTTTCTAAGGCAGTAGCTTATCACTCTACTGCCAGTACAGTCTTGCTCCTGGTCCTTTGTCTTTACTGGAGGAAATGTTTTTCCTCCTATACGCTTCTGGGTTGGACTTCAAAGTTCTGCACTGCCACTCCACTTCGACCCTCACCCTGGTCTTTCCCTGTATTCATGCCTACCCACGGTCGCCTTCACTTACTTCCTGATGACTCAAATGCCCCCAATGAGTCTGCCACTGAACTGCTCGCCATTGAGAAGGAAGGAAAATCGAGCTGCAGCCTTCCGATTGCAGTGACGAGCTCAAACTGCCTCTACCCACAACCCGGACAGCTTGAAACACTCCCCGCAATCTCCGCGTCCTGAGGCAGCCTTCGCCCACACTCTGGCACAACCGTGGTCTCGGTGTCTCGCTCCCCCTTCTTCCAACCTCAATGCCGTTTCAGTGAAAACCCACATCACCTGGTATAGCCAAATTATTTATTTATCATTATTCTCCATATCGTCGTTTCCCCTTTTTTCCGAATGAAAAGTATTTTGTGACGCCTGAAGAGCTCAGAGCTCTTGACCAGGCTGTTCAGCTGGCCACTATTTTCTCCCCGACCTCCAGTCCTCCTACTAGTCTTGCTGCTAAAACTTTCTTTCACTGCTTCTACACACTTTATGAAGCCAAAAATGCCTGACCGACTTCTCTGTTCTTTTTGAAGTTGTGAGCAGAAGTAAGGCACATGAGCCACCCTTCCTGTTTATTAGGGCAGTTTCAGCATTCCACTAGACTACTATTGGTAGTGGCTATTGGAAGAAGCTGCTGGAAGAAGGCGCGGAGTTGCTGAAGGTGGTAGACAGACGTAGGAGGAGGAAGACAATGGAAGTTAGCGCTGGCTTTCCGAGGTAACCCCTCCCCCCCATATTCATGGTCCGAGGCCAGCAGAACGAGAGCGGTGAGGTGAGGTCACCCCTATTGTACAGCCCCGCCAGGCTGCACTTGGGGCTTTCTATTGAGTTCTCACTACTACTGTACCGGCAGGGGCAGAGGGGGGCACTGGGAGGGTACTTGTGCCTATTTAGCCTACTCAGCTTGTCCTTTGCAACCTCCTGGGGAGTTGTAGGCCCATAACTCCTCATTTTGTACTGAGCACTTTGGCACTTGAATGAAATTCTACCACAGCTTATAGTTGCAGTCTGTGGCCAGAGCGTTTGGGAGCCGACGAGCAGGGCCCAGGGGAAATTGCAGCCCTCTATAGCACAGTACAGCACAGAACATCACTGCCTTTAACCAGCTACATCACTTCCAGAATGCTTCAGAACGCCATTTTAATTTCATTAGAGGCACCAGGCTGCAGAAAGTTGGCCTGTTTGCTCCTGCAGTTGGGTCATCCAATTCAACTTGAACAGAAGCAACAGCAATGGCAACTAGATAGCACTAGGTGACTAGAGTTCATTGCAGCAGACCCACACTAACAATCTCATCTGGGTTTTCCGACATACTACATAATAGTCATTTTAAAATCTACCCCCTTCCAGTTGGGGGGCGGTAAATAAAAGACTTGGGGACAAAAACAGATTCTTTGTCTGACTGCCCCTCTCCCGCAGTATACTACCTGATAATACCAGCAGTGGTGTAGTGAGGGCTGGGCCTTGCTGCACACATTGCTATGTTACCATTGGCTTATTACGCCATTTTACCTTTTTGCCGCTTTTGCACACAACACTGCATATAACTGTCGTTGTAAGTTAGGCTGCGTGAAAAGGCTTCACATGAGAATGACTTGTTTTTATCATCCCTAGACTTACATCGTGACTCTAGTCTGCACACTGAGTGCTAAAGCCTCCAAGGTTATCCTAACAAGGTTACTGTTGTTCGGGCTGATGGGCTCACGTTTTAGCCATAACATACACGCAGCTGCAGCCAACATTATTCTGGCGCCTTTAATATTGCACTGTAAGCATGATTTCAGGCACTTGGAAGAATCCAGTTTTTCCAGAGAGACAGAGAGCTTTTGCAGATCCTGATGTGATTCACACCTGCTGATCTTGGAGGTATGGGGTCCCCCAAACAAGCCTAAGAGGCCTTCTATATTTTATAAAATATAGTTCCTACCTAGGGAGGGTGATTAACTAGGTGCTATAGAACCTATTTTCACCATCGTTGTAATATGATTTCTCCTTTTGTGTTTTATGGAATTGTAACAATGCTGATCATATTATTTCTAATCATATGTCTGCATATGTTAGCAAAGATATGCATCTTAGAGCACGTCGTTAAAATAAATATTTTACCCTTTTTAGGGCTCGCTGCGAAAAGCGCAGGAAAATGCCCTCTCGCAGAGAGCACTATAGCTGTCGTCTCAGGTGAAAAACGAGGGGCGACAGGAGCTGGCCACGCGCCCAGCATCGTCAATGGGAGAGGGAGAGACAAGAGCTGGCCACACGCGCATGGGATTGGGTCGCCCGCGTGAGTCAGTGTCGGAGATGGCGATGTGCACACTCACAGCGACGTCTCCGCCGCACGCCACAGCCCCATGATGATGGTGACGTCAGTGGACGCTCGCCGTCTCCGGCGGCTGCTGCTCGCCGTCTCCGGCGGCTGCTGCACGCGGGGCTGGCCAGTGGCCGCTGCTGCACGCGGGGCCGGCCGGCGGCCGCTGCTCCTGAACTGCCGGCCCTCGCTGGACTTCCTGTGCTCCAGCGCCGTGTTGCACTTTTTCTCCCCCGGCCCGCAATCCGCTGTCCGTAAGTTTTTATCACTTATACAAAAGCACTTTTCATTTAGCACTCACAGGAACAGCCGTCTCGTCACACAGAAGCTTGTTTTCTGTTTTCGTCCCCTCTCGGAGGCTTGAATGCCCCCAAGGCGCCCCGGATTCAAATTACATACCAATGTATATTTATAAGCTGTGTTGTAATAGTTGGTTTATGGAAATAAAAAAGAGAAAGGGAAACCCAAACACGGCTGACACTTGAAACCGTGCAGTTAGATCCTGGCCATTTGTGCGTTACCACTAACTGAAACTGTAATTTTCGGGACTGGTTTTGTATCTGTTCTTTGCAGGCTTTGCGTTTCGGATTAAAAGGCGCTCTCTCCGCAGGAACTACCTTGTTCTGAAAAATGAAAGCCCGAGCAAGGTTTGGTCTTGGGATCGGAATCGCGGAGTCGACATTATTGAAAATATAGCAGAGGTCACACCGGCAACAAAAATATAAGACCGGCTTCTGGCATCGCATCCTTTAAAAACGTTTTTTTAAGGTAGTTGCGCATTTTGGAGATGGTTTTGGGACCGACTACCCCCCCCCGCTCCCCTGAAACTTAAAGTCAGTGGTTAATACTTACCCCAGACCAGATCTGAAGGTAAGTTGGTGCAGCGCATCGGAGCAGGTGTGCGCCCGCGCTCCCGCCTCGTCTTCTTTTCTTGCATCAGACACACTGAGGTGTCTGAGAGGGAGCGGCTGCTGTAGAGAGTTCGGGGCGCTGTGTAAGGGGGGTCCTGCGCGAAGCACCCGGCAGGTACTGCTCGGGGTCTGGGTGCCCCATCGCATGCACACAAGAGCTGCATCTGAACATATTGGCACCCTTAACACCCCCCATCCCCCTTCCCAGGCAGACAGGACATGGTCGCTTCCATCACGAGGCATCTGCCCAGGAAGGCAGCTGCCATCCCCTGGTGGATAGGGGGCGAGGGTGGTGATTCACGAGCCTAGGTGCGAGGCGGATCTCCAGGAGGCCGCTCACCTGCCGGGAAAGCACGCTGTTGTGTAGGATTAAGAAGGACGGGATCCCCCCTAATCCCTCACCGAGTAACCAGAGCTGGCGCACACCTGCTTTTGAAGCGCCAGTTTGCCTCTTTCTCTCTCGGCCTGTGTGTGCTGGTGCTCGCAGTGCGGTTGGTGTGACCAACTATCCTTGGCTCCATTTCTCTGCGGATGTGCCTGTCATTCATTCTGTATGTTTGTGTGTGTGTTTGTGTGTGTTTTGGTGGCTGCCTATACGTGCGCCTCTTTCCTCTTCTGTGCCTCATCGTGTTGTCGCTCGTAGTGTTGCTGCTTTTTTTGTACAGTGAAGGTCATGTTGGCTATCTCTGTGTGCAAATCTTCATGGTGTATGTTTCTTGGGCTGCTAAAATGCCGCTTGTTTCTTATCTGAGCGTTTGTCTTGCTGTCACTGTTGGTGTGTTTTTTTCTGTTCACGTGTCTCTTTCAAAGTGTCTGCATTTCTTCTTGGGTGCTGCCTCTAGCAGTTCTTGATGAGTCCCTCTATTAATACATATGTTCTTGTGTGTTTGTTTCCCCTTAGTAGATGTCGGTATGTTATGTTAGGTCTACTTGTATACTGCATATTTCCTCACAGAAGGGTAGTGGTGTAACCAGAGAAGTTTCTGAAATATATTTTACCAATAGAGCCAGTGAAAATTATTTATTGGCCAAGACGTACCATGCAAGTTTTCACTGATGGGTGAAATTTCAATCAGGGCCTGTCCGTCTAGATGTTCTCTGAGACTGAGCGCCATAGGTAGGGGTCCTGAACTATAAAAACGTTATTTTGCCCTTGCTTTTTAAAAGCAGGCAAAATGGGTCTGAGATCTTGTGTTTATTCCCATTATTGATTTTACTTATTAGCATAATTTGTGGTTCTCTTCTATGTACGCCTTTTAACATAATTTTTACCCATGGGAGACTGGGTCGAGCAGAAAGTGTCTCTGGCAACAGTGAACAAGCATTTGCAATGCAATAGGTCTTGCATTATTAAAGTTTGAGCTATTGGCATTGCTAAATAATGCAATACCAATAGCTCAAACTTTAATAATGTGAGACCTATTGCATTGCAAATGCTTGTTACTCCTGTTGTGGACATTATGAGAGTACAACAAAAGAGTGTTCTTGCTTTCCACCATTTCTGAGTATAACCTAAGTCGCATGTTCTGGGTTGTCTAATCATTGGTTCCTTTGCTATAGGACAAAGAGTTAATGTGACACTGATGCTAGCTGGTTAGGGTTTCTAGGTACTAAGGTGAGTTTTTTGGTACACCACAATTCACTGAGGTCCTGGGTCTCTGTGCACAGTTCTGTGTAGGAGCAGGATCCCTGCAACAGTGGAACCAGAGGGTCATGTGATCTGAGGAGCCGTTAACCTCATTAACAGACAAAGGGGCAGATGTATCAAACGATTTTTTTGTCGCAAACGCTGCGATTCGGTAAAAAGTAGCGTTTGAGACAAAAAAAATCAGAAAATGGAATGTATCATTTTAAACGCATCGCAATATTAAGGAATCACAAATTTTGCAATTCCTTAATATTGCGAAAGCATTTTAGGAATCACAAATTGCGATTCCTTAAATGCTATGTAAGAAGCAATTAAGTTTTGCGATTGTCAACTAAGAAATCGCAAATTACCACCAGTTGGTGGTAATTTGCTAATTCTTTTACAAATGCACTTTTTGGCAATTGTAAAGGTGCCATGTGGCGCTCATACATGCCCTGTATGTGCACCATACGCACACACATGTAAATTTCAGGGGTGCAGCAGGGTGTCCTTAAGACACCCTTGAAATTATTCTCAATTTGCGATTAGCAAATTGCGAATCGCAAATTGAGAATAACTACCCATTCCTTCCTATGGGCCTCCTGACCCATAGAAATGAATGGGAAATTATTCCTTAATTGCGATTAGCATCTTGCTAATCGCAATTAAGGAATTTTAAGAAATCGCTAAAAAATAGCAAATTTTTATATACACACCATTTTGCAATTCTCAAATACCGATTCTCAAAAAATTGCTATTTGAGAATCGCAAATAGGTATTTTGATACATCTGCCCCTAAATTACAAGAGCAAAAATAAAAACAAAAGCAATATTAACCCCTTCGCTGCAAGGCCTTTCCCCTACACCACAATGCTAAGCCTTTTTTTGGCTATTTCGGCTAGTTTGCGCTTAGGCCCCTGCAACTTTTTGACCACATAAAGTATCCACGCCAAACTTGCGTCCTTTTCTTCCAACATCAAGGGGATTTTTAAAGGTACTCAGGGTTTGTTGATAACCCTTGAGGGGATCCAGAAATTAGCCAAAATACAGCTACATTTATTTATTTTTGGGAAAAATTGAGGAAAAGTGATGCAGATGAAAGCGTATGGTTTTTCCCCTGCAAATGGTATCAACAGACGGTTTGTGGTGCTTCCCAGCTTTCAGGAACTGACAGATTTTCCAAGAAAACCAAAATATTTTACACAGCTTTGGCATTTTACTGGGACATAGCCTATTTTTGCTACTTTTTGTGCTTTCAACTTCCTTCCAGTTAGAAATGGGTATGAAAGCTCTAATGGATCCTGGAAAGCCATACATTTCAGAAAAGTAGACACAATTCTGAATTCAGCAAGGGGTCATTTGTGTAGATCCTTCAAGGTTATTTTTTAATAGAAACTAACAGCTGAAAATAGGAAAAATTGAAAATGAGTTGAAAAAAAAAGCCATTTGTGCCAATGGTTTTCACCTGTAACTTCTTCTAAGTATGACAGGTTTTTGAAAGCTATATACCGTTACATCCGCTGGACCCTTCTGGTTGTGGGGATATATAGAACTTGTAGGTTTACCTAGAATCCAAGGAACCCAGAGTCAACTACTGAGAAGTGTCTTGCAATGATTTGTATTGTGAACAGGGTAAATAGCAATTCATTTGGGAAAATAAAAACTGAAAAATCGGTGTGAGAGACACCTATGTATTTCTGAAATGGGAAAACAATATAGAGGTTAGAAACAGTAGCTGTTTGCACATCTCTGAAATTGTGGGTACCCATACTAGCATGTGATTTATAGGACATTTTTCAAAGTGACTTCTTTTTTACACATTTTCTTACATTTGGAAGGCAGAAATGCATCGCAAGTCAAGAGGTAATAACAGTTGCTCCACAATTCTGTGTTCCTCAAAGTCTCCCAATAAAAATGGTAACTCACTTGTGGTGGTAGGCCTAGTGCTCGCGACAGGAAATGGCCCAGAACCCTTTTTTGCAAAGTGCCTAGCTGTGGATTTTGAACCCTAGCGCACCTAGGGACGTAGCAATATCTTTCTGTGATGGAAAGTTCTGGAATCTGTGTGGATCCATAACATTCCTCCCATCCCGCATTCCCCAAAGTCTTCTGATAAAATTGGTAGCTCACTTGTCTGGGTAGGCCTAGTGCCCGCCACAGGAAACGGCCCAAAATACAACGTGGACACACCACATTTTTACAGTGAAAACGGACCTTTTTTTTTATTGCAAAGTGCCTAGCTGTAGATTTTGAACCATAGCTCTGCCGGCACCTAGGGAAACCTAGCAAACCTATAATTTTTTTTTAACTAGTCTAGGAAATTTGTGTCAGCACAGTGATCCCACAACTTTTCCACACAGAAAATTGCAAAAGGTTTAATTTTTTTCAGCCAAAATTTAGGTTTGCAGGGGATTCTGGGGAGGAAAACATTGGTGGGTCCACGCAAGCCGTACCTTCCTGGGCTACCCCGGGTGTCTGGTATTCAGAAATGTGTGGGTTTGGTAGATTTCCCTAGATGGCCGCTGAGCCCGAGGCCAAAATTCCTGGTGACTCCCCTTGCAAAACCAGGTCGTTTTGTGATAGGTAATTTTGATGTCTCCTCAATACGTTTTGAGCCCTTGCCTGTTGCGGGTACTTGGCCCTCCACACGAGTTAGGGGTCCCTTTTATTGGGAGACCTGGGCGAACGCTGGGTGGTAGGAAATTTGTGTCAGCCCTGTGATCCCACAACTTTCCCACACAGAAATGTGTGATTTTTTTTTATTTTTTCAGCTAAATTTGAGACTTGCACGGGATTTTGCGTATGAAAACGTCAGGGGGTCCATGCAACCCATACCTCCCTGGACTCCCCAGGGTGTCTAATTTTCAGAAATGTGTGGGTTTGGTAGGTTTCCTTAGATGTTCGCTGAACCTGGGACCAAAAACGCAGGTGACCCCCTTGAAAAACCACGTCCTTTGGTGAGAGATAGGTGAGCACCTGTGTTTCTGGTCCCAGGTTTGCAGACATCTAGGGAAACCTAAAAAACTCAGACATTTCTGAAAACTAGACACCCGTGGGAGTCCAGGGAGGTGTGGCTAGCGTTGATCCCCCATCATTTTTCTTCGAGAAATTTGCTGCAAACCTCAAATTTAGATAAAAAGGCACATTTTCCTCACATATCTGTGTAGGAAAGTTGTGGGTTCACCGCACGGCACGGCACGGCACAAATTTCCTACTACCCAGCATTACCCTCAGTCTCCCGATAAAAATGATACCTTACTTGTGTGGATGGGCCAAGTGCCTATGACATGGAAGGGCCAAATACGTGTAGAAATTGAGGGGGGTCCAAATCGGGTCTAAAAGAGCAGTTTGTTTATACGTTTTTAGGCTGACGTTACTTTGGGCATCCACACAAGTGAGCTATCATATTTCACGGGTGACCAAGAGGAATGATGGGTAGTAGGAAATTTGTGCCTGCCTGGTGATACCACAACTTACCCACACAGAAAAGTGAGGAAGATGTGACTATGTAAGTAAATGTGAGGTTTGTGGGGGATTCTGGGTAAGAATACGCTGGGGGGTCCATGCAAGCCACACCACCTGCCAAGAGTCAGTACATGCATACAATCATCCACATACACCACCAGCCAAGCGCCATCAATGCACACCGCCAGCCAAGCGCCATCCACACACACCGCCAGTCAGCCCTATCCATGCACACCGCAAGCCAAGCACCACCAACTCACTCCGCCAGCCAAGCGCCATCCCCGCCCAACCCCAGCCAAGCAGGGCAGGACTGGGAACAGCAACCAGTCCTGGCAGATTGCTGCTCGACTCTACCTGGGAGGCGGGGAGGGTGCTAGTAAAAAGCACTGCTTCCACTTTTGTTACTGGGGCCTGAAATTGCAGCACTGCTGCAAAACCAGCCCCCAGTGAAAAAACCACCCCCCACGGCGAGAATACCGGCCCCCACCCCTCTGACCCACCGGGCAAATGCCAGGTGCTTGCTATGGGCAGTTTGGCACTGCAGCCAAGAACCATCCATGCACACAACCAGCCAAGCATCAGTCCATGTACACCGCCAGCCAAGCGCCACTCCACACGGCAAGTGCCAATCTACATACACCGTCATCCAGTGCAAGTCCATCCACACCACTAGCCAAGTGCAGGTCCACACACACTGCCAGCAAAATGCCAGCCAAAGGTCAGTACACGCAGACCATCAGTCAAACTCCAGTTTACACACACACAAACTCTCCCTGGTTTCTAGTGGTTTTCTGCCCACGCTTGTGTGTAGATGAGAATAAAAATATAATGGAAACAGGCAAAATGTGGGCCTAAAAAAAAGGGAGCCACCCTTGGCAATGGGGCTTCTCACTGGCATGCCCATAAACATATCCCTGGTGCCTAGTGGGCTTTCTGCCCCCCCCACTGCCTTTCTGGGGGGAGGGGGAGGCAGAAAGCCTTTTTTGGCGGTGAGGGTATTAGCATGCCCAATCCCAGTAAGCACCCACCCTACGTATAAATAAAACAACAAAATCCCTGGTTCCTAGTGGGCTTTCCTAGTGGGGGGGCATTGGCATGCCCATTCTGGGCAGCGCCTACGCATAAAAAACCAATCCCTGGTGCCTAGTGAGCTTTCTGCCCCCCGGGGGGCAGATCAGGAGGTGTTTCCTCCATCTACTCCGAGGGGGGCAGAAAGACTGTGGATTTTTTTTAAGGGTGACAGCACTGACATGCTCATTTAGGGCAGGCCCCACCCCGAAAAACAATTTTTAATAGAATCCCTGGCATTTAGTGGGCTTTCTGCCCCGGGGCGCAGGGGAAGGGGAGAAAGACTGTGGGATTTTGAAGGGGTGGCGTCTAGTGGGCTTTCTGCCCCCTCAGGGAGGCTGATTGGGGGCTACTGCCCCCTAGGTAGGGCAGAAAGACTGGAATTTGGGGGGGGGGGGAGTTGGGGGCATTGGCATGCCCATCTTGGGCAGCCCCCACCCCATATATCATCTAAAAAATTCCCTGGCGTCTAGTGGTCTTTCTGCCCCCACGGGGGCAGAAAGACTGAATTTACCCAATTTAATTTGGGGGAGCAAAGGCCCTTGCCCAAGCGGCCAATCCCCCCTCCCTGGTGCCTAGTGGGTGGATCCCTGCTTGGGGATCGCTCTGCTGGGGCGATTCCCAAGCGCGGACCCACTGGGGAGGTGACATTCTACCCTTTCCAGCGATACCTCTCCTGACTTTCTATGTGCTTAGGGGGCTGAGATAGCCCCCTGAGCACGCAGTAAGCAAAACTGAAATGAGCCTCTTGGCTCATTTCAGTTTTGGTTTCACTGAAATGACGTCAGCACAAAGTGCACGCTGATTGTCATTTCAGGAAAACCAAACAAACAGCTTCCGGAGCTGGGGAAGCTCCTACCCAGCTCCCGAGGCTGTTGGGGGGGAAAAGAAATCCCTCTGGTGCCCGCACCAGAGGGATTTCAATTGGCATGTGCTAGGACGGCTGGGAGCCGTCCAGCGCACACGCTCACCGGGTCTCAGGACAGCTGCCAGACATCCTGAGCACGAAAGGGGTTAAACAAGAGCTGTGGGAGGTGGTGGGCACAAGCGACCTTGTGATGCAGTAAGTTTTGAGCATAGCATACCCAGTTCCAAAGAAAGTAAAAAAACATGGAATTCATAAAGCCCGCTGTTAATATCTGTGCCAGCCCTTCACCTCAACCTCAAGGCCCGTCACTGACCATTTGATGAATAATGTAATATGTGACATCATCAGCAGTGGATAGCGGGCGCGCGAGTTATATTTAGAACAACTAACTATAACACGGGAATTTCAATGGCTTTGTACGAGTGAAATGTCCAACTAACTATAACACCCCTAAAAACTGTTTTTTTCAGTGAATATATATATATATATATATATATATAGAGCTCCAGAATAGGTGAATGGCGCAATGAGAGTGAATTAGTGAGTTAAAGTGTGCAAGTGCTATATAGCGAAATATATATAAAGACGAATGGCTAATTGAGATGTAACGTTAGTAAGTAAGTAAGTAAAATCTTTATTTGCATGATTACTTAAAACCATTGCACAACGAAACAGTTGTGCTTAATTCTCTGCTGATTCATAAAACCTTAATTTAACTCTAAATGAGGTCATTGTATGTAAAAACAGCAATATAAAAATTGTCTATATTAAAACCTTTAGTCATATGCCAGAGATTGCAGTTTGTCTTGTACTTTGTGTATGTAAACCAGCAATATCCAAATTGTCCATATTAAAACCTTTAGTTACATGCCTGCATATGTAGTTCATTTTGGCGGAAGCAGAGACTGAGGATTTGTGTCCAATAAATCAGCTACGTGTTGGTGTATAGCTTTGTTCCAACAGTGTCTGAGATTGCAGTTAGTTTTGTACTCTGTGTAAGTAAAGCAGCAATATCTGAATTCTGCATTTTAAAACCTTTAGACTTATGTCAGCATTTGTAGTTCACTTTGGTGGAAGCAGAGACCAAGGATTTATGTCCAGTTATTCAGCTAAGTGCTGGTGTTTAGCTTTGTTCCTGCAGAGCCCATGAATCGACCCAGGCGACAAGCTAACTCGATATCCCCTCCTTCAAAGCATGCTTTCACTGCCTGTCTGCATGTTCTTATCTGTTTTTCCTTCAGGGCTGATCTTAGTATGATTCTTCGTTCCTTGTCTAATCTCTTGCATATGCACAATAAGTGTAGCACGTCTTCTTTTACTTCTCCGCATAATGTGCACTGTGTTATTGACTGTGGCCGTTCCCATGAGGACAGATGAAACATTGATGGCAGAATGCCCAGCCTCAGATGCAGATATTCAAAGACTTTATTTCGGTTTTACGAAAACCATAAAAGTACATATGCATTAAAAACAGTTAAAACACATATATTGTAAACACATATCATAAAGTGCCATAAGTGAAAAAGTGCGGTATCATCTTCACAACGGGAAAAAAGTGACTAGTGCATTCATCTCAGAAAACCATTACATGTCCAAACAATTTCTTAGCCTAACAGTCAGTTTTAAAAATTCGATAATATGGAGAATACTGTCATTATGCAAAAGTTGTAAATACATTAAGGCCGGTCTGATCTGAATAAAATTAAGTTTTTTTTAAAAGAGTTACCAGATAGCGCTTGCGTGGATATTCATAAAATCTACATAAAATTATAAAATGCAGCATATCCTGTGGAGACTTTCCGTCGCAGCCACAGGGTGCTGCCAGTTTATTAAAAACATCAGTTTTTGGTCTAATCAGCAGGTGATGAAAAAGATTTAACCTGAACCTTGTTAACAGGAACTTTTCATGAGAGGTCAGCGTGCCCAGCAAATATGGCTCTGCAGTTTCACACGTTTTCAACATGACAAATTTTCTCACGCTTTGTTTCTGGAGTTCCGCTTCTTCCCTCTGGGTCTTCTTATCCAAAAGGAAGTCCCGTTTAATTACCTCCAGATCGCCCTTTACAATCTTACTAGGGTGTTTAAACAATTCCAAGTGTCCAAGCCTAGCAAAGCTGGATTTCACATATTTTATCCAAGGCGAACCCATTGCCTTGTCCTGGGTCATATAGTCATTCAGAATCAAATGTGTCAATGGTATATCCAGATTTAACCACAGTTTTAGCCAACAGCTCAATGGGCGTAAGGAGAAACTGTCACTTAAATATTGCGTCCCTAACTCTTCATGTACCGAGAGATTAGGTGTGCCTGCAGGAACGCACAAGATACGCTTCAGAAAAAAGTTTTCAGCAATCTGTAGCTGCTCACCGGCAATGTACCCCCAAATTTCACTGCCAAAAATAGCAGTTGCTACGGCTTTTGCATTATAAAGTTTCAGCATGGCACTGGTAGGTTTTTTACCCAGTTTTGATGCAAAATTAAAGATGGAGGCATTGACCCTGACCAGTTCCCCTTTCTTTTTTGCAAGATGAGGACCCCAATTAAGTTTAGAGTCAAAAAGGACCCCAAGATACGAAAATGTTTTTGTTATAGGAATCACTACATCATCAAGTTTAAAAGTAAAGTTCCTTCTTGGTTGTTGGCCAACTTGCATGACAAATGATTTCGAGTTGTTGACCGTAAGGTCTCTATCCGTCATGAACAGTTTAAAAGCATTTAGTAAAGCTTGAAGGCCCCTCTCAGTTCTGGAAATTAAAACCGCATCATCTGCATATAAAAGTACAGGAATCCCGCGCCTGCCGGCTCTAGGGCAGTCAGCTTGTACATTCTGCAACACACTATCAAGGTCATTAATATAAAAATGAAAAAGGAAGGGGGCCAAGATACAACCTTGGCGAACACCCTTCCTGATTTTTTTTAAAAATTTTTTTTTAAATTCGTTTTTATTGCAGAAGTAGAAACAAGACCTCAGAACAGGTCAACCAGTACACTTACGACATCACAAAGCATATAGGCGACAGGGAAATTGTACACAGCCATTTAGCCCACATCCCGGAGGTCGGGCGGCGCGCCAGGTCATATTTGCAAGAAGATGCCACAGTGCTCACCTCACGTGGGTGGTTGGTTAACAACAACACTATTCGGTTTCCGCTTTTTACCCACCTAAAATCCCACCCCCCTATGCACCATCAGTCACAACCAAACATCCTGTGGAGGTAATTTCAGTGTTTAGCCCCTATTCCAACGTAGTCCTACCATTTCCTCTTGTGGTGACCATCTTTGGGATATACTATTCTCGCCTCTCGGGGTTCCTGCCTTAGTCCTACGGGGGCCTTAGCACTGTGACCCAGCCCTAGGTCCCATCTCCCAGCACCCTCCGTAACTGTGTCGCTGTGCCTAACTACCCCTATCAAACCCTCCCTTCCCCCCTCCACCCCCCCAACAGCTGCTGATGTGGGTGTATGTAATCTGTAGTAGTAATGGAGCACGCCACTAATCGGGAGTAACTTTTGCTCGTTTACGCCTCACGGAGCCCTTGTCATTCATTGTGCTTCATCCTCATCCTCTAACATGTAATCACGCAATGCTTGAACTATCATTTCCCATGCTCTCGCCATTTCCAAGCTTTTATCGTTATCAGTCCTGGCAGCCTGTCGCATCCTAAGAATACTTTCGCAACCGGCCCATTTCAACAGCTCATTCATCCACCTCCTCACCGAAGGGCCTTCTTTCGATTTCCAGTGCCAGGTGATCTCTCTCTGAGCCAACATGAGTCCTAAGTCGATAAATTTGCTTGTGATTTTCGTCCTCTTTGTGTGAGGGAACCAGAGCAGCAGACATGTCGCCATGTCGAAATCTACTTCCCTGTCTGTAACCATGTTCAGGAGTTCCCCCACTTCAGGCCAGTATGTCCCCAGCTTTGGACATCCCCACAACAGGTGATCCAGGTCAACCTCAGGCGCCAATCACCTCGGGCACATGGCGTCATGCACCCGAAAGTACCGCTTAATAGTCTCCGGGGTCAGGTAAGCTCTATGTATAATGAAGAAGTGTACCTGCTGGAATCGGGCATTCCTTGTGCCCTTCCACGTTCGTCTCAAAATATGTCCCCAGATCGTGTCCGGTATGGGCTTACCTATACTGTCCTCCCATCTCGCCTTCAGCGCCAATAGCGGTTCCAGTCCCTCGTGTAACATTCTAGTATGGAGGCAGGTCACCGCCTTAGTAGTGCCCGCAGCCATAACCACGTACTGGCATGCCATAGTCGTCTCCGGCTCAGCCAGCCCTCCCTTCCAGTGCCTTTGCATCGCTGCAACCACTGCTGCGTGCAGCAGAAAATTCCCGTCTGGCAGGCCAAACTGTTCCTGCAACGTCCGGAAGGGGACCAGTGTCCCCTCAAAGTATAGGTCTCCCACCATCTGCAATCCCAACTCCTCCTACTCTGATAACGGGGACCAATCGCCCCCATGTGGCAGCGCAGTCAGCATCCCCAGTGGTATCTCTGGTGCATACGATCGGGTGCTTTTCGCTCTCTTCAGACTTCTGTTCCAGCATAACCTGAGTGTTCTTTCCTCCATCGTGAGGTCCCTCATATCTAGTTTCTGTTGCATGACTATGTAAGACAAGACATGCCGCTGGATACCGAACCCTCGTTCGTGGTCTGGTCCCCTGAATTCCCTGGCTACATGTTGCGTCAATATCTGCAGTTGTGCAGCCAGATAATATAGTTCAAAATCGGGGATTGCCATCCCCCCCTCGAGCTTGGGCCTAGTCAGGGTACTCAACGCCACCCTGCGCAGTCCGTGGCCCCACAGGAAGCCAGTCACCATCACCTTCAGTTCTTTAAATATTCGCTGTGGGATCCATATCGGCAATGTCCGGAAATAATAAAGCAGCCGCGGAAGCGCCACCATCTTCAATAGTGCCACTATAAGGGGAGGGGAGGGACGCCCAAAAGGCCATGCAACCCTTCAGCGTGCGCATGCAACGCCCCACATTACCCTCTAACAAGTTCGCGGTCTCGTGATATATGCGGACACCTAAGTAAGTGAAGCTGGAGGGCTCCCAAACCACCTCCATCGTGAGGGGGGGGCACGGTGTACCTTCCTGCAACGGAAAAACACAGGTTTTAGCCCAATTCACCTTAAGGTCCGACATCTTACCAAATCTAGATAGCATATCTACTGCTCCCTCCAGGGCTCGTCCGGAGTCGGCTAGGTACAGTAACAGATCATCCGCATACAATGATATGTAATGCGACTCCGCTCTCTGCGTGACCCCTTGATATATTGCGCCTGATCTTGCCAATGCTGCCAAAGGTTCCATCGCCAATGCGAACAACAAGGGAGATAGCGAGCACCCCTGCCTCGTCCCCCTACGCACAGGGTAAGCCGAGGATATTACCGACCCCAGTCGTACCCTCGCTGTAGCAGACGAGTAGAGAACCTTCGTCCACCTCCCAAAACCTGCACCTACGCCGAATTTCACCAGCACCTCATCCAGGTACTGCGACTCAAGGCTATCAAAAGCCTTTTCGATGTCAACTGATAATACTACCGGGTTATGAGGTGAGTTCCTGGTACTGTCTAGCATCTGAATCAGCCGGCGTATATTCATGGATGTGTTCCTGGTAGGGATAAACCCTGCTTGGTCCCTATGAACTAGTCTGGTCATGTACGGCAGTAGTCTGGTGGCCAGGATACGGTGTAAGATCTTATATGTCTTCCGCATCCTCGTCATCTAGCACCGGCAAAGGGACAGATTCCAAATAATCACGTATCTCAGAAACCTCCACCTCCAACTGGCATTCATATAAACCTGTGTAATAAGACTTAAAGCGTGTTAGGACCGCTAATTGCGAGTAAACTATGTCCCCTGTCTCTGTTTTTATACTCATGATCGGGCATCCCCTAGGCTCCGGGTTGGCGAGCTTGGCAAGGAGCGTACCCACTTTATCTCTTTCCGCATGTACCTTGATGGTGTACAGCTTATAATCATAGCACCGCAGCCGCTCAGTTTCCGTCGCCACCATTTCCTTAGCCTCAAGCAACTGCTCCTGTAGGTCCGGTCGCTCAGGCCTACGCTGTTCTAATCCCATTAGCACATCTTCAGCCTTTACCAGATCATTCAAGACTGACGTCCTCGCATTCGAGAACCTGCCCATGCATACGCCTCTCACCACCACTTTCATCGCATCCCATTCTATCGATCTCGTGGCCGCGGAGCCCTCATTCACCCCAAAATAGTTTTCAATGCCCTGTTGGACCGTGTCGCTAAACACCGGATCCTCTAGCGTGCAAGGGTGCAGCCTCCATGTGCGGACCACTGATCTCACCTGTTGCCACTGCACTGATACCAATAAGGGATTATGATCTGAGATTGTCCTGGTCAAATATTCCGTGTGAGTTATCATGGCAGCTAAGGGGCCGCTACAGAGGACTGAGTCTATTCTGACGTGTAATGCGTGTAACGCTGAGAAAAAGGAGTAGTCCCTAGTCTCAGGATGCTGCTCTCTCCACACATCTATCAGTCCCCACCTCTCTTGCCAGTCTTTCCTGTGAGTGGCTAACCTGCGCACTGTTGAATCGGCCAATGGTGGATGCGATCTATCAAGTTCCACATCAATGATCGAATTAAAGTCTCCTCCCATTATGATGGGGCCCGCCAGGAAATGGGCTAGCGAGCTCGTTAGTTTATCAAAAAAATGGGCCTGATCAGCATTGGGGGCGTACACACTACATAGGGCCACCTCTCGGCCGTATAGCCTCCCCTCTACCACCACGTATCTACCCTCAGGGTCTATCCGCTGGTTCATGACTTGAAACGGTATACCCGCCCTTATCCATATCAGCACCCCCCTAGCGAACGCTGAATATGTGGTACCAAACACCTGCCCACGCCACCTCCTCTGTAGTGCAGTGCATTCCTTCTTGGTCAAATGAGTTTCTTGTAACATTGCAATCTGAATGCCACGCCTCACCAAGTGGGCATGCACCTTGTGACGTCTCACCAGCGTTCGAAGCCCACGGACATTCCATGTAATGCATTTCAAATTAGGTAACGCCCCCATAGTAGTCGTCTCCGCATAGTATCAGTAACAACCAGTTATTCCCCACATCGCCGCAGTTGTGCCCCCCCTTCATAACTCCCCAGAAAACTCCCCAAACCCCTCTCCCCAGGACAGGACTTAATAACCCAGCTTCAGCCCCGTTCCAAACTCGTAACACAACACACATTACGCTAATCTGTGGTCTCCACCACAGAAGGCCTTAAGGGCCACAAGAGGGTGAATTAGCGCCGATCCAGGGCCAGCAGAGCTCCCACCCCGCGCCCTCGATCCCATACTGCAGTCGCAGCCCCATACCTGATAGTTCGTCCAACATCTGGAGAGACTGCCCCAATATGAATGTTGGAATTAGTCATTTCTCTGAGAAGTCACTCGTTAAATAGTCCATCTGAAGTCTGTGGGGTGACCGCTGGTCCCTTCGAGCTCTCCGCTTCCGACTTGTCTCCTCCAGATTTCATTCCCTCTTCGTCAGAGTCCGATCCCTCCGATGTCTTCTCTTGCTGTGACCCCGTGATGATCGCTGTTGCAGCTAGTGCGCCCTTCCTGTCCACCGCCATTTGTGCATCCCGCATCGCTTTCTTGAGTTTATTCCGTTTACGGATGCGCTGTGATTTTCTTATCTGGAGCGGTTTCTGCGTTTCCCTTCCGCTTTTGTCAGTGCGGTCCGTTCCAGCACGGTAAAGCTCAAGCCATGACCAAGCCTCATCCAGGGTTTGGAAGAATTGCGTTTTCCCATCTAGGATCACTCTTAGCTTGGCTGGGAAGAGCAATGAGTATTGAATCCCTTCTTCCCTCAATTCTTTTTTCACGGCCAGTAAGGATGCTCTATTTTTCTGGACCTCCTGTGTATAATCCGGGAAGACCGTAACCTTGTTATTGTCCACTTGGAAAGGGCCCTGTGAGCGTGCTCTCTGTATTAGGAGGTCACGATCTTTATAGTGCAATAGTTTAACCACCATCGGTCTAGGTGGTCGGCCCTGCAGGGGTGGGCGGGCCGGGACCCTGTGTGCTCGTTCTAGGGAGAAGAAGGGAGAGAGGCCCTCCGGTGCTACAACCGTTTTAAACCAGTTCTCCATGTAGGCCACAGCGTCGTCCCCTTCAATTTTTTCCGGAAGGCCTACTACCCTCACGTTATTCCTCCGATTGCGACTTTCGGCATCCTCTGCACGCCTCTCCAGTGTTGCCAAACGGCCCAGGATATCGGTCAGTTTATGCTCCGCAGTTACCACCGCCGGCTTCAGCTCCCGCAGTAGTTGCTCATTGTCCTTTACTATGTCTGAGAGCTTGGCATGGTCCGCCTTTAGGAGACCCAGCCCCGTAGCGACCTGTGCTATGTCCTGGTGTAGCGAGTCCTTCGTCGCAGTTATCGCTTCTAATATGATTTGATTGATTGATTTGATTTTGGGTTTTATAAAGCGCACAGCGACCCTTGGGTATCCCGGCGCTAATGAACACATTCCTGTAGGGTGGGAAGTCATGGGGGGAGTGCTCAGGGGAAAAGTAGGGTCTTCAGTATTTTCCTAAATCTGAGGTGGTTTTGTTCTTGCCTCAGGGAGAGTGGGAGGGCATTCCATAATCTGGGGGCATTGTACGCAAACAGGCGACCACCTGTTCTGGCCTTCCTGATTCTGGGGACTTTTGCCAGGGAGAGGGAGTTAGATCTAAGTTGTCTGCTTGATTGTTGATGAGACACAAGTGGCCTGAGGATGGGAGGGCCTTCATTGTGCATTATTCTATGGGCAATGCACAAAGTCTTGAAGTTGACCCGTTCCTTAACTGGCAGCCAGTGCAGACTTCTAAGGGCTGGCTTGGCCGAGTTCCTCGCGGCGGTTCCTGTGAGTAATCTTGCCGCCGCATTTTGTGCACATTGAAGTCTGTGGACTACAGAGACTGGGGCCCCCAGATATAGGACATTCCCATAGTCCAATCTGGAGTTCACCAGCCCCTGCATCAAGAGCTTCCTGGATTGAAGGGGGAGTAGATGGAGGATCTTTCGTGCCATCTTCATAAGGCCAAAGCAAGTACCCGCAGTTTTCCTCGCTTGTGTTTTAAAACTGAGATCCTGGTCCAGCCATATCCCTAGGCTTTTTACTTCGGATTTTGGGGATGGTGGAGATCCCATGCATGGTGGCCAGGGAAGGGGAGAGGGGATTTTATTTGGGTTTCCCAGGAGGAGTATTTCTGATTTTTCACCATTCAATTTTAACCGGGACTCGCACATCCACTGGTGCACCTTTTCCAGACAACTGAATAGATTGGGGAGGGCGTTGTCTGATTGGTTGAGGGACACGACGAGCTGAGTGTCATCGGCGTACATTATTGATTTAATCCCAAAAGGTTTAACAACATCCTCGAGGGGTGCCATGTACACGTTAAAAAGTGTGGGGCTCAGGGAAGATCCCTGGGGCACCCCACACTTGAGTGCCTGAGCCTTGGAGATGGAGTATCCATCTGTTACTTGAAAAGACCTGTCTTCAAGAAAGGATGCGATCCAAGCTAATGCGGAATCCGCCACTCCTATCAGTCCAAGACGGTGAACAAGGGTTGCGTGGTCCACCGTGTCGAAGGCGGCACTCAGGTCGAGGAGGATCACTGCCACTGATCCTCCTACATCCAGTATGCCCCTAGCTTCTTCGACCACGGCTAACAGTGCGGTATCCGTCCCCTGTCCCGGCGGAGGAGATGATTGGTCTCTAGGAACTCAGAAAGGTGTTGATTTGCTACTCTCTCGGCGATTTTACTGATAGCCGGTAACAATGAGATCGGTCTGAAGTTTGATGGATCTGTGGGGTCAAGATGCGTTTTTTTTATGAGAGCCTTCACAGTGGCTTTTTTCCAGTTTGCTGGGACTGTGCCATTTTCGAAGGAAGCGTTAATCAGATTGGTGAGAGGAGGGGCTACAGTGGAAGCAACTTGCTTCAGTTTACTGATCGGGGCTGGATCTGATGGGGCGCCACTTTTGACTTTATGCAGGACGTTAAGAAACGTTTCGGTGGTGATTTGGGGGAAGGAGAGAAGCCTCGGGGTGTCTTGGGAAGCAGGATGATAAGGGCCTCTTGGTGCGGTTGGCGCCGCCGGGAGGGAGTTCAGGATTTTTTCGATTTTTTTCGAAAAGAATTCGGCCATCTGGTTGCATTTTGCGGCATCCAGGTCTGGTGGTGGTTCCTGTATTTTGGAGAGGAGTTTAACTATCCGATAGGTCTCTTTTGCAGAGTTGGTCGCGGATGCTATTTGATCCTCAAAGTAGGAGGCCTGTGCCTTTTTTAATGCATTTTTATAGAGTCTAATATGGGCTTTGTAACCACTTCTGTCTTCTGTGTTCCAGTACTTTCTCCATTGGCGTTCAAGCCTTTTGCCTTTACGTCTTAATTCACGTAGTTCCTCAGTGAACCACGGTAGTTTCGAGGATTTCCTATTGGGAGGAAGGGTTTTGAGTGGCAGGACTGTATTGAGAGAGTCACTAATCCATTTATGCAATTGAATTTCGGCTTTGGAGGGGTCGGGGTCGACTGTGGGTAAAGTGGAGGACAGAGAGCGTTCCCATAGGATTGTGTCTAGTTTTTTCCATGGACGTGACGGGGCCCGGGGGCGAGGAGTATCCGAGATCTTCCCTGGAAGTTGGAATTTGAAAGGAACCAAGAAGTGGTCAGACCAGGGAAGAGGGAGAGGGGTTTGAACATAGAGTTTGGAAAGGTTAGAGAAGATGGGATCCAATAGGTGTCCTTTCATGTGGGTGGGGTCATTGCTGAGTAGTTGTAAATTAAGGAAATTTAGATCAGTTTTTAAGTCTGTGGCAAGTTTATTGCCTTGATCATCGAAGTGGAGATTTAAGTCCCCAAGGATTGTAAAGTTTGGAGTCACGCAAGCCAGGGAGGAGATGGCATCCATGAGTGAGTTTATGAAACGCCCTACCTGTCCTGGCGGACGGTAGATTAACACCCCAGTTAGTGTGGTAGATGGTGGCAGATGTAGGGAAAAAAGGACATTTTCGCTATCAAGAATGGGGCTGTCTTTGAGCTGACATGCGAGGTTGTCACGATAGATAATCGCGATGCCCCCTCCCGTGCCCGTCGGTCTGTTGAGGGTTTTAATGAGGTACCCAGGAGGTAGTGCTTGGACAATGTCTGGGTCAGAGCTCTCGGAGAGCCAAGTTTCTGTTAAGAACAGAACGTCAAAGTCCGACTCTGTCAATAGAAGGTTAATTTCAGTGTGGTGCTTAGGGAGTGACCTGCAGTTCAGCAGGGCCATCTCAAGGCAGGCAGGTTAAGAATGGGATAGGGGCGTAGCCCTGTAGGCGCAGTTTGGGCATCTAAGAAGCTCCTGTTCCGGGGTAATAAGTCCGTTACATCTAGTGTTTAACGGTTCTCTGAGTTGATACAGAGTTTCTGTGAATATTTGATTCGTGGCGGTTTAGGACCGGCCAGGGGTGTGGGCTCTAGGCTCGGTCTGGCGCGGACGGGCGCAGACGGGCTTGCCTTAGGCGCGCCTTCGGCGCGCAAACGGCGCTCCCGCTGCGCTCGTCCGCTGCGCATACGTGGAAGGCACATTTGGGGAAAGAAGGGGGGGGCCTGGCCTGTCCGGTGGGCGTGGCCTCGCGCCTGGCGATGGCGGCGCCTGGCGATCTACAAGCAGCGCTAAATCCGCTGAATGTGGGGTGAGTGTGTGTCCAAGCAAGAGCACAGAGTAGGACTAAAGTTTTAAAACAAATAACACAAAATATAACAATTTTAAAATTCGGCGTTTAGTTCCTCCGGCTTTCCGCCTCAGAGGATGTGATTCAATAAGGCGCGCTAATAATCAGCGCTTCTTATAGGCGGATGGGGGGGGCGTGGCCTGTCCGGTGCTGTCTAGTCGCCGATTCAGCCTCTGCTCCTGGGCCGATGCGTCCGAGGGGGCATGGGCTCCGCCATCTTGGATCAGGGCGGTCGCATCGTCATGACCTTGTTTCATACCGGGTTCGCCACCAGTAGCGGCCATTTTGGCCTCCTCGCGCGCCGCCCCGGGGTTGCCTCGAAGGGTTATGCTGGTCCCCTGTCACGGGAACACTGCTCGCTAATGCCTCTCAGCGGGGCCCAGTTGTGTTCAGCGCAAGGGCCCAGCTTCCGCAGCCAAAAATTGTCTATACACCTTCTTCCCTTCCCACGCACCCCCGGAGCGCTCCTGATCCCGGGGTTCCCCCTATAGTTTATGGCCGTCTACAGTGCGGGCTCGCTATATCTCCACCCCAAGGCCCAGGAGGCGTCCAGCCCAGAAGTAGTTAACCAGCAATGTGATCGCAATAAGGCAGGCGAGTGTCCTCCATAGCCGGTTATGCTGCCCGTCCACGGGTATTGCGCCGTGTATGGTCACTCGGCGCTATCACCACACAGTGAGCCCTCCAGCGCTGTATGAATCACCACCCATCATCAGCCCCCCGCAGCCACTGCCAGTGCTTCGTGCTGGGCTAGCACCGTTTCGCAATATATATGGCAGCTGCCACTCTCCTTCGGCAGTCAGAGCCCGGGTTCGTTCGCGACCCGGGTCCGCGCTTGCATTTGCGTGTGGGACCAGTGTTGGTGATTTGCGTCCCCTATGCAAGCGGCCGGACCCGCAATCTTGCTCCGTTCTTCCCCAAATGGTTTCCGGACGTTTCCTCAGAAGCCCCGGCAGCCGCCTGTCGAAGATGTCGCATCCCAAGTCAGATCGCTCCGCACTCGGTCGTCATTACAGGGGGCGGGGGGATGGGCGCCGCGCTCGTCTGTCCCTGGGGCGGTGAGAACCTCTCGTGTCACCTGCCCAGCGCTGGAAAGTCCTTTCGTTAAGCCCCCGCCTCACTTGCCTCAGTGAGCAGTCTCTGGCATTCCGCCTCCGTTCGGGTCTTTCCCCAATCAGATGGTATTCCCCTCAGCTCCCTGGTGCCGCCATCTTCCTTTGTGTCGGCCCGGCTCCTTCGGATTCTGGAATCAGTCCTCAGCGCAGCGCTCGGTCTCCAGCAGGCCCCCAGCCTCTCACCTCCGCTCCTGCTGTGCTTCGTGCGGTGAAACCGCGCCTTAGGGAGCACCGATTGTGTGAATTTCAGGATCAATAGCGGGATCCGGCGCGGAGCTGTTCGCTTACGCTGCCATCCCGGTCGGCGTCCAAGCCACCGCGAACACCCTTCCTGATGTCAAAATTATTTGTTGTGCTCAGATCTTGGGAGTATCTCACATTTGCTCTAGTATTGCTATGCAAATCAGCCAGAAAATGGACAATTCCACTATCTACACCCTTCACCCTCATGGACTGCCAAAGCCTTCCCCTGTTTACACAGTCGAAGGCTGAGGACAAGTCCATGAAGGCGAGGTGGATGGTGCCCCTTTGAGCCACAGTGTACTTGCTTAGTATTAAAACAAGCATTGGAAATGCAATAGGTCTCGCAATAGAATAGTTAGACATTTTTCTTTTTGCAAATGGAAGAGTGGCGTTGCGTGGATGAGTGGCGTTTCTGTGGATGAGTGGCGTTGCGTGGATGAGTGGCGTGTGTGAGTGGCGTTGCGTGTGTGAGTGGCGTTGCGTGTGTGAGTGGCGTTGCGTGTGTGAGTGGCGTTGCGTATGTGAGTGGCGTAGCGTGTGTGAGTGGCGTTGCGTGTGTGAGTGGCGTTGCGTGTGTGAAGGATTGGTAGTGCGGGCACTGCTGCTTGGGGTATCTGCGAGATTTGTGTAAGTGAATGGAGAGGGGGGAGAGAGTTGTAAGAGAGAGTGAAAGAGGCAGAATCGTTGAGAGGAAAAGAAAGTGCGAATCTGTAAGCTGAGAGATGTGGCATAACAGAAGGATTGGTAGTGCGGGCACTGCTGCTTGGGGTATCTGCGAGATTTGTGTAAGTAAATGGAGAGGGGGGAGAGAGTTGGAAGAGAGAGTGAAAGAGGCAGAAACGTTGAGAGGAAAAGAAAGTGCGAATCTGTAAGCTGAGAGATGTGGCATAACAGAAGGATTGGTAGTGCGGGCACTGCTGCTTGGGGTATCTGCGAGATTTGTGTAAGTAAATGGAGAGGGGGGAGGGGCACGGAGCTCATCAAAGCAGTAATTACAGCAGTGCGGGAGGGGGGGGGGTCTGAAGAGCGGGGGGGGGGTCCGGGGAGTTGAGGAGGGGTGAGGGAGCCAGGGAATTGAGGGAAAGAGTGAGTGTACTGTATACACTGAAATAGAGCACACTGCTTCCCCTCGCAGCGCTATACTTAGGAGCAGACAGAGCATGAAACGGGGAGGAACTTTAAAGCAACGAAAGATGGGTTGAGATAAGGAAAGACTGCAGAAGGAACAACCGAGACAATAAGAGAATAATGAATTCTGTATATGGAGAGAGCGGACAAGAAAAAGAACAGAAGTAGAGAACGGGTAATAGGAGCAAATATGGGCGGACAATGCAGGAAACAGTGAAAAGAGAGGAGGGTGGATGAGAAGAAAGAATAAAAGATGGAGGAGAGGAAAAAAGGTCGGCAAAGACAGAGATAAAACAGAACATAGAAAGAACGAACCTGGGAGGTCTGTGGATGGTGATTGCTGGTGATTGCTGGGAGGTCTGTGGATGGTGATGGCTGGGAGGGTCTGTGGATGGTGATGGCTGGGAGGGTCTGTGGATGGTGATGGCTGGGAGGGTCTGTGGATGGTGATGGCTGGGAGGGTCTGTGGATGGTGATTGCTGGGAGGGTCTGTGGATGGTGATGGCTGGGCGGTCTGTGGATGGTGATGGCTGGGCGGTCTGTGGATGGTGATGGCTGGGAGGGTCTGTGGATGGTGATGGCTGGGAGGGTCTGTGGATGGTGATGGCTGGAAGGGTCTGTGGATGGTGATGGCTGGGAGGGTCTGTGGATGGTGATGGCTGGGGAGGTCTGTGGATGGTGATTGCTGGGAGGTCTGTGGATGCTGATACAGGAGCCCCCCGCTGTGGGGTGGTGCAGCTCGTCTGACTCCAGCTGCGTGCACTCTCCCCTGTCCCTGCCCTTGAGTCTGTGCTGCAGCCTCGGCTCCTGTCTGTCTCACCGAGGGGTGTTAACGAGAGCCGGAGGCGGCTCTCGCTGTGTGTTCTGGAGGGGCACGGAGCTCATCAAAGCAGTAATTACAGCAGTGCGGGAGGGGGGGGTCTGAAGAGCGGGGGGGTGGGGGGGGGGTCCGGGGAGTTGAGGAGGGGTGAGGGAGCCAGGGCATTGAGGGAAAGAGTGAGTGTACTGTATACACTGAAATAGAGCACACTGCTTCCCCTCGCGGCGCTATACTTAGGAGCAGACAGAGCATGAAACGGGGAGGAACTTTAAAGCAACGAAAGATGGGTTGAGATAAGGAAAGACTGCAGAAGGAACAACCGAGACAATAAGAGAATAATGAATTCTGTATATGGAGAGAGCGGACAAGAAAAAGAACAGAAGTAGAGAACGGGTAATAGGAGCAAATATGGGCGGACAATGCAGGAAACAGTGAAAAGAGAGGAGGGTGGATGAGAAGAAAGAATAAAAGATGGAGGAGAGGAAAAAAGGTCGGCAAAGACAGAGATAAAACAGAACATAGAAAGAACGCACGAAAAACAAGCAGCAATATCGAGAGGTGGTGGGGGCAGGGTTAAGGGTAGGGAGAGAAGGCACAGGCTGGACAGGAGAAGTATGGAGAGTGGTGCAGGCGGGGGGCGTGGAGCAAAGCCTTTGAAGAGCGTTTGGCTGCCAGGGGGGCGGAGAAGCAGATTGCCTTCAAGGCAGGAGGCAGGCAGAAGGCTCGGCCAAAGCTATTAAGCTGTTCTTCGGCAGTTTTACAAAGGCAGGAAGCGCCCCAGTTAATTGGAAAGCTGACTGGGGGTAAGGTCTAGCGCAAAAAAGGAGTGCCGGTAGCTCCATCAGAAACCACCGGCTCAAATTAGGCACTGGTCTAATGAATCAATGTACTTTTGTACCTGCAAATGCGTTTACTTTGAGACAATATGTGACTTGTTGGACATAATTGAGCTTCCTGAGGTGGCATAAGAGACTCGCTTACTGGCGCTGGGTTGGGTGTGTGGACACTCGTGCTTTGCTCAGCTGTGAGATCCATTTACACACCCGAGTAAGAGACCCAGTGAGCTCGTCGGCCTCCTGCAGAATGGGGACAAACATCTCATTAGGCACATGGGGCTGAGTGACTTCTGTTTACCATTAAGGAGTCTGCTGGTGCTTCACAAAAAGGGCACGAGTTAAGCTAGCCCAAACTTTGCCAACAATTGGCTAAGAGCACCGATTCCATTAAAAACAACAACATAGACACAAATCATAGTGGCGTTTAAATAAAACATTTGCAGAAAAAAGTGTGACATTTCCAAATTGGAACCTAATCGAAGGCACGAACCCCAGGCGCTTGACAGGCAAAGCCCCGAGCCTGCGCTTGGCGTGTTGGCAGTACAGAAATGAGAGCAGAGCAGAGAATCATGCGGATGTGGAGCTGGGTAAAGCTGAATGGTAAAAACACTACAGAGAGGTGGGGAAAGAACAAAGGACTGGAGGAACACGGGGAAAAGGAAAACAAAACCACAGGGCAAAGGCAGGAGGAGGCAGTACCCGCTCAGAGCATGAGAGTCTGCAATATATATTTATGAGTGAAGATCAGGAGACGGAGGGCATTGCTGTGGGGAGGGGGTGTAGGAGAAATGCACAAGGCGGGCAGGGGAGGGGGCGGAGCGGGGAGAGCGGCATGTGGGTGTTAAGAAGCCGGGCCTTTGAAGTGAAGCTAAGCTTCACTTCAAAAGGTGTCGGAGGAATGCGGCTGACGGCGATTGCGGCTGTGCACGCGCTTTTAAGCTCAATGCACATGCGCATTGAGCTTAAAAGTCACGGGCACTGCAAGGAATCGCCACGATTCCTTGCTTCTTAGTTAAAAGTTGTTTAAGCCGCAAGAGGCTCGCAAGCTCGATGCGCATGCGCATCGACAGGCGAGACCTAAAAAGGTTAAGACACTGCGTCACTGTTGATCGACCACTGCAAAACCCATACTGCGTGATGGACATGATATTATTTTCCAACGCCCAATCAGAAAGTCTCTGCAGTACGATTCTTCCTATGATTTTAACCATGGAGTCTATTAAAGAAATAGGCCTATAACAATTTGGGCTGCTTTTGTCTCCTTTCTTAAAGACCGGGACAATCGTAGAGACCCCCCATGATTGTGGACAACCATATTTTGCTGCAGCGTTAAAAACGGACTCTAAAATAGGTGCCCAGAAACTTGGCTCAGATTTAAATAGGTCAGGAGGAATCCCATCGGGACCAGGAGCTTTCCCAGCTGTTAGTCCCTCAATACCCTCGATAACCTCCTCCCTAGAAAAACTAATCATCTGACCATTGACACTCGGGTGGTGAATGGGCCTTTCATCCACCAAAGCTACAATATAATTGCTTAAAGTGTAGTTCCCACTCCTCCTTCGAAATATAGCATTCCAGGCCTTCACCCGGTACCCGGACCAGGAAAGGTTTCTTCATTACCGCCCAGAATCTGGAGCTACACCGCAAAGTAGAAGGGTCAAGAATCTCTCTCCATGCCTCCTCTCTTAGGAATTCCTTGTGTTTGGTAATGGTGAATTTATAATATTTACGACACAGTTGAACTGTCTCCTTTATTCTCGGTTTAGCTGCTAGTGCCAACCTTAAATTTCTGTCTGCTTTAGAGCAATCTCGATTAAACCACTTTGGTCCCACAGATTCAAAATTCTTTGCTGGGACCGACAATAGCTGTGTCACCTTAGCCGACAAGCTTTGGAAGGCTTCAAGAACCTTCCTCGGTTGTGGGCCTTCTTGTGTACAGACCAGGATTTCATCAGCGCAGATGGTTTTAATATCTTTATACAACAAATCTGGGGTAACTTTAGTCCATCTAAGACGACGTCTCCCATCAGTTGTGCTTACCCTACCTGAAATGAGATTTGGGCCTGCATTAGCTATCCAGGGACCCCTCAAGTGAACAGTGAGTGGGTTATGATCACTGAATTCACTATGTTCAATGGCAAAGGAATCCACAAAGGACTGCATTGGGGATGTTATTAATACATAATCAATAAAAGTTCCCCTACCATGCCCCTTGAAAGATGGAATCTCAAAGCACTTTGTAGGGTCCGTCAATGCCATGGTCGGTGATAGATCTAAGTCATTAAGTAGGTCATTGAAAAGTTCCCCCTCTGTCGTATGTTCCAAATGCATACCCTCTAAGCGCGGACAATGCAAATCCGAGATACTTTTCAGAAGAAGATCCCCACAGGGGTGAACATTAAAATCACCCATTATCATAAGATTATGGATATAATCCCTCATTGAATTTCTAATAAAAACATTCAGTGCGGATATCTCACTGTTAACTGAGCATGAGTTGACAGCATTATAAAAATTGACCATACCAGACATACAGATTTCTCCCATTAAAATTAGACCAATACTACCAGAATTGCTTGTTATGGCTCTGCGAATTTTACACGATAACGCAACAGAGATGAACGTAACCGTTCCCCCCCCTTTGGTCTTCCCCTAGTTGTTGCTATTGCAGGAACATAAAATGCTTTGTAACCTTCCAGAAAGAGGTTACATTCAACTGACCAAGTCACCTGCAAACAGATAACCAGAAACTGCTTGATGTACCTAATCCAATTGCAGTCCTCCATTTTAGCACTCAATCCAGCAATGTTCCAAGAAATTACATTGTTTCCATTCAGTTTTGCCCGTGTGCTTTCCTCATGTCCCATTTCATCCAATGTCTCTGTTACTTGTCCATCAGATTCCTCACGTCAATCGCACGCCTCCAGGCCTGAGATTAAATCAAATCTATTCTGCGTTACAACATTGAACCCATTCATGCCATGACTATCACCATTGTACCGATATGCTGCTTCAGGAACCGGAGGCTGAATAGAGCTAAATGAAACAGTTTCCCCGCGATTAGGAGGGGCTTTAATTAGATGGGTATAAAAGTAACCAAGGGGACGTACACACACACACTGTTCGCATTGTAAACTAAAGAGGCTGCTCTTAATAAAACTGTAGCCACGTGTTGGGGATGTTTGAAATTAACTATAATCCCACTAGATGTTTTTGTAGACAGGCCAATCCAGTTAACCCTTCGAGTTGACAAAATTTGATCAGAGTATGCAATTGGGAAGCCACATTTATTGTTCAACCATGATACCATTTTATTTTTTAATGAATCATGGGATTCCTCATATGGCTGAGCTGAGTGAAAATCAATGGGCGGAACATTTGTTAAAACAGCCACATAAGATGCACAATCAGGAGGAAGGTTAAGGTAGCGACTTTTCTTTACTTGTCTAATATCCGGGTTACCCTCAGGAACTACTATAGCCTGATTATTCTGACCGGTTGTAGATGTAGAACCAGATGGTGCGGATTCAATTACAGCTATTTTCTGACTATTCTGCTGTGAAGGCATTCTACAAGTACCCTGCCCATCTCTATTATGACCCTTGTCCACAGCCTTAGGTTTTACGGCTCAGGTAGGAGATAGGTGTGTTGTTATCAGTACACCTAATCTATTAACTTCTAGGGCCACACTATCCAATTTGGCTGTCAGGGGTTTCATTAACTCTTCAATCTTTGCCTCTAATTTTTCCTCAAGGGTACTGATCAATAAGGCAAATTGCTCCAGATTAATATTTATAGCAGCTACATTATTCCCTACATGTGAATCAGATCCACTAGCATGGCTGTTTGGCACCGGTTGCGCTATTTCTACTCTTTTCTTTCCATGCTTCCCCCCGCGTTTAGTCAGTGGCTTTCTACATGATCTCACTGGTCTAGGAGAAGGGGAAGGCAAAGGCTGCTCAGTTACCTCAGTAGATATGTAGGATACATTTTCCTGGAAGTCAAGATGAACCTGTGCTTCAACCGCTATAACAGACCTATTGCTCACTTCAGGTATATCAGCTATGGCTGAGTCTACAGCTAGGGGCGACATATCATCATCTGGCACCCGGTTACTCCCACTACCTAATGAGGCCCTACGTTCGCTATTGATTTGAGTTACCTTTTTTACCAGATAATTATCCCTAGTACCTAGCCCAAATGCAGTCCTATCTTTGTTTGCTTTAGACATCGTCCAAATGTAGGACAAGGCAACAGGCTTCAAATGCACTCTAGCCGTTAACAAATGAAATATAATAAAAGTCTCACTTGGGAGAGCAAATCCTTGAGTGCAGGCCAAAGTCCGTGGCCCAGCCCGGCCTCCTCTGGCCTCTGAGGGCCTAAGAGGCCCCCCCTTTTCCCGGGCTTAGCCCGGCGCCACCCGCGCGCGTCCCACGGGGCGGGAGGCGTTCGGTAGTCTTATGGCACCTCCGGGCATGTGGTGGAGCGTCACGTCCTCCCCAGGGCAGCTGGGTGCTGTAGTCCACTTGCCGGGACTACAGCGGGCGGTGAGGAGCGAGCGGCTGCAATCGCCTGGTGCCGTTTCCCTCATGGCGGCGTCAGGCTCCAAAAAGTGTCCCCAACGAGCGCTCGGCGCTCGGTAGTCTTATGGCGCCTCCGGGCGCGTGGTGGAGCGTCACGTCCTCCCCAGGGCAGCTGGATGCTGTAGTCCGCTGGCCGGGACTACAGCGGGCGGTGGGCGGTGAGGAGCGAGCGGCTGCAATCGCCTGGTGCCGTTTCCCTCACGGCGGCGTCAGGCTCCAAAAAGTGTCCCCAACGAGCGCTCGGTAGTCTTATGGTGCCTCCGGGCGCGTGGTGGAGCGTCACGTCCTCCCCAGGGCAGCTGGGTGCTGTAGTCCGCTGGCCGGGACTACGGGCGGTGAGGAGCGAGCGGCTGCAATCGCCTGGTGCCGTCTCCCTCACGGCGTGCAGATATTTTTCCTTCTTTGCTCTAGTGAAGCCTGCACTGAAATATGGTTGGGGGGAGCATCTGGAGTAACTCGGTATCACAAACCAGCCATGTGCCCTCTCTTTTAATGTGGCTTTGTCTTCCACAAGGGACATCATTTTTACTGTTTCAATTACCAGTTCTTTAAAACTCTTGTGGGACCCAGCTGTCTCCCAAGGGTCCTGTAAAGGTAAACAGTCCACTGAAGTTTGTAAATAGGTCATGGCCGCACTGTTTTTTTTAATTCAGCTCATTCCATAGGTACGCATTCAAAGTCCCTGAATCAACTCCTTTTATTTTGTGCCAGCATTTAACGTAAGCAGACTTAAGTGCTACTTGTTGCTTTTGTAAACCAAACTTTAATCTTATTTGTGCAGGCGAGGTATACTGCGGGTGGTTACATATTATTCTCATTGTCCTGGACACCGTGCTGTCCAAAATGCCTGCATCTCTTCCTTTTAGGCACTCGCTTCCGTAGGTGATAGTGGGAAGGAGCCTCGCTCGAATCCCCTGTAGTAAAGGAGCGAGGCTTTGGCCGGTTATTTTATGTTTGATGTTTTTTTAATGCAACAGCCAACGCAGCCCTCTTCCTGCTAGGGCTGATTTTTTGTTGGAAGAACATGCATTTACTGTCCAATATAAGTCCAGTATAATGCCCAGGTACTTAAATTCTTCAACAGTATCGAGTCGGAGTCCCCCCAGTTCCCGGAGGTGCCAGTGTGCTGTCTTTTTCTGGTTTTATTACCACTTTGGATTTGTCAAAATGTATACTTATTCCATTCTTGGCAGAGAAGTTGTTTGAGATGTTTATCAAATGCTGCAGGCCAATCGGAGCACGCCTGATTAGTACGAGATCATTGGCATAAAGTAAGTTCAAGAGGGTAAACCTCCCAAATTCGGGATGTGGTGGTTGCAGTTGTCTAGTTCAGGCGAGAGATCTGACAAGAATAGATTAAACAGGGTCGGGGCCAAGACGCAACCTTGCTTCAGCCACTTGGTAGTTGGTATTCTCCTGGCTAAGCAATCGCCGACGCCCAGCTTTATTTGTACCCATGTGTCAGTCTGGAGTAAAATCAATTGGGACAGGAGACTTGGAGATATTTTCATTTTAAATAGTTTAGCCCAGAATTTTTTCCAGTTGATTTATCGAAGGTGGATGTAAAATCTATGAAGCAAACAAAAAGCAGTTTATTGATGTTTTTGGCGGCATCAATAAGAAGCGATAACGCAAGTATGTTTGTTGTTGTCCCAATGAGTTTTTGAAATCCTGTTTGATTGATGGGGATTAATGCCTTTTCGGATGCCCAGTCTATGAGTTCTTCCAGTAGGAAGCCTGCATAGTATTTGTCGTCATTATCTATTATTGCAACAAGCCTATAATTTTTTGCTTCATTTTTGATGCCTTTCTTATGAATTAGGGAAATGATCCCTACTAAGAGTCTGGTATTCTTTCTACTTCCAAAATATGTCTAAAGAGTGGTAACAATGCTGCCGCCCAAAAACCCAGGTCTTGCTTATATAAAATTGGTGGGATACCATTGGGGCCCGGCACACCTTCTGCTCTGCCTTTCGCGATTCTGTTCACAATTCGTTTGGTCGAGAAGGAATAGTTAATCTGCTCAGCTTGCTTTAGTTGACTTGGCCGGTATCTTTTGCTCCCCTGTGCCTCGTGTATCATGATGTCTTGTTCGATGTTGAAACGATGCCAGAGATAGTTATCCCAGGCTTCTTCGGTCAGGTGTGAAATGATTCCCGGGGCCCTTGGGTTCTGTAAGCTGTTTACTGTGTGCCAAAACTTGGGGCTGTTGTTGGCTTTCGCATCATGTAGAAGTTTGGCCCATGCCGTATCTGTATTTTCCTGTTTTGCTTGCCAAATGAGTTTCTTCTTGCTGATTATTAGCAGCCTTAATTCCTTTTGAGTGTTATCATCTGGACCCATTTGACAAAGGCTACGTATTGTTCTGTTAATTTCTCTCTTTATTGCCCTTAGTTGGGTAATTTTTGTTGCTGAGAGTTGGTTTCTTTGCATGCTAAATAGCATGATAAGTGTTGTCTGTTGGACGTTTACTCCTGATATCGCGTTTGTCGCCTCTTCTTTCGTGTGAGCTGCCCACGACTGTTAGTGAATTTAGCCCAGCAAATTAAGATGTTTATGGTTCGACGACTTATTTTCCTTCCACAGGGTTTTTACCTCAGCCAGGAATTTTTCCAGATTGCGTGTTTTGCATTTAATTATTTTGCAATTGGCTATATACACTGTGCATGGGCCCCCTACTGGCTGGGTAGGGGCTGTCCCGTATGCGTACAATGTAAGCTTTTGTGGTAAGTGGTCGCTGTAATCTGATGTTCCTATGCAGAAGTCTGCGATCTTGTTGAACAATGGTAATGAAGTAAAGGTGTTATCTATTGTTGTATTTGTCGAAGTGTTGTGAAAAGTTGCCGCAGGTGGGCAATCTTGTATTGTATTGTTTCGGTCACTTGTAAGGCGCGCTGTCGCCCAAAAGGTATCCTGGCGCTATTGAACATGTGCTCAGGTCAGCCATGGATGGACAAAATGGCCCTGAGTAGACTGATCGAAGCGAGACAATACATTTCATTCTCTCGGAAAGAGCCAGGTTTTAACTCTTTTCCTAAATGGCATCAGATCCTCTAACTGTCTGATATTGGTGGAAAGCGTATTCCAGAGCTTTGCTGCAGCAATGCTAAAAGCTCTTCCACCTGTAGTTGTCTTTCTGAATTTGGGCACCTCGACCAAATTGGCTGAGGATGAAAGTAAACTCCGGGTGGAGAAATACCATGCAAATTTGTACTGCATGGGTTTGAGTCCAAAACCATGCAGAGCTTTGAACACAAGGCAGAGAGATTTAAACTTTATCCTTTCTGACACTGGAAGCTAGTGTAGCTCTGCCAGTGCAAGTCAAGTCAAGTCAAGTAAAAATTTGTATAGCGCACTACTCACCCAGAGGGTCTCATGGCGCTTGGGGGAGAGGGGTTCGCTACTTATCAAACAGCCAAGTTTTGAGTTGTTTTCTGAAGGAGAGGTGGTTCTGTGTGAGACGGCGTTCTCAGTACTTATCTGATGAATGCAGTGGCAGCGGGAGGAGCGACCGGCTCTGACCAGGTCGAGTCACCTGTGAGGCGGATGAATATCTTGGTCTTGCTACAGCCAGTTTGGCCGCCGTTGTTTGGACCCTTTGCAGTTTTTCAATTAGGTACTTAGGAGACTCGAGCAGCACTGTGTTACAGCAGTCAAGTCTACTCAAGATAACGCTTCTAACTACCAGTGCTCTGGCCTGTGATGGTAACATTGGTAGGATCTTTCGGAGCGCCTTGATGAGAGCAAAGCAACATCCAGCTGTTTTGTTAATCTGGGTTTCAAGGCTCAATTTATCATCGAATATCCTGGTGCGGAATACCCCATGCCAAAAGTTGTTCTTCCACAGATTGGTCCCTGTCCAGAGGCCCTGAGACAATGAGGTTCGGGGTTGCCCCTTCTGTGAGTAGCCTCGTCAGCACAGCTACCAGGAGTTTCGCACCAGCTTTTAACACGTGGGTGAAGATAAATATTTACGAGTATTAATTGTTGGTAATTGTCTAATTGTTTGTTCTGTTCATTTTGCCTGCTGGCCAAGGGTTTCAAGTATTGGTCTCTGTTTCCAAGACAGAGATGCTGCCTGCTCCTTTAAGCACCAATTGGATTTTCCCTAAGTTGTTCATATTTCTGGGCCTGCTGTCTTCCTGCTGTTGTCGGTTTCGGAGCACAGGCTCTGGATAACCGATTTTTGATAAAGTTTTAATCGGATCCCCCAGGCATTTAATTGGCTTTGCTTCTTCATTATTTTGTCAGCTATTTTCTATGTGGCCCAGGTTGTCTTTGTTATTTCTTGCTCTGACAGATGCTTAAGATCTTCAAATTCTATGAACTCCAGATCGCGTGAGTCTATCTCAGCCAGGTTGCTGATGGAAGTAAGTATTCAAAGGATATTTCCTCTGTTCAGGATGTCTCCCTTGCCTTTTGATTTATACTCTGGGATGAACAGGATTATCTTAGATTCCTCATGGCGATAACTGCTATGATTAGTTCCTGTGACTAGCACTTTGTGATTCCGAGGATTTGTCAACGCTGTGGTTAAGTGTCCTTCAATCCTTACTGTGTTTCATGTGCCAGCTGTGATTCTGTTTTTGGCCTCTTCTCTTCAGTTGATGGCATGGTTGTCCTCGCAGTCGTTTATGTTTGACCTTTCTGTGTGATCAGCACTCATGTGGCTCAGATGGCAGGGAGGAGTCTGCATAGTCTGCAAGATTATCGATGCCCTGCTTACCCTCTGCGCTATTTGGTCTCCTGTTGTGGACTTTGTCTCTGCATGAAAGTATGACATTATGGTTGTGTATTTGTACCTCCCTTTTCTCCTCTGTTTCCGGCGATGTTTCGTCTCTTGCCTGTTTTTGACAGCTGCTTTATCGCATTGAAGCTGCCCTTTAGACTCGTGGCGATTACTGGCTAATTGTTCAATTTCTTGTTGTTGCAAGTTGCGGTAGGCTCTGAATGATCGAGTCTGGAGCCTGTGATTTCCTCGGGGGTAGTTTGTTCCCCGGTTGCCTGTTGTTTTTCTGCGCTAGTGGGTCCCGTTTCTCCCTGACCACAGCCTGTGCTTTTCTCAAGGATGGATTGGTCCAGGGTCCCTTTTTTCCTGTGGAGCATGACGACCACAGCACCAAGACCGCCCTACTCACCGCCACAGACAACATCAGCAACCTCCTGGACCAAGGCCACTCCACGGCCCTCATCCTACTTGACCTATCAGCGGCTTTCGACGTTGTATCCCACCACACACTAATCACCAGACTACACGATGCCGACATACAAGGAACTTATTTACAACAAGGGGTGGTGAGGGACAGAGTCTCTGAATTAAGCAGAATACTCTCACCCAGTCAAAAGATCAGGGCTAGATCCAACACCGTTTTTTAACTCATTGCACCATCCCAGTTTCAGAACCTGGCTGTATGCAAATTAGTCTGTTCCTGTCCCAGTGCATGATGGGAACAGGGCAAACCAAACTACAAAAGCCAATTCTTACACTGGGAAGGAAACAAGCTTCCGGGGACCGGTTTCTGGCATTACAGCCGTCTTCGGCCCGGCTTGCTTGAATCCTGATGGTGCAATGAGTAAGGGACTCATGTCTGAGTATACCCTTCCACGCTTAGGGTGGACAAAAATATTTACAACAAGGGGTGGTGAGGGACAGAGTCTCTGAATTAAGCAGAATACTCTCACCCAGTCAAAAGATCAGGGCTAGATCCAACACCGTTTTTTAACTCATTGCACCATCCCAGTTTCAGAACCTGGCTGTATGCAAATTAGTCTGTTCCTGTTCCAGTGCATGATGGGAACAGGGCAAACCAAACTACAAAAGCCAATTCTTACACTGGGAAGGAAACAAGCTTCCGGGGACCGGTTTCTGGCATTACAGCCGTCTTCGGCCCGGCTTGCTTGAATCCTGATGGTGCAATGAGTAAGGGACTCATGTCTGAGTATACCCTTCCACGCTTAGGGTGGACAAAAATATTTACAACAAGGGGTGGTGAGGGACAGAGTCTCTGAATTAAGCAGAATACTCTCACCCAGTCAAAAGATCAGGGCTAGATCCAACACCGTTTTTTAACTCATTGCACCATCCCAGTTTCAGAACCTGGCTGTATGCAAATTAGTCTGTTCCTGTCCCAGTGCATGATGGGAACAGGGCAAACCACACTACAAAAGCCAATTCTTACACTGGGAAGGAAACAAGCTTCCGGGGACCGGTTTCTGGCATTACAGCCGTCTTCGGCCCGGCTTGCTTGAATCCTGATGGTGCAATGAGTAAGGGACTCATGTCTGAGTATACCCTTCCACGCTTAGGGTGGACAAAAATATTTACAACAAGGGGTGGTGAGGGACAGAGTCTCTGAATTAAGCAGAATACTCTCACCCAGTCAAAAGATCAGGGCTAGATCCAACACCGTTTTTTAACTCATTGCACCATCCCAGTTTCAGAACCTGGCTGTATGCAAATTAGTCTGTTCCTGTCCCAGTGCATGATGGGAACAGGGCAAACCAAACTACCAAGCCAATTCTTGTACTGGGAACCATCCCTTGTTGTAAATAATTTTGTCCACCCTAAGCGTGGAAGGGTATACTCAGATGTGAGTCCCTTGCTCATTGCACCATCAGGATTCAAGCAAGCCGGGCCGAAGACGGCTGAAATGCCAGAAACCGGTCCCCGGAAGCTTGTTTCCTTCCCAGTGTAAGAATTGGCTTTTGTAGTCTGGTCTGCCCTGTTCCCATGATGCACTGGGCCAGGGACAGACTAATTTGCATACAGCCAGGTTCTGAAACTGGGATGGTGCAATGAGCAAAAAAACGGTGTTGGATCTAGCCCTGATCCCTTGACTGGGTGAGAGTACTCTGCTTAATTCAGAGACTCTGTCCATCACCATCCCTTGTTGTAAATAAAGACATACAAGGAACAGCCCTGGACTCGATCCAATCATTCCTCACTGGAAGAAACCAAAGGATTAGACTGCCACCCTTCCTCTTTGACCCTACAAATATCACCTGCGGAGTCCCACAGGGGTCATCACTGAGCCCGACCCTCTTCAACATCTACATGACCCCCATCGCAGATATCGTCCGACAACACGGCCTCAACATTGTATCCTACACCGATGACACCCAGCTCATCCTCTTCCTCAACAAAGACCACACCACCGCCGAACTCAACTTCCAGAAAGGAATGCAAGACGTCACAGTCTGGATGACCAACAGCTGCCTAAAGCTCAAAGTCGAGAAGACAGAAGTCCTCGTCCTTGGAACCACCCCCACAGCATGGGACAACACCTGGTGGCCGACTGCCCTCGGAAGCCCACCTACCACCTAACCTTGGCTTGTACTCAACTCTTCACTCACCATGAAGCAACAAGTCAACGCCGTCACCTCCAGCTGCTTCAACACCCTCCGCATCCTCCGAAAAACCTTCAAATGGATCCCCCTGAGTCAAGGAAGACATTCACCCATGCACTCATCACCAGCAGACTCGACTACGGAAATAAGCTCTACGCTGGCATCTTCAAGTCCCAACTCCACAAACTCCATGCAATACAAAACACTGCCTCTAGACTCGTCCTCGGCATCCCCCGGCACGAACACATCAGCCAACACCTACGAAGACTCGACTGGCTCCCCATGGAGCAAAGAGTCACATTCAAAATCCTCACTCCCACCTACAAATGCCTACACAACAACGGACCCAAATACCCTAATGACAGAATCAACTTCCGCGTACCCAAAAAAACCCTCCAATCCGCCAACATCGCACTACCCGAAACCCTTGGCATCCACAGAGCCAGAGCAGGCAGAAAAGCCTTCTCTCACATCGCAGGCAAGACCGTTAACAAGCTACCGGTAGACATCAGACGCACCCTTTCCCTGAACACCTTCAGAAAGAGCCTCACGACCTGGCTATTCGGCTAAAACAGATCTGCCCTCCCGCCCCTCAGCACCTTGAGACCCTCGCGGGTAAATAGTGCGCTTACAATCCCCCTGATTGACTGATTGATGGGTCAAGAGGTTCTTGCTCTGGGTACCGCTGCGTCGTTGTTACTGAGCTGCTAGGGTTTAATCTTTCGGTGTTTTTATCTTGACTGGTGGGGTTTCCCGTTCTTGCAGTGTTTCTCGTCTTTTCTAAGTCGCCAAGGAGCTCCCACATTAGCGATGGTAGTGTTGAGAGTTTGACGATAATAGCAAAGCAAGTGCAACTTGGTTTGATTATTTGAGTTCCAGCTTTGGCTCTTTTAATAAAGTTGCTAATCTCAGTCAGTTTGCTATCAATATTTGAGATGTGTATCGTCAGGAAATTAAGATGGGATAGTTGAATATCCATTTTATCTGAGTGGTACAGCATAGCCTTTATTGAAAGCTGCACAGTATTTAGGAGGGATGACCATAAATTATTTGCTTCGGTTGGAGTGTCCTTAGTTTCCATATCTCGTGAGTTGTGTTGCCTTTATCGTGGGGTGACTCAGGTGAGTATAAGGCTAAAACTTTTCCAACTCTTCTGTTGTAAGGTAAGAATTGTTGCTTGTTTCAACTTTGATATTTTCTGCTTGTTCAGTGTCTATCATCTCTGTGCCGCAGACTGTATCATCATGTACATTTACTAGCTGCAATTCAGTTTGGTACAGGTCTGGAACCCTGGTGTTGTTTGCTGCCTTTTCTTCTTTCCAACCCTCTTGTTGTTTCTCTTTGGTGTTGTTTCGTGCTTGGGCTGGAAGGTCAGCGCTCGTGGGCAGGCGGTGTCCTTCTTCGTTACCTGTTGGTTGATTATTCAAAGCGTTATCTGAGCTGCTTGTATATTGCATACTGAGTTTTGGTTCCTGGGGCAGATAAGGCTTTGAGAGCAAGTTAGAGGGAATAGAGATTTTTGGCTTGAGCGGTGTCCTTGGGTCCTCTTGCACTAAGGAGATGTGGCGCCTTCTTTATCCGTAATTGTAAGCAAATCCCTAGGCAGTCATACGGTTATATTAATTTAACAACTCATCAAACCAACAAACAACAACATGATATTCAGAACTCAATGTGGATACTGTACAACTATATTAAAACATATCAAAATTGTATTCAACTTGTTTTTAAACAAACATTAATTAATTCTTAAATATAATACAGCATGATTTCAATGTGTCCAAAAAATAGCAAAATTCACAAAAAACAAAAAAAACTTAGGAAAGGGTAGGATATCCTACCCTTTGTTAAATTATTATAACCATATGACTGCCTAGGGATTTGCTTACAATTATATTATATGATTTCAGTCCGCTGTTTGTTTGAGACCGCCGTAGAGGCGGGTGCAGAGGCTGCAGCACAGTGTGGTGCGGTTCCCAAACTGGCGGCCCTTGGTTGTCTTGCCGCCGTCTTACCGCCGCATGTCGTGCCGTGTAGGGGGAGCAGAGCTGCCGCTAGTCTGACCTCTGCATGCCCCCCCCCAGCCGCATCACAGCCGAATCGAAAGGCCACCCCAGTAGACAACGCAGGCAGGAGCCGCAGGCCGTGTTTGCCAAGAGCTTGTTTGCAGCAGCTGGAGCAGCACAAGTCTCCTCTGCGGCCCCCGGTGCCTCCACAGCTGCAGGAGCCGTGTTAGACACCTCCAGCGCACTTGTGTACCAGTGCAGGGTGTTTGAGCCTTGCCAGCGGCGGCAGGATCTGCATGGGAAACCCGTAGCAGCAGGAGCTTGCTCGCAGGAGCCGTGAGTTCCTTCAGGAGCAGGAGCCGCATGAGACATCCCCAGCGCAAGGCAAGGCACCACACCCACGTAGGAGCCACGAGCCGGCCGGGGTGGGGGCAACAACCCCGCAGCGACAGGAGCCGCGTGTAACATCCTTGCAGCGGCAGCAGCTACAAGATATATACCCGAAGCGGCAGGAGCCATAAGCGGTTCACAAGTGTTCCACAGCAGCAGGAGCCATGCAAGGCAGAAGGGGCAGGCAGGAGCCGCTAGGACCGCCTAGCCATGGTAGCATTCCTGCATCCTTGCGGAGTCTCCACAGAGCCTCCACAGACCTTCACAGCCTACTCACAGTGGTGGGGGCAGCGAAATTCCCCTCGGCAACCACAAGGGTCCTGGTGAGTGCCCAGCTGTGGAGCAGGACCAGCTAGGTTGCACAGCAATTTTATTGAGTAAGATTCAATCCACATTAACCCCTAAGGAGCATCTACCGACCACTTTTAGTACCACTCTCAACGCTAAGTTCACGTCCATGAGAGAGAGGCTTTTTTTAACAAAAACAAATCAAAAAAACACTTGCTGATTAACCAGTGCCAACTAACTGGCTCTCCCTAGCGCTCCCTAATGATTGCTCCAAAAACTGAACTGAACCAAACTAAACTAAACTAAACCAAATCAAATAATCAAACAAACAAAAGCACCAGTTATTGCCTTACATGAACAGATACAGATACTGTTTCATCTCAATCAGAACCAATCAAGGAGATCAACCAACCGTCTGCCCCCTGTGCGGCATAGTTGACTCACGACCCTCTGGGACCATCTGGGAGATACCCCGTGGCATACGAATCACCTCAAGCAGCTCAGTCAGCAGGGACGTGCGAGGGTTATCCCTTACCCCCTTGCCCCCTAACATACCCCAGCGATGAGATCCGGGAAAACCAGGAAAGCTACACCTAACCCTTCAAAAAAAAGACACCAAAAAGAAGGCCCCTAACAAAACAGCAGTAGAGCAATTGTTACTTGAAAACCATGCAAAATCGTCGGACTCACAGCTACAGTCGGGTATTACCATGGATACAGCCATAGTTACAGCTACAGACTCTACTCCCAAGGAAAACCAAACTCGCAAAGACACGCACCTGAGACCTCCAGCCCTCTCAGTACCATCAACAACAAAAAATGTCTTTGAGGGCCTATTTTAGAAGCTCTGTACCCGCTTTGAAGCCAAGATCAACTTCACGCGATATACCTCGACCTCCTGCTTCAACCCCCTCACCTTTACTTTCAGTCCCAGCCCAGCATCAAAGACTGGTTCAGTCCATGCTACATGCATATGCCAGCGACAAAGGCCTCAGCTCATCGCTCCCAGGCCTATTATCAAGAACCGCGACCCCCCAAAAAAAGAAGCATCAGTGACCACTCCATGGGGGTGTGGCTGAGCACGCAATGGTGGCGGACGTGCCTGGGTAGAGCTCCGTAAGAAGCTCCCCTATCACAGGCCATTTCTCCGCCAAATTCATCCGTTTTGGCCTGAAATCGTCAGCGAGGGAGTCTGAAGCACCCAACTCTCGGCTGCCGAAGTTTGAATCTGTTTGCTCCTACCGGACCGCCCCGGCGGTGAGAAGTCCTGGACGCCCCGCCTGCGGATACTTCCGGCCGGCGTGGGGAAACACCTGAGGTCGGGGACCCGACCAGCCTGCTGGGCCCCGCGGCGGTGAACAGTGCCCCAATACTATCGGCGAGACCTCACCACCCCCTGTGCCCATCACGGAGGACAGGGGTGACACCGATGGAGGCGTGATGCGATTGACCCCCCCGCCGACTGCCATGCGAAGAAGTTTGCGTCCGAGGATCCCAAGCTACAACTTGCTACGGCGCTGAGACTACTGGATTTTGCCTGTTGCTTACGACGGGAGAACCTGCGGTGCGCCTCTCTTACCTGGCGGGAGCTGAAACTGATCATTTGCCCTGGACTGCTCCGCTGAATCGGAGGTACGACACCCCCCGTCTGTGGCCACTTCCGGTCGGCGTCAACAGCCACCCGAGACCGGGGACGCGTCCTGTCTGCTGGGCCCAGTGGAGTCGGGACGCGCTGGGGGATCACTTGGCGCCGCGACGCTTTGGCCAGTGCCCTGCTGAATGCCGCGCTCAGCGGTGAGTGACCATTAACTTCCCTACCACGGCAGAGACTTGGGACCGCCTGTGGTTCTGGCTGGGGGAGGCGACGCGGGAAGTGTATTGTGCCTGGCTCCCCTCCGACTGCTGAGCGAGTGGGTTCGGGCCTAGACCTCCGCCCACAGTGGCGACACGGACGGCGACACCACTGGGGGGATGAAGTTGGGACTCTCTCTCAGCCTCGCCCTGCGGCTTGCCCACCTCGGGCGCTGACGCACTGTTGGGGCACTTTATTACACGGGCCCCGCCCTGAGTCCTAGTGCACATTGAAGTCCTACCCTACCAGTGGAACGTGGATGCGCACGGGGCATCGCATCCACTGAACCGTAGTTCGGCAGGGGCAGAGACAGGCCCTGATGCTGTTGTGGCGCTGCTGTGGCGTTTGCCCGTACATACTGCGAACTCCCTCATGACTGCAATACACATGCGTCAGAGTACGGAAGGGGTTATGAGATGCGCGGTGGAAGCTGGCGCATGAGCTAAGAAGCGGGAGAAGAAGTAGTGGAAACCGCTAGCTGATCTCCCTAGTGCGCTGCAGGTACTACCTACTGCGACGGCCGGGTGTGCACCTGGTGGACAGAGCCGCTCCTCTTGACTAGCACCCCCACTGCACTGGATCCCTGTACCAGGCGTCTGCTCGCCGGCTGGCTGCACCGTTGACCCCTCCTTGCACCTGAGACATGGCGCGACCGACTTGGGTTTGATACACCTTCCAGCAGCGGCCGGTCCTACTGTAGGCATATCTGCGACATTTCAGCAGGACGCAGTAGACTCATGCTCCTTTGCAGTTGAACTGCGTCGCCCCCTCGGCAGGCCTTTCTTCGCGGGCTGCACAAGGAGATTCTCCGGAACATACTCTTGACTACTCACTTCAGGGCCCCCCATGTCTGTGGGACCTAAAACGAGAGCTGGAACTGGCGGCGCACAAGTGAAGGGGAAGATGGCGAAACAGGCTGAACTGGACCAAACCGCCTCCAAACTGGACAGGATGCTGGCGGCAATGGAAAGACTGGAAGAGTCGATGCAACTGACCCGCACCTCCTTAGAGATTAAAATTGACAGCGTGGCCATAGATCTGACGCACCTCCGAGCTGACCACAAAAAACTCTCTGAACTGACCACAACCCTGGAGACTACAATGGCAGATCTGTCTCCCAAGATCACTCAGATGGACAAACATGTTCAGGACCTTCTTAACAGGGTGGAGTTCCTGGAAGATCGCGCAAAGGATGCGGAAGGGCGGGCGAGAAGGAACAACATCCGCATAGTGGGCCTGCCGGAGAGGTGGGAACCTAGAGAAGCACCAGAACATGTGGCGCGTTGGCTCAGTAACATTCTCCTGGAAGGTACCCTCTCGCAGCACTTTGTTGTGGAGCTAGCCCACCGAGTGCCGACCCGACCTCCCCCTGAAGGCTCCAACCCGAGGCCCATGCTCATCCGCGTATTGAACTATCGCGATCGTGACGCCATTCTTCGTGAGGTTAGAAAGCTGTCTGAAGTCAGGGTTGATAATGCTACAATTATGTTTTTTCCGGACTACACTGTACAAGTGCAGCGTCAGCGACACTCATTTTTGGCAGTGAAACAGCGACTCCGCCGCCTGGCTCTCAAATACTCCTTGCTGTTCATTGCTCGCCTACGAGTCGTGGCTCAAGACAAGACTCCCTTTTTCAATACCCCGGAAGCGGTCGAGGCTTGGCTCGACTCGGGCATTGACAACGAACCTAGCGAGATGCCCCCGAGGATGCACCGTGACAGAGGAGCCCAACGGCGCAGGAGACCCTCAACGGCGAATTCAACGCGTGCTAAGACAAATGTAGGCCCTACCCCTGAACTTCGGCAAAACAAACAACAAGAGGCCCTCCGCATGGTGGCGGAGATCAGTGGCTCGTTGACAGAGGACCCTGCCCCTGGGCCTAGCCCTGAAGGTCTGGTGAGCGATGTGGAGTACCTTTACGGATTGACGGATTCCCAGGTGTCAGTGGATCTCCCAGATGTTACACCACAGACTGCTGATTTGGTCCACTGAACACGCTTCAGTATAAAAGATCTGCTGTTGGGACGCAAAGAAGTATCTGCGGCGGATGTGCTACTGCCTCCATGGGTCGCTGAAGAGTTACTGGAGGTGTTGCACTAGTGCAACAGAGAGGTTCGGATTTGATCGCTGTGGGCCTGGGTGCCGAACCTAACATTTGTGCACTGTCATGGACGGTCCTGCGGCTGGTGGGTCCCCCCAGAGGTGAGTGCCTACCTGCGCCCCGCCCAGCGCAACTGTCGATCATTTGGCTCCTGGTCTGCTCGACCTAAATGCCCCATGCACCGGGAATTCTTGCTGATGATGGGCTGTATAACAATGACTGCCTGTGGTGGGGAGATTACACCCTCACCCTGATTGCATGAACCCTTTGTACAATTAGTACTAAGAACTCAGTGAACCCCCCCTTGAACTTACGGACTGTTAGTGCTCACTAGAGCATTTGGACGACAGCATGTTTCGCTGTCGACCTTTTGGAATTGTGGTTATGTTTTCCATGTTTATGAGACTGCTGGTCTTTTCCCTCCCCCCTGATGTGTGCTTCCGGGGCGGTGGGACAATGCGGATGATGTACTGTGCAATGTATGGCAATCTGATCTGTTGTGCTCCTGGTTGGGGTGCTGTGAGTGGGTGGTGGGGGCGGGATGGGGGGAAGCGGAATTGCAATGTCTACAGTTACATTTTGCACCTGGAATGTGCGTGGTATGCATACCCCCTCACGCCGTTAACAGGTATACTCATATCTCAAGCGACACCAGGTACAGGTAGCGCTATTGCAAGAGACAAACTTGACAGACCCGGAGGTACACACACTGCGCCGCCGGTGGAGGGGGCAACTGTATGCCACAGGTTTCTCAGCATATGCGTGCGGATCTTTGATATGGATTCGACCAGGGGTCCCCTTTGCTCTCCCTCAAAGTAAAATAGATACTGAGGGCAGATATGTGATGCTGCAGGGTAGACTAGATGGGCAGCAGGTAGTCATAGCCTCTGTTTATGCTCCAAACACTGATCAAGGGCGTTTCCTTACACGATTATCGGCAGCGATAGCGCCATGGCCGGGCGTGCCACTCTTGCTTGGAGGCGACTTTAATTGTGTTCTAGATATCACACTGGACCGATCACTCCCCCCTCTGGCAAACGCGCCGATGGTTGGAGCATCGAGAGCGTTCGCTGACTGGGCGACACAGTGGGATCTCTGTGATGCCTGGCGTAGTCGCAATCCTAATGTGAGGACCTATTCGTATTATTCAGGTGCCCACGCACTACACGTCAGACTCGACAGATTCATGTTATCTAGTGACCTACAACCCCATGTCACGGACTCCTGCTATCTCGGTCGCACTCACTCAGACCACAACCCTCATACTCTTGACTTTGCCTGGGACCGCCCGCACCCACCGATCCCCACATGGCGACTCCAGCCGGATGTCTTATTGGACGCCCCATTCAGGGAATTACTCTTGGCTCACATTTTGCAATATTTCGAGGATAATACTGACACTGAATCCACCCCACAGGTTGAGTGGGACGCGTTTAAAGCGGTCACACAAGGTCATTGTCTGGGCACGCAGGCGGGAATGAAACGCCAGGTGGATAGGGATTTGACAAAGGTAGAATCTGCCCTACTGGTCGGCGAGCAGGAGGCAGCAGGGGGTGACGATACGAGGTTAGTGAATGCTCGCTAGCAACATGCACAACTTCTAGATATACTGAAGAACTTAAACTATGCCGCACACTCGGCGTGCACGCACCACGCTGGGGATAAGCCAGGCAAGCTATTGACCTGGCTGATGCGACGAGACACCCAAATGTTACCGGTACTGTCAGTCCGCACCACACAGGGTGCCGTGGTCTACACACAGAGAGCTATATACGAGGCTTTTACGGGTCATTACGAGAATCTGTACCGTTCCCGTTTACGGGCCACTGGAGATGATATCTCCAGGTATCTGTCGGGACTACCAATACCAGCGGTCACTAATGCACAACGTGAAGAACTGGGCGCACCACTTGCAGCAGAGGAACTACGGACAGTTATATTCTCCCTCTCCAACGGTAAAACCCCAGGCCCAGATGGATTGCCTGCGGAGTTTTTGTAAGGCCTACTCTACTATACTCATTCCTGAGCTTTTACGGGTGTACGCGGCGGCGATAGAGGATGCTGCTCTCCCACCGACCCTGAATGAAGCGAACGTGATATCGCTTTTGAAGCCTGACAGGGACGTGCTCAATATGGTATCATACAGGCCACTTGCCCTCCTTAATACGGACTACAAGATCCTAGCGTCTGCGCTGGCCCAGAGATTGGCGCCCCTGGTCCCTGCGCTAGTACATGCTGACCAGAACGGTTTTGTGCCCCTCCGTAGCACATCTTATAATATTAGACGGCTATTTCATGTGCAGAGTCTGGCCGTGTCCCGATGGCCCCGCTCGGTATGCGTGGTTCTCGATCTTGAGAATGCGTTCGATTCCATGGAATGGCTCTATCTCATGCAGGTGCTGGAAAAATTTGATCTGGGTGCTGCCTACCTCCGAATGGTGGAACTCCTTTACTCTGACCCTGTGGTGCGTGTACGCACAGGCAGACTTTTCTCTGACCCGGTCCGAGCTCGTAGGGGCACCAGGCAAGGATGCCCCCTCTCCCCCCTGATTTTTTCACTTATGATGGAACCCTTGGCGGTGCGGTTGCGTGCTTCCGGCGCAGATTGGGGTATCCCCTTAGCTGACGGGGTGCACTCAGTATCTCTGTATGCTGATGATCTACTGATCTACGTTAAAGATCTGACCTGCTTTCCATGCGCGTTCACTGCCCTATTTCAGACTTTTGGGGATGTGTCGGGACTTCGGGCAAAGTCCGGCGTATATTCTTTCGCCATGAACACCCCGGAGTGTGAAATTACAGTAATGGGGGAACGGTTCCTGTGGTATCCAACCGTTTTTCGATATTTGGGGATTCAGATTTATCGTGAACCCGCTGATCTATTGGAGGGTAACCTCACGAGAGCAATTTCGTCACTTACAGCTCAAGTGTCCTTTTGAAACTCTCTTCTGTTAAATGTCCCCAGTCGCATTACGCTTGCAAAGATGGTTGCCCTGCCTAGGTTATTGTACTTTTACGCAAATCTAATTATATATGTCCCTGCTCGCATTTTCCCTGAGATGGAAACTTTGACTAGACGATTGATATGGAACACAGGGCGCCCCAGAGTTGCGTTGAAGACTATCTATGCTGCAACGGAGAGTGGAGGGTTGTCAGTCCCTAACCATGAGCTTTACTACCTGGCAGCGCAGTTGCAGTGGGTCACTTACTGGTTGAGTGGGAAGAACTTGGGGGATTCGGCCTCGGATGACGCAGTTATGACGGTCTCGCAGATACACGCGCTATTTCATCCCTTAGCTAAGATTCGCTGCCCTGACCAGCTGCACCTCGCGGTGGCGAGAAAGTGCTATGTGAGAAGCCTGAGGCTCACAAACGCTACCAAACCGTATGCACCCAATTTGCCACTGCTGGGTACACCTTGGGAGGGTGGCGCACTCTCGGAACCTGCGTTGAACAGCTGGGCGACGTTAATTTGGAGAGCCTGGGCGACTTGTTTGCAGATGGCGCGCTACTTTCTTTTGCGACTCTAGCGGACAATACAGAACTACCAGCTGGGCAATTCCTGACACATGCGACGCTCCTGCACTCATTGACACGAGCCTGGGGAGATCTAGCAGAGGAGCCACCAACACATTTGCTCATTCAATACCTGCATGTGATGGGAAACGGCTCACACATAGTACATTGGCTCGCCCAAGTACTGCACACACACACGCAGTTCTCGTCACAGCGGCTGCGAGACAAATGGGCAGCCGATAGAGGCCGGGACTGGACTGACAGAGAATGGGCGCGGATACTAGCTGGGACACTGAATATACCGCGCAATGCACGCTTCAAGATCATACAATATTATATTGTGCACGTGCGTATCTGTCTCCAGATAAGCTCAATCGATACTTCGGGCTTACTACATCAGCGTGCCCTAGATGCGGACTTGTGGCCGCACAACTCCTACATGTACTCTGGACATGCCCTTCACTACACACGTACTGGACTGCGGTGTCAGGTACCTTGGCAAAAGCGACAGGGGGCAGCCTGCCGCATACATGGGAAGCTTGCCAATTGGGCTTGTTTAAAAGAACGAAACAGACGAAAGTCGAGGCAAGGTTCTGGGACCTGGCGCTGATAACTGCGAAATGTCTCATTACTAAGCGCTGGAAGAATAGTGCACCCCCCCAGGCGATACACTGGCGTCACTCATTTGACAACTGGGCAAGGGCGGAAAGTGTAGCGCTACACAGAGAAGAGACGGCGGGGCTCCGCATGTATCCCATAGCGCTGGACTGGGATAGCACCTTGACGACTTACCACCAGGTGTGCCTACAAAGTGGCATTGTTTAGACGCTCGTGCCACTCTTAGCATAATTCCCCCCCTCCCTGCTGCCCCCCCCGCTGCGCACTCGACGGGTCTTATAGTTTGATCCCCGCTATTGACATGACGCCATCCATGCCCGCTCCCCACCTGCCCCAAGAGCACCATACGTACACAAGCACTCGCTGTTAGCTACCGCCCAGTCTCTCGTTCCCACAATCTTAAGGTTGTTCTTCACATTTGTTGTTTTTTAAATAAAGCTTTGGATATATGTTGCATTGCTAAGGTGCCCAATTTCCCTTGATTTGCTGCCATAGCATAACTCGTGCTCCGAACTGAACAAATCTCTGATGCGATGTTGAGAAACAGCTCTTGATTTATCCTTCTTTCCCCCTTTTATATTGTGAATTGCCACTGTCGTTCAATATTCTCTCTTTGATATGACTGTAACTGATGATACTGACATGCTGTTCTAACTACATTACTTTTAATTTGATCCTTATGACCGCGCTCCTTCATGTGTATAAACAACTGAAGTGACCTGTGACAAATATTCTGTACTACGGCATAGTTAATCATCTTTTCACACGTGTAAAGCTGTAAAATGACAAAAATGCAATAAACATATTCAAACAAAAAAAAAAATCAGTGACCACTCCATCTACCCAGGCTCGCACCCAGACCCTTGATCAGTTCTTCTTCTACTTCCAAGTCAACAACGCCCATGTGTCAGCCTCCGTTTCCACCCATCCCTTCACTCGAAGCCAGCTGACCTGGCCAGACCATCACCCTGTCTGGGCCCCCAGCCAGTTCTCGCCCCTAGCAGACAAGCCCCAAGCCCCCAAGGCCCACTCAACAGCTACAACTAAAGCCTTTACCCCGCAAGTAGCAACCCGGGCAAACAAGCATCTAAGCAACCCCATAACGTCATCACCAACTGCTAATAGTTGTCGACAAAAGTTCAATACAGGCTGGGGCAACAGCAACATGCCCAATACCCATCTTGACTTATCCTTTTTCATCAAAGAACCCAACAGATTGACTGCCAGCTCTTCATCTTTAAACCTAAATGAGCTCTGGTCACAACTTCTCCAAACCATCCGCTCCACAGTGTCAGCATTGAATTACCACTCAGACAAAATGGATCAACAGGTAGATCTATTAAATACTCTTGCCGTGTGCACCGTAGGAATCGATCAAAAAATAGAGGCGCTCAACTCGCTGATTATTAAGGCCCAATCTCAAGTGCAATATGCTGTTGCTCCCCCATCATCGACTCTTTAACCTCACGGCCCCAGTTCCTGACATCAGTACTTTCAGAAATTCAGAGGAGCCCAGAGTCCAGGCCTCCATCCCCGCTCCTCTTTTAGGCCCAGATTCCGCTTCTGAGCACGTGCCAGAAGACTTACCACTGGCTTCCTCACCATCTTCTAAAGCAACAGCAGTCTCCAGTGCTCCCACCGATTCATCAACCAACGTCAAATCACCCCAGTTATCCACCCACCGACTATCAAAACGGGAAAAAAAAAAGACTTTGGAAATCCCGTAATAGACTCCCAGAAGTTCCTAAAAAACAATTGGTAACTATTTCTTAAACAAAAAATCAGAGATAGTAAAGGCATCAAGCACAGTGCTCACCATCTCCACCAGTCAGACGCAAGTTGCCCAGCTCTGAACACCCCAAAAAGGACTTACACAATTACAACGCTCAATAAAAACGGAGCCACCACAAGCCCCTAGGCACTCCCCACACTCAACATTCCAGGATAAAATCGGAGACAACGGAAACAAGCAATTACAAACCAATGAAGAGCCAATAACTGTCACCAGGTTGGTCATAACCACGCCACCCCCAAAGTGTCTACCAACTACTGAATCGTCTTTTCCACCTCAACTGACGATCAACAGCCAAGGCCCACATCGCACAGCGAGCCCCGCCAAAGAAGCGGAGCACCAGTTTCCAGCAATCCAACCCAGTCAATTTCTTTTGGCATGTATGCGCAAAACAGTCTTCCCTTGGCCATCAATCAATCAAGCTAGTCAGCAAGCGCCCCCTAAGCACGGCACATCAATTTCTCAACGATCGCTAGCGGACAAGCATATGTCATCTGAGCACACACCCGCTGAAATCCAAACCGTGTCCATAGACACCAATGAAACCAAACTACTGTTAACACCAGAGTACATTTCTCAACGTCCTCACGACATATTAAACCGCAAGAATAATAATCCGGCTCCTCAAATCGAATCCGGACCTGTGTAAGCTGGAATCAAAAGACATCCTCGTCATCGAATTTAAACCTATCATTAGCCTTCATACGGGAGAATCGACTTTAATCACATTAGCATCTAAAACTATAAGGGAACTGGTCCAATCAAAGGCTGACCAGTTAAAAAAGTGGGGAATAATTATAGCAACGCCTTGAGTTCCCCGATACCCCTCAATACTCGCTCCTAGCAAGGTCCCAGCCATAAGTACAAGCCCTATCCCCTCTTCAATTTTAAAGTCAGCCATAAGTCGCTCCCTAGTCGGCAATGACGAGCGCAGTGAAATCCAGCAAACCACCAGAAGCGCAGACTGGTCATGGCTGCCAGCAGCCCTATCTCAAAGCAGGATCAATTGAACCAGTTCGGAACATGGTTTAACAATCTTTTCCTGGAACATCAATGGTCTCTCGTCGAAACTGCAATCTCCGGACACACTCCGATTCCTCAATAAACATGACATCATCCTTCTCCAGGAAACTTGGCTTTCAACGAGCACTCCACTCGAAGGGTATCTGGAATTTACATTGCCAGCCACAAGACAGAGCAAGCATTGTAGACAGTGTGGTGGGCTGTCTATCTATGTGGCTACCAGACTGTCAGCACATATTAGACAGCTAAAATTTGACCTTGACTGGGTTACTGGCATTGTGGCCGATAATTTCTCCTCAGAGAGCAAGCTACTACTGCTGAATGTGTACATCTCTCCATGTCCCAGTGAGAAAAAATCTAAACTGGACTGCCTGATCGAAATTTTATGCAACAAATAGTATACCATGTTTAATCTCTGGAGATTTCAATACGAACCTCTTTTACAACCAGTTGGAAGACCTAGGTTTCACTCTTTCAGCAGTCCCCCCACACCTCGCCACACAAACATGACCGCCAGGACTCGAACCATCTAAATTGGGCGAGTATGCAGTCCTCCAACTTAGCAGAGTTGGATATAAAGTAATAAACGGTCGCTCACCATCAGACACCCCCCCCCCCGGCCTGGACAAGAACCAATGGACAAACCCACTCATTTCTGGACTTCACACTGGCAAACAGCGAAATGTTCACCCTATTTGAGTGCCATTACATCGCAGCACTGGGGGAAAGTGATCACCGACCCTAAATAATATCATTATCCTTCAACATGCCTCGCCACCATGCACTGGCCCACACGATATCAGACAGTCATACGGAGAATCTAAGACGAAAGAAATGGTCGTCAAGGACAGTCCCCTCTATCATGGAGAAATGCTGTCATCTTCTACGTCCACGAGGTGAAAAAGACGTGCCCATTATTAACGGATGGGAAGCGCTTGTGACCAGTTTATTAAATTAATTTCCATCTAAATCCCATCCCCGGCCAGATCCCTCTCAACTTTGGATTTCTCCTGCAGCAAAAACGTTAAAACAACTAAGAAACGTTGCCCTGCGCCGTACCAGAAAAAGCCCGGGAAACGTAATTTTATTTAACCATTACAAGCAAGCTCAAAAAGCTTTCAAGGCATCAGTGCATAAAGATAAACAATCAGTGTCAGACCAGTTCTGGCTAAAGCTAGTCTACGCTAGCAAAAAGTCCAGTAAACAGAGGCCCACTAGGAGGCAGCGGACATATCATTCCAAACATAAGTGCTGACGATTGGACTAAATTTCTATTTAATCACTTTAGAGAAAATTCAAGCGGGCCACAGCCACTAGTCCCCATTCGACATTCAAATCACAACCACCACCCACAAATGACCATACCACAGGTAACACTGGGCCTATTACTAAAGTTGAAGGCGACTTGGACAAATCCATACTCGAGAAGCCACAAAACTACTCCACCTCAGGGATGCTGATGACACACGCAATTCTAATAAACACCATCACCCGGATTATTAGGAAGGGTAGGTCAGACAGAGCACCTGGCCCAACGGACTCCCCCAAGCCTTGTTTAAGTCAGAAGAAACATTGTGGTCAGGTCTCCTTGCACCACTGTTCTTACACTGCAGGCTCAACAACCACATCCCGGATTCCTGGAAAGGTGCCATCATTCATCCCATTTACAAAAGTGGCAAAGGAGAAAGCCCAAAAAATTATAGAATGATAGCCCTCCGTGACATTGAATCCAAATATTATGCCAGCACTTTACTAGAAGAACTGACAACCTGGGTTGAATCAACACAGCGTCTCCCCTTCAACTAGACCGGCTTCGTAGCCAAGTCAGGCACAACCAGCAATCTATTGGCATTATCTGTATTGATGGAGAAGGCTGATATCTGTCGCATGCAACTTTATTGCTGCTTTGTTGATTTTAAGGCGCTTTTGATCGAGTACCACGCTGCCGCCTATGGCAAAAATGAGTCTGTTGGGGTATACCCCCAGCCCTTTTACAAGCTATCAGCCAACTCCACACACAGAAGTGGATAAGGATAAAGCTGGAGATGTCTAAAAAAAGATCCAAACAAGAAGCGGTGTTAAACAAGGCTGCGTCTTAGCGCCTCTCCTTTTTAACCTGTTTATCTCTGATCTTTCCCCTTTACTTGACAAGGTTAATTCTCATCCGCCCCAACTGGACGGGACCCGTATCTGCAATCTGCTAAACGCCGACGACCTCGTATTATTGAGCCACACAAAGGTTGGTCTGCAGAGGCTACTTGACGAACTCCTTCCCTATACACCTGTCAAACACAAAAATAATTCCTTTTAGTAAACAGAAGCAGCGGAAAAGTGGGTGTCCTTCAATAACAAAAGCATTGACACAGTGCCACACTACATGGACTGTAGGGAGTTGATTGACTGGGGAGTAGCACTTCGGGCACGATTTTAGAGTCGCCGATGGGTAATGATAGTGCAAACCAAGCTAAGGCAGCCAATAGAGTTAGTAATAGTGGGGAAGATTTTGGAACACAAATAAAGGCCTTTGATAAAGTCTGTCATGGAATTACGGTTTACAATCATAACAACTTAAGTATTTTGACAGCAGACAACTCAGGTACTCCTGACCACACTGTTACTGAGGAAGCAATATTTAAAGAAAGATCTTGGTTAATTATGTTTTGGAATGTTGCGGGCCTCAAAACGAAACTTTCTAATCCCATATGGTTGAATGAGATTAAAAACTACAATATTGTAAACCTACAAGAGACTTGGGTGACAGAAGCCCAGCATATATGCGGTTTTAAGACCTTTCACTCACCGGCAACTCCCTCTCTTTACGGTAGGGCAAAAGGAGGTCAGTGTACCTATGTGTCTAACCTGTTAAGGTATTGTAAGATTGAGATGGTGGTTAACAACCAATACTACCATATAATTAGGGTTGTGGTCGAAAAAGATTTGCACTTGGTTATTGTACATTTTTACAATAATGTGTTTGTGGCTGCCCTTGAACAAACGTTCTTAAGTCTGGGTAAAGATATTAGAAGCCAGATTGAAGGTAGGGTAAAATCGGTTTGTGTAATCTGGGGAGGGGACTTTAATTGTCCACCTATGTAAATGTGGGGAAAAGGGCACTTGTGGTTTAATGCTAGATAAGGCGATTAGCCTAAACCATTTTGAACACTCTGCCTGCGGGAAATATTTAAACGAGATTATTTTTTCCTGCGAATTGGACTTTGCAAATAAAATTGGTAAGAGCGAGGTCCCGTTCTGCCTGACGTTTAACGGCAGAGATGCAAATTCCACCATAGATTTTGTGTTAATGTCAACGCGATATGGTGGGGAGGTGCTGGAACTTAAAACTCTTGGAAATCCCCTGAGGGACCATTTCCCCTTAAGTCTGGAAATTGCCCAATTAGGTAAAGACCCCCTTAAAATAAGTTCCCCCGAATAAGGAAGTTGGGACATAGTTCTCAATCGGCAGAATGGATATACCCTTAAATGGGATAAAATAGTACCTGAAGACCTTTTGAATAAGGTGTTTAAAGAATGTAATTTTAATATTTTAGCATGTCTTGAGGACAATGCAGAGGATTTGGTTATTGTGTCCAATTTTAAAATTATAACTGAAAACATCAAAAAGGCCCTGTGGGTAGAGAGAAAAAATTCCAAGGCTAAGCAATTGAGCTGGTTCAACAAAGCGTGCTTTGAATGCTCCGATTCGTGATATGGATCACGTAAAAAAGCTAAGAAAGGAGTATAAGAAAAATCTCAAACTAAGGAAAGATACCATAAAAAAGGAAGCGTGGGAAGCGCTCTGTGAAGCATCGCAGAATAAAACCTCGGCAGCATTCTGGAAAGTGGTAAACGCCCCCCTCTTTGAAGACAAAACTAAGGCTAGGCTCGAGATAGCCATCTCTGAAGTGGAGTGGGTCAAACACTACGAAGAACTCTATAGTGTTAAATCCACTGAGGATCAGGCCCCTAGTGATGACACTTAGAGGCCCGAGTTGGCACAGAGTAGGGTTAAGCTAAAAGTAGGAATTGCACTAAGTGAAGTAAACCAGAGTATAAGAGATAGTGCTGGAAGTAAAGCGCCAGGCCCCGATGGCGTTACAGTTGATCTTTATAAAAGCAACATGGATCTTTGGGGCCCGTTGCTTACGTAACTTTTCAATGCATCCTGTTCCTATGGGCTATTAGACTTGTGGTGCGAGTAAATAATAGTCCCTATTTTTAAAAAGGGCGATAGATCGAGCTGCCACTGTTATCGTCCCATTTCGCTTTTGGACTCTACCATTAAAATCTGGGCAGGGTAATTTTAAATAGACTGCAATTATGGGCTGATGAACGGTCCTGTGGTTCTGAAAAATCTGGATTCATATAATAGTACTGGACTCGAGAATAAAAACTTCGTCGAAATAGGACGAATTTGGTATCTAAAGACCGAGAATGACGAGTACGTCAAGTACATGTATTTTCGGCATATTTGAGTGACGATTTCACCTCGAAATCGTCATTTACCTTCTGAACCCTTAGCTGCATGTTGCCCTTTTCATAGGCCTTAATCCAGTTGAATTTGATTCCACAAGGACACATACTCCTTAATCGACTTCTCCCTGACCCCAGTACAAGTTAGAACCATTGCCCCAGGCCGAGCTCGTTAGGTCAGTTCCCTCCCAGTGGCCGAGCAAGATAGCATCTAGGCTCAACCGGCCATAAAACCATTTCAGCGCGCACACCTGCCATATCTCGCTCACATCTTTCTCCACTCCTTTCCTTCACTTGCTTTATGATGGGGAGGTGACCGTTTTTTAGGGGTCCAGCGATATCTGATGAAATGTTGGGCCTGGCCGGATGATTTGTTATGGACAGCACGACGTGAAATATGTACATGTCATCATGACTCTGCTTTTCTTTTGTAATCAGTAACCATAAATGAAATACCACGAATCCTAGGAATGTATTGCTCAAGGCTGAATATTAGGTATAAGAAGAGAAGCCTGACTTTGTGAAAGGGTGCAGTCTCCTGAATATACTTGTATCGTACTTCTAGGACCCTGTCACCTTGGTTGCAGCCAATAAACGAATCTTTGACTTCACCTGGAAGACTCTGAAGTTTCTGTCGGTCTGACTCAGGAGAACCCGAGGTCTCTGGTGTGTTGATCCCCTGGCACCGCTGGGTTACCGGTTCTGTGCCGGTTCTTAAAAACCCAGTACCTCAGTTGGCGCCCAGCGTTTGGGGCGATTCCAGTGGTACCAATCAGCCTGAAGATCGTGAGGAGCTTCGTGTGAAAATTCCGGAGGAGGGCCCACCACCTCATCGACCCCTGCATGTCGACGTGGTCCGAAGGTCTTTACTACCAGGTTCCCCGCTTCTCGACGGCTACAAGGACTGCTGCCCTGGTTATCGCCCTGATGTTGGACCCTTGAAATTTTCGGTAGAGCGAAACGCTGAGACGAGTCTTCTGGTGAAGCCATCGATATTTTTCAGTTAAGTATAAGTGGAGCGTCTCCCAGTCCTTAGTTGGACTTACTTTGTGGTATCTTGGAGATACATAAAGGTTTTTATTGGTTCTTGCAAGCACCATAACCGAAGGACTCGTGTTTTCACGAGAAATATCGTAGTCGATAAATCCTTTGAAGTTTTGGAACTAGACTAGAGAGAAAGGATGCCTAGTCTTAGACTCGGGAATTGGTTTTGTCTTGGTAGTAATAATAGGGACTCCCGATTGGAGGACTCATGTCCGGTTCCTCCAGTTGGAACTCCGACTTACGAGCTGTACGTTAAACATGGGGTAGGCCCCATCGTTTACAACGAGGTATGGATTAAATACACGAGGAAAGACGGTGTTTTAAAATGGCCCCAATATGGTAGCTTTGATTCTGAAATCTTAGACAACCTTGAAGTTAAGCTCTTCAAAAAGAAAGCCCGGCCGGCGATGTTTGACTCTTTCCGCATATGGCGCAAAGAAGCCAAACAAAAAGAAATTAAATTAGCTAAGAAAAATAAGAGAGAAGGGGGACTTTCAGTAATGCAAGCTGCCGTGCAGTTTAAAGATAATGAGGAAGAGCAGATAAATGAGCAGTTGCACAGGCAACGTAAAATGGCAATAGATAAGTGTTATCCAGTTTTGCCGTCTCTTCAGCAAGGGACAGCAAAAGAGCGTGAAAAAGACCAATTAATGTCGCAATTATTAACTTCGCCACCCCCCTATGCGCAGAATGCTACAGCACCTCCGCAACCTTTAGTTGCACAAGCTGCGCCTCTGGCTCTTCCACAGCACTCACCAGCTGTTCTTCAGCTGGCTCCTACTTCTTCGGTGCAGCCTCCTTCAGGCCCACCGACAACTTCTGTTTCTCCCGTGTTTTCTACGATTTTGCCTACTGTACTTCCTACATCTCCTAATGCCCCTCCTATGATTTTGCCTAGTACCACATCTATTATTCCTCATACCTCTTCTGCCATCTCTACCTCCGCCTTATCTCACCCCGTTTTTTCATCTGTTTGTTCTTCCGTTTCACCTTCCCTTCGGCAGAAAATGGCCAGCACTGTTACTAATCTTCTTTTACCCCTTTTCGGGTCGCCTGCTACGACCCCTAACATAGGAAGAAGACAGTTGCGAAGTCAACTGCCTGATTATCAAGAGAGAGATTCCCTGAATAGTTTAGCTCGGAAATGGGTCTTGGACACTGCAAAATATGATTTACAGTCTGTCGTGGAAGTTTTCCATCAATGGGAAACAGCGACACAGAGATATGTGTTCGAACAGATGTGTGTTTTTCTTTGCGAGGATTTAGAAGACAATGATCAGGATTGCCTCCCACAAGAGATGTGTCGTATAAGGTTTAAGTTTAGTCAAGGTATGATTGTAGGTCCCGATGTGGAAAAAGCAGTTGAAATGCTATTATCATATCGAAGTAAGGGAAGTAGTTCTGGGTCACCATCGGAATCTAGTGCATCTAGTAGGAAAAAGGCACGACAATACCCTATGAGAGAAGTTCCCCCACAATGGAGAGAGGGTGACGCGACAGCTGTCCCCCCTGTCCTGCCCCACTTTCACCGCGTATGGGTACATGTTCCATGGAAGCGAGCTGAAGTTTTAGCACTCAAACAAACACTACCAGATCCGCGTAAAAATCCTGCAGGGTACTATAAAGAATTGTCGCAAACTGCTGGGTCATGTATAATGAATTTGGCCGATATCGATATGTTATTCGGGAACGTTGTTCCACAGCCTTTATGGGGAAAAATTCGTCATGTAGATCATGATCAGGAATTAGGTGACACGTGGGCTAATATTACTGCTGCAGATGCACGACAAGTTGGTGGTGCCAAGCCTGAGCCTCTGATAGCGGAACTACCTGGTAGAATAGTAGATTACATGAAAACGATAATGCCTGCAATACGCGTAAATTGGGATAAGTTATCTGCATGCAAGCAAAAGAAAGAGGAAACTGTTTCAGATTTCTTCACCAGATTTGAAGAAACATTCATTGACCACAGCGGTCAAGATATGACCACAGAAGGTGGTCAGAGATTGTTTGTCGATAAATTTGTGCACAATTTACTTCCAGACTTGTGTAGAAAATTAAAAGATTCGGAAAGTTCTTGGGCAGTCTCATCTTCGGCCCAGATATTAGCTACCGCACAGTACTACGAGAATAGAGACAAGGATGAGAAAGATAAAGTAGAGAAGAAAACTAGAGAACTCAAAACGAAGGTTTTGCTACAGCAAGCCTATCCTCCACGTGGTGGTGGTAATAAAAATAGTAATGGTCCGAATCACTACCAGAACACTTTTCAGCAGCCTCAAAGAAACTTGCAGACATTCGATTACAATCAAAACCGCGTAGGTCCCAACCAGTGTTTATACTGCAAACAAGAGGGTCATTACAAGTATGACTGTCCTGCCCTGCCGCAACGTGCGAATGGATTTTCTGGCGTAAGAGGTCGTGGTAGTCAGCAAGCGCCTAGAGGTAGAGGGCGTGGAAACGCCCCTCAGGACGCACGTCCCCTTCCACCACAAAACTCTATGAACAGGTTTGACCAGCAAAATAACGTATCTGACAGGACAGCTCAATACTACGTTGATGAGTATTACACAGAAAATGAGCAGTGGGAGAATAATGATTGCTAGGACAGCCTTAGACAAGGAGAGGGAGTTGTTTCAGTTCCAGTAGATCAGAGTGGACCTTACGTTGAGGTGATTACATCGGGTGTGTCAGAACCTTTTCTGTTGGATACTGGTGCTACAAAGAGTTCTATTATGCACTCCAAACTCCCTGGCGCACCTTTGTCTGGCGAAATGAACGTTTCCGTAGGTTTTTCTGGCGCCCCGGTTAGAAATCCGATTTCTGACCCTTTATCTCTTTCTGTGGGTCCTTGTGAATTCGAAGCACCCCTTATTTTGACAACAGGTTGTGGTGAAAATTTGCTAGGATTAGATTTGCTAAAAAGATTATATGCGACTTTGTACTGTTCTCCCTCAGGAGTACAACTGACTTTAGGTAAGAAAGTGGTTTCTCCCATGTATTTGTCGAGAAATACGCTTCCAGCAGAATTGGCACTTCTTCCGGATATTCTTTGGGCTACTGGTCCGAATGATGTAGGTCTTTTAGAAATTCCACCGTATGTTGTAACATTGAAACCGAATGTCAAAATGCCACGAATTCCCGAATACAGGATATCCAATGAGGGCGAAAGAGCTTTGCTAGCGATTGTTTACGAGTTGATTGAAAAAGACGTAATTGAGGAAACACGAGGCAATGTTTGCAATAGTCCTGTTCTGCCTGTTTTAAAACGAACTGACCCTTCTCAGCCACCTGTGTATAGATTCGTGATTGATCTTAGGGAAGTAAATAAGATAGTGGTGCCACAATTCCCAGTTGTCCCCGACATTACAACATTATTGACTATGATTCCAGCCTCTGCATCCTGGTTTTCGGTGATTGACCTGAAGAATGCTTTCTTCAGTATCCCGATTGCTGAGGAAAGCAGGGATATTTTTTCCTTTAGTTTAGGTGGTCGCAGCTTCCGCTTCAAACGCGCCCCTCAAGGCTACTGCGAAAGCCCCTCAATATACAGTCAAGCTCTGAAAAGTCAGCTCGACGCAATGGTTTTGCCCAAAGGTTCCACTCTCGTACAGTACGTGGACGATTTGCTCATAGCTGCGGATACTGAGAAAATATGTAAAATGGCCACGTTGGAATTACTGCGTCATCTATGTGATCTACATCACAAGGTGTCACTTTCCAAGCTCCAATATTGCCGACAAGAAGTGACCTACTTAGGTCATCTCTTATCGAAGGAGGGAAGGAAACTGACCCCAGAAAGAATTCAGGCAATAGCTAAATTGAATGTGCCAAGAACGCAGAGAGAAGTACGCGCTTTCTTGGGCATTACATCGTACTGTAGACAGTGGATTCCAAATTTTTCGTTATTAGCCAAACCCTTATTGGCACTAACGTGTGCGAATACACCCAATCCCATTCCTTGGTCTGATGAGTGTCAGAAAAGTTTTCTCGAATTACGCACAGCATTATGTTCGGCCCCTGTGTTAGGTAACCCCAACTACAGTAAACCTTTCACATTATATGTCCACGAGAAGGAGGGCTGTGCATTGTCCGTGCTGACTCAGTTATACGGAGATAGACAGCGGCCATGCGCCTATTTTTCGTCAACTTTGGATCCGGTAGCACGAGCATTGCCAAGTTGTCTAAGGGCCACAGCAGCAGCAGCCGTTTCTATTCGACAGTCTGCAGGTCTAGTAATGAATAATACACTAATCGTGATGGTCCCGCATGCAGTAGACACATTGTTAAATAGGACCAAGACACAGCATTTAACTAGTGCTCGACTGTCCAGTTATGAATTGACGCTACTAGCGAGCCATGTGCACATCAAAAGGTGTAGTACCTTGAACATAGCCACATTGTTACCAATTACAGAGGAATCGGATGCTTCAGAACAGCACGATTGTTTCCTCAGAACGGAGGAAGAGACGAAAGGGAGAGTTGATTTATTCGACACTCCTCTTGCTGAATGTGATGGTACACTATGGGTGGATGGTTCATGCTTTAAACTCCCAAATGGTAACGTGACTACAGCATATGCTGTCACAACCTTGCACACAATCGTTGAAACTGCGCGAATACCACATGGTTCAGCTCAAGCCGCTGAACTTGTGGCATTGACGAGAGCATGTGTGTTATCCAAAGGAATGAAAGTGACTGTCTATACCGACAGTCAGTATGCTTTTGGAGTGGCTCACAGTTTTGGACGATTATGGAGAGAACGTGGGTTCCTGACTTCGCATGGAACTAAGATTCAGCATGGTCGGTTGGTGCATGAGCTTCTTGAATCACTGACGTTACCCCTGAAAGTAGCGATCGTAAAATGTAGTGCACACAAGAAAGTGATTGATGATGTTGGTCGTGGAAATACATTTGCTGATGAAACTGCTAAGGATACGGCAAAGAATATGATGAGCCGAATGTATGTTGCGAGCCCAGAAAGATGGACTGGTGATGTTGGAATATGTGAAGACACGATAGAAAGTGTGAAGTCCATCCAAGCTGAGGCCACGGAGAAAGAGTTAAGCATGTGGAGAGAAAGTACAGGGAGAATGGATGCAAATGGTTGTTGGATTGAATCGACAGAGCAACAGAGATGGTTGTTACCCGATGCATATGTGCCTGCAGTGGTTACAATGGCTCATGGGATGGCCCATATCAGCGCGAAAGGGATTTGCGAGTCATTGGCCCCAGTGTGGAAGAATTCAGGGATTCCCAAGTGTGCAGAGAATGTTGTCAAGAATTGCATGGTATGTCTGAAGCACAATCCTGGTAGGGGAACCCCAACTCCAGCTGGTCATTTTGCACCTCCTACGTATCCGTTCGAGGTTTTGCAGCTAGATTTCATACACATGGAGAGGTGCAACAACTTAAAATATGTGCTCGTGGTTGTTTGTGCCTTCTCAAGGTGGGTAGAAGCCTATCCCCTAAGGGACAATACTGCCTTGTCCACAGCGAAAGCCCTCGTGAAAGAGTTCTTCCCCAGGTTCGGAATGCCTAGAATGGTCTGGTCGGACAACGGAAGTGAATTTGTGGGTTGTGTGATGAAAAGAGTGTGTGAAGGGCTAGGCATTAGGCAGAAGTTCCACGCTGCAAATCACCCCCAATCAGCTGGATTAGTGGAATGTTACAATGGCACGCTTAAACTTAAATTGGCCAAAATCCAAGCGAGCACAGGTCTTAAATGGCCTGACGCTCTACCCTTAGCACTCCTATCCACCAGAATGACTGTGCATTCGCGAATGAAACTCAGCCCCTATGAAATAATCTTTGGTCGGCCAGCCAACATATGGGGAGTGCCTAGGCCCACGAAGTTTAGCGAGCTGCAACACCCCATTTTGCTTGACTATTTGTATGAATTGACGGCTAAATTGCGTGTTTTATATCAACAGGTCCACAACACCTTGCCTCCGGTCTCTGAGACACCGGGTCACTCCATTGACCCCGGTTCCTGGGTGTTGGTCCGCAATTTCCAGAGGACAAGAAACGACCAGCCCAGATGGACCGGGCCTCACCTCGTCCTCCTGTCTACAAGGTTGACTGTTAAAGTGGAGGGGAAGGCCAATTGGGTCCACGGGATCCATTGTAAGAAGATACCCTTCCCTCTGCCACATGACCAATGGGTCCGAAAAGGAGGCACTGACTCAGAGCGCACAACTGATGAACGTGTAAAAGAAGCTAAACGCGATTGTAAGAGTGGGAACATTTTTCAAGAAACTACGCCGCCATTAGAACAATTGAACTCTGTGGAACCTGAACTACTATTCCTGGACCAGACAGTACCCGGGAAAAGACGCTACAATTTACGACCAAGAAAAACAGACTAAAGTAAAAGTGATTTATTTTATGATCCGAGAGAAAAACCTGTGGACTAATAAAAAGAATTTGTTTTTTTCCCCCAAAAATCCTATTTTTGAAAGTGCAGATTCTCCCATCTAGGTAACTTGCTTATTTTTGTTTTCTTTTCGAACCGCCATCCGGGTTCCGCTGCTAGGGTCGCGGTTGATTAAAGACTTTTGGGTGCAGCCGACGACGATAGGTCGCTGGTTCCAGTTGGTCCAAGGGAGCCACCCTAGACTGACGGAAGCATCCTTTAGCAGAAACAACCTACCGCCGCGGGCAGCACCTTAGAGAGGATGGAGTTTCCTGATGTGGAGAGAACTGCCAAACAAATGAACTTTAAGCAGAGACTTTTGAAAACAATGAGGAAGAGAATTTTTATAATAATGTGTATTTTTATGCTATTTAGCGTAATGATCTTTTTGATAAGCTATGTTTTATTCTCTTTTCATGTGACATTCACGCCCACTACATCACCCATACCTCCCCCTACTGTTTCCTCTCATTCTTTCCACTCTTTGCCTGACCACGAATCAAATAGGAGATTAGAGTTCATTAATAACTCCTTCGTTCAGCTATTACACCAACACCAACTTGTAATGAACACAACCAACTGTTGGGTGTGTGGGCTCATGCCCCACACCACGGATAGAGGTATCCCCTATTTGGTCCTACCATTCAGTCGCAATGGGTCAGTATGGGCATATAGGACAATGTTCATATATGCACGAGAAATCCAACCCCTACGTTCTGTAAAAGACAACCTCAAGACTAGCGCCCTAGTCAAGGGTATAGTTGACATGATCAAGGAAGTAACTTCTTACGAAGATACCCCGGATGATGAGATACTTGCATATGTAGGTTGGAATGTGACCGGATATGGCACTACAGTAAGTGAGAAACAGCAAGCCAAGAGACCGTCCCCTATCTGGATCGTACCCCATCAAGGTCACCTGTGTCTGCAAGGTATTGGTAAGAATCCCAGAGCTCAGCTAGGGAAGAGTGTCTGTACAGAAACGTACGTTTTTGGATCTCAGACTTCCCCTGCCTTTTTAGCCGCAAAGGGTACTTATTTCATCTGCCATGATAGAGCCTATACATGGTTGCCCCCTGACTTCTCGGGCTCATGTTTTGTTTCATTCCTGTTACCTCCCACCTACACAGCAGCGGCGGATTACCATCGGACAAGGGTAGTTAGAGGTGTTTTGAGTAAAGAAGACACTGCGGGTCAAGAATTTGGTGACTTTGCAAAGGGTGTTCTGCCGTTCTGGGGAGCCATGGTTAACAGCAGAAACATAAGGCAATTGACAAGGGTAGTTGAATACACCGTGATTGAAACTGCTGGTGCCCTTAGTAACCTGATTGCTGAGCTCCAGTCGGATCGACTGATGACCCTTCAGAACCGGGTCGCTTTGGATGTAATACTTGCGGACCGAGGTGGAGTATGCAAATTGATCCAGTCCAGTTGTTGCATTTTTATTCCAGATAATGCTCCAACAGTGTACGGGGCCATCTCTAAACTACATAAGATTTCCGAATATATTCATGTGGATAAAGGAGATTGGTCATTAATGGGATGGTTCTGGGGACTGATATCTGCCTGGGGATGGAGAATTCTGATGGTCATTGGGATGGTCTTAGCCATTCTTTTCCTGTTCTGTCTATGCATACAGTGTGCTCCTGCAATATGTAGCCTCTGTGTTTCATCATGTGTAAGGAAGCCTGTGTCAAGACATGAGCTCAGCACTAGAATGATGTTGCAGCAACATCTCAATGACTTTAGGAACCTAGATCTGGACTCAGATTAACATAAGGACAGATTAATTGCCTATGTAAGGGCAAAAGGAGGGTCTGTGGTTCTGAAAAATCTGGATTCATATAATAGTACTGGACTCGAGAATAAAAACTTCGTCGAAATAGGACGAATTTGGTATCTAAAGACCGAGAATGACGAGTACGTCAAGTACATGTATTTTCGGCATATTTGAGTGACGATTTCACCTCGAAATCGTCATTTACCTTCTGAACCCTTAGCTGCATGTTGCCCTTTTCATACGCCTTAATCCAGTTGAATTTGATTCCACAAGGACACATACTCCTTAATCGACTTCTCCCTGACCCCAGTACAAGTTAGAACCATTGCCCCAGGCCGAGCTCGTTAGGTCAGTTCCCTCCCAGTGGCCGAGCAAGATAGCATCTAGGCTCAACCGGCCATAAAACCATTTCAGCGCGCACACCTGCCATATCTCGCTCACATCTTTCTCCACTCCTTTCCTTCACTTGCTTTATGATGGGGAGGTGACCGTTTTTTAGGGGTCCAGCGATATCTGATGAAATGTTGGGCCTGGCCGGATGATTTGTTATGGACAGCACGACGTGAAATATGTACATGTCATCATGACTCTGCTTTTCTTTTGTAATTAGTAACCATAAATGAAATACCACGAATCCTAGGAATGTATTGCTCAAGGCTGAATATTAGGTATAAGAAGAGAAGCCTGACTTTGTGAAAGGGTGCAGTCTCCTGAATATACTTGTATCGTACTTCTAGGACCCTGTCACCTTGGTTGCAGCCAATAAACGAATCTTTGACTTCACCTGGAAGACTCTGAAGTTTCTGTCGGTCTGACTCAGGAGAACCCGAGGTCTCTGGTGTGTTGATCCCCTGGCACCGCTGGGTTACCGGTTCTGTGCCGGTTCTTAAAAACCCAGTACCTCAGTCCATAATAAGCGACCTTCAATATGGTTTTAGGGAGGGGTTAGGTACCATTGACCAATGTCTTAACTTGCATCTTTTATTAGAAAAGTATGCTAAAGTAAAGGGTGGTCGAGTGTTTTTAACATTCGTTGACCTAACGTCAGCTTTTTATTGTGTCATCCATTCTAAGCTATGGCTGGTCCTTCGGAACCTAGGAGTGGAGGTAGGCATAGTTAACTTCCTCTGAGAGCTTTATATGGGGGATACAGCGCGGATCAAGCACGGAACGAGCGGAGAATGTACTGATCGATTTTTTATATCAAGAGGAGTGCGGCAAGGCTGCGTCCTCGCTCCATTTTTGTTTACAATCTACATTAACGGTCTTGAAAAAACTTTATTGGAGGAATGCAGGTACATGCCTCTTGTTGGGAGTAGGTCTGTCCCTGCGCTCCTATATGCTGATGATGCAGTTTTAATGGCCAGGACACCGTTGGCCATGCAAACGGTGGTCAATTCTTTTACAGCTTTTATGACAAATTTAGATTTAAAGATTAACTGCACCAAGACCTTTAGTATGACATATGGCCTTGGAAAGTTTAAGAAGGATAAAACAATATTTGTTGGCTCCAAACCACTCGAACAGACACTGACGTTTCCATATCTTTGAGTGCTGTTCGACAAAACAGGCAGGTGGAACGAGGCAATACAATCCAGGAGATTACTGTTCATCAGATCTATTACAGCATTAAAAACATTTAGTAGAATGATGGGCAAAAAACCTGTCAGGGAGCTTTTAACTGTGTATAGAGCTACCTGCGTGGCAGTTGCTACATATGGTGCAAGGGTATGGGGTTATGTTAACACAAAAACGCTACAAGTAGTAGAGAATAACTTCTTAAAAACCCTGCTAGCACTACCATATAGTGTATCAACCTATGTCAGTCACGCTGAGTTAGGGGTACCATACATAGAGGATATCATTAAGGTTGCCCCGGTATTATTGTGCCACAGGATTTGGTCAACTGAGGAATGTGTGTTTAATCGCTCTATTTTAAAGGATGTCATGGGCCTTGAGAATGCTGGGAGGGTAGCGTGGTTAACCTATGTAAGAACTTTCCTTATTAAGATAGGACATAGGGAATACTATGAGGACCCACCATCTGTGTGTGAAATATCAAGGAAACTATTGAAAGATGTATGCATGAGTCATTTGCACGACTATAGATTTAATTCAGAAATAGTAAAGAAAACTGTAGTCGCACATCAATTGACCATGATTTCCGATCACATGCAACCATACATTAAGTTGAAGATGAGTGATTTTGAAAGATTTTTACTGACTCGTTTTAGACTAAATCTCTTGCACCGCTCCCTTAGCTTCCCTGTAGTGAATATCTGGATTAAACAATTGATCAAATGTCCTTGCGACGATTCCTCAGAGCAGTCAGACATACACATCCTTTTTTTCCTGTAGATTTTATACTATCCCAAGAAAAAAATTGATTGTGCCCCTGTTAAAAATCATGGAATGTACCCAGTGTTTTAGAATTGCAAAAATTGGATAACATTTTAACTATTGCACACTTATCTGCATTTTTAAAACTGTTTTTAGATTTCGGATTACAATCATTTAATGAATTAATTATGAGGGGTTATTTTAAGTTTTTGTTATGATCCATGTATGAATATCTGTTTTATGATGAATTTTATGTACTTTTATGGTTGTTTTACTTGATAACCGAATAAAGTTAAACTTGAGTGCCACACAATAAATATTTGGGAGTTTTTCTTGACTCTAGAGCTTCTCTCACCAAACAAAGAGACGCCATCAAGGCAAAAGCACTGTCGCTGGAGGTCGCTTTGGCAAAACTCTTAAAACACCTGCTAGGACCAACACTAACACTCCTGCTCAAAGTGATGAAGGCGAAGATCACAAATTCTTTATCATATGGTCATGAGATTATGATAGGCTCAACTAATATCTTACTAAACAAATCAACCATCAGAATCTTCAAGCGAGCATGGCGTCTGCCTCAGTCTTCATGGCGTCGAGGCTGGCGCTTTTATCAAGTTCTGCAATAGACTGGGTAATTCCTGGGACAACAGTCTTGAGATCAAACTCTGGAACGAAATATCGACCAGCGCATCTAGCCAAAAATATCGGCACCACTTGGACCAATCCCTACAGCTCCTTGGAGTCTCGGAATATTGGGCAACAAATCCATCACCACAAGCTTTGAAGAGCGTAATCAAGCGATGCGTTTGGCTCTGGTCTTTCAACTCCGACAGAGCAAAATTATCCAGAAGGAAGCACGCTTGAGCCATTGTCTCCGATTACAAACCAGGTGTTGAGTCATCATACTTATTCACTCTTCTGGAAGGTCAAATTCATGGTCCTAAGGCTAAGCGAATGGCCCTTTTTAAAGTATTTGCCACAATGGCGGCGCCTTAGTCACAAAATTGAATGCAGGGAATGCGGCTACCACTCCGAAAGCCTGGAGCACATAGCCTGCACATACCCAGCTCTGTAACATGATAGAAGGACCTTATTGAGAGCAGAGTGGATCAAACTAGGCGCTCGTAAATGCAGTCAGGCCAAAATGGCAGCTATGACTCAAGAAAACACAAAACTGAACATCCGGTTCACCAAATTTGTTGCCAGAGCTGCAAAAACACTGGGGAAAGAAAAGGCAGCAATTCCTTTGCCGGCTGGCCCAGCTATATCTTGCAACAAAAAATTTAGCGCCCACCGGCCCCCATCAGCAAGGCACATATGAACACTGTTCTCAGCACTTTAAAACCAGCTGTCATACTTACTTGTCTCTCCTTTTTAGATGTTTTTAAAACCACTCAGTGACAGCCATGTTACTTAATGTGCTTGATCCGCAAAAGAAAAATGCATAAGCGGACAATTTTTACATTTTACCCATTTTTATTGCATTGTCATTGCACTAACCAAAGTCCTTTTTCTCGCTTTTTTTTTATTTGTACATGTACACATGAGTCACAAGGTTTTAACATTTTGTTGTGATTTTTGGTAATCAAACAATATATTTGAAATTGAAGTTACAATTATATTATTGCCCTGCCCTAGGAGTTCTAGAGCCAATGCAGGGGGTCCTAGATATTTGCATTGCCTTCGTAATCCGTGCCTGGTACGGGTGTGCTTGCTGCTACATTCCCTGTTTGTGGGCGCACATTAGTGACACCCCTTCCTCTGCCTGTTTGTGCCCTTCCCTTTCGTCAGCTGTATATCCGCTATTGCCTTCATTAACTCGTGCTTTACTGGTTGTATATTTGTTATATGTTTTGACCCTTGTTGTTTGTCATTGTTGTGGTTGCTGCTGCTGTTTCTATATGGACTGTAATCTCTGGATGCAGTGGCGAGGGGAGCCCCCTGAGTTCATTGTTCATTGTTACTTGAATTCAGTACAACCCCTGCGTCTTTCACAAATGAGAATTTTGAATATATTTTAGGTTGATAGTTATCTTCGCTGGTGAGACTCCATCTATCTCTACCAGAATGGTGTGGTACGTTTTGTCATGGGCTCCTTTCTTAGCCTGGCCCTTACTAGATTTGCTCAGTATTTTGTTCTTCCTTTTCCTTTTGTTGATTACAGTGGTGACTGACTGCCTTTCTTTCCCTGACCTCATACTCCACCTGAGGTATTAGAAGGAGATCTTCTCTGGCAATCCTGCTCCCCCACCGGAGAAACAAGGCCAGAAGTTTCGAGGTGACAGGAGGTGCCACTGAATCCACCGGTTTGTGAAGGAACGATGGCCCCTGGGTCGTGGAGTGGCAGTGCAGCTGGTTCCCAGCGCTTTGGCTTGAAGGCCATCCGTAGTGGGGGAAGGACCCTCGACCCCAGCACCAGGAGTTCTGGAAAGGATGGCCAGGGGGGGGAAGCCCCAGCCAAGGAAGGGTCAACCAAAGGAATCCAGGTGACTGGCTGAAGAGAGTAAAGCAGCGAAAGAAGAGGAAGGGCTGTAGGGTGACCAGAATTTTAAATCCAAAACCCGGGATATTTCAGGAAAATAGAAGAAGGACTACAATTTTATTTCAAGCGAGCGCACAGAATGACAGCGCTCCTCAGCAGAGAATTACAGAGTAGGCAGCTAGAACATGCATAAAATGTCAATTTTAAACCCAGAAGCTTGCCTGATTATTAGATTGCTTTCATGAAACAACTGCTAACTATCCCTGCTCTGCAAAACATAAAAAAGACACCTTCCACAGTTTTCAGTCAACCCTCTTTAAAAACCGGGACAGGAGCTACATTTCCTGAAATTTGCCCGGACAGCAGGTGAAAAACAGGGACCGTCCGGGCAACTCCGGGACGCCTGGTCACCGTCACCCTAGGAAGGAGGGCCAGAGCAGGAACTAACAGGGCCCCCGCAAGCCGCACCCAGACCTAGCTGAGTCGCTCCTGCGGTGCCCGACTTTCACTTCGCAGAAGGCTGCGCTCAGTGCCGATGCTGACGGTCTTCCGGGGCCCTCTGTGCTGATCCTCCTGATGGGCTGAGTGAGGGCTGGAAGGAGCGGCCCCTGCCTCCGAGTCCTCCTGCCTCCACTGGCTGCTACCAGAAGCAGAAAGACGAAACGCGGAAGAAACACAATCTTAGGTGAGAAACAATGTCCCGTTCATAACACCATCTTATTGCGAATGTTACGGTTTCATCAATGGCCAGAGCAATGTTTAGTGTTTGTGCTGCAGGCACGTTCTGTCTTGATGGGCTGTGGCAAGATAAGCGTGGATCATGCCCTGCAAATGTGACCAATGCCACATAGCATGGCCCAGACCCCCATGCAGCCCTGGGAACACAACCGCGGCCCCGTGAAGTAACCATACCGCCACCAATAATGTATGCCCGCAAAGCAGCATCTGCTTTTCACCAGGACAGTCTGCGTGCAAAAGCTTCCGCGCTAAAAGGAAAAAGTGAAAACGCACGCTGTCCTTCACAAAGTGTTTTTCTTTCAAACAAGCCAGCAGTGCGGTTCCCTACTTGCCCTGACCAGTGAGCTTTTTCCCTCCTCATACTGCCAGCCCTGAGCCTCCAGGCCGCATCCTCCGTTTTGCATTCCTGCCACCACGACTGTCGTCATGGAGTGATGCACACCTGCAGTGCCAGAAAGTGGTGGCTCATTGCACGGCACCCGGTTTCAACATTTAAATTACATATGAAGCCTAACGACTTTGTTACAATTTTAGTATGACAAGCCACCCTGCAATACCAGCAAACGAAAGCAGAGACTGCCTGTGAGAGTGCTACATACGCCCCTAGGAGTCACCTGATATCACCACATGATGCCAGATGGCTGCTTCACATGTAGACTCTGAAAAGAACACAAACTGACTACCTGCAAGGGGAGAGTCCAGCAGGCATCCTATTGACTGGAAAACCAGAAGAAACCTGGCTTTCAAACACAAGAGGGGTGAACAGCCCGACCATTGAAGGGACACTAGCGCCCCAGCACAGCACGAAGAATTGCAGGGTGTGTCTTACGTATGTGAGACAAAGAAAATAAGACTAGCCCAGAGAGAAGGTTCTCCCCCTTCAGACCCAAGTAGCTGCTGTACTGAAAGCAGTTTGCACAACAGCATGAAGGAAGTCTAAAAAGGTGAGAAGAGTGTCATGCACACCCTGTAGTGTTGGGCCCTAGGCCCACATGGGGTAGGAAAGCATGACACAGGACACCAGTTAGGGATAGCAGATCTGGCCACGAGCACGTGCGCTCTGGCTCTTTTATTACCAGCGTCACCTGACCCAGTGACGTCTGTGGTGGGTGGGTGTTTAGTGTAGGGTTACACACAGAACAACTAGACTGTGTCCTAGCAGGACACTACATTCCTCCCCAACTTTAATGAAAGGAAAAGCGAATGTCCAACCTGTAAGAAAACAGAACAATAACAGTTGATAGCCCCAACAGATCTTCTTCAGGCGATCAGCTGGGAGAATGTTGAAAGTTCCAGGACTACAAAGTCAGTCAGATGAGCTTCACCTCGGCGGTGTACTTCAGATCATCCTTGTCTTGCTGTGTTGACGCTTATATACAGTGTTCTCACTTTGGGAGCAGAATGGGTGTGACCCTTGAGGGGTCTCGCAGGTGTTCCAAGTCCAGTGGATGACAACGCTTGTCGGTTGTAGGAGACGATTATGGCACGAGAGGTCTTTCTTTGGATTTGCTGATCTTGATGCCTTCACATCTCCGTCCGGCCAAGTAACTTCCGACTTGCCTTTCTTGCCGGACTCCTCTCTCACGGGAGCCTTGAAGACTGGCCTCTCCTGCTTGGACTCTTCTCTCACCAGAGACGCTGGGAGGACCCTTTTGCCGGACACGACGGGACCGGGTGGGCCGTGCGGGCTTCGCATGAGCCGCGCAAAGGCGTCGCTGCCGAACTGCCAACGGACTCACCGCCAAGTCTCTCATGATGTCCTCGGGGGTGTTGATGTCATCCGCCAGGATGGTCTTGCCGTTAGGACATGGGTTCAGTGTCTTCAACAGACCGTTTCTCGGTGCCAGGTGATTACCTGGGGCCTTCATGCTTCCTGTTGCCGGTCGTGGAGCTGCCGCTGCTGCACCTCTCCCATCCGGATTCCTCTCTCACAGGATATGCGGCCGAGGCCCTTGTCCCCTGGACCGCCACTTGATCGCGTGGGCTGTACGGGTCGCTGCCGAACTTCGGACATGGCCACAGTCGAGTCTTGTGTAGTCCACAAGGGTGGATTGTCTAGTGCTCGGGTATGCTCTGCTTCGGTAAGCTTCAGGTTCACGGGGCACCCATGCAGTTCATCAGTGGTTGGTCTCTTCGAATGCAGGTTGTAGGGATTACTGGGATCCACGCGGATGTTGCGATGTTCCTTGGACAGCACCGATGTTCCTGTGTGCTGTAGTTCTCTCTCCTCCTCTGTGGAGTGATGTGATTCTCCATTCTTCCTCTTCGTTCACTTCCTCGACGCGGTCCGGTCTTCTTTCTTGCTTTCTCATGCTAACCAGGATTCTCCATGTAGCGGGCCCTCTACATGTCGTCCCCGTGGTCTTGTCCATGTGGTAGGACACTGTCTTCACTTGGCTTGGTGACTAGACCTGTCGTCGTATCTTCTCTGTTGTTGCTTTTCTTTCCTTGGTGACCATACTGGGTGGTCGGTTTTCATCTTGGGCATGAGTTGTCATGCTGTGCTATTTTCTTTGTGGTCGCTATTCACCGTCACAGTGTTTTGGCGTTGGCGCGCTTTGTCTGCGCGGAGGAGGGTTGCGTCACCGCTCCTGGTGCAACTCTGGTGCATGCTGCCATGCGTGCTGACGATGGCGCTCCGGTTGCTGCGAGACATTGCTGTCTCTGTTGGAGACCTTTGTGTGCGGTCCTGTGGCGTTGGTGTGTCGCTGTGCAGCGTCACTTTGGCGCTCTTGATTCCTGGCACGTTCCGGCGCAGTGCTGCGCAGTCCTGTCGTGCGGGTGTAGAATTCTTGGACGCCTGTTGCGAGTCGTTGCGGCACGGTTCCGTGCTGTTGGCGCGTTCCTGAAGGTTCTGGCGCGGTTCTGTGCTTCTGGCGCGGTTCTGTGTGGTCTCCTGACGTGTTCAGGAGGTTGCATGTTGACGTGGCGTCATTCGGGCGTGGCAGTGTCTTTGTGCTTGGACAGATTCTCCTGTTGCTGTGTGGCGCGTTTCTGCGCACTTACTGTTCAGGGTTCTTGGACGCCTGTTGCGTGACGTTGGGCACTTGCTGCTTTGGACCGTTGGCGGGAGTGGTTGATGCTGCGGTGAACACCTGTGGCCACAAGGCGTCGCTGCTCTCTCCGTCCTTTGATCGCGACAGTCTTTTCCCTGGACGTCCTGTCAGTGCTTGTATGCTTGGTGAGGCGTTCGCGCCTCTTTCCCACGTCGCGCTGGAAGTGGCATCTGCAGACCCTTTGCTGGTGTGTGTGGGTGTCTTCTGCGTGGTTGCGCACTTACTTACTGCGGGAGTGTAGATGCTTTCCTTGGGGGCGCTATTCAGTCTGTTGCTGCTGATGTATCTTGGTATTGTGCAATGCTTGTTTTCTTTGCTGTGGGTCACAGTAACCTGGGACTGTCTCTGCCTGATTATCCCTGAATGTTTTAGTCCGTACTCGTTCTGTGGTAAGTTTCTTTATTGCTGGGGCGCAGTTGCTCAGAATGGCCACTAGATGGCACTGCGGGTTTCCTGATGCAATTTGCGGTCGTGTGCTTTGCTTCTGGAACCTAGCTCGGTTCCGTGATGCTTGCCTTCAAGGTTTTGCAGGTGTAGTTGAGGGCAGAGGAGCGGAAGGCAAGTCGTGGCGGGTGCTGCTTCTTTGCACCCAATGGACATCGCTGGAGGCCCTCTCGCCGGGCAGCAGCACCGCTTTCCGTCATCTGGTAAGCATTTATCTTTAGTTCAGGCGGCGCGGGGGAGGAGGGTGAAACACACTAATCTCGTGGAGTAAGTGCGGCAGAAACCACTCGCCATGTCCTTAGCTGCGGCACTCACTTTGATTCATTGTTTTGGCCCGCTTCCCTGTGCAATTCAACTTTTTACTACCGCAGTTGTGTGCTGGCTAGACGCGGTCGCATTTCTAGGTCCCCTTGCTGCGACAGCCTCCCTTTTCACTCGTGGCTTTAAGGTTGTTCACGTTAACCCCCTGCCGTGTAGGGGCTCTTATTAGCGCCGGTGGGTGCAGTCTTTACCATCCTTCACCCCGCCGCCGCAGCTCGCCACCCACTCACGCTGCGCGGCGGGGAGGGGTGTCGGCGCTGATCCTCTGTTTGCTGGCACAGTTTGTTTCCCTTGCGGGGACGGGGAAAATGTTTGCGCTTTACTGCGGGTGGGCTCCGCTTCTCACTTTAACGTTCTTTCACCCCCGCAGCGGCAGCCGCGCACCGCACTTGCTGCGCTGCAGGGGACAGGAGGCGCCACAGGCAGGCCGCGGGTGGGCTCCGCGAGTCTTGCTTTAATGCAGGGACAGTGTCTGGCGCCACTCGCGCTGTTTGGGTCACAGTTTATGTTTATAGCGGGTGGGCTCCGCTTTGGGGTGTGTTCACGGGCGGCGCTGGCAAGCAGCCGTCATTTGCACTGTGGTGACCGTTGCGGGTGGGCTCCGCTTTCGGTGCCGGTCACGGCTACAGGCTCACCTTCGGCCGGCGGGCCTCTCTTGATCCGCGGGTGGGCTCCGCTTGCAGGGACCGTGCCTGGCAGCTCTTCTCACGCTGCGGGCACCACGCCTTTCGCTGCGGGCTCACCTTCGGCCGACGGGCCTTTTTCTCTTCGCGGGTGGGCTCCGCTTCGGTCCGCACACTCCTGGGCACTTCGGGCCGCGCCTCCACGTGGCGCTCGGTTGCGGCCGGCACAGGTGGGCTCTGGTCGGTCCGCTGTACTTTCCCCTCGCGCAGGGAGGCTCAGGCTGGGCACGGAGGTGCGGGGTGAGCTTCCCGGTCACCTCCGGCAGTGTCGCGGGGCTCCGACGTGCCCACAGGCTTCTTGGCACGTCACGCCGTGTTACAGGGGGGTGCCCTCTAGGCGGGCAGCTCTCTCCCCCTTTCTTCCAGATGCTTGGCAGTAGCACGCACGGGTGTCACTACCGACCTCGTCGCCATTGTAGTGTTGGGCCCTAGGCCCACATGGGGTAGGAAAGCATGACACAGGATACCAGTTAGGGATAGCAGATCTGGCCACGAGCACGTGCGCTCTGGCTCTTTTATTACCAGCGTCACCTGACCCAGTGACGTCTGTGGTGGGTGGGTGTTTAGTGTAGGGTTACACACAGAACAACTAGACTGTGTCCTAGCAGGACACTACACACCCCTTCGCGGCTGTCTGCCATTTCCACAAGGAAAGCAGAGCAAGCATGCAGGCAGCCAGCCGAGGCCACCCTCTAAGAGACAATGACGCTTAAGTGTCTGGTTGCCAGCCAGAAGCCAACAAAAGAGATGCTGCACATGCCCAGTGACACCAGCAAAACCAGCAAAAGGCTCAAAGCACAAGCACAGCCTTGTTTCACACCCGCACCTGCTTTGAGCACAGCCAGCGTTCGCAGCATCAGAGAGACTGATGAAGCTACTGTGACTGCCTGAAATCATTGCAGCGCACCTTGCTGCTGGTCACTACACAGCACCCAGATTATGGGGTCCCGAGCACAGTGTAAGTGGCCCAGACGGGCTGAGTGTGAGCAGATAAACTGCACTGCTCTGGAAAAAGGAAATTAGCCTGCAGTGTCACCTAGTGGCCATTAGTGATTACACTTGCCTTCCCACACCCTGCAACTGAATCTTCAATGAAGGGATGGCCTGAGGAACCAGTGAGGCTGCAACATCAGAAGAGTGAAGAGTGGCTGCAGCGTCACCTAGCAGCAGCCCAAATACTTGCATGAACAGCTCCCTGCCTCCCATGCACCAGCGGAGACTGCGGCTGCCAAGGAGCACCAAGACCAGGCGAGACAGAGCGCCACACGCCCCCCCTGGTGACCGTCTGAAGAGGCCGTGTTTTCCTCAGCAGCCTTGAGAGACTAACATTGTACATGTGATATACCAGCCTGAAGGAAAGCCAGTATGTCAGGTGGAGACCTCCCACGACACCATCACAGTACCACCAAAGCTCCCCAAGGGAAAGGAAGGGAGTAACGGCCTAGCATGGCCTGAAAGCAGTAGAGAGAGCATCTACGTCTTAACTGCAACAGCACCGCCCCGCAGTGGGCCAGAGACTATTCAGGGAGTGCCCCCCAATGTGCCTTAAGACTGTGTCACACATCGCTCCATTACAGGCTAGAGGAGAGTTGCGCGTCCCCTAATGGCAAGCTGCCACCACCGCAAAAAGAAGGAGAATCTTGTATCCCACAGCGATCTTGAATCGCACGCGGAACACCTTGTTGAGGAAAAGAAAGATATGGAAGAAGATGCAGACCGGATTGATCAAAGCACACCTACCTCCACTGCCGTTGATGAAATGCTGCTGTCCACAAAGTGGCTGATGCACCTGAGAAGACACCCAGTCCTACAGACAGGACCAGACCTGCGAGTGGTACCTGATGGGATAAGATGCGCAGTCCAACGGACACGAGGGAGCTGGCAGGTGGTCCCTGTGAAAAGAGCTGATAAAAAGTGGCCTCTCTCCACCTTTGTAGCATGTGCAGAGAAGATATGCCACACGTGGCCTGTCACCACATCTCACAGCAAGTAAGAAGAGAAGAGCTACATGACTGCAAAGTCCCTCCAGTCACCATTCCCCATACAGGTCATCGCCACCTGTTGTCCAATGGCAAACACTCCATCATTTGCCATGTGAATCATCTCCATCCCTGGAGCATCAAGTAACAAGACTGGAGTCCTGCACCATTGCCATACAACATGACAAGAAGCAACTGTGACGATCTGAAGAAGTAGTGACAACCTGCTCAACTGGCTAGCATCCTGATCCCGGTAGCTAGAGCATGTTCTGACCAGTACACATTCACCCCTGACGTTGCACGAGTGACTAGGTAGTGGCTCCGAGGTGATCTTGCGGCTGTCCAGATGCAGACACGTATGCAGCCCCAGTGCAGTCCACGGGCAGTCCTGTGACAACTCAACTAATGGACCTCCCCCGAGCATGAGAGATGGACTTAACTAAGCCCCACCGCTAGATTTCAGGAGGTAGCAAGACCGTGTAAAAGAGATTTCAACAGGTCACAGCACACAACGACGGTCTTCAGTGGATCAAGCCACGAGGGGTAGTTCTTACACCCATCCAACACAAGTGTCACCTGTCAGGTGAACCTGCCAATAAAAGAGCCCGAGTGGACGTGCTTGTGGCCAGTTCAAGCGGTACAAAAGGGGGTGGTGATGGACGGAGCATCTGAATCAATCAAACACTCACACCCAGTCAAAAGATCTGGGTTTAATCCATCACTGTTCTTTAGCCCACTCTGCCACCCCAGTTCAGACATGGCTATATGCAAATCAGTCTGACCCTGTGCCTCATGGGAACAGTCCAGCCCGAACTGCCAAGCCATGTCTTCCCTGGACCGTAAACAAGCTTCCGAGGACCGGTTTCTGGCATTCCAGCTGTCTTCAGCCCGGCTTGCTTGAATCCAGTGGCAAAGTGAGCAAGGGACTCACGTCTGAGCATACCCTGCCACACTTATGGCGGCCAAAAGCGGTACAAAAGGGGGTGGTGATGGACGGAGCATCTGAATCAATCAAACACTCACACCCAGTCAAAAGATCTGGGTTTAATCCATCACCGTTCTTTAGCCCACTCTGCCACCACAGTTCAGACATGGCTATATGCAAATCAGTCTGACCCTGTGCCTCATGGGAACAGTCCAGCCCGAACTGCCAAGCCATGTCTTCCCTGGACCGGAAACAAGCATCCGAGGACCGGTTTCTGGCATTCCAGCCGTCTTCAGCCCGGCTTGCTTGAATCCAGTGGAAAAGTGAGCAAGGGACTCACGTCTGAGCATACCCTGCCACACTTATGGCGGCCAAAAGCGGTACAAAAGGGCCAGTTCAAAGCACTATAGCTAAGTTGCCATGTCTCTTACTTACAAAGTATGTGGATCTTGAGACGACTTTACCCTTTTTTGATAACAACCATGTTCCAATACCTCACCACAACACTGATTTGAGGCCGAACTATGTGGGCATCCTCAGCTTCTGCCTGTGCTGGTAAGAGCGGTGTGGCCGGGTGGGATTTCGACAGGTGACAACCAGGAAAAAAGTATTATTTATTTAATTTTCCCTCGTGGTCGTCTAAAGAATCCCTCCCTGTTGTGATTAGCATACGTGTGTCCTCCTCTGGACTCCGTACAGTGTGCGCACACCAGTGTCCCTGTGCGGACACCATACCGGCGGTGAGGTCATCAGCTGGGAACTGTCAGATTTGACAGTTAACAGCTGATCGCCAAGCTGACTGGGAGTTACGCTCCGACGTCTGTAGGAGCATCGTGTTGGCTTGAGAATAAACATAACTTCACTTTAACCTGTCTTGGAATCATCCCCATTGCGGACCCGATGTTTCTTGAATATGCCCGCTCTACCATCCAGCCTGATTGAACAGCCGCGTCCATCGAACCCAGGAGGATCCCTACCGGGCCTCTTGAAGGGCTGCCGCATCGAGTTTGTTCTGTGAACTTCCTTTCCCCAGGCCAGCCGGTTCTCCTCCATTGATTCTTGCTTCAGATTCATCCATTGCTCCTGCCTTGATTTTCGGAGCCACCAAACAAAATATTACCACTAAGGAATCTTTCCACCTGACCTCACGCGTCGTTCTGACCTGCTTTGTGCCTGTGTGCTCCCGAGGCAGCTTCTCTCTCCTGTCCCCAGAGTCTCCCCTGGCCCCGTGGCTGCCTATAGACCTGCAAATATCCTTATTGAGCCTCCAGATACCCCCACTACTGTCACCCTACGGGTTTGTGCCCTGATGAAAGTGAGACCTCGCTGAGGTCGCACACCGAAACGTACGTCGGCACCACAAACCTAACTTGGCGAAACCTACATGAACCACAGCTTCTCCCAATATTTCCATTGTTACCAATTGCGGAGAAAGATACTCCCCATTGTCTATTTTTATTTCACTCTGCGATAATATTTATTTCATTTTTCAATTCTGTTTAGCTTGGATTTTTATCCATTAATGAAAGGATACAATATTGTACTTATCAGCAGTTTTTCTATTTATATTGTTTTTTCCATTGCTACCTGACTCTTAGGTTCTCGCCCCCTGTTGACCAGTCCCAGAACCTTTGTTCCCTTGAATGAATGGACCTATGTAGTAGTTGGACGCCTGTGAATGAATGAGTGAGAGTGTTAGTGTTGGTCTGAATGTTTTATTTTTGTGTGGGGTACTATTATCTTTGTTTCGATTGTATTCTGTTATTAAATATTTCACTATGTTGTTGTGGTTTATAGTGTTGGTCCATATCGGCGACCTTACTTTTACAGCGTAGTGCGTTATCTATGTTAATGCTACGTCACACATTCCATTTTGGAATGCTAAGAATGGTATTTATGTGACGTCACCCAGTGTTCCTGTCATTTTCCTTCCTTATCCCGTTCCCGCATCTGTCCCTGCCCCAGCTGTTCCCCGTGGGCCTTTCTATATTAATGACTCAATAAATACTTTATCAACTCCACCGTGGTCCGTACCTGCTTTACAACATTGGCGACGAGGGTCTAACGGAGGAGAGGCTCACAGAACAACCGACGCCGTCAAGGTGGAACTCGGCGTGGAAATCGAACTGGGTCAAGCAGAGGATAGATCCAAATAAGCGGAAATATAATACAACATCAAAACGAAGTAAGTGAAACATTGAAAGCAAGCTGCCAATAAATGACTGTGAGGTGAGGCGGCCGGCGAAACTGACGCGCACGTGAAGCATCACGGGATTGCCCCAGTGTCATGTTGTTTCAGCAAGCCCATTGGTGCGCTGTGACTGACGTCATAGGGGCGGCCATTTTGGAAAATAAATGAGGAATCCTGTCAGTTTCACCGGTAAAATACGATCTAACTGAATCAGCGCGGAAAAAAGAAAGGGAAACAAAGCTACAGACGACGCTCGCACAATGCGCACCTAATGAACGGATATGAGGAAAAATAGAAATACGAATAACTAATAACAATAAATAAAGGACTGTTGTCAAGGGACGAAATATCGGCAGATTGTAATAAAACAGGGAGTGCGCACCAAGGGAATGCAGCCAGTATAGAACATATGTGGAAGCACTGTAAGAAGATAAAAGTGTAAACCAAATAAGAATAAAGGAAATATAGGACTAACTATCATCAAATAAAATAAAGACATACTAACTGTCACAGTTGAAGAGAAGAAAATGGCCCAAAGTAATAACATTTGTGTCCCAGCACTCTTCCTTGAGGAACCTGGCAAACCCATTATGAAGTGGAAAAAATGGTTAAGAGCATTTGAGAATTATATAGTGTCCATAGATGGCAAAAAATATGATGCAGAAAGAAAGTTATCACTTCTGTTTGGTTTGTTAGGGAAAGCGGGCCAGGAGGTATTTGATAGCTTACAAGAGTACAAGAATCCACCTGGAGTATTTACACCTCTCAATGAATATGATGAGGCTGTCAAAAGACTTGAAAAACTGTACGATGGGGAGAGCAATATAATTGTCGGAAGACATAAATTTGCGCTGAGAAAACAGGAAGAAGGCGAAAGAATTGAAGAGTACATAGCGTGCTTGAGAGTGCTAGCTAAAGATTGCGAGTTCAATGAGATGACTGACATCTACATAAGAGATTAGGTGGTGTTCTATTGTCACTCTAAGAAGGTGCAAGAGAGACTGTTGACGTGCAGGAACCCCACTCTGCAGGACGTAACAGACATAGCTAAAGCCATTGAAATGTTGTTGGTTACCACAAAAGTGTTGTCAACCAGCAGTAGCAATACTAATGTGTGTTATATACAGGACAAGAAGAAAAGTGATCACAAAGGACCTGAGAAAAATTGAGGAGACAAAAGATCAGGAAGTAGGAATTGGAGTTGCTACAGATGTGGTTCGCAAGAACATCTTGCAGATCACAGGTCATGCCCGGCGATTGGTAAAAGATGCGCAAAATGGAAAAGGTTTGGTCACTATACAGCCCTGTGTAAAACAAAACTCAGACCAACGGAAAACGTGAAGGTAAATACCGTGGGAGATTTTGACGAGGAAATGAGTGGTAAAATTGTGCTCTATGTAGAGATGGAAGAAGGCAAGATTAAGGGGCCCATTGGTGAAGTAAAAATAGGAAATGTCGAATTGCAGTTCACTGCGGAATCAGGGTCACCTATAACAATATTATCGGACCAGATGTTTGAAGAAAAATGGCCAGATGTATCATTATATGACACGGATGTGAACCCCAAGGCTTTTGGGGAACAGGATATTGAAATGAAAGGATATTTCTGTGACACACTCGTGTTCAAAGGTAGAATGATAAACACAAAAATATACGTTGCAGTAAAAGGAAGGATCCTAGTAGGGTGGAAAGACTTGGAGAGGCTAGGTGTGATTCTCCAACCAGGAGCAAAGGAACCAATCATACTTAAAGAAGAGTTCGTAAACAACATATGCATGGAGGAAAGTCAAGGGAATGTCGAAGAAGTAGTGGAAAAGTACAACGAAGTTTTTAAAGATACAATAGGTTGTGTAAAAGGATTTACGCATGAGATCAGATTGAAGGATGATGCGGAACCAATCAAACACAAGGTGAGAGCAATCCCACTGTCTATTAGAGAAGAACTGAAAGAGGTGCTAACTAAACTGTGTCAAGAAGGAGTAATAGAGGAAACAGGTGCATCCGAGTGGGTATCCGCAATAGTGGTCTCAAAGAAAAGGAAAACGGGGGAAATAAGGCTATGTGTGGACCTCAGGTCCTTAAACAAGAACATTTTAGTAAATTGCCACCCACTTCCATTAATCCAAGAAATACTACAATCTGTGGCAGGAGCAAAATTCTTCCCCCTGATTGACTTAAAAGCTGCATACCATCATGTCATGTTGACAGAAGAATCCAAAGATCTAACAACATTTGTGACGCCCTAAGGAGCTTACAGGTATATAAGACTACCCTTCGGCCTGGACTCCTCATCAGGAGTGTTCCAGAAGTTAATGGATATACTATTTAGTGAGATCAAAGGAGTGAAGGCGTTCCAGGACGACATCCTGATACATACAGAAACTGAGCAAGAACACCTGCAAGTGCTCAGCAAGGTGTTAAGCATCCTAAAGAACAGAGGAATGACGGTATCAAAAGAAAAATGTAAATTTATAAGAAGGAAAATAGAATATCTAAGACACGTGTTATCATCTGAAGGAATAACTCCAAAAGATGACCTAGTCCAAGCAATCAGAGAAGCGCCAGAACGGAAGAATAAAGAAACCCTGAAGTCCTTCCTGGGACTCAGCGAGTACTACGCCAAATTCGTGAAAGGATATGCGGATAAGGTGGAACCTTTGCGGAAAGTATTAAGGAAAAACGCAAGTTATGTCTGGGCAAGTGAGCAGGAACTGGCATTTAATAAAATAAAAGAAGATATTGCAGAAGCACCCGCTCTGAAAGCGTCCGATCCCAAGCTGGAGAACGTAATCCCTGTAGATGCCAGTGCCAAAGGCATAGGAGCAGTGTTTTGTCAGATAAATGGAGGCGCAGAAAACACGATCGCATTCATTTCAAGGAGACTAAATGACACAGAGAAACACCATAGCACGATTGAGTGAGAGGCACTTGCGTGTGTGTGGGCCGTGCAAAAACTAAAGAACTACCTGTGGGGGAAGAAAATTGAAATTGTGACAGACCACAAGCCATTGGTGTATATGATGGATGGAGAAGGACGTGGAAGCGGAAGAGCAAGCTCCAGACTGATAAGACTTTTATCCAAGCTTCAAGAGTACACGTTCAGCATCAGGCACATTAAGGGAGGTCTCAACAGTAGGGGCGAATGTCTATCAAGGCTGCCAATGGAAATCAGGAAAATGAATCACTGGATGATGTGGAGTGTGTGGTGGCCTGGATAGATGCGTTGGAAGCCGACTATGGTTCCATAACAGAAGCAGAATGGAAAGAAGGACTTGAGAAAGACTGGACAATAAGGAAAGTAATAAACTATGTAAAGTCAAAGTGGCCCCCAATCAGGAATTTGAAAAACGAGTTCAAAAGCTATCAACAGATAAGCGAAGAGCTAACAATTGAGAATGGACTTCTAAAGAGATGCAATCAGTTCATTCCTCCAGCAGCCTTGAGGGAGAAAATAATAAAGTTGGCTCACAAAGGACACCCCGGAAGTCGTGCAACGAAAAACATTATCAAAAAACACTACTGGTGGCCAGGAATACATCAAGAAGTGAACAACTTTATTGACAAATGCGAGACATGTTTCAAGGCAGATAAACGTTGGAAGATAATCAAGGGAGAGTTACAGATTGTGGAGATCCCGAGTGGGCCGTGGCATAAAATCGCCATTGATTTTGCAGGCCCGTTCCACAAATTGAAAGAAGACTGCAAGTACCTCATCGTTTTGACAGATTACTACTCTAAATGGGTACATTACAAGTTTGTACACTCAATCACAACAGAACAAGTAATTAAGTTCTTCAAGAAAACGTTCGCAACAGAGGGACAACCCAAAATCATCGTCTCCGACAACGGAACGCAGCTGGTGTCAAAAGAAATGACTGAGTTTCTTGAGAAGGCAGGTATCAAGCAGGAAAAGACACCACTGTATAGCCCAAAGAGTAACGGCCAAGTGGAGAGGGTGAATAAATTCATAAAAGAAGGAATTCAATTAGCCATCGCATCCCATAATTGTTAAGGACAGCATCCGGGAAAAAATAAACACCGATAACAACACCCCAAATGAAATTACCAAGTTCACTCCATTTTCCCTAATGAGGGGAAGAGAGTGCAAGGACATACTAATGCCAAAATGTAACAACTGGTATAGAAGTGAGGAAAAAACTGAACAAGTAAAGGACAGTGAGCTACATGTTAGAGAGAGTATTAAGCGCAAGCAGGAAAAGACCAAAATGTATTCCGACAAACTCAACAAAGCAAAGGTGAAGGAAATAGAACGTGGAGATTGGGTAATAACAAAAAAACAAGCATTTGCAATGCAATAGGTCTCGCATTATGAAAGTTTAAGCTATTGGTCTTGTAAGTGACAATTTTTTTATTTATGTGTTGATTTTGAAAATAGCTAAATTAATAGTTTTGTCATTTTCAATGCCAATAGTTATAACTTTCGCACATGTGACGACTATAGCATTTGTAATGCAACATGTTTTGTATTTACGTGACTTAGATGTATTGATATTACAAATAGCAACGGCTTTTAATTTTTTTAAATAATTAATACTTAAATAAAAGTGATTGTAATTTATATTGGCAATCGCTTAAACTTTTGTAAATAACGTTTGTGAAGATTATGTTCAGTGTATTTTATTGTGATGAAAATCCAAGAACAGAAGTGAAATAACATCTTTTTGTGACATTTGTAATAAAGCTTGAAACATTGAGAGAACATAATTGAACCAGTTGTTGTTGAATGGTTGCAAAGATTGATGCTGTGGTGTCGCGGAGTGATGCTGTGGTGGTGCTGAGTGATGCTGTGGTGGTGCTGAGTGATGCTGTGGGGGTGCTGAGTGGTGCTGTGGTGCTGCTGAGTGATGCTGTGGTGCTGCTGAGTGATGCTGTGGTGCTGCTGAGTGATGCTGTGGTGCTGCTGAGTGATGCTGTGGTGCTGCTGAGTGATGCTGTGGTGCTGCTGAGTGATGCTGTGGTGGTGCTGCTGAGTTCTCTCTGCAACTGCACTCTGAATCTGCACTCTGAATCTGCACTCTGAATCTGAATCTGCACTCTGAATCTGAATCTGCACTCTGAATCTGAATCTGCACTCTGAATCTGAATCTGCACTCTGAATCTGAATCTGCACTCTGAATCTGCACTCTGAATCTGAATCTGCACTCTGAATCTGCACTCTGGATCTGAATCTGCACTCTGAATCTGCACTCTGAATCTGCACTCTGAATCTGAATCTGCACTCTGAATCTGAATCTGCACTCTGAATCTGAATCTGCACTCTGAATCTGAACTCTGAATCTGAATCTGCACTCTGAATCTGCACTCTGAATCTGCACTCTGAATCTGCACTCTGAATCTGCACTCTGAATCTGCACTCTGAATCTGCACTCTGAATCTGAATCTGCACTCTGAATCTGAATCTGCACTCTGAATCTGAATCTGCACTCTAAATCTGCACTCTGAATCTGAATCTGCACTCTGAATCTGAATCTGCACTCTGAATCTGCACTCTGAATCTGAATCTGCACTCTGAATCTGCACTCTGAATCTGCACTCTGAATCTGCACTCACAATCTGCACTCACAATCTGCACTCTAAATGTGCACTCTGCACTCTGAATCTGCACTCACAATCTGCACTCTGCACTCTACATATGGTATGTTATGCTTACATACGTTCCATATATTATCCATGTATATGCCACATTTAGTTAAGAATATATGTTCTGTTTAGTCACAGTACTTTGTTTGTATACCCTTTTATGCTGCTCTAAAGTTATTTCAATGGGTGAAATGCGGAGCCTGGGTAGCAGGAAGGAGAAGATAAGAGAGTGCATCGAGTGCGGACTTGTGAGCAAGCGCCTTAAGCCATCAGGATGCTACTTCAAGGCACGTAGACAGGGTCCTAATACCCAATGATACTCGTAAAGGTAGCTACAAAAAAATGGCGTTAGGTTGTGCACACACCCTGCAAAGATGCGTGTAGCGCCTGAAGTCACAAGTTGAACCTGGTGTTGTTCGCTACAATAGACGATAGTTATCAGTGAGGTTTGTTCCACCATGAAACGAAAGTTGGCTGCCGAGAGTAACAAGGCAGTGCTGGGAGGGGGGCTGCGCACCAACTGAAGTGCTCTGGTTGCACGGCCTGTGGCCGTGTGAAGTGATAAGCCTTTGAAGTATGTCACGGCGCCTGAGGGGAGAGCAGAGAGAAGAGAAGGCTCTGGTTGCACGGCCTGCGGCTGTGTGAAGTGATAAGCCTTTGAAGTATGTCACGGCGCCTGAGGGGAGAGCAGAGAGAAGAGAAGGCTCGTGCGGGCAGAAAGGACGGCCGTGGGAGGTGGGAGGAGAATTCGGCATGGCTGGGGAGGGGGAGGAGAAATGAAAGTAAAGGCTGTGTTTGCGGGGAGAGAGAGGGGAGGTACTGGTGTGGGAGGAGTGCTGAGCGCGTGCCTGTGGCCACGTGAACTTCATGAAAACGCCAGCAAAAAGCTAGTGGTTTCATGAGGATTTTGAGCACTTGAATTCTCGATCCCTCAATGCGCTTGCGCGCATTGTAGGTCACGAGACCTAACCATACATGGTGGCCAAGGGAGAATCGACCTACAGCAGTCCTGTGCAAGTACAAGAAGCTACCAGAGGAGCAGTATACCTAGGAGGAAAGGGTTGGCGAAGCAAGGACAACGTAGTCAAATTAAAAAGTGGACAAGAAAAGATCATAATGAATGGGAAAAGAGTTGAAGAGGGTAGTGTCGATGACAGTATTCTGGAGTGGGATGATGTATCCGATAGCCATGACTCCAGAGTAGGAGAGGAATTCGGTGACATGTCTAATATCGGAAGTACGGCTGAAAGCAGCATACTTGACAGGAGTAACAGCAGGGTGGAAATGGACTATGTCCCTGAGACCGCTCCAGAACTGGGTGGAAAAGGTGTTCAGACCAGATGTGGAAGGCAAATTAGAATGCCCAAACGTTATGAAGATTTTGTTCATAATTAACTGCATTACTGTTAATGTGTGAAGGAGGGAGATGTTGTGGTTTATAGTGTTGGTCCTTATCGGCGACCTTACTATTACAGCGTAGTGCGTTATCTATGTTAATGCTACGTCACGCATTCCATTTTGGAATGCTAAGAATGGCATTTATGTGACGTCACCCAGTGTTCCTGTCATTTTCCTTTCTTATCCCGTTCCCGCATCTGTCCCTGCCCCAGCTGTTCCCCGTGGGCCTTTCTATATTAATTACTCAATAAATACTTTATCAACTCCACCGTGGTCCGTACCTGCTTTACAACATATGTTTGAATTGTTTTTTCATGAATTTTGATTAAAACAAATATATGTATCCATAACCTTTTGTTTCTTTGTTGACCTATTTTCTCCTGGGAGGGAGACCCATGTATCAAGTGACTTTATAAGCACTCATTGATTCATTACAGGTGGAGTTTTCTTGTTTCATTGTACTGTTCACTTTAATCTAAGTCGGAATTTCTTAACACTCCCCCTCACTCCCTCCCCCAAACTCAGCCTCACCACTCTTACCTGCAATGGCCACGGCTGGGTATCGTATTACTGACATACATACCAACATACCCGATTCCGACGCGAGACTCCTGGTTTTAAATTTCCCAAGTCTCTGTCTAAATTTCCCAAGTCTCTGTCCAAAAACGTTGGCTTGTATGTACTTATTTCACCAGTTCTAGTATTTCATGTGTCAACAAACTGAACACCTAACAACCAACGTATGCCGCCATGTTGAAAATCAGGCTCAGCCAACGGGAATGGAACGACAGTCACTCGTCTGCAGCATGGAAATACAGGTGTCAATAATAAATTTCCAACCTGGTTTAAAATGTACGTTATTCTGAAGGCTTCATTTTTTTTGCGCGGTCTAGTTTTTGGGAAGTTTACCTCTTGTCGATATTCTCGGTACTATCTCGCGACAAGATAAAAGTGTTTGAGCCGCCATCTTCGAAATGTCGTCACCATGCTTACGGAGCGTCGGACTCCGAGGTCAATCCAATGAGAACGAAGCATTGTACAAAGCATTGGCCAATGGCTGAAAGAGCCGCGCCATTTAAACACTCAGCACCTAGGCACCTATAGATTCATCAATTTTTAGTTGTTTTATTAATCGTTTTCGGAAGAGAGCCTTACCGAAATGATGCACGCGAGGCGTCCTATTGTGAGTACAGGAATGGGGGGAGGGGCTGTTTTCATTTGACCTGTGCCCGCTTTATCGGCTTTTGTATTCTGTCCCTTTCCCAAGTCTAGTTTATTTCTTTATCGATCTGTGTTATTCAGTACACCCGCTCATGTTCCCAATCGTTTGTTATTGGACTATTCTATCTATGTCCTCTTTCCTTTGGTGTTCGTTCCATCGTTTCCTTTAATCGAGACACCCTTCTCTCAGTAGCAAATGGCCCTCCGTTACGCCTGCCTCATTACCGCTGCTGTATTTGTAGTTCCCAGGGGACGGTACTTTTCTCGTGTCTCTTTGTAAGTGGTATGCGGGCACACTTTCCAAGTCTAAGTCCTCTGCTTATCCTTTCCATGTTGCACCTCTGTGCCTTCCTCTGTAGGCGCGCTTTTCCCAACCGGACACTGCTCTGTATAGCACAAATAATGCTCTGGGGTTTATTCTGAAAGATGGACAGCCTTTTGGTTCATTTTGGGCGATCTGCAAGTGCTGTGCACAATTTTGGCGTACATGACGGTTTTGCCGATAGACTCGGCTTGCTCTCTGTTGCTGCTTAATGTAGTAATTTGATTAAACGTCCTGCATACGCGAGTCGCCGTAGCTAAAGGAGAATCCAAAATGGCACTTTTCGATTTTGAGTGTGATGGCAAGTGACAACAAGTTAAACAATTGATTCGCGCATCCAATCTCTATCTAGTACAAGCTTACCAACAAAAATCCAGTTTTCGTTTTAAAGTATCTCTCGCAGTGGCAGCTGGTGACCTTTAAAGTGGTGTGGCGTAATGCTTGGCTCGAATTTCAGTGAGCAAAACTGACTTCTTGAAGATTTTGGCGGTACACTCGCTTGCACTCAGTCTTACACTCTCGCTCATTCTCACCTAGTCTCATTCACTTACTTTCAATCACTCTTGTAAGCCTTATTCACACTGACTGTCAATGTAATGATTGCAACACTGATCACTCATTTTCTGACCCGTCTGTTTCACTCCAATTCACTCTGTGTCAAACAGAGTAACTCGGTTAACTTATTGTCGTTCTCACTCGCTTACCTGCGTTAATTCTCGCACATGTAATTCTCCTTCACTGTGTCTTCCACTTTCTCACACAGGTCATGCTCACACATACACATGTTCTGTCTCAGACACACATTCTCACCCATACGCACAAAACATTTAAAAGCTTTCTTACTTACCATGCACCAACACTCATTCTTTGCAAATTTAGCAATGAATCTGCCACATTGGTAGCCCCAAATAAGCCTCAGGCCCAGGACCTCAAACATTCTTAAGATCGCTCTACAGCTGTAACACAGCATTGTTACATTTCTGAAGTTACCTGTAGAGATCTATAGGAATTTGAGGGTTATTTGTCAGTTAGAGGAATTAAGAATGCCATTGAATTTTACATCTGAGCAATTACTGTCTAAATATTAGATTGTGGCCCTTGAAATTGTCATCGTTGTGTATTGGCCAGCATGGGCAATTTGATTTACTGGAGTTCGTTATGTGGTGTGCTGCAAGAGGCTACAAATACTGTTACTGTGGGATTTTATGAATAAGTTGGACCTTTACACAAAGTAAACATTTTTTTTAATGGATTGTGGCCCCAAAAAATACTCTGTAAATGTGATTAATTCTGGTCCCGAAAAAATATTATGCACACGCACTTTCCCATGCTTGGTATATACCGATAGCGGTTCCTGGGTTGTCCATTTGGCACACAGCAGGGGAAAATGTATAAAAGCCGTTAACTCGTTCCTGTCCCTCCCCCAACTGAGAAGAACTGACGTAGTGCTACCTCTTCTGAAAATATACAAATCTCAGTGCCTACCGACTGCAACATATGGAGCGGAAATTTGGGGCTACGCAAACTGTAATAACATCCAGGTAGAGCAAAATAGATTTTGCCGCAGAGTTTTGGGGGCACTGATCAGTTCTTCCTCCTTTTGTTTGCCATCATGAGTTAAACTTACCCTTTATCGAGGATTACATTAAGACCCGCTCAGTGATCTTCTGGATGAAAGTGTGGAAAAACTAAGCAGCCTCCTTGACTAGAGACATCATAGTAGACTGCCTTGGGTGTAATAAGGGTGGAGATATACCCTGGTTGGCAGTCGTTAAGGCTAGCCTGATCATTGTAAACCTGCCACACGTTTACAGGCCCAGGAAATATGGAAAGCACCAACAAAGATTATCTAGGGGGCCCTGTATGCTTACTATGCCAACCGGAGACACGAGCAAGAAATCTTGAAACCCTCAGTTGCTCAGTATATAACTATGGTACTTGCAGAGGCGCCCCCCCCCCTCAATCACCAGCTAGTTCTCTTAAAGGCGATCAACCGCTGGGAACGAAGCCTGCTTTTTCGCCTTGGGGCTGGTACATTAAAATATTCACTCTGCTTTCCCCTAGGTTTTAATACCAATCTCGAGCAAATGCATTGCTCCTGTGGAAATCGTGGCAGCCAATCCATGTTGCACTTCTTATTTTTCTGTGATTTTTCAAAAAATGTATGCTGCTGATCTGCTTCTTTAAGGCCCATGATATTACTGATTTTAGGGAAGCCTATAGGGATTGTTATGCCCAATGGGGAAAATTAATTTTTTTGTTAGTGCGTTCTTGAAACTGGCTGTCCGTTATCGTGCTTTTATGAACACAGTATAGCCAATTTTTGGTGCACGCCAGGCATCTGATTTAACTAATACGTGGGCCACATTTTTTTTATTTCATTGCTCTTATGCATGGGTACTCACAAACTTTCTCTCGGGGGCAAAATTTAAAGTGTGGTTTGTGGCCGAGGGCTGCCCCGGTGGGGGCGGGGTCATTGGGGGGTGGCGGGGTCATTAGGGGCGGGACTAGAGGGGTTAGTAGAGCGGACGGAGAATCGGAGGGCGGGAATAACCAGAAGATTGGGCAGTCAGGTGTGGCCAAAAAGAGCAAACCATCCCAATGTTTAGTATTTGTTTGGCATTTCATAGCCCAGTTACAGCTTATTACGTTATATAATTCAACCAATGCAGTTTCTTATCTCCAGCTAGCTGAAAGTACAAAGAAGGAAGCAAGCATTAGCGATCAAGCGCTAATTAGCGTCCCGGCGATCAAGCGCCGGGACGCCCCTTTGCTGGGGCAGCCGTGCGCTATATAAGAAAGTGTAACATAACCTAACATAACATAGCAAAGCCAAAAGGTCTAGCCTTGGCAAGATTGCAATGAATTGACAGCTTGCTGACGTCTTTGGTCCAGTCACTGAAAGTGCACAGGTGCACTTGCCTAAATTCTCAATGTGTTTACATTTTATAATCATGGCTAGTAACAGTGTTTTCAATATTGTAACACAGCAGTAGCTCACTAATATTACTGCAAGTAATGTCTGTGACACCACTCCCATTTGTCATATGTGAGTTCCTGTTTTGATCTAACATTACTACAATGGCATGTGAGACAGGTGGGGAGAAAGATGATATCCCAGCCCTAATGGGCAATGAGTTCTGCGGGGCTTTATCGAATCTCCACTCTGGGTCAATTTTATAGCACACAGTTGCTCTTTACAGTACCTGGATTCTTAGAGGATGTCATCAGGTAATCCACGTATGCTATCTAACCCAACCCCCTTTAAAAAAAATGTGTTCAACAGAAAAGAAGGATTGTACTGGAGCCAAGGTTCATGAGATGTTTCCCTCTTGGTTCCTTTGACTGGTCTGGCCGCGTTTTCAATCACTTATTTGTTTAGGCCTGGGAGGGGGGGGGGGGGAATCTCTTGATCCCAATGACCATCCTTTCACCTCACGTAAGACAGGTCAGCATCATCAGTGTTAATTGCAACCTTTATGGGAAGGCTCTTTACAGCCCCAGTGCTTGTGGGCAAAAAGTAAGAATTAATCTTGCACCGGCACAAGCCTGTCCCTCCATAGCATTGGTAGTATTGTAAAATATATATATATATTACCTACTGGCGGTCGCCAGTAGGTATATATAGTTAGGATTTTTTTCCTATGGGATTTTTGAAAATTCTATGTCAAATAACTTTGGCGTTTGTGGACGGAATTGGCTGAAATTTTCAGGAAAATGGCACATTTTGTTTCTGAGCAGCCCCTGAAAATTGGGGGGGGTTCGTCCAGGGGGGGTCGAGAAAAAAGGGGGGTCCCAAAACGTGTTTTTAACATTGAGTTTTCCATAGGGCGGTTGGCCTCACTTTTAGCCCGAACGGCTGAATGGATTTGCACGAAACTTGGCAAAATTGTAGGGACTGGTAGCCCGATGTGCCTTTTGTAGGTCTCAATATATGTGCTACAGTGGATTTTGAGAAATTAACGTTTAAAAAAAGATGTATATCTGTAACAGCGGACCGGGCAGCGCTCCAGTACGCGTACTTTTCGCGCAACGGAGCTTTGTGAAGCGAAGCTGATTGGTTCTCCGGCGTCTGTAAACATTCCAAACAGTCCGTAGCGGCCGCCATCTTGTCTCTCGGTAGGATCGAGAGACAAGAGGAGGCCAAAGCGAAGGGGCAAATGACCATAAGGGGGCATAGTAGATCCTCGCTGACCCCCTAGGTTTGATGTGGAGGTTTTAAAAGGGCCCCGCGGGGCAAAAAAAAATAAAATAATAATAATCGAACGGCTGAATGGATTTGCACGAAACTTGGTAAAATATTAGGGACTGGTAGCCCGATGTGCCTTTGCTAGGTCTCAATATATGTGCTCCAGTGGATTTTGAGAAATTAACGTTCAAAAAAAGATATATATCTGTAACAGCGCTCCGCTTCGCGTAACGGAGGTTTGCGAAGCTGATTGGTCATTCTGTCACTGGGCTATAGTTGGGCTACATCTGGCTGATATTTGGGCTACATTTGTTTTTTTTGTCTCTGGCGGCCATCTTTGGGCTACATTGGGCTTCATTGGGCTACATTTGGGCTCCAACATATATATAGGCCAATGTAGCCCAATATATATTTTTCAAAGTTAACTTTCGTAAAAACCACTGGAGCATATATCTTGAGACATAGCAAAGGCACATCGGGCTACCAGTCCCTACAATTTTGCCAAGTTTCGTGGAAATCCATTCAGCCGTTCGAGCTAAAAGTGAGTCCAACCGCCCTATGGAAATGAAGGAAATGAATGGGTAATTTGTAATTAGCAAATAGCTCATCGCAAACTAGGAATGGTAAAGAATCGCTATTTATTCCTTAAAGTTCGCTATTTAGGATATGCAAAAAACTTTGATACATATGGCGGTTCATCTCTAACAAGATAAGCATAGGGATAGATTTATGATGACTGGCGCATCACCAGGGATGTGTTAGTCATTCTGTGCCGCTGTTCCGTCACCTATGGTGTGCTGCATTTACAATGCGGCGCATCATGGGGCAAAAACAGCACAGATGCGTGATGTATCTGTGCCGTAAAGGTGGCGCATTGCTGGAGTTGTATCGCAAGTGTGATGAAGCTCCAGCAAGGGTCGGGGGTGCCCCTGTCGCAGGGTTTCTGTTCTCACACAGAACTGTGGACAGAGGATTGGAACCTCGGCGAATTAGGGTGCCCCAAAACTCACCTTAGTAATCAAAAACCCCTTAGCAAGCTAGGTACAGTGTCACATTGGATATAACAAACTCTCAATGTTTAGACAATCCAGAATATGAACTTATAGTACCTCAGGATACGTGGAACTCATGAACAGTCGGTCGTTATATATTTCTTAGAAACCAGAACATGGAGTTAAGAAGAACACATGTGTATTTGAAATGTTTATTTACTAATGCCGTCTTCTCAGGCGTAGTATCTTAGATAATACAAGTACACATATTATCAGTAGCAAAATTACCAGCATAGTTACTAGTACATAAAAAGCGAATGGTGACAGTATGTTAACATGCTGTAAATGAATAAGAGTTAGCAACACTTATAAGCAGCCGCGGGCCATGGAGGGAGTTACGGTGGGGCGGGGAGGGGGAGGGGCAGGGTGGAGAGGGCTCCACCCTGCCCCTCCCCCTCCCCGCCTCCCTGCCCCACCGTAACTCCCTCCACGGCCCGCGGCTGCTTATATCTCACCCTCCCTAATACACATATTATATTATTTGCTAAGACGGTCTGTTTGTGTTGGTTTAGGGCGTGCCCATACTTTAGTGTCTTAGATTTAAAGGAATCACATCCGCATACACTAGCTCTCTCTTCATGTGAACCGCATCAAGTGTTGTGTATGTGTGTTCGGCAAAGCAATATAAAACCCGCCTCATGCCCAGAATTGGCAGAAGTTGCACTTATGTTATGAGTATGAAGTCGTGGAGATCAGACCTCATAACAATTCTGTATCGTGTTGTTCTTGAAACTTCAGCACTCGCTGTACAGATATAGTTTAACAAGCAAAGCAGATAGTAGAGCAATAACATATTATTCTCATGTAAACCACGATGAACTACTAGGTGGAAAGCTAAAGCAACAACTAAGTGTCGTGTGCAGAAGTTGCAAAAAAGGAAAAATGGCGTTTAAACCGGTAATGAGCCCATGCTAACTTAACACGGTGTAAAGATATCCAGGACCTAGATGACACCTCCCCATGATCCGGAAACGAACTGAATAAGATAATAGAAGTGCCATCTCATGAGAGCAGATTGCAACTTTATATGTGGACGGTCCGCAAGGTAAAACATTAAAAACTAGGAAAATGTAATGCTAAAGAAAAATAAAACAGCCAAGTACTTTATCGAGTCTTAAGCCAATAGGCAAGCTAAATAATAAAAACTTGACAAATAAGTCAATGAATTGTCAATGAAATGCTAGTACTCAGCATATCAAACATGAAAAAGGTCTATGACATAACTGTGTATGCAAAATAAGCTGCAACAGCCTCCAATAGGAAGTCACCGTCTTCATCCGAAAAGAGTTCAGCCATCCAATTTAAAAGCGGAAAAGAACATACGTGCTCTCCCAGCACCGGATCCTCTATCACCATCAGAGGACAGCTCGGTGGGTTTTCAAGAAAGCTCTGTTCCAAGAAAGACTGTGTTGCCGCCAGTAAATTCCAGGGACCAATTAGTCCATGCATCAATGCCACAGCCATAATCCTTTCGCCAGGACAAACCAACTCGTGAGTAATGATAGGAGTCATCAGCTGATTAAAGTCGACGTCAGGAGAAACCGGTCCGCAGAGACACAAATCAATGGCCCAATCGAAATCACCGGTCAGGCAGTGAAATACAGGCTGGACACAGGTGAAGTAGGAGAATCGAAAAGATAATCCATATGCCGTGCTTAATATCGCCAACGGCATTGTGCCATAATATTCAAGCATGCGATTGCGGAACAGCGTCAGCAGCTGCAGGGCGGGAGCTTGCACAGGAGGGACATCCATATTTAAAAATGTAAAAAAGAACAAGAGCGTCCGCTGGTAATGCAAGTAAAAATGGGAATCCACGAAGCACAGTGGAAAAAATAGAATGAAAGAAAGCAGGGATGACTCCAAAGATTTTCTCAAATGAAGTCACGAGACCACTGGTAACAACTTTAAAAAAGTGCGCCAGGGCCTTTGTGGAGGACGCGTTAAAGATAGTCCGAACCATCTTGCTGAAATGGAAAGGCGAATCAGTATTGAAAAGGGTCTGCACCTCTGTACGGGTGTTCGCTATGTGAAGCACAAAAGTTTCACGGGCCGAACTCAAGGCCACCTCTCTCTGAGACAAAAGAGCTCTTATTCTTGCCATGCCGTTGAAATCTGCTCCCAAGGTTGGTATTTGTGGCCAGATAGGGAGTTTTCAATGTTCATGTGTGGGAGGAAATAGAACATTTCTGCAGCAAATAACCCGTTCACTTACTGTTACGATAAAAGGAATACTTTTAATTAACCCAGAACAATCTTCATTATTGAGCATCAAATAACTACCATTTTCCAACAACTTGAACGTGGGGATGATAGCAGGAACTGGCGTGCCTTGCAACACGCAAGCCATATTTGGTCGGTGTCTGTTGCATGAACCGTGTAACTGTATGTGCCTACACATTAGTGAATGATCTGGCGTCTCAGTGCATTCCTCTCCATTCAGATAAACTTCTTGATCATCTTTGAAACATCTGTATGTGTATGGAAGCGACCAGACCTCATGAAGAAAAGCACTACCTAAAGGTTCATAACGACCTATTGGTATATATTTCATACAATTTGAAAACTTATATAAAGCAAAAGGCAGCGTTATTAAACCGTGGATAAGGCACGTTGCCAAAAAACCCGCAATCCTCTGCTGATAATGTCACTGAGCATGTCATGAATGATGTAATATGTGACATCATCAGCAGTGGATTACGGGTAATAGTATCTCTAGTTTACTCCCCTATAGCTGTCTTTCTTTTAACATAAGTGTCTGTTTCCTTCCCTTATACTTACTGTTCTTTTTAAAAAAAACAAAAAAACATTTTGGTTCACTTCCGGTTCGCGTACCGGCGAGCGAACTACGAGAAATAGAGGTTGGCACAGTTCCAAATATTGTACCAATTTTTTTAATAACGGGGAGGTAGTTCTGAAAAGAACTTTTTTTTTTTTTTTTTTTTTTTTTATTGTTTTTGTTGTTTTATATATTTTATTTTTCTGAACAGTTTTATATTTTTTTGGTTTTTCTTGGAGGGGGCAATGAAAACGATTCATTGTAAAGGGCTCAACAGGAGCAACAAAAAAAAAAGAATTTATTATTTGGGGCGTTTCGTACAAACTTGCATATGATAGTCAATAGCTCTGTTGATCAGAGTGATGCTTCTTTCTCCGTAGCAAATGAATCCACTGCAATATACGCAGACTTGTTTTACTTCATGAAATCTCGTTTGTATATTTGGCACCATCTCCCTGCCCTCTGGTCCCGTTACTTCCGGTACAACAGATCTTCTGGCCATAATAGGGAGATTATCTAGGTCGTTACGAAACTGTGCAGCACTGTAGTTGTTAGGATGCCACCTAGTCATATGGCGATGCATTGTGTAGTTTCCGAAACTGTATTTTTTGTCGGTCCCTCTGGACAGTCTATCTTGACATATAAGGCAAGTTACGTATCTTGCATTTACTTTTTTCTGACCTTTGGGAATTTAAAAAAATTGCCAAATGAAGTTTTCTTTCCGGTGAGACGTCCTGGGCTCCTCAGGCAAAAAGTGCCTCTCTTCGTGCTCGTCGTCCTGTTCCTCTTCCTCTTCTTGCTGTATTATAACTTCAGCAGGTGGTCCACTCTTCCTTGGATGTGGTGGAGGTGGTGGGGAAGCACCAGCTGAAGCTACTAAAGAAGCCATTGCTCACTGGTAACAAAGGGTCTTTCTCTCACAATGATGAAAGTCAGAGTGAGGAAAGGAGGGATTTTCATCATTTGGGAAAAACAATAGTTCTCAACCAATGAAAAGTGTTCATTTTAGATATGACCTAGTCTTACATCATTAGGAAACCAAAAGTGAAATGAACCAATGAAAAGTGTTATTACCAAGTCACATGACCTGCTGTGTTTACGTTAAGCGCTTTGCGACTCGGTAAGCATACCAGTTCGCTAACGTAGCACGTCATATGACTTATCACGCGACAACGCGAAACGTCATGCGGACGGGAGGCGTCACGATGTTGTTTTCTAACGCGGCAGTTGCGGTAAAGAAACGTTTACCGGCTCGCGGTCTATTTCGCGGCATCAAGGTCAGCTAACGGGAAGTTCCCCGATTCGCGAAGCGGGAACGAAGAAAAAAAAATATAAAAAAAAAATTATTAATAAACATAAAATATATTTTGGGATTTAAAGAAGAATACATTTTACAGCTACAGATATTAGCTGTTAAAAAACCAATGAAATTCACTGAAAAAACCATAGGTTATAGACCATATATAGTTAGGAATTAGCATTTACAAAACCTTGAAAATTCACTGAAAAAACCATAGGTTATAGACCATATATAGTTAGGAATTAGCATTTAGAAAACCTTATTTTACTCACACAAAACCATTGAAATTCCATATATAGTTAGTTGCACTAACTATATATCGCGCACCCGCAATCCACTGCTGATGTCACATATTACATCATTCATGACATGGTCAGTGACATCACTGATGACATCTCAAATGACATCACTGATGACACTGACATCTCAAATGACATCACTGACATCATGACACACCAATACCAGTTACTACATACGCACTCACTGATTCGTACGTCTACACACACATTCACTCATTCACCCATACAATTACTCATACATACAGTCAGTTATTATTAGAACACTATCATATGCACTCATACACCTAGTCAGTCCTGTGAAGAATCAATCACACTTCGATTTCCTCATCTATAGTTAAACACAGAACACCATACTTTTCACACATATACTAACACATACTTACTCTTATACAATCACAGATACAAGTACACATTGATATGCACAGCGTCACACACCTCCCAGCCAGCCACACACACACTCAGTCTTCCATCCATCCAGTCATTCTTCAATATGTAAAACGTATTTAAACTTTACAAAAACACACAGACACTAGATGATGTCATCAGTGATGTCATCAGTGATGTCACTGACCATGTCATGAATGATGTAATATGTGACATCATCAGCAGTGGATTGCGGGTGCGCGATATATAGTTAGTGCAACTAACTATATATGGAATTTCAATGGTTTTGTGTGAGTAAAATAAGGTTTTCTAAATGCTAATTCCTAACTATATATGGTCTATAACCTATGGTTTTTTTCAGTGAATATATATATAGCGCTCAACTCCAGAATCGTTGTTTTCCAAAGAACCGCACTCGTGGAGTCAAAGTTTCTTGTGCTCACACCATCAAAGTTTAATCACACAGATTAACAGACGCGTTTCAGCATAAAGCCTTCGTCAGTGTCAATTACACTGCGAGGGTTAGCATGGGTATTAAAGCAAAACATTCATAGACATGGTTGACGGACTATGTGTTTTGTAGGTCGCGCCATCTTGAAGTGTGTTTAATACATTGCTGCATAGAAATACGCTGCGCGATCTATATTGCCTCAAGTATTCCTTGAATTACTATAATATTGCCGTGTATCGGCCTTGCTCCCCATGATGATCGTGGGGAGATACAATGGGGGGGATTGTGAAGCCTCGCAATCCCCAATATCAAGGTTCATACTTGTCCATCATGCCATGTATTGGCAATGATATAGTTATACACAGCAGTTAATTACCACCAAGTGCAAGACAACCCTCCACCTGTGCAAAGTTATAAATTCAAAGTTCCAAATTCTGATTACTCAACCAAAGTAACTCAAATGGATGTATCAGATAGTTATCCAGAGAGGAGAGATTCCGACTGTCTCAACTCTTTGATTCTTCCCAGTCATTTTTGAACGTTTCAGTAGTTCTCTATCTGTATCCAAACTCGATGGGGAAGAATATCATAAAGAACAGTCACTGGCTAGTTGGTAAAGTTATTTTCCCAGATGAACTGCCAGTTCTTCTCCGCTGTTCAATCCCCGTGGGGCCTTTGTCATGAGGTCGATGATATACCTGGATTCCAGGCGTCTCAGTTTTTTTAATCTATCACCCCCTCTGGTCCCCTCTGCCACAAAATCAATTCCAAAATATTGCAGTTTGCTTCTGTCTCTCTGGTGCACTTGGTCAAAATGTCTTGCAACAGGGTATGCTGGGTCTGCTTTCTCAATGGCCCTTTGATGTTCAAGTACCCTTATCCTTAGTTGATGGATTGTGCTCCCAATGTACTTTAGGCCGCACGGGCAGACTAGACAGTAAACTGCATAACTGGTGCTGAACTTCTTGATGGTTCCAGTGACTGTTCTTTCTATGATATTCTTCCCCATCGAGTTTGGATACAGATAGAGAACTACTGAAACGTTCAAAAATGACTGGGAAGAATCAAAGAGTTGAGACAGTCGGAATCTCTCCTCTCTGGATAACTATCTGATACATCCATTTGAGTTACTTTGGTTGAGTAATCAGAATTTGGAACTTTGAATTTATAACTTTGCACAGGTGGAGGGTTGTCTTGCACTTGGTGCAGGGGTGGGGAAATCATATCGCCCGACGCCCGAACCATGTTGATTTTTACCACGGGCAAGAAGATGTAATGTCTATTTTGTCCTACGGACAAGTAGACATTAAATCGCGTACATGATACAGGCTGTGGACACTCTGGGTCTCACAGCCAATCAGAAAGGCTGGCGGGGAGCTGCACACGCTTTTGAAGGCCTCTGATTGGCTAGCAGCCCATGACTGGGCTCTAGCCAGTGATTGGCTGGGGGACTGAAACTTCAGTGTCAACAAGCGGCAATCTCAGGATTCGGGTGTCTTGCTTCCTCAAGATTAATGGGATGGACGTGCAGAACCGTGCGGAAGCTGTCTCCATTTTAACAAAAGATAATAGCACAAATATCTCGCTGATGGTGGTGCGACCTGAAACGGGGTGAGGAGGCAGAGGGGCATTAATGTTACCAGGCTAATGACAAGTGAGCTTGCGGCATAAGGGGCGTAGGAATACAGTTAACTTTATTCTCGCTGCTCGCGAGGGAAGAAGCAATGCAAACATCCTGCTGAGAGCTCTGCGATTTTCAGTAAAAATAACGGCAGGCGGCATTACCGAGTGCCCAGTTCAGATTCCACAAGAGAAAGCAGAGCGTGCTAACTTGGGGTTTGGAGCGGACTGTTTAAGTGGAGCTCAGCTACGCAGTGACGCATATTATACTAAATGTGGAGTTAAAGAATTGTACTGGGGCATACACATTAAAAATTCCTGCGCTCCGTATCACCACACAATAGCATTACAGCACACAAGCAATATGTTTGTTTTACCGCGTATTGCTTGTGAAAGCTGGTGGATTTTAAAAGTGGTGGCCGGAAATGTGATTTGTATTAATTTCCTTTATAAGAGTGCGACAGAAGCTGCTATCAGTTACCTGCAAAGTACATAATCTAAGTCGTCTACTTTTTGCCCGTATGAGAACTGAGGTGGTGAACAGTGAGCTGCTGTGTGCTGTTGCATAATATATATAAAGACGAAGAGATGTTGAAATTCCAGTGTCCAGAATCAGTTACCTATCGCAAACACTCATTCATTGGTGGGCGCTTTACATTGCACCTGATGTGACACGAGTTAACAGTATTAGTCTCGCCTTATTTTTCTCTGAAGCGCCCATGTTTCATGCTCTCTTTCCTGCTATTTTTGGAACATGTGCCTGTGTAACAACATTATTAAATAACTGCTTGGATCGTGAGTTCTTCGTGCAGGCACGTGCTGCAAGCGCCTCGGCCCTGTCTCTTACTCCCCTAAGCCCCTCCTAAGAGGTTTCTCGCACCTCATTACTTGCAGTTCAACTGTATGGGTCAAACCATATCAGTTCAATCCGAGGACGCCTGGCACCCTCTCCCTTTGGTACATTACATGTTGCGCGTTCGGGGGCACCCATTGTCAGCTTTCTTCCAGGAGACCACAAAGAAAAGCATTTCCCACTAGTGATCTAACGTCAGTTGTAACTATTGTGTGTATTTAAAAGCTACGACAGAACTGGTGGAATTTATAGAATTGAAAATTGGCCAATTACCCCTAACACCCACCTGGCACAGAATGTCCTGCATGTTGGCTGCACAGGAGCCATGCAGCATTTGCAAGAGACACCCCAGCACTCTGTAATAGCGTGTCCAGGAGCTCTCTGTCCCTAATCGCCTCACAGCAGCCGAACTCCGGTACTTTATCATAGTTAATGTACTCCTTTCAGTCTTGTAACCAGCACACCTTAGTTATATTCTGCTCTAAAACGACCCTCTCTCTTGCTCCCTGCTGCTCAGACTGTGTGTATCATATACTAACTGAAAAATATCAACACGAACTGCACATGAGTGCACAACCCAGTAATACCCGACTAACTACTAGTCCTCGCAACCTCTTCACAGACTCCACGCGCACAATTCGTTTTTTGCTAAAGTACCTCAAGTTAGCGTGTTTCTGCTGTTATAAAAATGTTCTCTGTAATATTTCCTGTTGCTCCAGGGAGTTAAGTTAGACTATATCAACTACTAACCATGCAATAAAGATACCAACAAATCCACACAAATACACGCTCACTAGTGTCTCTCTGTGTCTGCGTCTCACACTCGGTCTGCGTCTCACACTCGGTCTGCGTCTCACACTCGGTCTGCGTCTCACACTCGGTCTGCGTCTCACACTCGGTCTGCGTCTCACACTCGGTCTGCGTCTCACACTCGGTCTGCGTCTCACACTCGGTCTGCGTCTCACACTCGGTCTGCGTCTCACACTCGGTCTGCGTCTCACACTCGGTCTGCGTCTCACACTCGGTCTGCGTCTCACACTCGGTCTGCGTCTCACACTCGGTCTGCGTCTCACACTCGGTCTGCGTCTCACACTCGGTCTGCGTCTCACACTCGGTCTGCGTCTCACACTCGGTCTGCGTCTCACACTCGGTCTGCGTCTCACACTCGGTCTGCGTCTCACACTCGGTCTGCGTCTCACACTCGGTCTGCGTCTCACACTCGGTCTGCGTCTCACACTCGGTCTGCGTCTCACACTCGGTCTGCGTCTCACACTCGGTCTGCGTCTCACACTCGGTCTGCGTCTCACACTCGGTCTGCGTCTCACACTCGGTCTGCGTCTCACACTCGGTCTGCGTCTCACACTCGGTCTGCGTCTCACACTCGGTCTGCGTCTCACACTCGGTCTGCGTCTCACACTCGGTCTGCGTCTCACACTCGGTCTGCGTCTCACACTCGGTCTGCGTCTCACACTCGGTCTGCGTCTCACACTCGGTCTGCGTCTCACACTCGGTCTGCGTCTCACACTCGGTCTGCGTCTCACACTCGGTCTGCGTCTCACACTCGGTCTGCGTCTCACACTCGGTCTGCGTCTCACACTCGGTCTGCGTCTCACACTCGGTCTGCGTCTCACACTCGGTCTGCGTCTCACACTCGGTCTGCGTCTCACACTCGGTCTGCGTCTCACACTCGGTCTGCGTCTCACACTCGGTCTGCGTCTCACACTCGGTCTGCGTCTCACACTCGGTCTGCGTCTCACACTCGGTCTGCGTCTCACACTCGGTCTGCGTCTCACACTCGGTCTGCGTCTCACACTCGGTCTGCGTCTCACACTCGGTCTGCGTCTCACACTCGGTCTGCGTCTCACACTCGGTCTGCGTCTCACACTCGGTCTGCGTCTCACACTCGGTCTGCGTCTCACACTCGGTCTGCGTCTCACACTCGGTCTGCGTCTCACACTCGGTCTGCGTCTCACACTCGGTCTGCGTCTCACACTCGGTCTGCGTCTCACACTCGGTCTGCGTCTCACACTCGGTCTGCGTCTCACACTCGGTCTGCGTCTCACACTCGGTCTGCGTCTCACACTCGGTCTGCGTCTCACACTCGGTCTGCGTCTCACACTCGGTCTGCGTCTCACACTCGGTCTGCGTCTCACACTCGGTCTGCGTCTCACACTCGGTCTGCGTCTCACACTCGGTCTGCGTCTCACACTCGGTCTGCGTCTCACACTCGGTCTGCGTCTCACACTCGGTCTGCGTCTCACACTCGGTCTGCGTCTCACACTCGGTCTGCGTCTCACACTCGGTCTGCGTCTCACACTCGGTCTGCGTCTCACACTCGGTCTGCGTCTCACACTCGGTCTGCGTCTCACACTCGGTCTGCGTCTCACACTCGGTCTGCGTCTCACACTCGGTCTGCGTCTCACACTCGGTCTGCGTCTCACACTCGGTCTGCGTCTCACACTCGGTCTGCGTCTCACACTCGGTCTGCGTCTCACACTCGGTCTGCGTCTCACACTCGGTCTGCGTCTCACACTCGGTCTGCGTCTCACACTCGGTCTGCGTCTCACACTCGGTCTGCGTCTCACACTCGGTCTGCGTCTCACACTCGGTCTGCGTCTCACACTCGGTCTGCGTCTCACACTCTGTCTCTCATCAAACCTTCAAACTAGCATACTGGCTTTGGAGCCTGAGACGGGCACATTGCAAACAGATCACTGAAGAAAAACTCAGCCTGCTGATCTAACCCAGTGGGATCGGAGCAGGGGTGCTGCAGGTGTCTCTTTACCTTGTATGTGGTAGCAGGTCCAAAAGCCCACCAAACTACCATACTCGTATCTATCTATGGCACATAGGTTACAAACATATCACTGCAGACTTTCGACCTCCTTAACTGTCCTATCGGTAATGGAGGCTCTAATCAAAAAGTGTCACAGTTTGCCTGTGATGTGATCATATTTTCTCAAGCTCTATTTAGGCTAAGAGCACTCAATGCTTGGTTACGTTAGAGGTACATGAAGAATGTTTAGCCTGTTCTACCCCCTATTGCCGCCCCTGAGCCTCCTGCCCAGCCCAAAATCCCTCTCGATGCCTGCACTTGCCCCTCCACATTATTTTTTATTCTGACTACAGAAATGATTTTTGGGGGTTTCAGGGTCATAACCCCACATTGTCACTGGTTCAGTGTCACTACTAGGTGGCATAAAAGCTTCCAAGACAGGCCCCCGCAGATACAGAGCTGTTTCATTGCATGTGAGCAGAACCCACCCCTTCCACCTCCGGTGACCAGAACCTTTTTCAGCAGAGATACAGTGGGCAGGCATCTCACAGCCTCCACCTCTACCCCAGGTAGTCAAGGGCTGACCCAGCTCTTTGATGTCTCCGGTGGAGTTCAGTGGCCTGCAAGACAGCTGCCTGTGGCTAGCATCAGAAGACTGCAGTGAAACTTGCACAACCACCCGTGCATGGGATGCATGTGCAGTCTGCACATGTGGGTGCCTGTGTCTAGGATGGTCTGTCATTGATTCCTGCTTGCTGTGCTAAATGTTCATGGTTTGGTCAGTGCATGAACTAATAGAGATTTCATAATGTCTGATACAGCATTTACCACCGATCAACATAACTTTCATTTCAATTAAAGCTGTCCATTATTATACATGTAGTTAACTGAAGTTGAAAGGCCACAAAAAGTTAGAAAATATTGTTTTTTTAGCCACTGCTTTCACCCTGCCCCCAGACTCGCTGACCCTGCCTCCACCATTTCGTTCAGCATCACAGTTCCCATACGTTTTTTAATGCACTTCAACCACTGAGCAGACTGCACCTTGTCCAGCCTTGTACACTGTGCCTGCTACCACTGCAGCACTCGCACTGCCCTCTGAATACAGTATTCAGGACTTGCTGACTAGTCTCCGTCTCAATGATGATCAGCTCTCCACTTTTAAGATTTACTGTCTTTTCAACTTAACACTCATTCCCTTCGCTTTGAGACTAACACTTGCTTTTCAGCTGCGTGACTGCTATCAGAAGGAGACCAACTTGAACATCTGTTGCTGATCTGCTCCTCTTCATGTTAGGGAAGCTTACTCTGCTGCAGCCATTACTAATTGCAAGAGAGAACCCTGTACAGCTACTGCCAGTGCTGCATATGCTCTTTGTGTGGGAGAAGAATGTGGAGATCTAGCAGTGAGTGCCTAATAATATAATCACATCACACCTGCCTCTTGTGTATTTGTACTTGTGGATACTGCCTCAATCAACCATAGTGTATCTGCTACGTGATTTTGCTGCCCCATGAACCGTTCATAGCCTCTGACAAGAAGTGCAGTTATTCCCATCCACACGTTTATCAGCGCATCACATCTGAGGATTTTTGAAGCTGGACAGCTATGAGTTGGCCCTATGATAGAGAACACCCTTCTGTCCTACAGGTTCATATTTCGACACAGTCTGGACTGTGCCAAAACACTTCAAGAAATGCAGTCTGCCCTCTGCCTTTAGGTACTATTTCTCTACATATGAAAATGTGTTACATGCAAAATATCTGATAATTGGGTGCAGTGCACACTGACACATCTGCACACATGCTGTACAGCCAGCGAGAACAACAGTTGCATTTAAGAGTGCATGACCATGCACTGCATAATTGGACTTGCACTTGAAATATATATTGCACAGTATGTTGCACTGATTGCAGTGCAGGGTCTCTACGTGCAGACCTAACATAGTGATAACGGAGTAGGTGGGGCAAGCAGTTAACTTCCCAGGACAAGTAGATTTGTGTAACATTTTGTTCCCTGGCCAAGTAGATTTTTGCAATATTTCCACACCCCTGCGGTGGTAATTAAACTGCTGTGTATAACTATATCATTGCCAATACATGGCATGATGGACAAGTATGAACCTTGATATTGGGGATTGCGAGGCTTCACAATCCCCCCCCCATTGTATCTCCCCACGATCATCATGGGGAGCAAGGCCGATACACGGCAATATTATAGTAATTCAAGGAATACTTGAGGCAATATAGATCGCGCAGCGTATTTCTATGCAGCAATGTATTAAACACACTTCAAGATGGCGCGACCTACAAAACACATAGTCCGTCAACCATGTCTATGAATGTTTTGCTTTAATACCCATGCTAACCCTCGCAGTGTAATTGACACTGACGAAGGCTTTATGCTGAAACGCGTCTGTTAATCTGTGTGATTAAACTTTGATGGTGTGAGCACAAGAAACTTTGACTCCACGAGTGCGGTTCTTTGGAAAACAACGATTCTGGAGTTGAGCGCTGTTATTGCGGTGGCCCATTACCGCATGCCGCACCCACCCGCGAGTGCCCTGATTACCAAGTGGGACAGAGAGCGAGAATATATATATATATATATATATATATATATATATATATATGCACACACAGCACTTCATACCACTAACGAGACACTGAAGTGCACTGTGGATGGTGTGTATACCTCTTCATTGGCTTTGCTTAGTCTGAAGCCTGTAGGTTTGTAGTGAGGCCCTTGGAGAATGTGTTCCGATGTGTGGGTTTACCAGACCTTTGATCTTGTTATGTTATTATATGTCAATGAGATTTGATGTGAGAGGTAGCAAATATAAGGCATATATATGTTTGGTTGAAAGGGCGAGGATGCATGCTTTGACCTATATGGGGAGTATTTGGGGTTGTGTGTGATTGGCTGTTCATATTGTGTCCCATCACTCTTATAGCAGCACTTGTGCATTAAGTGGGGTAAAGGAGAGCGAGAGCTTTTTTTTTTATTTATTTTTTTAGGGAGTTTTATATAGCACAAACTCGACCCGAAGGTATCAGAGCGCTTTACACGAAAACCAGTTGCCTCAGAGGGACACATTCATTTTGTTAGGCACGGGAGATTAAGTAATTTGCCCAGAATCACAATATGTTGAGCTTCTCAGCCGAGACTCGAACCTGGTTGCTTAGCCTGGAGGTCGACAGCTCTAGCTGTTAGGCCACATCAGCTTGTTAGTATATCACACAATGCACAACTTAATCAGTTCTACACACTCGGGTAATAACTATTTAACAAAGCCCCCTTTTCAGATAAGTGTTTTCGGGGGTGGCAAGGTCTCAGTCTAACAAATAGAAATGTAAAACATTTAAAGCACATGGAAGGGGTGATTATACCGGACTGGAAACAGAAAGCTGGTCTGCAACATATTTTAATGTCTCCTCCTGTGCGCCATACATGTGCTATCTCCTGCAGTGGCTCGGTGCAACTCTCCGTAACATATTGCATATTTGGCTACTCGGGTCAATTACAAGTATCTCACTCTGGAATAACGTAAATAACAAATAGCGTACCTTCGGATTTACAGGGGTGGTGAAAATACAGGTTTCTTCCTCTTTTGTCCACCCGTATTTCACACAGTAAATGACACCCCGAGTAACAATGAACAAAAGCAGTGGTGACAGCCTGTGTGTTACGGTAATTAATGTCCATTGAAAGCGGCACATAAGTCACCCGAGGTCTTTTCTATCTGTTGCATTTCTTCCTTTCTCGCCAGGCACGCTGCTAATACACATTACGCCCGGATCACCATACGAATTCAACATCCATTGCTGGAGGAGTTGAATGGGCCCCCAGGGGGACTGGGCACGAGCCAATGTCCCCCTGGGGTATTTTGCGCGAGGGACGACCTCACGCGACGAGGGTGGGAGGGGCTGTTCCAGGCGCAGGGAGGGAGAGGGAGGGCGACATCACTCTGTGCGAGTGAAGGAGCGGTGGTGTCTTTTTGAGTGGCGCAGGTCGTTTGGCTGCTCTCCCCCCCCCCCCCCCCCCCCCCCGTTTTTTCCTGTCAAACTGCATGTTTTAACAGAGCTGAACTGTTTTCTGTCAGCTGAGGAGACTCTTTATGTCAAGCGTCGAGCCGTTTTCTTTCTTCAGGCGGAGATGAGAGGCGAGTGGACATGACGGAAGCTGCTATCGTGAGGGGGGCTGAAGAGCGTGTCAAAATGACGGACGTCGTCAGCGCGAGGGAAGCTGTGGAAGCTTTTTGGCGGTAGGGAGAGGTTTTTTACAGCGTCTTGGAGCTGCTGTGGACCCGAGGGCGTCAGAGCGCTTCACATTAGGAACTGGAAATTACAAATGAACGATATTACAACAGCAGGATAAGTTACATGGGGTAAAAGTGACAATTGTGAGCCAACAAAATACATGAGGTAGCAAACAGTGCAATACAGGGGGAAAGAGTGTCAGGTGTGCAGGTTACAAGAGAAGACAAAGTACACTTAGAGGATAATACTGCATTGTATGCTAGACAGAGGCACAAGAACAAACGTTACGTAGGCAATGGTGGCACTTGGGCAAGTATCATCAACAAATAAAATATGAGAGGTAGCAAAACAGGTGTTACAAGAGAAAAGTAATGTGCGCAAGTTACAAAAGGGTACCATACACAGGTATAAGGATAATACTGCAATAAATGGTAAACACTCAAACTACCGAAACACACTGGGAAGGCCCTTCCATAGTCATGGAGAATAGTTTTTTCAGTGATGGAAGGAGGGCTCAAGGCAAAGCAGCGCCAGTGTTGTACATAGCCCCTAGCAGCTTTTTTATGAATGAACAACCATTAGTTATAGACGGTGCAGCAGGAGTCAGAGATTCTAGCAAGTCCACAGCGGGGCCAGTGGTTGTGGGTTGAGCGCTCACAGGTGTCCACTAATGAGGCGTCTGGTCTACGTAAGGGATCAGATAAATGGTAAGTTGGTGGCGGTTCCTGGCTGGAGCGGCGAGGAATTGTTAGCGGACCCTGGGAGCAATTCTGGGTCTCTGATACTACTTCCAGCTAAGGCAAAGCAAGTGCGGCTTTTGGGAAGTCCGATTATACCCGTGGCGGATCTTTGGCGGATCTGGCGGCTTCGGCTGGGTACTCTTAAAAAGTCATGTGACCTCATGGGTAAATTTGGATGGGGGTATTGGAGATGGAGAAAGCAGAGTACAAAGGTTGATGAGAGCAATTTCGCTTGGGGCATAATACATATCATGGTTCTGATAACGAGAATGGGATATTAATGTTGAAAATTTGGTCCAAGAAGCGGCTCCTGTTTGGTTAGTCAGGAGTTTTGGGTAGCTGGGGCAAGGGTCATTTCACGTTTGCTAGTTTCTGACAGAGATCTGGAGCGGATTTCTCAACATTGTCGTCATGGGCATGATGTTCTTAAAGAAGTTGGGTAACGGGGGATTGGGGTTAGTTCACGTCTTTTCGTTTTTTACAGAGATCTGGAGCGGAGTTCTCAACATTTTCAAGGAGTCGTGGCGGACATCACTGGGCGTGATGATCCCAAAGATAAAAAAAAAAAATAATAATAATAATAAATAGATAAATAAAAGGGGGCTACGCAGTTACTTCAGGTAGGTACAAATGGTGGGCGGCACTGTTCCCAACAAGCTGTGCGGGTGAGCGCGTGCGCAGAGAAGTCACCCTAAGCGCGCAGGTTGCTGAATTTAGCGCGCACTCCAGCAACACCGTTCGCGCCGCCGCTTTTAAAATGCGAGCGGCGTGAAAAAGTGCCATTTCCTCGTTGCGGGAGATTGAGAAAAAAAGCAGTCTCAAACACAGCGTGTGCTTGTGTTTGACACTCTGCATTCCTTTTCTTACACCGCACAGCTGCGGGGCTGATTGTGAACCTTTAGTATTCATGTTAACTGTAGCGCCCAGGTGCGCTGCAATTAACACGAACACTAATTCAAAGGACCTACAATCAGCCCCCAGCTGTGCCCTGTAAGAATCGTCATTGTGCACTACTGAGGGGCTGTTTGTGGTCCTTTGTGTTGCGTTGCCTTCCTCCAGCTCTCCTGTCCTGTAAGGGAGAGACGAACGATCAAGACCATTAGTTTAGACGTTTCACAGACAACTGAATGTAGCTCACACGGAGAGAAATATTTTAACAAGATTTTTCAAAAAGTTATTGCTAAAGAAGCACCTGGGCCTTCAAAAATATTTTTGAAATGGTAAAACGGGCTGACCCACATTGATCCATGTTTTATACTATAGTGTGCGTAATAAAATGCGAATGAAAAACATATCAGGCCATTTTGAAGAAAGCAGGTTGAAAGTCCTTATGAAAATAGTGTGTATGTGTATATATGTATGTATGTGTGTGTATATATTATATATATATATATATATATATATATATATATATATATATATATATATATAATTTTAGTAAAAATGGAAAGGCCTCGGTTACCAACCAAACTAAAACCAGGGAGAGACACCGGGGGAGCAGGGACGGACACCGTGGAGCAGAGAGCAGAAAGGCACCAAAAACGAGTGGGGCAGAGGGGCACCAAAAACGAGTGGGGCAGAAGGGCACCAAAAACGAGTGGGACAGAGGGCAGGAGGGCACCAAATATGAGTGGCATTTGGCGCCGCAGACACGCGAGGTTTGGTTCCTGGCGCACATAGCCATGGTTGCAGCGCACAGAGACCCTCCACTGCCGCACAAAGAGAAAAAAAATTAGAGGGAACATTGGTGGGCGGTGTGGCTTTGTTCTTTACTGGGCGGCAATTTTGGGTTCGTGGGAGTGGAATTGCGAGTGGGGGGGGGGGGGGCGGTTTCGGTTTCTTTGGTAGCAGGAATTTTCGTCATTTCCCTGCACAGTTAAGGCAGTGCCAAAAACCGCTGGGGTGCCATTATTTCATTGCAGTCCGGTTATGAATGTGGCCAGTAAACGAAAGAGTGTGGTTTTGGGTCTGGCCGGGCGAAAATACCTTATATGGGATTGGCTATGTCATTGAGTACACATCTCTACGGCAGGACTGGTTACAAAATTTGGAACCGCGAGTTTGCGGATGTTTGTAGATTGTTGCGCAGAGATCTGCAGGCCACAGAGGGTTCGAGAGGGGAAGAATTTAGGATTGTTCCGCCACCCTAAGGTCCCCAGCATCGTTGGAAACGGACGGCTGCCTTTCTCATTTTCGCTAGTGTACTTGAGAGACATCTGGAGAGGGTGGTGGCGCGAGGAAAATACATTGACATTCTTCGGAGGGAGCAATTGTGGGTGGGTAGATCGGACTGGCTCAATTATGCTGCCGAGTTAGGGCCAGGGTATGTATTTACAATGACAAGCCATTGGGGGGAAGTGGACCAAGAGCTTTGGCTGCATGGGCGGTCTGTTCATCAGACATCGACGTTTATCCATACAGTACGTGTCCTCCCCATCATTTTTCGGCCTTTTATACAATGTCCCGCTCCAAAGGGGGGCTGGTGGGGTGGCAGAGCACGGTTGCCGGCAACAGCTGCCTGTTGGGATTTTTAACTGCGGTTCCAGTAGCCAATAATCTTGCATATTCAAGCACAAGTGTCCACAGTGGGTGGAAAGACACCCAATTTCACAGTGTTTTTTCCAATCAGCAATTTAGGGTCCATGGCAGAGGTCAGAAAAGCAGTGGGGCCGGTGCATCTGTTGTCCCAGAGGCGGCCTACCCATTTAGAATACAGGCTATGTTACAAGATTTGGTCGGATGGGTAGCCGCCTCTGAGTTGTTTGGAGTTGTTAATTAGTTTTTTCTCATTGGTTACCGAGGCACTGGTGCTCAGTGTTGGACGGACAAATTGAAATCAGCAAAAGTTATCTCGGGTGGTTCGTGTGAAATTGTGAAAGGTAGTGCACTTCGGTAGTATAGCAGGTCCTTTTAAGCGGTGGGAGATGACCCGGTAATTTGGCTGCGGTTTTTGGAAGATGTCACGGGTGTCTCCATCAAAATTTTTAGAAGATGATATGGTGTGGCAGTTTAAAAAAAAAAAAAAATTTAAGATGCCTCTGGGGATCACGGCTTCGGGCTCTTCTGGGACGGACGTGGTGCTGAGCGCTGGCCGGGTCATTGGTTCCATCAAGGTAGTAACATTGCTTTCATATTTTTTTTCCTATACTGGTGGTTTTACAGGTGTGGGGTGAGGTTTACAGGGATTCGCGGTGTCCTTTTTCACGGTGACAATATGTTTGTTATGAACCGGGTCGACTGGAGGAGTGCTAGAGAGGTACGTGTTATGCATTTATGCGGTTTTCTTAGGTTGCAAACTATTCAATGGAACATGGTGTTAAGGTGAAGCACACACCAGGCATAATTCACTTAATTATAGATGCTCTGTCTCGTGGTAATTGGTAGACAGGTTGTGCGTTTTGGGTATTGCTGAAGGGGTGGAACACCTTATGGCTCAGTTAACAAGACGCAGTTACCACCAGGTGTGGTCCAAATTTTATAATATGCTTCTTCACAGGGCCAGGGTGATGCAGCAGTTGGGTGCAGAGGAATTTGGCATGTTACGTTTTGGGCTGTATCTGAGGGGCGGGGTGAACGACTCAATCGCCGATGCTCTGTCTCGTTGCTATTGGCGGAAGTTCCGGCATTTGGCGCCAACAGCGACAAGAAGCAAGATGGTGATTCCACCGTCCATCTGGGTTCTGGGGGAGTGAGGATTGTGGCAATGGTGGAGCAGTCTATTGCTAAGTCCACGTGCAGGAGTTACCAGCAGCCGTGGTCTGAATTTTGAATTATGCTTGTCATATACTCAGGATGGAGCAGCAGTGGAACATGAGCTAGATAAGGTTGTCGCTCACAACGATTTCCGGCGAGTGGGAGGATATTTCCTTTTATAGTCCATTTTTGGGTATGGTAGGGCGGGTTGGGTTTTTGTTGAGGATGATGCTGAAGGGGTTTGGGCGTTGCAAAGTTTCTGTTAAGTTTTTGAGGGAACATGTTACTTTTGAGTTGTTAGGAAGGATTTTAAGTGTGTTGTCTAATTGCTACCATAGTGATTGGGGAATTAGTTAGGTGCAAGTTGTGCATGGTCTGGTTGTTCTTCGGGGGGTTCCGGGTTCGGAACTTTTGGGTTTAAGAAATTAACTGTGGATTCAGACATTCGGGTTGGGACTGGGGGAAGTTTTACGGATCAGGTGGAGACCGTCAAAGACAGACCAAACGGAGGTTGGAACTTGGATTCGGTTGAAAGCAAGTGGGGTTGTGGCCCATTGGGGAAGTGGGATTACTTTTTAATTCGGGTGTTTTCCGTTCTGGGGTGATTTTGCAAGGGGGGCAGTTGTCTGGTTTGCAGTTTTTATCGGTACTGCAGAAAGGGTGTGCATTGGTGGGGAAAAATACGCAATGCTTTGGGACACATTATTTTCGGTTAGGTGCGGCTACGGAGGCTGCCAGTTGGGTTGGGGGAGGGTGGAGATATAGAGCATGGAGAGGTGGAAGTCCAACTGTTGTTACTGATATGTACGGTTATGACATACAGTTCTTTTCTCGTAGGTTAATTAATTATGGGGTTTTTCCTCATAGGTCTAGTTTTGTTTTTTCCCCCCGAAAGCAAAAAAAAAAAAAAAAGCGGTCATGGATTGTGGGTCATTCCTTGTCTACATGGTCATCAATTTTTGCAGGACAGCAATGACCATGAGGTGGCATGGAAAGGTGTGGGGGGAATGAAATGGAGGGATATGTTTCCTTTGCGATCCAAACTAGCTGCGGCTTGGGGAATTCCAGATTTGTTAATCATACACCTGGGTGAGAACGATCTGGTGGACTTGTCTGGATTAATGCTCATTAAGCAAATGAAGCTGGATTTAGCGGTAATTAAAGACAATTGGGTGGGTACTCTGGTGGTTTGGACAGAATTTTTGGTACAGGAATCCATGGAGAGGTGCCCGGGTACATGCGGCGGTTGAAAGAGCTCGCCGCAAGGTGAACGGAGCGCTAAAAACTTTCTGCACAGCTATGGGTATCACGGTGCTGGCCCATGAGCATTTTAACAGCGAAATGCTTCAATTGTTGTGAAATGATGGTGTACACCTCTCTCAGATGGGCCAATCATACTATCTCAGGGAACTGCGGGATACATTGGCTAACTTGTGGTGCGTGGATTTATGGTGATCACAGAGACATATAAAAACTAAAAAAAAGAAAGATTTGTGACCTGCGGTGCAATGGCAGTACAGTTGGTGCCACTTGGTTTGGGTGGGGCAGGAAAACTCAAGGTTTTCCTGGGTGGCGTGTTTTAAGGGATAGGACAATCTAGAGCGGATTCATCCTTTCTCTAGGGGGAGGGGTTGGGAGGGTAGGTGGGAAAGAAAAGGAAAGATGGAAATAATACTGCTGGTTATGGAAAACAAGTTATGGATTGTTGCGAAGAATAAAGCATTGGGGAAAGGAAATGTATACAATGGGAAAAAGGTTTGGGGGAAAATAGTACAAGGTATTGTTGGAAAAAGTTAATGTTGCGGGGTCTGTCTTTGGCTGTCCTAGTAATAAAAGTGACCTTTTATGCTAATAAACAGTCGTGTGAGAGTCCTTATTTGCGCGATGAGTTTTCAAAGTCGGGGCCCAATGGTATTAACTGCGCGCAGCTAGGGGCTCTGCTTCAGAAATTCGCGAACCAGCTGCAGCCCCGGAGAAATAACAAGGGGAGGGGGCAGGGGGCGCAGCTTCAGAGGAGGACAGCGCGGCACCCCAGCCAGGACCAGGGTATGTAAACAACAAAGGTTTTCCAGGTTGCGGGTGTGACGTCCCAGAGGTTAAGGCCAATCAGAGGCAAGCATAAGGAGAGAAGATGGTCGCAGGAGCAAAAGCTGTGAATACGTAATGAATATGTATTCACAACGTGTGCGCCTGTGGCCATCACTTTACATGAAGGACTGGTATGGCAGCAAGGTCCGCGGGCCGCCAATTAAGGCCGGGCCGCCAGCGGCACGCGGGCCGTACTAGGAGTACCCCTGCAGTCTTATGTGTTAGTGTCCGCATTTTAATACTTCATGTTACATTTTTTTAATAGTACATTTAATATCTTTGAACTGACATCTAAATTGTAGGCTTGCGTCTGTTTTGCTGAATTTACTTGTACTATGTATATAATTCCGTGTCCACATAATAACATGTTTATTGCACTTATTGGTTTTTTTTTAAATTATTAACTATATGTATTGTGCTGGTTTTATCTTGTACTTTTATGGATATTCTTTGTATCCGAATAAACGATTGATTGACTGTTACTGTGCCAGACTGCGTCAATGGACCATGGGAATATTTTGTCAATTATCAATCTCCATAAAAGAATAACTTTTGCATCAGCCATAAATTAATAAACTTGGTCAAAGAGGTGCCAACAAGAGTGTGAATTTAATGGCGCATCAGTGCTTCTGCTTGGATGAATTGTTCTGTGTGATTTACAGATGCCAGTTCTGGGCACAGAAAACCAGCTCGATTTACAAAAAAGAGAAATGCATAATGTGCCCCAGTCCAGGAACATCGCCTCCAAAAACAGGCCTTCGTTTTACAAAACAGAAGTCCAGTACCAGTGTCACGGTTACCAATTTAAACTAGAAACCTGAATTTAGCTCAAAAGGCATACGTTTAAGCTTTTAATGTAACTTTAATAACAAACTGGGGAAAAGCAGGAGATGTAATATTGCACCAAGTCACTACATTTAATCAGTCTCCCTTTAATGCCTCCTCCTATTAAGAGGCAGTGCTTTCAGTTCAGTTACAAATCTGATACATAGCAGAACATGTGTGTTGGTTAACACAAAGCACTCGAGATTTGTCCTTTCCCAAAATGACAGCCTCTGTCCTTTAAACGGAACCCATAAGAGCTTCTGCCATTATTTGCATCGTAATCCACAAACAGTCGAGTGAAAACTTGGAAACTGGCCCAACCCCTGGCATCTGACCATCATTCCTTCTGAACCCAGTGCTGGCGTTTCATAACGAAGGAGTCCTCCAGCACTCCCAAAATGAGTGTTCCAGTTAAAAATCACACAGGAAAAGGTACCTAAGCTGCAAAGCCATAGTAGAGAACCAAGCAAAAATCGTACTTTGCTTCACCCGTTAAGTCTTCTTCCCTCCGGTGTATCAACTGCCAAATACACTGCAAGCCCTCCTTCAGTGCACCCTCTCAAACAAAGCCCTATGAGACAATAGAGTATGTTCCTGTCACTAGCGGTTATGGTGGGGTTACGTATCCATGCATACATTCTAATAAATGTTACTACAATGTATGCTGTAAGATAATTTGATTCCCTGAAGCAAATTGGTCTCCTAATACCGTTTGATATTATATTAACAGTAAAAAGCTGTTGTGAGGATCAAACATTTGTAGAAATACAGACCGCACACAGCCACTCCAGGACTCCATCCCAAATGCGCGAGCCGTGAGGGACATCTGGTATGGAGAATGAAGGTTCAGGTTGTACTTCAGAACCATACTGAACACAACATCCCCCTCCCGCCCCCAAACCTCTTAACAGGCATGAGGGAAAATGGATAACATTAAACAAAAGGAAAGTGAAACTAAACGGATAATAACACAATAAGGAAAAAGTTTCATTGCAAGTAGCAAAACTATTTCCTAAAAATGGAACAAAGTTAAATGATCCATTCCAAGTTCTTAATACAGTTCTATAACAAGTTATAGACTATAAGAACATCAAGCTTACAAAGGCGACACTAATCAAAATGCACTCCTTTCCACCTCCCTCCCCCAATCAATCTAAAACATAGTCCCTTAAATATCTGGGACAATTGATGATATTCCTTCAATCCCTCCCTTTGTCATTGGCTGATCCTTGATAAACAATGGAATCCTCTCTGGAGGATCCAACACCCCACAGTGAGTGACTCTGGAGTCCCCGCCACCATGGTCACTTAAACCTGAATTAACCACTTGTCTCGCTGGTCTTTCCTTACCCACAGCCCAGCTACTGCCCATGCTTGCACTCTCTGAAGGTGCTTCTTCCACACACTCATCCATTCCAAGTTCTTAATACAGTTCTATAACAAGTTATAGACTATAAGAACATCAAGCTTACAAAGGCGACACTAATCAAAATGCACTCCTTTCCACCTCCCTCCCCCAATCAATCTAAAACATAGTCCCTTAAATATCTGGGACAATTGATGATATTCCTTCAATCCCTCCCTTTGTCATTGGCTGATCCTTGATAAACAATGGAATCCTCTCTGGAGGATCCAACACCCCACAGTGAGTGACTCTGGAGTCCCCGCCACCATGGTCACTTAAACCTGAATTAACCACTTGTCTCGCTGGTCTTTCCTTACCCACAGCCCAGCTACTGCCCATGCTTGCACTCTCTGAAGGTGCTTCTTCCACACACTCATCCATTCCAAGTTCTTAATACAGTTCTATAACAAGTTATAGACTATAAGAACATCAAGCTTACAAAGGCGACACTAATCAAAATGCACTCCTTTCCACCTCCCTCCCCCAATCAATCTAAAACATAGTCCCTTAAATATCTGGGACAATTGATGATATTCCTTCAATCCCTCCCTTTGTCATTGGCTGATCCTTGATAAACAATGGAATCCTCTCTGGAGGATCCAACACCCCACAGTGAGTGACTCTGGAGTCCCCGCCACCATGGTCACTTAAACCTGAATTAACCACTTGTCTCGCTGGTCTTTCCTTACCCACAGCCCAGCTACTGCCCATGCTTGCACTCTCTGAAGGTGCTTCTTCCACACACTCACCCATAATCTCAACCAAAGCAGCGTTCCTCTTGTTCCACCCCTTCATGTTATACACTAATATAGAATGTCTAGAAACTTTTACCACCTGCATGGTTGGGAAGAATTTGGAACCATTCTTTTTCTTCCTATGTGGCCTCTTTGTTTTTACCACATCACCCACACTTCATAAGTTGTTTTTGATGGTTTATTTGCAAGGTGGACTGGCTTTTCTGTATAGTGCTTTGTGAAGTAGGAAAGCAATTTTGAGTATAGATCTTTCCTCGATAGAAAGTCAGTCGAGCTGCTTCAGGGTGGGAGTGATGTGATCAAAGCAACTCTCCCCTGACAGTAGTCCAGCCGCTGCGTGGAGTGTGGCTTTCAAGGAGGCTAGGTGTATTTTTGGGCGCCCTTAATGGTTGCGTTACTGTATTCCCCGTTGAGGAGGATTGCACCGCAGTCTTTAGGTCTTCGATGGAGATAAGGGGTTTGACTTTTTTTAAGGTGTTTCAGTGTGTAGACGGCACTTTTGTGCAGAGTTATTAATATGTTCTTTTGTGCTTGGGTAACTGTCTGGTGTAATCCTCTGGGATTTCAGAGTTGGAGATGGACAGTTTAGTGCAGTGAGGTTGTAAGAGCCCGATATCTTCGGGGAAAGGTTTTTTCTGTAGGTTGGAGAAAAACTAGTTTGGTTTTGTTGTGTTTGAGCTTAAGATGGTTGCTGGTCAGCCAGCATTCAACTGCAGAGTGCTAGTCATGTGCTGGATGTCTTTGACTGACAAGATTTTCATGTAGGGTTGGGTGTCCTCTGCATAGATAGCCAATTCTGGCTTGTTTCAGGATCAGTGCTAGGGGTTCCCTATAGAGGTTGAATGTGGTAGGAGACAGGATTGATCCTTGAGGGACTGCTTGTGAGATTGCCAGTGCTTTCAATGTTGAGTTGTTTAGTTTGATTTAGCTGTGAGCGTTGGGTCAGGAAAGAAGTGAACCACTGAAGGCCCGTTCCGTTAATGCCTGCATGCTGCAAGAGTGTGTTTAGGAGACTGTCATAGTTTGCAGTATCAAAGGTGGCCAGGAGGACTGGGAAGCAGGCCTGGCCATCATCCAGAGATCTGTGCAGATTGTCTCTGATGTTCAGTAGTGCAGTCTCTGAGCTGCAGCTTTTCTTGAACACAGATTGGAAGATTTTGTGCAAGTGAATGCTTAGTTGTGCAAGCATTTTTGTTTTTTTTTATAATGGTTTTGGCAAGAAGAGGAAGGTTAGTTATAGGTTTGCAGTTATTAATGTTCTGGTTGGCAGCTTTTTTTGAGTGGGGTGACTTGGCTGATATTGGGTGACCGGAGCATGACATGGAGCCACTCTTTGGGGAAGAGTTAATTATTTGGTCCATAGAGGAGAGCTGAGTGACCTTTTAACAAGCGCAGCAGGGATGGGGTCGGAGATGTGATGTCCGCTTCCTGCTAGTGAGTATTTTCAGGACCACTTCAGGGATATGTTTGATTTAGTCCAGGTTGGATACATTTTTTATTTTCAAGCGGTTGAGGTTGGTGAAATGTCTCTAAAAGGGGGAGAGGGCCATCATTAGAAGGTAGGGCTTCGGGTGGACCCTTTTGGCCAGGAGAATCCTTGTCAGTTCTTAGTGACCAATATTCCAATTTAAAGCAGCCTACATGGGCTTAGACGATTTGATTATGTTTTTGTTCTTGGTAATAGATCCACAGGTGTGAGCTTGCTGCCATTTTGTTGACAGGACTCCTTTGAACTAGAGTATATCCAACAAAGTTGGGAGGTTGTTCAGTGAGCTGATGACTCATGACCAGTCCTTGCTTGTGACAAAACTGAAGTTGTTACGTGTTTTTTTTTTTATTTTTTATTTTTTTTGCTCTTGCGTTTTTTTTCCTAGGTTCCATTGGAGGCAGAAAATCCTTCAAAAGGTGGAATTGCCAGAACTAAAAAGCCCCTTGGCAAAAGAGCCGTGTTGGGAGAGCTTGGTAATAAAGCTACTGCTGGAGTGCAACAAGTAAAGGTAAGAACATAGGACTTGACGACTACCTATTGTATGCATGCTGCATTCTGTAGTGCCTCTAGCACTTGGCTATTTCTTGAGATGGTTACCCAGTTTCATGTCTGCCTATCCCATCTGAGTTTTGAAAGAGGAAGAGCTTGTTCCTTCCCCCAATCTGTTCTACACTATTTTCTATAAAGTCACCTACTCGATTGCTCAAGAGTATATGACCATTCACCCACGGACTACCCAGTCCTTAATGGTTGCCTTTTAGTCTTAATATATTCCTATAATGCTGTAATTACTTAAATCAGTGCTGCCTATGAAGTAGTCCTCGTATGTATCAACATTATCCTAGGTATAAAGAGTTCCTTCCAAACATAAGGACAAAGTGATACTACGTTGAACCAATATATTGGAAGAAGGAACTGTGGAACTCTACCTGCTGTTAGGTGTTTGAGATCACTTTATGCAGGCATGTGTAACAAGCTAAATGCATGACAGCAGGTCAATATGACCAGCTGGCTGTTTGTTCCTTTTATTTGTACTGGTGTATTTTGAACAAGTGATTATGAAATGAATCTTTTGCATGTAGTGTCTATATGTACTATCTGCATAAAATAAATTGATGGCGCTATTACTTTTCTAGCATGTCAAAGTACCGGTTAAGGTGCAATCTGTTCTCCAACCTTCCAATTTTACGTTGAGGCCAAGGCAGCATGTACCAGTGAAGTCTGTTGTACAGGAACCTCTCCCAGAAGTAAGTGTCTCTTGCACATACCACACTTTGCACATCTGGGCATTAATTCTGTACCAGTTAAGAGCTTGACTTGACCAAAGCAAACGTATCAGGGGTTGGATGATCCTGTAGCTCTCATGGACATCTTGTTACTGAAGGGAGGCCTAAACGTGAAATGATCTGTTGTCAGGTTCTCACTCAGTAAGCCTAGTTATTTCTTGCTGACTCCACCCTCTAAAGTGAGGATCCTCACTACTTCTTAAATGTCAGCTAAAGGCCATCTTTTGAGTTTAGTGGTCACTGATGTAAGGGCATGTGGTGACTCCAAGGTGCTCTATTATTGACGTTTGCATGTAATTAACATTATACTTTTCTCCACCTGAGATGTAGGTGCTATCGAGCTACATTTTTAGTCTTTTGAATATCACTAACCTGGTCTTGTTTTTAGCTTCACCTCACTATCTTGTGGCTTTGCAGTATCATTATTTCAGAAAATGTTCTATTAGTGGCAACCCTATCCAGTGATATGATGGCTTCGTTTCAAGTTTCCATTGTTTTACATCAGTTCATTATCTATTCCACAAGTACAAACTGTATATAAAACTGGTATTCTGTGTGCAAATGTCACTGTCTTGTATGAGGCAAGTTGGCCATCATTAAGGCGGTTTGTGAATAGGTGCACCCTGAATACTTTCTCATTAAGAATGTACATTCCACCCAGTAGGTGTCCGGCATATTCGCCCCAAAAGTAGCCCACTCTTTTACTATCTCTAGAAGGATCAAACAGCGAAGCTGTTGATATGGTAAACTGAGTTAAAATGGTAAACTGAGTTAAAAATTGTACTATTAGCAAGACGGAACCTCCTATTGTCGTGTAGTTCCTATATATCCTACACAGGATCTGGACGTTTGGATAAGAAACTGTGGGATTGGTGGCAGACTGATCCTGTGCACACCCACCGAATATATTCGCCTGTCTGTAACTGCTAGCTCACAGTGCCACTATAATCTCCTCTTACCAAGGAGAGAATAGATTCGGGCAACCTCAAATTGACAACCCTCATCCCTCCGAATCGTGGCAACAATAGACTACTTTTCGCTCAAATCACTCGTGCTCGCTTAGTTTTGTCTCCGATGCAAAGCAGAAACAACCTGGGTGTTTTCTATAACAAATTATTGAGCAGTTCTAGTGTAGAATAGATGACCTGCAACAACCATTAGACAGTAGCAGAGATGTATATAATTTAGAGGTACTATGAAAGTAAAAGTATGGTAAAGTTTTACTACCTTGCAGTAATCATGAATATAGACAAGTACATAAAATACATGATAAAAAACGCTACTCTTAAGATTCCTCCCTAACTAGATGTACCTAGCATTTGTGTAGGTGTTATGCCAAGAATACCTCTAGAATCTAGTGCACCCCATTACCTCAGAATATGGGACCCCGTCCTAGTCTCGAGTTGGAGACACCCATCGAGGGATGTTATACCACTGCGAGCTGGAGCATCTGCATGCACGAACCTCAGCGTCTCTATTCAGTGTGTTGGCCGGGATTTCTCGGTCTCCTCTGTCCTTCTAAGCAAGATGTGATCAATATATAACCATAGGTCTCCCCAGGGGTCCTACCTTGCTGTGATACTGTCTGCCTAAAGAATGATGTTGGGCTTGAACTTTATAGAGCTATGCTACAGGAGATGGTAGTCCTGCTGTGCTTCCAAGCTCAAAGTCCCCCCAACTCCTGCATCGAAATCTGTGTGGTAATTAACATGATACCTTAATGTAAAACACACATTTTTGGGTTTCGCCTGCCGAAGGCTGCGCTCTGCGCAGCTCTTCAGCGCAGGTGAAATCCTATGTCGTCAATAAGGACTCCTGGAACGTCCCCCGGCTCTCATTGGTTAGCTCCATAAATGGAGGCTAGCCATTGAGTGCCGGATCTGTCCATCAAGGCTGGACCAGATTCGGGGGCGTTCCGGAGATTTTTTCCCAGGGCGGAGTTACGTTTTTTCCCGTTCCCTCCCCTTTCACTGAAAGTGAATTCAGATGCGCTGTCCATTCCCGCCCCCTCCGTGTGCCTTTCCGCCCCCCTTGCTGTCCTGTGCACGTTTCCCGCCGTCCGTGTCCTCTCCCGCCCCCTCCCGCCGTTCGTGTCCTCTCCCGCCCCCTCCCGCCGTCCGTGTCCTCTCACGCCCCCAGCGAGTGCCCACCTCGCGATTTCTGCCCGCCTGCCTGCCTAGCGAGGGCCGCCGCGCTGCCCGCGGCGGCCCGGAAGTACCTGGCCGGCCGGCCAATCCCTTCGCGGCCGGCCGGAAGTCCCGCACCCGCAGCCCGGGGGAGGGAAAGGGAAGCCTTGCTGTTTGCCGCTTCCCCCTGCCTGGGGGAAGCCTTTGCCGGTGTTGCCGGTCTCCCATGCCTGGAGGGAGACCGGAGAGGAGCCTGACGAGGGTGGAGCGGAGGGGGCGCGGGGCACATTGTGGTGCCCGCCCCCACCGCAAATCCGTACCGGCAGCAAGGAGGAGGGCAGCAGCGATCAGGTAAGGATCAGCGGAAGACGTTAGAACCGTGCAGATCTCACCACCCACGTGAGCCCGTCCCCCCTCCCTGAGCCCGTGTGTAAATGCTTGTCTTTGTCCAGTAGCCGCCGCCAAATTGTAGTTTTATTTCTATGTCAAGCGTATTTCACGGCCTTACAGCACTTCCTCTCGCTTTACGGCTTGCTGTATAGCTCTGTTCGTGGCCGGGGCTCCTTCCCTCCTCCCTTTCTACGCTTCACCAAGTTGGCCGCCGGGGTAAGAGTACGGAGCTGAGGGCCTGGATTAGGAAATCGGTTGCCATCCGCCTCCGTGAAACGGGCAGCGGGTTCAGAAAAGTGTGGCGGTCACTCAGGGTAGTACAGATAGAGTATTTAGATCGGGAGACCCCGGGGGGAGGGGGATACCAGGACTCTGCCCTGTAGGCACTGCCCCGACCCTGCCACACTTCACTGCGAGAGCCGCGGACGGACAGACAAACAGTCACACACAAGCACACACATAGACACAGAGTACACACACACAGACGGCAAGGAGACACAAACACGAGCACACACATTCATCTATGCAAAGGCAGACACACAAAGAGACACACAACTGTGCACAAAGACAGACACACAAACATAAATGCACAAATAGGCACACACACAAACTCACACATACAATACCCACGTTCAACTACTGAAGTACGCCACACTCAAACACAAACATACAAAGAGGCACACAGACAACAGATAGCCATGCACAACTCCTCAAACGACAGAGTCACACACGCAGACAGACAGACACAGGGGGGCAGACGCGTCCGACTACTCAGAGACAGACAGGTGCACACAGAGTCACAGAGGACAGAAACACACAGACACACCGACACCCCACACAGGTGCACACGGGCGAAGATTGCAGGATGCCTACACATCTGCACCAATAGGCAAACAGTCACACAAACACACGTCCTGCAGCGCACTGGAGCTGTGCCATTGTGCGGCTGCGACGTTTTCCGCACATTATGGAAGCGCTGCATTTGCTGCATAATTCGTCCTCTGCTCCACCATGGCATGATTCGAACAAAAAACAAATCCGTTTCTATTTCACACACTTCAAACGTTACTAAAGTCGCAGTGACAACTGATGGCGGGCAGTGGAAGCCCCTCGTAAGGTTGTCTTCTCTCCTTTCTGAGGCTTGTTGCTGTGTTTGTGTGTTAAGACGAGCTGCAGACTATTGTTCCCAGACAGTTTTAACGAGGGTAAAAATGACAAAATGATGTCATGCTATCAGCAAATGCGTTGCATGACGCTGCACCATTTGCCTTTTCTTGCCTCATGTTTCAGTCAACCCTGCTGCATAATGTGCCCCCCTCCGATGCATAATTCCAGTGCCTTGAGGTTATGTCAGATAAAGCACCCAGCCGAGCCGTGGCTTAGCTGTTCATCCTTCCAATGTCGATACATTGAATATCATCGAGGTGGTTACTCGGTGAGGTGCTCTGGATTATGTAATGAGATCCTTACAATGACACAATCCAGACGGATTGGGCGTCTAGGCGCTAGATTACGCTAATCTAGGAATGGTATTCAGCGACCAGGAGTCCTCAATGCGCCCAGCGCGTGTCCCAGCGCCTCTTGGCGCTTCGTTGTAGGTTTGCACTACGGACGGTGTGATTCTATGTGGTGTTTACTACTACGAGCCCGGCTGCTTCATAAAATGTTATTTAATGATTGTGGTTTAATTACACTAAAATACACATTGGTAAGCCATACCCTATCCATCCCTGGGCCCTAATAACACCTTACTGTAGCTAGCTGCCACCCTGAGCCGACACTAAAAACGCCTGAATGCCCCTAAACACTTCCTATGAGTGACCCTTAAAACTCCCCACTCCCCGCACACTGCCCACGCATGAGGCCTACAATCTGCCCACTGCCCCTCTCTGAACCCTAAAGGCACTTTTGTGCAGTTTTTTTCATAACCAATTTTATTATGAGTTCAAGCATAGCTCAACACAGCCCTCCACAGTCAGGAGGAGACTGTCAAAGACAGATAAAAAAAGAGACATATCATTAGTACAGCATCGAACCCATCGTTATACAGTAAATGGCATTGAACTACCCCACCCACCCAATCCCAAAAACACCAACCAGCCCCGCCCACAGCTACCCACCCCTTATCCCACCCTAACCCAGTGCACGCGATCACAGTCCAGCAACTTGGGACAATCTACAAAGGTGGAGCCGGCCAGCGGCCTAGAGTGCGGGATCCACATCCAGCTGTAATGCATCATCAATGTCCACAGGGGGGTCAAGGAGCAGGCCCCGGTAATCCGCCCACCGTTTCCAGATTTTGTAATGTTTGCGGGGACATCCCCGGGCTTCAAAAACAGGCTGTTCTAGACCCATGAGGAAATCCAGTCCTGCCCTCCAAGCCCCGAGGGGGGGGGCGCGCTCGCTCTTCCAGGCCTGCGCCAGGTCTCTCTTCGCCACCACCAGCCCCAGCAACAGCAGATGGCGCTTGTAAATATTGCCTCCGACATTCTCTAGAACATGAAGAAGGCCCAGCCTGGGGGTACGGGGCAGGTCCCAACCCAACACCTCTGATAGGCAGTCCCACACCCCAGCCCAGAATCGAGTCAGTCTCTCACAGGACCATACTGTATGAAACAGGGTGCCCTCTTCAGAACCACACCGCAGACATTCGGGAGACGCGACAAGGCCTGCCCGCCATAGACGGTGTCTAGTATAATACGCCCGGTGGAGGTATTTGAACTGGATGAAGCGAAGGCGGATGGCTATAGCAGCACCTCGGGGAGATTCCAAGGCCTCACGCCAGTCGTCATCATCCAGTGGACCTACATCAGCCTCCCAAGAGGCCCGCAGTGCTGCGAGTGAAGGGGAACAGTGAGTGACCAGAGAGCGATATATCTGCGAGACCTTCTTGTCACCCAGGTCTCCCATAAACAGTTTAGCTTCGATAGGACTAAAATCAGGGAGCTGTTCCAGGCCCACCAGACTTGGGGTAAGTGCGTGGCGGAATTGAAGGTAGCGGAAAAACTGGGTCTTGGGCATGCTAAATTCGGAGCTAAGCTCCCGAAAGGACTTCAGGGTAGTACCAGAGAGGACATGACCTAGGGACGAGATCCCAATCGCATCCCAGCCGTCAAATCCGGACAGAGACGCCAGCGCCGGTAACAGACCATTTCGCCACAACGGGGTTTCGGCTGTAAGCCGACCCCACCAGCCCACCCGATGCAAGGCCCGCCGCCAGACAGTGAAGACCACTTGGGTGACTTGCGGAAGCAGTCGCCTCCGCCTAGCCGAGTACAACAGGGTGTGAAGGGAGGCGCCACCCATCAGGGAATGCTCAAGGGCATAAGCCGGGTCACTACGGTCGCCATACCACCACTCGTTGAGTACAAGGAGATGGGAGGCCTGATAGTAAGATAAAATATCCGCGGCCGCCAAGCCGCCGCAGTAGGTAGAGAGGAAGCATGTGCGCAGCGCCACCCTGGCGGCACCGCCAGCCCACAGAAACCGGCCCAGCACCGAATCAACAGTACGGAACCACTGCGGGTCAACCTGGAAGGGATGATTCTGCAGTTGATATAGCAGACGGGGCAAAGCCACCATCTTGAAGATGGCCGATCGGCCGTAGATATTAAGTGGCATGCGCGACCATGTCTTGATGTCCAGTTGGACCCGATCCCATACAGGCAGAATGTTCCGGTCCCATGCCACTGCAGGCGAGGCAGAGAGGAAGACACCCAGGTACTTCACACCTTCAACTGCCATCTGAAGGGATGCAGCCCACGGGCAGTCCACTGCGGCACCCCCCAGCACCCACATGGTCGACTTGCGCGGGTTAAGGAAGAGCCCCGATGCCCGACCAAACTCCTGCATCAACTCCAGGACACGAGGACCCGTACGCTGCAGGTCGGTCATGAAAAATAGCACATCATCCGCATATAAGGCTATGCGGTCCGAGTGATCCGCACCCCAGACGAAGCCACGGTAGAGCTCATCGCGGCGCACCCTGGCGGCCAGCGGCTCCATGGCCAGTGCGAAGAGGTAAGGGGAGAGCGGACACCCCTGACGTGTGCCCCTGGACACCGGAAAACGAGCAGACGTCGTTCCCGACTTTTGTGCAGTTTTAAGAAGCACAAACTTGGCCACGGCAGTTGGAGCCCTTGGATTATATAATAGAGGGGAGGAGGCATGTTTTTTAGGCCCAGGGAGATTATGTGATTTTTTTTTTTGTCAAGAATCACACAGTATATTGGCGCAAGGCGTTCAGCTGTGCTATTTGGCACCCCATTTGTAGGGTGATTAGATTGAGTGTATTTTACCGTTAAAGGACCTAGCACACTAGTGTAACCAGGTGCTGTATGTAGCACACGGACATACCAATAAAGGGAATTTAAACTGCATAGCTGCGCTGCTCTAACTTTTCCAAAGGCGAAACCATTGCATTGTAAATGCTTGTTTTCACATCTGCCTGCTTTTGTTCAAGGCAATACTGAAAGTGAAAAGTAGTGACCAGTAGCGTTATGTGGCCATGGAATAGCCATTTTGCGGACTGTGATTCTGCCGCTGTAATTGCTAATCTATTCAGTTTTTTGATACGCAGCATTGTATATTTTGCTCCACTTTATGCCATTTCTATCTGTTTCTGTTAAATTGTATTCAGGGAACAGAAGTGCTGTTAATAAAACGGCAAGCATGTTGCCTGCACGCAAAGATTGCAGTGTCCAGCTTAACAACATAATAGAACGTAATTGAGATTGCCCGTGTTGTAATATGGCCAAATCATGTTCTAGTATGGCTTTTGCAGAAGATGCAATGTTGCCTAAGGAATATATCCTGGAGGTCAGTGTAATTAACCCATTGTCTACGACTGCTAGAGACTTTTCCAGATTTATACGGTCTATCTTGCGTGGTCTTTCTGTGGCCTCTTGTTGGGCTATTTTCCATATTTCATTGTAGACCGCATAAATGAAACGTTTCTGACGTGGCTACCTGAGACCTAGTAAAAAATCCATACGATCCCACATCTTGTAACCGGAAGGACACGTGTTTCACCTGTGTGAGGTTTTTAGCCAATCAAGGCACAACTTCCCAACACTGTAGGATGTCACTATCCCTGGATGTTCTTTCTGTACATAACATGGATCTGGCCTATGGATACTAAACCATTCGGTTTTACCCATTAATATTGCCTGATCATTATTGGTGTCTGTGGGCCAAATCAACCATTTCTTCCTATCTGGGTCTGATCTATTGTATGATGTCATCTACTGTAATCTTTCTGAGATGTTACCCTCTGTGTGTGATCGAGGTGGCATCCGAGGTATGTTCAAGGCAAGACGTCTGTTGCACTGCCTCGTTCAAAAACATGATCTGTTGAGGGATAAGACCTGCTCTAAACCAAGCTTCCGCTCCCTGAACTTGCCATTCTCTAGTACCCCAGACTGATTTTAAGTCTATGGTATGTCTGCATAAGTCGAACCCTTGTTGAGACAACTGGGCCATAAACTAAACCGAGTAAATCTGTTTGGTTTTAAGGGGCAGCAGTGGTCCAAGTAAACACACCCTAGTGGTTTATCAAATATCAATAATGGTGTCTGCGCTGGACGTGTTACGGTGGAACCTTTTGTCTGCTGGAAGATGTCGCATTTCAAGACCTAGTCTTTTGTCTGCTTACTTAACCCAGGCCACCAATAGCATTGTTTCAATAAACAGCCGCCGTAACTCCTGCATGTGCAGAACCTATCCCTTTGTGTGCTGCTGGAATTAAACCTAACCTACGATCAGTGTTTGGAACTACTGTCTCCCACTCCAGGAATCTAAGCAAATGGAATGTTTTTGGCATTTGACTTGTAGTAGTACTTGACTGAGTCTTTTTGGTACTGCTTTGCTGTTTTTGCTTGAAGCAATGACAGCCACCATAATCTGTCTGTTCTTGTTTTTGAACGAGTGATTGCAGCTACGGAAGCTGTACCTACAGCTCCCTTTGCGGCTTCATCAGCCAATGAATTCCCTTCAACGTGAACGCCATCACGCTGATGACTCCGTGTATGTATCATGTGAGCCCTCGGTAGTTTGGTTTTCAACTCCACTACCTGTGCCCATAGCATTTTGTGCTTAATTGTGCCACCTTTTGCATCTTTGAACCCATTTTGTATCTAGTGTTGCAAATATTCATTATGACTACACACAGTAAAAGGAATCTCACACACTTATTGTGGGGAATTCTCTATTCGTATTTACCAGTGCCAGTATCAAGGCTTTCATCTCAGCCAGTTGTGCCGTGCAGTCTCCTAGAGATTGTTTTTTTTGTGCAACTTGGCTGGCGCCTTCATCCTGCATGCAACCTTTATGGATTGCCCATTCCGCGGTATATTGTTGGTTACTTCCTATGGTCACTTGAGCAGATCCGTCAGTGTAAATGATATATTCATACTGCATTATTTCGTTTGGTAGAGGATATTCTTGTTCGTATTGCAGGAATGCAATAAATTGGGTCGTCCCTGTATTCTACATCTGTTGCAGTGAGAATTAGCCCATTGTACCCATCTCGGATGTAAGGCTTTAGCGTTAGGAACGCTTTCCTTTGTCGCAGCCTCGAAGGCTGGAACCAGAGTCATAACTATTATTAGTTTCCCCTGAGCCAGTGCTCTCACTACAGCAGTCTGTACTGCTGTTAGAATCTTTTCTGTAGATGAGAAGCGCATCTCAGCATTTGTGTACAAATGTGATTGTATGCAATTGGTACCGTTTCACCTTCACTATGTCTGATTTGTGTACTCAGATTGACCCGCAATGATTGCGTACGTTTATGCGTGTCTGTGTTTGGAAGCTATCATGTCACCTTGTAAGGAACGAAGTGTATCTGTGTTGCTGTGTCCATTGTCTTGCTGAAAAATCTGGTTTTATTAAGTCGTAGAAAGGTTTTACTCTTTCTGTGTAATCTTAAAATGTATGTTCTACCAAAATTTAAGAATCCCAGGATTGATTGTAGTTTATTTTTAAAAATGATTTTGGGGGTTGGAGCAGCACTCATTTTTCCCAAAAAATGGCTGCCAGGCTTTTTTCCTTTACTTAAAAGCGCCTATCCTGTATACAGGACACTGAGGTGGGCAACTTTTGATTTCTTTGTAGCCCTAGGATGCAAATCCAGAATTATGGTATTCACTCTGTTCAAGTGTTCCTCTAGGTCATCGTCCGTCGGATAAATATCATCCACATAGGACTATGCCTCTTCATTCAAATTTTGAAGTAACTCAATTACTCTGGCAGAAAACCACCCCGGGCTGTTCCTATTACCCTTGGGAGTTGACTAAATTGAAGCTGGGACCCTAGCGCTGAGAATGCGGATACCTGCATCAGGCGCTATATTTTGGCAGAAAAATCCATTTGAGATATCAAGTGTCCTTTTATATTTTTTCCGCACAATGTTGTTCATTAATACGTCCCTGTGAGCATTTTGAACTGCAAATGGCTTCGTGCAAGTGTTTAAAGGTCTATAATCTAGAACTAAACGATACGAATTGTCTGGTTTCATGACTGCGAAACAAAGGATTATTCATTAAGGTGCAATTTTCGATCACCCCTTGGTATTTACGTTAAGTTGATTGAAGATCTCCCTGACTTTTTATTTTTATATTTTTTAGCTTCTTGCTTTATTGGATAATGCCCCTCTGTAGTTGGCAGTATTAAAAAAAATAATAATTTTTTCAAGGAATTATGTGGTGGGATGAATCCTCATCCCATCCAACATGGTTTTTGTATAATGCTGGAGTCTGGGCTACTGCCCACTCCTGCATATCAGTGTGTTTTAGGTGCCTGGGAATATGGTCGGAGAATGCCGGTAGTATTATCGTTTCCCCTTTAGGGCAATCCTTGACGAATGCTGGCGACCAATCTCTTTCAGCTAACCATGTCATAGCCAAACGTAAAGTTCTCCCAAAAGAGACCTATCATTGTTCTACATTCGTCCCCCTCCATCTGGAGCATTATTTCATATACTTTATGTGGGACACTTACCCTAGTATCTGGTCTTTCTATCGTGATATAATCATTCAATCCGCTATCACCAGAAATTCCATAAGGTTCTGGTGAGCTATTAATACTTCTGCCACACTGTCCAGCATCATCAGAGCCCATTCCCCGTTCAGTAGTCCAGTTCTCAAAATTCTGGGCATGTCTGCTCTTTAGACCTGCAACCTTCTCTTTGAACTGTGGCTTTTGCTTTGTGGTTTGTTTGTGTGTTTTTTTTGTTGTTTTCTTTTTTTTTTTTTTTTTTTTTTTTTTTTTTTTTTTTTTTGTGTAATGTTGAGCGTGCTGATTGTCTCTGGACTTCGTACGCTCTTCTTGTCTGTCTGACCGTCCTTCCCTTGAGTTTTTCAATGAAACCTGAAAGGAACAAGAGTAACTTGTATCTGTATTCTGATACCGGTTAGGTTTCCTAATATTGTCCCTATTCCTAAGGTACTACTTTTCGGAGGGCTCCTGTGGAGATCTACCTCTGGATTGCGATCTGTTTCCTCTAAAGTTGTGGTGGTTTTATTTTTTTTTATTGTCCCACTTAGTTAAAGCAGGTGTCTGCTTTGCAGTGTCCTTTTTCAGGGCAGCCCATTAGTTGTGCTTTTAAAGCTATCCCACCCAAACTCTGACTAATTCTGCATATGCAGTTTCAATTATTTTTGGTAGTTTGTGTTTCTGTTGTAAAGGACTAAACTCGCTTAGGCGGTGGCGGATTTCCACCGAAGCTGCTTCCCCTTTAATATTTGCTAATATTATGGCTGATACCTGGACATAGTTACCTAGTAACGTCATCCCGAAGTTCAGGGCAGGCTCTGCTCTGTACTAGTTTTTAATTTTTCTTAATACAGCTAATGACAGGATACCATGAGTTCTGGTATAAATGGCAGCAAAAGACTGTACCCCAAGTGGTACAATCCTCTATTTGGAGTGTTATCCCCATGGGCAAGCAGATTGTTAGCATTCTGTGCTTTTCATACAGTGTAGTATTCGGGAATACTGCCTCTAGCTGTGGTGTTTTCGGAGCTGCCCAGAATGGCATTTGTTCTAGTTTTTGTGGGCATTTATGCCCATCACTGCATGTAATGTTTGTGGTGTGATTTTTAGTTGCTGTACCCTGAGCTTGTTCCATTTGTTGCGACTATTGCTGGTTGGACTGTAAGTGTCCTCATGACGAATTGAGTCGAGTTTCTGTGTATTTTCATCACTTTGTGTTGTGTGAGTAAGTCTCCTACTGGCATGGTTTTGATGTCCGGATGTGGTGTCGGCTGGTAATATTGGCCATGTTGCCCCTTCTCTTCCGAGGGGGCTGATTCTCACTCTAATGTGGGGTAGGGCTCCTTTAAACCAGTACAAGTGTTCCTGGTACATGAACAGAGCCTCCATGTCCTCAAACAGACAATATTCCGCTGGTGCATCTCCTTCTGTGTAGGAGTGAAATGTTTGTGTTCTTGCATTTGCTGCTGGGAATGTAACCCACAAATAAAATACCTCTGTTCTGTATGATTTGTGCGCCTCAATCACAAATACTACTATACCACCCCTAGGTGTTTAAACCATGCTCTAGCAGTTTCATGGTGACTGTATTCCTAAAATGTTCTACAATTTTTATTGCGTCTGCATCTTCTCTGGCTGAGAGGTCTAGATCGATTATGCTATCTCTGGTCTGTCATTTTTGTAAAGAAGAGCTTTCCAAGGAAACTAAGATAAGGTGCTTATGCATAATTTAGGAACAATGTCCTTCAAGCTTGATTAACCAACACCCAATATTCCACCCATATCAACATCTACATTGCCCCCACGCATCTATCGTTAGAAACCACAGGCTTAATATCCTCACCAATAACACCCAGCTTATTCTCTTCCCTCCCCATCAAACCCAAGAAGGAATGAAAGCCGTCGCCACCTGGCTGAAGAGCTGCCTGAAATTCCACTCCAAAAAACACAGAAGTCCTCATCCTTGGCTCCACCTCTTCCACATTTATTTATTTATTTTGAAAGTTTTATATAGCGCGAACAAGATCTTTGCAGATATCAGAGCACTTCACAGCCGAAAGGAACAACGTGTGATTAAATGACAATTGGGGTGGGGGAGGTACATGTGGGAGCATAGTCAGCCAGATACATCAATGATACAAGTACAAATAATTGATAGAGTAAACCCACAGGCAGGTCAATAACACAAAAGAAAAAAAAGGTCAAAATCACATGATGTGATTCCTGGTGGGTAGGGCCACCCTGACAAACCACGCACAACTTCTGCATCATACTAGACTCATTGCTCACAATGAACCGCCAGATCAACACCAGATCTCAGCCTGCTTAAACACCCTTCGTATAATCCGAAAAACTTTCAGATGGATCCCATCCGAATGCAGAAAAAATGTCACACACGCTCATCAGTAGTAGACTGGACTACGGCAACGCTCGCTATGCTGGAATCAACAAGAAACTACTTTGCAAATTCTAACGCCACACCCAGGCTGAACCTAGACATCCCCTGTCGTAGCCACGTCATCCAAGACCTCCTATCTCCACTGACTCCCTATTAAAAGAATAACCTTCAAACTTCTCACTCGCGCATACGAGGCCCTCCAACACCAGACCTCGTGGGTGAGTAGTTGCTCTTCATTGTACCATGGTGATTTGGGCCTGCGTTTTCACTGCAGGACGTGGATGTCTCTCATCCACCATGAATTGTCTACACCAGTGCATTCTCAACGAGTGACACTATCTAACAAGTCTAATGGATCAAACAAGACAATCTAAACATCAGCAAATTAATTGCTGAAGAGGAAAATAATCTGGATTTGCTCTGAGATATTGTGGTGAGCATTGCATGAACCAATTGCCCTCAAACATTATCAGTAGTTTTGCGGGAGGGGTGACACAAACCTTTATCATAAGTGTCTGCTTGTTTATCGCTGCTTGAGCAGATTTTACAGATTACACTCTCCCCTTAATTATGTAGGAGATTACGCAGCTAAAAGTTTATCTATCTTTTGTCGCAGGTTATACATCTCCACTGTTATCAGACGCTGTCTGTTTAATTTGCAAAGTACTAATGCATTTTAACACTTAAATATTGCTAGACACCTAATGCCGCGATACTTAAATTTGCAAATTTCTAAAACTAGTCCAGATTACCTGGCAACAGTGATTGGACTATAATATCTTCTGGTAGATGTCAAATTGTTCACTTGTCATGATTCCATACAAGGATTATTGTGAATAGTCCTAAATCCTTGTGACAAATGGTACCTTTCGTAGGACTGAATTTTAACTAGTTCTAGCTGCTAATCAATCTGACCTATATCCTTTACTTTGTGAGGTTTGGTGCATTGACAAGTCCCGGGACTTTTCTACTAGTTCCTTCTGTGAAGACTTGTTACCACAGAGGCTAAAAGTTGCGTCAGTCAAGAATGATTGGCTACATTCCACCAAAGAAGTGCATTTTCTGATAGAGGTACCTTGACTAGATTGCGTTATGTTAAATCGCAGTAGTACATTGTATTAAGCTTGTTTTTTAAGCGCCTTCAGTATTTAGCATGATACCTGTGGTAAGGTGTTGCTTCAAAGTATGAAGACTATCCGGTAGATATGAAGACTATCCGGTAGACCAGGGGTCTGGCCTAAAAACAACCATACAAAGTGATCTTTAAATAGTCCATTTGGTGTTCTTTTACCAGAGCAGTAGTTTTTGGTTTGGTTTCTAGCTTTCAGAATTTTGTTCTTCCACCCGTGTATGTTAATATTTGGCTATGGCGTAGAACAATATTGTGAGCAATGCAATTGCGGTTTTATGCTTTGTTGCCGTATGAGACTTTTTTTTTATAATTTCATTTTCTGTAGGCCTTTCTCTAGCGTAGCAAGGGCGTATGGTCCATAATGGTGCTATTCCTGGAGGTCTTAACTTCTGTTTTGAGCTTGAGGCAGTTTTCTTTAAACCAACTGACAGTGCTTTGTTTGAGGTTTGTCTTTGTGGTCCATGTAGTTTGAGAGGGTTAAATGGTCTGGGGGTCGTCGACACAGGAGATGATTCTGTGGGACCTTCTGTTAGCCAGAGGAGTCATGTATATGTTAAAGTGTGGGGCTGTGTGATCCCTGTCTGACTGCAGATGAGGTCATGGGGTTCTGATATAAATGGCATGAGCCTGTGGCGTTCTTCAGGAGAAGGAAGCTATCCATTTGAGAACCAAAATCTTCATTTAAGCGAAAAGGCGTTCCTTGATTCAAAGGCTAAAACTGACATCAGCCAGGTAACCGTTTGTAAAATTAGATTGCACCTACCCTCAATCCTTTCACCAGATGAAGAGTCCTGAAAAACCTTCTCCTGTATATGGTGAAATTTGCTTTTTTCAAGACTTCTGCGTTCTGTAGTGTGCACCCCTATTTACTTTATGTACATGCCTGCATTCCCCTTTGGTTTTGCTTTGCATTGCCATGGATGGCACACTGGAAATGTGATTGTGCCGTTAACTTGCCTCTATATGTTTGTTCATGTTGCAAAGTGATGCACAGTTTTGTTAGGCAACCGAACAGTTTGCCATAGGGAAGCGAAAGGCTCCTGTTTTATAAGGCAAAATGAATGACATTGAAGAGATACTGATTTATATGCACAATGTAAATTAACACATCTTTGCTACTTTAATTGCCATCTAACCGGAACTATAGGTGTCTTGCTCACAGTAGTATAGATCTCCTTAATTTGTCTGCCCATATGATCATCTACAGTTATGTATAGTAACAGCACTTTTGAACAAGTGTGTGTGGTGTGTGTAAAAATAAATAAATAAAAATGTTTTTATTTAGATTGAGTATTTTCAGAAAGGTCTACGGATCGAAGACTAGAGGGGGACAGGGGGTGGGGGGTAGCCTCCCCATGCCTTGCCGGGCAGGCTTGCCCTTAAATATTAATGGCCCATTATGGGCCTGACAAGTAGATATTTCCTATGGCAACATTTAAATTGTGATTATGACTAGGACTGCAGAATCTCATCATTCCTGTGGCACTGGTCTTGATCCATTCATCATGGACTATTAAAAGGCTTTATTTCACTGTATTGTGTAAATAAGAGCGTTGAGCTGATTGCAATGTGATCATTAATGAGCAAAAGGTTAATGGTGCTTAGATAGTTAAGTTAATATTTGAAACTCTGCTTTATTTTTTTTTGTTTTTTTATCCTTTTTGTGTAGGTTCTCTGCTCTAAATCAAATGATGTTTCCATGGACGAGGACCGGTTGTGTCAAGCCTTCTCTGATGCTTTGATAAATGTGGAGAATATTGATGAGGATGTTAATCCTCAACAGTGTTGCAGCTATGCCAAGGAAATATTTGTTTATCTCCGACAGCTAGAGGTATGTAAATGCAACCCATTGAGCTATAGACGGTAGTACTCTGGGTTGGTAATGGAAGTGTAAATAGTTGGCTATTAGGCTATTGAGTTTGTAGATGTCACTGCCTTTTGCCCCTTCTGGATCTTTCATTTATCTTTACCCCACCCACTCTTTGCCATTCGAAGTGGTGATTAGGCAGATTTTCTGCTTGTACTTCTGGAGGCTGGATTGGCTTGTAGATTCAGTTTGCTAAACTAAGCCATATGACGGTATGGCCTCTTTGTGTTTTTTTTTTTTTGTTTTGTTTGTTTTTCTTCCCATTAACTGGTAATTACATTGCTGCTATGTTCTCTCAATTGTAGAGCAACTCCCTATTGCCATGTGAAACTTTTTACATGCTTGGTAGGTAACTAATCTCCCTGCTTTACACTCTGCAGACCTAAAGCCACTCCAAGAATGGCTAATAACTTTTTCTTCTTGGAAGGAGTCCTAAATTAAGCCCGGATTAATGTGTAAAAGACTTTCCTTGGCCTAGTAACTTATGGCTGACTTTGGCACTCATTTCTTCAATTGGGTATTGCTGATTCCTTGATGCAATACATTGTGATAGTTGATAACCATTTATATATGTAGCCTAGTGACCACAGTCTCCATGCCTTCATGAACTTGCTTAACGTGTAAAAGACTTTCCTTGGCCTAGTAACTTATGGCTGACTTTGTCACTCATTTCTTCAATTGGGTATTGCTGATTCCTTGATGCAATAAATCTGTAATATACTTGGTAACCGTTTATATATGTAACCTAGTGACCACATTCTCCATGCCTTCATGAACTTGATTTATCACCCCACTTCTGGTTGAATGTTTAACCAACCAGAAAACCCCACGGTCTTCCAAATGGGTTTCTTTAAAACCCCTCACAATACACTGGTCTCCTGGTGCATTGGAAACTTATTTCACTCTAAATCATAATAGTGACCACTAAACGAATTATTTATTTATTTTTTCTTATTATTTTGCATCTTATCCATAGGCTGGAATGCCTGCTTAAATATTTGGGTTCTACTATTGGCTGTCTGAGTCCAATGGCTCAGCTGTTCTTTCGTCTCCTTGGTTTCTTGGATATGTAATCTGTATATAAGGTTCTACCTTCCACAATGTGATGGAGGCGTTTCATGTTGTAATTGGCAGGCTTTGAAGCAAAAGCCCCCCCTTCACACCATCAAATCTTTCTTCAATCTGGAGAAGAGCACTACATGACAGTTTCACTGTACAGGAGACCTTTGGGTCCCTGCTACTATGCCCTTGCGGCAGAAAAGAAGGGTTAAAGTAAGTTTCTTAAAGGTTTTTACACAAACTCATGAGCATAGCTTTTGTACAAGGCATGCATCTCAAATCTATTTGTAACAGGCCTGTATTGCTCTAACCAATAAGTTTACTGCTTTATCAGGGCTTTTGTAATCCTTTTATTACACATATACTGTTGGTGTGCCGGTAAACGAAGCTTAACACTAGGAAATCGTCCTGTACTTGGGGTAACCAGAAAAGAATAAGTTTACTTCAAACCTAGACTGCTGCACCATATAACGGCTGGTTTAGCCAGAAGCGCTACATTATAGGTGGTCTGTGCTATGCTCCAGCTCTAGGGGTTCCTGGCCTTTAGCACCTGAGCTCATTAGCAATTACTGAAGTTTTTATGGTCTGATTTTTTTTTTTTTCTTTTTTTTCTTCTCTTAATTCATTTTATAATCTGCGGCTTAATCTAGTGTGTCCGTTTTGGGACAATGTACCTTAAGGATTTGTAGCACGGATGGCTTTCTAAACTGAACAGCAGCAACTATCAGGTGACCATCTCACCAAGCTTTCTTTCCTGCTCTGCTGTCTGGATCATCCATGTAATACACAGACTTCAACGTGGGTCTCAACATTTCTAAATCACAGCTGCAAATTCTACGGTGGTTGTGTGGCAAGTCTCTAGGCAAATTCATTCAGACTACTGTGTCTTAACTCTTGCACTTAAGGGATTTTGGTTCATTGTGGTGTCCCTGATGGAAAGCTATGTAGTATTGCAGACCGTCCACCTTTTAGCTTTTCACAAACCCATCTTCCTTAAAGAGGGAATTGATATTGTATTTCAATTCAAAATAACGTCTTAAAGCCGTTTACACCCTTTGCCTCGCCTTTAGGGAGTATGTCCAAACGGTCTCATTTGACCTGGCAGCCAAAAGTTGCTAAAGGTAACCACATGCTGTTGCAAGACCAGTGGAAGAGCTTTCTCTTTGGCTGCTGCCACACGCTGGAACTCTTTGCCACTGCATTTGCAATCTGGACCAAGTGGTCTGAAATTGCTGAAAACGTGGCTTTTTAATTTGTTGGACATTGGTTTCTGTGCACTAAACTGTAGGTTTTAGTGCCGAGAAACCCTGTTTGGGTGAATGTTGATCGCAGTAATTATTTAAAATAAATTGTATGGGCGAGAAAGATGGACTTTGCCACTGGTTGCTCATCAAGACACATGGCTGACATTTGCAATGTTGTAGCCAATTGGTTGGGTGGCCTGGTTTTGTTTTTTAACTTTGCTCATGTTGGCAGTCTACACATGTGGCAAGAGACTTTAGTGCAGAATTTTAGTTTTTAGGCTTGCACTTTTATGGAAGTGGCATGGTGAACATTTATTTTTAATATTTGGAAAGACTCTCGGACGAGCCTACTTTTTTTTTTTTTTTTTTTTTTTGTAGCTACTGAAGCCCATATTTTCTTTTTGTTTATCGGTATTTAAAAGTTTTAAATTGACTCCTGCATTAAACGTGTTTCTTATGTAATATTCCAGGTGCAACAGCCTGTGTTTCCAGGGTACCTTGATGGACGGGAAATTAATGGGCGCATGCGTGCTATCCTGATTGACTGGCTTATTCAAGTTCACTCCAAGTTCCAGCTTCTTCAGGAAACACTATACATGTGTGTCTCATTAATTGATCGTTTTTTACAAGTAAGTATGCACTGCATTTCACATAGCTGGTGTCCCGTGTGACCTCTAGTCATCAGAGTTAGGAGAAACCTGATGTACCGGAGATTCTATGCCATTTAATCCATCTGCAATGCAAGTGAACGAATCCGTTGCTTGCTGCCACGCTGTCTGATTAGTCCTACTGCAATAACTTTATTTTTAACTCCCGAATAGGGTGTGAGCTAAGAATGTGATTGTGCCTGTTGCATGTAAAAGTAAAACCTTGGTCTGGCAATTCGCAAAGCCTGTGACTCCTGTTGGAGTGAAGCTACGGGGACACTGTTTAAGGTGATAAGCTGCCGGTTAAAATGCTTGAATTGCAGCAGCGTTTAGGGTCGGTCTTCAGTTATTCTTGTTTGAGAGCCTAGCTCACTCTTTATGGATTGGCTATTTTTGCTGCCCATGCTGTAAGGCAAGTTGCCTACAGGTCTAGTCCGAATTGTTCATGCTTGACCCTGCTTATTAAGTAATTGGCATGTCTTAGTTTCTGACTTTGAGCTCAACATCTTCTTCCTAATGGAGGATTTCAGGTGCCGCCCTTCAACACGAGGGCAGTTGTTATAAATCCCCAAACCATACAGTAGTGCATGGTTGCTTCCAGTATAAGACCGTTGCAACTGTAGCCTAAGCTTTATATGTAACCTTCAAATTTTTATTTTATTTTTATTTTGAAAGTTTTATATAGCGCGAACAAGATCTTTGCAGATATCAGAGCGCTTTACAAGGGCATGGGGATAGAAATACAAAGTAATAAAGCGTATATACAAAGTAATATATGAGGTAGTTGGGTACAAGGTGCTAGTTACATAGGTAGGTCAAATGACATGAGGTAGGTCACAGGTGAGGTAGTGTCGGTACACTGTGTATAGACAAACAATTGCGTCCATAGTATAAAGTACAATAATAAGGAGCATATACTTGCTTAAGCGTGTTTAGAATACTTAGAGTTTAAAGGTGGGCAAAGTTGAGGTGGGTGTGTGCAGGATGTATAGTCCCACAGGTGCAACAGTAGTAGGGAAGTAGGGATCGTTGAGGTGGAGAGGGTAAAGTGTGCAAAGTCAACCAGGTGCGTCAGCAATATAACAATACACATAATCAACCAGGTGCATCAAACATTATAACAAAATACAAAGAGTGAACGTATACAGTTAAGTGATTTGCGTAGTGTGTGTTAGACAGTCTAAGCCGTAGTTGCTTGATGGGTTATTGCTTCTGTGTTCCAATTGCACAGATTAGTGTTTGTAGTTTTATTTCTATTATTGCAGCTTGAAATGGGAAGGCAGAATATGGCCCTAAAGGGGGTTTGTTCATTACTACAGTAGAATAGTTCCATTATGGGACTGGTTTGTCTTGGATCTGCAAGTGTTTGTACTTGAGCATGTAAACTTTTTATATCGCTTTCAGATTCAGCCAGTTACCAGAAACAAGCTTCAGTTGGTGGGAGTATCTTCCCTACTCTTGGCAGCGAAGTATGAAGAAATCTTCGTTCCCGAGGCTAGGGACTTTGTGTATATGACGGACAACGCATATTCCAATGCTCAGATCCTGGAAATGGAGAAGTTGATACTACAAGGGCTAAGCTTTGGTTTGGGACGACCACTGCCAATCCACTTCTTACGAAGAGCATCCAAAGCTAGCAAGGTATAGTATAATATTGTTGATGCTTTGCTGCTGTGATTGCAGGTCATTTCAACAGTGTAATAGTACTCCATTCTCCCATGCCATTTGCTCACAGCTTTGGTTCTTCCCATGTTGAAGGAGGCTGTCTGCTTTCATTTTGGTCGCCAGTCGTGTGTGCATTTAAAAAAAAAAGTATAATGAAATTCATGCATCGTGGGTCTTTGTAACCACCCCTTTCATCCTTTAACCTATTTAGCTATTCTCGCTGTTTTGCTCTGGTCCTCACAGCATATAGCATGGGGCAGTAGGCCAGCCATTGCCTCTTGCATTAAGTGACTGCATGCACTTCAGTGTTAGTGCTTACATATATTTTAGGCATCCATGTGTGCTTAAACTAGCTTCCCAGGTTCTGCTAATTCAAATCTTCTAGTAACTTTTTGTTCCAGTAAGATTCCTATTTTCTTGAATGTGCATCACCTGTTTAACCTTGTCTTCCTGCTAGGAAGCACCCATAGGGTTACCTACACTAATTACAATATTTGTGTAAAGTGTTTTTGTTGCAAGCATATGGTTTGCAGATTAAGGCTACAGCCTTATCTTTTGTTTTATTCTAGTGATGCATGCTAAAAGTGAAAAAACGAACAATTCCCAGATTTTCCAATACTTGCTTGCAAAGGTCCTTCATTGCTGTCTAATTTGTGGCCCATACTTCAATTAATGCATGCTAGTCAGGCTCGGCATATATTCGTTGTGACTTGTCTTGCGGATTACTAGGTTGGTTTACTTGGCAAAGCACAGATGTACACTTACTAGATTATTTACTAAACCAGGCTTTTGCAAGTGTCCAATCAAAACAACAGTTGATGGACAGCATGCAGAACAATGTTATACATTCTCCCCAGTACAGAGATCTGGGCCTAAATCCAATGTTTTTTTTGCTCCCCACCCCAGCAGATGACGGCTGATAGCCAGAAACCGGTCCTAGGATATGGCCATGTCTGAACTGGGGTGGTGTGGTGAGCAAAAAAAGCTAACTTTAGGCCCAGATCTCTGTACTGGGGTGAATGTATGACCGTGTTCTGCATTCTGTCCAACTTGTATTTAGCATTTCACAGCGAGTGGGACGGGTCTGCTCAGACGGGAGTCCTGTGCTCTCCACACCACTGGAGTCAAACTATCCTGGCTGACGGCTGATGGCCAGAAACCGGTCCTAGGATGTTTGATTCTGGTCCAGTGAAGACATGGCTTGGCAGTTCGGACTGGACTGTTCCCATGAGGCACAGGGTCATGGCTGACTTGCATATGGCCATGTCTGAACTGGGTTGGTGTGGTGAGCAAAAAACAATGGATTTAGGCCCAGATCTCTGTACTGGAGTGAATGTATGACATTGTTCTGCATTCTGTCTAACTGTTTTTGCATTTGCAAGTGTTCAGTCCTGTATTTTGCTTGGCAACACTTAGCTCGGGTGCATGCCTTTCACGGAATGGTTTTTAGTGCTCCTAAAGGATCATCCCATCTCTTGGACTGAGGAACTACTCCACTTATGTTTCACGAGGTAGTAATTCTCCTTATCTGACTGTTCTTTTACATATGATCATGGGTTTAATGTCAGGCCAAAGAATCACTGACATGAGCATGTGTTAAAGTTCTACATGCGTCTGCACTGTGGTGTCCAGGAGTCTGGTTCCCTGACCAATGGTTTATAAAATTCCTGGGATTTGGTATTGCATAGCAAGACTGTAATGTCCTACCCTACAGCAGTGGTTGAAGTAACTGGAATCAATTTTTGTGGGGCACTAGTAAATCTAGCCTTTTGCTCTAGTGTTCCAATACCTCAACCATAGTTTACCCTACATGTGAGTAAGGTTACATAAGGTTACAGCATGAAATTAGTGAATTGGACTTGCTTGCGAGTTAAAACCGGCCAGTGCTTGATGGCTATAATGGGTCCCTGAAGCTAGACACTATTGCTATCTTAATGTGTCTTAAGAGCTCTGAGTAAGAGTATCCTAAGCAGTAGTGTTTTTTTTGGTTTTTTTCCCCCTCTTAAATAGCAAACTGTCTTTTTCCCGAAGGGTGTTAGGACTCTGAATGGTATGAGAATGCAATAAACCTCTTGCCAATGGTAGTTACTTGCACAAGCATGGGGGCGGAGGGTCCTCACCTGTCTTTTTAATGTGTATATACTTAGTTTTCAAAGTCTCTCTAAATGTGCAGGAATTTAAAGTGGAGGCTAAAAATTAAAATATCCATAGCTTGATATATGGGAATATTGCAAGTACTGCAAACTGAGATAGGGGTGCTTGGTGGCCTCAAATCGCTAGCTTGCTGTGACATAGGATGCTCTAGGAGCAACATTGTCCATGATAGGGTGGAGCCTAGCTTATTGCCTTGACTTTAAGAAACCCACCCAAATTCCGAAAAGCTGTAAGCTTCCCATTGACATTTCGATTTTTGTTTGTGAATGAAAGTGAAGGTTTAATAATTCGTGTACGAGGTTCTATAGTTTTGTGTATTTGAGATTCACATCTTAGAAATCCCTTTTTAATTATGACAAATGTGCGTTAGATGGTTCACTCAATCAACATTTGACGCTTCCTGTTCCTTGCATAATGCAAATGTTATGTAACCTAACCTACTTTTCCATCGCAGGCTGATGGTGTAACACACATGCTGGCAAAATACCTGATGGAGTTGGTGCTGATAGACTATGATATGGCTCATTTTCGCCCCTCAGAAGTTGCTGCAGCCGCTTTATGCCTGTCTCAGAAGATTTTGGGACGTGGCAGCTGGGTGAGTTTGAAACATTATGAAAATGTGTTGTGTAGCTTGTGAAAGTGGTTGTATGAAGTGATGCATTAACTAAGTTTCTGGTGGCCCTTATGGAAGCTACACAGTTTTGGTGGCCAATAGAGGCAGGGTTTAACTTGTGTAGTATATTCTGACCCCAATTTCTTTGTAGCTCTTAATGAAGTGAAAGGTTCTCTTTTGGCCTGTACTAGTTTCCCCCATGGTGCAATCAAGACTTTGCTTGTACGGGATTAGGTTCCTGTACAAGCAAGATACATTGGGTTCTCTCTAGAGGTGCGTAACTGTGATTTTGGAGGGGTCTTTCACAATCGCCTGCTAATGTTGTTCATCCTGTGCTTTACCAGTCTCTGGTCTTCTCCATGAAAATTAACACATTGGCCTCCTGTTGTGCCCGATGTTGGTTACAAAGGGGATCAGGCCATAAGATGGGTGTAGGGGAGTGGGGAGGCCATTACATAAATCTTTAGAAGCTGTCCCTGCATAGGTTGTAAGCTCTTACTGTGGTTGAGCTGATCCCGTGGGCCCGCCCTGTCGGACTGGTGTTGGATACAACCTTTATGCTTGAAATATTTACCATTAAACACATTTGCAGGCCTTGAATCAAACATTTTTACCAGACCTGCAGGTCTATCGACGTAAATCTCTTTGACCCAACTGTGATGCCCATGTTTCCTATTGTTGGATCTTTCGCAAATATTATATTTTGCTGAGTCAAACTCTTATTTAATTGACTAAACATTTGCTCCATGTGTGATCTAACCCACATACAGGGTACAGCTAAACCTTGACTTGCCTTACTTCACTAATAGCATTGTCGTTAAGGCGGGTGCAGGTATATTTCTAAAATCTCTTCATAAATATTAACAGCATGATGTGCTAGCAGTCATTTACAGGCAGACCTTTTCCATTAAAATGGCCACAAAGATTCCCACTGACATGCAGTGTACAAACTATAATGGGAGTAAATCTGGTTTCAGCGAACATTTATCACTTGCCCATCACCAAGTAAAGTATTCCGATTTGTTTTGAGGCTTTGAAAACCTTTGTGTCCATCTCACTTCGAAATTACAAAAGTGCTTCCCATAATGTGGATATATAATTTGAAATATTTATATAGCTCATGTACAAGCTATTTAAATTTTGTGCACCCCGCACGATTGTCGGACAGTTTAATTTACTTTATTTGACTGCAACGTTAGAGGATTTTGTAAAACCTACTCTAGGATAAAATATGCAGCAAATTGTAGGAAAACCGAAGCTCATTTTTTTTTTGTCTGTTTTTATACAGACAGCAAATTTTACAAGATAACAACAAGATTTAAGTACATCTTTATGGCTCCTTCACTTTCCGAATGAACAAAACCCCATTCTTTGTCTCCTCTAGCTATTTATCAGAGTAGGCCCTAAAAACAGCTCGCCCTGATCAAGGTTTACTCGCCATAGTGAGTAGATTTCTCAGCTTGATTTGGAAAATTGGCTAAGCCTTTATCTCCATTATTCCATCTTCTACTTTTGCCATACCCTCACCACTTGAAGTGTTTGTTTAGGGCCTCTCTGGTCACACCAGAAGACAAACCATTGTTTGTACGGCAATGCATTTTTGTGGTTTATGGTTTCACCAAGTCAATGACTCGCTGCGCAAGGCTTTACTTCATGGCATTTTGTGAAAATCGCTTTTCTGTTCGAGCATTCTTCCTCTTCATATAGTAAAATGAGTAAACTATGGAATTTCTATGTTAACTTTATGTACAATGCAAAATCACTTACCCTACCAATGCAGTATATAAATTGCGCAGTTTAAGGCTACCACACTATCTCGCGGAGTTTCTACCAGCCCCCATCAGAACTTTGTGTAGGTCTATTCCAGCTGCCACACTGATTGATCCATCGAATAGCTTTTAAATCCACACATGAGTGGGAGCAGAGTACACATTCACACTCTTACATACACCAATTACCTGCACAGCTTACATACACCAATTACCTGCATGAATCCAAGCTCTCCCCTCGTGGATCCTGATGCCAGAAGCAAGTACATTGAATCGCGTGGCGATCATCTTGCTTTGGTTGTGCTCCTCCAATCATAACCTTCTATAATACTTTGGCGCACAGATGGTATCCCTGAGTTATGCATCAGTGGTCTTTGAGGTTGGGAGAAGGCTAGGTTATCCTGCAGCATTATACTTGATGTGCTCCAGGAACAGGTTTTGGGGTGGTTACATAGATGCAAGATTTGTGTGGGTTGTTTGTGTATGGTGGGTGTTTGTGTGTTTTTTTTTTTTTTTTTGTTTTTTTTTTTACATAGCCTGATGATCTCTGGCTAAGATCTTACTTAGTCTCATACTCTTACTTGAGCCTAAAATTATAATTGTGAGGTTTTGACTAAGTTCTGAAATCTCTCTTCACGCCCATCAATCGACTATCTAGGTTTTAATCGAACCAATTGGCCCATCTTCGCTACTCCGTATCTTGTAAGCTGGAGCTTTGTTGCATAATTACATTCGCTCTTGATGTTACACTGCGTACACATTTAATGACCTCTACTGCATTGAGGGTAAATTATCTTTTCTTTTTAAGGATCCTACTACACAGTATTACACTGGGTATTCCGAGGACAGCTTGTTGCTGGTCATGAAACACATGGCAAAGAATGTAGTTCGAGTGAATAACGGCCTGACCAAACACCTTGTAAGTATTTAGTCATAGGGTCCCCTCAGTGTTTATGCAGTGTTCCAGTTAATGCGAGTTTCACTACTGTACGGGCAGTCTGCTTGCTACATTATACCTCAAGGGAGAGCTGTTCAGAGTTTGCTGCAACTATTTTCACTGGGATCGGTATTCTCTCTTCTGCCGTTTTAACATTGCATTGTATGAGGTATTTATAAAGAGCATTGTGACCAAAAATGATATCCTGTCTCTTTAGGGTCCTACTGGCTACTTCTACAGTGAGGACAGTACAGTTCTAAATGTATGATAATTATTAATAACTTTTTAAGCTGTCATGCAGTCAACCAAATCTATTGTATGCTGGTTCTATTCCTGATTTAAACAGCTTCTTCAACTGTGCAATGGTTCGAATTTATTTAAGGGAGTTATAGACCCTCACGACTAAACTATCAATACAAGTTTAGATCAATAGAATCTAGCTTGCTGGCCTGAAGTACTGAGCCCTCAACCCATGCCGCCAAATAACAGTCTGGGTATTGTTTCCGATCGCTCCATGGTAACCCTGATCACAAGAGTAATGGTATTTAAAACTGAGCTCCCGTTACCCCACCCAAAAATATCCCACCGGATTTCCATGCCATGGCTGTGACTATATTAATTCAATCTAGACTGGACCATGGGCATGCTGCCTATTTCAGAAGTCAAGCTGCAGAGATCCTATCAGTAAAGAAAATAATGCAGTTCTGAGTGTTAACGGTGCAAAAGATTTTCTGCAATTACACTCCACTCTTCTTGGTCCCAAACTTTATTCCCCTAGCCTATAAATACACTTAATGTATAGTTTGCACTTTTGTAACGCTAGCCCTTACCTTTATTAAAAAAGAACAAAAAAACTGCACCCATACCTTGATGCTAACCCTAGCCAAAGTTAACACAAACTGGTATTTCGATTTTATATACATAAACAAATGTGCAAGGCATATAGATCAGATGCTAAAACTGAGTTGAGCATCACAAAGATATATGGTTCATCAACACCTGCAGATATGTTAGAGCTATCCAAATACTTCAAGTAGTACTGTAGCAGCAGAGCCCTGATTAGGCATGATCCTTCTGAAAGCAGCACCTCACTCTTGATTTAATTGGACTTGTCCAAGCCTCCATAGCCACAAGGCTTTAAGTTTGTGGAGAATTGCTAAAGCAGTGGGATGCTGAAGAAAATGGATCCCTGCAGACCAGGCTGTTAGGCTTGACATAAATGTTTCGCAGCAAAATGTCTTGTGCCAATCACAGCAAGCTGCCTTTTCAATACATGGCGGCAACATTTTCAAGAAAAATCTGTCCCCATCGCAGAGATTCTCAATGTTCCAAAACTCATTTCTACAATAGGGCTTTTTTTTGTGGTCAACTTGTGAATGCTAATCTCTTTATTTTGAATCTGCAGGCTACAAAGAACAAATATGCAACAAGCAAACTCATGAAAATCAGCACAATCTCACAGCTAAAATCTGAACTTGTTGAGAACTTATTTACCTCCTTGATGGAAGAAGGCTCATAGGAGTAACGTTTCTGCTGCCTGCACTTTTACATTGATGCTGCTTTGTACATAAATTGTAATTTTATCATAAATTGTTTCATAATGTATATTGTAAATTTAGGAATAAAGTATCTTTTAAAAAAAAAACCTTGTAATTTGTCCCTAGTTGCTGTACCCGATTATCTCTTGCTGTGACATAATCAGCTGTATAGATTAGGATTCTGTGTATCTACACAGATACAGTGCACACTTGAGCTCTGTAGTGATCCCTACTTTCTTGATTTGCCTGTTGATCCTTGCTCTCTACACCGGAGCCCCTAAACCTGACCAATGTGCATCATTTCAGTCCCCTTTCTGACTCTAGATATCCATATCGGAGACCATGGATGTGGGGCTTCACTCTGGGGAATGTAAGATTTGTTTGTATTCTTTAATCTGTCTTCTGCAGCAGGATTCTTTAGGCTGGTGCCTCTGTTCAACGATCTCCTGAAAAGTCTAACTCATTCACTGCAGTCCCACTTATAACTGAATATACTTTTCCCTTCTAAATTTAGCCCTTCAACACCCCCCCCCCCCCCCCCCCCCCCCAAAAAGACTGCTTCATAGATGTGACCCTGTTCTCCCCCCTGCAAATCCCTCCTCCCCATCCTCCGGATCTGCCTCTGACGACTGGATTCCACTTCAGTGTGAGCTCCATTCGTAACTCTTTGGAACTGGATGATGCACAAGTAGTTGTTCAGTACTGCCTTTAAAACAGAAGCACGGGCAGTCTGCAAGCTGTATCTAATTTGACATTAATCCGTTTTTGAGGTCTCTTGAAATTTGGCAGTAGATTAGTCTACTGATTCCTTGAAGCTGCTCTGCAGTCTTTCCTTAACTTGGCTCATGGTGTAGGCTGGGAGAAGCTTGGATTTGCTCCCAGGTTTGTAGCACGGAGTTGACTTGGACCTCCAAATTTGCCAGCACATTCAGACTCTTATGTGGCCTTGTTGGGGTAATTCTTGATATGCATGAACTGGTAATAGAGCTGCACCCTTTGAAAGAACTGGCCTCTTGGCACAACTAAATTTGTTACGTCCTGGAGGATGGGATGAATTTTGAGGGGGGGGTGAGTTTTGACGCAATGTCCGAGATGGCTGACCTGAACTCTTGAGTCCCAAAGAAATTGTGGAGGGCAGTGAAATAACTAGTCCACTGTGGAGGGCAGTTTATCCACCTTGACTAAGTCTCCCCTCTAAACCAATTTCTGTCCCACTGTAATGGGCCTGAAGCCTATTGAATGCCTGTTTAACATGTTAGTCTCTTATACTCGACTTGGTGGTTGCTCTCTAGCATGTTTATGGTCTTGCTACAGTTTTGCATGGATTTAAAAAAATATATTTTAATAAACCGTACTGGACCACGGTTCGGCCTACTCGACCACGGTCTTGCCTTCTAAGGGACTGCATTTTACTTATGGACATGTATGCATCTACTGAAACATCTCCCCACTGTTAGATCATTAAAAGCACCTTAACCAGTGTCTGCTGGTATCCCAGTGTCTGCTGGTATCCCAGTGTCTGCTGGTATCCCAGTGTCTGCTGGTATCCCAGTGTCTGCTGGTATCCCAGTGTCTGCTGGTATCCCAGTGTAGTCTGGTATCCCCTACGTCCATAACACTCTAATTTTAAATCTGCAATATTGCCTCATGCACTTTTTGTTTATCTTATAGAAAATTAGAACAAATTGGAGAAGTAAAATGTTGAAGCCATTGACGAGCATGCTCTGTGACGTTCAGGATGGGAATTCGCGGGTTGGTGGCCTCCTCGTCCATTGTGCTTGCGAGCCTCTGGAAGGATGTACTCTAGGCCAGTCGCCTCTGGCAGGAGTAAGGGTCTGCAGGGATTCTCCTAATGGGGAAGTCATGTGTAGGGTTTTTTTCCAGTCTAGAATGTACAGATTTATGAATGAACTGGTTTTATCAATCATCATTAGTCCTATACCGTTTTCCACTGTTCTTAATGCCGACTTTCTTTGGGAAAAGACTGGACTATTCCACATGTTAATGAGTGCCTTCCCTGAAGTACATTCATAACTTTTTGTTTTTGGTGTGGAAACCTACGTGCTACAAACATGCATGTTGGTGTATCGATTGATTTTCGGTGTTTCAGTCACAGGGTTCCATATTAAATTTTAATGAAGGTAGTTTCTTATGTTAGCATAGTTACTGTTTGCTTTTGAATCTCCCTAAAAAAAACTCAATTGTGCAGGTTTATGTTGACAAGTGCTACAAGGGAGCTGAGACTTGCTCCTGTTCAGGCAGCAACGAGTCATTTGCCTTGACTGTATTCTGCCGTCACAAACTGCGCTTACATGTTGTTGGAATTAGAATATATAATAACTTCATATCCATAAAATTAGACCATTCATTAATTAATGGTGTCTTTTAATACTGCAAGTACAATATGGCCTGGGAGTGATTTAAAACAAAATGGTGATAGATAAAACCTACATGCTGCAGAACTGGTTTGGAGTGGTTCTCCTTTCAAATATCCTTTCCAGACAGCCTTTGTTTAGTGAGATCCCTCTCAGTAGAGTAGCCTGAAAGGCCCATAATAGGGGTACAACGGTGTGAGGGTTTGCACTAGTTGTCTAGTTGAAAGTGTGATCAATGAATACCAGCCTAGGCCTCACCCAAGTGTCCCCTTCCATCTTGAACAGAATCTGAATCACTGCTATTTAGTAATGGTAGGGTCCGGCGGTAGAAGTCTAGTCTGCTTTTTAACAAAAGTCTGAATTTTTGTGGCTGAATAGACAGTGAAATTTAATGCAGACAATACACCTCCACTGACTGAGGAAGTTCTACTGGCCCATCTTGTGCCATGTCACACCAGAGGTATACAAGGGGCTCCATGTAGTGGTTGTAGAAAACTGGGGACAAGCTGAAACCCTGAGGAACTCTGCAGGTACGAATGTTTGCTATCTGGTATTGGTTTGAGTAAGGAAGAGAACCAGTGATGGATACTTCCAGTGAATCCAATTTGATACTTCAGGGTATGGATGAGGTGGGATTAGGCTGAAGTCATCGGAGCTCCAGTAATATCAGGAGGCAAGGATCCTCTAGGGCGCTAGGTGGCGCATGACCAGCATGGCTGTGAGACTCTGGCTGCCCAGCTGCAGAATCCTGTCCAATATCCTGCCCACACACCCTTGAAGCTATGCTGAGCCGAACGCTCGTGTTTATCTCCGGCACCCACAGCAGCAGAAAATAGCAGCATATGATGTCCCACAACGTTGCTGGAGCCCGCCGATCTGATACCGCGGAATCGCTGCTGTGGATTGCTGGGCGCCGTACCGGCTCATCATTAACTGAGCGCCCATGTGGAGACTAGGCTGTGCCGGAGGTGTCTTAGTGTGGGGATGAGTATCGGTCCGGAAGTAAATCTGTGGTGCTCACCCACTGCAGTGTGACCTACTGTGTCCCCCTGCACAATAACAGCGGGGTGAAGTTGCAAAGCGGTAGGCACTGGGAAGATTGCTACTGGGCTTACTCACGGCCGCTTCATCTGCCACGGCCCTACTATGATACTGCGACCTCTGGGAGCAGCACTGGCCATGGAAGAGTCCTGCATTGTGCTGACTTGGGGAAATTTTACTCCCGTTTAGGCACTTTCATATTTGAAACACTAGTCATGCTTGTGGATTGGGGCCTGCAGGAGACCATATTGTGACCCATGGCTTGACCGGTTACCTCTAGCTGGGCAAAAGAGCACATATATTCCCTACCAACTGGGTGGTGGCTTACATGGTGCACCCCAATGCAGTTTCATTACTTTGCTGAAGTAAGCTCATGCAACGTTATGGAGTAAAGCTTAGGTAGTGGGAAAAGTTTGTTGCGTTGGATGAACTGTGCTATATAACTGATCCACAGACTTGCTGTCATATTGGAAGGCTAGATTTATTTCCCCCCTCCACCCCCCCAACACGCTGCATAAACTGTTACCTCGGCCCATGCACTTGGATTCACGATGTGAACACAGCAACTTTGCGCTGGGCCCATCATGGGGAAAACTGACTGCAAGCAATCAAAATTGCCCTTTGAAGCTCGGAAAAATGTCACATGATCTTGTGCAGATGACCCAGATAATACAGATGCAGAGCGGGTACAAGACCCAGATATCTCTCGAAGATGATAAAGCTCTCCTGCAACAAAGCCTAACTATAGTCTAAGATGGATTCCATGAACACCCGAATGGACTCAATCGTCCATAAACTGGATAAGCACGAAGAGATAATATTGGAGGCGGAGAAATGCATTTCGGACAGCGAAGACACCACGGCCCAAATGAAAAAGCACATCACTCAAATGGATTAGGTCCTGAAAGTCCTTGTCGCAAAAAATGAGGATGTTGAAGCGCGCAGTAGGTGTAATAGTGTACGCATTATTGGATTTCAGGAGAGTACCAATACCGGTAAGATGGGAGACTTACTCAAATACCTACTGCATGGAACCTTCGGAGCTGAGGCCTTCTCGCAGCATCTGACCGTAGAATGTTCACACCGCTTCCTGGGCCCCAAGCCTCCCTGAAGTCAGCCGCGCCCGATCATTGCACGCTTCCTCAATTTTCGGGACCGCGATGTGGCATTGAAAATGGCCCAAGAGAAACAGCATTTTAATTTTGAGGGCACTGACTTCACAATATACCCTGACATCACTCCTGTAGTACAAGAGGCGAGAAGGAAATTTATTGCAGTAAAGATGAAACTGCGCAAAGCACAAATCTACTATACCTGGCATGACTGCGCATTACGCACCAGGTCAAGGAACACTTCTTCACTGCTGCACAACTGGAGGACTTCCTCAAGCGGATCAAATGACAGTCGTCTCCTTATGCGTTACAGGAAAATCCCTCCAGATCGACATCTTCGTCAAGGGAATTGAGATGAGGCTCTAAACTTTTGGTTCTGTTATAAGACTGTACAGATATATACAATCCTTACCCCCTTTTATAGACAAAGGGTTTGCCAATATGTTTTGGAGCAATCTGCCTGACTGAACGCCCAGCACACATTGTGCTTGGATAACATTGATGCGATCCTGCACTCGGATAAGTGGATTGGGTGGCAGGGAGGTGGAGGAACAAGATGTAACACTATTTGTTGGGACTGAAATGGACTATGTTGGGCTACCCACTCACCCCCCCCCCACCCCCCCCCTCGCTCCCTCCCCTCCTCCCACTCCGAACTGTCTGATCTATTCCATTGTTTGTTGGGAGGAGAGAACCTCGTGTACCCCCTATTGTACCCCCCCCCCAGCGCGTTCCCCCACTTAGCTTTTGACTTAACAGTTGTATGTTTTGTTCTGGTTTCTGGGAGGTGGGTGGCCGTAGAAATACCAGCATGATTGAGGTGATTTTGTGTGGGGGCAGTGGCTGGGAATGTTTTCGAATTGTTTCGTAAGAAGATGTAGCCTTACGGCTAGAGCGGTCGCCCTCAAAGCTGGAGAACTGGGTTAGTCTCGACAATGACGCTCAACATCTTGTGTTTCTGGGTAAATGACTTCATCTCCCAGTGCCTAACAAAAATGAAAGTGTCTTTGTAACGAAACTGGTGCTATGTAAAGCGCTTTGATACCCGATGTCTCGCATGGATGTAGTTCACACTATATAAAATGCGAAGTAAAAAAAATATATATGTTCCGATCGTTACATTTGCTGATTACATGCACAGTGCACTTTAGGCAGTGGAAATTCTACACACTCTGGTAGCAATCATGTGATCCTTCCCTTATGACTCAAGACGCTGAAACACTAAATACGCTTATCGATGTGGAATGTGAGGGGTCCACATAAACGCAGGCAGATACTGGCATACCTAGATAGACACCGAATGCACATCACTACGTTAAGGAAACACATTTTAACCCGGCATAGTCACCTGTTTTTGCGAACAAATGGGTTTTGCATAGGGTATTCTTCGTACTCTAGGGGTACTGTGATCCTGATAAAAAAATATTTCCCCATTCGTCGTCGTTAGCTCTGCACAGCTTCTCGTCCTTCTCTTCTTGCGGTTGCTGGATCTGAGGAAAGGAAGGTTTTGCAGCGTGAATCTTTCTGGATTCACTATGCTGTGCATTATTCCGCGGTCTTGTGGTTGGGTCCGGATTCGTAGTCTTTTCTTTGTTTTTTTTTTTTTTTTTTCTTAGCCCAGGTGGGCGTCGGCGTCACACCCCCTTGGGTGTATTTCCGGTGACGTCGGCATGCTTCCTGCGGAAGCTCCCACTCTTGGGCGCCATCTTCAGATTCTTTTTTTCCGCGGTCGGGTCTGGATCGTTCCCGTTTGGGCTCCAGACATTTTTGGAGAAAGAAGAAGGAAAATACAGAAAAGATGAGGAGAAGTCACCTGAAGACTCCAGGGGACTTCACCGACGAAAAACAAGCAAGGATAAGGCGTTTTCCATCGAGATCTTCGACGACCGTCGACGAACACGCGACCAGAGAGGCCCTGGACGCTAGAGGATGGACAACACGCCGTTCAAGTTCTGCCGTAACTGCCACCACAAGTACGCGCAGAAGGACCAGCACCCGGTATGCAACCTTTGCCTACCGGTGGACCACGAGAGCGGAGACTGCAACGCCTGTTCCGCCTTCACCCCGAAGACCCTTCGTGTGAGAGAGAGGCAGAGGGTAGCACACGCCGCCCTGCAGGGGAAGGCCCCGACTCCGTCACTCTACGAGCTGGGAATGTCCTCCGAGGAAGAAGACAACGCTGCCGCCGAAGACGACAGCTACACGGTCGTAGAGACCGATTACACGAAGACTTCTGACAAGGTAGGAGACTCTTCGGCCCCCAAGAACCCGAGAGACTCTGAGTCTAGAAAAATCGAGGGCAAGGCCCCGAAAGCGCCGACGCCAAAAAAGGCGGCGTCCGCGACTACTCCCAGGCCCAGCGGATCCTCCGAGGAGGAGTCCCCGGCGCCGAGAGCTGCTGATCAGCAGAAAACGTCGAAAATCGTCCCCGAAAAGGATCGATCGACGAGGGAGAAAGACCCGAAACTGACGACGACGACCAGAGACCCGAAATCCGGTTCGACGTCAAACTTCGACTCCGAGAGGCACGGCGACAAGCCATCCGTCGAAGAGAGCGGCCGACCCATCCGACGCGGAACACGCGGCCGAGATGGAAAAGAAAAGAAGGCGCCTCGAGGCAGAAATGGAGAACATCATGCAGCGGAAGAAAGATTTCGACGCAAAGATGAAAGCCTTCACGATCCCTCACAAGACCAAGCCACCAGTGATGGAGGTGGTCGAGGAGGAAGAAGAGATCGCCGAAGTCACCGAGCAAGACCAGGACGTCGAGGTGCTCGACGACCAGGAGGAGTACGAGAATCCCTACGAAGGTTACAGCTATGGGGAGGAAGATGAGGGCAGGACAGACACTGAGTCGGCACCCTCTGACCTTCAGGAGGTAGATTACATCGATGTCGACACCGACAGCCCGGAGGAGGTGGTCGACACCTACCCCTCGAGGCCCTCGCCGCCGGACAACATCGGGGCCTACAACTCGGTGATACAATCTGCCGCAGCAGCTTTCAAGCTCAAGCTCGACGAAGAGAAGCAGAAAGCAGACTTCCTTCTGGAAACATTACTCCCAACACAAACGAGGAGCCAGTTCCTTCCAATGCTCGAGAGCGTCTTGGCTCAGGGGAAGGAAGCTTTCAGGGAGCCCGCAACATGCAAGGCAGTAACTCCCAGAACTGAGAAGAAGTACAAGCATGCCACAAAGGACCCGGCCTACATTCAGGGCACGGTCTCCGCAGACTCCATTATCACGGCCACAGCAAGGAGGAGGGCTAACATACCCACTACCTCGGGCCCACCACCGGATAAGGAGAGCAAAAGGATGGATCTGGTGGGCAGAAGGATCGAACGGAATGCCGCGACCCACTGGCGCATGGCTAATTCCAACGCCCTGATAAACAGGCACATGTACCAAATCATGGAGGGACTGGGGCAGTTGGTGAAGGACTTGCCCCAGGATGCCAGGCAAAAAGCCGAAAAGCTGATTGAAGAGGGGAAGAATGCGGCAAATTCTTGCCTTAAGACTGCCCTGGATGGGGCAGACACCGCCAGCAGGCTCATGATGATGGGCGTCACGGAAAGGAGGCACGCCTGGCTCAGGATATCCGGTTTCAAACCGGAGGTGCAACACAGCATCCTGAACACACCGTTCAACGGCAGCACGCTTTTCGGACCAACAGTTGATGAACAACTCAGCCAACTGAAGAAAGATAACGAAACAGCAAGATCCATGGGGCATTGCAGTTCAGAGGGAACAAGAGGGGCACCCCGTCACGGAGGCCCGGCGGGAGAGGCGGAAACCAGCCAGGTACATCACACCAGGCTTTCCAGCAAACGCACCAGGCAGACTCGCAGACTCAGCAGGGTCATCAGAAGCAGCCCTGGCAGTACCAACAAAGAGGCCAGTCCTTTCGAGGGAGAAATGGACGGGGGCAAAATAGAAGAGGGGGCCAGCAGCCCACCTCCAAGTGACTTCAAAAAAATCCGTGTGCCCGCCCACAAAAAAGAACCCAGGGGGCAGCACGTACAGATGGGTCAAGACAAACTAGACACCTACGACCACAGGACACCGGTGGGAGGAAGATTAAGGTACCACCTCCAGGAGTGGAGAGAAATCACATCAGACAAATGGATCCTCAACATTATCCAATTCGGATACTGCATAGAGTTGGAGGGGAGGCCAACAAGCAAAAAACCAAAAAGGAAACCACTAGCAGGCAAACAGCTACAGTGCCTTCAGGAAGAAGCAAAAGAACTCCTGCAGAAGCAGGCCATAGAACGGGTACCCTTCGAGGAAAGAAACACAGGAGTATACTCAACGTACTTCCTGGTACCAAAAGTAGACGAGACAATGAGACCCATTCTCGATTTAAGATTCATGAACAAATTCATAAGAACGCAGAAATTCAAAATGACCTCCCTGCAAGAGGTGCTCCCACAATTGCAGATCGGGGACTTCATGGTCACTATAGACCTCAAAGACGCATACCTGCACATCCCAATGAACAGAAAGCACAAACACATGCTCAGGTTCACCGTCGGAGAAAGCCACTACCAGTTCACGACACTGGCCTTCGGTCTAAAATCGGCACCAAGAGTGTTCACAAAGTGCCTCGCAGCAGTCGCAGCGCACCTAAGAAGGCAAGGGATACACGTATACCCTTACCTGGACGACTGGCTGGTGAAAGCAAACTCATACCAGAAATGCAAGCTGCACGCACATACTGTGACCAGCACGCTCATAAACCTGGGGTTCTCCATCCATTGGAAGAAATCATCAATGGAGCCAGAACAAGTGAAGATCTTCCTGGGAGCACAGATCAACACCTTACAGGGCAAGGTGTTCCCCAGCGAGAAGAGGGCGAGGGCGCTGGTGAAGGAAACTCGCCTCTACCGGAAGGGACAAGCTCGGACAGTGAGGACTGCGAGCAAGATCATGGGGATGATGGCATCATGCATCCACCTGGTACCGAATGTACGACTCCACATGAGACCCATTCAAGAATGGCTACAGGAGCAATGGTCACAAGCTACAGGCAGTTGGGAGGATCTAGTGGTTGTAATGCACGAAGTGCAGAAGGAGATGACATGGTGGACCATGGAGAACATAGCAAGGGGAAAGCCTCTAACGCCCCCAACGCCAACAGTGACCATCACCACAGACGCATCCCTGAAGGGATGGGGCGCTCACATGGAGGAGCTCAAGGTGAGAGGACTGTGGACACCGACGGATGCCACAAAACACATCAATTACTTAGAGTTGAAGACAATCTTCCTTGCACTGAAAGCCTTCCAGACAAGACTGTACAATCACAAGGTGTTGATACAAACAGACAATACCACTGCGATGTTCTACATCAACAAGCAGGGGGGCACCCAGTCAGCCCCACTTTCAACGCTAGCACAGGAGATATGGAGGTGGGCAATCCCTCTCAAGATAGACCTGCTGGCCATACACCTGCCAGGGAAGGACAACATACAAGCAGATTGGCTCAGCAGGCAGACTTCAGCATCCCACGAGTGGGAGCTCAATGCTCAGGAGACAAGGCACCTATTCGACAGATGGGGAACTCCATCGGTGGACCTGTTTGCCACACGCCAGAATGCAAAATGCCGAAACTTCGCATCCAGGCAGCCCGAGGAGGGGTCACTGGGGAATGCCCTATGGATAGATTGGTCAGGGACATTTGCCTACGCATTTCCCCCGATACCACTGATGCACAGAGTACTGAGCAAGTGCAGAGCAAGCAACATGACACTGATACTGGTCGCACCACAGTGGGCGAGGCAGACATGGTACTCGCAGATCATGGAGATGACACAGTGTGCACCCCACAGATTCAGCAGGAGGAAAGACTTACTCTCCATGCAGAACGGAGAGGTGCTGCACCCAGAGCCAGAGAGCATGAGCCTAGTAGCGTGGCTCCTGAGGACATAGAGTTCGCACATTTAAGGTTGCCAGAAAGTACACTGAAGGTCCTGCGGGGAGGCAAGAAGGCCTAGCACTCGGAAGTGCTATGGGGCGAAATGGAAGAGGTTCACAATATGGTGCAGACAAGAAAGGCTTCACAATAAAATGAAGAGGGACTCCACAGTGCTAAAGTACCTGACGCACTTGCTAGAGAAGAACCTTAGCTCATCCTCCTTGAGGGTTCACTTAGCAGCAATAGTCGCCTACACAAGGGGTGAAACGTGCAGGAGTTTCTTCACATCACAGGTGGTGAAGAGATTCCTAGAAGGGGCGAAAAGGATCGCACCGCCCAAGCGGGTGCCGCCACCGGCATGGAACTTGAACATAGTCCTAACGGAACTCATGAAAGAGCCCTTTGAACCGCTCCACAAGGCGTCCTTAAAGATGCTAACTATGAAAACAGCTTTCCTGGTTGCAATAACGTCCCTACGCAGAGTAAGCGAGCTTCAGGCTCTGACGCTACAAGAACCCTACATACAAATACATAATGACAGGGTTGTGATGAGGACTGACCCAAACTTCATGCCGAAGGTGGTATCTAAATTTCACACGAACCAGTCTATACAGATACCGAGTTTTTTCCAAAAACCAACAACTGCGGCAGAGCGAGCTCTGCACACCCTGGACGCCAGAAGGGCAGTCATGCACTAAATCGAAAGGACGAAGGGACACAGGAAGACAAAACAGTTCTTTGTGTCATTCGCCAACAGTTACATGGGAAAAGCAGTAACCAAAAAGACCATTGCACGATGGATCGCACAGACAATCCAACTCTGCCACAAGCGGGCAGGACAAGAGCTAGCAGAGGGGACACGTGCCCACTCCACTAGGAAAAAGGGCGCTACAATAGCCTTCCTGGCTAACACACCCATACAAGACATATGCCTGGCGGCAACATGGGCTTCGGTGCACACGTTCACGAAGCACTACTGTGTGGACATACAGATGAACAAGGAAGCTCAAGTTGGACAGAAGGTGCTACAGCACATATTCAATACCCAACGCTCATCTTCCACCCAACCGCCACAGAAATGAGAAACCGCTACAAAATCTATGCACAGCATAGTGAATCCAGAAAGATTCACGCTGCAAAACGAATAGTTTTCTTACCTGTCGGTGTAGTTTTGCAGCTTGAAGATCTTTCTGGATTCACTAGCGAACCCACCCACCTCCGCCAGAAAGATGAGGCTGGAGAGAGAGGTGGTTAACATAAGAAAGGATATTTAAGAAGTACAGAGCGGTAAAATACCAACTAATTAGAACATTGCCATTACTTCGGAAACGAAAGAAACACGGAAAAAAAAAGAACCTGAAGATGGCGCCCAAGAGTGGGAGCTTCCGCAGGAAGCATGCCGACGTCACCGGAAATACACCCAAGGGGGTGTGACGCCGACGCCCACCTGGGCTAAGAAAAAAAAAAAACAAAAACAAAGAAAAGACTACGAATCCGGACCCAACCACAAGACCGCGGAATAATGCACAGCATAGTGAATCCAGAAAGATCTTCAAGCTGCAAAACTACACCGACAGGTAAGAAAACTATTCGTTCAGGGTGCCCCTAAATACTACATTTAGGGGCGTTACAGGTAGGTAAAGGGCAGGGACCAATAGCTCCCTTCCCTGGGGTGGTACACCCCCTATTATGCTTCTCTCCAGTGGGAGGGGGGCAAGAGCCTGTCCCTGATTGGCTGGGTCCCCCATCCTCCAGATGGCGGGGACTCTAGGTTGTGCTTAACCTCTCCTCCCCCACCTTAGGGGTGGAGTTGGCAGAGGTGGGCACACCTCTTTCTCACTTGTTTTTTCCACCGGTTCTCCCGCCCAAAGTGGGGGGTAGAACCAGTGGGGACCAGTTGCTGAAAGCAGCAAATGGTCTGGAGAAGCTCACAAAGACTGCATGCCTTTGAAGACTCCCCTTCGTGAACCCTGCTCATCCTGGGGGAGGAGGTTTGTCACCTCGTCCCAGGATGTGCATGGTTTCAGGCCCCGGAGAGCAGCATGCTCTCGACCCAGAGGTCCAGAAACCTGTCTGGTGCTGGCAGCCACTCGGGTCACTAGGGGTTGGTAGAGTTTCAGGGGGCTTCTCGAAGATGCCCTCTGTTGTGCCTTTTACATAAAATCCCACGCTGGCATCAGATTAGGTTTAATGTGCTGAGAAGTTTGATACCAAACTTCCCAGTCTTCAGTGTAGCCATTATGGTGCTGTGGAGTTCATAATGACTAACTCTAAGCACAATATACTCTTAAAGGCAGCACTGCACTTAGTGCCCAGGAATGGACCTGGGTACTGTAGGGGTACAGGGCTTATGCACCTGTAGCCTCACCACTGGCATAGGGCACCCAGCTAGAGGGGTGACTGATGTATGCCAGGGCAGTGGCTTGTGCGCATGGCACACAGGGATGTATGCCATGTCGAGATTCTGCACTTTGTTCTGCACCATGACACGCAGCCTGCAAAGGCAGTGTGTGTGTCTGGGTTCAGGGCCTCTACTGGTGACACAAGTGTGCAGCCCTTAGAGGACTTCTCTGATTAGTGCACTGGGTACCTATGGTACCATTTACCTGGGGCTGACATGTGGCCAGAGTTGCCAATTAGGTTTAGGCTTCAATGCAGTTTTAGGGAAGGAACATAGGCTCTGGGTACCTGATTAGCAGGAGCCCAGGGCACACTCGGTCAAAGAACATCAACAACTCAGCAGAAAGTGGGGACATACCACGCAAGAAAGAGGGCACTTTCTCACACATAGGCCGTTACACATATAGGTGTCGTTGCAGCGCTTGGAGGGGGAGCTTAAACGACTGGAAAGAGAAATGGGGAATATTAATGGCACACCCCAGGCAAAATTCAGAGAAACGCTCTCAGACTATAAAGATACTGCATAAAGGGAGACCCGATTCAGAGGAAAATATTTAGCAGTGCGTAGATACGGCGAATCCGGCCAAGGCCCTGGCGGTAGGGATCTGCTAAACTCGCTTCTCCAATTATGTTGCAGAGTTGACAGATGGTGATTGGGTGAGACACAGACCTACTGAACACCTTCAACACATTTTACACCACTCTGTACAGTACCCGCAGACACATCTGTTAGACCTCTCTAACTATTTGCGGGTTGTGGCTATTGGCTGGCTAGAAGACACACAATTCCTCGCTGCACCATTTAAGGCGGAAGAGATGCTTGCTGCCATCATGCAAATGAACTAAGGCCCCAGGGTCATATGGCTTTCCAATAGTTTTACAAAACTTCTATAGATCAACTGATGCCCATACTTAAAGAGGTCTAAGAAGAAGCCCATGGATCGGGCCTTCTCCCGTGCTCCATGAGGGAAGCCCTCATTACCTCCCTCTCATAGCCGAACAAACCTGCAGACGTGTGTGATTCCTACAGACTGCTATCCCCAATTAACAATGAAGACCAAATACTAGCTAAGATGCTAGCTAATAGGTTGAGCCTCCTGATGGGGAAATTAGTACTACCGGAACAGACAGGCTTCATTCCGTGGAGAGCGACTGCCCATAATCTCCGAACGTTATTTTCCATCCTGCACAATGTAGACACCACTCTTGACACTCGCGGCAATCTTTTTAGATGCCACGAAGGCTTTTGATTCAGTCAAATGGTATTATTTATTCAACATATTGCAATGTATGGGCATCCCCCAGAGGATTCCTGGCATGGGTATGTTTGCTGTACAATTCCCCAACAGCCAAAGTCCTTATCAATGGTCCGCTCTCTTCACCCTTCTCAATTACACGGGGGTACGGAGCAGGACAGCCCACTCTCCCTGCTCCTTTTTGCTCTTGCAATCGAGCTCCTTGTGTTTAAAGTGAGTCAACATCACGATATGGCTTTGTGGTGCCAACTGCGCCCTATGATCCTCTCCCTCTATGCAGACGATATCACCCTATACATTAGAGACCCTCAGCAAAATTTAAACCCTATACTGCGTGAATTTGTTCGCTTTGGGGAGCTGTCGGGGATGCTTATACATTGGCAGAAGTCTCAAATCATCCCCCTCACTAAATCCACATCATTTGACCCTGACTTCCCAATAGAATGGTGTGCCACAGAGGTGAAATACCTTGGGATTTACATAATTTCGGATCTGACAGAACTGATGTTCCACAACTAATAATGCGTTCTAGGGTTCTGCCATAATTTAAGCACAAGATGGATCGCCCTTCCCCTGTCCATGGCTGGACGTGCAGCTCTTATAAAAATGGTTACCCTTCCCAAACTCTTGGATTTATTCATGAACATTCCATTTGAACCCAGTAGATCTTGAGATGATCAGATTGCTGTGGGGTGGTTAACGGGTTAACAGCGTAGACTGAAGTGGTATGTGCTTGTTAGGCCCTACGCTCAGTACAATTCCAGATCCGGAACATCAATTCCCCCCTATGTCTGTGTGCAAGCCCATTATGCCCAATACTGGTTCCATCCCCCTAAGTACATGCACAAGTGGCGGAGGAACAGTGGCTGGCTGATCCCATACCTTTAGAAGGGGTTATACTGAGCACGCCCCAAATCTGTGGTTCTGGCCCTACAGCAGTCACATGTACAGTGAAAAACTGGCACATATAGCCATGCTTACATGCATGTTCCCATGCTCTATTCCTCTATGCTTCCATTGGTGTACCACCCCAAGATGCCAGTACTTTTTAAGAGGGGGTTTTCAAACCAGCAAAAACTAAATATGGCATACACAAATGGGGTGACTTATACTTAAAGGGTTAATTCTGCACAATGCAGCAGATATTTGCAACATCCTCGCCCTACCCTATGGACATTTTTTTAATGTTTGATTGCCACAAGGCATCAAAGAATATACGCAGTCATAACCACAAGCGCTTCCTCCATTACGCACGCTGCTACTGAATGATCAGGCTTCGCATCTAGTGTCCACACTTTACCATAATATATATAATCGCCAACACCCGGGACGATGAGGCATGGGAAAAGTGGGAATTAGAATTAGGGCAAACTATAACTGAGAAACAGTGGATTTATTGCTGTAAACAAACTGAGCAGGTCTCGGCTAGTTCCCGCCTGCGCATCCTACATTATAAATTCTTGGACCATATTTACCATACACCTGTTAAAATGTGTAGGTACAAGCTGTGGGATAACGACCGCTATGACCGATGCGGGATGGAAAAGGCAGACCTTTTTACATCTTGCTTGGAATTGCCCCAGTATCCTAGACTATTGGTAACAAGTATTTGACGCATTGCAACAGATGACGTCCCCCCTGATTCGAGTTTCCCCACTAACTGCTCTCCTAAACTACACAGAGATTATAGAGGTGGGCTATCGAAGATTTATTTCCTGGGGTTGCCACTTGCCAAGCAGAGGGTAACATGTAGATGAGGACGGGGCAGGGCCCCTAAATGTAAGGATTGACTCAAAGACCTGCTGTTCTGGCAGGATCAGGCACTCGCATATGCGTAATTGCTACCACTAGCCTGGAGGTCCAGAGATATATGGGAACCCCTTAAATCAGATCTCCTTGCACATCTGATACCACCAATACTACATCGACCCATTCATGTATGTTAATTGGCTATGGCACACGCATGAACGTAGATCTGAGGATAGAGACGCTGTTTGTATACTCCTGAATGTCACACGCCTATTATCACAAATAATTGCTGTTAAACCAACTCTATTACAGATCTCTTGCAAATCGCTACTATCAATCTTGTCAAATCTATCTCTTCTCTCTGCTGCTGATTCCTAAAATGTGTAAGTATTTATTTGCCTGTGCAAGTTCTGTATCATGAGTTTCATGGTTTAAACTAATAAAAATACATTTTTAAAAAGGGTCTTTATCTGTGGTCGACTGTCTCATTTCCAAAGTAGGTGTTTGCTCTTTCAGCATTATGTATAGCCTAATTGGTAGGATGGCTCCGTGACTTCAGCATTTGCTCTAAAGATGCTTCCTTGGGCCCCAATCCTAGCATTGCTAATCGATCCCTCTGTTTCTTCCAGGTGCAAAGACCTAATAAAACCTTTGTGGGCTATGCAACATGTATGTATTCTACTTGACCAAGAAACCACAAACTGCATGGCAACAGGTTTATAGTGCTTTCAAATTTGTCTTCCTCTGAACGTTTAGTTTATAAAAAAAAAAAAAAAATTATGAGCACAGCCCTATTTTTCTGGAAGAGCTCCAAATTTCTTACTAACTGGTCTCCTAGGATGATGGAAGATGTATCACACATGCCATCACTCTGGACTAGTCTCCTTTTTAATTTAGCTCACAGCCTCAAGTATATTTGTGCATGGTTCGACATGGATGTTGCAATGGCGTTTCTAGCTCAGACTCCAGAAGATAGTATTTTGTTTGAGTTCAATGATGGCTTAGTTTATGGCTTGTCTCCCAAGTTCTCTTACATGTAGCATGTCCTTTTGTGATTATCTAGTAGTGTGCTCCTTTCATCCCTGGACTCCTGTACTTAATAGGTTCAACATTCTGATTCCTTGTACAGGAAAGATGTGCCCTACAATGATTGTTAAACCTGGACACCCTAGCAACAGGCATTTTGCTTTGTCCAGGAAGTGGTCATAATGACCAGACACCAGCAGAGGTTGGGGTGTAGTAATGGGATCATTCTGTGCCCAGGGTTTATGGTTTCCTACGAAGAATAATCATTGTCCAACTGAAGAATTGAGAGCATTTTGAAAGTTTTCTACCCATGCATTCAGGTGTTCATATTGTGTTTCCCTCTCTTCTTTCCTCTCCCCAACTCCATACTATTCAACAACGAAGGTCTAGTTGAATTGGCAGTTTGGAGCAGTCTTTTATTTGATGTTACAGATTCTATCTGGGGTAGAAACCTCTGAAATCCATAAAGGCAGTGCCCATCATGACTATGTAAAGCCTAGTAGCAGATTCTCTGAGATGAGTTCTTTTTGGTCCAAATATTTAGGATTAGCAATTCCGGTATTCAGGGCACTCAGTATGGCTTTACAGCAGTAGATCTAGTTGCTAGTCAACACTGCACTTAAGAACCTCATGTATAAATGTTTTTTTAATCCAGGAGCAACAGGGGCAGGAAGGGCTGCTGTTTGCCTTTGCTCACTTCCTCAGATTCCAAGGTGGTTGGCAAAGGGACAGAGCTCGGGTGCTAACCAATCTTTCTCCTTGACAAAGAACTTGACTTGCCCTTCTTAGAGGTTCAGGGCAAAAGAAATTGTTTGATCCCTGTGTCTCCTTAACCCTGACCTCATGCTCCTTCAACGACTTATTCAGTCCTGCACCTGGGATTGTCAGCATGGAGGATGAGAGGAGATGGCTTATGCGATTGGGTCTGTCTGCAATTGTATGTCTATTCAATTCTCCAACCTTTTCTGTAATGATCTACTTATGTTTAGTAAGAATTATCCTGAGCTACTACTATTGGTGTTGTAACTGTGACCACCATCAGAAAAGATTATTAGTTGCCACCCTCAGTTCATCAGGCAAGCTTGCTGGCAGTACGGTCAAAAAGGCTTTGTCAATTTGGAAGCCTTTGCATAGGCAATGCATAAAAGCGATGGCTGCAAAGTTTGTGGCACAAAGGTAATATCGTGTGTCTCAAACAACAAGGGAACCCCAAGCGAATCAGCACAGGACCTCGGGGAGCAACTTTTTTGAAACAACAATGGTCCCATGCATCAAGGAATCAAGCGTCAAGATAAACACGGACAGAGTCGATTCTGTATTAAATGACTTGTTCAGCCGGACAGAGGTCTGAATTTTTTACTTTAAGCAGGAATACACAGAAAATTTCCTTCAACAATTTCACGTTGTGGGGCACAAGCCTGTACCCCAATTAAGCACAAACACCTTAGTACATTAAAAGTGAACAGGAAAGGGCTTTTAGGCAAAAGGCTTAAGTGTTCTCAAAATCGCAGTTGGAACAAGAATTACAAGATGCACCTTTACAGCAACATAGTGCATGGTATACACATTGTATAAGGCACATAAATTGGTCGACGGCGTTTCGATCCCGCTTTTAAATCAAAGGGATCATCATCAGGACGTTTGGTAAGTGCCTAATTGATTTTAAGCCTCTAAAACCTAAAAGAAAACGGAGGGGGGGGGGGGGTAAAGAGATATAAGGAGATATATAAAATCAATACTTATAGAAATTGACTCACATCGTGGTGATAGGTGGAGAGGTGGTGTTGAATAAAAAACAACCAGGCCAGTAAGTTTCTAACGGTTGTACTAAAAACCAGAAGTGAATTGAAGTGAGACTTCAAAAAGAATTTTGGTCGGGCTGAGTGTTAAGAAGTAACTTAAGTTTACTAAAGGTTTTTGGCGAAAAGTGCGAGTAGGGCAACAGATCTAGCGACTTGTACTCGTGGAGTAGATACAAGGCTGTGCCCGTAGACTTAGTGACTACTAGTAGTTCCCGTGGGTGGGAATCTGCCAAGGTGGAGAGTTTATATGAGATCCAGTGGGTAGATGCAGTACCACATGTGCGAGGAGCTGCAGTGATCGAGACTCTAATTGTGTAAACAAGACTCTCGTGGTAATGTGATTTGACGGAGTTAGGGCACGGAAGAGGCGTGATAAAACATGCTGAGAGTGGGCAAGGAGGCCGAATGAAACAATACATGCGCCGGGTGAAAGGAGAACGGGGGAGAGAACCGTGAACCGATAATTAGCGGCGCAGTCAGAATGCGGGCTTACCATTTCATTTATATGGCTAGGGGTTGGTCATAAGGCGTTTGGGTGGTCTTCTGTAGAGATAAACGGGGAATGTGATCAGAGTATGGAGGAAGCACACTCTGAGCTTGGCAGAGCGAGCAGCAGAGTGGTGGACTTACCAAAATCGGGAACCACCGCGTGGCGTCGGGAATCCGATTGCTAGAGTGGCTGGGAGTACCTACGAGGGAAGGGAGGAAGGAAGTTAGGGGCTATTGCCCAGGATCTTACCATTGCAAAAATCGGGGGGGGGGGGGTTGAAAGGAGCAGGGCTTACCGGTTTAGTCAGTATCTGTTCCCGCTTGTCAGTGCGATCGCTCGCTGAAAGCACTGTAGCATAGTTAAATTGATAGGGGCACTCTGATTGGTCCATGAAGAGGGCATAGAAATAGAGGATGCCTCAAAGTGGACTGGGAAAGGGTAGGATATAAGGAGGCCATATTGGAACTGGTTAGTTGTGTTAAGGTGGGTGAAAAAGTCACGGAATAAGATGGGGATGTGAATAGTGACAAGGTCGGTGGGATGTGAGAAGAATAAAAACGCGAGACAGTGAACATTAAGAACACAGTAACTAAATCAAAAGAACAATCCAAGCATTCAGGTAACCAGAGACACTCTGGTGTCTCAGATATGACAAGTCTGGTTGAGGACATCACTTAGACCAGATTTGTCCAGTCTTCCTGAATATTCAATCCGGAGTTAAGACTATCCGTTTTCAGGATCCATTTCAATTCTTCATGATTCAATAGTCTAGTGAGGTCACCGCCTCTAGGCGGGGCGGGGGATTACTTGGTTAATCGCAGTCCAGCGGACATCATTTTCGTTGTGTCCCTTGTCAGTGAAATGTTCAACAAGGGGAGCATTTGCTGTTCTGCAGCGGATCCTACTCCGGTGCTGGGAAATCTGAAGTTTTATCTTGTGTGTTGTCTGTCCCACATAGATCTTATTACAGGGACAAAATATGGCATAGATGACATTACAGCTGTTACAGTTTGTTAAGGCTTTACGCTAATTTTTCACATTTTCAAAAATAAATTCTTTCCCATCAATACAGAATTCACAGACCACACAAGAACTACATTTATGGTGACCCCTAGCCGGTGGTAGAGACCAGTGATCATTCAGGGTGGTGTTTTCGGTTGCGTTTAAGGGCAGAGCTGCCCTAACCAGTTGATCCTTTAGACTTTTTTTTTTAAAGCAAACATGGGTACTTCTAAGTCAAGTGTGCCAGAGTTTAGGATGTGCCAATTCTTTTTGATGGATTTCCGGATTTTATTAGAAATTGTGGAGAATGTGGTAACGCATACCAATTTTTCAGTAGACTTTTTTGGCTTTGGTTCTAGCAGTGTTTCCCGAGGGCAGTACCAAGCCCTTTTCATTGCATTTTTGACCAAACGACGAGGGTAGCCTCTTTGTTGTAGTTTAGTCGATAAAGTATTTGCTTCATCAAAGTAGTCAGTTTTCTGAAAACAATTCCTTCTTAATCTCAGAAATTGGGAGTATGGTAGGCTGTCTCTGAGGGCGGCAACTTTGGTAACTGAGTAGAGTATTCCTTTCGGTAGGTTTACGAAAAAGGGAGGTATACAAGAGTCCTTCTTTGTGTTGAATACAGAGGTCGAGGAACGGTATGCTAGTTTTACTGTGAGTGAGGGTGAAGGTAAGGCCGCTACAATTATTATTGAGCCAGTGCAGAAAGGAATTGAGTGATTCTTCAGGGCCTCCCCAAATGAGGAAAATATCGTCTATATAACGTTTCCACTGTGAGATTCCTTGATGGAAGGGATTGCTCAAGGGGAGTATGGTGTTACACTCCAACCAGTCCATATAGAGGATAGCCAGGGTTGGTGCGAAAATGGCACCCATAGAGGTCCCCCTCACTTGTTGGTAGTATTGGGTGTCAAACACAAAGAAGTTTTGTGTCCAGCAGATTTCGAGTAGTTGGATGATAAATAGAGTAGGCGCCGTATGGGGACGGGTCCTGCTGTTCAATATACTTTCCATGATCAAGAGTGACTCTCTCTGGGGGATGGTATATTGTATATTGAAAGTATATTGAACAGCAGGACCCGTCCCCATACGGCGCCTACTCTATTTATCATCCAACTACTCGAAATCTGCTTGACACAAAACTTCTTTGTGTTTGACACCCAATACTACCAACAAGTGAGGGGGACCTCTATGGGTGCCATTTTCGCACGAACCCTGGCTATCCTCTATATGGACTGGTTGGAGTGTAACACCATACTCCCCTTGAGCAATCCCTTCCATCAAGGAATCTCACAGTGGAAACGTTATATAGACAATATTTCCCTCATTTGGGAAGGCCCTGAAGAATCACTCCATTCCTTTCTGCACTGGCTCAATAATAATTGTAGCGGCCTTACCTTCACCCTCACTCACAGTAAAACTAGCATACCATTCCTCGACCTCTGTATTCAACACAAAGGACTCTTGTATACCTCCCTTTTCATAAACCTACCGAAAGGAATACTCTACTCAGTTACCAAAGGTGCCACCCTAGAGCCCTCAGAGACAGCCTACCATACTCCCAATTTATGAGATTAAGAAGGAATTGTTTTCAGAAAACTGACTACTTTGATGAAGCAAATACTTTATCGCCTAAACTACAACAGAGAGGCTACCCTTGTCGTTTGGTCAAAAATGCAATGAAAAGGGCTTGGTACTGCCCTCGGGAAACACTGCTAGAACCAAAGCCAAAAAAGTCTACTGAAAAATTGGTATGTGTTACCACATTCTCCACAATTTCTAATAAAATCCGGAAATCCATCAAAAAGAATTGGCACATCCTAAACTCTGGCACACTTGACTTAGAAGTACCCATGTTTGCTTTAAAAAAAAAAAAAAAGTCTAAAGGATCAACTGGTTAGGGCAGCTCTGCCCTTAAACGCAACCGTAAACACCACCCTGAATGATCACTGGTCTCTACCACCGGTTAGGGATCACCATAAATGTGGTTCTTGTGTTGTCTGTGAATTCTGTATTGATGGGAAAGAATTTATTTTTGAAAATGTGAAAAATGAGCGTCAAACCTTCACAAACTGTAACAGCTGTAATGTCATCTATACCATCTTTTGTCCCTGTAATAAGATCTATGTGGGACAGACAACACAAAAGATAAAATTTCGGATTTCCCAGCTCCGGAGTAGGATCCGCTGCAGAACAGCAAATGCTCCCCTTGTTGAGCATTTCACTGACAAGGGACACAACGAAAATGATGTCCGCTGGACTGTGATTAACCAAGTAATCCTCCCCCCTAGAGACGGTGACCTCACTAGACTATTGAATCGTGAAGAATTGAAATGGATCCTGAAAACGGATAGTCTTATCTCCGGATTGAATCTTCAGGAAGACTGGACAAATCTGGTCTAAGTGATGTCCTCAACCAGACTTGTCATATCTATTTGAGACACCAGAGTGTCTCTGGTTACCTGAATGCTTTGATTGTTCTTTTGATTTAGTTACTGTGTTCTTAATGTTCACTTTCTCGCGTTTTTATTCTTCTCACATCCCAGCGACCTTGTCACTATTCACATCCCCATCTTATTCCGTGACTTTTTCACGCACCTTAACACAAACTAACCAGTTCCAATATGGCCTCCTAATATCCTACCCTTTCCCAGTCCGCTTTGAGGCATCCTCTATTTCTATGCCCTCTTCATGGACCAATCAGAGTGCCCCTATCAGTTTAAGTATGCTACAGTGCTTTCAGCGAGCGATCGCACTGACGAGCGGGAACAGATACGGACTAAACCGGTAAGCCCTGCTCCTTTCAACCCCCCTGATTTTTGCAATGGTAAGACCCTGGGCAATAGCCCCTAACTTCCTTCCACCCTTCCCTCGTAGGTACTCCCAGCCACTCTAGCGATCGGATTCCCGACGCCACGCGGTGGTTCCCGATTTTGGTAAGTCCACCACTCTGCTGCTCGCTCTGCCAAGCTCAGAGTGTGCTTCCTCCATACTCTGATCACATTCCCCGTTTATCTCTACAGATGACCACCCAAACGCCTTATGACCAATCCCTAGCCATATAAATGAAATGGTAAGCCCGCATTCTCTCTGCGCCGCTAATTATCGGTTCACGGTTCTCTCCCCCGTTCTCCCGGCGCGTGTATTGTTTCATTCGGTCTCCTTGCCCACTCTCTGCATGTTTTATCACGCCTCTTCCACGCCTCTTCCGTGCCCTAACTCCGTCAAATCACATTACCACGAGAGTCTTGTTTACGCAATTAGAGTCTCGATCACTGCAGCTCCTCGTACACGTGGTACTGCATCTACCCACTGGATCTCATATAAACTCTCCACCTTGGCAGATTCCCACGGGAACTACTAGTAGTCACTAAGTCTACGGGCACAGCCTTGTATCTACTCCACGAGTGCAAGTCGCTAGATCTGTTGCCCTACTCGCACTTTTTCGCCAAAAACCTTTAGTAACCTTAAGTGGCTTCGTAACACTCAGCACGACCGAACAATTTTTTGAAGTCTCACTTCAATTCACTTCTGGTTTTTAGTCCAACCGTTATAAACTTACTGGCCTGGTTGTTTTTTATTCAACACCACCTCTCCACCTATCACCATGATGTGAGTCAATTTCTATAAGTATTGATTTTATATATCTCCTTATATCTCTTTCCTCCCCCCATTTTCTTTTAGGTTTTAGAGGCTTGAAATCAATTAGGCACTTACCAAATGTCCTGATGATGATCCCTTTGATTTTAAAGTGGGATCGAAACGCCGTCGACCAATTTATGTGCCTTATACAATGTGTATAACATGCACTATGTTGATGTAAAGGTGCATCTTGTAATTCTTGTTCCAACTGCGATTTTGATAACACTTAAGCCTTTTGCCTAAAAGCCTTTTCCTGTTCACTTTTAATGTACTAAGGTGTTTGTGCTTAATTGGGGTACAGGCTTGTGCCCCACAACGTGAAATTGTTGAAGGAAATTTTCTGTGTATTCCTGCTTAAAGTAAAAAATTCAGACCTCTGTCGGGCTGGACAAGTCATTTAATACAGAATCGACTCTGTCTGTGTTTATCTTGATGCTTGATTCCTTGATGCATGGGACCATTGTTGTTTCAAAAAAACAAAGGTAATATCAGCAATAAGTCACAAGATTTAGCACTCCAGTATTCGCTTTAAAAGTATTTTGGAAAATCAACCATTTTTCTTTCCCTAAATATAGTTGTTGGAGTTCAGAAACCAAACAAATGCTGGTATTTCTTTTCATTAACTACAGCTAGAGAATGGAGTGTCATGAATTGTCAACTACCTTATTTGAGAGTTTTTGAAGCTTGTATAGTTTTGAGACTGGGTCCAGGATGCAATCCAAAGGTTAATATGTCCTTTCATGGTGATCAGTAGGTAAGTCTCCCTATGTTATGTCCTAATATAATAACTGGTCAAGAGATTCAGTTGCTAGATGTGATGAACAGTTTTTTTTAATTAGCAGGTCTGTATATAGACCATGCGACAGCCTTTTTATCAACTTTGTCTCCTGAAAAAGAGGTGACCACCCATCAAACTGTTAGGGCATTGGTTTTAAAAACAGCGATTTCTTCAACTTGTGTTTCGGCTGTATTGGAAAGTTCAGAATCCACACAGTTTTGTGCTTGTAGAGGGATGGCAGCATCTCGGGAAGAATGGTGCGGAGCGTCTAGTATGGAAATGTACAGGGCTATAACTTGGAATGACCCTTATACTTTGTAAATCACTTTAGAACTGGCTGTGTCTCCTGGCTCTGAGTAAGTTGCACAAGTGTTATCTAAAACAGGGGTATGGCTTGGTTTTCTCTTCACTTTTCAATCACATGCAGAGTTATAATTAAGTGTATTACATCGGGTTGTTGGTGTGTCTTTGTACAGATGTTGCAATGCTTGTGCATTTCCCATCGCAAGGAATGGAATGAGGAAGGGGAAAATTGATATAATGGTCTGATTTACTTACTGGTGATTATCACGCGGATCCTTTTTCTTGTCTCCATGGCACTCTGGGGGCCTCGGAATAAGCGCATTGTTTCCTCCTTTACAGAGGACGAGAGATGAGGTGACTACAGGTAGCTGGTGATTCAGAGGCAGGGAATGGCATGCAAAGGCAAGACATGTGTCCCTTGGGTGCCGTTGTACACTGCCATGAGCAGTGGGGGGGAGGAGGAAGTGAGACCTGGAGTAATGAATATTACTGGTAAGTAATCCAACCAGTACTTTATGGAATCACAATGCATATGGCATCAATAGCCGAATTTAAAATACAAAATCACTTGAATGCATACAAACACATGAAGGTATTTAATGCATAGCTACGCCATCTACATCACGATGTAAAATGCATCATACTTTATTAAAAGTCAATTTGCAATATAAGTGCAATTTCTGTATGTCCATCCCAAATTAGGAGTAATTAACCCATTGGCCATGGATAGGTGGATTAAAGCCATGCGTTATGTGCCCCTTACTAGATTCGAAGCGAAACATAATTGCACATTTTTACCCAAAAAGGAGCTTTTAAGTCATTAATAAATCCGGGGAAAAACATGTAAAGACATGCAGGAGGTAATCGCATGATGTGCGCGCGTGACATCAAATTACAACATCGGGCTGCTACAGTAAGTTGCTGCAAACTGGTAAGAATGTAGTACAAAATGTTCATGCAACAGAGCAAATGCTCCTCCTGATTCAAAATTGCAACGTCCGCAGACTGATAGAAGATGTTCACATACATTTGGTAAAAAAAACGGGAAAAAATACATGCACAAGCACTTAACATGCTTCACACATTGAGTCAAAATAGCAACATTGTAAGTCTGTTATAACCTGTTCCCATCAGGAGCTAAAATGAAATACATATTGTGACTCATCCACAAGTAGACCACACAATGGGGAAGATTTACTAACATTGTGTCGGTTTAGTGCCACAAGTGATATCCAAAATATGTTAATTTGCCAATTACTTTCCAGCACATATGTTTTAGCTGGAATGTTGTCTGGAAGAAACGCCAGGCAGCACTTGGCATCAAAAGGCGTTCCATAGTGGTACATTGGAGTTCGACCACACATGATTTTTGACATAACGCCCTATCTACTAAACCTAGGCAGGGTTTTGAGACAAAAAAACTACTTGTTTAAAGCAGGTGTTAACCTTTTCCGTGCGTCGGAAGGCCCCCGGCCGTCTGACATCACATGGGCATGTGCGTCGGACGCCTAGGGTCCGTCCAATTTGCCCGCGCGTAGAATTCGCCTGCACAGTTGGGAAATGAGGGGGGCGTGGCTTGGCGCGCGGCAAGATGGCAGCATAGTCGAGCTGCTCTGCTGGCCGCCGCAACGATATCCTTTAATATCCTGCCCATGGTGAGCTGATGGTGATCGTCTGCGGTGAGGACTGCGTTGTGGGTGCTCTCCTACGCCGCTGGTAAAAACATTGGAACTGGCGAGCGCCAGACGGCAACACAACCGACCCTGGTGACTCCGACTGCAGTGAGGCTGGTGATAGACAGCGGACTGGTGCGAGCGGTGCTTTGAGGCCGACTGCCTCTCCCCGGGACACTGGCATTGTGCGCATAGAGGCGGGGAGCAGTGAAGAGCTGGCGGTGAGTTATTCTTCTGTCCCCGGTTCCGCGGCCTGAGCTGCGGTGAGCCCGAGGCGGGGGCGGACCTTGAGTTTGGGAGACGCCGGCGCGGGAGACTGGCTGGGCGGCCCTGAAACTTGAGCGGCCTGACGGGCGGAGGTCGTTGGGCCCGCGTGTAGGCCGTGGAGCCGGTGCTGCTCCTGCAGCCACTGCTGGGCACTGCACCTACTGCTGCCTCTTGGCGTGCACGGACTTCAATGTGATCTGGGTGCATCTCGGGGTGAGGCAGACACTACGCTGTAGTCGACACTAGCTGAGCCAGGCACACGAGTGGCCCCCCAGCCTGGTGGTGGACCGTCCGGTCCCGAGAACTGTGTGTGTGGGCGCGTAACTGGACACTACGCTACGCCTCTTCAGGCTCGGGGAGCACCTACGGGTACTCTGCTCTGTCGGCGCTGTGACATGGATAGCTCGTGAGGGAACGGGCCCTCACTTCCCGATACGGTAGGAAGACACGCGGCGTGGGGACTGGTGAGCAGCGGGCTGTGAGGGAGCTGCGCGCCTGCATGGTGGGCCTCACCACATTGTCCCTTGCATAGACTTGCTGGTGTTTCGCTCAAGAGGCACTGGACCGGCGCACCTGATTGCTGCAGGGACTCTCCCTCCCGCTTACGCTGTGGGCACTGGTGGCAGATGAGAGACCCCCTACCTGCTGGATTGGATCTGGGAGGGCTGACGTCGCATTGTCTGTGATACCTTGCCTCTGGGGCCGGGCCGGAGGGCTGAGCAGTGGTGACTCAATTGAGGTTGGGTGTGCATTTCCGAGTGTTGCTGAACCAGATCGTAGGCTGGAGAGACGGGCGGTAATAACGTTGCGGAGTGACAAGCTCAGGTCTTGTGGAGCCGCCATGGGTAAACCGGACAAGGCGCAACCCAAATTATCCTTCGAGCTCCGCAAGGGCAGTAAGCAGACCAACCCAGATGCCTCTGGGTCAGACCGGGACTCCTCGCCGCCGGGATCCTCTATGTTGGAGACAACGCTAGTGGCCATCCAGGCGAGCTTGCAGGCGATAGATGGCAAGATCGAAGCCCTCCATGTCCGCATGGATCAATTTTTGGCCAAACTCGACAAACAGGCCATGCGACTTGCTGAGGCGGAGCAGAGGATCACGGATGCGGAGGATGGACTGCAACAAGTGGCGGGTAAGACATCGGAGATGGTCAAGCTCCTAGAAATCATTCAAGCTAAGAACGAGGACATCGAAGCGCGCTCTTGACGCAACAACATTCGCGTCTTAGGGCTGCCGGAATCGACCAATGTGGGGAGACTGGAGGACTACGTGGAGACCATGTTGCGGGAGATCTGTGGAACTGACGACCTGTCCCCCATGTTCGCGGTCGAGAGAGCCCACCGTTCATTGGAAGCTCGCCCTCCTCCGGGTACACCGCCACTGCCTATATTTATACGGCTACTGAACTATAGAGATCGGGATACTGTGCCCCGCATTACACGCCAGAAGGGCACGATTGTCTATCAGAATAACCAGCTGTCCTTCTATCCCGACTTCACAGCTCAGGTGCAGGCTGCGAGAAAAGAATTCCAACCTGTAAAGCGACTACTCCAGCGAGAGGAAATTCCCTTTGCAATGCTCTACCCCGCCAGGCTCCGCATCGGGGAATTCGAAGGAGGGAAAATATTTGCCACCCCCAAACAAGCGATGGCGTATGCCAAGACTCTTCAGAAGCGTCGCAAAACACCGGATGTGACTTCTGATGTGGACGACTGAACATGGTTGTGCGTTGGGTCTTGCTGTGGGAGTGGCGCCTGCTGATCTTGAGGTTTGCTATGTCGTAAAGATGGAGAGGGGCGGGGGGTTTGTTTCTCAGCTTCATCAACATTAGACCTTCTCCATGTGATTGCCTCCCCTGTATGTCTCTTAGAATGATGTAGGGGATAGCAGGATTGCAGGCCATAGCACCACTGAGTGTACTTTTGCAGGACAGATGTCTGACTCACCAGAGGATTGTTAGTTTCACATAAGCTGGTGTGCTCACTGGGCATAGTTGGTTACTTGCGGGGGCCCACTTCCGCCATGTGCCGGGAGTGTGCATTGCCTCCACTGGGTATGACCCAAATGCTGAACTGTTTGTTGTGTTTTGATAGGAGGGATGGGGGGGGGGGGGGGGCACCATGGGCCTTTTGCGGGTTTGGGTTGCCAAAGTGGGAGGGGGGAGGGCGATTGAGACTGTACTGCACATTCTATACACCTGTTTGCATTATTGGTATCACTATGGAAATGTGTTGTGACGCACAGCGACGCTGGTTTGCGGTTGACCAAGAAACTCCTAGATGGCGGGTGAGAGGTACATCTGCGTCACCTGAAATGTGAGGGGCCTCAACACACCCAAGAAGACTAGGCAGGTGCTCGCCCAGCTAGACAGACACAGGGTGCAGATTGCGCTCCTACAGGAGACGCATCTAACTGCGCAAAATGATGGATCCGTAGCACGCAGATGGGCTGGATATCGATTGGCCTCCTCTTACTCTAACTATGCTCGTGGGGTCCTCATACTTATTAAAAAAGGGGTACATTTTCATCCCCTAGACTCCTGCACGGACCGAGAGGGTCGCTGGGCCGTTGTGAGAGGCACACTGGGCAAGACAGCTGTAACTATTGTTAATGTATATGGCCCTGTGATTGACGAACCAGCGTTGCTGTCCTCTTTGTTTCAGGTGCTTCACTCGTGGCCGGAGTCGGCCTTAGTGATAGGGGGAGACTTAAACACACACTTGGACCCTCGAGTTGACAAATCAGCTTCAGCGAGCAGCCGTATGTTAAAAACTGCTGCTTGCATCCAACAGTTTATGGAAGAGATGGGACTGGTGGACGCCTGGCGTCTGAGACACGAGGGTGTTCTGGAAGGCACACACATCACACCTTCGCATAGCACGTGGTCCCGATTGGATTACTGGCTTGTAGATAGCTCAACCAACGGCTGGGGCACAGAGGCTTACGTGCTTCCTAGGACACTGTCGGATCATAATCTGGTCATGCTTAAATTTCAGGTCCCACATACTGTACGCCCCCCTTCACATGGCGGTTCAGGGCGGATGCTCTGCTGGATCCAGTATTTGCTGACACTCTACATAGAGCTATAGTACAATACTTTGACCAGAATGTAGGGACGGTAGAGAGTGCGGCCACTCTATGGGAGGCATTCAAGGCCACTATTAGAGGTGTATGCATTGGCACAACGGCTGGCATTCTACGTGACTTAAGAGAGCAGCTAAAGAAAACGGAATCCAAGTTGCGAGACTTGGAAGCCTCATATGATGCACTCCCTTCACTAGATACACTGGCACGCATTCAGGAATACATTGAGGAGCATAAATCTCTGGCGGAGTCGGAAATGAAGTACATCTCAAAACGGCATGTGGCGAGGGCATATGGTGAGCGAGGCAGACCAGGTAGAGTACTGGCCACCCGTCTCCGGGAGCGGGAGGCTGCACCCCCACATAGATTACATTGAAGATGCAGACAGCACTAGGCATCACACCACTGAAGCTATACTGGGGCGATTTCATACATTCTATGAACATTTATACACCTCCTGGGGCGACACTCCTTACTCGGACATGACGGACTACTTGCAGGACACAGCCTGTGCCTGGTTATCGGATGCACATAGGAAATATTTGGAGCTGCCTATTGATGAGGCGGACGTAAGAGAGGCCATATTTGCCCTGCCGAATAAGAAAGCACCTGGCCCAGATGGGCTGACGGCGGAGTTTTACAAACGCTATGCTGACCTCCTGGTACCCCATATATTGGCCCTGTATGCGGAGGCACATGAGGTAGGATATCTCCCTCCGTCGTTGAGGCAGGCACTGATTGTCACTGTCTTAAAAAAGGATAAGTCCCCCTCTAGCTGTGAGTCCTATCGTCCGTTGTCCTTGATCAATATTGATGCTAAAATTCTCGCGAAGATCCTTGCCACCAAACTCCACCCACTGATGCCGATGCTTGTCCTGCCTGACCAGTCCGGCTTTATACCGGACCGCTCCACGTCTTGGAACCTTCGGACGATGTTCGCCATGTTCCATGTCCTCAACCCCGATTTACATGCCGTGGCCGTGCTGCTAGATGCGGCTAAGGCTTTCGATTCGATCGAATGGAAGTATATGTTCTTTATCTTGCGCAGGATGGGCTTCCCCCCGATCTTTATCCGTTGGATACAGATCTTATATACGGATGTCTCGGCACGGGTGAGGGTGGGTGGCTTCACCTCTGACCCACTGACTATACAACGTGGTACCAGGCAGGGATGTCCCCTTTCCGCTATCGTGCTGGAACCGCTGATATGTCGTATCCGACAGCAGCATAGGGGAGCGGCGCTGAATTTTAATAATAGACCGGTGGGTATCTCTGCTTACGCGGATGATATGGTGGTGTATGTTCGAGAGCCGCGCACCTTCCTGTCCCGAGTAATTCGTGAGTACGTCCGTTTTGGCCTATTCTCCGGATTGAGCATCAACTGGGAGAAGTCGGTTATAGTTCCCATCACGTTGGCCACCCCCGCTCCCACGATGGAGTTCCCTCCGATATGGTCTGAAAAGCCGGTCAAGTACCTTGGTATCTGGATCCACAGAGACCCCGCCGTTGTTATACGCGAAAATTACGGGAGGGCCTATACTGATTTGGTGCAGCAGGTGGATCGTTGGGCTCACCTGGCTATCACTGGCGGACCGCATAGCAATCATAAAAATGGTGATACTTCCCAAGTTTCTGTACCTTTTCTGTAATATCCCCATTCGCTTAAATAAAACTTTTTTTCGCGACATTGCAAACACAGCTACTCCGCCTGGTATGGGGTGTGCGACCTCCACGCATAAGCTGGAGCACCCTTACATTGCTATTTGAGAAAGGGGGTTTTTGTGCTCCGGATTTTCACATTTATTACTTATGCTGTCTGGCACACTTTGCATACTTCTGGTTTAGACCACATGGCTTCATTCCGCTTGTGGCTGTGGAGGAGGGGGATGCAGGAGACGCTCCATTAGTGAACATAATAACGCACACTCATAGACACACACCTAGAACGGAGATCAATACAATTGACGCTATGAATTCAGCCTGGCAGGAGATAGGCAGACGCACTGGTCGCCTGCCACTATATGCACCGAGCATGTGCATTAGGGGACATGCTGCCCTCTCAGTGGCACGGGAACCTGGCCCAATGCGAACGCTCGCTGCGGCTGGCATCTCCGTAATGGGAGACTTGTTTGTGGATGGGACCTATATCACTGGTGGGGACCTGAACTATATTACTAACTGTTCGCCCCTGTTCACATACACGTGTTATAGATTGCGTAGAGCTGTGAGGGACCATTACCCCACTTTCCCACGGGAGCCTGTCGCCTCTCACTCCTTACAGCTGGTCATCACTGCGGCTACTAGAAAGCATTTACTCACTAGACTGTACAGAGCAGTGTTTTCAGAATTGGACCTCCCAGGGGACAGTAACTTAGCTCGATGGAACAGAGCACTGGGTATGCAGTTGACGGAGGAAATGTGGGCCCGGATCTGTTCCACCACGGGCAGGCTCTCATCTAACAGTAATTTGCGTATTATACACTTGAAGTTCCTTCATCAGACCTATCACACTCCCACTAAGCTCTGCAGAATAGGCTACAGAGACACTGATTGCTGCAGGAGGTGCGGGCTGGCTGGGGCTGACTTTCTACACTTGTCTTGGCAGTGCCCGGCTGTTCATTCCTATTGGATAGCGGTTCTGCAAATGTTAGCTGTCATGACAGGGCACACTTTGGATTGTACGCCTCTTCTGTGTCTTCTAGGACATATTCCTGAGATCAAAGGGGTGCTGGGCCGTTTTGTGCAGGTGGCTCTGCTGTTGGCGAAAAGGAGAGTGCTGTTCACGTGGGACGGGAAGCGCTGCCCTAAGGCGTCCCAGTGGCTTAAAGATTTGATCTATTGCCGGGAACAATTGAATACATATTCGGAAGAACTTCCCGAGAGCTCTAGTCCTAAGGACATCTGGTCACCGCTGAGAGAATACCTGCTAGCGTGCGGTGAACATGAGGAAGCCACTGAAGCTGCTGGCCAGAGTGAGGTGGGCCCGGCTAAGTAGATACTAGTTGCCACACTGCCTGATTGTGGAGTTTTAATTATGGTCGCAGTCCAGTGTATACTGCATAATCTGTGTGGACATGTGCATGTTTTTTTATATATAGAATGTCTCAATTGCAGAATGTAGGGACTGGGGGGGGGGGGGATTGTTCACTTTGCAGTTTGTTCTATGTAAACGGGAAAAAGTCACTGTATCATGTAATGACGCTGACCTTCACTTGCTGTCAATAAACAGATTTTTTTTAAAAACAGTTGGGAAATGAGCCCGTCCGATTTGCGCACACGTTAGGGTGACCAACTGGCATTGGTGCAAATTCAGGACGGTGAGTGTAAAAATTCAGGACAAAGGGTCAAAATTCAGGACACAAATTCAGGACAGGAGGTCAAAAATCAGGACAAAACTTCAGGACAATTGGATAAGTTTTACAGACACATCAGAGGTCGCGCAATAGTATATAAGTAAGCCCAGCCATATCCAAACCTATTCAACCATTTGCAAACCTATCCATCATGTATCCTTCCATCTATCATTTCACTCATCCATCCCTTCATTCATCCTTTCACTTATCCATCCACCCTTTCACCTTATCCATCTGTACACTCATCCATCCACTCTTCTACCCATCCATCCATTCATTCACTCATCCATCCAGCCATGTACCCTTTCACCCATCCAGCCATCCTTTCACTTACTATCCATCCACCCAGTCACTCATCCTTCCACCCTTTCAGTCATCCATCCTCCCTTTCTCTCTCCATCGACCCTTTCACTTAGCAATCCTTCCTTCCACCCACCCATCCACCCATCCACCCATCCATCTACTCATCCACTCATGAATCCATAAATTGACCCTATCACTCATCCATCCTCTCTCATATCCATTTATCCTTTCACTCCTTCACTCATCTAGTCATCCTTTTGGCCATCTACCTTCCTTTTCACTCACTCACTCACTCATCCATCCTTACATCCACCCTTTCGCTCATCTGTCCATCCATTCACCCTTGCACTTATCAGTTCATCAATCCATCCATCATTTCACTCATGCATCCACCCACCCACTCAGCATCCACCTTTCACTCATCCATCCTTTCACTCATCCATCCACCCTTTTACCCTTCCACCCATACATCCAGCTATTTACCTTTTCTCTCTTTCATCCTTCCACTCACTCATCTATCCATCCTCTCATTATCGATGTATTCAATCTTTCATTCATCCATTCACCCTTTCACTAATTCATCCAGCCATCCATTCACTTGCTCACTCGCCCACCTTTTCATATTAATTTTGAGCTCAGCCTTTTTGAGAAGAGGCCTATCAAGTACTTCACCCTCGCTGCAGGAGCCATTCCAGGACTGGGACAGAAGGCACCCAGGGCGAAGACAGGGTCCACCACAGGGGGGACAGGAGCCATCACAGGCGGGGGGAGGGGGAGGGGAGACAGGAGCCATCACTGAGGGGGGGGGGGGCAGGAGCCATCAGAGGAGGGGAACAGGATCCACCAGGGTGGGCACAGGGGTGGGCATGCAGTATTCTAGTATCATCTTGGTCTCTTCCAGGGTGGGGTAGGGATCCTCACCCCCTCCTGGACAAGACAACTAGAAGACGGGCTCTTTCCAAAATGTTAGTTTTGCTCCCCCCCGCCCCCCACACACACACTGATTTACAGTACTTAAAGGAGATACTCCAAGAGAACTGATTTAACTGATTGTCCTCCATACTTTGTTAATCAGTGTGGGTGCGATTGTGCCATTTCTTTATTTTCTTACATTATAGACTGCATGTTTGAAGAACCGAGGTTTGCTTACAATCTAGTGACAGTAATTTCGCTCTGTGAAGAGAACCACGTGCTGCCTCGGTGTAATCAGGGCCGGTTCTAGGATGTTTGGGGCCATGGGCAGAAATGGAATGTGTGAAGCTCCTCTAAATTGCGGAGACATGGCCCATGCAGGGCTGTTTTCATCTGAATAGATGCCCCTGCTCCTGAAGCTGCCCCCAGTCCTCCCCCCCCCTCCCCCTCCCTCTGTCACCTTCAACCAAGCACCTCTTAACAGCTCATCAAGGGCTGTTGGTGTGAGGGTTGCCGTCCCGCTGTGCCTCTCCAATGCTGGTGGTATCTGAACTTTGGTACAGCATTGGAGTTTGTTACACCCGACCTCAGCAGCATCAGAGTCAAGAAGGGAGGTGGGCTGAAGCTGCGCCGGCTTGCGACCGGTGCCCGGTTAAAATTACGGATAAATGGCGTCCGTTAAATGATCCTTCACGGACAATGGACAGACGGGCGAAATTACGGACTGTCCGTGAAATTTCACAGACAGTTGGTCACCCTAGCCACACGTAGAATTCGCCCGCACAGCGGGAAAATGTGCGCCGCAACGAAGCGGTTAAAAAGAGAAATGTTTTTATGTCCCCAAATGTTTCCGACTTTGCATGTTTGCTGCACTGTTCAAAGTAGGAAACATTTAAACGTTTGTCTAGACATAGTATTTTGTACTGGAACGGAATACTTCCAGTACAAACCTTATGCTAAACATGTCGCAGGCACCTTTGCGCTATGGCGCAAGGGTGTGTGCGTGGGATAGGCAGCCGAACTATGTGCAAGGGTTCGTAAGAGAGCAGGAGAGCACCATTGCTTACATCATTCACTGTCCTGCGCTCTCCCTCTCACAGAACTCAGTGCAGCAACTTGGGTAGATTTATTTAAAACTTCAGTAACTGGGCACAGCAACCACGCTGCAAATCCATGACTCCAAACTGCAGGAAAGAGAGGATCAGAAGGAAATAATCAACTGAGAACAGCATATAACAGACAAATGGCTGTAGACCTATTTAGCACCTAGGAATCTGCAGGAAAAAGTATCCATCAGAAACCAAACCTTATTAATGTCCTGAAGGTGCCAGCCACCAGTCCGGAGCTCTTCTCAGTGCTTCACTGGCAAAAATGCCCATATTTTAAAAGTGACTAGACTCAAGGTCTCAAGATATCAATTCTGTTGTAGATGTCATACAATGTTTGTGTTGGATCAGCATGTGGTGTCTTGGCTCAGACCCTCATCCATTGGCGTCCGACTCTTCTGCATCTAAAAGTAATCTGAGGCCATGTTATTTTTTTTGCCTGAGGGTGCAGGGACATACCAAAGCAGACACTGTACCTCACCCCCTCACCCCACTCCTAGGCATGTCTCCTGATGGAGAACAATCTCCCCAGAGGTATTACACCAGAAAGGAGAGGACTTCCTTGAGAAAAAAGTCCTGCTCCCAAGACCCTTTTTGAGAACCAACTCCATTCCCTGACAGGCAGTCTCTCCCTCTTCTTCTGAACTGTTTCCAGTATTAAAGAAGATGAAGTCGAAGTTCATGATTCAGTCTGTTGACTGCATACAGGTTGGGGCCTTTTGCCATGACATGGTGAGCATTTTGAGGAAGACCTCAACACCCTCTGGAGCACATTCCTCAAAGGTAGGCACATTCCTGTTTGGCAATTCCATAAGCTCAGACCCTGCACAGTCTGACTCCACACCTCCAGATAACCCAGCTTTGAAGCTGCTTCTGAAGTAGCCATTGCCTACAAACCCTGTGCTTTCATTGCCATCACCAGTGCCACCCCTGGATCCTACTCTTACCTTTGAAGTCAGCAGGCATTATCAGAGCAGGGACAGTAAGGTTTGGGCCTTGCATAACACCAACCAAGAGCATCTCAGACCTGCTGTTGGCGATGGTAGTCTACCGATTATTTGCTTGATGACAAAGGCAGGAATCTTCAGACTCAAACTTTGCTGCATGCTTCTCTGGGGTTTAAGACTACTAAACTGTAGCCCAAGTCATTTTCTACAGTCCTCCAGGCTGTCAGTCTAGGAGTTTTTTTTTTTCTTCTTTTTTTTAAAACCTTTATTCGTATTAAAAGGATATACAAATCTGGGCCTACAACCAAATTGGCCGGCCACAATACGGAAATCGGGCAAAAGATCCAGAGCGAGCATTACAGTACCAATCATTAAGGAGCATGAGCAATACAATCCCGGAAAGGGGGAAACACAGAAGATCTAGGCGACCAGCAAACAGGAGCAGAGAAGGTTAATTTTATAATATGGGGAGAAGGAGTACGACCGGTTCAGTGTCAACATAGAAGAATCCGAATTCCCAAAACAAACCCTCAACAACAGTAAGGGGGTATGGGGCCGCAATACAGGAGAGGCAACACCGTATACATAGGTATAAAAACAGTTGCGTTAAACACAATCAACATGCGATCACTATCGACTTTGCATGCCCACCACCCAATAGCACATCGGAACCAGAACGAAGGGATCGGATGGATATTTTACCAACACTAACCCGTCATACTAACCTTGGTTAAAAAGGGAAGGGGAAGAAAGAGGGGGGGGGGGAGAGAAGAGGACAAGAAGGGAGAAAAAGGAAGAGAGGGAGTTGAAAACAAAAAACGAAAGAGAAGAGCGCCACGCCGACACAGGCGTCCCGCGGCGGGGAACACAGGAGAGAGCAGGAGCATTAGCAATGAGGAGGGTATGGCAGTCGCTATGGAAAACAGCAGAACTATAAGAAGATCAACGACGCTACAGACCCACCCCCAGTCATACCACGGGGGGCAAGGACAGACGCGGCACTCCTATAAAGAGATACAAAAGGGCCATAGAACTGAGGAAAATGAACATCAAATAGGACCCAACCCACCCATCCCACCCTGCACCCCTGTAGAAGGCTACGGCCTACCCTTCAGACAGCGTGCCTGTCGCCCTAAACCAGAACCCGAAATGCAGTAGAGAAGAGAAAGGAAGAATAAATGAGACAAAAAGAAGACATGAACACAAAGGAAGAAATGGGAGGGAGGAGCAAGAGGGCGGAAACAAATACAGTCGGCCACAGCCCTCCGCCCAACCTTACACTCGTTTTACGAATGAACCAGAACGACACGATCTCGAGCGCCATAATACTTACAGGGGGGGACCTCCCACCGCGCTATGAATATAAGCAACTACACCACAAGTTCGTACACCAAAAATCCACCGGAAGTTGTGCACATCACCCCAATCCTTTCTTAACCACAAACCCCACCCACCACATGACAATGTGAAGTGAGCCACTCGATGCGAGGCAAGCACACAATTGAGAGAAAGTACGATAAAGACGTAGACAAGGGGGGTCAATCAACCCGCAAGTGAGCAAAAGTTCAAATAGGTAGTTCAAATGTATCAGCAACAGCAGCACGGGCGGTGAAAAACAGGAGTTCAGTTTCGCCGTTCGGAAACGCAGGAGTTTCCCCGCAATGTAGAAACACGAACTCGTAGATGCAGAGACAGGCAGCAGTTCAGCATTCCTGCCAGGCACCCAAGTGGGACCGGGCTCCGGCACAACATCCGAGTCCTCAATCTCAATACTTCGAAGCGCAAGGAGTTCCAAAGCCACTGGCCCACTAAGTGGTCGATGAACAGCGGTAATAACCTTCGCAACAGCCGAAGGGGGCGAGGCAATGGAAGCACTGGGACAAGGGGGATGCATGAAGAAGCGTCCATCCAAGATGGCGGCGAACCGCGACGAGCGTATAGGGGCATTGGGGGCCAGGGACGCGTGCAAGGATCTCAGGGCATCAAGAACATCTCCAATTGTAGGCTCACGCACACATGTCCAGGCCCCCGTGCAGTCCGGCAACCCAAGTCCGCCGCCACGAGGTGATCCATATTCCAGATAGGCGGCAGCCATTTTGTGAAGTCAGCCCCTTCACCACCCTCCGTTACTCTCAAGACGGTTAAAAAATGTAGGACTTTACAGAGCTCCGGGGGGTCCCAGCGATGGCGGCCTCGGTGCAGAAAGGGTACTCGCCCAATGCGGGGGTCCGCCTATATTAAACGCCGGCGCTCCTCACCAGCATAGTCCAGGCGTGAGGGTCCAGGGTCGCCGGACGCAGCAGCAGCGGGGGGGACCCCTTCACATGATCAGTCCCCGGAGCATCGCGCCCGCATCAGCCTCAGGCCACCAGGACTGGCCCGGCTCAGGATCACCGGGATGTTCGCACAACGGCTCCCACCAGTGGCTCACTCTCTCAGCCGAGGCCGACAGTCACAGCAATACCAGGCCGGATCCCATAGGCGAGGTCCCGGGCCAGGCTCCACGGAGGCCCCGGTCCATTCGGGGGCCACAACTTCGGAACCGCGGCACGTCGGAGCTTCGGGGAAAGACGGTGAGTATGAGCAAAGCGTTATGTTCCCAGTTCTTCGATAATGTGTCGTCTCCGGACAGGATATAAAGCAGGATATACGAGTCAGGCCGGAGGGCTGACGGAGCCGAGCTAAAAGGCGACCATTACGCTCGCGAGCTTGGCTCCTCCCCCCCAGTCTAGGAGTTTTGACTGGCTCAAAATCATTCCTCTCGGACAGTTTAGCTCTCTGCATGGTTACCACCACATTCATTCTTGGCTGCTACATCTGAGTACTATTGGAGCTGGTAAAAACTGCTACCTCAGGTTGATAATGGAGTCTCCGCAATATCAGTGCAAGGTTCCACCATTTGGTCTGATGACTGCACCACAAGTCTTCACTACGTTCTGACGCCTTCTCTAAAGATGTCGTAAATCCACATATTACTCCAGGTTAGAGGACCGCAAATATATGGGATAGAATTCTGATGTTTCTGGCTCATACAAAGATTCCAGTTCTGCGAGCCCTATGATTGTCAGGCCTGATGGCCTCAAGCAACCTGTTGGTTCTGCATTGCAGATGCTAAATGAGTGCCCTACAGTGGTGCTTGAGAAAACAGCAGTGCCAGCATCAGATGAGTCAGTTGACTTTGATGCCGTTTTATAGCTCTGTTACTCTAGGTTTCAACTGGTGAATGTGCCCTGTGAATTTATTGGTGGTTGTCCCTTCAGCTACTGACTCCACTGGTTGCAGAAGCTTCGCCATTGTGCCGGGTGGTCTGGCTCACCCTGAAAGCTTTCTTCACTTCCAACTCTGGGGACACCATTTAGGTTCTTTCGGACAATACAACTATCATCCATTATATAAAAAGACAGCATTGTGTTGAGTCTTGTACTGTGTAGGGCTCAGACTGTGGCAATGGACTCTGCAACGGGGCATTTACCCAGTGTGGTCCACCTCACGGAGAGCCTCATTGAGTGGGAGGATTCTCTGAGCCATCCCTCCCTGGAGGAACACAAGGGGGAGCTTTATCCTGAAGGGACAGACATGACCTACCCTAGATTGCGATTTCCATGCGTGAATCTCTTTTCCACTGCCCTAATTTGTAAGTAACGTCATTTTATGCCACAGTCTCCCCCTGCCCCTCCTCTGAATTACTCCCTGGGGTGACCTTCCGATTTGATCGGTTTTGGGGTCTGCTTTTATTATTCCTGCTGATCCGATTGGCAGTCTTACAGAAAGTGCAGCATGATCTAACACAACTCCAGACAGGCTGGCACAGATCTAGGGCGAGCGTAAAAAAAGAAAAAAAAAAACCTGATTGCTCTGTCTTTCCTCCGTCTCTCCCGGCCAGAATAAGAAGCGCCCACGCTCCCTATAGCCAATCACAACGCTGCAGTGTAGCATTGTGATGGGTCTGGGCGCTGTGGTACGGCACTCAGACTGGCAGTGGAAGCCTGGGCATGTTCTTCACCCAGGCTGTAATGCAGTCTGGGTGAAGAACATTCAAAGTGTGCATGACTGTTTGGCTGGCCCGAGATGGCTGGCCAAATATTCATTCGCACTTGGCATGGGCAAACCACTCCTCCCCCTGTTTCTGTGTGCGCAGAACAGCCCAGCTACACCCTACCCACAAAGCTGCAGGATAACATAAAATAATAATATTGAATTATTATCATTCTATGTTTCCTTTATTTTACTGCAGCAAAGCAGTGAGGCGACGCTCCTCTGCCTTAGCGGGTGAGCTGCCACTAAAATTGGCGGGGTAATTTGGTACACTGCTGATCATCTGGAAGTCAGCCCTTTTCCATGCAGGGTGGCCCTGCTTTAACAGCAGGAACGTTGGGTCCTCCTCTCCAATCCTCTAGCCCTGTGGCTGCATACAGAGTTTCAGTGGTGCCAACTAAACATCTTGGCCCAGATTTACTAAAAAGTAATGCAAAGCAACAGCTAAAGTTGCTGTGTTGCATGAAAGGGAGAGTGCAGAAGAGTGCCATACCTGCTACGAAATGGTGCTGTTTTCCTCTCTTCCTGTGCTGGTACACATTTGGCTGCCATGCGCCAATGCACTCACCCATAGTGCAAGGGTGTGTGCATTCTGTAAGGATTCGTTTCTGTACTGGAAGAGGACCCTTTCAGTACAACTGCTATCCTTTAACACTTTTCCTATTTTGCACGTGTGATTTATATTGCAGCATGCAAAGTAGGAAAAATTTGAAGAAATTAAAACATTTCTCCTCGTTACCCCTGCCTTGAGAAGGGGTAGGATTTTGAAACAAATTCATGTCTATGATTGATACTTAATAGAGAAATGCTGATCTGTGTCGATAGTAGATCCTAACACTTTGTTTTTCGGTTTGCGTTGCAAAAGCAACGCAAACCTGGAACAATGCAATGGTAAATCTGGGACCTTCTATTTAGGTACAGAAGTGGCACAGGTCATCTTGGCTTTCACGAAACCCACAACAAAATTCATTTATGTGGCCTGCTGGAGGCAGTTTGTTGACTGGTTTCATTGGAGAGTTTGGATCCTTTCCAGTCCCGCATTTCTGATATTCTACACTTTTTCTTGCAGTCACTGTGTACTTTATGAAAAGTTTACTTTATTTGTTTCTTTCTACACTGGGGTTTAAAGTTGACATTAACATTGCTCACGGCACCTCAATTCTAGTGATTGCACTCGTCCCTCCACTGATGCTGGAAAAATCACCATATTTATGCTGGTATGTAGACCATATGTGTAACCCGTTTGGTGCTGATGATGGCTCCCGGCCGTCATGAGTTACGGTGGGCGTGTGCTGATGACGTCTGGGAGCCGTCATGACTATGCCCGCGATCTGAATTTGCCGCACAGGCACGGAATTCCGGCTGCAGCCAGGGGGTTAATGTCAAGGGTAGAAAGAGTACAGTTACCACAGCCTGAAAAATCAAATATTCAGTATGAGCTGGATATGTCTGAATCTGATGTACTGAAAAAATGGTTTAAAAAGGGCCACATTTTCACAGGCATATTCTGAAACTCAGTTTAGTCTAGTAAGGGGTTAGTAAAGAAACTCTCAGCATAAAATTCACCAGTGATCTGCAACTCTTCTTGAAAGTCTCCTCTGCTTCAGACATCGAATCACTCAAACCCTACCTGTACCTCAGATAGACCTTGATGTCCAGCATCCACCTGAAACCTTGTGGTTTTTGTTAAGAATATCAAAATACCTGCAGCTAGGGCACCATCCGATTGGAGACTAAGAAGTGTGGAGAAAAAAAACGAGACAACATGCCTGATCCATCTATGCATTCTCAATCTGGGACATCATTCTCATATCAATCAGGACCAGACCAGCACAGCTCCAATTTAGAAAGGAGTTGAATACACACCTCTCTAAAGAACACTACATCTCAATGCAGTCATGTTAGACCTGACACCCTTGGCATGGTATTACTCCCAAACATTTTGCTTTCATTCCCTGGTACTTGGTGAACTTGATGTTATTGGTAGTAGGACTCTGTGAGCTCTATCTTTGCTATCCCATGATAAAGTGCTCGCGCTCTCTTCAAACATGGGAATGTTGGACTACACCTAATTGGCACATTTAGTTTACGTGTTAGTCCCTAGTAAATGGTACTTCCCAGGGCCTGTACATTAAATGATACTGGTGGGTAGGAGCACTTGTGCCACCCAATAAAGTAGCTCTGTAAAACATGTCTCTGGTCTGCCACTGCATTCTGAAACATAGTTTTAAACAGCCATTTTGACCAGGCAATATAATCACCTTTTGCCAGGCCTAAATCATCCTATGTTACTACTAAACGCTCATAGGTGAGGGTGATTTTTATCTAAAAAGTAGGACATGTGTACTAGAGTTTTACATATCCAGGCAGTGTAAAACTCCTAAAGTAGTTTTTCACTATAGTTCCTTTCTCTCCCATAGGCAAACACTTGGTTACTTCATTACATTTAATAATTGCCAACTTTAGATTGGGAACTGATAGAAACATACTGTTTACACTCAAATGAATTGTAATTTAAAACCCTCCTTAATGGTAAAGTCAAATTTTAGGATACTATTCTAATAATGCCACTTCTAGAAAAGTGGTGTTATTCTTCGTAAACAAACTGTGATTTTCTGCCAGTGTCCAGAGTCACATGACTGTGAATGGCTATCCTGTGGTGTTTTGTGCATTCCTCCCAGACATAGTCACAAAAGGGTCTTGGGTGAGGTGAAGGGAGTTCTTCCCATGAACAGGGTGTCCTGCGGATGGTGGAGGGGCACTCAAGCTTCCTGAGCTTCATAGGGGCAGCCTCAGGGCTTGCCCACTCCCTTGCTGACTTCTAAGGACTGCCTGCCCTGCCACTGACTATGCAGCTCACACCTAGGCCGGCTTGCCCTTTGTTGAACCTAGCCAGTTTGTAGCTAAATGCAGGAAAGAGGGAAGATTAGACAAAGGGTGCATCCCTACCCCAGGCTCACACTGGGGATAAAAGGAGCACTATCTGAACCTGAACTCCGAACACTGTTAGACCCATGGAAGATTTGAAAGAAGGACTGACCTGCTACTTTTAGGACTGACTTGTTGACTGAAGAAGAAATGTTGGACCTGCTTGCCTTGATCCTAGTCTACACAGAATGACTCCAAGGGTCAGTTGTCTGACCTCTGTGAGCCACAGGGGCACAACAAGCTTCCAGGAGCCTTCCTGCAACTGCCCAGCTAAACAGCTGCAACTGGGCCTGCCTCAGCCCTGCTGCTGGTCTCTGCTGGAGTGAATCCTGGCCCTCCCAGATCCTGGACCCTTGCCTGGCATCAGTGAGATCTCCTCCTAAAGAAAAATATGAAAATCCTAAAGTTTGGGCTCCTCGCGATTGCAAATAGGCCTGTTCACACTGAAACCCTGCCTCCCACCAACACAAAGCCCCCCTCACCTGCCGTCCACTTAAGTTCTTTCATCTTGCTGCTTTTTGCACCAAAATCCTGTCCATCGCCCTGTAACTTATCAATGCGTCATGGGCAGGCATGCTCCACCTGTCAATCAGTTGCCAGCGTCCTTCCAGCAACCCAGACATTCCTGTGTGTTTTCAGTGCAAAGTGGTACGCCCCAACGTACTTCCCTCTGTGTGTCACTTCCAATAGCAGAGTGACACCCACCTAGCAAGAAACACAGATTTTATTTAGGTGAGACACAGTAATCTGCCTGGACATTGACACCTGTGCTCCTTGTTTTTTTTAGTGACGACAGCAGCCGACCGCATTGACCAGCAACCCCTAAACCTGCCTTCGCACTACAGTAATGACTGCCTGTGACAACTAGATCTTCTTGCGAAAGCTACGATTGTCTGCCACGCTTTACCTGCTCTCAACCCCAAAAGCTCCTCCTCACGACCTTCTCCAACGTGAACGGAACTCTTTGCGCCGGACTTCAAGGTAGCTTTTCAGAGGGTCTAATCTGGATCCCTGTATCTGGCTTGAGCTCCATCACAGTTGACTTGACCTTGTGACTTTCTCCTGGTCTAGCACGATTAGATGACTATGAGTGGTGCTTTGTGCTTTCATTCTGGTTTCATTCTAATAAAATCTACTATATTTTTCTAAATTGCTTTGGGATTTTTCTTGTGTTTTCACTTTATTGCCTTTGTGAGCTACATAAATACTTAACACGCTGCCTCTAAGTTAAGACTGACTGCTTTGTGCCAAGCTACCAATGGGTTAAGCACAGGTTAATTTAGTGACTGGTGATCTTAGTTCTCTCTGCAGGGTCAACCCCAAACCTTTTGCCTTTACTCTCCTGTTTTCTGAACTTAGTTTTGTTGGCTTTTAGGACTCTGCGCACTTTACCACTGCTAACCAGGGCTAAAGTGCTTGCACTCTCTCCTTTAAACATAGAGAAATTGGCTTACACCCAATTGGCACATTTCATTTACTTGTAAGCCCCTAGTAAAGTGATACTACATGTACCCAGCTCCTGTAAATTAAATGCTACTAGTGGGCTTGCAGCACTTAGTAGCTTCTTCAAACATGTCTTAGGCCTGCCATTACAAAACCTGTGTGTGCACTTTTTAACTGCCATTTTGACCTGGCACAATAAACCTTTTGCCAGCCCTAACCATGCTTTTTGATAAATATAAGTCTTCCCTAAGGTATGCCTTAAACAGACCACAGGGAAGGGTGCATTGTAATTGAAAAGTTGGACATGTACTTTTAAGTTTGGTAGTTAAAAACTCCTACATTTGTTTTCCACTACAGCAGGGCCTGCCTCTCCCATAGGATAACATTGGTTCACCGTGTTACATTTAATAAGTGATAACTTTTAATTGGGAGCAGTTAGGAAGCAGTGGACCCAGGCACTAACCACCTCTCACCCTGATAACTCCACAAACCTAGAACAAGTCATCCAGAACCTTTCCACCTGAATCACCAACTGTGCTGACAGAGTTACCCCGACAAGGTAATCAAACTCACGAAACCCTCCAAACAAGCTAGCTGGTACCTTGCAGGACTGAGAACCACTAAATGCACATGCAAGCATCTTGAAAGAAGATGGTATACCTCCGAGGAGACCACTGACCGAACCAATTTTAAGACGTACCTCAACCAACACCAGCTCCTGAAAAAGATGAAAAGGAATGCCATCACTGACTGTATCAAAGTCAGCTCCAACCACAGCAAAGAATTCTTCAACATTGTCAGAGTTGGGGAGGAGCTACGCTTGCAACCAAGATGGCTGCTTAGGCTACCGGCTCCGCCGACCTCCGTCCCCCGCCGGATAATCCTGCTACAGATCCTGAATTTCCACCCTGCCTCCGGGTGTGCGAATCGCTCCGTTACACTTTGGTGCGATCCCGAGAGTTCTCCCAGCTTTGTGGACGAAGTTACGTCGAGTTTTAGTTTGGGGCCTACACCAGCTTGTGAGCCGGGGACTCGAGTACTGGCCCAGCCGGGTTCCAGTTGAATAACATCGGCTGTGGGTGATCATCAGGGTCCGGTCCCTGGACGTGTAAAAAAATTTCAAGCCCGATTTAGACGGTGGTTGTTGCTCCAGCCTACAATCGATGGGGGGTTGACGAGGCACGACAGTGCGCTGTGGGTGTGGGGCCCTGGCCCGGGGACCCGGTTTGCCCCCGCTGGTGTTTGCTGGGTTGGGATCTAAGCTTGCGGCACCGGAGCCTGGATTGCGACCTTGGTAAGTCCTCGGTCTCCCTCCGCGACAGTCCGTCCCAAAATTTGCCAATTTCCCCCGGGGTAGGCCGGGCCTCGGGGGTACACGAACATGGGTGTTCCGGAACAAGATTCGATGGGACGGACTGAGTCTGAACCGTCGATATGATCTGTATTGGCAGCTATCGGGGCACTACATTCCCATGTGGAATCCATTGTCCGGAAAATGATTGCGGTTGCACACGGACCTGGACAAGTGGGACCGGACCCTGCACTGTTTCATTATCCTGATCAGCTTCTACCACCCACGGCGGTCCCTGTAACAGCAGTGGGCCCTGTGCCACGAGCAGTGTTGGAGCTTCATGGCAATGTGATGGCCGACAACCGTGTACTCGACGTGCTTTACGGATTGCCAAGCCCACCATCATCGCCTACTAAGTGTGGTGTAATTGTTGCCCCCTTCTGGACACTTTTGATGGGAACTATCTATGGAACGACTCAATGTTTTTTCCCTCTTCGACGCTTTCACTATCATCACAGAGACAACGACATTGGGAGCTCATGTCGATGAGGATCATCGTTGATGCCGATAGGGTTCCCAGAAACTTTACAACTTTGCTTCGCCTCATACGGAACTTTACTGAACTATTTTCACATTTTGACTATCCTGCCGAGACGACAACTTGTCCGGAAGGGACTTGTACGACTGATCGGAAGGGTCAAGGATGAGACTGATTGTGGGGATTTGGCACCATGTGTTTTTCTTAAGTGGGATTCGTTACCATTGTATTTACGAGAGGTAGGGTGGTGACTATTGTTTCCCCTGTTTAGTTTTACATTTGCTTTCAATGGAGTTGAGTGTTTATTATGGGGATTTTTGGTTCTGGTGGGGGGGGGAGGGGGGAACGGGGACCCATATTGAGATGTCCTCCTCCAAGTTTTACTACATTTAGTACCTAGTTAGATGGGGCGCCAGGCACGCAGCTAGTTGGGGATAGGGCGCAAGCCATCTGCTAGGGTGCAGGGTGGGGGGTGGGGTGTTTGTTTTGTTAGTATTTGTAGTTTTAGGTTTGAAATCCTTCGTAATCCTGATATAGGTGGTCATACTGAGTAGCGGATTCGCGTTATGGGGTAGACGGGTTCTGGTGGAGATATCGCTTACGTGAGTTAGCCAATTGTTGCTTAATTTATCACTGTGTTCGGTATGTGGATGTAACATCGAGACCTTTTTATTGCTGCACCCTTCCCCCTCCCTTCTATTCTGGGCTGTATTCAATGTTTATCCTGTTTTCCTGGGGAGGTAGGGGTGGTGGTAGACATTTCGTTTGATTATCCTGATTGTAGTGCGACCACATACCAGTTGGAACACGTGTGCAGACTTTATTGATGATACTTCGTCTAAATCCCCTGTATGTATATTATTGGTCCTTCATTCCGCGATGTAAGCCACCTGTTATTGTTTATCCTTTCTTGTGTCTTCAATAAAAAGATTTATAAAAAACATCATCACCTCATCCCAGGAACTCTGCGACACCCTGGGGAACTTTTTTCTATGAACACAAAAAGGAGGGGGCCACAGGGAATTTAAAGACTACCGGACTAAATCCCCTTATTCAATTTACTAATCACAAAAGTAGTCCGAATTTCCTTGTTGGTCACCTATTGGTTGGCCTATGGTTCTGCATCTCGACTCTGACTTCTGTACAAATCTTTTCTATTGGTCTTTTGTACTCTAATCTTTCGAGCACTTGAGACTGGAAGTGTTCATATATGAAGGATCACTCCCTATAGACTTCGGACTACTTTTGTGATTAGAACTTTTTCTATCACCCGATCGCCATCATTTACTAGAGCTTCAAACCCACTGCTGCCCACTCCCTCAACTGCCTCGCGACCACAAGTCCTAACTCCAACCATTGGCTAACCACCTGGGACCACCTCACCACTGCCATCATGAACTCCATTCACTTGGTAGCGCTCTCGTACCACATCTTCAACCTTGGGAGCAAAGTTTTCAGCAATGAGCTCACCACCATCTTCAACACATCCATCTCCATGGCCATCTTTCCCAAAGAATGGAAACACACTGAAATCAAGCACCTTCTCAAGAAACCATCCGCCAACCCCCAGCAACCTGAAGAATTATTGTCCCATCTTTGTGATCCCTTTTCCAGCCGAAGTCCTCGTAAAGGCCATCAACGGCCAACACATGGAACACCTAAAGAACAATAGTCTTCTGGACACCTCACAGTCCAGATTCCACACCAACCACAGCACCAAAACTGCCTTATTGCTGCAACTGACGACATCAGAACCATCCTCGACCAGGGAGAAACAGCGGCTGTGATCCTTCTTGACCTCTCAGCTGCATTTAACACCGTATCCCACCACACCCTCATCAAGAGACTCCACCACATTGGAATCCAAGAAAACACCCTCAAATGGATCACCTCCTTCCCCACTGGAAGAACAGAGTCCACCTATCCCTTCTCACCTCAGAACCCAAAAACATCACCTGTACGTCCCTCAGTGCTTGTCCCTCGGACCTACACTGTTCAACGTCTACATGACCCCGTTGGCCAACATCATAATAACCCAAAGGATAAACATCATATCCCACGCCAACGACACCCAGCGCATCCTCACGCTATTAAAAGACCCCTTCACCATGACTAACTTTCACAGATGCATGACAAGCATCGCCGGCTGGATGAAAGATAATTGTCTAAAACTCATCTCGAACAAAAATGAATTGCTGATCTTCAGTAACAATACATCGTCATTGAACGACTCCTGGTGGCCTTCTGAACTTGGATCATCACCTACTTCGACCGACTACGCCTGCAACCTAGGCATCAATCTGAACAGCAAGTTCTGCATGAACAGAGCAATGCAGTCTCATCCACCTGTTTCCTTACCCTTAGTATACTCCGTAAGATCTTGAAATGACTCCCCGTCAAAACTTGAAAGACCGTCACTCAAGTCCTAGTCATCAGTCGGCAGAGCTATGACAACTCAATCTACGCAGGAATCAATGCACACCTCCTGAAAAGACTGCAGACAATACAGAAATCAGCTTCCAGACTGATCCTCCACCTCCAGAGACAGTCACTTCACCCCCAACCTACAGAAGCTTCACTGACTGCGCAAGCACCACTGGAACTTCCACCATCCAACCAGACACAATGCTCCTCCCTCCTCCTTGATCACACCCCAAGCAAAAGCTGAAGCAACAATGGAGGTCGTTCTTTCTCCTACCTCGCTGCCAAGTCCTGAAACAACCTCCCCCTTAACCTACGAGCCTCACACTTTCTGCTGGATTTCAGGAAGGGACTTGAGACCTGGCTGTTCAACTGAAACCCCCCTCCCCCTCTCAGGGTTCACAGCGCACAGAGAACATCACAGGTGATTAGCCATGCTTTACAAATCCAGTTTGATTAGATTTGATGGCGACTTTGGTCTCTAAAGAATAGTAATTTAAAACCCTCTTTAATGGTATAATGTGATTTAAGTCAAAATTCTGAAAATGCCACTTTTAGAAATGTTGGCATTTCGTTGTCCTACCATTTGGTGCCTGCAACATGTAGTACTCCCAGACAGTGAGACAAAGGGGGAATAGGTGTTGGCAGGATGGGCCATCTGATCTGAAAGGTGGGGCGGAGCTGTAACCTACTCCACTTGCACATCAGAAATATCCTGCCTCAGCACATTCACAAAGGGCTTCACATTAGTCTTTTGTACCCCCAGACAAGCTGGAGCCAAGGTACGGAGGCTGAAAATTCCAGATACCTCTGTAGGGGGAAGCTTCTAGAAGCTTCTCCTACTCCAAAGCTGGCCCCAAGTATAAATCTTGGACCCTCAGACCTACTCCTCAGTACATATCTGGACCTATGGAAGACTCAGAAGATCGACTGCTGTGCTGCAAAAAGGACTGGATCTGCATCGTCAACCAAGTACCACCAGAGTTACTCCAAGGGCTAGTAGGCTATGGCACCTTCCTAAACAAAAACAATCCTGCCTACAATACAGGCTGCCTGCGTTGGCACTGGGCTGTCAAAACGGCACAAGGGGAAAGGACAACAATGCGCTGTATTGCATGAATACAGCGCTTTCTGCCTTTTCCCCTGTGACGCAGGGCAGCGCACTAAGGTGACTTCCTGTGCAGCTCTGCAGCACAAAGGTTATAAACATGGCCCATAGTGCATTGCCTATGGACTATGGGTATCTGATGATGAAGCTTGGGCATTTTGCAGTTTTGGTGGTGGCAAAGGGGTCTATGTTGGGGAACCCTTAATGATGGAAGTACGGGAGTAGATCTTGTGGGTGGAGTTCCCACTAGTGGACTTGCTGCATCCTACTGGGATGGTCCGCAAACCCAGTGTACACTCCTGCTAGTAGGTGGGCTCTGTGATGGAGTGCCTACTACCAAATGCCTAGTGCTAACAAGACAACTGTGGAGAGAGCTGCTCTGCTTCTTTAAGTAGTACATGGCAGATATGTTGTCTGTGTGAACGAGTACCACCTTGTTCTAAATATCACAGAGGAACAACTTGAGTGCTATCTAGATGGCTAGCAGCTCCAGGTAGTAGATGTGAAGACCGGTGTTGGTAGGGTTCTTACATAATGTGAATGGTTAAATCCTATAAGACAGGAATAGTGTGATCGAGGTTGGAAAGAAAGTGTGGGTGAGTCACTGCTTGGAGGGGGTAGTGCCCTTAGTGGCACTGCTTTTTCCTCTACCTTTGTTACCTCTCTAACCTCCTCTAGAATAGCCCTGTGTAGGGGTTTGCTGGCTCTGCTGCCTCTGAAAGGAGAAAGAGTCTTTAGGAGAGGTGGATTTGGCATCTCCATGGTTCTGGGACCTGCGAAAGGAAACACGGTTAGCAGGTTGTGAGAAAATGGGGTGTATTATATGGTACGGTTGTGCAACCTCACTGTGTAAAACACTTATCAAACCCTTTAGGATCCGTTTATCAAACCATCAGCTCAACCCTGGATAGATGTGGCTCTGAGCAGCAAACCTTACTCAAAAAACCAAAAGTAAAGCATTTAAACAGCACCAAAGCAATTGAAAAAGAAATTGACAAGACACCAATGAAACCCGACTCCAATTTAATAGACTGTATTTTAATGTATTCGTAGACACCACAACAAAAAACATCCACCAGGTTCCTGAGATAAAGAGTTTACAAAAGTATGGTAGATCAAGATTTTTCAATAAACCATAAACAAGCATTGACAAATTCAACAACTTTTTCCCTTGGTATAATTCAGTCATTTGGAGTTACTATAGATGACAAACTCCAATGAGGAGCTACTCAGTGGGACAGCAAGGTTCTCAGAAACAGTTACCGCAGCAGGTGAAGTAGTCTCCAGTCAGCTCCAGGCACTTTTATCCTTTTGAGGACTTTCCAATGTAAGTGGTCCTGATGCAAGGTATGAAGGATGCCGAAAATGCTCAAAGGATGCTGTGGATGCAATGCAGTTGACGGGGGTCTTGCTGCGATTACTCTTCGGGCCACTAAGGGGGTGAGGCACTCCTGGCTACAGGGTTGCCGCCCCTCGAAGTCCTCTCAGTGCTGACAGAAATCCAGTCTCGCGGTCATGGGTCAATCCTTCCTGGGTCGATAACTCGTTCTGTGGAGGTTCCAACTGCACTTTGACACTCTCATGTTCAGCGAACACAGGTGCAACTTTGTGCATTTAGTCCTGGTTGCTGGTGCTGCACGGCGGTGGTTGGCGACAGGTTTAAGACTTTGGGCTACTAACTTTCCCCAGCAGGCTTCTCAGCTGCGGTGTCCCTGTACTGTGAATAGGCGGCCAGCTTACTGACTCTTGCAATCGTTCGGCTTTGGATGGGCTCTGGAGACAACTGCTCCTCGAGCAAGACCCAGAAAGCACAATCCCTCTCCTTTGCTAGCCACCAGATTCAGCAGGTGTAGTCCACACCAGTGCAGCCGCTTTCGACGGTTCCACAGTGCTGCAGGGCAGTCCTCCTTCCAGTCCAGTCCAGATCTGAGTTTGGGGTGCCAGGGGTGCCTTGCTTATGCTCCTTAAATGCTCTCAGGGCATAGAGTAGTGGGTAGCCAATAGACTACTAGGTTCCCTCCCATCTGATGACAATTTCCTGCAAAGTGTGACATCCGGGCATCCCAGGATGCACCATTCTGCCCACTTCCAAATATCAGGCCCATAACCCGGTGTGTGGCTACCAAGGGTGCTGCATGCCCTTGGAAAACCAGTTTGGCAATTGGTTTCCCCTCTCCTGTCCCAAGTGCCAGCCTGTCTCTCTGAACAATTGAGCAGCCCCTCTTGCAAATGGTACCCATTTGTCCTTCAATGGAGGCTTCTCCTTTGAAGCTTGCCTTTTTGGGCCAATGCATGTGTGGTTTCCTGCATGAAGATATGAAAAACCTACTTCCAGAGCAGGCTCACTTTCTATCCTTTCGTGGCAGTCAAGCATGTCTCCCCAGGAGGGCAGAAAGTTGTCTCAGTGACTTGAACTCTTGTACAACTGGTTTGGGCCTAGGGAATTAAAGGCAATAAAGTGGCAACTTTGCTAAAGTTGCACACTGGAACTTGTTACATAAACTTCGACTTGAGAATCAAGTTGAGCTTAATGTAACAAGTAGTTTGATACCTTGGATGACCCACTTTAGTCACAGCGTTCCAGAGTTAGCATAGCTGAGGGGTCAGCATGTAACTCTATACTCACCAATGGGGTGACCAAGCTTTTCCGTTGTAAAAACAACAGTTTCCCGATTTTACTATCAGAATATGTACAATACATGCTCTGCCCATGAGATAGGGTGCATCCTGCCTTAGTCCTCGCTAGGCTTGCCATAAGGGTTACTTACATGTATACCGGGGGGAGTCTGGCTTTATCATTACTGTAAATAGCAAAGTTGGCCCAGCAGTTTAAACTGCTCTTCCAGCCTTCAGTGGTGGGCTAGGAATCTCGGGCCTCATTTATGAAAAGTGACGCATCGCTGCGTGAAAACAGAGATGCGTCACTTTTCACTGCGCCCTCTTTGCACCACCAATGATGCATCATATTTACAGTATGACTCATCATTGCTCAAGGAGTTACAGATACGTCAGTATTTCTGATGTATCTGTATGGCGCAAAAGTGGCGCATTGCTGGAGTGCGTCACAAAAGTGAAGCAACTCCAGCAATGTATCCTTTCACATGGGGCAAGCCCCATGTGAAAGGGCCTGCGTCAGTCTTACGCCTGCTGTGAGGCAGGCGTAAGAAAATGACGCATTTGAGTCCTCGAAGTGGCGCAGTGAAATCACATAGATACGCCCCCTTGCATACATTATACCTGGCCCAGGTATAATGTGGCACAGGGGTTTACAAAGTGACGCATCTACCTAGATGCGTCACTTTGTAAATATGGCGAAACAAGGCGCGTTTTTTTACACCACTGGCGCGTCACAAAAAGTGACGCACCAGCGGCGTAAAAGTGACGCATAGCCTCATAAATGAGGCCCCTCGATTTTACTCATGTCACACCAGCAAGTGCTGCAATCCCTGGGGGTGACCCTCTAACATACATTCCCTGGGTACAATTGACTAGGAACTTACAGGTAAGTTGGCTTAGCCAAGTGGGTATGAGCTGATTCAACATACATGTTTTAGGGTAAGGGCACAGACATTGAGGTCTGGTTAGCAGGCCTCAGTGCACTCTCAGAGTTAAAAAAAAACAGCAGCATCAGACCAAAAACTTGGGGGACCATTCAAAAAGAGGCATTTCCTTACATGGTCCCTTTCCAGATAAAAGGTAATGAGCAACTATCCCATGCCCTGGTGTTTCTCATCATCTGAGTGGAAGAACCTGGACAGGCAATCTGCATTGGCATATTTAGTCCCAGGCCTGTGTTCCAATGTGAAGTCGATACCCTGAAGGGAAATGGACCGTTTCAACAACTTGTGGTTCTTTCCGCACATCTGCACTAACCATCTAAGAGGTCTGTGGTCGGTTTAAAATCTGAAGTGAGTCAAAGACAAGTAGGGTCTCAGCTTCTTCAGGACCAAACCACAGCAAAGGCTTCCCTCTGAACTGCATTCCAACACTGCCGCCTGGGAAGGAGTCCCTGCTAATGAAGGAAACTGGATGATCCTGGCCCAAATCCTTCACTTGTAACAACACTGCCCCAAATTCATGTTCATAGGCAGCTGCCTGAACAAGGAATTCCTTACTGAAGTCATGTGCCTTCAGCACAGGTGTTGAGCACAGATATTTCTTTAGGGTGTCAAAAGCCTTCTAACACTGCTCAGTCCAGATAACCTTTCTGGGCTGTTTCTTGGAGGTAGTGTCATTTGGTTAGTGGTGCCGCTATGGTACCATAACCCTTCACAAATATCCAGTAGTATCTAGTCAGGCCATTAAAGGCTCTCACTTGGGTCTGGGTCTTAGGAGCTTCCCAGGCCAGAATTGTCTGGATCTTGGGCTGGAGAGTTGATACATGGCCTCCAAAATCTTGGTGGTCCAGTGCACAACTAAGCCTTGCACTATCTCCCTACTTGCCTTGAAAGTCAGGCCTGTCAGCTACAGGGCCTAAAGCACTTCCTTAGCCCTTTCGCTGCGGGAGTACTTCCCCACGGTGCGGGGGTGGGGAGGGGTTGCCGCGGTGGCCGTGACGATCCCAGCTTTTCATGACTCACAGTGGAGCTGTGCTCATGACGAGCTGGGCTCGTCACGACTCCGCCCACTGATTAATTCTCCCGCACAGGCAGGGAATCAATCACGCGTGGGCGGACCGCGACCGTTATGACGAGCCCAGCTCGTCATGAGCACAGCTCCACTGTGACTCATGACGAGCAGGGCTTGTCATGAGCATGGAAGAGGTTAAGGTAGGCCAGCTGATCATCCCAGAAGGGGTTAAATAAAGCTATATCAAGATAAACTACACTGAAACTCTCCAGAGCTGAGAGTACTCTATTCGCCAACCTCTGGGAGGTTGCAGGTGCGTTTTTCACCCCCAAAGGGTGGCACTTTGAACTGAAAAGGGCCTTGAGGTGTAGAAAAAGTAGACCTGTCCTTGACTTCTGGGGTGGGGACTAACTGCCAATACCCTGATGTCAGGTCAAGGGTACTTAGATATTGGGCTGCCCCAACTTATCAATGAGCTCCTCAGCTCTTTGTATGGGGTAGACATCAGTCTTAGTGACTGCATTGAGGCCTTTGTAGTCCACACAGAACTTCATCTCGGGCTTCCCACCTTTTGGGGTTGGGTTTGTGAGCCAGTACCCCTGGGCTGGCCCATGGACTACTGGAGGGCTCCATCCCGCTCAACTCCAACATCTTAGCAACCTTGGCCTTGACCTGGTCAGACAACTTGTATATTTTGCATTTGAAGGGTAAACTCTCAATGTGTACATCATGGGTACACCATGTTGTCAGACCTGGAGTCAAAGTACACTCTAGCAAACTGCTTCAGTAACTGAAGGCATTTACTTTGTTGCTGTTCTGTTAAGGTAGAGGAGAGCTGAACTTCTTCAATGCTTCCATCCTGGGCATTAGAGGATAAGAGGTCAAGGAGAGGTTCACTATCTTCTTCTTTCCATCCATCCGTCACCATCATTATGGCAAGGTCTGCTTATCATGATGCAACTAAAGCCTATTCACATGGATGACCCTGTGAGGGCTCCTGTGGGTTCCCAAGTCTACCATGTAGATGACTTCCCCCTATTTCTCTTTAATGGGGTATGTACCAGCCCACTGACCCTGAAGTTGTCTGGGTGCCACTGGCTTCAAGACCCACAACAATTGTCCTGGCTGGTTCTCGACCACAGAGGACGTCTGGTTATACCAGTGCTTCACAAGTTCCTGGCTAGCCTCCACATTCTTATTCACCTTCTTCATGTCCTCAGCCATCCTGGAGCGAAGGCCAGGCATATAGTCCACTATGTCCTGCTTGAGTTCTTTGGGGGGGTCTCTCCCAACCCTCTCTTACCAAGCTTAGTTGACCTCCTACATAGTGTCCTAAGTAGCTCAAATGAATTAAAGCTAACACCTTTTTGGGGGACCTCCCTGTAGACGAACAGTAGGCATGGGAGAAGGACATTCCATCTCCTCATGAGTTTCTCAGGCAATCCCAGCATCATGCTTTTCAGTGTCTTGTTGAATCTTTGAACTAGACAATTTCCTTGGGGTTGTTTACGCGGAGTGGGGAACTTTTAAGTCACACCACACTCATCCCACATGTCTTTCAGCTAGGCAGACATTAAATTTGTGCTTCTATCTGAGATGACCTCTTTAGGTAACCCAACCCTGGTGAAGATTCCAAGGAGGGCTCGAGCCACTGCAGGTTCAGTGGCTGTCCTACGGGTAATAGGTTTAGGGTATTTGGTGGCATGATCCACTACCACCAAGAGAAATCTATTCCCAGACGCTTTTGGTGGGTCTAGAGTACCAACAACATCAATCTTCTCAAAGGGGGTCCCCACTGCAGGCAGTGATATCGTGGTGCCTATGGTTCTATCCTGGTTTGCTACTGGCTTGGCAGGTGGGGCAGGAGCAACAAAACTCCTTGACCTTTTTAGACATCTGGGGTCAAATAAAAGTGATTATCCAGCCTCTCCCGGTCTTGGGCAGCTCTGGATGTCCAGCTAAGGGTTGCCATGTTAAGGAGGAACTCTATGTACTGATGAGGGACAACCAGGGTTTGTGGTCCCTTGGCTGGCTGTACAAGAACCCCTCCTCCCAGTATACATTATGGGTACCACTGGTGTTCCCATATTCTTGCCTGACAGCTAACTTTTGCAGGTCTTCTAGAGTAGGGTAGGTCCTTTGTCCATTACTCTGGCCCTCCCTAATGGGACCCCCTGCTCTATGGAGTTCTGCTAACTCCTGCATGTGTTGAGAAGTTTCCTCTGCAGGTACCGGGCTTTCCCCAAGGGTTGGGCTGCTTCTGGGCCTGTGGACATTTGGAGACTGGGTGGCCAGCCATCCTGCCCTTCCTCTTGGCTTAAGGGCCTGGTCCATAGTTTCAGGCTCTAGGATCCCTGACTCTCCTTCAGGGCCTTCTGTGCTCTTGTATCACACTACAATGCACGTTGACCCAGCATCATCAGTCCAAAAACTTGCATGGGACCTCTTCCCTACTTCTGCCCAAGCAGAGGTTTCCAGGTCACTCTCTAGCAGGCACTCTATAGGGATGGCAGAAGACGCAGCTACCTTATTTTGGCCAGTATCCCCTCCCCACTCAAAGTCAACCACAATCATAGGGTGTGAATTTGTGATATTGTCAGCATTCATAATGGTGTGCACCTCGTCAGGTAGGTTCTGCTCTAGAGAAATCAGTTTATACATAACCATGGTCACACTGGCACCTGTATATCTCAGAGCCTGAGCCCCTTTTATTTTTGCCCACTGTTGGCACTTCTCCATCCTTGGAGGCCAATGAGCCAAAGGTTCAATGTTACCCCCACACATGGGCACTAAGGTGGGGCAATCTCCCAACTCATTCCTACACTGGCCAAACCCTTAGACAGGTCACCGACGGGTGCCTTTTTTGTGCAGGGGTCAAACTTCTTTCCCTGAAACCCCATCCCCCTTGAGTTTTGATTTGGCTTAGGCTCTCCCCCACCCTTTGGCATCTTTTGGGGGCTTTTGGGGTCTATCTTTCTTTTTATCCTTACCCCCCTCTTTCCCCTGAAGGGATGTCTGGCCATCTTACTTCTGGTCACTTCCCAGAGGCTTTTGAGGACCCTGGTATGTAACCCACTCATCAACTGTCTTGACCAGTTCCCCATGGCTAGACAGCTTAGGGGGATATTCTCAAGAACGTGTGGTAATCAGTGCAAAATAAGCATAACGCAATATTGCACATCGCAGTCTATCGTGGGAAAACAAATCTGTGTTAACCGCGTATTCACAACACAGCGGTAGAATGCGATAGGCTCACGATAACACGGCAAGTGTCCGAGTTAAAACCAACGCAACGCCGAAATACCAACGAGAAAATAGTAGCGATGAGGCCAATCACGATACAAACATCAGCGATAACCAGCAGCAGGCCTGCGATTTCCACGCGACATGCGGGAAAATGCTCCATAAAAGCAGAGTAAAAATACGGTGCGATGACAACGTACGAGCACAACCCCACAGCCATGACGTAGAACAAATGACCATTGTCCCGCATCAGATAGGCATCTCCTCACAACCAGTCACAATGTTCATTGACATGCATTCTGTATGTAACCTGTACCAATGCGGAAACATACATGGAACACACTGTGAAACCACATCTCCTCTTCACATTGCAGAGAGACAATCAACACCTCCTGCACACAGACGTGCCATGTCCATGATCAAACAATAATGAAAACATGGACTAAAGTAGGAGCAGTGACTCCACCTTACGTACATGTTGCGCATGTTGTGTGACTTGAGTCTCAGGGTTCATCCCTGCATCATGAAGGGACATATCAGAGCCCAAAAGAAGCTCTGTTGTCACTTGTAGGCCACAAATGACAGCCAAAATGGAATGAATTGGGACACATGTGAAACGCCGAAGAGTGGGATACCGTACCAACTGTGACACACAGAACTGGCAGTTCGAATACGTGACACCCTAAACAGCCTCACTGCAAAGAGGTGACACATCCACCATCCATTAACAAATTCCAAAATTGCTAGCACTACATGTCGCACCCACAATTGTCTGAGTGAAGTGCCTGTACAGATGAGTGACATGCACGCAGAGAATGTGTCTTGGAATGCATTTATTTGCACATGCTTTTCCTGTGGTCATTCATCGTACTGTCCCATGATTGCTAAGGACCATCAGGACCACAGTGTAGGCTGAAGGCTGAAGTCAGCAAGGGCCCACAGACATGTGTGGTTGGAATGCTATGCACAGAGTTGGTGGCACCATATCGAAAGGAGTATAGTGATATGAACTCTGCCATAAAATTAGTACTCTTCCATAGTGTAATCAAGACTCAGTTCCAAATGTGTGACCTACTGGTCCGCTATTTCAGCTGGTGGAGTACATCAACGAGAAAGGAGTACTGCAGGCCTGTGTCGCGGAGGCCTTGATGGGCTGGGAGGCTGCAAAGGTCAGGGGCCTCTGGCTTGGAGCTTGCAGCAGCACGTGGTGGGCCCTCCGTGACACACGCCGGTGTCAGCAGGTGCGCAATGATGCCTGGATGCGCAGGGGCGGGTAAGACGGCTTCAGGGACCAGCGGCACGGGCTGCAGCAGGCACATAGGATTGCAGGCACCACCGCTCACGGTATCGGCCTCGTGGTGTGGTGAGAGGCACCGCCCTGGCAGGGATGTTGGCCATTCCGGAAGAGGACCACGCCCAGGGCTACGTGCTTTTTATTCACACCCCTACGCTAGCCTGGCGTACGCCGGGCCAGCCCACTCCGCACACGCTTACAGGGGGGATGTAACAAGCTACATTTCCGCGATCTCCCCCACTGGCTGGAGTGACATGGTTGCATCCACTATCCACTACACTCCATACACCAGCGGTGTATATAGACATGGATATGTCTGTGGTCTGCATACTGCAGTCTGTCCAGCACATCCACGCCATACTTGGTATTGTGTACATTCTCATTCATCGGTCACTTGCTTCCTTCAGACATGTCTGGTTCTCACCTTTCCCCACATTCTGCTAATGTGTAGCTGAGGTGCCATGCCGTTGATGGCTTATGTACATGGCTAGCCCAGGTTAGCACAGTAAGTTGTGCTATTGTGTCTTGTGGGTGGGCATGTTATTTGTCATGTTGTATGTGACTTTGTGACGTGTGCATTCCCAGAGTTGCGAATTGCATGATTGTGGATTTGAGGTGTGTGGTGTGTTCATTTGGTACTTACCAACGAGCAGTGCACTTCCGTAGGTGCCAACCTGGAAGCGCTGGTTGATGATGGACTGTTGGAAGATGTAGGAATCATGCACACTGCCTGGATAGTTGGCGACGACGTTGGTGAGGAGTCACCAGTGGTCCACTATTGCCTGCACATTGATAGAATGTGTATGCTTTCTGTTGCGGTAATTGTGTGCAGTGTCGGCAGAGGGCACAAGTAGGACATGTGTGCAGTCAATTGCCCCCAGCACATGCTGGAAGCCAGCTATGGCGTAGAAGCCTTGCTGGGTCTCCAGCTGTTCCTGCGCAGTGTGGGGGAAGTATAGGTACTGGGGTACCAAGCTGATGATGGCATCCAGGACAGGTTTGAGGAACTTTGATAGGGCTGGCTGTGAGACTCCTCCGACTCTGGCGGTAGTTGGTTGGAAGGTACCAGAGACCAACAGGTGCAGCTCAGCCAGCAGCTTTGTCTGAGGTGGGATGTTGGTTGTCAGCTGTGTTGGTACCATCAGCCTGTGGGCAATGATGTTCAGGATGCGGAGGATGGTTGTCCTTTTGAGCCTGTTGTGGGCAATTACATACTCTGGTGTTAAGTCTGTGAGGCTGGTGCGTTTTCTGAAGGTCCGCTGTATGTGTCTGCGCTGCTTCTATGGTGGTCTGGGGGGAGGGGGAGTGCGGGGAGTCCGGGGGTTGGCGCGCCTGGGGATGGTGGTGGCAGTGTTGTGGCCCTGTTGGGGCTCCGAGCTGCATGATTAGTAGCTCCAAGGCTTTTGTTTGTCTTCAGGTGTGGCTCTGGGCTGGGCTCCCTTTTCTGGTGCTGGCTGTCATCCGACTTTACACCAGGTCAGAGCAGGTGTTAATTTCCTGCTGCTAACACGCCTTACTGCCTGTTTTGGGATCTTATCGCTGATCTGGCTGGTCGGTGAGAATGTTGCGGAGTGCTGTTGTCGCTGCTTTTGGCACTGGATCGCCTACTCTGCATCTCATTAGTGATAGTTGCCGAGGTCATCTGTGGCGATGTTTTTTGCGGCTGCTATCGCAGGTAAACTGGTGATATGGGCTGTTATCACCAACTTGTCAATGGGGCCACATACTAAGTCTGTGAGGCTGGTGCTGAAGGTCCGCTGTATGTGTTTGCACTGCCTCTGTGGTGGTCCGGGGGAGTGGGGCTGGGGGGTCTGGGGATTCCGGGGGTCCTGGGGGGTGGCGGTGCTGGGGGGGTGGGGGTGGTGGTGGGTGTTGTGGCCCTGTTGGGGCTCCGAGCTGCTTGATCAGTAGCTCCATTGCTTCTGTTTGTCTTCTGGTGTGGCTCTGGGCTGGGATCCCTTTTCTGGTGTAGGCTGTCATCCGACTTTAAACCAGGTAAGAGCAGGTGTTAATTTCCTGCTGCTAATGCGCCTTGTCGCCTGTTTTGGGATCTTATCGCCGATCTGGCTAGTCGTTAAGAATATTGCGGAGTGGTGTTGTTGCGGCTTTTGGCACTCTACATCTCATTAGTGATAGTTGCCGGGGTCATCTATGGCGATGTTGTTTGCGGCTGCTATCGCAGATAAGCTGGTTATATGGGCTGTTTTCACCAGCTTGTGAATGGGGCGATAGTTTTATTGCTACTTTGGCTGCGATAAAGTGCTGATACCTCGGCGATGCATCCTTGAGAATATGCCCCTTAGAGTACACCATATGCTGGTGCAACTGAGTGACAATATGTCAAAATGTGCTCCTTAACAAATTGTAGAGGCCTTTTTTGTCATATTCCAACTATCTAGTGCCTTAACTGAAGTGTCAACACAGTCTACCCATGTTTGTGTTGCCCCCTTTGTGTTGTGGATAGGATTCTGCTACCTCATCCTCCAGCGGAAGCAGTCTATCTCTACCAACTACTGGCACTAACTCTCACAGTAGTGTTCCCCAGTGTTGTGTACCCACTTTCCTCTTCTTGAGAGCTCTCTCATATGAGGCCAGCCACTTGTCTATGTCATCCCCTGAACATAACTAGGGACAACCCCTTTGGGCAACCTCACATCAGGGACATACATGTCAACTCATCTAGTAACTATTCTTCTGCCACCATCTTCTTCAGGGACTAGTCCCAGTCAGCCTGGCCCTCCTTTCTTTCAGAGCCAATCTTCTTTCAGCTGATATTGCTCTTTCCTCCAAGTCCAGTACTGCCAGGCTCTCTTGCATGGAGTTCTTCTGGCTAATGATTGAGTCTGCTCTAGAAGTCAACCTTGGTCTGGTGCAGGGGGGCAGGCTCCCCCTGCCCCCTCCAGGATGCTGTTGGCATCATCCTCCACATTATCTTCTTCCCCACTACAATTCCCTCTCCAGGCATGAAGGTACTCTGTGGGCCTCTTCCCAAAGCTCTGAAGGCCCTGATTAACTCATTTTCCTACCCATGTCTCCCATGTTGATCTTCCTGTCCCTACAGAAGGCTCTTGGCTCATCTCTTTTGTATGAGGACAGTTTGGCCATATTGACCTCCATGTTGGGAAAAGTGGCTTTTAAATTTTGTCAAAAACATTTTTGAAATGTATAAAAATGTTCACCTCTTTAGGAACTTTGCCACAACTTCCCAAACTTTTCTCACTCCTTTTTAGCAAACCTTTGGAACAGTCCTGGAGACGAAAACTACTCAACAGCTGTTTCGAAGGTACAATAACTTATCTTTGGGTGTCCTTTATAGGCTGATTCTCAATGTCATACTTTGAACAACTGTATGGTACTGTTAAACACAAGTTCTGGATCCCACCGCTAGACACCAATGTGACAAAATGGACTGTATTATATGGTGTGGCTGTGCGCTGTCACTGCATAATAAACGTACTAACTTACTGACCCTTGGAGTCTCTTGGCTTTGATTGGGCTCTGGAGACAACTTCTCCTTGAGCAGGACACAGCAGGCACAGACCCTCTCCTTTTCTAGCCGCCAAGTTTGTTACACGGTTCTCACTAAATATTGTAAGACTGCGTATTAGGACAACATGACTTCAGAATACAGGGACTAAGTCGGTCTATACCATTAGAAACTGTTGGTCCAAGTCCTAGCTAGCTCACAGTGCCTCACCCAAACCCTTAACCCTTCTGGGGTGACAGGTGAGTTTTGGCAACCTTGAACATGACAGTCTGATCCCCAAGGGAACTGTGGAAATAGATGATATCCCTTTTATTGCTTACTCGTGCATGCCCTTGGTAAGACAGAGGAAAGATACAAAGAAAGTGTAAAATACATTTATTGGAACAATCAGAGTCTTGAATGAAAGAATGTACTGTGAATATTAGGCAGATACAACAAAGCAAAGTAACCAATTGTGAACATGGTAAAAAGAATAAACGGTCCAACCATGATATATTCCTACGTAATGCTACCCCTATTCTGAGAGTATAGTGGGTGTACCCTCTGCGCGATCTCTTAGGATAGACTGTGACCCCATACTTCGATGACTTGGTCAGGAGTTGGGTTGGCAATCCCTCCCTGCAGCAATAGCATGGAAGGTCAGCATAGGCTCTGCATGTCATACAGAACAGGAATGTTGTGGCTGGAGAGCTCCTGACCAACAAAGAGACAGTGCACTGTTTATATACTAAATCCACTGTTTTACAGATTCACTGAGTGAACAACACAAGCACTAGGATATCTCCATCTATGTTACTGGCCTTGAACGTAGAGTACAGATTATATAGCAGGAAAGGCTTTCTAAAAACAAGCAGTATGTGTAGTATTACTTGGAATCATAGCATGAAAATAAAATATGTAAAAGGTTACAGGGCTAAAATGAAGTCTGCTAAAATGTGTAAATTGTAGAGCTAAAAGGAAAACCAAAGAGCGTCCACAAAGGCCTCAATACATCCTCGCCTTGGCCATGAAAAGACTCGGCTTCTACAAAAAACGACATTAAAAAAATCAAACATATAATAAATAATTAACACTTTCACAACCGAAGCAAACTAAAATTATCTAGAAAATATGCCAATTGGAAAGTTATTTTACAAAGTTAGAAAATCTATTTATAAAATCAATGGCTGAATTACAAAATATCAGGAGTTTCCCAAAATGTCATCCAGACTACAAGTGTCAAGAGAATCCAAGAGGGATTCACAATCCGCAGACAATAGTTCCACAATGGCCGAATTAATTAGATCCAAAGAATACACGTAGTCTGCACCCCCAGCCACCACTGACGACGCGTTATCCTGCTGTGCATCTGCATTAGAAGAGCAGGGATCCATATCAAAAGAAGACGGCTCATAGAAAACTTCCTGAAGCAACTTCAAGTTAATGGGGCAACTCCGAAAATGGGTCCTCCTTGGACATATCAGCAGATCCATGTCCATTGAATGTACCAATTCCATTGAAAGGCAAATGTTGAGTACACACAGACAGTGGAACACGGGTTGCATGCAGGTAAACCACACAGCTTGCAATTTTAGAAACCAGTTACAGTTCCGTTCCCGAAGCCAGACACTACCAAAAACTGTATCATGCATTCACCACAGTCAGACATGTGGTAAAGTCATCCCCCAATGGCCTGAGAAATACCACAGATCAGGAATAATACAAGTGGTAAGCCTACAAAACAGTAGAAAATATGGAATGAATGAAGGACGGGATCATTCCAAAATGGTCTCAAATGTGCAGACACAGCCAGGCCCAACTGCTTTAAAGAAATGTACCACACTGGCGGTGTCAGTGTCGGAAGCATTAAATATGCGTTGTACAACTTCACCAGAATGGTGAGGCAATGTTGTGCACAATAACAGTTGTATTTCTGAGGATGACCTTGCTACTTGTATGTCAAATGTTTCTGGGGCAGATGTGAATGCCATGTCCTTCTGAAAAAATAGTGCTTTTTGTCTGCTCAGTTTGTTAAAGTTAATCTTCAAGATTGGAATTGAAGGCCATAAGCTTACTCTTGAAACCATGTGCGTTAGGGGGAATGGCACAGAATTGCAACGTGACTAACTGAGAGACCAAAACCACATATGGGAAACCTACTCTCATCCAACAGCAACTGTGTGACTAAATGAATGTGCAGTATATGTTCAGGTGCAGAGTAGTTCAGATGCAGTGTCCTGGCTGGTGACATTATAGTTGGCACAGTTGACAGCAACCAAAAGTGTAAGATGTCATCTCAGTTGTCTGGGTCTACACTGCCAGTCTGTTGGCTGATCATGCCTACTCAATCTAGCTGCCACTTATGTTTCTGGTTCCTATCATTAATGTTGCATAATGTCATTATATCTCAGAATTAAAGCTGTGGGGTAACATGTGCTTTTGAATATTTGTTTGAAAAGCAAAAACCTACAACAGATCTTTCTCGGGCCTCGCTCCCAGAATTTTGAGCTCTCTCCCCCTGATATAAGACTTACTCCCTCCATTACCTCTTTCAAGAAAAAAGTCAAGCTCCTGTTAATGAACAGAATCTTGGTTTAGATCATCAATTCTCTGCCCCTTTATGCTATTTGTTTCTTTGACATTGAATGTACTTTTACTATGCTTAATCATCTGTATGTCATTGTCTCTTCATCTTGTAAAGCACTCTGATACCCGCATGGGTCAAGTTTCCGCTATATAACATTTTTCAAAAAAATAAATAAAGAAGCAGAAATATAGTGAGATGGCATTCCAAATGTAACACCATAGAGGGATCATATAACTGTGTTTTAACCAAAGAAGAAAGTCACATACACCTTGTAGTGAGGTGTGAGAAAGTCAGATGAAAAGTCATCAACAAACTAGCCATTAACAGTCTGTTGAAATGCAGGTGCTGGAGTAGGCAGAAGAGAACCCGGTAGACACCTCTAAAGGTGGTTCATCATAACTATGTTGTTAGAAGTAGCAGAAGCAATCTGAATACTCACATCCAATATGTAGCTTGTATTTGTAGAGGTAACTGGAATCAACAATAGTTCATTCTCCGTCCTCCCCAGCCCAGGGGAACCAAATTAGTGTTGCTTAAAACCTGTAGAGGAAGTTCCTATAGGGTAGTAAGAGGAGTAAGGGAACTACCCCGGAGGCCTCGTGCCCTACTGTGTAGTACTGGCGACTTGATGCATTTAACTTGATCAATGGACACAAGTCATTTGTCAACCAGCAAGCAGAGGCAAAAGCACAATTCTTGTACCTTATGTGCCAAGGACTACCACCGGTTTACAGTATGATGGGCCCAATTCCTTTTTTACTGCAATCTTCTCTTGAACTAGATCCCCAACTTTTGCAATCTAGCCAGAAGCTGCTAGTTATTCCTTCATTTCTTCAGTTGGCAGGCTTTTTAGAAGGGTCCTTAGACAGTTCGTCCCGGAAGTCTAGTAATTCCTGTTAGACAGTGTTTCAAAAGGTGTATCTGCCGCCAGTGTGCCAGGAAAGTGTTGTAATCCACAATTGGTATGCACCGCCTCCCCTCCTGCCCTCCTTTCCCTTGGTACGTGCCAGGCAAGAATGCATGAACATTCCACAGCTGAATGCAGCTGACTGCAACCTGTGATGGTTTATAGACGCTGTTGGACTTGGCCCTCTTGGCAGGGTCCTCTCTGAACTTTTTGCCTTCCTCCAATATTCTCTCTGACCTGTTTTTGTTGGTTTAATGCTGCCCAGTGCTAAAGTGCATATGCGCTCCCTGTATAAAATGTATATGTGATTGATTTCCATGATTGACTTATTTGGTTTACTGTCAGTCCCCAGTAAAGTGCACCAGGAGTGCCAGGGCTTGTAAATACAAATGCTGCTGGTGGGCCTGCAGCACTGGTTGTGCCACCCACAGAAGCGGCCTAGTAAAATGTGTCTAGGCCTGCCATTGCAGAACCTGCGTGCAGTCTGGTACTGTCATGATAACTGCGCAAGTACACCTACTTGAAGTTAAGGGAAGTAAACCTTCCCTTAACTTCATATTAGTCACCCCTATGGTAGGTCTAAGGGCAGGGTGCATTGTAAGCATAAGGTAGGGCATGCCCTGCTGTGTGTGAATTACAGCCATTTTCGTTTTTCACTATTGTAAGGCTACCTATTCTCATAGGCCAGAATGGGCTGCTGGAATTATTACACTCTATAATCCCAGCAGGCTCAGGGAACATGGTAGAAAGTCAAGTTTAGTATGCCTGAACTCAGAATAATAAAATACTTCTTTTAGTAAAGTTTATTTTAATATCCTGTGTTTGCAAATGCTACTTTTAGAAAGTTAGCATTTGCTTGCCTGACTATTTCAGCCCGCCTCTGCCAGGATGTATATCTGCTGTCTGGGTTGTGTGAGTGACAGGGCTGGGGATGACAGGTGGTGAATAGAGGGATTACACCAGAGTGGGTGGTGGGAGTGCCCCTTGACTCCGAATAGGGCTGTACTCTGCCACCACAATGCTGGCTCCGCCCCCTGGGGAGCGACTAATGACTCTGCCCGACACCTGGTCCAGGAAGAGGGAAGACTGTCACCAAAGTGCTCTTGACTGTACTTGTCATCACAATGCTGGCACCACCTCCTGCGGAACGTCTGCTGTCCCTGCCCCACACTCTGAAAGAAGAAACCAGAGCCTGGAAAACAAAGTGCTCAGAGACTGACTGGATTAGGCAAAGGCCCCCCTGGCCTGCAAGAATTTTGAGCTCGACTGAAGAGAAGTATCCAGAGCAGACGATTAATTCTGAGGTGCAATTGCTGAGGCAAGTACCACACTGTTGGTGGGTGTACTAGGCTGCTGGATCCCTAGCTCCACTGAGGGGAAGGAGTTGAATGTGCAGGAGGTTGCCAAATCACTGTGGTGCAGCGCTACTGGTGGTGTCCACTGTTTTCACCACATGTTGGAGCAAGTAAGAGAAGCAGCTTTGGAGTCCGGGTTAAACAGCATTGAAAATACCTGAATGCTGGGAAACCGACCGAAGTCTAGGCGCAGTAGCGGGAGGACAAAGTGGCAAACCTAGCGTTACCTCAGGAGTGAAAAGAGTGACGCGGGTTGAGTTGGCGTTGACGTCCTTTGGCCGTTTGAAGCAAGTGGCAAACCTAGCGTTACCTCAGAAGTGAAGAGAGTGATGCAGGTTGAGTTGGCGTTGGCGTCCTTTGGCCGTTTGAAGCGAGTGATCGCGGAGTTGGAGTGGATACGCCACAGGCTCTGCCGTTCCAGTTAAGGCAAGAGGCACTGAAGTGATGCGTGTGGTAGTCAGCGCAGCGTTCATGTGGATTCTGGGCTGCTTTGAAGTGTGCGGGGAATGGAAGAAGATACGGCGGTCGGGTAATCTTTCCCTCAGTCTGTGCCCCGCCGCTCCAGCTTCCGAGTCTGAGCGCTACCTTCGTGAGGCGGAGCAGCAGGCGGGCCTTGTCAAGAGGCGTCCTTCATGCCGTCAGGAGATCGGAGTTAATCCTTTCAAGCACGCTTTCCACCCTATGTGAACCAGCAATGCTGACAGCTGTGAACCAAATACTGTAGCTTGTGATTCTACTCCTGTTTCTTGTTCAAGCACCCCTTGACCCTGTGTCGCCTCTCAGCGCTTACAGACACTGTGTCTAGAGATTGAGGTACCTCTCAGCCTGACCCATTTGTCGACGCTGAGAGGCACAGCTGAATAGGCAGTTGAGGCACCGCAACTCGCCTGTCACTGTTTTGTCATGTTGACAGGCACAGCTGGATATCCTTCTCATTGACATCATCCAAGCTCTATTGCCAAAGTGTTTCCTTGTCTTGGTGGAGGCACACTTAAACACGGGGGAGCACCTATCACTAGCTGGCAGTTTAGTGGTGAGGGTTCACTAGCATCCTTTTTTGACATGGCAAGCACTAACATGTCGCAACCAATCCCATTCCTAAACGAAGTGGGAGAACCACAGCTACCGTGGAAGCAATGGTTTGGGCTGCTGGAATCCTACTTAATAGCAATAGGAGGGTAAACGTTTTCAGCCTTACGAAAGTTACTTACTCTGTTTCGTAACCTAGGAATTGAAGGGCGTAAAACATATGACAATATTTCAGCAGAAGCAGAGGAGGACAGCGATGATGATGAGAATGTGTATCTAGCGGCACTTAGTAGACTTGAAAAACATTTTAGGAAAACTATAAATGTGGGTTGGAAAGGCACAAATTCTTTTCAAGGGTAAAGGGGAAGAATGAGAAAGTCAAAACGTACATTGCTGCCCTTAAAGGTCCAGCTAACACATGTGAATTTGAGACCCTGCAAGACTCACTCATTAGAGATCAGCTGGTAAAGTGCACCAACAACACAAAAATACAAGAAAGGCTATTAGTCGTTAATCCTGACCTCAAACAAGCTATAGACAAAGCGGTAGGGATTGAGCACACAGTGATTGAGCACACTGCAGATTGTATGGCAGCAATGAAAGGGGACGGAGATAAAAATGCAGAAGTGAACGCCATAAGTAAACAGGAAGTCACAAAGCAGGAACAAAAGTCCCAGTGTTTTCCCTACAGGCACCTACAGGCACCAAACTCAAATGTTATAGGCGCGGTAGCCCTACACATCTAGCTAATTTTACAGGGTGTCAAGCCAGATCCGTTACCTGTCATAAATGCAGAGGAAGAGGTCACTTGACCAGGATGTATAAAGATCAAGAACCCAAATCCGTTTTGGCAATAGAGCAAGAACCGGCACAAGATAATAAACTAGTTTTCCAACTAAAAGACGGTGAAAAGACAAATGACTTTCCGTCTTGCACTATCACCTTGGACAAAAGAGAGGTGATGGTCTTCGCTGAGTCATGCTCAACCAATACACTAGTGCAAGCTGAGGCATTTACTAAATTGTTACCCTCATGGCAACATGGTATGCAACGCCGTCTCATCTTCATGCTTCAACATCCTACGCATGCTCCGAAAGATCTTCTGATGGATCCCCACCGAAACCAGGAAGACGGTCACCCAGGCACTTGTCACCAGCCGACTAGATTACGGAAACACCCTCTACACCGGAACCACAGCCAAACTACAGAAAAGACTCCAACGCATCCAGAACGCCTCCGCACGACTCATCCTGGACATCCCCCGCCACAGCCACATCTCCAGACACCTGAAAGATCTACACTGGCACCCCGTCAGCAAAAGAATCACGTTCCGCCTCCTCACCCACGCACACAAAGCCCTCCACGACCTAGGCCCCAGGTACCTCAACAACCGCCTGACCTTCTACACTCCCACCCGCCAACTACGATTGACCAGTCACGCCCTCGCCACCGTTCCACGAATCCGAAGAGCCACCATGGGAGGAAGATCCTTCTCCTACCTGGCAGCCAAGACCTGGAATTACCTCCCCATCCACCTCCGTCTTACCCAAGACCACCTCTCCTTCAGGAAGCAACTCAAGACCTGGCTGTTCGAGCAGTAGCGCCCCCCCCCCCTCTCCAAGCACCTTGAGACCCCCCGGGTGAGTAGCGCGCTATACAAATTTCTTGATTGATTGATTGATTGAGGTTACCTCTTCATTATTGTATGCAAGCAATCAGAGACTGTTAACTGTACAATGCTAAAAAACACACAAAAGACGAAAAAGTTCTGTAAGTGGCAATTTAGACAAAACACCGAAACGTGCATTCACGCGGTGTACGTCTACCTTGTTTATTGAAAGATACAATTATTTTAACATTAGTCCTATTTTTGAGGCATTTAATTGAAATGTGCCACCTGGCGTAACCTTGATTCACCGTTGGACCTCCTGTTGGGCGGCTCTGGGACTTTGTACCTGGACCGGATGTTCCACACTCTTACCTTTAAAGTGCCCCTGTGGTTGGAGGGTTGTGTCATGTTTTGCTATGTGCTATTTTAAAATCACGGCATTTCACAATATCTGGACCCCTAGGCACGCATGTTTTATGTAATAATGCATCCGAATAGAGGGAGAGTTTCTGTACTCAGCTGACATTGTTTCAGTGTTTTGCTTATAAGTGTGTAAACGATGAAGCACGCAGCGTCGATCAGGTGTCCAGGTCTCAGGCAGTAATGTGTTTGGCAGCAATAACACAACTGCATTTCAGAAGTAATTGTGGTTAAAGGTAGGGCAGGGCACATATGCTCCTATTTACTTGTTTCTTCTCAATGCGATGAAAGTTGCATAACAAAACGGTTTCAAACAAAAGTTCAAGCGTAGCACATTGGACGACTCGACCAGGAGTCAGGAGAACTGGCTTGGGGTGGCTTCACTTTTGAATTGCCTGTTTATACTGCTCTGCAGACACAGCCTTTGTGCGGGGTCAGGCTCCTTGTTTTGCACTGCAATCGATATATGGCTTTTTGATCTCACGGCCGAGTAGTCTCGGGCCATGCTAAAAATAACCCTCCTCTAGAGGACAGGTAATGACCCTAGGGACAAGGAGTGCATTGCGATTTTCGGTGCTTTTGAACCTAAGGGAGTGGTCTTGGCAGGGCGGCTGGCGCACATTTGTAAGTATCAATGAGTCGACACTGCAAGACTCAGCCTTGTATTGTTAATCAAATTTGCTTTTAAATTAGGTGCCTTTCGCAGGCGATCAGCTGCCTGTTGGTCACTATAGTTTTGTCCTTGTCAGTGATGCGAGTGTTGGAGGGCAGCTGTGGCTTTCAAGTGTGTACCTCAGCTGCTTGTCAAGCTGTCTTGCCCAAATTCATTGCCGGGTACATGCTATTTAATTACTGTATCTAATTTGCATAGACGATCGGGAATAATTTACACTGACTGAGTGTGTGTCCCTTTCACCACAACAATTACTGCACTGCAGGACGACACAGGGTGTTTAACACTGCCAGAGATAGCCATGTGATTACTCTGCTGTGTCTCCCACGGCCGGCCCCCAGAAACTGAATCCCCAGCCAGTAAACACATTTTCTACTAGTTTAAGTAAGTTGTAGTTAGGTGCTGACTGTGCAATCAACTGCATGTTTTTCACACATGCATTAGCTAGAACCATCTTCACCACGCACAACCAGCTCGCACTTGATAGTGTGTTTGTGATTATGCATATAATGGGCAAGAAGGGGGATTTGCGGGGAAAGCTTTTATGGGAGACATTCACGCATGGATGTCAGGGACGCGGGTTCCATTGGTGCAGCAGGTGCAGTGGCACCGGGGCCGGCAGCCTGAAGGGCACACTCAACCCTGATTATTGCTGCATTTGATCAGTCAAACTGCAGCCAATTAACGCTCCGTTGGGGACAAAGATGTTAAGGGCACAGTGTTTTTATTAGTTTATTTCGTGCATTAAAGACTTGAGCCTACAGTTTCACTTACCCTTATGTATACTGAGGAGCGAGGCAGACAAGGGTCTCAGCTAGTGCAAGCCTCTTGCCTCTCACGACGGTGATGTTAGCTCCAGTGAAGTCAACTAGAACAGCCCCTGGCCATGATTCCGCTCCGTGGTTTATCTCCACACTACGGAAAATGCGCCAAGACTGTAAAAAGGCGGAAAGACTCTGGCGTCGTAAATACGACCCAGTGGAGAAATTAAAGTACCGTAATGCTATAAAACAGTACCATAAACACATTTCTGTAGCCAAAAAGGAACATCTTGAGCATAGAATAGACCAGGCGGACAACACGAGTAGGGAACTTTTTAGAATTGTTAAAGAGTTTGTTGATCCTGCCGCAGGTGCCCTCTCACACTCTCATACAGAAGGGTGGATTAGGCAGCTGGCTGACTTTTTTGTCACAAAAATTAAAACTATTCAAGATTCTTTCCCCCCCGTGGATTCCTCCACGGATGCTGACGACTCAGGTCGTATATGGAGCCCGGGACTATCCTTAGAGGAAGAGCCCAGACCTACATTATCGGTCTTTCCGCAGATGTCCTGTGGAACGTCGCTGGAGCTACTGTCTCGGCTTCAATCTGGCTCACCACTGGATGCATGTCCAGCAAAGTGCTTGGGCAGGGTGGCATCGGCAGTAAACAGCTTGCTGAACCCCCTGCTCAATTTGTCCTTGAGCTCTGGAGTGGTGCCCAGGGAATGGAAACACGCACTCATTCTGCCGCTGATCAAAAAACCTCTGTTAGATCCCTTGCTGCTGGCTAACTACAGACCGATCTCCCTCCTCCCTGCTCTGGCGAAGGTGGTTGAGAAGCATGTTCAGTATACACTTACCACCTTTATTGAGAATAACAACATTCTTCATGATTCTCAATCGGGTTTCCGTGCGAATTATAGCACGGAGACAGCCCTTGTGGAGGTGACCGACTCCATCAGGGAGACGCTCGATCGAGGGGGAAAGGCGATGTTAGTCATGCTGGACTTGTCGGCGGCTTTCGACACCGTCCCTCATGCTGGTCTCCTTTTAAGACTCAGGGAGATCGGATTGCGGGGGACGGTGTTGGATTGGTTTTAATCCTTTCTATTGGGCCGTCGACAGGTGATCTGGGCTCCACCGTTCTCCGCTGAAATGCCATCGCTAGAGGTTGGGGTTCCTCAGGGGTCCATACTGAGCCCCACCATTTTTAACATCTATATGGCCCCTCTGGCGATGGTAGCGGAGGCTTTTGGGGCCCGGGTCATCTCATATGCTGATGACACCCAGCTCCTGTTTACATGCAGCAAAGGAGAGGTCTTTGACGGCGACAGGATCAAAGACTGTCTGAGTGCAGTCTTTGCGTGGTTTCAGCGGCACAACCTGAAATGCAACTCGGATAAGTCTGAGCTGCTTTTCTTTGGCTGTGCCCCCGATCCGAGCTGGAAGTCGTGGTGGCCCCAGGAAATGTTCCCTCCTGAGAAGTCATCCTCCCAAGTGAAAAATCTTGGAGTGGTATTGGATGACGACCTATCTTTCCGTCCCCATATTATGGGGTTAGCAGGGAAATGCTTCGGCATTCTTAAAATGCTGAGGAAATTTCTTCCACTGCTCTCCCTGCAATATCGAAAGACTGTAGTCCAGGCGCTAGTGGGGTCACGATTAGATTACGCGAACGCGCTTTTTGCAGGTCTGCCCAAGTATCTTTTGGCTACACTGCAAATTGTTCAAAACTCGGCGGCCAGAGCCATTTTTGGCCTGCCAAGGAGAGCCAGTGCTTCTCTGCTTTTAAATAGGTTGCATTGGCTACCTATTTCTAAGAGAATCAGGTTTAAAATTCTCAAGTTGGCGTTCAAAGCCCTTCACTATGTTGGTCGTAACTATATTAGAAGGCGTACTGCTTTGTATGTGCCACGGAGGATGTTGCAGTCAGCCGATTTGGCTAAAATGGAGGTGCCCACTGTCAAACGAGTTCGGATGGGAGGACGGTCCTTCCAATATATGGCAGCGTGCCTTTGGAATGAGCTCCCTCTCTCCCTCCGCAAAGCTAATAGCCTCTTAGCTTTTAGGAAAGAGCTGAAGACCATGCTCTTTTCCGTGTAATCACTGGGACTGTAGCGTTTCTGCCTTTGTGTTTTTGGATTTCAGGCCTCTTTGCCAAAGCGTCGGGACACCCCCTGGGGTAGCCGTGCGCTCTAAAAGTATGGCCTTAACATAACATAACATAACATAACATAACATAACATAACTGTGAGCCAGGAATAACCTGAAACATTACCGCATTTTGGGGCAATTTTTCAGCAAACAACAAGAGGACCCCAAACTCCTTTGCTGCTCTTTCACCCCAGCTACGACCCAGCAAACACCAGTGTTAAAGGTAAGGAAACTGATGCTATATTTTTTTACAGGGGAGTTAGGGCTATGTATGTGGTCACTCTCAAGGCCCTCAAGTTGAGGGCCTTGAGAGTGACCACATACACAGTGTCTCTTTCAAATTTGCTTGAAAATGCACAATTTTTCTTCTCTTTTTTAAAAAATTTCTAGGCGGGGGAGGCAACCCCCCAAACGCCCCTTATGGGGTTCGGGCTCGCTCGCTCGCTACGGTGCAGTATGCAAATCAGTTTACGCCCCACCACTTTCAAATGCCACCAGCTGCCCCTGTTGAGTTGGCCTCGGCAGCCACTGCCTTCCAAAGGATCACGCAACACGTACTAAAGGACCTCCAGTGTACCATGTGTTTCCAGGATGACATCCTCATTTACGGTAAAGACCTGAAAGAACATAATACCATTTTGAGGGGAGTACTGACCAAATTGGAAGGCGGGCTTGACCTTAAAGAGAGACAAGTGTCGCATTGTTGAATACCTAGGCCATACCATTTGCCAAGACAGTATTAAACCAAATATTGACCTAGTAGAAGCCATTCAGGAGACAGCTGCTCCGGGGTGTGTGGAGGACTTGAAGTCGTTCTTGGGGTTGTCAGAATACTATGCTAAGTTTGTCAGAAATTACGCAAGTATTCTAGAACCTCTAAGAGCTTTACTCAAAAGCAAGGACCCCTTTTATGTGGAGCGAAGACTGCAAAGCGGCGTTTTTCACAATGAAGGAGAGCATGGCCACCGCCCCATCGTTGGGCAGATTTGACTCCACCAAGCCTACGGTCCTGTACACTGATGCAAGCAATAGAGGATTGGGTGCCAGTCTCACCCAGATCATCAACTGCAAAGAACAAGTGGTTGCGGTCTCGTGCCCTTAAAGGAGCAGAAACAAATTACTCCGTAGTCGAAAAAGAAGCGCTTGCATGTGCATGGGCCATCAAACACTTCCGCTTCTTTTTATGGGGCATTTACTTCACTGTGAAAACCGACCATAAACCCCTCATGTATGCATTCACAACTAAAAGGTCTGAAAAGACCACACCAAGGATAGCAAAGTGGATCTTGGGGCTGGAACGGTACAAATACAATGTTAAGTATATGCCAGGTTCATAAAATGTGGTGGCGGATTTCCTTTCTCGCTCACTTATGGATGTTGATGACAGTTCATTTCATGTTGAAACTGATGATGTCATTTTGAAGGTATCTTGCCTTCAAAAAGAAGAATGGGAAGAGTGTGTACGCAATGATGAGGAAATGAAGATCCTTAAAGGATTTATAATCAAAGGGTGGCCCAATGAGAAATGTAAAGTCGCCATTTCATTGAGTGGGTTCTGGGATATAAAACTGGAACTAAACATCCAGGAGGGGACGGTATGCAGCGAGAGAAAATTGTTCCACCCGTAGCTGAGACAGAAAATTGTGGACCTAGCCCATATTGGTCACCTGGGGCACAGTTTCACAAAAAATAAAATAAAATTGGACAACTGGTGGCCAGGGATGGATACCAAGGCGAAGAGCACTGTGAGAGACTGTCTCGAATGTAGCCGTTCAGAAAAAATACAACAGACAAGGAAACCTCCCCTATTCCCGGTCACCGTGCCAGATAAACCATGGTCCAAATTAGCACTGGACATTATTGGTCCCCTCAACCATAAGTTTTTGAAGGAACGTTTCTTATTGGTCATGGTGGACTACCACACCAGGTGGGTCATCTGAAAGTGCGTGCACCAGATTGACACAAAAGTAATGATAAAATTCCTGAGGGACCTTTTCTTTGAGGAGAGGATCCCGGAAACTTTGGTAACCGATAATGGGGTACAGTTTACCTCAGAGAACATGTCTGTATTCCTCTATGAAATGGGTATCACCCACCACAAAACGGCCCTATATTGTCCCCAAGCCAACGGATTAGTAGAATACATGAATTGCATGGTAAAAGAATGCTTACAGCGTGCCGAGATATGAGGCATTTTGCCAGAGGACACCTTGCAAGACACACTTTGGGTCTATCGTACAACCCCGAACCTAGGCACAGGAGTGCCCCCTTCAGTTCACTTAAGGGTAGGGTTCCCAAAACCAGACTCTCACCTCCTCTAAAAAGACAAAACACCTATGATGTGAATCGTGACGAGATCAGGGAACGTGTTGCCAGTCTTCAAGCCAAGTACAAGGTCAGAAACTACGCAACTAAACAAAGTCTCACACAGTCAAACAAGGGGATTGGGTCTGTGTAGATCTTCTCAAACAACGCAGGAGGGAGACCACAAGATTCTCAGAGCCCATGAAAGTAAGCAAAGTCAGAAGAAATTTAGTTACGCTTACCAATGGGCAAACTTGGAGCATGGACAGAATTGTACCTCACAGGGAGACACCTATCCCCTAGGTCAACTCTCCATTGGGGGGGAAATGCCCTTGTAGCTCATAGGAGATCATTAAGACCTACAACTGCGCCTAGGTGGGCAAGGAATTATTGTTTCACATAGTTCTTCAATTGTTGGTACTGCAATGTAAAATGGGTGGAGTTCCCCTTGACTCCTGCATGTTTTACTGTTGTATCCTGAAAGTAGCCTTGTTTTCTACTGGTACCCTTTCCTACCCTCTATCCCCCTTTCCCTTCCCTATATAAGGAGATGTGTTGTAATCCACACTTAGTACACCCCGCCTCCCCTCCTGCCCTCCTTTCCCTTGGTACGTGCCAGGCAAGAATGCATGAACATTCTACAGCTGACTCCAGCTGACTGGAATCTGTGATGGTGTATAGACGCAATTAAGAAGACTTCTATAAACAAAGTGTGCGTCTCCACTTTGCAACAGAAAGTCAAGATCTGGAAGGTACATCAGGATGGAAAAAATGTCTGCATATGGAGTTCGGCCACCCAAAGATCATCTAGGCAGATTATTTAATGATCTCTGGACACCATACAATGAATGGACTGACCCAACTACAACCTGAAACAAATACTTTCGCTGTTAAGGATTGCTGTAAGTCAAGTGTTTTCCCTCTCCACTATCGAATTTCCCTCAGGATGATATAGTGAGGAATAATGAACAGCCACACCCACTTTTCTCATAGTATCCCTGTAAGCTTTAGAAGCAAAAGCAGGACTATGGTCCCAGTAGAATGCAGCTACTGCATATGTGCCAATGAAGACTTGCAAATCTTTAATAACAGTGTGAGTGTCAACTGAACATTGTGGCAACACCCATAGGATTCTGGAGCAAGAATCTACAGTAAGTAGAATACATTTAAATGCACCATCCAAATTTAGAGGACACCTTTAAGCTGTGGCTTATTTGGTCTGGCTCCCAAATTATCTTGACCTATAGATGTATAGGTGTTTGAAATAATTTGTGGTAATTTGTGCTCCTAGTCCGCTACTTCAACCTACGCGAGACACTGGTGTTTCACCAATGCTGCTACTTCCCCATTAATGTAACCTAATATAATTGAGGCTACTGTAGCAAAATTGCCAATTAATTTCATCCCCAAATACATAGCAGGGGCCTCCCCGTATTTATTTGAATTTGCTTTAGCACTTCTAGGAAAACCGCAAGTGATGGTTTACCATGTGTTATGGCATATATTGCAGTAAAAACTGTACTCCAAGTAGCACAGTCATCAATTTTGGAAACCAACCATAGAGGCAAGCACATTGTGAGAATTCCATGTTTATCGTGGAGACCTGTGTGGGGAAACGCTGCTTCATGCTCATTTGCTTCTTGTGCAATCCAGAAAGGAATTTCCTCCAGTCTGGGAGGAACCTTTCCCATAATAGCATTAATAGTTTCAGGACTAATCGCAGGCACAGCTGTGTCTGGACAGCTTGAACAGCCCTTGCTGGGGCAGTTGTTATTGTACGCTGTTAGAAATGGGGGTTTCTAGTTGGCAAGGGTTTGCACCTTTGTCCAAGTAGGGACCCTTCTTCCTAGTCAAGATATGGGAGTTACAATCCTAAAATAACCCCTGCTCAACCCTGGGTAGCTTAGCACAAGCAGTGAGGCTTATCTCAGGGGCAGTGTGTAAAGCATTTGCACATAACCAACAGTAATACAGTGAATACAAAAGGAAACCACACCAGTTTAGAAAAATATCCAATATTTTTATATATTCAAAACAAGACCAAACCACTAATATCAAACCTACAGTACTTTAAAAATATGCATTTTGCAAGAATACTTTAAAAACACAGGGGTATATTACCAACAACTAGCGATAATTTTTGTCTCTAACTTGTTTAGAGACAAAAATTATCGCCGCACATCGGCGATTTTTATCGCAGATAAACCTTGCTATTAGCAAGGTTTATCGCAAATGCGATAAAAAACGGCCGCAATGCATGAATATCGCTGAAAAGTCAGCGATATTCATGCATTATCGAGCAAATGCTCTTAGCCATGTTATCCACCTCCCATTGGATAACATGGTGAAGAACTGCTCAGGGCAGGTGTTAGCTTTTGGAGATATTCGCGCTTAGCGCGAATATCTCCAAAAGTTGGTAATAGGAGATAGCGATGTTAGCGACTGTTTCCAGTCGCTAACATCTTGGCACGCCCACTTTGCATGTCATTAGTGATAAATATCACTGACATGCAAAGCGGGGCCCAAGATGGTCGCTATCTCCTATTAGCTGTCACTAACTGGTGTTAGCGACAGCTTGGTAATAGGGAGATAATTTTATCTCCGCTTTCTTGGCTTTTAAAGCCAAAAAAGCGGAGATAAACCCCTTGATAATATACCCCACAATTCCTTGAAGTTGGTAGCTCCGTCCGTAGCTACAGCGGTGCTGTAAACAACAGAATCCAACAGTTCTGTCTGACCGAGTTGGGCAGGGGTGTCAACAGACTTGTAAACAGTACCTTTTTTGTTGCCGCCGACACATTGGTGCGGGCTGGTCGTGGCAACCGTCGCGCTTTTGGTGTGAAGTGGAGCGGTGCGGCGTGCGTTGCCCTCAAGTCGTGGTGCAGGCAGCGGCTCAGTTACGGTCATCCATCGGCGTCGGTGAGACCAGGGCTGCGGTGCGGAGTGAAGGCGGTGCTTGTGGCGGTGCTGACTTATCACGGTCCAGGCGACATAGCCAGTTGCGGGAAGCTGGCGTTGGTCGGTACGGACTGCGGTGTGGGACAGGGCGGTGCATCGTGTAACTTACAAGCGGTGCCCCCCAGCCACGATGCGGTCACAGAGGTGATGGTCAGCGTGCAGTGTTGGCATCAATAAGACCAGGGCGGCGAAGTGAAGCGAGGCAGTCTGGTGCCCACAGGTCATGGTGCTAGCAGCGGCTTGCTGGGAGCGGCTGCAGTTCTCGGTGAGACCAGGGTTGCGGTGCGAGATGCGGCACTGCCCTCTGCAGTGCCTTCAGGAGATGGAGCCAGTAACGGAGTCATGGTATGGAGTCGGTTGCTTTTCCCTTCTCTGTGGAAACTGAAACAGCAGTTCCAGAAGCGGTACCCAGAGGTTGGTGAAGTCTTTGCAGTCCCTGAGACTTCAGAACAGGAGGCAAGCTCTACTTCAAGCACTTAGAGAAAACTCTAACAGCATGATGATAAAAGTACAATCCAGTCCTTTCCCTGCCCATGACAGAATCAGCAAGCAGCAGGCCAACACAGCAGAGCATGCAGCGAAGTGGCAGTTCCTCCTGACAGCTTTTCCAGCTGGCAGGTTCCTTAGTGCAGCAGTAATCTAAAGTTCTGGGATCTGGGCACCACTTTGTATAGCACTAATTCCTTTGTTCTCTGGTGGCAGAGAAGCTCTTTGCCCAACCAAAACCAGTTCTGTCCTCTCTGGTACAGCTTCCTGGCAGGAGGAGGAGACATAATTGTCCAAGGCAGACAGGGCCTAATCAGGTTCCTGGGAAATCTACTCCCACCAGTCTAAATGCAGGCCAGGCCTATTCAATTGCTAGTGAAAACTCCTACCACTTCTCTGAATGAAGACCAGGCCTATTCAGGTGCTAGTGAAAACTCCTTTCACTACTCTGAATGAGGCCAGGTCTATTCAGCCCAGCCCTGACTCATTCAGGAAAGGTAGAACACACAGCAACCCCACCCCCGTGGCCATCTGAGAGAATTTACATCCCCGTCCACTGTCACTCCAAAGCCACACAGTCAAACCGCAAACCAGCAGAGGCACACAGGAAATATCCACTTTCTAAAAAAAAAAAGAAAGAAAGAAAATATCCACTTTCTAAAAGTGGTACTTTCAAGCACATAATATAAAAATGATCTTTACTAAAAGATGCATTTCTATATTCTGAGTTAAGGCATACTAAACTCCAACTTTCGATCTTGTCCCAATGGGAAGTCATACTTATAAGATGTTATAAATACACTCCCATTCTATCCTATGGGACAGATGGCCTTTCCATAGTGAAAAACGAAATACACTGTTATTCACTACCAGGACACGTCACACACACCAGTGCATGTCCTACCTTTAACATACACAGCACCCTGCCCACAGGGGTACCTTAAGCCTACCTTAGGGGTGACATATGTAAGAAAAGGGAAGATAAGGGCCTGGTAAGTGGGTGCACTTGCCAGGTCGACATGACAGTTACAAACTGCGCGCAGACACTGCAGTGGCAGGTCTGAGGATCCTTAACAGGGCTGCTTGTGTGGGTGGCACAACCAGTGTTACAGGCCAACCAGCAGCCTTTGATTACAGGCCCTGGCACTCTCAGTGCACTGTACTAGGGACTTGGCAGTAAATCAAAAATGCCCATAATGGAAACACCAATGCATAACATAATTTACCTGGAGAGCGTATGCACTTTAGCACTGAACAGAAGTGGTAAAGTGCCCGGAGTCCTAAAACCTACAAAAACAGGGTAAAAAACAGGAGGCCAAAAAGCAAAAAGTCTGGGGGTAAACCCACTGAAAAAGCCAAGTCTAACATACCCATAACAAACTGCATTAGGCGTCTATGTAGTCTAACTAGACCAGTATAGAGAGCGCTTAGATCACCTGCATTAAACAAACCTAAATTTGGGTATGGTCTGTAGCCAACTAGTGCTGGTCATGTAGGACCATTATTGCTGAGGGGACCCAGTCGTAAATGTATGTGGTAGGGCACCTTGGAACCAATTTTGATGTTATCGATATGTTAAAAGTATTTCTAAATCGTTATGAGGTCTGTATTGGCCTAGTAAGTAACACTGGGCCATGAACTCTGCTCCGCTGGCGGAGTTTGCGGATTTTTGCATACTCCGCGTTCCGCAGAGAACGCGAAGTCTGCAAAAACTTCCGACTCCGCAGCGGAGCGGAGTTCAGCCCCGGACCCTCCCGCCTCTCCTCCTATACACAGTCCTACCATGATGTACATCTGACGTAGGGGATTACGGCGAGGAGGGCAGCCCGGAGACACCGCGATAAAGGTTAGTGGGCTTTTATTTTACTTTAATTGTAATTTTTATTTAACATTTTTTTTGCAGGAGGTGGGAGGCGCGGAGCCCAACTCCGTAGAGCTCTGCGTAGAGCAACTCCACCTGCTTCGCTCGGTGTTACTAGTAGGGAGCTTCATCACAATGGTGTAATGTTTGTGTATTAGTATTTATTGGTGGAAAAGTGATCCATTAGTAGAATACATCATTTCTTTAGGTGCAGTGGGCCTCAACCACGAAGGTAACATCTCCACCCCCATTTTGCAGCCCATGTAATGTTAAATATGCTGTAAAAGTAGGTCTGCTAAGCAGGAATATTAATTACATTCGCCATTGTAATGAATGGAATTCAGAGAGACAATGACTATAGCGGGGTATCATTTTGCAAGCTTGAACAACCTACAAACAAAAATATGGGCCTCCTGTTATGCTGAGGATGATTTGTTCCTTACACTGCGGATATCTCCATATAAAATGTGACTAGGGGTACCTTTGGGCACACATAAGAACTTCCCAGGATACCCATTAAATAAGTACCTGACCTAAGAACGTTGGTGACACCATGTTATATGGACCCCACCAAAGAATTTAGGACTGCATATAAGAACAACAGGACTTCAGAATGCAGGGACTGAGTTAGTCTACGCCATCGGAGACTGTTGGCCCAATTCCTAGCTAGGTCACTTTGCCTCACCCAAACCCCTAACCATTCTGGGGTGGCAGGTGATTTTGGCAACCTCAAACATGACACTCTGATCCCCAGGGGAATTATGGAAATAGATCATACCCCTGTCAGTGCTTAATCATGCATGCCCTTGGGAAAACAAAGGAAAGGAACAAAGAAAGTGTACAATACATTAATGAAACAATCGTAGTATTGCATAGAAAGAATGTAAGGGGATTATTAGGCAGATAAAACAAAGCAAAGCAACCATCATTGTGAACATGATAAAAAGAATAAACAGTCCAACCACAGCAGTCTGACTTTTATATACATCTATAGTCCTACCTAATGCTACCTATATTCTGAGAGAATAGTGGATATAGCCTCTACCCAATCCCTTAGGATTGCCTGGGACCCCAGACCTGGATAACGTGGTCTGGAGTTGGGTTGGCAATCCCTCTCTGCAGGATCAGCATTGGCACAGCTACATGTCAACCATGTCAGTCAACCCAAGACCGTTGTGGATGGAGTGCCCCTTCTGACCACTGTGTTAGAGATACAGCTCTGATGCAATGAAGTGGTTAGATGTTAGAAGCTATCTCCGAGCAGACAACACAAGCACTAGGATAGCTTGTTCTATGTTCCTAGCCTTGAACGCAGAGTACAGATTATGTAGCAGGAAAGGTTTTCTAAACACAAGCAGCATGCCCATCTTTACTTTGAATCATATTGTGAAAAATAAAATATGTAAAAAGTAACAGGGCTAAAACGAAGTATGTGATAATGTGTAAAATGTAAAACTAAAAGGAGAACCAACGTGGGTCCCCGAGGGCCTCACTACGGGTTCAGCAGGTGCAGTCCACTCTGGTACAGCCTCTCTTTGCTGTCCTTCTTCGGTCCTTCTTTCAGACCAGTCGAGATCTGAGTTCGGGGTGCCCTTCTTGTGCTCGGAAAATGCCCTTGGGGCAGGATGCGGTGGGTAGCCTGATGACCACTTCCTGTGAAGTGTGGCATCTGGGCATCATAGGGTGCACCACTCTGGGGGGGGCGTGGCTAGCTAGCCAACATGGTGGACGGGAATCCCTAACACTTAGACTGACATCCCCCGTTAATCCAGCATATTATCCTGTAAACTTGTCATCCGAGCTATCACTGCCTGGGACATGACAGCGGATGATTTCCTGTGCCTGAAGAGACCAATAACGACCGACTAGATCCACTGTGGCCGCCCTGGCTGGAGAGGAGAAGGTACGGCGCGGACAGCGGGGAGCCCACGCGCGCGGGCATTACCAGTCATAAGATGGCCGCACATAACTGAGCGCCCCCACGGCGATAGCGGACCCCCCTCCAGACCAGACTGGGGCACTATATATCGGCGGGAGCACCACTGTCGGAGGAGAGGCAGACCACACTGGCCTGGGGCACGGAGAGCGTGACATTGCCTCTGGTGAGTCTGCGTGCGGGCACTCTGGACCGTAAAATGGCTGCCCTTTCCGGGGCCATAGAAGGCTCCGCCCCGGACCGGCACTAAGCAGTGCTTCACAGCGAGAGCGCCGCTGTGCCTGATGTGACAGACCTGAATTACACCAGTGCTGCCACGGTCCTGAGCTGCCACTCCCCTCTTTGTCCCCCCCGCACCAGGAGCTGCATCGGGGCGGTGTGGCCAGAAACTGTAACGCTAATACACTGAGAGGCCCCCCCGAAGGGCCACGAAGCGCAGGCAACCTGTGGGTGATGACATCAGTGGGGGGCGCTAAGCTGTACACAGGAGAGGGAGCAAAGTAAGCCACACTCGTGGGACATGATATGCAGTGCCTCAGCAGGACTACCCATGTGAAGAGTCACAGTGAGACGCAGAAGTAGGCGACCTCAGACTACATTGACCATGGGCACAGCGAGGGTGTGAGTTGGGGACGACACATGCGCTCAGACCTGGAGCGAACATTCCTCCCTGGGGAACCTGACATTGCCTGTGCCACCTTGAAATCACGACGGTCAACAGCCTTACGCCCAATCGCCAGTATAGTGCAGCGGCCTACAATCTGTCTCCCTCTAAGCACTGTGGAGACTCACCCTCATAGCGCATAATCAAGGCGGGGGTGGTACACAGACCCCATAGGTTGGCACAAGCACCCCGCAAGCAGACAGCAAGGAGACACGAGACTGCCACACACCACCCCGCCTGAACAAACCTTCTATACAACCAGTGCAAAAAAGGACCTCTCCAACAATAACATCAACACTGGGCCATCGCTCCCCCTGGTGCCAACCCGTGAAAGCCCACAACTCAGCAACTCGTAATGGGTCGGATGAGAGCTAAGATACAGCAAGGTCCAACGCGAGCGAGTAGCCTAGACCCTGTAAACATGAGCACTAGTGGGGAGACAGAGCCTACGGCCACAACTCTGGCAGGGAAAATGGACTCAGTGCTCGCAGCGGTGGCCAACATAGGAGAAGCGCTAGAACGTACCAGGCCCTCCTTGGAATCCAAGATAGACATGGTCACATCAGACTTTACCCTTCTCCATGCAGACCACCGCAAGCTGGCAGAAAAAGTCACTGCACAAGGCCAAACACTGACGGAACTCCGGCCCATCACACAAAACCACACAGCTGCGCTGCAAGACTTGATTGATCGCGTCCACGATCTGGAAGACAGAGCAGAAGATGCGGAAGGCCGCTCCTGCCGCAACAACATTCGTGCGGCGGGGCTGCCCGAGGGAGAAGAAGGAAGGAACCCAGAGCAGTTCACGGAGCGATGGCTGCGCAATCTCCTACTTCAGGGAACACTGTCAATGCAATTTGCAGTTGAAAGAGCTCACCGCATACCGGCACTGAAGCCCCAACCTGGAGCCAGACCGCAACCGTTCATTTTTAAGTTACTCAACTATAGGGACAGAGATGCGGTACTCCGGGAAACACGCAAGATGAACAACCTGCAGGTGGGAGGCAGCCAAGTACTACTATTTCCCGACTACACTACTCTGGTGCAGAGACGTAGAAGCACTTACACGGCGGTGAAGCGCCAGCTCCGGCTCCTGAAATTACCTTACTCGCTGCTGTTCCCAGCCAGACTACGAGTGGTCACGAAAGAGGGACCTGCTTCTTTGATTCACCTGAGGAGGCCTGGGACTGGCTGGAGGAGTCGGGACTTTGGTCGGGTGAGAGGCCCTCAGGCCCCGATGGCGACAACTCAGCGGGCATAAGAGCAAGGCGTAGACGACGACGGGGGACACTGAGGAATGGAAAACCTGGAACAATGATCCCAAGCCCGGAGAACATGAGGAGAGAACAACAAGAAGCTTTAGAAACGGTCACAACTCTCGGGTCCCCACGCCCCAAAGAATGCTCAGATCCCTACCCACGCGGCAAGTTAATACCTAGCAGCTCATCATCTCCATCAACTGAGGTATCCGAAGACTTCGGCATGCCTGTGGTAACCCCACAAACTGCGGACGGCATCAAATGAAATAGTAGCATAGAATTGAACTCTGTTATGGACCGCTTACGCAAGTAGAACTCTTTTTGTTAAAAGTTCACGCTCTTGCTTGTTGTTGGGTGGCGGGGTGGGCCCACTGGGTTGAGTGACATGACCACCTAGCACAGGTACAACACTACGGACCTGCGCCAACCGTCAGGGCCGGACTGGGAACCAAAACTGTTTGCCAGGGCTGGTTTCGGCCGTTTTTGTTACAGGGGCAAAAAACGGCCCTGTAACAAAAACGGCCCCCAGGGGCCCAAAATCGGCCTCCAACCTAGCGGCCCACTGGGGAAATGCCCGGTGCCCGCTATGACCAGTTTGGCCCTGCTAACCGTTGGTCACATCATTAATGTCGCGCGGAATGAAAAGTGGGGAGCCCATCCGCCAGACTCACCAGCTAGACCCACATATTGCCAGTCCCAAGCAATAACACAAGTGTTTATATGGATGGCATATCATACATGCAGGAAATGGGGGGAAGGCCATAACGCAACGTCACCAGCGCGCACATCTCATCATGCAACACACTGACCTAGTTCGCACAACTTCATAGTTACAGAGGTTTGGACGGACACCACGAAATGTCCGCGCCAGATGTTACGATGTTCTTATATTGTATTTGTTGCAGCAAACTGATACACCTACGCCTCTCCCTGCCCTCTGGCCCCTATGGCATGGCCTGGCCCTGGCCTCCCTGTCAACTTGACACGTTAGAAATTACATGAGTTTACATAATCACGTGGAATATATGTGGCATGTACACACCCTCGCTTCGTTACTCCGTATTTGCATACCTCTGATGACACTTGGCCACAATTGCTTTCCTGCAGGAAACACACATGACGCAACCAGAACTAGATAAACTGCGCAGGCGCTGGAGGGGCCAGGTATACGGCACAACATGCTCGGCGCACGCAAGGGGCACATTAATCTGGGTGAGGGCGGGCACCTCATTTGTCTGCACGGATACAGTGGTAGACCCAGATGGCAGGTATATTATAGTACGGGGGACACTTAATGGCCAGCAAATGCTGTTGGGCTCCATTTACGATCCGAACAATGACCAGTCCTCGTTTCTGACGCAGTTATCCACAAAACGGATCCCCTACGTTGGGCTCCTCTGGCTACTGGGTGGGGATTTCAACTCGGTGTTGGATGTGCAGATGGACAGATCCTTCCCGCCCCTTCGAAAGACATAGGCTATCTCTAATGCACAGGCGCTTTTAAACTGGCTATCACATTGGGCTCTGCTAGGCCTGTGGCGCAGCTTGTACCCTGCGGACCGCATCTACTCTTACTACTCAGCCATGCATGATCTGCATGTGCGGCTGGACAGGGTGGTGGGCTCCCAATCGTTGCTTCCGCTGGTCGAGGAAGCAGAATACCTGGGGCGTACGTACTCTGACCACAACCCTATGAGACTACGGCTAAACTGGGAACCTGATTACCCTCCCGTACCCACCTGGCGTCTCCAACCAGCTGCACTGGAAGACCCGGAATTCCATGCATCCCTGGGGACGGCAGTTCTGGAGTATTTTGAGCTCAACGAGGGGACAGCGAGCAGCACACTAATTGAATGGGATGCCCACAAAACAGCTATCAGGGGCCGTTGTATCAGTGCCACATAGAACATACGAAAACAATTAGCATCATCGCTCACTCGTGTTGAGTCTCGGCTAATCCAATATGAACAGGAGGGTGACAGACTCAGACTCAGGGCGCGACATGCGGAACTCATGGAGTGCCTGAGATGCCACAACTACGCGGCTCATACAGCCCGCACCCATGCTAATCCTGATAGAGCAGGCCGGCTGCTAGCCTGGCTACTAAAACAGGAGAATAGTTATGCCCCCATAGGAGCCATACGCACTCCTGAGGGAGCCATGGTATATACGCAACGAGAGATACACAGGGTGATGTAGGATCATTAGGCGCAACTGTACCGATCCAAAGGGTTCTGCTCCATCCTGGATCTGGAGAGGTTTCTGGAACATACCCACTTACCCACGGTCTTGGAGGCACGCCAAGAGGAGCTGGATGGCCCTCTAACACTGGAGGAGATTGGGGAGGCGATTGGGCCCATGGCGTCTGGGGAAAAAGCTAGGACCGGATGGCCTGCCTGCAGAATGCTACAAGGCCTACCGAGAGACACTGGTGCAACGCCTACATACGCTTTACTCCGCAGCACTGGAAGAGCATATTCTACCCCCATCGATGCGCGAGGCCCACCTGGTGTCCCTGCTCAAACTCAAATACATGAGAAAAGTAGAATCTCTCCTACGACAAGCGGAACAAGGGGAGACAAGAGATGTGTTTTTACCATGTACAAAATAAGCACATTTTTAATGAATTTCAACGATTATCTCATGCACTGTAATTTTGTAATAATTTGTAATAATTGGAAACAATAAAATTTTGACTTTGACTTTGACAAACAGGGACCCTGAAAGTCTGGGATCATACAGACCACTGGCACTCCTTAACATTTACTACAAAATATTTGCCAAAGTGTTGGCGGAACGCCTGGCGCCAGTAGTACCTGAATTAGTCCACAGTGATCAAAACGGCTTTGTGCCTAACCGCAGTATGTCACTCAACCTGCAGAGGTTTTTTAGGGTGGCAACAGACAGTGCGCAGGAGTGGCCCAGGGCAGGATGCCTTGTGTTGGACCTCGAAAAGGCCTTCGACTGTCTGGAGTGGAGCTACCTTGCGGCGGTTCTAATACGATCGGGCTGAGCTGGGGATTCCTCCAGATGGTGGACCTATTGTACAAGAACCCTACAGTCAGGGTGCGGATGGGGCCATACATCTCCGATGCCATACCTGTCTGCAGGGGAACCAGGCAGGGGTGTCCACTTTCACCGCACCTGTTTGCGCTAGCAATTGAGCCCCGGCAGAGACACTAAGAGCGACGCTGGGTGACGGAATCCCCCTAAGAGACGCAACCCACCAGGTGTCATTGTACGCAGACGACCTTTTGGTCTTCATGAGGGACGTGGGAAACATTCCAACTCAGCTAGTGCACACATTAAGGGAATTTGCTTCTCTCTCGGGACTTAAAGTAAATGCCAACAAGTCCTGCCTTTATGCATTTCGAGGAGACACGCCTGACCCGTGCTATGTCTTGGAAGGCACGAGAGTGCAGTGGAAAGCTGACACTTTCCGCTACCTAGGAATCCAAATATATCGTCAGCCAGCAGATCTTATTGACGGTAACTTGGGACGTGCTGTGACAGCCATCAAATCGCAAGTACTTTATTGGAAAACGCTCCCACTGACTATCCAAGATGGTGATCCTTCCCCGCCTTCTGTATTATTTTGTTAACCTGCCAATATATGTCCCGGCTGCCTTCTTTACCACACTTGCCAAACTACTTAGGGAATTCCTCTGAGGTAATGCACGCCACAGGATAGCACTGACTAAGATGTACTTACCCACGGATCAGGGAGGTGTTGCTGTGCCTTGCTTTGAGCACTACCATCTGGCCGCACAATTACAATGGATAGCTCGCTGGCTGGCGGACAAAGGACGTGAAGATACTGAGACCATGTCCCCTCCCTTCCCGCTAGCACATATTGCCAAGCTATTTCACCCAGCCACTAAGTCTCCAACCCCAACACAGCTCCTCACAGTAGTGGCTTATAAATGCTACCGTCGTACTTTATACCTTACCAGGGCGCTGGTCCCATATGCACCAGCCATACCACTGAAGGGCTCCCGCAGCGGGTCTGGGGTGTTTACGCCCCTCGAACTGGTGGAATGGCGCAAGGCAGACATACAGACCTTGGGAGACCTGTACCGTGACGGCACGCTCATACCATATGTTTCTCTGGTTGAAGAGACGGGTCTCCCACCGGGGCAATTCTTGCGTCACCGATCCCTGATCCCGTCACTGTCCTCTAAGTGGGGGGAAATGTCGGTGGAGCCGGCTCAACACCTTACCATACAATATCTTCACATTATGGGGCATGGCAAACACCTGGTCCGTTGGTTTGCTGCATCTTTACGTACACACGCAGCGATAAGCCTGGAACCATTACGCCAAAAATGGGAAAGAGACCTGGGGCGCCCACTGGAGGATAGGGAATGGGATAAGATACTGAATAGCCCAGTGCGCATACCCAGAAATATGAGGTTCTGTCAAATACAATTGTTTATAATACACAGAACTTACCTCACACCCGAGAAGATAAACAGAAACTTTCACTGTGCAGATGAGGTATGCCCCCGTTGCGCAGAACCGGGGATTTGACTGGTACACATGCTGTAGAGCTGTCGCAAGCTGTCTTCTTACTAGTGGGCAGTCGGGGAGGTGCTCCGCGCATGCACAGGCCGCAGCATCCCTTTTGAATGGCCCACCTATCTATTACACCACTTTCGCAGAACCCCGGCCACAAAGGTTTCCTCCCGCTTCCTGGACCTGGGCTTAGTGCTAGCCAAATGACTACTGACCCCCACACATGCAAGCATGGAGGCATTCACCACTAACCTGGGCCAAAGCGGAGGGAATAGCCATCCTAAGGGAGGATACATTGGGACTCCGGAAGACCCCTATTGCAACACAGTGGGAGGGACTAACCGGGACCTTAGAGCGGAGTATGGGGGACAGCCCAGAGAGGTGATCTGAATAAGAGAGCCACCATAGCGGAGAATGAGGGTTAGTTCACCAGTGGACGATAGTAATGCCACACACACACACGTGCGTGCATGATCTGTAGGCAAGGGTGGACACAGTTGTGACTTCTGGGTGGCGGGGGAGATCTGCGGAGAGCCAAAGGTCGGGACGTAGAGACATGGTGAGGACAACCCTTTCAAGAAATCGGACTATGCTGCTGTTACTAGTTGAGTTTTTATCTATAACATCTGTGAATTTATCTACGCTGCAGAACCTGAGAGGACTCTGTAAGTCATGCTTAATACACCATGTTCCTGCTGTACGAAGGCTTTATTCCGGTTGAGCCTTAGTATGTATCAAGGCTGATAATGTCATTAACATGTACGTACGCTCTATTCCTAGTCAGTCGGAATGTTATTCTGAATTTGCTCAATAGATTGATGTAAAACCGGCTTGGTTTGATGCATTTTGATCTGTATGACGATGGGTAAACTGAAACTTAATAAAAACAGATTTAAAAACAAAAAATAGGGTGCACCATGCTGCCCACTTCCAATAAGACAGGACTCCTCGCCTGGTGTGTGGAGCTCCCTATCCCACTCAGAGGCGTGGTTACCAAGTCGGCTACACTCCCCTGGAAAACCGGTTTTGCAACTGATTTCTATTCTCTTGTCCCAAGAGCCAGCCTGCCTGTCTGCATTGCCCCTTTGCCAAGTGTTACCTATTTCTCCTTGAAAGGTGGCTTCTCCTTTGGAGCTCACCTTTTCTACCAATACCCTTGGGGCTTCCTGCAGGAGGGAGGTGACACCTCGTTCCAGGGCAGGCCCCCATTGTATCCTGTCCTGGGAGTCATTAGCACATCTCCCCAGAAGGGCAGAAATCTATCTGAGTGACTGGATCCCATGTGCAACTTGTTTGGGCACAGGGGCTAAAGGCAACAGAGTGGCAACTTTTCTATTGCGTATGATCTGATTCAACATAACTGTTTAAGGACAAGGGCATAGGCACTGAGGTCTGGACCCTCTAACTAACATGCCCTGGGTACCATTGACTAGATATTTACAGGCAAGTTTGCTTAGCCAATTGGGTAAGAGGTGATTTAACATACCTGTTTAAGGTTAATGGCATAGGCACTTAGGTCTGGACCTTCTAACTAACATGCCCTGGGTACCATTGACTAGATACTTACAGGCAAGTTTGCTTAGCCAATTGGGTAGGAGGTGATTTAACATACCTGTTTAAGGATAATGGCATAGGCACTGAGGTCTGGTTAGAAGACTTCAGTACTCTCTCAGAGATGAAAAACCAGCAATATCAGTCCAAAAGCTTGGGAGTGACCAAATAAGAAGAGGTATACCCTTGCAGGGGTATTTGGCGAGCCCCCATTGCCTTTGCAGTATCAGCATCCTTTTTAATTTTTTCAAGCAGGTGTTCCTGCGGTTTGAATAGGTGCACCCCATCCCAATCCCTATCGAAGGGCAGGTTGAGCAGATGCTGCTGTGCTTCAGGCTTAAAGCCCGAAACATGCAGCCCGGCGGGCGGCAGATCAGGGCACTTGAGTTAATGCTGCTTCTAATAGAGGTGTTAGATATTATTTTACTTTCTGTAACGAGGTCCTGGCATTTTTTCCTGTACTGCTCTGGGAAATTTCGGAGGAGCTCCTCCATTTCATCCCAGTTTCCCCGATTGTACCTTGAGAGCAAGCCAACAGAATCGGCGATGCACCCATGTGTTGCAGATTGAGCAGACACATACTTACCTGCCGCATCCAGCTTTTTGCTCTCTTTATCAGGTGGTGGGGTTTTGTCGGTGACTTGGGTGTTAAAACCCTTGTGGGCTGTATGAACTACCAGGGAATCTGGAGGATATTGTCCCCTATTGTTTGCAGGGATTGACGGTAAAGCCTTGCATTTCTTCTCCACTCTGAATACCCTAGCCTTAACTGGCTCTTTGAAAACCTCAAGTGCGGTTTTAATATCCCCTCTAGCATAGGGCAGGAATTGCATTGAGCCACAAGAAAATCTTCATCCTCCTTTTTTTTGTGCATCTCCACTTTGTGATAAGTGGTTGCCCTCTGCAGAACCTCGTGATTCATAGTAGTGTCATGTGGTAGGCATGGCCTGGCTGGATAGAGATTGGGATCAGTGTCCAGGGGTGGGTTCTATGTGATAATCATCCCTCCGGTCATCCTGTGGCCATGGCCCAAATGTTGCATTGGTAGGATCTTGAGGGGATCCTGGACTATCTTCTGAAGACTAGAATGTGGGGAACCCTGTGGTGATTCAGACAGAGAGGCTGCAGGCAGTGGAGGTTAGAGGGGCACGGTGAAAGTGGATAAAATGACAAAGGGGGCACAAAAGAATAGATGGTGGTAGACGAGGCCGCAGTGGGAATAGGAATGGTGACCGGTCTCTTTACTTTGCCTTGCGGCTGAAATGTCAAGTCGAGGGCTACCTCAAAAGTCAAATTCTTTTTAGATGGAAATGGGCCATAAGGCTCTAGAGGTAGCAGAGTTAGAATCCTGCTAATTTGTGGGTAGATCATGGTGCACTTCAGGCTGGCATTCAGCTCTTCCTGGAGTTGTTGCAGGAGAGACTGGTCTTGGTCCTCGGATGCAGTGGAAGACAGAGCCTTGAATGCTGGGCGTTTTGGTGCCAAAGAAGGCTTGTGAGCTGATGGCTTTAAGGTGAATTTCAGCGCTGAGTCTTTGGAATTGAAGATGGCCTGGAGAGTATTTTTGAAGCCGGATCCCAAGGTGGTGTCGTTGCCAAGAGGCGGGGCTTCAAGATATGCTTCGGCGATGGGAGCTGGCTGGATGTCGGATCTGAAGCATGAAGTGAATTTTCAGTGTCGACAATGGCCTTCATGCAGTGGCAGACCGGAAGCCTGATCCTGGGCAACCCCCTCAATGGCCGTGTTCCTCCTCAGTTCAGTGCCAGGGGGGGTGGAGGAGGGAGGGATATTGTACTCACAGCAGATGTCTTCCTCATATGGATTCGCACTGACTGTTGGTGTTTGGTTTCAGAATCAAAGCAGAAACTTACCTCAGGAGAGAAAAGCAGTAGCTATTTGGCCAAAGTCTTCAATTTCGTTGGACTTTTGACATCCTGGTCACCAAAGAGATTGGCGGTGTCATCCCCTTGCAGCTGTGCCTTGGAATGTGAAGCGAGGCATCAAGGCCAATGGTAACAAAGTGTCTTCTTTGAGCAGAAGGCCAGGCAGGGAGAAAAGGAGTCCTTGTTATATTCCAGAGATGCAATTCCAGGTCGTTGAAATGGACAGGTAGTACGATGACTCCGAAACGACAATTATGGTAATGCAATGGTTACTTTACCGGCGATTGTGGAGGAACTGAATTGGCCAAAGACGATGACCAGAAGGTGTCTACACGGAGCTCCGTGGAACACCTCCGAACCACACAATAGGAAAAAAAGAATCTAACAATGGAGCCAATGCCCTTGTACATTACCAGCAATAGGATGGCCAGAATGACTCGAAGTCTTCCTTCAAGAAAAATAAGTTGAACACATCCGAGCCAACACTAGACAGCAGGAGTATGCACAGCATATGCATCTAAGCTACACACACCACAACCATACATACATAATTGTATACATATATATATTTTTTTTTAGTATATTGTATTATTTGTCAAAAATACACCGAGGGTCAGATGTACGACCATTCAATTTTGCGAGTCGCAAATTGGAAAGTACAATATTGTCCCAGACACTGTTTGCGATTCCTATTGGGGTCGCTACAAAATTCCATCCTACCCCTTAAGAATCTCACAAGACACAGAAATGGTGGCAGGCTGGGGACAGCAGACCACCATGTCTGTGTTTGCTTTTTAAATAAAGCAACTTTTGCTCTCAAATGTAGCTGTTTCCCTTAAAAGAAAAGGGGATGTGTAAAAAAAAAAATGAAAAGTTCCTTTTCATTTTTTAAGGGCATGCAGTGGTCCCTGGGACCGCTGACTGCCCTAAAAAACATATTTTCGCATCTATTCACCAATGGGGAATGGGACCCTGGAGAGCACTTACTGTTTGCGACTAGCTTTCCACCTATTTGAAGTAGGTGGTTACTGTGATTCTTTTGCCACCGCATTTGCGGTCTCAAATTAATTGTACATACAAGTGCAACTCGCTATTAAGAAGGGACGCTACTGGCATGCTCTTGCTAATATCGACTTGCAAATCCTATTTTGTGAGTCTGTAAACGGTTACTGACTTCCAAAACAGGGTTTTTACATATCCCAACCCTTTTTAGAAGTCGCAAACGGGCCAATTTCCCGTTAAAAAGGGTCGTTTATCTGGCTCATGGATTATAAACCTATCAAGGTCACTGAAGTAGTTAGTTAAAAAAAAGGTGTTTTCCATTTTCCAACTTATTCCTCTGATGCCCCTTTCGGCCTTGTAATTAAGAGTATAACTCAGATACACTTTGAGAAATATGTGTACATGATAATGCCATCACTGCATGTGCTATTAAGAGGATTTCTTTTGCCTTTGGGAATTACCAGTGAATTGAGGTTTACGAAATAATGGCTTTTTCCCAAACGTAAGTCACAGTGATGTACCAGAAAGATTTTGAGAATAAGTTTGAACTTATTACATCTGGTAATAGGGAATTTACTGTTAATTAAATTTGGGGTGCTTCTTGGAGCCATTAGCTATGGCGAAGCAAGAGGTATAATATGCAGGACAATTGCTTGGAACTTCTTTGGCCCACCAACTTGAACGTTCAAAGCTGTCGTTTGCCACAGATTACATTTTTGTGCTAAAGTTTTACCTGAACTTTTGTCTTCCAATTATCTTTAAAAGATTGCTTCAAATTGGTAAATTAAATAGTTGTTACACTTTTGTAGTGCTTATGCTTTACTGTGTATCAAGAGTAATGTGTATCTGTAGTTATGATTCACATGTAGTTGCCAAAGAATGCTTAATTTTTCTGAACTGTGAATATTTCTATTCAAATTTTGTGCAAATTTTTGTATGGAACTAATCATTTTGATTTGCGCTATAAATGCCCTGCCACAAGTTTTTGATGATGAAATTGATTAAATCAGCATCTCAGTCTGTTACGCTAAAATGTGTTAGGGATTGCTGGCAGCGGTGGCTGGCATCTACAGGGAAGAAGGGGCAGGCGCGCACACTCAAAATAAAATAAATAAAAACTTATCTGAACGCGATGCGATGTCCCCCGCTCCGGTGCTCTATTCACCAGGAACTGGAAACAGCAACACCCTTGACCAATCAGGGCGCTGCTCTCATGCAGCATGACAGCCGGTGCCTGATTGGAGCGAGTGACCTCACTCGGCACTCCACAGTGCTCAGGAGGCTTTGGCTTGCTCTGACCCAGTTGGGTTAGAACTGTTTAAAGTGCGCATGTGTGGCTGGCTGTCTCAAAACGGCCTGCCAAAAAGACATGCGCACTTTACACAGTGCCACACCAGGCCACACTCCTCCCTGCTGAGTGACACGCTGCTGTCACTCAGCAACAGCCCACCCCCTCCTGACGCTCTGTTTGGGATGGGGAAGAAAAATAAAATATAAATAAATTACCATTTTATTTATCAGGGGTTTAGGAGGATTTTAAGTGGGGCGACGCTCTTCCGCTCCAACAGAGGAGGAGCCACCCCTGATTACTGGCCTGAGCATGCAGTTGCATCCCAAAAGGTACCATCAAATTGCTGCAATTCTAATCATGCTTTGCTGCATTAAATGTAACTTAATGGTACAGCACTCTTGTGAAAATGGTTTGGCAATAGACCGATTACCTTATTCAAGGATTAAAAAGCATGGAGTTAAACTTTCAAAGAAATGTTCCTACTAGGATGCAACTGATTTTATCTGCTCCTAAAAGTCACCTTTCTGCAGAGAAACTTACCTGTGCTGTGTGGACCTGAACATTGCAACGCATGGTGTTTAGACCTTGCAACTCTTCTTCTGTATTAATACCATGGAGCAGAATTTTGGTTCCTAGTGATAAGCTACTTTGAGAACAACCTTGATAACGTGGTTGTTTACACAGCGAGTGGAATGATGGAGCCAATATTAAGTTTCCACTAGAAAATGTTCCAAACTATTTCATACACTTCTTTCTGCTGACTTTTCTTCAATACTTGAAGCAACTGCTTTCATCAGTGAACTTACTCTTGAGTGCAGACACCACCATTTTGAGAAATACTTTTATCTGTTTAGGCCAAGTTGTGCCACATTAACTAAATTGACCTGATGTTCATCAAGTAGCAGGGACTTTGGTTGATATTACTTTGTTCTGCATATAGACAAATCTGAATTTTGTTGAGGTGCATGTTCAGCTGGTAAATAGTAGATGCAATCATAGTGGTATCGTAAGCAACAGTATTTTATTGGTAGGGAATTGACAGGGGTCTAGAAGCAGGTAAACCATTTTTACAGTTGCAATTAAGTGCATATTTGTCAGTACCTTTGCATAATACTCCTAAAAACTAACTAACCATACTGTGGGATATGACGTTACACATTCATACATGTTTCTAACATATTAAAATTCATATATGATCTGCATTTATAACTGTACAGCTCAAGACAAAGGGATGCTTTCCTCTCACGGGCACAGCAATATGCATAAAATCAACATGGGCCAGCCACATTCTATTATAAATCGTGGAGAATGCATTTGCGTAAATCAGTTACAGTACTTTTTTTTTTGCAATTCCTCTCCGACACGTCGATCATTGCAAGGCATTATGCAAGCTCCACTGACTCCATACGAAACAATTAAATACATACCGTACCATCGTGATGCACTTGGATGGTAGTTTGCCCAAAATAAAAACAAAAATTGTGCAACCCATAGCAGCATATATAGGAGGGTCACACCGAATGATAACCGTGAGAGGAATGTGCATTGAACTCTGTCGTCTTCATATAACTTAACGTCCTAAGTGATACTCAAAGAAAGGCACTTCTCAGAACAGCCCTCCAGAGGTTCCTGGTCCCATATTGCAAAGTGCTTTGCCGTTTCAGGAATGTCACGCAAACGGGATCAAACACACCTTCTCCATTCACTCTGCTGTGCAACGAGTTTAAATACAATAAATAAGTCTTGGTATCAGTGCTTTCATGTCCTTCTGTCTTTCTATGGCATAGAGATGCACGTCTGCTTCTTGGACAGCGCATGGGGAACAAAAGTTTGGCTTGCATACAGGTCCGCAGGTTGAGATGCTGTTAGCAATTCCAGGATCCTGTGAGGAACTTAGACATGCTGAAGGTGATCTTTCAACTTGCACCACTGGATCATAGTTTTTTTGGAGGAAAAATCCTTTCCTTTTAGACCCTGTTTTATATTTTGGTCACGTAGTTGTTGGGGAATAGTCCTTGCTTTCCTCGCAATCTTCCTGTCCACCAGCCTGATTGATCTAGGCACAAAAATTACAATCAAAGCACTGAAATAGTGATATATGTCAATATTCAATTTGCCAATGTTCTGATCATTTTTGCTAATTTATTCTCCTATTTGCTTTAAAAACTGCTTTGTTTATTTTCCCGTTTAGCCTTATAGAAAGATCGCAGAGATCATAGGATAATTGCAGGATTGGAATGAGGCTTTCACTCATGCTTGGCTTGTAAATGAAGTTTCTTCCGGTTAAACATATGACCAAATCACATCACCCACATAGACTTCTATCCTTCTACACCCTTTATTTTACTTTTTTCATGGTGCTATTGAGAAGTTTTAGGACTTTGTTTCTTTTTACTATTTTTCCACACTCTTCATTCCATGCTGGCGGTGATGTATCCGAATGCCTAATATTGCGTTAATGTAGGGATGCTTCTTGAATCTACAAGCCTTAGTGAAGCAAAGGCACTGATACACATGACACAGACTTGACAACTGTTTGGTCTAACATTTTTAACATTCAGAATTGTAATTTGTGACGTTATACCTTCAAGTTCACCCACCTCCCCTCACTGTCAAAGCATTGCTTCTTCCCTATTCACCCGCACTCTCTATCTGCACACTGCTTAACTCTTACAAAGCACATTCATTATCAGCCAAATACTTGTTCTCTACTTTCTGCCCCAACATTTTCACCGACTTATTGTCCTACTTCTCACCTATAGACCCCACTCGCTATCAGCACAAGGGTTCTCTCAGAGTCATCACACTCATTGCCTTCACTCACTCAGTAACTAAAGGCCCAATGTCATCCCACAAATATTTTCAAAAATAGTCTCTGTACATAGAGGCATTTTCAGAGAAATGGGGGTTAGAACTTGCAGGCAGGAATCTTGGGGACACATTTCATGGGAGTTCTATTTTCAACCTGTGGGAATCTCACCCCATCAAACTAATTTAGAGGTAGGGACACTTACATGTTTCCAACAGCGAAGCCAGTTAAGACTACTGGCAGAATCCCTAGAACCAGTGGGCCATCTGCTACAGGGATAGCACATTAAGTTGTGGCTGCTTGACCTTTTGAAGGGCGAAACTTCCTACACTGCATTTTGGTTTTAAGGCCATCAAGCTGTGTATGCTTTGAACCGTAACACACTAACATTAGTGCTGTAGTTCCATAACTCCTAATTGAGAAATATGAATCAATAATTAATCAGAGCTTACCTTCTTTTATGATATCTATGACATCATTGGCATTGAAGCTGAGTTCATCTGTGTCCTGAGCATCATATGCATATAGAGCCCGGCACTGCGGCACCTGAGGCTTGGGTTTTGGCTGTGGTTTAGGTCTGCCTCCCGCAGGTGCTGGTCGGCTTGCCTGTCGGCGAACACTGCAATAACAACAATAAATGTCTGTTAAAACACTAATAACACGCCCTGTGCTAATGTACTAACACCCCCGACACATGACCAGAGCAAGGGTCAGGCATAGCAAAGGCCATATATAGAAGCATGTTACAAATGTGCATTATTCCTTCTTTTTTTTAATTAAGAAATGAGGTGAGTGACACACCCAACCATAAAGATAAAGAATTTTTTCCACTGAAGGGAACAGACAATGGTTGTGGAGGAAGTGATGTTCAGTTTGACTATCAATAGAATGCATATCTCTCCGGCTGGTTGTTTGGACTGATTTCTCATGCACATCCTTTTGAAAAGCATTCAGGCCACCACTTCTTACTGAGATTGGACGAATGGCCTGCCATTTGGAAAAGTGTTAGTAGACACTAGCTAGGCCTATACATTGTATCTTCTCTACAACCTCAGAAAGAATAGATGGTCTACCCTAAAAGAACCTGGTCTCTCTTACCCTGCCCTCATTGCAGAAATAATACTGATGCCTCCTACCCACTTTTCATCGTAAAAATAATATTTAATAATTTCTACAGTGTCTTACACATGGGGAACATTACAAGGTTCTGGGGTATTATTAATCAACCTCAATTTGAAAGGGCGGGGGCTGGAGATGTAGGCACTAACATAACTGAAGATGAACGGGTGTCTCACTTTCAAGCTATCTTCACCTGCCCTACAGTTCACTATCAATCCCTCTGTAGGGCTAACTCCAACAATCCAATAATGTTCGAATAGAAAGAGGTGGAGAGGGGCATGCAATAAGGCCCCAGGCCCGGATGGTATTCCACCGGACCTTTTAAATCAAATTCAGTCCTGATGGCGGTGCTTAATGCGGCGGCCAGGACCGGTTGCCCGGACTCTTGGGGCACCTCGACTATTGTGCCGCTCTTCAAGAAGGGCGATCGTAATAGTACTTTGTGTTATCGCCCGATCTCCCTTCTTGATTCTGTGGTTAAGGTTGTGGGTGGGGTGATACTGGGTAGATTTTCCTCCTGGGCGGCAGAGAATAAGATCATCTCTGAAATACCTTGGCCCAATGCCTTAACCTGTATATGATCCTGGGGAAGTACAAAATTGCCCGCCAAGGTACAATCTACATGGCCTTCATGGATCTTTTCTCTGCTTTCAATTGTGTCAATCGTAGGAAATTGTGGCAATCCATGAGGGCCATGGGGGTGGAGGCTAATTTGGTTAACTTTCTGGAGGATCTACATAGGGACACTAAGGCCAACATTAGATTTGACAAGGATCTTCGAGTATCCAGGGATTTTATAATAGAGAGGGGGGTTAGGCAGGGTTGTATCCTGGCCCCCTTCCAATTTAACTAATATATTAATGACCTGGAAAAACTCTGGTAAATACAGGGGTCGATTTCCCTTACGTGGGGCGACGAGGTCTGCCCGTCCTGCTATACGAGGACGATGCGGTCCTTCTCGCCAGGATGGCAAGGGGACTCCAGACCCTACTTGATACATTCCGGAGCATTATGTGACCTTGTAGTCAACAACTCTAAATCCTATATAATGCAGGGCGGGATTCTCCCTAAGAAACAGTACCCTTTTAAAGTGGGTAATGAGAATGTTCCAGTGACCACGATATTCTCTTACCTGGGTGTCTTGGTAGATGATCGGTTAAGTTGGGGACCCCTTATCAATCGGGAAAAAGGGGAGGTAATAAGGGCGAACCTCTTGATTTTTTACTTTGCCGCGAAGATGGGTAAGCGCCCAATAGCAGCAAAGGTGAAAATATATCAGACTAAAAGTGTTGTCATTTACAGCTATGGGAGTGAAATTTGGGGCTATATATCATCTGACGCTTGCAGGTAGCTGAGAATGTTTTTTTAAAACGTCTTTTAGGAGTGCCTTGTGGAACATCAAATCTGGGGGTACACGAAGAACTGGTGTTGCCATTTATAGGGGATACCCTAGCTATGCGCCCTATGTTGTTCTGGCTTAATTGCTGTTTAAATAAAGATCTAGCTCTTAAACATCAGATATTAAGAGAAATGATGAGCCTCGATTATATGACACGCATCCCATGGTTAAAACACATTATGGATTGTTTCGAAGAGCTGGGGCGGTCAGACCTTTTTACAAAGCCTGATTCTATTACATTGAAGGATGTGAAATTTGTAAAGTATACCTTCACTACCTTAAAAAAAAGTTTGGTAGGGATGATACAGAAATTGGAAAATCGAGTGTCCGCAAACATATGGTGCTCAAAACATCTCCATTCATTGAGCCCTATCTGTTGTGGCCACTTTCATTTCATGAATGGTTTTTATTGGTCAGGTTTCGGTTAAATTATTTTCCTCTGTTGCTTGCTGCCCTAAAAGTGAGCTGCAGAGGTCAGGTGTTAGCATCCTGTGGCTGCGACGGAGTGTCTCCTCAGGATTTGCTACACTTTATGTTTTTTTGTAAATTTTATGAAGTACCTTGCAGATATTTATTAACACCTCTATTAAAAAAGTAGAATTTTATCTAGGTCCGTCCAGCTCTTTTTTATTTACAACTGTTGAAACCAGAATGTGTGTCTTTTATAGTAGGCTTTCTGAAATCTTCATTGAGATCTAATATCTGTATGAAGAGCTAGTGGCACCCCTTATTGTGTGTTTTATCCATTTGATTAATCTTTTGCACAAAATGTATATACTGCTGCTTTTTTTATAGGATTAATTCCCTTTGTTTTTATTGTCATTCATTGTATTGTACAGAATTGTGTAACTTTTAAGGTTTCAACTCCAAAGCTGAATAAAGTATATTTTGATTTGATTTACAGTGTCATTAGCACAGAAACAATACTACGCCAAACTCCCTTCTCCCATGACAGAAGCAATGCCAGGTCTTGGCAGCCCCCTCTTGCCACAGAAACAATACCTGGTGTCCCCTGCCAAACAACCACTCCGGAAACACCAACAGGTCCCTCCTACAATCTTACCACCACCGTAATAATACTTCTGCATATTTGCCATCTTTATAACCCAAACAGTACCTGGCTGTAAAAAACTGAATTATTATTTGGGGTGGGGAACTATCCACCTCAAACAATATTCACAACCTGTGTCAGGTGAAATCTCAAAGTCACTAAATTAACTTGAACTCAAACCCCTCCCCCCCTCCCAAAAAAAAGAATAAAAAAAAGAACTTGAACTCAACTCCCTAGTAGCTATGTCAGAGAGCAGCCAGGCTTAACTTTTAAAGTATTTATGGAGAATCTAAACAGTAAAAAAGTCAAAATGTAAAACGATCAAAATCCCAAATCGAATTAGAATCCAAGAGTAAAATTGGTAGTCTATGGTTGTGGTAGACTAGGCCCTAGGTGAAATTTCTGGCTGACTGCAATGGTGTGTGGGTTATACACACAAATCAAGTTCATACTGGTCAAAGAGTTTACCAATTTAGATCTTAGTGGACGGGTTACTCTGTCTTAATGGTAACAGATATCCCGCCTGCCGAAATATGAATCCAATAGGATATAATGGGATTTATATTTTGGGGGACAGGATATCCGTCACAGTTGTGACGGAGTAACCCGTCTGCCAAGATCTAAAACAGGCCCTGAGTCTTAAATCCCAATCCACCATAAGAGTACACTTTCAAAGCCTCTCAGGACCTCGTGGAATGTACTAATAGACTCACTGGCTCTCAGGCAGGGGCTAGAACCAGGCTCCAGTCCAGGTCTAGTTGCTACTGGCCAGCTGGGTACTTAAACGAAAAGGCCTCTTGGAGCTTATTATCTCCCTCAAGCCACACAGGATGTCAGCCAACTGACTCTTGGAGTCCATATTTTAGTCCTGTGTACAAGATGGAGGAGGTACAGTCCTTTAGGGCTCCTATTAATTTCCATACAGCAGATCCATCCCTCTTCTGATCTTCCACAGGTCCAGAAAGTGTTTTGAATTGGGTGCCTTTAGGTGCCACATGTGTGGCAGGCACCAGGTAGTGGGTGTGAATGACTCAGAGGCACAAGCTAACTAACTTTTTCAGCAGTTCCTATGTGCCTTAATGCAAATAGGTCAAAGCTAAGTCTGGGCGAAGTTTGCGGAACTCCACAAAGTGACCAAAAACTCCATTGCGCTACGCAGAGTTCCTGCAAGCTCTGGGTGTTTGTCCCGCACTGGAAAATCAATGCGAACAACACCATACACAGCACAAGAGGGCGCTGCTTCTTTTCTACTGCTCAAGTAGATTATCTACAGCTTTCGCAATGTGAACGGAAGGTTTCTCAATGCAAACTGTGGCGACCACCCGTGATTACCCACGTTAAGAAATCCGACCACCCACGTTGAGAAATCTCACATGGAGGTGGACTTTCCTCGCTTGCTCTCGCCAACTTGATGATGGCGAGTGCGAGCGAGGAAAAATCTTGCCAGAAAGTGGATTTTCCACGTTTGCGCTCGCCAATGAGGAAAACAACTCTGCTTCACGGAGTAGAGTTTATTGGAACTCTACGTGTTCTGCGAAATGTGGAAATCTCCATAAACTCCGCGAACGGAGCAGAGGTCACCGCCCAGACCTAGTCAAAATGCCATGTGTTAAGGCATTTTCGAAATGACGAAAGTCGGCACATTAGATCTGAGTGCTGGGTACGTGCATAGGGAGTTCAGAGCAGGTTCTGTACATGGAAAAACCCAGAGACAGAAGTATGGTAGGATAAAAGCAGGGCCCGTCAGCAACCAGGTAGTAGAAACACAATAACTGCTTTGGCATTCTGATCTATCCCTTTCAAGTGCAACCCAAGTGTTATATGAAAACTCAGAGACCGTAGTCTGGTAGGGTAAAGGCAGGGTCCTTCAGAAACAAGACAGAGGATCCACAAGATTTTTCTTGGCATCCTGTTCTCCCCATTTCTGGCTCAACAGACTTGTAAAGCAGAATTTGACACTATGCTATCAAATGCAGGCTCACAGTCCCCACACTCCATGACAAAGATGTTAACTCTGCCCATTAAGGTCAGCCTATTGTTTGCTCCCGCACTTTTTGACACATGTTCAAGGATAATCACTGGCTGGGAGAAGCTGGGGAACCAATTCAAATAAGCCTTGAGGAACTTCCGGCAGGGAAAATGTAACTTTCTGAAGGTTACTCTTCCTTGGTATTTATTCTAAATCTGAATTCCCTCTTGAAGTGGATCTTTAATAATGATAGAAAATAGTGGTTACATTATTTTGTAGATGGTCCCAGTGTTTCTCGATAGACCAGCCAGCATTCCTACAGTAAAAATAGTGTTTTGGTGCCAGTCACCTGAACACCTAGCCTGCAACTTGCCTGTTGCCTCCTGTTCCTGCTCGTTCCTGCCTGAGCCGCTGCCTGAGTTTTCCTGTCCGGGTTTTCCTGCTCATAGCTCTTCCCTTCAACAAAAGCGCTGCCCACCCCAGGACCTACTTAATGTGGGCTGCAGTGTAACCGCATTAGCAGGTACCTAGACACCTAACCTGCACTTGCCTGTGACCTCCAGTTCTTGCTTGTTCCAGCCTAATTCAGTGACATCGCCGCTGCCTGGACTTTCCCATTCACCATTCTTCCCACCAACAGAAGCCCAGCCCATACCATGACCTACTTAATGCATGCTGCAGCACAACTGCATCAGTAGGCACCTGAACACATAGCCTGCCACTTGCCTGTGGCCTTCAGTTACTGCTTGTTCGAGCCTGATCCAGTGACACTGCCGCTGCCCGGGTTTTCCTGCTCACCGTTCTTCCTGCTAACAGAAGTCCTGCCCACCTAGGACCTACTTAATACAGGCCACAGAGCGACTGCAAGTCCGTCTGCACCCGTCCGTGCATGGACCATGCCCAGCATCACAACCCCTGGCTCTCTCGCCGCTCCCTCAGAAGATACACCATTGCCAAGCTGAAAACCCTCTACTCCAGACGCTGCAACAAACACTGCCACCATGCCGAGCTATGCTCCACGATAGGACATTTCACCTGCACCCACAGCCACTTCGCCTGCCACAGCACACACACCAGCCACCAACCAACGACACCCCAAACACACCACAGACACCACCTGAACAAAAACACCAACTCGTATGCCCCCTTCTCAAAAAACGCTCACTATACAAACACCACAGAGATTTGGGACCTCATCTGCACCCTCACACCCAATGTCCTCTTCCTCATGGAGAGCTGTCTCACCCCACTTCTGCACCAACCGCGCCACTGTAATACCCGAAGAATACAAAGTCACCCAGCGCATTCACATCAATAAGCCTGGTTGAGGGATCGCCATCATACACAAGGAATCCATCCAATGCACCACCACAAATGATGACATCAATCCAGCCATGGAACACCTCAACTTCCAACTCCAAAAAGACAACAAAACCACCACCAGTGGCACCCTTGCCTACCATCCTCCAGGACCACGTCAAGCCCTTTGCAACTTCATTGCCAATTTGATCGCCCCTCTTGCCAAGGACTCCAACATCAAAATAATTCTCTGTGACCTTAACTTCCATCGCAACGACCACAGTGACATCAACTCAGCCAACCTCCTCGACAGAATGAAGAACATTGTACTCACCCAACTTGTCCATGACCCCACACACACCACATGCCATACGTTACACACCATTTTCACCTGCAGCGACCGTATCAGTACAGCCACACCACAGAACTCACCTGGACTGACCACTCAATCATCCACTTCAACATTTCTAGCTCACGGACTTCTGCCCCCAGCCTGCCAAATGCCCTCCACCCCAGCTGGAGCAAAGTTTCAAAGGACACACTGCTCAATGCCCTCAAAATCATCCACCCCATCTCCAACAATTTAGACCACAACGTAACTTCAACTATTGGATCACCAACTGTGCCGACAGTGTTGCTCCCATCTGCAACACCACCCACAGAAGACTCCAATAAGCAGGCTAGCTGGTACACTGAAGACCTCAGAACCACTAAACAACACTGTAAACAACTGGAAAGGAGATCATACACCAGCAAGGACACGACCGAAAAAAGACCCCCTTCAAGACAGCCCTCAAACTCTACCACAGAAAGTTGAGAGAATCAAAGACAAAAGGCCTTAGCCTCACGCAACAAATCAAGCTCCAATAACACCAAAGAGCTCTTCAACATCATAAAAGAATTCTCCAACCCCTTAGCTGCACCAAACATTACCACCTCACAGTAACTCTGCAACAACCTTACAAACTTTTTCCATGACCAGATCGCTAACATCTACAGAAACTTCAAACCTCAGCCCAAGGCCACCGACTTCTTCAAGCAACACAACAACCCTGTTACCACCATAGACATCTCTGACTAAATGAATGGAGCCAGGACACTGCCTCCGTCATGAACTCGGTCCAGACAGGTGACCCATGCTCTCACCATACCTCCAACCTAGGCGAAGCTAGAATCAGCCTCAAACTCACCACTTTGTTCAACACCTCAATTGCCATGGCCACCTTCCCTGAAGACTGGAAACACACATAAGTCAATGCCCTACTAAAGACACCATCAGCAGATCCCAGCAACTCAACAAGTACCAATCTCCCTACTCCTGTTCCCGGGCATAGTACTAGAAAAAGCCATCAGCCAACAACTCTCCTCAAATCTGGAACAGACCCTTCTACTAGACTCCTCCAAATCCAGATTTTGCAGCTACCACAGGACAGAAACAGCCCTCATCTCAGCTTCCAACGACATCTGAGCCCTACTCGACCGAGCAAAGACTGCAGCTCTGATCCTCTTACACCTCTCAGAGGAATTCAATACGGTCTCCAACCACACACTCATTAAAAGGATGAACAACAGAGGCATCCAAGGAGCCACTCTCAGATGGATCATCCCTTTCCTCACCAGAAGAATGCGAAAAGTCCGCCTTCACCTCCGAATCCAAGTAAATCACCTGTGGAGTACCCCAAGGATCCTCACTCAGCCTCACCCTCTTCGACACTGATATGACACCTCTGGCCAGCATTGCCAAAACCCACGGACTCAACATAATATCTTAAGCTGACAATACACAGCTCATCCTCTCCCTCTCAGAAGACACCACCACCAAAACCAACTTCCACAACTTCATGACAGACGTCGCCAACTGGATGAAGGACAAATGCCTAAAGCTCAACATGGACAAGACAGAGGTACCGATTTTCAGAAACAAAAGCTCCCCACGGTACTCATCCTGGTGGACCCCAGAATCGGACCTACTCGTACCCCCGCAGACCACACTAGGAATCTAGGCAACATTCTGGACAAGCTAACCATGATGACGCGGGTCCTCCTCCTGCTTCTTCATCCTCCGCGTGCTTCACAAGATATTCAAATAGCTACCCCAAAGCTCAAGTCGTACCCTCACCCAGGCCCATATCTCGAGCCAATTGCGTTACAGCAAAGCTCTCTATGCAGGGATCGCAGTTCATCTCAGACTACAGACCATAAAGAACGTCGCATCCAGACTTGTCCTGGATCTCCATAGATGAACCCACATCACCTCCTACCTCAGAACTCCACTGGCTCCCTGTTAAGAAAAGATGCCAGTTCAAGATCCTGACAAATGAATACAAGACCTTACACAACTGCTGATCTGCCTACTTGAACCACTGCCTGAACTTCCATCAGCTCACCAGACACCTCCGCTCTTCGTCCCTTTCTCAAACGCTCACCCCTGCATCTGACATAGCAGATGCAGAGGTCCCTGAAGACCTGGCTATTAAGGTAATCAACTGGACCCTGCCCGAGCCTGGATAGCCTTACTGGTGACAAGTATCACTCTACACATCTACTGATTGATTGGTCACTTTAAGTAAATGTTGTACAATTGTAGGCCTGATACCATGTTTACACTGCCACTGTAACTAATGGCACAATAGGTGCTGCAGTCTACTTGTGGCATTTAATTACCTGGCCCTGGAAATGGACATGAAAGTTAAATATGAAAATTACGAGTATGCCAAGCCAATCATGTTTAAAAAGGGAGCACAGGCACTTTAAAGCAGGGGTAAAGTGCACAGAATTCTAAAGCCAGAAAAACAGGAGGGCAAACATCTGGGGTTACAAAACTCCAAAGACAGTAATTTCCTACTTTAGCCTTTAAAGCCTTTTCCTTTCTATAGAAGTCATACTTAGTCTTCCCTGCTCTCCCAGGCCAACAATAAATGCCAGGACTTTCCTACCTGTTTACCACCATAAAAGCAAAACTAGTGTTTCTGGCTTTCTCATTATTTTAGAGAGAAAACCTTACCTTTTAGGCCCTTTCCTTTCCACAGAAACAACACTTGATCACTTCAACTTTTTCTTTACAAAAGAAACAATAACTGCTCTCTTTGGCCAGAGACACAACACCAGCTCTCTGCCTTCCTTTCCCTTCACAAAACAAGAACTACTCTCTCCCTTCTTCACCTAACCAAACAACAATAACTGCTCTCAACTGTAATCTCCTCCACAAAGAAACTACAGCTGGATTCTCCCATCTTCTCCTCCCAAAAAAAACACAGTACTTTCTCTCCTTTCCTCTTCCTTACCAAGGTAACAGTACGTGGTCTCTTCCATCCTCTCCTTACTAAAGAAATAATACCTACCCTTGCCCATTCTCTCCTTTCTGAGAAAAATAGCTGGTCTGTAACGTGCTCAGAAAGAGAAACAGAAACACTGCAGGGAAAATTCACAAGGATATCTTACACTTGTGAGTAATTTACATATACACTTTACTCTTAAACATCTAGGTAACTTTACTACTTTTGGCTATTCTCAAAATCCGAATGTAAAGTTACTTAAAAGTGTAAACTTACACACCTCCACCTCCTGAAAAAAGGGGAGGAGACAATTTCTGGAGTGTAAGTTACTACTGCCAAAAGGAAACAGCAAGTCCAGCACCACATATGGCCAACCTCTGATACCTCAAATCCCTCTCACAGAAAATAATGGAAATAGGGACTTAAAGTAAAAGTCTGTAGAAAATAATGTTAAGTTACATTATTTTTTGTTAAATAGTTAAACATATATAAATGTTGTTTAGTGTTAAAACAATCTAAAAATAATTCATATTCATTAATAAATTATAAAATATTTGAACACCCTTTTTTAATTGAAACATGAATGTAACATTACATTTTAAGAAACTTAATTAAATTACTTGTGATTAGTTCTAAACATCCATTTGAATAATTATTAATGCCTAATACAAAAACAATTTCATCTTAAATAGGAATGTATTTTTTTATTTAAATTGAAGCAAATTAGTTTCAGTTTAATATATTTAAATCAATTAGTTATTTAATTAAAAAAATAAGTTATTAATGCTGCAGCATTTTCATACATTTAATATAACTAAAATAAATTTAAAATAAAATTGAACAGTAGAATGTTTACTAACTTCTTCCAAGTTCAATAGACTTTTAACATTTTCCCTATATTTTACCATATGGAGGTCACCACCCCGATTGCAGACATCACCTTTATCATAAAGTATAGGGAGGAGTAAAAAAGTTGATTAAACTTAGAAGAAATTAGTAAAAATATTTTTAAGTTAAATATTATTCTACAATAGTTGAATACATTTTTTTAAATGTAGACCAAAACAAAAAAATGCTACATTAGTTACTATTTTGAATTAGACAACCAATTATTTTAAATATGTTAAATTACAATTATATTGCTGAAGTTCAAATTAAATAATGAAATTAATGCTTAAAGCTAAAAAATATGTTTTTATTATGCATGATTATTAAGAATGATGTATGGTATTAATTAAAAGAAATGTATGTATATTTTAGTAAAATTTTAAGTTGCACACATTTCTCAATTAGAAAAAGATTATTAAAATACTTTAAAATAAATAATATATGTACTTATGTAGATATTTTTTTATATTTTGTACTATTTAGGATAATTAAATTTTTTTAACATTATTTTCTATGGGATTTTATTTTAGGTTAGTATCTCTATTGTTTTCGATGGAAGAGTGTTGCATTACCAGTGATTTTCCATGTGTGGTGCTGAACTAGTGCATTGGTCCCTTTTTCGGCACTAGTAATTTTAGAAGTGCAGTGTGTACATAGGAATGGGCTTAGTCTTTTTTAGGTGGGTGTACGTCCCTCCGTAACACCTCTTTAAGCTTTCTTCAACCCCTCCTCTCAACTCCTTCTATTTAATTGTATGTCCCCTTTTCCAGCAAGCCCCGTCCCTCCCACATTGACTACTAAATTGGAAATTTACATGAGCGAGAATCTCCCTATAAAAAAGATGAATCTTAAGTGGAGATTTTATGTCATGCCTTTGTGAACTGCATTTTGTAGTATCCAACCTTGAGTCTTCTAATGCACACTATCTAGAGCCTGACAGTCGGTGTGTTTAGCAATACATGCTGTGTGTTTTTTGGAGTGGGGCATACAAAAACACTTCCGCTTTGTTTTCCCTCTTTTGTATGGGCTAACTAAATAGTCACTTTAGTGGCCCCTTCTATTTAAGGAATAGAAACTTAAAGGTATAAGGGCTGATTCACAAAAGCATCCACAAATACGGGAAGCAGTACTACAGAAGTACTCTTTTCTGAAGTCTTACATGCCTTTGTGAACTAGCCTGAAATGTCCAAACTCACTATTAGATACAGTGAAAGGGCACACTCCATTATATTTGTGCTAATTGTATATGATTTTTCTCCAAATATTGCCATATTTAGGGGCCTATTACGATGGTGGGCAGACAGCAATGAAGAATGGGACCGACCGCCGAAGTTGCAGCAGTCCCGCCAGGCAAATTAGGATGCGCCCGCCACACTGGCCGGGGCATCCTTGACTTTGACAATGCGGCGGGTGGTGCTGTAAGCAGCACCCGCCGCAATGTTAAAGCCCATGTTGTGCATTGCCATGCATGTGACAAGCACGGTGCGGTGCCTGCCACCTTGTGCATGGCAATGATGGGGGGTACCATGGGTACCCCCAAGGCAGCCACCCACCCCCCTGGGGGCCCGCAATGGGCCCCTACAGTGATTTCCCACATGCCTTTCAATGGCACAGCCTCCACCATGGAAAGGCTATCCTAATATGGATGGCTGTTCCTGCAAGACACCGCCTCCATTACCTGAGCCTTTTTCACCCGGCCGGCATTCCGACTGGCGGAAAAGCGTTGGACGGTCTTTCCGTCCGCCGTGGTGCTCCTTGCTAAACTAATATGGTGGGGTGAAAATGGGTCATTTGGCGGGCGGATCGCCACTGCCGGCCCAGCGGTGGCTATCCGCCTGTGATTATAATGGGCCCCTTAGCTTTTTGAGAGGTAATGAACAAAGGCATTTAAGAGTACAAGAGTATTACTTTACATACTCAAAAAAGCATTCATTAATAGGTCCCGTAGAGTTGCTTCGTGGCCTCTAGACCATCATTACCACCTAAAATGCACAAAAGGGTCCCAGGTAAATAACTCCATATAAGGCTATACACCTTGTGGTGATATACGTCCAACAAACTTGAATCCATGCTACTTGAATCCTTTTGAGTTAAGATTTTTAATTTCAGTATTCATTATGTCCTATTAGAACTTATTTTCGTGTTTGCAATTCATGTTCTTATATTAATATGGTCAAATGTCAAAATATCAAGGTAAAAAATACCGACCTGCAAATGCATCGACTTCACAATGTTGGCTACCAACAACTTCCAAGGTAATCCTTTATAGTGGGGGAATTTACTAGTCTTAACTCTACTTCTACTTACCTTGAAGAGACATCTGTAGTCAATGCTGAGAAGCTGAACTAAGGCTCAGCCTATATTTAACCTTTGATATTATGGTAAAATACCTTTACCATGTACGAGTTATATGTCTCTCAGGCACATTTTAAAATTAAGGTTAACCTTTCTCTATATGTTACACCTTTAACCTCTTTAATACATTTTATCAGCCACCTCTGCACCTTTGCAAGTTTGTCAATGTTTTCTGAACTCTGTTTTACAAGAAAGTAAGTCAGATATGTGAGATGGAGTATCACTGAGGCCTATCAGTGGATGCCATGACATCTCAGTGTATGTACTTACCTGCCAGAAAATAGCTCTGAAGATGATACCAGTTATAAAGTGTGGCATAGAGTTAGTGTCACATAAGAAATAACTCCGAGCAGAGTTTCAAATAAATGTCCATCCTTATGGGAAGTATTACATCTGCTCTCACCAGGAAAAAGAGATAGGATGCTATTGGGCTTTCAATTTAAGAACATATAGTTCCAGTAAGGAATTACCTGTGTTATCCTCGATCCTGGTATTAAGAGAAGGGGTGCTCTCTTAGCTCCACCTATAGCCACAAGCATTGGTAAAGCCAATTGGTCTAGCCCATGGAGGACCTATTGGGCTTGTGAATCTGGTTGGATTGGCTAACGGGTAGCCCCACCTAGTAGTGTCAGAGAGACACAGCTAAAGGCCTGCAGATTCACCTTTCTTCTCGGCTAGGGGAGTGCTTGTGTGGCAAACTTGCATTTGGCTTGCAGAATTCGGACACTGAAAGTTCTGGTGCGTTCCTGAGTGTAGTGTATAGGTTCATGGTGTTGTGTAAGTGAGTGGACAGATATGGCAATTTAACATCCAGGTTCCATTATATAAGGCGTCAAGCCATCCAACATGCCACCATTAGGAGCTTTTTGGTGCAAAAGAAACAAGAGCGCAATTCCTGAATTGCAAAAGCCCCCGGCAGTCGGGGATACAGTTGATGTTCACGCTATGAGGGTTAATAGGTTGGGTTGTATCAGGTTTTATTCTATAAACTGTTCCATCTACAGAAACTTACCTCTAGGTGATTCACAGATGAAAGCCTACAAAAGTTGAGCAATTAACCTCCTGCATACAGATGCTATGTCGGAATCCCTGTTACTTATAAGTTAAAGGTCCGGAAGAACAGAATTTTCCCGGTAGGTTTCTTTCATTTAGTGCATGATCATGAACTCCAAAACTTCACCCCATCCTTGTTGTGCAAACTCATGAAAGAGACACCATAGAGGCGATTCGTGTAAATGATAACATAAAAGTGTGGTGCAAGACTTGTTTTGGTTAATATTCAAGGCGAACATTTAGACGTATAAAACTAAAACATCCATACATTTTGAAAGAGTTAGCTCTTTAGTTATAAAGAGGGCTCCTGGTTTTATTGTATTTATTTTGTTGACATTTCCGTCTGTATTTATCCATATTTATTTTTGGTCAAATTTGTCTGTATTTATCCATATTTATCATGGGTTTTGTGAAAAAAATAAAGCTGAAACTTGTATATATATCTACATTTATTTAATTAATAAATATGCAGTCATGCTTGAATGCCTGCCAGGTTTCAGTGATATGAACAACAGCAGAAGATAAATTAATGCCCTTATATGAAAAGGTGTGCATTTCAGTATCAACTTTGTGCATATCTACAGCTGTTCAAGGCTCTTTAATAAAATTCCTTTCTTTTTTAACCCCCTTCCCTATTAATCCACGCAGTTATTGGCCTGGCAGTCATGGCAAAGTGTATTTAGATTCACTCAAAAAGCACCCAATTTCCGTTTTTATCCACATTTAAAAATAAATACAGACAAGAAAGTAAATGTTTTTCTGTCTGTATTTATCTGTAAAAATCAGTAAAAACGGAAAAGAGGGAGCCTTAATTATAAACAGTGCTAGAAAATGGGACTTGAAGCTATCTTTTGTTATAACGTTTTTTTAAATAATGTTGTCGTTGCCTGTGCCCACCTTTACGGATGCAGTCCGTGAAATATCACAATGGCAAGATGGCGGCAAGGTTTGGCTGATCTGTCTTATTTTGGTTCCTGTAGGAGTACGACCAGCACCAAAGCATTTCCTGTTTCAGGCTGTTTTAGCTGATGCTGTGATGTACATTTATAGTGAAACAGAGAGAAGGTGAGGGGTAGGTGGTAATTGCAGTTATTTTGAATAACTTTATTGGTAACTTTATTTTGCAGCAGATTGTCGCTACTACAGAGGAGATAAGCATTCAAGGCACATGCAGAGCAGCAGCATGATCCTATCATAGCGGTCACACTTCCTGCTGCGCGTGGCGTCATGCGTCTCTGGCAAGCATGTCCACGGCCCCCATTCTAAAAACGCAACCTCAAAAGAAAACAGTACCAATCATATTCATTCCTTTTCAACAACAAAAAATAATAGTTTGAAAAACACTTGCTATAAACGTAACTCGCAGAGTGCGACTGTACTTGGTCCCTGCTCTAATGGAGGGATAAACACTACAAGAGGTATGAAAAAAACATGCCATAAACAAATAGGAAGAAAGAATATGAGAGTGACAATTAAACTAGCAAATATCAAGTCTATGGGCAGGATGTAAGTACACAAACTGAATAGAGCATGTCTTGAAGAGACAGCGCATGCCCTGCTTAGGCTCGACCTAAGAAGTCTGAAGAATCATCTTACCCCAGTACACATAGCCTCCTTTCTGAGGCAGTCTCCTGAACTAGGGAAGCCAGTCCGCAGGTGATGCCAACTCCAGCTTCCAATGAAAAAAATCTACATTTACTTTGACTTACATCCAGAATTATTTTTAAATCATTAAAAAGTTCCAGGAATACCTCTAGTTAACTGCACCAGTCACAGCTTTCCAGGAGTTATCACAACTTCCACTCCATCTCTCTGCTCCCCTTCCCTGCCAAAGTCCTCGAGCAGGCCATCAACCACCAACTCACGACCACCTGGAAAGCAGCAATCTGCTGGACACCTCCCAACCCAGCTTCCATGCAAATCACAGAACAGAGACGGCCCTGATCGCTGAGTGCCTCCTCAGCCATGGAGAGACAGCTGCCCTGATCGTCCTCGACCTCTCAGCAGCGTTCAACACCATTTCCCACCACACCCTTATCAACAGATTCAGCCACATCAGAGTCCAGGGAGATGTCCTCAAATGGATTGCATCCTTCCTCACGGGGTAAACCCAACAGATCCGCCGACCACCCTTCACTTCAGAACCCAAGAGGATCATCTGACGTATCCCTTAAGGCTCATCTCTCAGCCCCATCCTATTCAACGCGCACGTGACACCCCTGACTGACATTGTCAGAACTCACGGCCCCAACATCATATCATATGCAGACAATACCCAGCTCATCCTCTTGCTCTCAGAAGACCTCTCCACCACCAGGACCAACTTTCAAAACTGCATGAAGAGCGTCGCCAACTGGATGAAGACCAACTGCCTGAAGTTCAACACGGACAAGAGGGAAGTGCTGATTTTCGGGAACAAAACCTCCCTGTTGAACGACACCTTGTGGCCCTCCGAGCTCGGACCCACACCGGCAGACCACACCCGCAAACTTGGCATTATCCTGGACACTAACTCACCATGAAACGTCAGGTCAATGCAGTCTCCTCCACCTGCTTCCACACTCTCTGCATACTCAGAAAGATATCCCCATCAACACCAGGAAAGCCATCACTCAAGCCTTAGTTACCAGCTGGCAGGACTGCAGCAACGAACTCTAGGCAGGACTCACTACCCAACTCCTGAAGAGACTCAAGATGATACAGAATTCAGCCGCCAGACTCATCCTCGACCTTCCCAGATGGACCCGAATCACCTCCCACCTCAGGAACATCCACTGGCTCCCCATCCAGAAAATATGCAAATTCAAGACGTGGACACACGCCTACAAGGCCTTCCATTTTAAGGACCAGCATATCTCAAACACCAAATGAACTTCCACCAACCTTCCTCGCCTCCCTCACCTACACTCCCCGAATCGGCCCGAAGCAACAGGAGGACGTACCTTCCCCTACCTCGCTGCCAAGACCTGAACAGACGTCCCCCTGCACCTTTGAACAGCATATTCTCTCCCTAAGTCAGGACAGTACTCAAGACCTTGCTCTTCGATGGATTCCAGCAAGAACCCAGTGCCTGGATACCCTCACAGGAGATTAACCGTGCTCTACAAAGCTGAGTTGATGGATTCATTGACTATCGTACGCATTTACATGTGTCAATGGATGCATTATTATTTCCTAACTTTATTTTCTATTTCTCCACTAATTTGAGTACTGCTCTCATCCATGCCCATCATAGAAATGGGTTTACTCCTGCCCTCTGCCAAGCATGCAGGTGTTGTCTATGTCATGTTTTGTCTTCTTCTTTTAGAGCCTGAATTCTTCCCCTTTTGAGAATGACATGCTCTGAAAATTAATTAAACAAAAGTGAATATGTATGATGCAATCAAATGCACCTTCTTTTTCATGATTTTCTGTCCCTGCTCACCTGATAATCAAGATTATTATGAATATATTTGTAGTATTGACTCACTGCTTTTTATCATATATGTTTCATAACTATTGTGAAATGAGATAATAGAGGTTTCTATATTCTTGTAAACCTTGATTGTGTTGTTCATTTATGAAAGAGGATTTAGTGTTCCGTTAATTGTCCCTGTCTCATGGAGGCACATGTTGCCTGAAATACATCTTAAGTAAATATTGCTCAGTGTGTATAAGTTGCAATTCAAGTGGTTTTCTGATTTGGGTTGGTTCACTGACCTTAGTGTCAAGGGGTCAGAAATCCAAACCTGTGGCTCAGGAAAGCTCAAGAGGGTGGCAATGGCTGATGAAAAGGTTTGTACTTTACTGCAAACGTATACATTTATGGGTGTTCCTCAACTTTCCAGTGCATGCCCACCTTGGCATGCCCTTGGCCAACTCATGGGAACATATGTTTAGTCACTTATCACCTGGAAGATTTTATTTGTCGCTTGCTGTTACAGTTTCTATCACCAAGTCCACATGTCCTTTTGAGCCATGTGCTAGTTTCGACGACCTTCACATGCGTGCTCAAGGTACACTTCTTCTAATCCAGTGAGGTCACTAGTGCTTAGAGATCCCAAATATCATGTGAACTGCAAACAAGAATTTACAGTCGTATTGACATTTGCACAGCTAAGCTGAACTTAGATGAGCTAATGTCATTCGGCAACTTGTTTTACCTAATGCAGTGTGTGAAGTGACATTTACTTTGACTCCTGCATTATGGGGGAGAGGCATGAGAAGTCACTTCTATCTTCTGAACCCCTGTGGACACCATACCTTCAAAGCTGAAGCTTAAAGCAAGAGGAAGAAAAATAATGGAGCACCGTCACAAAGTTTGTATGGGGTAATTTTACCACTGATTCAGGTAATTATTGTGATACGATTAAGTGAGGGTACATTGTTGGTTATTTTAGGTGACATTTTGAGCTTACGGGAAACAAATGTAAAGTTTTAAATAGGGTGGAAAATGAATTGTCTTTGTGGGTGCAATGTAGAGGGATGGTTTGGAGATACTTTCATGATTCAGGGAGTTTAGGATTCGAATGGGACCATATTCATTTAGTTCAAATCATGCTATTGTTGGTTGTTCTCTGAGCTTATAACAGCACTAAATGATGTTGTTCAGAAACTAATAATTTGGCAAATGCTGGTGTGAGGACACTATGTAAACTTTCAAAAGAGTATCATTCGCTTGCAAAGTATACAAGCTAATGCTAGCTACAACAGCTACCCACATACCCTACTTCTACTACTCGCCGATTGCCAAACTGTTGGACTGCAAATGCGTCTAGCCAACTCCTTTTAGCATTGAGCGATTTGTTAGCATTTGTGACGCCATTTTGTCTTTAGCCGCCATATTGTACTATGATCATATATAAACCTCTGTCTTATGAACTGTCTGCCTCAGCAAAAAGCTGCTGTCCAGTTACTACTTTTTATCGTATTCAAGGTTGAATCCTAATGCACTAATGAATAGATCATTCTGCCTTCGCATGCCTTTCCTCTCTCGTAACCCTGATCCCAAACTAGAGAGCATTGAGCTTGAACAAGAAAACCTTGCAAATATGATAACGTGTACCCGTTCTGCAGGTCTTAGCTCATCCTTCTGTATCTCCTTTGTTCATCAGTGCCTGAGCTGGAAAATTCCAGTCTGGGCGGGTCTTTAGGGGTGTTGGAAATGCATATTATGTTTTACCAAGTGTTCTGAAGTCAGTCCCTCGGAAGCTATCTTGTGAGGCTGGTCAGACTGGGCTCCGCTGCAGCGCAATACTAATAAATATACTTGGTTTGTATTCTCTACTGTCTCACTGACTCTTCATTTCTATGAAGGCAGAGAGGTGGTGGCAAGTGACCAGGGTGACCCAACTCGGGTCACTTCCTTCAGTTGGTGCCCGAACAGAGACCCACCGGGTGATCCAACTTCGCCCGCAGCTGGGTGTGGAGGAAGGGGCTGCGTGAGGTCGGATGGACGGATCGGGGATCCCCACACGATAGAGCTTAGTTCTTGCAGCTGCTCTGCCTGTCTGATGGGCGGTGCCTCGCTCAGTGGTCAACCCGGATGGGTCCTGAAAAGGCGAAACCCTTAAATCTCGTCAGAAGAGTCAGCAGTGGAGAATAGCTTTGTTCGACCTGTGTGCACCAGGTGAGTTTGTCTTCATTCTTGGTGGGTATGGCACCATTTTGTAATAATCTTGAGTATGCTCTGAAGACCATTTCTTGGCTTGCTTGAACTTGGTAGGTCTGTTGACTGTTTAGACATAGAGTGTCTGTGGACACCCTGCCAGGCAACATAATGAATTTGGCTTACTCTTGAAAATGCCTGGGGCTTGAGCCTGTCTCTTGGTGCAGTCTGAGGACTGGCTCTTGGTTTTGGTGCAGTCTGAGGACTACCTCTTGGTTTCCTTTGTTTGATGTGGTCTGATGACCAACTCTATTGATAAGTTAAAAAGCAAGCATTGGCATAGACAATAGGTCTCGCTTTTGGGACCTTATAAGTATTTACATCAACTGTTGCATGGCTTAACACTTACAAGGTCCGAAAAGCGAGACCTATTGGATATGCCAATGCTTGTTCAGGGCTTGCCACTGCATACATCTCACTCAAGATCTCTGTAAATGTTTGTTTTGCTGGCCAATGTATGTCTGTGCTTGTCAGTAGGGTAGCAGGTTTGTGCAGTAAAGAAAATAAGTCTTAGGAATTGCAGAAAGTTTTTGTTGATATCTGTTTTTGCCTATTATTTACAATGCTGTTTCTCCCTCAGGTTTTTGGAAAATGAGAATAAAATGTCTTACCCCATGACTATGCCAAACCACTACTGATGACCTCAACGGTCATTTCGGTCCACCTTATCCAAGGCTGGATAATTAACTATGCCAGTATATTCTTTCAGTGGTTTGCATTGGCCATTTATTGCTTTAGCATCAACATAACTCATACTCAACATAGCTTAAACACATTACCAAAGACAATAGCTCTGGCAAAACACTTATAAGGTCACAAAGGTGATACCTATTGGCTATGCCAATTCTTGTTGTGTGTTGTTTTGAGGTTCAAATCATAAAAATTGCATTGGCTGGGCAGGGTTCCCAACTTCCAGTAGTGATTCAGTGAAAAAAATATTATTGTCTACGGGTGCTCGTGGAAGACAATTTTTATGGACTGGAATCTAGAGAATGCTAAAGTGATTCTGGTATTTTACTCAGCTCTGCTGGTTGTTTTCTATCAAGAAAGTTAAATAGAGGCCGTTGCCAGAAAAATTTAAAAGTCTCTCAGCATAAAGCAATTCTGGTATTTTACTGACCTCGACTGATCATTTTCAAACAAGACAGTTAAATAGAGGCAGTTGAGCAAGCAGAAAGCAATTCTGTCATTTTACTGACCTCTACTGGTCGTTTTCTATCAGACAGTTAAATAAAGGCAGTTGAACAGAAAAAAAGCCCCTAAGCGGAAGTACACATGTCCTAGGACTAATCTCCAGAGCCCACAAAGTACATACACATATAAGTATATACAAGAGGTCTAGAATGCTCGACCTAAAAAGGATAGTTATGAATGGGTGTTTTCTTAGGCCTATCCTTCCCATTTCATGGTCAGATAGGGCTCTTAAGTACTTCCTTGGCCGATGTGAGTAGGTTTTTTCAGACCTTATTTTAGTCCTGTCATTCTGGTTCATGTAGTTTGGATTTTACCATTATAATGCAAAACCACATGTTCCACAAAAACTTTAAAAAATCGAGGACAGAGTGAACTACTAATTCATGGCTTGGGACACCTTGAGATTTCTACTGACTGCTGGTCTGGTGTTTTGAAGGTCAAATGTTTCGTCACCTAAGCATTTGCAGAGTTAGGAGCATGTTTAATGCTGTTGACTGGAAAAAGAGGTGAGACGAAAGTCACTCTCATTTCATTTGGGGATATCAGACAATTTCAAACGCAATAGTGAGGACAGATTGAACAATCACACCTTCACCTTTATGGACTTCTCAATGAACATTCAGGGAGGTATTTTTCGCGCACCCAAAACTGCTCCGGAACTGGTCTTCCAAACAGTTCCACAAAACATTGTTGGCAGCTGCAAGATATTTATTACTCGAACGGGATGACACCTGAACTGCTGTACATTAGTGCGAGCTGCGCACAAACAAGTTCTGTCTTTTCCTTAGCTGGGCACGAGACTCGGGTGAGAGCAAAGGCCTACAAGGGCGACGGAAGTGGCGTGAGGGTGAGGAAGCAAACCCCTACCGAATGATAATCATAGTGCTAATTTCTCCATGTGAGGCTAATGAATTAAAATATTGCCGTTCTCAATTAATCCACCAAGGATCATAAAACGAGACTTGTAATACGTGCCACATCAATCAAAAGAATAAACTGGAGCAACATTACTTTTTTGGATGTAAAGTAATTTTAACTCTAACAGTATTTGACCAAAAGTACTCAGGTAAGATAAAAGAATACATGTAGCAATTGGTTGTTTTCCCTCAGTGGAATGAGTACGGCTGAGGCAGGCCTGTGTCAAAGGCACCATCTTTGGGTGACACTGTTGAAGACCATGAAACCCTGGTTTGGTGGGACCAGAGAGTCCCACAAGGGCATTTACTCATCCACAAAAAAAATACTACCCACAGGCCATCGCACGTCCCTGCTTTGTTTGGGATGCAAAACGTGAACAGCTTGCCCGCACCTCTCCGCTCGGACATTAAATCAACATGGCTCTATTAGTGGCCCTGTGATGCCAGCTGAGCCAGCTCTGAGCCTGTCACTGTGATGTCTTCATCTGTAACCAGAGCAGACGGGTGCTCCTGGCAGCCTCGAGAGGTGACAACAAATCCAATTAGCTCTTCTCCATGGCGCAATGATACTACTGTGAAATGGCCTGACAGGGAGGGTGGCTGGAATACCCAGCACAGTGGGGTACATCCTTAAAAAAACATAATACTACCAACTCTTAATTGCAGGAGTGACTTTGCAGAAAATGTTTAAGGTTTTATGCCATCTGGCCACAAATGTAAAACATGTCAGCTGGTGGGTTTTTTGGGAGGAGGGGAGGGGCGCCAAAGAAAGGAGGACAGGGAAAGAAAAGTGAGAAATGAAAAAAAAAAGAAAAGCTGAAATATCCAAAAAGCTAACAGCTTGAGGCTTCAACTATTCGAACATTCGCTACTGAGCAGAAGAGAACTGGTGTACCTGTTGGGGGTAAATGCTCCATATTCCCCTTGGCAGCAGAGCAAGCCAAGAAAAACACACCGCTGCAGCTGACTTGTTTTGGATGGCGGAAATACACTACTCAGCAAGAGAAGGTACTACATGTAAAGAGTTCAGCAAAGTGTTGCGTCATGTGTTAACTAATGCCTTTGCATAGAAGTTTGGAGGTGCTTGTGTTTTCTTGCAATCGCTCCTGTAATACCTTCTTTCTACGCTTCTTGTGATATTTCGCAAGTAGTGTGAGATAAAACTATGTAAAAAATAAATAAATATCATATTACAACTGGCCACATTTATTTCATTGTCTTTATGTTGTCAACCCACGACGTGGAAGATGAGATCAGGAACAAGACAAAAGACAAACAAAACAAGACTCCAAACAAAAGAAAGAAGTTCACTGCCTGCATGCACATAGTTGCCAACTGGTTGAAAACCAATCTCCTTCAGGAAAACCTCACAATGCTTGCAGTCAGGCGTGATAAAAGTTTTTTTTTAAAAAGCATTGGCCGCACGGCAAAAGCGTGTGGTAGCATTTTCTGTAGCCCACTTACTAAAAGTCTCACCAGAGCAGAGCATGCGCTGGCTCAGGCGAGACCTAAAAAGGGGGATAGTATATTTTTGCAAGTTATTCGTCTGGTACGAGTAGTGAACATCTCTTATATTAAGATGCCTTGTTTGAGCAAATTGCGTTGTTTGGCATGCAGTTGCTGGTCTGCTGAAGCTCAACTCGAGTAAAGACAGCCTGCACCTCCAGAAGGCACTCAGAATTTTGATATGTATACGAAGCATGGCATTGTCCCTATTATGTTTAGTACATTGTGGCACAAATATACGAGGGACAATGCCAGGCTGCAGTGGCCACTGACAGGTACATTTCATGAACAGAAACTGAATTTCCTGCAGGATAAATTGTTTGCAAAACGGAGTAGGCAGTTGATGTTTGATTCTCTTCAGGTATGGCAAAAGGAAGCTAAGCAAAGGTGCATGAAAGCAGAAAAAGAGGCCCGGAGAGTGAAGATGCAGACAGTGATTCAGAAAGTAGAAGCGTATGATAGAGAAAAAATAGAAAAAAGATATAGAGTGTGCTGATAGAAAGTTTTGATTGCAATGTCATAAATCTTATGTCGCCCGAGAGGAAGGGGATACAATCGTGGAGGAGCTGTTAGACGATCAACCTCCACCTCCCTATGCCCCGCTGAGAATACATCCTATTGTCTCTATGTCTCAGTCTTCTGCCCCTCCTGCTTCCACCTCTCTGGTTCTTCTGCTCTTGACCTGCCTGCTTCGGCTACGGCACCTTTTGCCTCTTCTCTAGCTTTACATGCTGCAGATACACTGGTTGCGAGTCTACCTGCTACACCTATTGTTTCCGCTCCATCCCTCACACCCTCAACGCAGCCATTAATAACGTTAGTGCCTGCCCCTTCATCTATTGTGTCTTCCTCAAATGTCTCTTCCCCGACATTGCTGAGTATGGGGATGCTGGTGCGTGGAACGGACGAAGGGAATTGGGCAGCAGCTCGAGAAAGAATGGGGCTGGTGCTGGTTCGATCTGATGTGGGGAATGAGGAGAAAAAGAGGGTGGCTGATCAAGCCGCACAGTGGGCCAGGAATCAGATTTACAGCGTGGAGGATATGTGGAGTGTGATGAAAGATTATGAGCCGTTTGTGCCGTTTGTGCAACAGCATGCCCTCAAGCATATGTTGGCCACAATAATAGGGTTGTGGGAACAGTGTTTCAATGGTGTCGCACCTCAGATTATTTATGACATCCGGGATCGTGTGTATGTTTCGACATGGCTCCTAATGACGTTTTTAGTAATGTAGCAACACTGATTATCGAGCTAGGATTGCGACTCAGTAACAGGCTACGGAGAGCACTTGGACTTCATCCTCCCCTTGAGTAATATTAAGTATGGCACAGTATTATAAGCATAGAGAAAATGAAGAGAAGGATAAGGTGGAGAAGAAGAATAAAGAGTTGAAGACAAAGATGTTGATGCAGCAGGCAGCTAGGGGGAATGGCAGGGGACATGGCACCAGTCCAGCCCAACAATTACCCGCCCCAGCAGGAATAGTGCACCTGTGGGGCCGAATCAATGTGCTTATTGTAAAAAGGAGGGACACTGGTGAAGTGAATGCGTGGAGCGGTTGCAGAAAGTTGCGGCCCCCAGAAGACGGGGTCCTCGCGGACGGAGTTGTGGTTGAGGTGGTCTTAATGAGGTTCAGGCAGAAGAGTTGTCACAGGGTCACTCTAGTTAGAACTATTTTGATGACCCTCAAGGGGGACAGTACTTTCACGATGATTATGATATGGATTAGGTGACAGGGATGTCTTACAGCTAGGATAGTGAGGGATAGGGTGAGGGACCAGTTCAGATACCTGTAGGTCAGCGTGGTCCTTATTTCACAACGGATTTGCATAGGTCGGTTAAAAGATTGTTAGTAGATACAGGTGCAATGAATAGCTCTGTTTCTCATTTGCTGGTCCCTGGGGCAGCTCTGTCTGGCCAAAATAATATTTCGGTAGGTTTTTCAGGTGTACCGGTCGTGAGTCCCATTTCCAAACCCCTTGCTTTGACTATTTGTACTTTTACTGTGGATTCACCATTTTTATTGACAACAAATTGCGAAGAGAACTTAATGGGACTAGATTTGTTGAAGAAGTTCATGCAACAATTTCGTGTACTCCAGATATTCTCAGAAATAAAGCAGAGGCACATTCAAATATAAGTTGGCCAAAGTGTCTTGGTCCCCCTCCTATGCCCAAAGATAGGATCAAAAGCCTAGGAATCTGGCTCGACAGGACTCTCAAACTTGACCACCAAGTGGTACAAGTTGCAGCCACCTGCTTCGGCATACTAAGGCAACTAAGAAAGATACCGCCATTACTCCCTGATACTGCGCACAGAACCATGGTTCAATCACTGGTCCTGCCCCGGCTGGGTTATTGCAATTCGCTATACTTAGGAACTCCCAATATCACGATTAGAAAGCTCCAAGTAGTGCAGAACTCTACGGCCAGACTACAAGTTCCGGGAAAACAATCAGCGAAACCAGCTATAAAAGCACTTCACTAGCTGCCCATTGCAGAACGCATAACATTTAAATCCCTCTGCATTGCACACAAGTTGCTATGGGGCACAGGCCCAAAAATAAATCATGCCCTCGTAACTTTCCATTGACCTGTGCGTAACCTAAGATCTGCCAACCTCTTCCAATCCAGTGTACCTAAAACAAAGAGAGTACAATCAGGTGGACGCATGTTTTCCTACAATGCCTCCACCCTATGGAACTCCCTCCCGCCCAAGCTCAGATCCACAACAGATCACCTTATATTCAGGAAACAGCTAAAAACATGGTTATTCCAGAACCTGCAGTAAGACTCTAGGTTGCTGTCCGTTGCTGCGTAAGCGCTGGGATGCCTAAGGGTAGCCATGCGCTCAATAAGAATTAATTAATAATAATAATAATAATTGTGTCTACATGATGGAATGACCAAATGTGGCCAGTACGAAACAGTGTTTTTCCAAGGATGCACCACTCCCTGCAGAATTCAAAGATGTGCCGCCCATGTTGTGGGCTGCAGGTGATACGGACGTAGGGTTGTTGCAGATACCTTCAGTCTCTATTAAGGTCAAAGATAATGCTGTATTGCGTCGTATTCCTCAGTACAAAATATCGCAGGCAGGAGAGTGAGCCCTATTGAAGATTATAAAGGATTTGATTAAGTCAGGCGTTATTGAGGAGACAGAAGCGAATGTGTGTAACAGTCCTATTCTTCCCATTCTTAAGAAGGTACCCTTGGATTCCTCTGATGCTCATCCTGATGTCTAGCATTTTCTGATTGATTTGTGTGAGGTTAATAAAATAGTAGTCCCTCCTTTCCCAGTGGTCCCCGACATCACTGCCCTTCTGACTATGATCCCTTTCACTGCCAAATTCTTCTCAGTGATTGATTTGAAAAATGCTTTCTTTAGCATTCCCATTCATCCAGATAGCAGGCACCTTTTTGGCCGGCAGAAGTTTTCGATTCTGTCGTACTCCACAGAGCTATACTGAAAGTCCTAGAATATATAGTCAAGCTTTTAAAGGTCAATTGGATTCTCTCACACTTTCCCCTGGTAATGTATTATTGCAGTATGTCAACGATATCTTGATCGCTTCTGACACTGAAGAACGTTGCAAAGCTGCAACAGTCAAATTATTAGTACATTTGGCACAGCAGGGACATAAAGTGTCCCTTTCAAAGTTTCAATATTGCCGACAGGAGGTCACCTATTTAGGTCACCTACTGTCGAAGGAGGGAAGGAGACTAACACTGAACGCTATAGTTAAAATGCCCATCACTAAGACTCAAAGAGATGTGTGAGCTTTTATTGGAATTACTTCACACTGTCAACATTAGATTGCTAATTATTCTTCACTAACAAAGCCGCTGTTGCAGATAACCACTAAAGATGTGCATGAACACTTGCCCTGGACGCCAGAATGTCAACAAGCATTTGAGCAATTAAAAGTTGCGCTTTGTTCTGCGCCTGTGCTAGGCAGGCCTGACTATCAGAAGCTGTTCGTGTTATATGTACACGAGACGGACGGCTGCACGCTGTCTGTCTTAACACAGGCCTTTGGAGGGAAGCAGAGGCTGTGTGCTTATTTTTCTGTGCTTCTTGATAACGTTGCGAGAGCATGCCCGAGCTGTCTAAGAATGGTTGCGCCATCTCTATTCGATAATCGGTAGGCTCGTCCTGATACCGACCTCATAGTCATGGTACCGCATGCTGTGGATACACAAATGAAGAAAACAAGGACACAGCACCTTACCAGTGCACATCTGATCGGCTATGAATTGATCCTCTTTGCACCACACGTCACAATCAAACGATGTGCCACCCCAAACCCAGCCATGTTACTACCCCCCCCTTCTGAAAGTGAGGATAAAGATGTGCATGATTGTATTTTAAGGACCGAGGAGGAGACGAAGGGACGGGTAGATCTGACGGATGTGCCCCTATCTGAACCCCAAGGTGAGCTATATGTTGATGGCTCTTGTTTCAAATTACCGGATGGTACAATTACTAAGCCATAACTACTATGCGCATAGTGGTTGAGACATCACGTGTTCCTTATCAATCGGCTCAAGTCACAGAGCTAGCTGCTCTCCTTCGAGCCTGTGAGTTAAGCTAGGGACTGACTGTCAATATTTATACTGATAGCCAGTGCGCCTTTGGGGTCGCCCATAATTTTGGGCGGCTCTGGGAGAAGAGGGGATTCTTGACTTCACATGGGCTAAAGATCCAGAATGGCCCACTGATACACAGGCTTTTGTCAGCTCTGACACTTCCCAAAAAGTTAGCAATAGTGAAGTGCAGTGCCTACAAGGCAATTACTGATGATGTGGGGAGGGGAAATGTGTTTGCAGATCAGACAGCTAAGGAGACAGACAGATCTAAGATGAAAAGAATGTTTGTGGCAGGTCCTACTAGATGGGAAGCCGACAATGCAATGTTTGAGGATACATTAAAGAATGTTAAAGAGATTCAAAGCGAGGCAACAATTGAGGAGTTAGCAATATGGCAGGAGAGAATGGGGTGTTTAGACAATGAAGGGTGTTGGACCGATAAGTCAGAAAAACACAGATGCATGTTACCAGATGCATATGTACTCCCTGTAGTCACCATGGCGCACAGGCCAGCCCACATTATTATGAAGGGGATATGTAAATTGTTAGATCCTGTATGGCAGAACGATAACGTCCCTAAGGTAGCTGCTCACCTGGTGAAATACTGTATGGTCTGCATGGTACATAATCCTGGGAGAGGTACTCCTACACCTTCTGATAACTTTTCACCACCTTTCTTCCCTTTCGAGGTTCTCCAGACGGATTTCATTGAAATGGAACGTGTCAACAATTTGAAATATGTGTTAGTGGTAGTTTGTACGTTCAGTAAATGGATTGAAGCTTACCCCACTAAAGAGAACACAGCGTTGGAAACGGTGAAAGCACTCTTAAAAGAGTTATTTCCGCGCTTTGGCTTGCCCCGTTTGATTTGGAGTGACAAAGGGAGTCACTTCATCTCAAAAGTTATCCAGTTGGTGTGCGATTGTCTGCACATCAAGCAGAAATTCCACACAGCGAACCACCCCCAGTCGGCAGGTTTGGTTGAGAAGTGCAATGGTACTCTCAAATTGAAGTTGGCATAAATCAAAGAAAGCACAGGATTGCAAAGGCCAGATGGGTTACCCCTAGCCCTGTTGTCCACAAGGGCGACAGCCCACTCTAGAACAGAATTGTCACCATATGAGGTTGTTTTTGGACGCCCGGCAAATGTCTTGGGCATCCTGCAACCCTGCCATTTTTCAGTAACAGAATACCCTTTGCTTGCGGACTACTTGTGCGAATTGACAAAACAATTGCGTTCTATTCATCAACAGATTCACTAGGCTTTCGACCCGATGACTGCTTCCTGGTGAGAAACTACCAGAGGAAGGGAAGTTTGGAGCCACGCTGGAAAGGACCTCTGCAGGTCCTCCTTGCCAGCCGGACAGCAGTGAAGGTGGACGGCCGGAAGCATTGGATACATTCGTCCCACTGCTGGAGAGTCCCGCTACGCTCCCCTACAACCAGTGGGTCCTCGATGGCATAGGGGACCACGAGACAGAGAAGGTGCCACGCTTTGTCCCTTATTATGATGCTCGATTGACATGGATGCAAACGGAGGAGGAGAACGATGCTGTCCTGAATGAGGCAGTCCCCCAGAAGTAAGGGCTGCCCAGTATCCTCCTCCATCTGGCCCACAGTAGCTTGAGTCTCAGTCCCTTGGCCCCTCTGAACTTAAAATCCTTTTCTGTGAAGACACAGTGCCCGGAGTGGCTAGGTACAATTTACATCCCAGACGGAGGGACAGTGCACCAAAGGAAAAGTCATATTAGCAGGGATGGACTTTATGAATGAAGAATAGGGTGTATGTACCCTGTCTGTGGTACCAACGATAGATCAAGGAAAGGGAGACTGGTGCATTGTATGAGACACTGGACAGGATAAGTAGAGGATGTCTTCCCAGGATGGAGGGTGCCCTATCCTGAGTGAAGAGGACTTCTTCAGAAAGGGCTGCGATCGCGCAGCTCCACCGAGGAGTGCTCAGTAGCACCACCGTAGATGGACAATAGGAGTCTCCCAGCGAGGCTCTGATGGATGCTGGATTTTGAGCCTCTCTTCTTTGTTTTGTCATCGTTGGCTCCATTGTATGACCTTTCCTCTGGTATTCTGAATTTTAGAAAAAAAGAATTTACCCATTTGGCCGACTCATTATGGACGCAGAACAGCCCTTAGCAGCCCCATATTTAGAACAAAGTGGTCCCTGTTTGTCTAACTGGTGTACTAAAAGCAAGATAGTCTTTGTAGTAATTGTTCTGATATTTTCAATAACTGCATTCGGGGTTATGTGGTTCCTTGAGGAGAACTATCCTGTGCATTCTTTAATTGGTACTACTCCTATTCCCCCTGAGCATATATTTGTCACTTTGGCCCCTCATAAAGAGAGGCACAGGCAAAAGTACGTTGACAATGTTTTCCTACAGATGCTCCATCAGGCGCACCATACGTCTAACATTACTGATTGCTGGGTTTGCGCTTTGCTCCCTTCTGTGATGCATAAAAATGATTTATTGATGTCCTTACCCTTTTCTTATTTAGGCAGCTGTGAAGCCTGGTTTCAGTTGTTTACCATGGTGTATATTCATTTTCATGCTGATGCAATGAACATAACGTATGCTGATTATGAGACTGTGTTGGAATATATCAGTGTACATCAAGGTTTACCCCAGGAAAAGAAGGAGCCCCCATACGTGGTATACAGATGCCTGCATGAATGTTTATGAAGTAAAAAAGAATGTAACGTGGCTCCAAAATGAAATGATGGAGTTTCAAGATTTTAATGTCACTGAATACTTCAGGTCTTTTCAAATGTGTAATATCACTCAGGACGAGGCAATGCTGGTGCCAATAGTTAACAAAACAGCTAGTTTCTGTGTCCAAGGTTTTGTGAATGTTAAAGTGGGAAAGAGTATTTGCAAGTAAACTTAAGACTTGAGCACGACCAATGGTCTTGTAGATGTTATGTCTCTTTCCTCCTACCCCCAGTATATATAGCATTGCCCAGTTATCACATAGACCATCGATTGCAGCATAGGAGAGTGTACTTGTCCTGAGTTAGGAGGGTTATCAACAAAGAAGATATAGAACAGACAGACACTACTCTGCAGCAGTTTACTGATGCTATGAAGGGTATTCTGCCCTTCTGGGGTCCTATGTCCAATAGCCTTAACATTCGCCAGCTCACACGGGTAGTGGAGGGAGGTATTAATACTACAGCAGGAATATTGACCAATATTATAGCTGAGCTTCTGGCTACGAGACTTGTTGCTCTTCATAACCGGATAGTGATAGACATCATCCTTTCTGATCGGGATGGGGCCTGTCGTGTCATCGGTAGTAGTTGCTGTGTGTACATATCAGACTATGCTCCGAATGTCTATGCAGCAATACAAAAGTTGCACCTACTTGCACCCGATATTCACCAGGAGAATGGCACCTGGTCCCTTTCTGGATGGTTCTGGGGTTTGATAGCATCCTGGGGTTGGAAAATACTCCTTTTTAGGTCGAGGCTACCGTCGCACTGCGTAAGCAGTGGGCGGAGCCGAAAATTTTATGTTGTGTAGTATGGGGGCTTGAACCCACCCCTCTTCTCCATGGCTGGCCTCGTAAATGCTGGCCAGCCATTGGAGGAGGGGGCGTCACTCGGTTCTAGCCCGATGGTCGGCGATGTAACAGTTTTGGCTCATGGTTCCAGGTGACATTCTGACTCCTCCGAGCACAAAGCTTTTTCAATATTATATACAAGCCATAGTTGCTGTTTATTTATCTTGTGCAACTAAGAACCACTGACAAAGCCAATAGTCCTGACTTGTACTTATGATGTGACTTGTATCACATATTTGGATGCAATGACGGAAACAGCAAAATACAAGTCGGGCACCACACTTTGTACTTATGATGTGACTTGTATCACATATTTGGATGCAATGACGGAAACAGCAAAATACAAGTCGGGCGGCACACTTTGTATTTATGATGTGTATCACATATTTGGATGCAATGACGGAAACAGCAAAATACAAGTCGGGCGCCACACTTTGTACTTAAGATGTGACTTGTATCACATATTTGGATGTAATGACGGAAACAGCAAAATACAAGTCGGGCGGCACACTTTGTATTTATGATGTGTATCACATATTTGGATGCAATGACGGAAACAGCAAAATACAAGTCGGGCGCCACACACAGTGTGGCTCTGTGTGGGTGTAAATGCAATAGGTCCTGCATTTGCGAGCGATTACGCTATTGGCATTGTAAATGACAATGCCATTTATTTAACGATTAAGCTATTGGCAATGTAAATGACAATGCCATTTATTTATGATTTAAAAAATAAAAAAAAGTCATGAGCAATGCCAATAGCTCTACCTTTAATAATGCCGAGACCATTGCATTGTAAATGCTTGTTCTAGTGGCCATTGCGGGTGTCATTTTCACTTGTTGTCTGTGTATTGTCTCCCTGCCTGCTGTACATATTGTGTTACCAAGTTAACACCTGCACTTAGGGTCTCAGGACATGATACTAATCCCTCAGCTATGATGATGCAGGCTGTCCATGATTTGATGAATATTGATGAAGGTATTTTTAAGTATTAGCAGAATGCGTATTGCTCTGCATTAATGGTCTTCTTATTATGTTAATAGCTATAAGTACCTTAGAGTATAGACAAAATTGTTAGCAAATGCTAAAGGGAGAGTCTGTTGGACTGCAACTACGTCTAGCCAACTCCTTCTAGCATTGTGCGAGTTAAGTTAGCTTTTGCGGCGCCATTTTGTCTTTAGCCGCCATATTTTACTATGATCGAATATAAGGCTCTGTCTTATTAACTGTCTGCCTCAGCGAAAATCTGCTGTCCAGTTTCTTCTTATCGTACTCATGGTTGAATCCTAATGCACTAATGAATAGCTCATTCTGCCTTTGCGTGCCTTTCCTCTCTCGTAGCCCTGCTCCCGCACTAGAGAGCGTTGATCTTGAACATGACAGCCTTGAGAATGTGATAACATGTATCCCGTTCTGCAGGTGGTAGCTCATCCTTCTGTGCCTCCTTTGTTCATCAGTGCCCCAGCTGGAAAAATCCAGTCTGGGCAGGTCTTTAGAGGTTTTGGAAATGCATATTATGTTTTACCAAATGTTCTGAAGTCAGTCCCTCGGTAGCTATCTTGTGAGGCTGGTCAGACTCCGTTGCAGCGCAATACTTATAAATATACTTGGAAGGCAGAGAGGTGGTTGTGAGTGACCCGGATTACCCAATTCAGGTCTCTTCCTTTAGTACAAATGACCTGCTGAAGGCATTGATGTTGCAGTACTAGTGCTGAAATCCATCTCTGTGTTGCAGGCTGCTGGACGCCTCCTGTTTCCCAGCAAATTTGATTTCCTATTTGCTAAATTGTCTGTTGGTCTCTGCTTTTGTTATTGCTATGCATGCCATGTAATGTGGAGGTAACATTTGTTTTTGCTATGCTCCTGTCCCATTGCCTCTCCTCATGTGACCCTTCCAATAAGTGTTCTCTGCATAGGCTGCCCTGTGCCTGATTAATAGTCCATCATTAATGGAGAAATGGTGAAATAAATACGGAGGTAATACAGATCTGAGAGATTAGATTGCCTGGAGTATCAAGAAGGCTGGTTCGAACTAGGTGATCAGATTGAGACCCAGCATAACAGAGCAACTGTCTGTAGTTACTAGTTTTTGTTTACGTGTAGGCAGGTACTAGAACATTATCTGTACTTTCTGCAAGGCTCTGGAACCTGCTCCAGCTCTAAAAAGTAAATGAAAGATTTACAAATGTGTTTTTTCTTACAGTAAGTTGGACATCTGTAGCATCCTCCATAGCCTGGTAGCTTGTAAATGAATTACGCCACATGGAATGCTTGCTTTGTGGCGACAATTCCACAATGTCCCTCATGTGCCACTTCAATGACTTGCTGTTTTAGACTTTCAGGAATTACAAATTCTCGACCCTTGCAAGATAATACCATCTTGTGTAACTCACAGTTCATCTTGCACAGTCTTGAATTTCTGATATTCACTGTTGTTATCAAGAGGTCGAGCATGTGCTCTCCAGGATTGATGCATAATAATTTCTTTGAGGAAGAGCATATTCCTATCTGCATTGGTAGCAGCACTTATCTGCTCCATGGATACAGCTGCAGGAGTGATGGATCTCACAATGAAGTTAAAGTAGGCCTCGACCCCTTGAAAAAAAGGTACCCTGCCTCTGTTTGGGCACGCGAGAAAAATAGACTGCAGGGTTTTGATCTTTTCCAACTGGTGCACAACAGTGTAGTCATACAATCCACTCCTGGGCATCTTGGCCTTTGGATTGCCAAAAATAGTGAGAAGTGCTTGGTGATCAGTAACCAGCATAAAACATTTCCCATACAGAAACACATGAAATAAGCTCATTCAGACTGTAATAAATTTCAGCTAGCATAATCTACAATACACCTTAGTACATTTGCGACAAATGACATCCTGGAAAAGTTCAGCAGCTGCAGACACTCAGAAACACACGTTTTTGTATCTGAACATCACAACATGAGTTGAAAAGGTAGTAATGTACCTGCAATTATCTTCCAATTCAAGCTTATGATATCCTTTGTTTAGTTCACGGCATGAAAAGACATTGGCACCATTCAACTGGCTAAGCATACTGGAAATGTGTGTACCTGGATGTTGTGCTCTTTTGATTGTCTTGTTTGCAAGACACATGTCAACACAAATTCACACAGACACTCCACTGTCCTTTTTAGGTACCACAACTACCGGCAACACCCATGGTGTTGGACAAGTAGAGCGTTCAATGATATCATGTTTTAGCAAAGTCTCAATTTCTTTTTCAACAGCCTCTTGTAGATTTGATTTGAGTTTTGTAAAGTGCGAACGAATACCCTGAGGCATCTTGGTGCCAAGGAATAAGGAAACATGAAGATCACACTTAAGATTTAGTAAAATGCCAGATTTTTGAGAGCTTGTGAAAACTCAAAAGGGAGGGGCCAGATTTTATTTCCAGGGGAAGCAGATTCCAGTTCTGAGCAGTGCAAATTGTAGATGAAGTGTAATTCTACAATAAAATTGAGCACCAGGACAAATGTCGTCATTAATGTGGCGCTGTACTTTCTTTGGCTTAAGTTTTCGTAATCCATGAAACAAGAGCATAAACTGATTCATTATGTTGTGATGAGCATTGATATTGTAATTCACAGAAATTAGCTCCATACCAGCAGCAGTGCTGAAGTTGAGTGGACAGGCACTTGACAAAGTGCCCTGAAGGACATTAATTACATCTTGTACCTTTGTTTTTTTATGTTTCATAGTCACCATAAATGAACCTTGACTTTCCAAGGCTGGCAAGGCTGCCCACGTATATATTTTGGTTTTCAAAGGTGTTAGATGGGGCACTGGAGATTGTTGATTGTACTTTTCAGTCTGCATGATGTTTATCAACGCATCACTGCCTATAATGAATGATATAGAGCAACCATTGACCTTCAGTTTCATTTTGGAACAGTGTTCAAAGGAATTTTGTGATTTCACTTGTCGATCTATTTTCGAGCTGGTTTCTTCCTAGCAAACGTACATGTGCACATCGTTCAAGAGTCAGCATTGACAACGCATACCCATCTTCTTCACTGTCACTCGACAGCGACGTTGAAGAACCTCTCTACAAAGAATTAGATGACAAACATCCTTTTTCAGGTTGAACTTGTCTCAACTGATGTTGCTGTTTACTTCGGTGAACCTGTCTGGAACACTGGAACTTTCTGGCAGCCATTTTATCTTCACAACGTGATATACTCACTTTTTCTCTCGCTTTGCAAACTGCTACAAAATGGATCTCTTTCCCACAGCCTTTGCATATCTGTCCAATGGCAGGACATTTATCTTCATGAGGAAAGGGAAAATCCACAACAAAAACACAGCTTCTTTATCTTTGGATACATCACTTTGCAGCCTTCTACCTTGTGTTTTTTCGTGCTTTTCATAGTCGATTCACTATGGGCTCCTCCAGCCTCCATGTCAGTGACTAGCTTTTCGGCATGTTCTTCAGCTCTGGCCACCATGAGCACATGCTCCAGACTGATTGTTTCTCTCAGAATTCGACGTCTGAAGGAATCAGACAGGCAACCATCTATGATTCTGAGATGAATGGCTTATTTGTCATTAAATGAGTTGAACCTACAGTGTTTCATGAGCATTTCAAGTCTTTCTACAAATTCATCCATCGTTTCACCATCTCTCTGTCTCTCCTGATTGAAGATGTACCTTTCATAGTCAACGTTTGGCATTGGATGAACTTGATGTTCAATGCCATCTTGACATCATGGTGAGATACAGTGTCCACCTGTGGTATCTTATTTATCGCTCCATTTACTTCTTCACCTGCTAAGTTCTTAAGATATTTGATGATCTTTTTGGCATCAATTATTTCCAGTGCATCACTAAAATCATCAAAGATTTCATTCCAAGCAGTCTATTTGGCGCCAAGACTCTGTTTTTCAGCGGTATTGAATAACTACGTTGCTTTTACGAAAATAGTAGCTTCAAACTTTGTACTGTTTCTGCAGCCGCTGCCAGGATAATATGCTGTTCATTCCGCAGTTGACTTTCAGCGTCTTCTGTCCCAGTTGCACCGCTTCGAATATCAGCCCACAGGCTAGTGCTAGGACAGTCATGCCCAACCAGCGGTGGTGAGGTGCCATTTTTTTCTTTGGTGGTGAGTAGCGGTTTTGTCTCTTGTTCTTCACCACTCTCAGCCTTCTGCATTGTACCTGGTTTTCACTGCCTTACCATTTGTTTGCGTTTATCTGCTTCCCCTCCCAGCATTCTCTTGCAGCTGGCTGTCGCCACTTGTTGCACTTTCTGAACTTGGTTGATACTGCCTTTGACATTTTTGTACTGTATGAATGGAGGCTCTGTGTTAAGTTGTGGCTTTGCACTACTTGTATCACATTAGCAATTTTCTGATCGACAATAAATGAAACTTTACCCGAGGTCTTCACTTTCTTCGAATGTCTCATTCTGGCTAAAGAGGAGCTTTAACTCCACATATGCCTACCGTAGATTCTTCACTTCAACTGAGGCGCATGTGTCACGCACCAGTATTTTGCTGGACCACAACAAACTCTATGGGAGAGCACTCTCGACTCTTCGGGTTGCAGGGTTTATGTATCCCCTATCTCATCGCCAGTTGTAGCGTCTTCCCCAGCCCGGTAGCATGTGAATGAATTACGCCACAGACGAAGCTCAGTATTACACGTCTTTATTTTTCAGAGTGTAACCGCTAACTGAAATGTACGGCGCCATGAATTTTTTTAACCACACTCAATCACTTACATCACTGGAGTACAGAGTCCGTTAGAGACCACAGGGGTTCAGTGCTCTATAATACACAAGACACTACAGCCTCATGGCAGTCCTAAGGTTTGAATTGTTACCCCACTAACAAGGCTTACCAATGATGGTCAAGTATACAATAAAAGCTCACGTATTGAATACTTCAGGGCAATACAATACAACCTTTACTTTCGCACATAATGACACTCCAGTACTTCACTAATGTTACTATGTATATTCCTAGGGTACATCACAATACCTGCATCTTCTTTGACCTGAGAAAGTCAGTTTTCATAATGTGGCTGTAAAGAGACTTTATGCACTGTGCCTCCTACTCACTCTCTCATTGCAGGGAAAGCGTCTACTTACCTCCCTTACATATCATTCATACTAAGGACAATTACTATTTGAAGACTTCGGGACACCTGCATTCTCAGAGCAACACACCCATGCAGAGAAACACAGGTCAGTGTCTTGCATGTTGTATGTCTCAGAAACAACCCAGACTGGAGCTTTGCAATATACATTATAACTGCAGACTTTAATTCAGCCAGAAGCAACAGAGGGCCATAGCTGTGAATAGGAATGGACATGCACCAAAAAGCAGCCATGCGGGGAGTATTCTATCTGTTTACTTTTTCACAAACAACAGCTATTGTTGTTATTGAATCCTGTGCCCTGATAAGCAAGCTCATATGTTGTCTGCAAACAACAGGAGCAAGACCAAAGCAGATGTATGTGGGCTCTTCGAGGGCGTAGGCAGATGCAGATCAGCGCATGCAGCGACTCCTCTTTAAGCAGGGTGAGGGAAGGGTCAGGCTTGCTGCCTGATGCTTTCATGCACTGGTGCACAGTCTCAGAAAAGCTCTGGGTGTTTTAATAGTGGAGTATCCAGGAGACCTTACCCGGCGGCACCTTGATCGGGCACTCTTAGGAAGTCCAGGCTGTGTGGTTTCTGTGCATTTTTATCTGAGCCACCTGAGACTTGCCTTGGCAGAGATGGCCGCTCCATCATGCTTGTGTACAGGTTTATAGAGCCCACGGCGTTCCCCGGTTTTGGATGATGCCCGTATGGGGAGGGTCTTATCACTCCATTCTGATGATGACCTGGGATGAGAGAAAATGTAATGAACAAAAGAGAAGAAAACAATAAAGGATATACAGGTTCTAAGAAACCTGTGAAAGCCATTGAAGAAAATATGGAGTAAAAAAAAATCTTTGAGTAATGCAAGGTGGTACCTAGTCAAAATGACACCGCATCCACAATTTAGAATGATAGACCCTGCACTCTGCAGAAATGGTAGCTAGTAGTATAATAGACAGGATTGCAAATCTCCACAACAGAAGAACGTGTGCATCATATGTATATGACACTCTCTAACACTTTAACCTTTCGAGTCAGACAATGTGTAGGTGTGGACATGGTTGGGTTCGCTCTCGTGTTCAACAGACACAATCTAGGCAGGTTTTAGACTATCCAGTGCATTATAGTTTTATTGTAGATGCATTTATCTTTAGCTTCATGCTTGCGTTGAGGCACCAAAGTGCATTAGTGAATGGGAATCTTGCTACACCATGTCACGTGGGAGGACCAGAGGCTGATTTCAGATAGCGATTCTGCCAAAGCTCTCAAGGACAAATATGAGTTTACACCCCAACTGTAACAGCATAAAATAATGTCTAAACTTTGCCGCAAACGTCTTCAATCAAATGACTGAAAACTCAAGATGATACTGTAAGGTGCGATCCACTATTATTCGTGGCTCAGAGTCGTATGAAAAAATATATTCATATTTAAAGAAAAGTCTGCCAAATGGTGTTAAAGAAAAGCGCCTTACTTTACCTGGAGGCGGTGGAGCCACTCTGCTTGGCTGTGCTCTACTGGAACTCCCTCGACTCTGTGCCATGTTCCTTCTTGTAGGGCCTAGAATAGACAAACAGAATGTGAAAAGCTGCTTGCAGGGATCATACAGTGATGCCAACCAGCGGTGCCATGTAGACATTGCAACATATCAGTTTAGAGATTATATACACTGGGCCAGACTTCTCCAATGAGCAGCTCGTGAGCTACTCGTAGCTCTGTGTGCATTCCAGCCTACTAAATTAGAACCGTTGGCTTGGTTGAAATAATGTACATACAGCTAAATTGTGTATTCAAGACAAAAATGTGTGCATTTTGGGAACTCATATCTGGTGTTTGGAGACAACATGGCTACATTTCCAAAATACATTTAAAGCACATTTGCGAGTGATAAATCATGTGGTGTGACTTACTAATAATACTAGTAGTTTTGTACTAATAGCATCATAGCTGTTTTGTCCCTTGGAGAGGCATTTCAAAATGACAAAACCTATTTACATTACTGTTGCACCCTATCTGAGGCACTGAAGTGATCACTGATAGTAATCTTGCATATGGAGGCCACTAATGTAAGCTTGTCTGGTGTGGTCACTATTACAACACTAATAATATTAGTAGCGTGCAATGATTTTCCTTGAACCTAAGCAGATTTTATCACAGATAAGGCTGAGACCCATGCACTGGTCTAATGGTTTTGAATTATTTCATAAGAAACCAAATACTCCTGAGTTATGTAAAAAGAATATAACATTAAAGGGCATCTCAACAGTTTATAATACAATTTATAATTAGATTTGTGCTCCAAATAGAAAGCTGTATTGTCAAGAGTTCATCTTAGGGCTTATTTCAGAGCTCGCACATATTGTTAAATAGTCCAAAGTAGTATTCACTGTCCACACCTGGGATTTCTCAGTTCAGTATGTTTATGAACTGTTCCTATGCTCAGGACCATACTTAGGCACATTCTATACTATATTCACAAACTCTAACAGGAGCTGATTGTTAAAATGTCAGCTCAGCCCTTTTAATAACAAACTCCTTAACTGACTCCACAAGAAATACTCACCCGCAAGGATCACCGCAAAAAGCACCTTCCCTTTCCGAGACAGACTACCCAATCACACAGCTAACACCTCACACTTAGACACCACCCCCTTATTACCCACATTTTAGTATTTTGTAGTATTCTGCCAGCAGAAGAGAATTCTTCCAGAGGTATAAGAGAATATATGATTGTTGAATATTTTGTTCATTGTGGCAGGGGGATAACACAGGCTCCCACATCCCCCGCGCTGCAGGGGGGCCCGCGCTACAGGGGCCCCCTCAACACAGTACTTTGTCCTGAGCGCTCCTTATTAAATCCGGAGCGGGGGGCCCTCTGTGTACATTGCATGGGGGGCCCTTAAACTTTTGTTACGCCACTGTATTGTGGCACCCAATATAGGGCTTGAATATAGATAATTGTGCACGACAGTTGCTTATGCACACCCATCCAAACACCAGCACAGCAATGCCCAAAAGGCAACATTAGCAGGACAGCATAACACAGTCAATGCATGTGAAAGTGTGATGCAGGCACATTGAACAATCATGGACTGGTGGCATCACCCATCTCCTAGTGCAGGTATGCTGCCAATCTCGATTAATCTTTCTTAGGGATCTTTAGGCTTACATAAGAATGGGTGAAGTGAAGCCCTAAAATCACTGTATAGAGGTCATGAAGCCTCCCTCAAAGGTTGGACGTATATGTGCAAATTAGGTCGGTGTGGTCCCCGAACCCTTGAAAGACACCTACTCTGTTAGCAGGACGGGTGGTACCCAAAGGGTTGGTAGAATCGTCCATGCCACCTCCTATAATGAGGTGCTAAATATCCACCACCTCGCTGAAAGTAGGCATTCTGCATGTCTTCGGGCCAGTTCTCTCCTAAGTGTGCTTCCTTATTACACAGAAATAAAAGGAATGCCACCTTTTTTGGGGCATAAGGCTGCATGTCAATGAGGTAGAAACATCTAGGGATTGGATAGTGTTAATGTTGAAAGTCAACTGTAGGTGGAGCCAGCATGACACCCAAATGACACTGGCTGCTTGACCCAACCACTAATTGGTGTAAAATGCACAGCAGGTGAATCTAGACAAGCTTCAACCTATGAAACATGGTCATTAAAGAAGAGACCTCCTGGACTGTCATATATTATCAAGGTGCATCTGCCACACCTGAAACACCTGAGTGCATGGTCGGCTCTAGGGCAGTGCGACCGGTGCCACTGCACCAGGCACTGACTTCAGGTAGGGATGCAGTATATCATAGTTTTAAAAGCACCTGCTGCTGTGTTCCTCGCCTCTAGCAATTTTCCAGCAACAATAAAAATGTCAAGATTACTCTGGTGATTATTGTGCCCGCTGGAGAGAGGTCAGCGCTTTGTCTAGTAAAAGTTTTGACTTATGTAAGGTAGCGCAGTGGGTTAATATACCTGCTGCTAAGAACATGTGCCATGCAGATCCCAAAGAGCATATAATGTAAATTGGTCAGAAGGTTACTGCTTTTGTCAGAGAGCGTTTATTCAGGGCCGGCTTTACGACGGTGCATCCAGTGCAGCAGCACTGGGCGCTGACCTGGAAGTGGGTGCTGCCGTGGGGAGGGAGGGCTGAGGTGGGGGGCGCTGTTTTTGGCAATTACTTACAATTAAAAAGCACCTGCTGCAGAGTTCTTTGTGCTGGAAGCTTTCAGGCATCAATAAAAATGTCAAGATAACTCTTGCGATTATTATTCTTGCTAGAGAGAGAGAGATTAGAGTTTTGTCTAGTGGCAGTTTTAACTCAACATAAAGTAGTGCAGAGGATGAACATGCCTGCTGCAAAGAACATGTCTGTATTTTATGTGGATAGCTGGGTGGATTAGTAAAGCCAACCCTTAAGAGTGTTTTAAAACATATGAAATATATGTGAGAGAAGTGCTATGGAGAGATGAGGTGCACTTTTGCTGGGTGGTAGATAGGAATCCAAGGACGAGGTCATGGAGGAGGGGGCACAAAAAGGATTGTAGCACCAGGCGCCACCAGCGTTAAAGCCGGCCCTGATCTTATTGTTACTTGCAGTTTATAAGTTAAATCCTAATGTAGAACAGTGAGCAATTAACTGTCATCAAAGAGCTGCATAAAAACTGCAAGGCATAGGTCGGAGCGGTATGATTATTTGCAGTCTTTCATCGTCCTAATGTTGGAAAATAGGGTAATTTAGGTAGAAATCAATTATTTTTATTAAAGAGAACCCTCAACCACGATTTTACGTTTTAAATTCTGAGTTTCTGCTTCTCCATACTAAGCACGCAAACTTTACTGTCTACCAGCATGGATGACATGTGACTCCTACACCTTGTAGTCCTCTGTCTTATGTAACGTTTCCTATACCCTGATTTACACATGTATGATTGATTGTCTCTGTGCAAATATGTATGTGATGCAAAGTGCTCTGACACCCTCCACTTGTATGTGTGGCGCTATAAAACCAATTAAATGCATCTGAGAGAAAGTGATCATATAGACTTGAGCGGCACTGTTAAAGGGTGGTATTGAGGGAATCCGTGGTGAAGGTGGTCCTTGGGGGGTGCCAACAAACATTGTCACACTGTGCATCACCAGCGCTAAGCCGGCCCTGTCTGTGTGTCGATTGTGTAGGGATGTATTTTCCGTTATATACCAATAAAATAAATAAATAAATAAATAAATAAATTCTGAGGTATAATTCGGTCTCTCTTACTTGATGAAGTTGAATGCAATTGGGGGAAATGCATTCCCTATGCCTCAGTTCTCTTGACAGCTAAAAAGTGAGTGCTCAAAAAGGCGCTAAGCACCATTACTGAATGCTATACAAGAATGCACTATTAACATTAAACAACTTCCAGCTTATTTCATGTTGATGTCGTTTTGTAATTAGATTAAATTATCCTAATAAATTCACGAGAGGACTTACGTGAATTCTTTGGAAGGCCTTGTCCGATGCTGACTTGAAGCATCTTGCTGCTCGGCTTCAGAATGGCTACATCGCCAAAACCTTGATTAAACTGCACCTGGCGAGAACCGCTTCCTCCACTCCAAGGACCCCAGTTCTCCTTTTTCAACTTCACTTCAAGTCTGAGACAGAGGCATGTAAAGACATTTTAATAGAACTTTATATGGGTTCCTGGTAAACAAATGTACTTAGAACAGCTTTAAGAACCTTCTTCATTTTTAATACACATCAAAAGAAAGTATACATTTTATTGGTGCAAATAAAATATACTACTGGTTTTGTACTACAGTAATATGAAGACAACCTTTAAACACTCAACTGTGATTAAAAACAAACAATGTCAAGAAAACAGCATTAGCAAATTAAAGAATTGGGGACCAGACTGACACTAATTGGTAGCTCTTTTTAGGCAAATGTATGCAATTAGTTAAAATAACATCACTCACCGTGCAAGAGAGGCATTGGCTGAAGTGGGCAGAGTTCTAATACCCCTGTGTTGTGTGCAGACGGAAGAAAAATGTGAATGCCTGTTGAACCAACCAATGGATGAAGAAAGCTGACCCAAATCCCTTTATGTATGTGGATTTTATTTGATTATATAAGACTGGTGACACAGCTACAGCTATCTCTAGGCCCGGCCAAAACATAGTTCCCTCATTGCAAACATTTACAGGTCGATAACAATGCCGTCCGAAAAAGCTCTGAACGGGATTCGGTTTTTGCGAATCCGATTCGGAACCTATGTTTCTGACGATGCAAGGAAACCATTTAGCTGTCAGAATTGGTTCCGAACACCAAGACGTTCAGAGCTGATTCGTACAGCTATGGGGACACAGTTTCCGAACGAGCAATTCCAATGACCGATTCAGACAGCCGTTCCGATTCGGTTTGCCCGACACGAAACGGAGGTCAGAATCTGACATCGGGGGCCCGTAGCCGGCCCCCTTACATTCTGAGGTCTCCAGGGTACCCATGGGACCCCCTTTCCAACCTGCACAGTGCAGCAGGCACCAAGGGGTGCCCGTCACAGGGTGCATGGTTTACCCAACAACCCCTTTTTTCAATGGGAGACTGCGTTCTCGTTCGGAACACAGGCTCCCATTGAAGTCAATGGGAGTCCGACTGAATCATATCTGGAAGCATAAAGATGCATCGTAATTGGTCGGTCAGACTCGCAGAACCCGATTAGTTTGGAAACAATTCCGAAACCGATTTGGTCGGAAGAGTTCCATATCAAGATCATAATTGGCCCCTAAGTTGTCATCTCGCTATTTTCAGTTTATAATAAATAGTAAGGATGATCTGAAAAATGGCCTAATGTTGTTTTGGACGTTAAAGATTTTCTCCTATGTTCAAAGGAGATTTCTATATCTCATATTTACAAAGAATCCCTGAAAATCTATGACACTTGCAGGAATACTTCTAATAGGCAAACATTATCATGTAGAAATACAATATAGGGTGTTGAAATAGCCAATGTGATATAGAAGCAAGGGTAGAATTAGTAGATTAGTGGCAGAAATACGAGATGAGGAAAGTTGGAATTGATAATTTGACTAGGATTGGGTGAATGTAAATAATTCTATGATATTGTAAAATTAGCCCATATGACTTTGGATGGCAGCAGAAATGGCAGAGGACAACTTGATACTGCTTGCAGCTCTGAACAGCAGATGGAAATGTTTAAAGATACTACAAATGGCTTGTAAAGCTGACCACTTTGTAAGCTTCAATGTTTGTGAAGCTTAAAATAAACATTGTGCAAAGTTGTGACTCAACTCTGCTCACTGCTAAAATCAATGAGATCTAACAATATATGTGCAGAAGGGAAGAGAGCAATCAAAACAATCATCTACATAGTACATATTACGAGGATGATGTGGAGTACTGGGATTAAGGTGCAGATCGCAGCATGGAGTGTGCAGAAGAAAGTGGAAGGATTAAGTACAAAAGAAGAAAATCAAATTTTGATGGGATTCAGAGAAAAGCGTTAAGAGATCATAGCAGTGCGTGAAACAGACAGATGATTGCCAAGAGATTGGACCTAGAAGAAAGAAAATAAAAGAGTTGCAAATTTGAGAATTATCTGCATGCAAATTGAGAACTCAAAAGATTAGACCAGGGATGCCAATGGAGTGGCTTATACTACTAGTATGTCTTTCCAAGTATCTACATACAAATGCTTCAATGCTCTTGGTATTGACAGCTAGCTAGGGCCCGTTTCGTAAAAAGTCCCCTAAAGGCAAATGTACTAAACATGCCCGCCATGGAGTCCCAACCAACCCGATCAGACGCATTTTCAGAGTCAAGCAAGAGTAGGACTGCATCCCGACCCCCTCATGCCTGGCTATGTCAATCAAATGTAGATCCTCCTTATCGCTGTCACCAGTTTTCCTTTCCTGAATTAAGCCTGCATGATCCACATGGATCACTCAAGTAATAAGTATGGCAGCAGAGTTCTCAGTGCCTGGATCCCCACACAGGTTATTAGCCGCGCTTTATAAGTCCTGTTTGATTGATCGGTTTGAGTATGTCTAACCTCTGCACATCAAGCATCGGGAGGAAAATTGGCCTGCATGACGAGATGTGAGAGCCTACATGACGAGAGGTAAGCGTTCCCCTCTAGAGGCTACCTCTCACTCTGCGCCAATTCACCCGACATTGTGCTTCTTTGAGTTTAACTTCTGTTACTGTCAAACAACTTTTAAGTGAATGGTCTTGTTATAAAAGTGTCTTTCGCTACCACCTTTGAGAAGTCCCACACCATAACCTTCTCCAACTGCCCTGCATAATTATGTATTTCTTAATCTGTCATCTTAAGGAGTCAAAAACCACCGGGTCTCTTTTAGTCTCTTGTCCACTAGCAAATAATTGATCCTGAAAGATGTATTGTAAAGAGCACAGTGGGGAAGTAGTCTGTGCTAAAGGGTCCCTGGTCTTTTAGCCTCATATCATGCAGTCATTGCTTCCCTGCTGGAAAAATTCCCAGGGTTCATGCTGTTTTCTCAATCACCTGTCTTGACATCAGCATTTAATGACGTTGAAATCCGCTCCATCCTCACCCATGACCAGTGGAAATTTGTGAAATGTCTTTGCTTCCGAATTGCCTGCCTCAGAAAACTCTCCTGTTCCTGGTAGGGAGCACAGGCAACCGCACTGGTAATACAATTCCTTTTTACGATCCTACTAACCACCACCTAGCATCCCTCTTTATCTTTATTGAACCCTGATTCAATAAATGCAAACGTAGGACCTATTACTACTCCAACCCCTGTTACCATCTTCAATGCAGACTCTAAATAATTGCTTAGGGAATGTCCTACATCCCAGCCGCCTCTTGATCATGCACCACAGAAGATCCTAGCAAAAAATACATGAATCCACTTTTAAAGCTTTCAATCAATCAATCAATCAATCAATGCATTTATATAGCGCACTACTCACCCGGAGGGTCTCAAGGCGCTTGGGGAGGGGGGGTCCGCTACTGCTCGAACAGCCAGGTCTTGAGCTGTTTCCTGAAGGCGAGGTGGTCTTGGGTCAGGCGGAGGTGAGTCGGGAGGGAGTTCCAGGTCTTGGCGGCCAGGTAGGAGAAGGACCTTCCTCCTGTGGTGGCTCTTCGGATACGGGGGACGGCGGCGAGGGCGTGGCCGGTCGATCGAAGCTGGCGTGTGGGATTGTAGAAGTTGAGGCGGCTGTTGAGGTATCCTGGGCCTTGGTTGTGTAAGGCTTTGTGTGCGTGGGTGAGGAGCCGGAAGGTGATTCTCTTGTTGACCGGGAGCCAGTGCAGGTCTCTCAGGTGTCCGGAGATGTGGCTGTGTCGGGGGATGTCGAGGATGAGTCTTGCTGAGGCGTTCTGGATCCGCTGGAGTCTCTTCTGGAGTTAGGCAGTGGTTCCGGCGTAGAGGGAGTTGCCGTAGTCCAGTCGGCTGGTGACGAGGGCCTGGGTGACCGTCTTCCTGGTCTCGGTGGGGATCCACCGGAAGATCTTACGTAGCATGCGCAGGATGTTGTAGCACGACGAGGAGACGGCGTTGACTTGTCTGGTCATGGAGAGGGAGGAGTCCAGGATGAAGCCCAGGTTGCGTGCGTGGTCTGTTGGTTTGGGTGCGCTGCCCAGGGCGGGGGGCCACCAGGAGTCGTCCCAGGCGGAGGGTGAGGAGCCCAGGATGAGGACTTCCGTCTTGTCTGAGTTCAGTTTCAGGCGGCTGTTCATCATCCACTCGGCTACGTCTTTCATCCCTTCGTGCAGGTTGGCTCTGGCGGTGGCGGGGTCGTTGGTGAGGGAGAGGATCAGCTGGGTGTCGTCGGCGTAGGAGATGATGTTGAGGTTGTGTTGGCGTGCGATGGCCACGAGGGGGCTCATGTAGACATTGAAGAGGGTGGGGCTGAGCGAGGAGCCTTGAGGAACGCCGCAGATGACTTCGGTGGCTTCTGATCTGAACGGGGGGAGGCGGACTCTCTGTGTCCTTCCGGCGAGGAAGGAAATGATCCATTCTAGTGCCTTCTCCTTGATTCCGACGTTGCAGAGGCGCTGTACTAGGGTGCGGTGGCAGACAGTGTCGAAAGCCGCGGAGAGGTCAAGGAGGATGAGGGCCGCTGTTTCTCCGTTGTCGAGAAGGGCTCGGATGTCATCGGTGGCTGCGATGAGGGCGGTCTCGGTGCTGTGGTTGGCCCGGAAGCCAGACTGCGAGAGGTCGAGGGATCCGTTCGTCTCGAGGAAGGCGGCCAGTTGCTTGTTGACGGTCTTCTCGATTACTTTGGCAGGAAACGGGAGGAGCGAGATGGGGCGGTAGTTTTTGAGTTTGGTGGGGTCCGCTGAAGGTTTCTTCAATAGAGCGCTGAGTTCGGCGTGCTTCCAGCTCTCCGGGAAGGTCGCGTTGTCGAAGGAAGTGTTGATGATGTCCCGCAGATGGGGTGCGATGACAGAGTCGGCCTTGTTGAAGACGTGGTGGGGGCAGGGGTCGGTTGGCGATCCGGAGTGGATGGAGTTCATCGTGCGGATGGTGTCTTCGGTGCTGATCGGGGTCCAGGCGAGGAGGGTGGTGGTGGGGGGCGTAGGTGCGGTCGTGGGGTGCGTCGGTTGTGAGCTGAAGCTGTTGTGTAAGTCTGCGATCTTGTTGTGGAAGTAGGAGGCGAGGGAGTTGCAGAGGTCTTGTGATGGGGTGATGTCGTTGTTTCCGGCGTTGGGGTTGGAGAGCTCTTTAACGATGTTGAAGAGTTCCTTCACTCACACCCCACGTCTGCACCGATGATAATCACAACTGAGCGTGCATCACTGCTGTTTGAACATTATGTACTCCATCCTGTAATTTTGTATCCTCCCCAGCCCTGAGGAGTCGCGGGAAAAGGTGTTTCCCTGCGACGAAACACGTGTCGGCTGGCATTGTATGAAGATTAAAAGAGGAGCCGGAACTCTGGTGTCCCTATTCATTTGACTGCTGCAAACCGAACTTTATGTCCATTGAGACATCTGAAATGCTCTTACTTTCATTATAGTGTGCAGTGGGTCCTGTTTTGATCGTTGTTTCCGGCGTTGGGGTTGGAGAGCTCTTTAACGATGTTGAAGAGTTCCTTGCTGTTGTGTGCGTTGTTGTCCAGTCGATCCTTGAATGCAGTTTTCTTGGTGGCGTGGATTAGTTGGTGGTGTTTTCGGGTGGCGAGCTTGAGGGTGGTCATGTTGTCTGGTGTTGGGTTTCTGCGCCAGGCTTTCTCGAGGGCTCGGCAGTTCTTCTTGGAGCTCTTGAGTTCGTCGTTGAACCATGGGGCTTTCTTGCTGCCGGGTCTGCTAGGCGGGGTCCTCAGAGGGGCGAGGTCGTCTGCGCAGTTCCTGATCCACTTCGTGAGGTTGTTGGTGGCCTGACTGGGGTTCGCTGCGATGGTGGGAGGGTTCTGGCTCAGGGAGGCGGCGAGCTGGTCGGCTGTGAACTTGTTCCAGCTTCTGCGTGCAACCTGTTGCTGGTGATGGTAGGTCGTGGTCCTTCTGAAGCTGAAGTGGACGCAGCTGTGGTCCGTCCTGTGGAGTCCGGTGGCGTGGCTGAAGGTGATGTCCTTGGTGGATGAGAAGACGGGGTCGAGTGTGTGTCCGGCGTAGTGGGTGGGGGTGGTCACCAGTTGCTTGAGACCGAGGTTGGCGAGGTTGTCCATCCAGCAGGGTGGTGGTGTTGCGGTCGTTGTTGTTCTCCAGGTGGAAGTTCAGGTCCCCGAGGAGGATGTAGTCAGCGGAGGGGAGGGCGTGCGGGCTGATGAAGTCGGCGATGTCTTCGCTGAATTGTGTGCGTGGACCCGGGGGTCTGTAGATGAGGGTGCCTCTGAGGGTGGTCTTGGGGTCGGTGTGGATCTGGAAGTGCAGGTGTTCGGCGGTTTTGAGGGTGTCGTCGGTGTTGGTTGTGATGCGGATGGTGTTCCTGTGGATGATGGCGATGCCTCCTCCCGTCTGGTTGCTGCGGTCCCTCCGGGTGATCTTGTAGCCGTCCGGGATGGCGATGCCGGGTGCTGAGGAGGCGTTCATCCAGGTTTCCGTGAGGAAGGCGACGTCTGGAGATGTTGTGTCGAGGAGGTTCCAGAGTTCGATGGCGTGTCTGTGGACGGAGCGGGTGTTGAGCAGGATGCACTTCAGGTGGTTGCTGCTGGTGCTCGACTTGGTGGGTGCGGGTGCCGTGCAGGTCCGGATGCAGGAGAATTTGCAGGAGTGGCAGCTGAAGGGTCCGTGGGTGCGTCTCGGGGTGGCTCGGTAGCATCCCGGGCTTCGGCCAGTGTTGAGTGCGTTGAGGTCGGTGGCGTCTTAGGTCCGGCGGGTGGGTTGGGGTCTGCGGGGGCCAGGTGTCCGGGCGCTGGGCGCGGTCCAGGCGCGGACGGGTGCAGACGGGCTTACCTTTGGCGTGCCTTCGGCGCACAATCGGCGCGCCTGCTGCGCGTCAACGCTGCGCGTTCGCACGGTCGCCATTTATGGCGAAGTGCGAGGGAGGGAGGAGCAGCTGGGAGGCGGGAGTGGGGAGGGCACAGAAAGAAAAGTGGGCGTGTCCAACCTCACGGAGGCAGAAAGCGGGGAGCGGGGCGGGCGGGCGCAGGGGACAACAATGGGGATAACAGCACAGGGGAACAGGCGAAATCTAATGTTTACAGCACAGGGGGGCAACACAGATAGTGAAATGAAGGGGCAAAAATGCCTAAATGAGGCAACAGGCAACAGGCAAACTACGTACACACAGACCGCAGGAGACCACGCCGAGCGACGGCAGGGGGCGTGGTCAGCCGGCAGCAGGCAGGCTCAGCGAGGCAGGCGGGGAGCACACGCTACAGCTGGTGGCCGTGCGGCGCGGGGTGTCCTAGGAATAGGTCACCTCATTTCACCTCATTCAGCACACTGATCCTTTTCACTGAACTATTTAGCCCTCTTACATTGAAACAGTTTTTGAGCTTAGCTTCCAATCACTGCCTTTATGCAAGGGAGGGGTGGAGCCTCAAAACTGGTGTGTGATCTGCTAACCTTCCTCACCCCTTCTCTCCAGCCCCCACAACAGGAGAACAAACATTATGGGGTCGTTTCCGATTCGGGAAAAAAATTGTCTGTACGATTCGTATCCGGAGCCCTCTCCATACGAATCGTGAACATGCCGTACGAACCGATGAGTACGATCCGGACCGGGGGATGAGGACCCGATTCATACGGTCCACGTCAGGTAAGGGTGATTCGTACGGAAAAGCACATATTCACATACATACCGTATGGTGCGTACACCCCATGATCGCAGGTGTACGGTGCGTACCCCTGTGATAATGGGGTGTATGCACCGTACCCCGCGATCGCAGGGTGTACGCACCGCACACCAAGCGAACATGGGGTTGGGTGCGTACACCCTGCGATTGCGGGGTATGGTGCGTACACCCCATTATCACAGGGGTACGCACTGTACCCCTGCGATCATGGGGTGTACGCACCGTACCCGGGGGGGGGGGCGTTCTGTACCTGTTTCAAGGCGAACTCTGCTTCTCCGGATGTTTTCGGCTCCTGTAAAAAAAACGTCGTACAGTGCGTACCCGACACGGTTCGTACTTACTGGGTCGGAAAAACCAGCGGCAAACCGTACGGATGTGGCGTACAGCGGGTTCCGAGGGAGATTTGTACAGGGATTTGACTTGTACGGAATCTGTACGATTCATACTGAGTCCTGCTCCTGGTACGAATCGTACTTCGTTGTACGTACGGGGACGTTGCAGGGTACGATTCGTACGGGAAAAACGCTCCGTACGGCTATTCGGAGTGGTTTTTCCCGAATCAGAATCGACCCCTTAATGTCCAAAAATCTTAAAGCACACAGGCACATATTTACTAAGATTTTGTGTTGCGATGTGTTACTATTGTAGAGCAGCCCTGATGCAAAATCCATTTGGCATTTACTAAGCCATGTGTAATCAATTTGCGCAGCTTATGTGGTTGAGTAAATACAGGGTAACGAAAGGCACTGCACAGCACTACCTTGTGCTACTTTGCGTCAGGTAGGCTGTACTAGGGTGGAGCATGGATATTCCTGTGTATCCACCCATGTAATCTGATACAAACCTAGATTTACAAACACTTGTAAATCAGGGTTTGGGCTAAATGTTGCACCTAACTGACAGAGGCATAATTAGGAGAAATATCTTCATTTCTCATTATTACCTCCTGTTTCTATGTGTGCTGCATTTTGCCTGCATTGTCACGAGACTCACTGAAGTGTGCCATCTTTAAGAAAGAGCAGAAGTGCACAGTTTTTTAGCAGATATGTCACATTTCTGCTCTCTCCCTATCATGCAACGCAGTGCAGTGTAGCAAGCTGCCTTGTTGTGTTGCGTACGTTAAAGATTAGTTAATCTTTCCTCCAGTCCACTACACAAGGACTATCTCTTTTTAAAAAGCAATTTTCTCTCAAAGGATAACATTGGTCCATGTGTGTGAATTACTTACGTCGGGAACTGCTAGATGTCCACGTGTGTCAGCGGCTTTCTACCCAGCCACCTACCTTCTTAAGACCCAGACCCCTCTTCCGTAAATATAAATTATGCTCCTCTCATGGAGTGGCTAGCCTGTCACCTCCCACACCCCACCCACTCTAGGTAAATTCCATCTAGCCTTTGGAGCAGGTTGAGGCCCCTCCTCTGACTCAAGATTCAAGAATATGTGTGCCTCCTACAGTGACAGAAGAAAATGTCACTCAGCAGCGCTGGGTTCAGGATGGAGCATGAAAAATGGATCACTGAAACAATATCGATGTCAAAAATATAGAACTACCCTTGGTGTGCGAGGGGCTGCTTAATCTGTGCAATCTCTCAATAAAAAATTTGTTTAAAAAAAATAAATATATATAGAACTACAAGAATATCGAGCAAAAAATATAGAATGCAAAAATATCGAACTCCTATCTCCAAACAGGTAAGTACAAAAATATAGAATCAAAAATATCGTTGTAAAAAATAGAGTTAGTCAAAATATCGAATTTTTTAAAATGCTTTAAAGTAATTAAAAATTAATGAAATAATAAATATAATTAACTTAAACATACTTAAAATACTTAAATAACCTTAAAATTAATAAATAATTAATGTAAGTTAAAAAAAACATAAAAAATTATTTGTTAATACCTAATATATATATATATATATATATATATATATATATATATATATATATATATATATATATATATATATACGTAATATTAATAGAAAAATTACAATATTTTTATCGTTGGATAGCGGGAGGGTAAAAATTACTATTCCCACTCCAGTGAGTGCAACAGTAGGGAAAGCATTGAACAGCGGGAGGGTAAAAATTACTATTCCAATTCCAGAGAGTGCACCAGTAGGGAAAGCGTTGGATAGCGTAGGGGTAAAAATTACTATTCCCACTCCAGAGAGTGCAACAGTAGGGAAAGCGTTGGATAGCGGGAATAGTATTTTTACCCTTCCACTATCTAACGCTTTCCCTACTGTTGCACTCTCTGGATTGGGAATAGTAATTTTTACCCCTATGCTATCCAACACTTTCCCTACTGATGCACTCTCTGGAGTGGGAATAGTAATTTTTACCCTCCCGCTATCCAACGCTTTCCCTACTGTTGCACTCTCTGGAGTGGGAATAGTAATTTTTACCCCTACGCTATCCAACGCTCTCCGAGAAGCAAAGATGGCGGCTGTGTGAGATAGCCGCGGAGTAGCAGCACGGGCGCGGCGCTGTAACCTCTCTCCCCCCATCGAGGAGGCGACTTACCCGGTTGAGAGCGAGATGCGCTGACCGAGCGGGCTGGCGGCTGTGTGTGAAGTAGCCGTGGAGCGGCAGTGCAGGCTCGGGTCTGTAGCTGGAGTTGCGCTGATGATCTGCGGTCTCTGGCGGTTCGGAGTGGCGGGCTTCGGTGCAAGGCGGACTGCAGACGGGATTCTGAGGCTGCTGCTCGAGGCCGCCCTGGCGTTCTGGAGCCGACGCCTGCAGTGCTGGGGGGCGTGTCAGGAGCTGGCAGAAGCGGGCCATGTGGAGCGAGGGGAGAGCAGCGGGAGGAGCATCTCTGCTCAGAAACCGGCAACAAAGACTGCATTCAGCCATCACCGCATCAATAATGGCCCCATAAACGACAGCAGGAGCAGCAGCAAAGGCAGCGGCTGCTGCAAAGAAGAAAGCCCAGGCAGTACAGGCAGCACAATCAGCACAGGCAATACAGTCTGCACAAATGGCTCAAGCTGCGGCCACAAGTATGGAGCAAACACAGCATGAGACAGCAAACTTATCTCCGTCCTCAGCGATCCCGAATATAGGTGAAAATGTTGAAACGGCGCAACCCAAGAGAGGAAAATTGGCGGCACAGCGTTTACGGCAATCCCCCTCTATTTCGGAACTGCTGATTCGTGGTGGTAAGAACCAAAAGAACGCTGATGCGACGGTGCCGCAGTCCTTAGCCCAGGAGTCAGTGACACAAAAACTTAAGGAGTTTAAAGAAGCAGGTATGGATCCCGCACTTACCCCCCTTCCGGATGAAGTAGAGGAGCTGACGGATGAGACGCTGCCTGCTGCTGTGCAGGCTGAAGAAACAGTCGAAACTGAGGGACAAGTGGTAGCTGACGAACTCTTGGTGCTTGCAGGTACAGATAAACAACCTGGTGGGACTACACCTGAAAGCCGGGGGTCAGCTGAACTCGTTTCGTACATCGTTCAACCAGTGCCTGTGCAGTCCTCACAGTCAAGTAACCAGCTGGAGATGACTTTGGGTCAAGCTATAATGATTGAAGAGGGTGCGGGTAGAGTGAAGGAGAAGGAGATTACACAATTGTGCTCTCCTCTAGCTCAGATGACTCTCACTGGTGAAAGATATATAGAACAAGAGAAGGATAAAGATAGTAGCGAATGTTTCTTCTCAATATCAGAAGGTGCAGAATGGTCCGATGAGGCAAGGGCCTCTGAGGGGGAAAGCATTTCAGGTTCCGAGAGTGATTTGGAACAGAACCCCCCCAGCACGGCTAAAAGACTTGCTGCCCATGGAAGCGCCCATACACAACCCATGTGTGATCTGGCCTGGGATCATTCTTCTGCTACACCCCTTCAGGGAAGTCCTAATACCGAGGCCCCAGCATCCTATCCTCCATTATTAGATGTTATCTACCAGACCATCCTTACGCATAGGGAAGAAGCTAGACAGGACACCCGGAAAGCACAGGCAGCTATGCGTAAGATTCAGGGTGTCGTTAGAAAACTGTCTAAAGCATACACTAATGTGGGGGATAGGGTCACTAACTTGGAGGAACGGATTGTGGCAACTGAAGCGGAAGCCGCTGCAGCATCATCTAAGGTAGACTCCCAGAGCGCTCAGGTTATTGACATTCAGTGGAAACTGGAGGATATGGAAAATCGGTTAAGGCGCAATAACCTGCGCGTCCTGGGAGTTCCGGAAGGGGCAGAGGGCTCGGACATCAGGGTCTTTATGATCAATCTTTTTAAGTCCGCATTCCCCGAATTATCGGAGTGGAACTGGGAGGCGGAAATGCAAAGAATACACCGCACACCGTTTAGACCTCGCCTGGCTGCTGGAAATAGTGACAAGCCGAGGGCAGTCCTGATCTTTTTTGGAAACTTTGTCCTTCGACAGCTTGTCTCTGAAAAGGCTCGCCCTGATGCAAAAAGATCTAGCGAGGGTGTTACCTTTTTTGTGAGACCGGATTTCTGTCATGCAACGGTCGAAAGGCCGTGGAGACTCCGCCAGTTGATCAAGCCCCTCCAGGACAAACGTCTCCAAGTCTACTTAGTGAATCCAGCGCAGTTAAAGATAATTAAGGATGGAAGGACTCTCTACTTCTCGTCAGAAGTAAAAGCAAGGGAGTTTTTGGATTCTTTGTAACTTAAATAAATAAGCTTGTATACCAGAGGGTTCAGTTTGCTGAGGGGTTTAAAGAGAAGGAAAGAGGGGGAAAAAAAAAAAGAAAAAAGAAAATGCATAATGTGATTGCTCCTCTTTTTGCTTGTTTAGATTTGTCTAGTTTGATAGCATAATAGCATGACTCTCTTTTGATATAGGGATTTAGAAGGATCAAAATGATTTATGCTTAGGGCTGGTTATTTTCTTAGCCTAGCTTCGTTCTTATGATTCCACTTCTCTTTCTGTTTTTTTTTTCTTTTTTTTTCTTTCTTCATCTACTCTTGATGGGAGGGGGGTAAGATATGGTTCACTTGATTGTTTAGGTTTATCTAGGTTTATCTAACTGCTGCGCCCTTGACCCGTGCTGCTACACTCAACCATCATCAGCTCAGACCAAGGTCTGAGTGCTTCCAGAGGGAGGGAGGTGGTAGGGGGGAAGGGGGGCGGTTCGGGTAGCTCGAGGTGTGGGGGGGGGGGTCACGGGTTGGGGAGTGAGGGTGGGGGAAGCAAAATAAAATGAGAATTTATTATACAGTGATTTTTGTAGTTTTTGTATTTTCAGGAAATGACGCAAATGTTGCGGAAACAAAATATTCTCTGTATTTACTGCAGGCAAGAGTAGGGCGCCTTTCTTATAGTGGGTATGTCGAGCCTTAGTGTATACTCAATAAATATAGGCGGGTTGAACGATTGGAGGAAGAGAGCAAGGTTGGCACAGTTTGTCAAAACTGAACCTATTGACATTCTCTGCATACAGGAAACCCACCTACCATGGGCTAAGAAGCAATTCCTTAGGCTTATGGGGTTCAATATATTGGCATGCTCCACTCAAACCTCAACAGTAAGAGGGGTTGTGATTTTGGGGAAAACTATGCTGGGGGCGGCGAAAAGTGCTAAGTCTGATGCACATGGTAGATGGGTCTTGGCGGAGCTGGAGTGTGGCCTTACACTTTGCAGCATTTATGGCTCAAACCTGGATGACCCAGAGGTTTTTGAAATATTGGAAGTGGAATTGGCTACTTGGCCAGCCCCCATTCTCGTTTGCGGGGACCTCAATATATCTATAGATCTTTCTGCAGGGAGTCCATATGCAGGTAGAAAACCCAGGGTATCCGCAGCTCTTCGGTCTCATGGTTTAACGGATGTTTGGGGGGCAAAGGAGCCTAACGACCCTTGCTACACATATTTTTCCTGTCCTCATCAGAGGTATAGCAAGTTGGATTACTTTCTTATTTCCTCCACGGAAATTAGTAAGATTAGTATCAGGAAACTCCCCAAGGTCCTCTCGGATCATAATCCACTGGCAATCCTATATAATGGCATAGCATTGGTTAGGAGTCGCAGGGCCTGGACATTCAATCGAAAACTCCTGTCAGATGCACAGTTTGTGGAATATATGCAAAAATGGACCATAGAATACTTCGATGCCAATCGTTATAGCGCGTCAAGAAACGGTGTGTGGGATTCATATAAGGCAGCACTGAGGGGGGAGGTCATTAGTTACACTGCCAACTCCAGGAAAAAAGCTCAAACCAATAGGAACAGGCTCATGGCAGATTTAGTAAAGGCAGAGGAACAGCACTGCCAAGCTCTAATTCAAGGAAAGGAAGGCAAAGAGAGTCAAACCAGTATCTGCCTAATCAAAGCGGAAATACAAAAACAACTGGCAGAGAAAGCGGCAGCAGAATACTGGACATATAGGAGGAGAGTATATGAGACCGGTGAGCAGGCGGGGAAGGAGCTGGCGTTAAGGGTCAGGCAAGGCTATACTAAGAACACAATAACTAGCATTCAAGAGAATGGACAGGAGGTTGTGGAACCTCAGGGTATCCTTGCAGTTTTTGCAAACTTGTATCAAACCCTTTATAGGGAAGAATCGGCTGGGGAGCGCCCACTTGGGAGATATCCGGACAATGGGCCCAGAGTGGGATCAGAGGACAGAGCAAAATTGGAGCTGGACATAACACTGGAAGAGATCCGCGAGGCGCTGTCTGAACTGGCCTCCGGAAAGGCCGCCGGGCCAGACAGCATCCCCTGGAGTTGTATAAGTGTCTCTCGGTGGTGCTGGCTCCAATTTTGCTGGATCTATTTAATGGCATTATGGGTACGGGTAGGATCCCGGAAACATGGAAAGACACTACCATCATAGTCTTTCATAAAAAGGGAAAGCCAAGGGAGAATCCGGGGTCCTACAGACCCATATCTCTGATTAACTCAGACAATAAGCTGTATGCAAAGATCTTGGCCGCACGGTTAGGGAGGATCATTGGGGGGCTCGTCTCGCCCTGGCAGCATGGGTTCATCCCCGGCCGGGGAACGACGGACCACGTTAGGAGAGCAATCTCATTGTTTGAAGCCCATGCCGCCGGGGGGAGGGGGGTCGCCATGATCCTCCTTGATGTGGAAAAAGCATTCGACCGTGTCAGGTGGCTATATTTGTGGGATGTCCTGACAGACAGAGGCATTGGCCCAAAATTCCGGATGGCTATGGAGGCCATGTACCGAGACCCAACGGCCCGCATCCAGTTGATGGGTCAGTGCTCCGATAGGATCCGGATTAGCAGGGGTACCCGTCAGGGTTGCCCCTGCTCACCGATCCTGTTTGCACTATACATCGATCCATTGATTAGGCAAATTTTAGGGAACGTGGGAATCCTGCCAGTAGTAGCCAATGGTTTTGAAAGCAAAATATTGGCCTACGCCGATGATCTGGCAGTCATTACTTCAGAGCCAGTTGAGGCCATGTGGATATTGGTGGAAGTCACCAGGGAATTAGGCAAGTACTCGGGGTACCGACTGAATGAGTCAAAAACTCAGGTAATTTGCTCAAATGAGGTCATTAAAGCTGATGAAAGATACGTAGACTCTGCGACTTATCTTGGGGTAGTAATTAACGCAGAGACAGGCTCTATTGTTCAGGATAACTATGCTCCACTCTTAAAAAAAATCGAGGCAGAGTTGAAGCGGATAGATTCACTGCACTGATCTTTGATAGGGAGGACCAATGTGCTAAAGATGACTATGTTACCCAAGCTCCTCTATTTGTTTAGATGTATACCTTTTTTAATTGAGGAACGGTTGTTAAAAAAGTTTGAGTCTATTTTTAACAGTTTTCTCTGGCAGTATGGTAAAGTTAGGAGGGCAGCCAGGTATATGACTCTCCCACAGGAACGCGGAGGCCTAGCAGCCCCAAACATAAGATTCTATCATTGGGCTTGCTTGCTGACCCAGATGTCTATATTATTTATGCCAGCACCTAGTAGAAGGTATTCATATGACTCGACATCTGATTTATATGAACCTCCATCAATTTACGAACTATTGATGGGCAAGGAGGCGGTAGGGGCACTGTTGAGAAAAACTAGCCGCAGATTTTTAAAAAAATCCCGGCATAAATGTTTGCTCAGTGCCTGGGATTTATGGAAAAAGCTGCAGAAATTGCTTCATATCCCCAAGATTAATAAGTATACCCCGTTGTGGAATTCAGGGCATCTCCCAAACTTGAGTGTGGATGAGGGCTGGCAACAATGGGAACTAATGGGTATTCGGACGGTTGGAGATGTAACGTCAAATGGCAGCATATTGAGCTTTAACAGGCTACAGGAGAAGTTCGGTCTGACCAGCGGCCACATTTTTAAATATCTCCAGATCTCCCAAACACTTAAAACTGTTGCCTCAGAAATAGCTCATGGCCCTCCTTGCCCAATGCTGGGATATCTGATAAGAGGAGGAGATAAGATAAGGAATTTATATCAAACCCTTATAGAAAGAATACCAGATGACCTCGAGAAGCACGAGGCTGCTTGGGCAGACAGACTACAGGATCCTGACACCGATCTCGATAAAGCTCTGGGGCTCGATAAACAAATACTGCGCTCCTCAAACTTGAAGGCTCAACATTTTAAAACATTATTTAATCTGTACTATACTCCATATAAACTTCATGATTGGGGTATGAGGAGTGATAGCAACTGTCCCAGGTGCCAGAAAGGCCCTGGAGATCTTTTACACATGTTTTCTAATTGTGAGAAGCTCAGTCAGATAAAAACTGAGATTGAGAAATTTTTGGAGGGGCTGCTAGGCATAAAGATCAGCCTATCCCCGACGGTGATGATTTTTGGGAGTGACAGTGAAACGGCTCTAGCCAACAGGGAAATAGAGGCTTTTATTTTTTTGGCCGTGGCGGTATTACGCATTTTACTTGCAGCTGCTTGGAAAGATTCTAATGTCCCAACATTCCAAATGTGGCTCTCCAGACTTCTTGGTATACACAATATTGAATCCACCTTATACCTTTATAAGGGCAAGAAAACGTGGGATTTCGGTAATAAGATGTGGGATCCCCTAAAAGTTTGGAGGGATGGGCAGTTATAATTAAATGAGGCTGGGCCCACTTTTATCTATATTTATTTATAATGTATGTGTAAATATGTATTTATTTGTATATATATTATATGAATATATTCTAGCCTGTATTTTTTGTTTTACCGAACTATTTTTACCGAGTAATACATCTTCGTTTGTACTATGTGTATTTATTGAAAAGAAAATATTCTCTTTTGCTGCATCTGTTTTGTATCAATGAATTCTCAATAAAAAATTTTTTTTTTTTAAAAAGGGTAGCATAGGGGCAAAAATTACTATTCCCACTCCAGAGAGTGCATCAGTAGGGAAAGTGTTGGATAGCACAGGGGTAAAAATTACTATTACCAATCCAGAGAGTGCAACAGTAGGGAAAGCGTTAGATAGTAGAAGGGTAAAAATTACTATTCCCACTCCAGTGAGTGCAACAGTAGGGAAAGCGTTGGATAGCGGGAGGGTAAAAATTACTATTCCCACTCCAGAGAGTGCAACAGTAGGGAAAGTGTTGGATAGCGTAGGGGTAAAAATTACTATTCCCACTCCAGAGATGCAACAGTAGGGAAAGCGTTGGATAGCGTAGGGGTAAAAATTACTATTCCCACTCCAGAGAGTGCAACAGTAGGGAAAGCGTTGGATAGCGGGAGGGTAAAAATTACAATTCCCACTCCAGAGAGTGCAACAGTAGGGGAAGCGTTGGATAGCGTAGGGGTAAAAATTACTATTCCCACTCCAGAGAGTGCAACAGTAGGGAAAGCGTTGGATAGCGTAGGGTAAAAATTACTATTCCCACTCCAGAGAGTGCAACAGTAGGGAAAGCATTGGATAGCGGGAGGGTAAAAATTACTATTCCCACTCCAATGAGTGCAACAGTAGGGAAAGCGTTGGATAGCGTAGAAGTAAAAATTACTATTCCCACTCCAGAGAGTGCAACAGTAGGGAAAGTGTTGGATAGCGTAGGGGTAAAAATTACTATTCCCACTCCAGAGAGTGCAACAGTAGAGAAAGCGTTGGATAGCGTAAGGGTAAAAGTTACTATTCCCACTCCAGTAAGTGCAACAGTAGGGAAAGCATTGGATAGCGTATGGGTAAAAATTACTATTCTATCAATGTGTAGAGGTGCCAAATATTTTATGATTTTTTTGTTTTTTTGTTTTTGTGAAATAATAGGCTCTCTCTTAACAGTGGAAAGATGAGAGCACGTGTGCTTTGTTAAAATACCCCTCACACACTAAAAAAATCCGTTAGTGTCATGCTTCATCATAGGGGTCTTCCCGTCCCTATAACGGGGCGGGGCGTGCTACGACCAGACGGACTACGCAGGAGCACTATAGATGTGACAGGGCTATGTGTTGGTGCAGTGGTGTCAGTGAAGTGTAGGGATCTAACTAGTGGATGCACAAAAAATACAAAAATTAAAAATTCCCTGGCTAGTAGAACAAATACATTTTATTGGTTTCTCTAGCTGGAAATATTAAAAAGGGGATAAAAGGTAGAGCAATTACTGACTACCAAGTCGACATGTTTCCTAGGCAGTCCCCAACTGCCTACTCATCAGGACCTTTTGGTGATCCCTACTGCGAATAGCTCGGTTCTACAGTGGTAAGCCTACTGTCCTACAAATATACCAGCAAAAATAGGCTGAATATTTGTGCTTCGGGGCATGAGCTGGCCCAAGTGAAGCAAAGCACCAAAAATCAGTGCCAAAAAAGAGTGACCAGTGGTCTCTGTAAATGAAGAGGAGAAAAGGGGGAGAGAAAGCACAAACATATTCGTATTTTCACTTCTGATCACTCAATGTACATCATTATTTTGAGGTTACTTTCAAAACACCTGCTAATTTAACAAGATATCGCTTGGTTTAGTGCCATTTCCTTTGCCATGTTTGTTGTGTATTAATATTCATTTACAGAGACCACTGGTCACTCTTTTTTTGCACTGATTTTTGGTGCTTTGCTTCACTTGGGCCAGCTCATGCCCCGAAGCACAAATATTCAGCCTATTTTTGCTGGTATATTTGTAGGACAGTAGGCTTACCACTGTAGAACCGAGCTATTCGCAGTAGGGATCACCAAAAGGTCCTGATGAGTAGGCAGTTGGGGACTGCCTAGGAAACATGTCGACTTGGTAGTCAGTAATTGCTCTACCTTTTATCCCCTTTTTAATATTTCCAGCTAGAGAAACCAATAAAATGTATTTGTTCTACTAGCCAGGGAATTTTTAATTTTTGTATTTTTTGTGCATCCACTAGTTAGATCCCTACACTTCACTGACACCACTGCACCAACACATAGCCCTGTCACATCTATAGTGCTCCCGCGTAGTCCGTCTGGTCGTAGCACGCCCCGCCCCGTTATAGGGACGGGAAGACCCCTATGATGAAGCATGACACTAACGGATTTTTTTAGTGTGTGAGGGGTATTTTAACAAAGCACACGTGCTCTCATCTTTCCACTGTTAAGAGAGAGCCTATTATTTCACAAAAACAAAAAAACAAAAAAATCATAAAATATTTGGCACCTCTACACATTGATAGAATCTCTATGTTTACATGAACCGTTTAGGAGGGTGATTCTATCTCAACCTCTACGCTTCCCCCTTTGGTTTTTTGTAAAAATTACTATTCCCACTCCAGAGAGTGCAACAGTAAGGAAAGCGTTGGATAGCCTAAGGGTAAAAATTACTATTCCCACTCCAGAGAGTGCAACAGTCGGGAAAGCGTTGGATAGCGTAAGGGTAAAAATTACTATACCCACTCCAGTGAGTGCAACAGTAGAGAAAGCTTTGGATAGCGTAGGGGTAAAAATTACTATTCCCACTCCAGAGAGTGCAACAGTAGGGAAAGTGTTGGATAGCGTAGGGGTAAAAATTACTATTCCCATTCCAGAGAGTGCAACAGTAGGGAAAACGTTGGATAGCATAGGGGCAAAAATTACTATTCCCACTCTACTGAGTGCAACAGTAGGGAAAGTAAATACTTCATATAATAATTAAAAAAAATATATATTAATACCAATTACAAAATATTTAAAAATGATTACCAATTTAATATAATATAATAATTACTCAATTAAAATACAAATAAAAAATATGTATTAGAAATTATTACCTATTAATACAAATTAATTACCAATTTACGATTAATTAATTAGCAATTGAAAAATAATTAACAATTATTTAAAAATAAATACCAATAAATAAATAAAAAAATTTAATTAATTACAAATTACTTCCCACCCCATTCTCCTATAAACCTACAACCCGCTACAGTAAATAAATAACAAAATTAACATAATTATCGATTAATAAAAATTAATTACTAATTATAATTTAATTAGTTACCAATTAAAATTTAATTAACAATTAATTCAAGATAAATGCCAAAAATTAAATTAAACATTTAATCAATTATAATTAAATTACTTCTCACCCTATTCCCCTATAAACCCACAACCCGCTACAGAATTAAAAAAAATAAAATTAACATAATTATCAATTAATCAATTAATAAAAATTAATTACCAATTATAATTTAATTAATTACCAATTAAAAATTAATTAACAATTAATTCAAGATAAATACCAATAAATAAATTAAAACATTTAATCAATTATAATTAAATTACTTCCCACCCTATTCCCCTATAAACCCACAACCCGCAACAGAATTAAATTACGCAAAAATTAAATACCATAATATTCATTACTTAAAATAAATTATAAAATAAATATACACTTTTCACACAAATACTAACATGAAAAACAACTTTAAAAAATTCGATATTATTAAAAAATCGATATATTTAACATCTATATTATATACTTCGATATTTTGACTTTCTATATTTATGTAAATCGATAATAACTTACCTCAAAATCGATATTTCTGTTGTCTATATTCTGTCCATTCGATATTTTGTCCATTACATTCGATATTTTTGTCGTCTATATTCTGTCCATTCGATATTTAGTCCATTCTATATTTTTTACTCGATATTAATGCAATTCTATATTTTTAACTCGATATTTTGACTGTATACCATGAAAAATAAAATGGTAATAAATTACCATTTTATTTTTCATCTTTGGGGCTTTTGGGGGTGGGGGAATTTAAGTTGGGCGGCACTCCTTCACACCAACAGAGTAGTCGCTCAGTGTTCCTCCTGGATCTACTTTCCAAGAATGTCATGCTTCCTCTGGGGGATTATATTCTTCCAGATATAATATGCGCACCCAGAGTCACATGCAGTTGTCGACTCGCTTAACCATACTCTCTTACAATGATTATATCCTGTCAGAAAGTACATAAACACACTTCAAGATCTCTTTTTGATCCTACTTCAGGTCTTCTTTTAATGAAATAAAACAGCACATTGTACAGCACTTGAAACAATATCTCACAGATATTACAATCTGCAGAGGCAAAAAGCATTACCAATGTCAAAGTGGTCCTGCCACCTCACATTTCTTTTGGGACTTGCTTCAGGTCAGTTTTAACGGCAGTCAACTTCTTTTTCAGCTTCTCTCAAGGCCTCTCTTGGCAGTCTTGTTCTACATCAGTCTGGGGACCAGGGCATTGTCCCCACTACTGCCTTCTTAGTCGAGCTCTGACAAAACATCTCATTACAGTTTTTTTCCTCCCTGCCTCGTCGCTCCATCATGGTTACAGTGCAGGTTCTCTGATTTGGATTCCACAAGAAATATCAGGCAGGCCCCTTAGTTGACGTCAGAGTTTCAGGTCACTGGAGCAGCACACAGGCCCCAAACACCTTTTTTCTCCATGTTTTTCAGGACCACCCTTGGTCAGTCTGTCTCACCCAGCCCACTGTCCTATCAACAGCTCAGTTGCTGATTAAACTCGGACCAAGTCACTCACCTATTCCAATCTTGCATACCCTACACATTATTCAGCTGGCATTTCACATTTAAGACCAGAGGGGGAGTCTCTGCCAGTGCATCCAGTTCAGAGTTCATGCAAAAGTGAGAACTACTTCTCACTTCCTTCGATGTCTAGGAGGATGGGTCCTAGCCTCTCTGTCTACATTGCAGCCTGGTCTGTGCCATCCTAGGTTAAGGAGTTGTTGGTGAGTTCATTTAGGTACACTCTAGTCACAGAGTCACTGTATGCACCTAATTGACTTCCCATTCCGTTTCCGGCATGGGCCTAAGGGCTCAATTCCTTTAAAGGGCACTTTGCACACTATATTGTCTCCCGCTGATAGACCTTGTGTCTGCCTGAGGTGTCCTCTCGTATGCTGTTTCTTGCCCCCAGATGGGCTGATGTATTTTTTCCTTGTGGAGTGTGAGTTTCAGGAGGCAAATGTGCACTCAACCACTGATTGTGAGGTCTTTACAGGACATCATCTTTTTGTCCGCTGGTCAGCCCCTCGATTTCCCCTCTACCCCCAAGCTGCCAAGCTGCTATCCTCCTTGGCAATCTGCCCATGGCAGCGGGAATCTTAAATTCTGGTGCGGCCCTCCAGATTTCACACCATCCATCAGTGTCCTTTACCACTGCTTCTGGGATCTGCTACACTGCCTGACAGTGTTTTACCACTCCTCAATAAGTTCTACCACAGGGTCTGGTGTGCTTATTTCTGCACAACACTGGTGCCCAGGGCAGAAGCCCACCAATCATGCAGGTTGGAGCAGGTTAAGGCCCCTCCTCTGGGCATCCGTTACAGGTGTACAAATGCCTTTTGTCCTAGACTTTTACTACCAGTGTAAGGAATGTAACCTAGTTATCAAGTACTCCCTTAATCAATCATGAATGTCTAGAGTATCTGAAGTTTAACTTGAATCCTAGAGGAACAGAAGTATGTTAACCAGAATGTATTCATTTTTACAAATTGTCCTCACTTGAATCCATCTAAAAAGAAGCTCAAGCACTCATGTGCCAACACAGCGGTAACATATTATTTTGTAGGCCCAAGCATGAATGACAATGAATGCTGCTGTGGACGTGTGGGGAAACTTAACACAAACTTAAGTTAAACTTAAGTTTAACTTAAGACAAAATCCTAATTTAAAACGAAATCATAATTTAGGACAAAATCCTAATTTAAGACAAAATCCTAATTTAGGACACAATCCTAATTTAGGACAAAATCCTAATTTAGGACAAAATCCTAATTTACGACACAATCCTAACTTAAGACAAAATCCTAACTTAGGACAAAATTCTTATATAGGACAAGATCCTAACTTAAGAATACTAAATGCCTTCTGTGAATACCAAAAGTGGTATGTTTATGATTTTGTCGTAAGTTAGTTCTGTGAATCAGGCCCTACGACTTCAAGAGCCAGATCGCGAGTTTCAGCTGTTTGGGATCTGGGTGTCTGAATTCTCCATGTGGGAGGAGACTGGAGGTTAAATGCAGCTTTTAATGCAGGACCAGAGACAGCTACAAAAGGGTTGTGAACCAAGGTTGACATGCCCATGTGGGAGCTACCAGGATTAGTGTGAGAGATGTTTGCCTGAGCTTCTGAACCACTAATGGAATGAGTGGGAGAGGCGGAAAAGCGTAGGCCAAGTAGGGTAAATATCCCCGACCAGTTCATCCATAGAGCATTGCCTCTGGATTGCGGGTGTGGGTACCTGGAGGCGAACCTTCGGAATTTTGTGTTTTGGTGTCTATGTGAGGGACTCCCCAACTTTGAAAGTATGAGAGGAGAACCTGAGGGTGAAGTTCCCATTCGTGTATTTACTGTTTCTGCCTGCTGAGGAGATCTGCAATTTGGCTGTTCACTCCTGGGAGATGTTCCGCTAGGATATAAAGTTTGTGGTGAATGGCCCACTTCCAGATGTCTTGGGTGGGATAGTTGGAGAGAGTGTGTGCCCCCTGTGTTTGGCGTAATTCGTAGCTGTCATATTGTCTGTAGGAACCAAGACAGCGTTGCTCTCCAAGTGAATGTGAAACGCCTTGAGAGCTAGAAAGATTGCAAGCAACTCTAAATGATTGATGTGGAACAACTTCTGCTGTTGGCTCCACAGGCCTTGTACTGTGTGTTGTTGGAGATGAGCTCCCCCACCTGTGAGGGACGCATTTGCTGTCAGTACTATCTGTGGAACCGGGTCTATGATAGGCCGTCCTTTTGACACATTTGTGTGTTCCATCAATGCAGAGAGGGATAAGTACAGCCGTTTACCAACACTAGATCGGTTAACAGACCCTGTGACTGGTTCCACTGACTGGCTAAGCATTCTTGAAGTGAACGCATGTGAAGCCCGGCATGGGGGATGATTATGTTGCAAGATGCCATCATTCCCAGCAGTTGCATATAAACCCGGACTGGAAGCCAATGACTGTGTTGAAACTGGAGAACTAAAGCCTGAATATTGCAAATTCTGGCTGTGCTGGGAAACGCCAGAGCTTTTTGAGTATTTAGCATGGCTCCTAGGTAGTTCTGAGTATTGGCTGGTTGGAGATGTGATTTCATCACATTGATTGTGAATCCTAGTTGATGTAGTAACTGAATTGTTCTGAAAATGTGCTGAAGATATTGCTGGTGTGTGCTGGCTTTTATGAGCCAGTCGTCCAAGTATGGAAAGACATGGATGCTCTGTCTTCTCAGGTGAGCAGCTACTACCGCCAGACACTTTGTGAAGACTCTGTGGGCAGGGGTGACTCCGAATGGGAGCACCTTGAACTGGAAGTGTTGGCCCGCTAACACAAACCTGAAGAATTTGCGATGAGCGGGGTGGATTGGAATATGAAAATAGGCATTTTTTAAATCTAGAGTAGACAGAAAGAGGTAGTATTTGTTGAAGTGTTACCATGATCTGACTGAATGTAAAGATTGAGTTCTCTGAGATTGAATATTGTTCTGAGAGAACCATCTTGTTTGAGTATTAGAAAGTAAAAAGAGTACACGCCCGACCCGTGATGTTGTGGTGGTACGGGCTCTAATGCCCCATTTAGAAGGAGAGCCTGCACCTCTTGTTTGAGGAGGTGTAGGTGATCTGGTGAAAGTTTGTGTGACCTTGGTGGAGTGTTTGGAGGAGTATTGATGAACTCCAGGCAGTAACCAGAATGGATAATTTGTAGTACCCAATTGTCTGTTGTTATTGACTGCCAGATCGGTAGAAAATCTGAAAGTCTTCCCCCGACAGGTGTTAAGTGGTCGGGGGGAAGTGTAGGCAAGTCACTGTTTTGTATTGGAGGGGGATGTGCGTGTGAATCCCCACCAATGCCCTTGCCGTTGTTACCTCTGTAACCCCGTCTGAAGTAACTCGTAGAGAGCGAGGGTTAGTTATTGCCCTTGTAGGTGGAGGTCGTCTCCGACAAGATATTTTTGGAGCCTCCGCTGTTGAAAGAGTGCCAAAAGGAACCACGGTTTTGTGTTGACTGTAGGGCTCTTATGAATTTGGCCACTTCAGAGTCTTTCTTAATTTTTGTCTAGAGAAGAATCTACCACTGGGCCAAATAGGTGTTTTCTTTATCAAAGGGTGTATTCAATATGGAGGTTTGAACTTCGGGACTGAACCCAGATATGCAGAGCCAGGCGTGTCTCCTTAAAAGGATGCTGGTGTTTACAGCTCTAGCAGCAGTGTCTGCAGCATCTCGTCCCAGTGTGCACAGTCGTATCGTGCTAGCAACGCCTGAGTGTTAGAGGTACGCCAAATGTTTGCTGCCTAGGAGGCCACCCTTTTCCCCCGAAGCATCAATAACTTTGGATTCTTTATCCGGGGGTGGAGCATCTCCTGTAGTTTGGGAGTTGGCTCTTTTCCTTGCATTGGACACAACCAGAAAGTCAATGGTAATTGCTCCCTTTTATATACTGGGTCAGACGGTGCAGGCTTGTATTTCTTATCTACCCTAGGGGTAAGAATATGAGCCCTGACGGGGTTGTTGAAGATGTCATCTACATGCCTGATCATCCCTTTGAGCATGGGTAGTGTGTATGATGACTTTTGCGTACTACTAAGGATTTCAAAGAGGAATGAATATGCTACTTACCAGTATGCATCTGTTCTTGGCATGTAGGGCTGCTAACATTCATATCTTAGCATTAGATCGCCGCCTAGTGTTGGGTCCGGATGATCGCACATTGTTGTCCTGGAAGAGTCTTTGAAGTATCCTGAGATAGGTGGCTCCTCCCCTGGACTACAGTGCGCATGGGCATCGGCTCCATCCCCAGATTGTTTTTCGCCATTGTGGCAGAAGATGGAGTGAAAAGTGTAAAGGATGTCCATGCTAATGAATAAATACAATAGTATATCTGCAGCTGCGACAGGCACCGGGGAGGAGGGCGGGCGATATGAATGTTAGCAGCCCTACATGCCAAGAACAGATGCATACTGGTAAGTAGCATATTCAGTTCGAGGCATGTGGGCTGCTAAATTCATATCTTAGCATAGAATACATAGCAGTCCCTCCATCAGCGGCGGTTGCCTGTGCCAGCTGCAGAAACCTGAAACAGTGTTTTGAGAACAGCCTGTCCTACAGCAGCTTGCTGCTTGGAATGCACATCAACACAGTAGTGTTTTGTAAAGGTATGTGGTGTAACCCACGTGGCTGCTCTGCAAATATCCTCTAAAGGGATGTTCCCTAGGAAAGCCATGGATGCCCCCATTTTGCGTGTGGAGTGCGCCCTTGGGGGTATTGTTAAAGTGCGCTTGGCCTTTTGATAACATATCTGGATGCACTTAACAATCCATCTGGCTATTCCTGCTTTGGAAATAGGGTTGCCTTTGTGTTGTGGTGCGAAGGCAACAAAAAGTTGTTTTGTTTTTCTAAAGGGTTGTGTCCTGTCTATGTAGTACATCAACGCCCTCCGTACATCTAAGGTATGGAGCATTCTTTCCGCCACCGTTTGTGGGTTTTGAAAGAATGCCGGTAAGTCAATAGTTTGGTTGAGATGAAACTGTGACACCACCTTCGGAAGGAATTTGGGGTTAGTGCGTAGCACTACCCTATTTGGATGAATTTGAATGAATGGCTCTTGGATTGTGAGCGCTTGCAGCTCACTAACACGCCTCAGAGACGTAATAGCTATTAGGAAAGCTACTTTCCATGTAAGGAACTGGAGTTCACACGAGTGCAGTGGCTCAAATGGTGGTCCCATCAGTCTGGTGAGAACGACATTGAGGTTCCACACCGGAGCTGGCGGTGTTCTTGGGGGAATGACTCGTTTCAGACCTTCAAGAAAAGCTTTAATGGCAGGCACTCTGAAGACAGAGAGATGCTGCCTGTTTTGAAGATAAGCCGCTATGGCGGATAGATGTATCCGAATGGAAGTGTACGCTAGATTGCACTTGTAAAGATGCAACAGATAGCAAATGATGTTAGGGATAGATGCATCTAGCGGGTTGATGTCATTGGCTGTACAGTAAATGACGAAACGCTTCCATTTTGCAGCATAGCATGCCCTGGTAGTTGGCTTCCTTGCCTCCTTGATGATGTTCATGCATTCTGGAGGTAGGTTAAGGAATCCAAACTCTAGGACTTCAGGAGCCAGATCGCCAGGTTGAGCTGTTGCGGATCTGGATGCTGAATTTCTCCATGGTTCTGCGTCAAAAGACTGGGCGTGAGGCGCAGTCTTTGATGCGGCACCACTGAGAGTTCGAGGAACGTGGTGTACCAAGCCTGGCGCGCCCACGTTGGAGCAACTAGGATGAGAGTCATCGCGTGCTGCCTTAGCTTTCTTGCGACCAGCGGTATCAGAGGGGCTGGCGGAAAAGCGTACGCAAATTTGCCTGACCAGTTCATCCATATCGCATTCCCCTGCGACTGTGGGTGAGGGAACCTGGCGGCAAAGTGTTGGCATTTTGCGTTTTCTTTTGTGGCAAACAGGTCTATCTCCGGATGACCCCACCGCTGGAAGTACGGGTGGAGGACAGATGGGTGTATCTCCCACTCGTGCATTTGATGGCTGTACCTGCTGAGCAGATCCGCCATCTGGTTGTCCTTTCCTGGGAGGTGTTCTGCCATGAGGAAAATGTTCCTCCGAATGGCCCACTTCCACATGCTCTGAGCCAGATGAGACAGCTGTGGCGAGTGGGTGCCTCCCTGCTTTTGAATGTAGTACATCGCAGTCATGTTGTCCGTTCGGACTAACACTACCTTGTTGCACAGATGTACAATGAAGGACTTGATCGCCATGAAGATTGCCATCAGTTCCAAATAGTTGATGTGCATCTTCTGTTGCTGCGTCGTCCATAGTCCCTGCACTGTGTAAGTGAGCAGATGAGCTCCCCATCCCTGGAGAGATGCGTCCGTTGTCAGGATAATCTGCGGCACTGGCTCTTGGAACAGTCGGCCCTTGCAAAGGTTGTGTGGAGTCCACCAATGCAGAGAGTCGTATGCCCGACTGGTAACCAACACTAGGTCTGTTAATTGCCCCTGAGACTGTGTCCACTGATTCGCTAAGCACTCCTGGAGCGGGCGCATATGTAACCGTGCGTGAGGGACTATGAAGATGCAGGAGGCCATCATGCCTATCAACTGCATGAACACTCTCGCTGGAAGCGAGTGTTGTGGTCTGAACTTCTGGATTAGAGACTGCATGCTGTCTATCCTGACTTGGTTTGGCTGAGCCATGGCCGTCAGGGTATTGATTGTCGCACCTAGGAACTGCCGGACATGTGCCGGCTTTAGATGCGACTTTGGGTAGTTCAGCGAGAAACCTAGATTGTGAAGGAGGTGAATGGTAGTCGACATGTCCGCGGCGCACTGTTGTTCCGACTTGGCTTGAACGAGCCAGTCGTCTAGGTAGGGGTAGACATGGATGTTCTGCCTCCTGAGGTGCGCTGCTACTGTCGCCAGACACTTGGTAAACACCCTTGGGGCTGTGGTGACTCCGAAGGGTAGGACCTTGAACTGGTAATGCTTGCCTTGAATAGTGAACCTGAGGTATTTCCTGTGGGACGGGTGTAGTGGAATGTGGAAATAAGCATCCTTGAGATCTAAGGTTGCTAAGAAGTCCCCTTGGTTTAGCAAGGGAAGAATCTGTTGCAGTGTAAGCATATGGAAGTGTTCTGATAGTATGTACAGGTTGAGGGGACGTAGATCTAGAATGGGTCTGAGAGATCCGTCCTTCTTTGGAATGAGGAAGTACAGGGAATATACCCCTTTGCCTTCCTCTCCCACCGGCACGAGCTCGATTGCGCCTTTTTGCAGCATCACCACTACTTCCTGCTGCAATAAGTGCAAGTGCTCTGCGGACATAGGCCTTTGCCTTGGCGGGATGTTGGGTGGAGTGGATTTCAACTCTAGGCAATAACCATACTGGACTAGTTGTCGCACCCACCTGTCTGTGGTGATGTTTCTCCAGACGGGCAGGAACTGCTGCAGTCGCCCCCCGACAGGTGTTAAGTGGTCGGGGGGCAGCGACAGAGAGTCACTGTTTGCTTGGGGCAGAGGAGCGGGAGCTGTTGTTTCCTCTGCCGCGACCTCTGTTGCTGTTATTTCTGTAACCTCCCTTGTTCTGTTTTGTGAACGAGGATTGTGCTCCACCTCTTGAGAACTGAGATTGTTGACCCATTTGTCCTCTGGTGACTCCACGTGCACCTGAGCGACGAAAATTGCTGCCACTAAACTGTTGTGACTGTAGGGCCCCCATGGACTTAGCAGTTTCTGTGTCTTTTTTTATTTTTTCTAGGGTGGTGTCAACATCTGGACCAAACAGACTATCAGGATTGACTGGCTGATTAAGAATGGTTGTCTGAATATCCGGTTTAAACCCCGAGATGCGGAGCCACGCCTGTCGTCTCAGCATAACGCTAGTGTTGATAGCTCTAGCAGCTGTGTCTGCGGCGTCAAGTGCACACTTGATGGCTGCGTTTGAGATTAGCTTCCCTTCCTCAATAAGCAGTTTGGTGGCTTCTTGGAACTGTGGAGGCAGGTGTTGTATAATCTGGTCTAGGGTGTCGTAATGCGCCCTATCGTAACGTGCTAAGAGTGCTTGTGTATTGGCAATGCGCCAAAAGTTTGCGGCCTGTGCAGCTACTCTTTTGCCCCCTGCCTCTAGCACTTTGGACTCCTTATCCGGGGGAGGAGCTTCACCCGTCGTCTGGGAGTTGGCACGTTTCCTGGCATTGGCGACCACAAGAGAGTCCAGTGGCAACTGTCCCCGAATGTATGCGGGGTCTGCAGGTGCAGGTCTGTACTTTTTTTCAATACGCGGATTGACCACTCGTGCTCTGGTAGGCTCCTTAAATATGTCCCCAGCATGCTTGAGGACTCCTTTAAGCATAGGCAGCGTCTTTACTGTCCTTTCAGAGACTGAAAATGTGTCGAAAAGGAAGTCTTCCTCTACCGGGTCAGCATGCATGTCCACATCATGATTGGCTGCCGCCCTCTCAATTAGTGCAAAAACCCTGCTGAATCCTCTGTTGGGGATGCACGGGCATTAAAAAGCTGCGGGTCATGCCCCACACTTTGGGTGCCCTGGTCACCAGTGTCATCAAATGAATCCGGTTGTGCATCTGGTTCATTGATAGGGAAATTGCATTGCTCGTCCTCATCATACCCCTCACCCGCAGAGTGTTCTGGTGAGGGAGTGGGGCTCCGTCTCGGAGGAGGCTGGATTGGTTCCATGAGGCCTGAAGCGTCAAGGGGCACCCTTTTCTTTTTTAGTGGGATGACATATGAGTCCACTGCTTCTGAAGTGATTTTTCTCTTATAGAGGGTCAATTTGCCTGTGTCAGCGTCGATGAAATGCTCTGAATCATCCTCTGATTCGAGTACCCGACGTGGGAGTGGGCCAGCCGTTGAAGAAACCGTCTTCTTTGGTGCCGATTTGGTGGAAAAGGCTTTCGGCGCCTCTTTCGGCGGCAAAATAAAGAGAAGTTTGCTGGAAGGCTTTGCTGGATTGTCCTTTTGCGCCTGCGGCGATGATATCGGAGCCGACGCAGCAGAGGCCTTCTCCCTGATTCTCTGTAGTGATTCGGCGATGGGGGACGTCTCACTCACAGTGGGTTTTGGCGCCGACGAGGATGTCTTGACCTTTCCCTCGGATCCGACGTCTTTGTGGGCCTTGTGCTCTTTGGACGCGGATCCCGCTGTCACCGACCCCGATTCCTGGGACCGGTGCGCAGACGTGCCAGTCTTCGATCCGTGCGCCTGCGTAGCCTCCGTGGAGCTGGCTTTGGCGTGCTTGGACGGCGGCGCAGCTGTTGACCCGTGCCGACCATCTTTCTTAGAGGACCCCTCCTCTGGCGTCGATTTCGATTTTGCAGCAGCGGAATCGACGGACTTCTTCGACTTCTGCGGACCGGAGGTCGACGGAGTCGATGGAGTAGCGGGTACAGTCGTTTTCGCCGGTACGGCAGCCATCTTAGGGACACTCGAGTCCTTAAGTTTCGGTTTCGTTTTCGGGTCGGCCATCTTAGATGTAGTCGATCCCGATGGTTTCGGTTTCGGTTTCGATACAGTGTGCTCAGCAAGTAAGTCCGTGGCCGGGCCAGAAGGCGGGGCTGTGGCTTGCGGCACTGGGTCTTGGGTAAGGCCTACAGGCGATCCCGTGACCCGGTCGGTATCCTCGTAACCTTCGGGGCAGAGCTCGTCCCCTGAGCTATCTGCCGCGGCCCCATAAATCTCTTCGTCGTCTCCTACCTCGTCGACGTATTCAAGGCCTTGACCCACGACTCCGTCGTCGTCTACCGGATCCGCCTCGACCTCCGTCTCGGGTGGGGAGATTTGAAGATGATGACCCTGGTCCTCTTCTTCTTGGTCGCCGAAGATGTTTTCCGGATCCGGGACCGCTTGTCTAGCTTCCATGCGCACCGCGCGCCGAAGCTTGAGAGTCTTCTTAGACCGGAACTGTGCACAGGCCTTGCACTTGCCGTCGTCGTGGTCAGGCGAAAGGCATTTGTTACAGACGGGGTGTAGATCGATGTGTGGGTACTTGGACCCACAGAGCGGGCAGTACTTAAACGGGCTCCGCTCCATGTTCAGAAAAGTTTTGCAGTCGTGTCGCGATGAGAAGGCCTCAAAGTCCGAAGAGCGAAAGAAAACTCCGCTTATTCCGGCTCCAAGAGACGGAAGACTCGAGACCGTGCGCAGACAATACCGACGCAAAAAAAGCGAGGCCTTTTGGCCGCTAAAAGTTAGTTTTTCTCGGTTTCGACAGAAAGACGTCGAGACCACATCCGAACCCAATGGCGGAAAAAAACAATCTGGGGATGGAGCCGATGCCCATGTGCACTGTAGTCCAGGGGAGGAGCCACCTATCTCAGGATACTTCGAAGACTCTTCCAGGACAACAATGTGCGATCATCCGGACCCAACACTAGGCGGCGATCTAATGCTAAGATATGAATTTAGCAGCCCACATGCCTCGAACATCCTCTTTTAGGGATGCTTTATGTAGCTGCAACCTATGGTAGTTGGCAGCTCTGTGCATTGATTCAATGTAGCCTACACTGTCATGCGGTGGATTGTGCTTGTTAGGGTACAAGTCAGGATCATTGCTTGTGGGCAAATTGGTGTTGTAATCGTCCCATGGGTCCTGTAGTGGGTGATCATCATCCCCATCCCCATTGCCATCCCCATCATCCTGGTTGTCAGGTGCATGTGGTGGTGAATGCTCAGGTGAAATTGGTTGAAAATGAGGGGAAGGGGGTGATGGAAGAAGAGGAAGAGGAGGAGGGGAAGGGTTAGTTCCAACAATTCTCATCTTCAAAGGAATGTGATATTCCTCTTCTGTATCAGTACTTCTTTTTAAAGTCACTTTAGTGGTGATGTGTCCAGCCTGTGGATGAATATACAACACTTTCTGTTTCGGATCCAGTTTTTCGATCGAATTGTCGAAACTGTGCTTTTTTAGGAATTTCAGGACATCTAACCGTTTTGGTATTGGAGTCTTAGGCGTTGGTGTCTTGGGATCCGAAGTGTGTTTCGGTGCCGAGTAGTGTGGGTCGGAGCGGATTTGTGTTTCGACCCCGAAGGTCTCGGCTTGGAGTTCGATTTGGCGTGAGTCTTTTCGGAGCGGGAAGGCTTTTTAGAAGGCTTTGGTGCCGAGCCAGAAGACGGGGCCTAGGAAGCGTGGTCTCCGTGCCGACTGGGGCCAGAGGGCGCAGGTTTTATGTGGAGTTGGATCTTGGGACGAGGGGGGATCTGTACTCATAGTACGTTGTCCATGTGGGATGTCTTCATCTTGTTTGCAGTCGAGCTCTGAGATGGCCATAGGCTCTTGCTCCTCCTCGGTTCCCATGGGCTCCCCGGCATCTTCGTCCGATTGTAGCCCAAAGATGTCTGGAATGGAGCTTGTGTGCTGGCTTTGCATGTTGTGATGTCGAGCCCAACGGTCGGAAAGTGTTTTCTTGGAGTGGAAAGCCTGGCATGCATTGCAGTCCTGTTCTCTGAGTTCAGGAGACAAAGACAGGTTACACACTTCGTATGAGTTGGTGCGCAGGTATTTCGTGTGACACCGAGTGAGTAATTTGAAAGGAGTTCGTTCCTTCAACACGGTTAGGCCCGTCGGCCTTCCACGAGCTTTCCAATCGAAAGATAGTTTTTATAAGTAAATATGATATGCAATAGAATGGGAGACACGATTGGGAACAATACCGTCAAGGGCGAGTGCCTTGCGCACCAAGGGAACCCGAAGGAACGGTGTTGTACCGGAGCACAGTACTTTACGTCCAAACCCGATGGCGGAAACAAACAATCTTTCAAAGGAGTCGATGCCCATGTGCACTATCACCGAAAGGAGGAGTTACCTATCCTGTGACTGGAAAAGACTTCTTCGAAGACAAACATAGTGCAAACATCCGGACCCAACACTAGATGGCGGGCTATGCACAGCATGTGATCTACAACTCACATGCCTCAAAACAATACTGTTTTCCATTTTCTGCTACCATGACTTTCTTGCAGGTATTTGCATGCATTGTTAATTCAAGAACAGATACATTACTGTACTAGTGATAGAAGAAGAGAGCCTGAGAAGAAGGCAGTTAAAAAGAAAATGGAGAGCCAGAGCGCTAACTGAAAGGCCTATTCACCATCTTTTGTAATCGGGCCTGGTTTCACAAGGACGATGTCATTCCCATGTCCTGTGTGGGATTGTTTGCTAATGTTGCAGTCGCAAGAATGGAAAAGCACAACGGTACCCCTGATGATGTGTAAAGAGGGGTGTTGCTCTCGGGATCCTGGTGGAAATAACTGTTGTTCACACCGTCTGAGTTTACCGTACTTTTCTTTGGACTTTGCGCGGTTCAGACCTCTATGCTTCCCTTTGATTCTTTCCTAAGTGTGGCTTAGGCTAACACTTACTCCTTTGACACAAGAAGACTCTTGACCGACCTTCTGCAATCCAGACACTTTCCCTTACTTACTATAATTCGTTTGTCTCGCCTCTACTACTTACTTAGATTTTTCCTATTTCCCTGCAGTTCCCTGATTTTTTAAAACCCTTTAGGTTTCTAAACCATCCTCTTAGCTTGGACTCTAATTTAGGTGTTTCTAGATTAACCTATGTATGGATGAGAAAATCTGAGACTCTTCGTGCAGCATCTGATACTAATTCTGATCTTTCGTATTGCTGTGACTGAGCTTCTTATTTGCTAATGGTGGTACGCCTAAACTTCTTTAGGAGGTTGGGTTTCCCAGTTGTTAGCATAGCATGGTGCTGAGAGTCGTGAACTTTAATTTGATTGCTAACTTGTAATAAACCTTCTTAACCTTAGTTAATGATTACAGGCCTTTTTGTGAAGCTAAATGGATTTCACTGATAATTGAAATTCATTGATGAAAAATTAACTTCCATCTTCTCTCAGTCGGATAATAAAAGGTCGATCGGAGGACGAATGGTAAGAGGGCTGGCCCAAAATTATACAGAAGGTAGTGAGAATAAAAAAGAGGAGATATGAAGTGCAAATCTCAAAGCTCTTGTTGGTCGCTTGGTTACATATGTATCTCAAATACAGCTCAATGGGTTGCTGGGAGTTCTTTGTGCAATAGCCTTTCACCCTACAATGTTAGTAAGTTGAGTAACACTCCCCTACTACACAGTGGGTGACCCACTGCCTGGAGGTGAGGAACAGTGCATCGCCATACTATGGAGATGGAGGTGAGACAGACAGATGGACAGATACTGTAATCGAATGGAACACCATGTACTACTCACGTGTTGCTGAACTTTAGAGGGAGTTTCCTTTGCATTTTCTCTTCACATCTCTTTGACAGAAGGCTTAGAAATTCCGTTTTGAAAATCGATTCCAGCAGGCTGTCGTATTCTTGTTCGTGCAGGATAAAGAAGTCATCTTGGAGCGTGCTGTAAAGAAATTCAAACCATTGAGAATTCAGTTGACATTCACTTAGATATGAATTGAGACTATTTGTGCTTCCTAGCTCGCTAACCTTTGTGATTTATAAATGTAAACTGAAGCTGGAATAGCTTGTGTGTGCTCACAGAGACTTGGGTATAATAAAGTTGTTAAGGTATGAAATGCAGGCTCAGTCACAGGGGTTGACTGTCCAAGTGGAAGCCAGTAGCCTCAGTCGCTCACTGGCATTGTTTGGAGTATAACATCCAGTAGTGGCTGGTGTCAAAGCAGAGTGGCGGGGCTGAGGAAGGGTAGGGATAACGGATGCCGACAAAAATGCAAAAAACAAAAACTTACTTGCCACTTCGCCACTCTTCTGCTCCCCTCTGGATCCAGTTTACTAAAGGCACAGGCTCCCTGACTCCCCCTGCGGCCAATCCAGATGCTGCTCTCATGCTGCTGGCAGCATGAGAGCAGCATCAGGATTGGTCTGAGTGCCCTGGATTTGCAATCCTAGAGAGACTGGGAGCCTGTGACTTCTGTCTCCAGCCCGACATCACAGCTCGGGTTGGAGACATCTCAGTGCACATGTCGATTTGGGCCCCCTAAGAAGGCCGGCGAAACCAGCATGCGCACTGACAGCAGTGTGTACCACTCCTCCTGCAGCCTGTCACCGATTAGGCCCCACCCCCAAGAATCAGCTCGGTGAAAGAAAAATAAAACGATAATAAACCTGTTTTATTATCGTTTTATTTGCAAAGTTTTGCTGGCAGGAGGAGTGACGCTCTGCCGCTGTAGCAGAGGAGCCACCGCTGTCAACAACCATCTATGGAAGAAATAAAGAGCAAGTAGCTAAAAGTATCCTGATGCTCTGGCTCGCGTGCAGTAGGATTTGGGACAATGCCCTTTAAAGAGTGGTAATTTGTTAGTAGGGAAGAATGACATAAATGCTAATATATTTGCATTGCCCACAAGTACATGTGATATAATAGTGCAGTACTTAGTGAAGAGAGAGGTGGGTTCTATTTCCTTGCTGGGAATATGGACCCTAGTTCTGTTAAATGTTGCTCATTAGATTAATACCCCTTTCCCCCAATTACCCTGTGTATGTAACGACTGACAGAGTAAATATATGTGACTGAAAATTATTAATCCTGTTGTCAAAATAGTGCCGAAATTTAAGGGGGACTTCCAATTTAAATAACTACATAGAATTAGATATTAACATTTGTAAATTTACCTTAATGCACTTTAATGTTTTTCACATATTTACATGTAAGAATTAAATGAATGAAAATGTATATAAGAGACTACGTTTTAATACCTTCTGTCACTTTTCTTCAGTAAAAGCATTAGCATTTAAATAATTATGAACATTCTTGTAAAGGTTTGTGCTAATAAACTCTTCACAATAAAATAACACGCTTCGGTACATCAATTTACACTAGATGAATAACAAAAACCAATAACTAGATGAGCCTCTTCTAAAAGTGATAATTTCCTCAATAATACATAGTAATTGAGCATCAAGTAAGCTGATCGTGTGATGCAGAAAATGACAATGTAGTTCATCCTGGAACTACTTCTATCTAGCCCCACTGTCTAGCAGATTTGGCTTGTTTCAAAGTGGCCCTGTAGGAAAGTGGCTAATTAGTTGTGAAGAATGTGGGTCCTCCCCAAGTGATGAGCCCGCAACCTTCCATCTCTTCACAGTACTCTGTTGCAGTGGAGTAGTCAGGCACTCTGCCGCCCGTGGCGGTCTCTGCCTTTGCCGCAGCCGTGCTGAGGAGGGCGGGGGGGGACTGCTGCCGATGATTCTTGCGTTTGCCGCCCCCACTTGCCACGCCACTGCCCCATTGAAACACTTGACTCTCTCAGGGTAGGGAGGCAGAGCAGTCTAAGGCTTACTAAGGGGAGAGGGTGTGGGCTAGGATCCCAGTCCACAGGCAGACAGCAAACAACACTCAATAAATCATTGTCCAGTCCTGTCTTTAAATTATAAAAAGGAAAAGTACTTTATTATGTACACACTACTATTCATTTACAATGATACATATGATGGCAGGTGGAAATACTCAAGGAGATGCCCTCCTAGCAGCTCACACCCCTAGGGAGACCTCGACCCTATTACCACAATACTCCTCACTCATAATAGAGGCAATATAATGAGAAGTAAATATCATGAGGCTGGCCTACTGGCTTTGTTAGGGTGCCAACACATTAGCAAAAGCAAGAATATGCCATAATAGATAAATACAACACCCTTACAATCTTGATGATACTATCATTAGGGCAGGGAATGACTCACTACTATCTTTGTGATTGCCAATAAAGCAGTGACCTTCATTAAAACATTTAATGATTCATTATTAAGTTGGTTATAAACAATAAAGCATTTCATAAAATTCGTTGAATTTTATCACGGTTAACTTTACCATTGTAAACAAAGCATTTCAATGTCAATAAAATATATGCATGAGTCTTTCGTCTATGGTTGATATGCATTAATTGCAGCCTTAAGACCAACCAACGGAGATCTTCACACCCCAGAGTGACTGAGCAAAAGTGCAAGCACCTTCAATGATTAAAACTATCGAAAGTACCTCCCAGGACCTTGAATTATACTACCTGGGAGTCTTTAGTATGGTATCTGTGGCACTTCTGGTAGCCCCCAAAAGAAATCAGAAATGGTGGATGGTGCCCCTTCCATCTCTAGTGCACCATAAAGGCTTACTATGTACATTTCACGCCTGGGCTACTCTCTGTTTAGCTCATCAGGCCACAATGGGGGCTTACGGAGCGGTCCCCTGTCCTGAGGCCCTGTTTCTTTTTGAGGCGGCCCTGCGCTGCAATCCTTAAAACTGGTCTGGGTGCCCCTGCTCCTCTGTGGAGCACCAGGGTCACTAGCTGTCCTGGGCTGTGTGGGGAGCTGAAAGCCATGCAGCCCTGATGGCTCCCTGCTTGGCTGACACTACTCAGTGCAGGTGCGTTTTTGTTTTTGGCTCATCAGTCCCCAGAAGAATTGAGGTTTGCAGGGACACTAACAATTTTAATGGGGAACACACATCCTCCCCTACCTGCAGCATTTTCTTCACTCCCTGGGATCTTGGGCCTCCAAAGAAAACGGATGGGAGACACTATTCAGACCGAGTTTGCTGAGGGACCGCTCTTCTTCTCTCATTTTCTCTGCACCCAGTTCGATGGTGTTATTTTGCACCTCACAGCCATCTCTAACCACCAGGAGGGGTAACTATAGGCCACCCGGCCTCTAAATGTTTGTTTTCTTTTGGGAGCTTGATCTTACTGCATTTCCTTCTTGGGGTCTCCTGGCACCTCTTCTGGGCCTGGAATCTTCCTCAGAAGCACCCTAAGGCCCAAAGACTAAGTGTCCTCCCAGCCTGCGTCCTCCAGGTCCCACAGCCTCCTCTGGCCACTTGCAGAGCACCTGAGGCAGCAGGAGTCAGGGGGCTCCCCTTTCTGGAGGTCACCTCCAGCAGGACCAGTCCACTGAAGATGTAGGACAGCTCTCCAGTTCCAGCAGGCCTATACCGCTACTGTCTTTCAGAGGTTGTTAGGGGGCAAACACCACTGGTCCTGGAGAAACAAATCCTAGTTCCTGGTGCCAACTGATGCCAGAAGTCCTTGAAATCATCTTTGCAAGAGGGCTCAGGTGTTTTCCTTTTACCTTTTGGACATTCCTCTGGCGTTGCTTCCCCCAGGTCCAGACTATTCTCAATAGTCTCTCTAGTGTGCAAGGATTTTTAAGGGGGTGGAAAGTTTTAGAAGCTCTGCCCTATCCTAGGGTGACACATCATTACTCCCTCCTTTCCCCAACTCATCTGCACAGCATTTGGAACTTTCCAACTTGTGAATTGAAGAGGTCAGGTGAAAGACATCTCAGAGAGCCTCATAGCATACTCCGAACTGCTACAGCTGCCTGGTCCCTTGACTCCAAAACATGGAAGGGGAGCCCCTCTTGTGTTTGGCTCCAGAGCTCTGGATGTCTTCCTTTGTTTCTGTGACTGAGCATTCCCAGGCAAGGTGTAGTGTGAAAGGTAATTGGCACATGCAGATTTGTATCCACTCTTTTTCCTAGGAGCAGGCCTAATTATTGCTTATGGCCCTACTGTGGACGGAGGCCTTAGATCCTCCAGCTGGCCAGCAGAGAAATTAATTTTGCACAGCAAGGGTAACAAAGGCTTGTAATCTCATTATATGTACAAACCCTTAAGCATCAGAAAGAGTGCAGATATGGCAAAAGTGATATTGGATATGCACTCTGGGTCATTTTTACCATATGATCAGTGTGTCTATTCTATAGCCCTCCCGATGGTAACATTGTAATGTGGTGTACATTTCACCTACACTGTGTAATGCAGTGAAGCACATACACTCTCCAGATGTACCTACTCAGAGTATTCAAGGCCCACTCACATTAAAGGTATCACACCAGTTTAGCATGAATCTATGTCGAATCCCGCAGCCTTTTTCCCCGCAGGGAATCACAACGCGGTCGTTACAACGACCGCGTTGTAATTCCGCATACCATTACTCCGCAAGTCGTTGCGGGGGGCGCTGGATGTTGGAATAGTATAATTTACTATTCCAACTCCAGTCTGTGCGTACACTAGGGATGGTGTTGGATTTTAAATCCAACCCCCTCCCCCCGCAAGTCGTTGTTCCGACTTCCGGAGTAATGGTATGCGGAATCACAACACGGTCGTTGTAACAACCGTGTAAATACCGATTCGGTAATTGGGGGAAACATTGAAGGGTGGCAGGGTGTCACTTTGACACCCTGTTGCACCCCTCTATTGTGCATGGGTGCACATGTTGCAGACATACATGCCCTTAGGGCATGTATGTCTGCAACATGTCCCTTAGGGCATGTATGTCTGCAATATGGCACTGTTTAAAAAGCAAAACAAATGCTTTTTAAAGGGTTTTCATTATTTACCACCAACTTCCAGTTGGTGGTAAATAACGAATTCTTAGACCCCTGTAGCACTGATTGCAGTGCTACCTACATGTCAAAATACAGATTCGGTAATTTTACCGATTCGGTATTTTATAGAATCGGTAAATTTACCGAATCTGTATTTTAACATGCCCCTACATCTCCATCTTCAAATACCGGTCGGTAACGGCCGAAATCGGCCGTTACCGACCGGTATTTGGCGACCTACATCTGGCCCCTAATGTTTAAGTTTGTTTGTAGATCTTTATAGCATGGCTTACCCGTGAGGGTGTCCGGGTCTGTCCATGGGCACAGGGAGATCAAGCGATTTGCTCAGAATCTCAGGATATTGCACAGGTGCAGCGACTCGAACCCGAATTCCCAGCTACCGAGTTGGCAGCTCTGGCCGATGTGCCACACCCTCTCTAATCCATTATAAAGAACTTGCAGTGAGTGAGACTCAGGTAGTGAGACTCACTCATGACAGTATTTCATAAAGCAGGTAGTTTAAAAAGCGAAAAATCCAGGGGGATTAAATGGGCGGGACCCATTTCTCACATTCCCTATTCAGGTTCCATAAAAAACTTTCACTACAACTTCCTCTACTATTAAAGGGAAAGGTGGAGATTAAAAAACTATACACCTGGGTAGCAATAATTATATTAGGGCCCATATCTTCACAGGCCTGAATAAAAAGTACCCAGTCCATTATGTTGGCTCTTCTTTCGGTATTCGCTATGCTTCAGTTACTCACATGAATGAGTAAACAATAGTGAAAGCTCCTTGGTTTATAAGTGATTTTTAAAATCAACACTCTTAGCCAGTCAAACAAGGGGGTTATTTTTATTACAGCTACAAGAGGAAGTTCGGAAGAGAGTTGCTTTCCCCATCCGTCGTCACGATTAGTTTGTCTTCAGAGCCTAATGGGTTTTTGCCTCAAGCAGCCTCTTGTGGATCAATTAGCGCCTGGATGGGCCTTTTGCCACTTGGCCTGAATATTTGGCGGCTCTCTAAACAACCAAAGTCCAAGAGCTCTGTACTGGAGAGCACATCCTTTCTCCAGAAAGGCTACGCCCTTCTCCCGGCTTCTGTTTGGTCAAGTCCACACAGCAAAGATTTAACAGTCTGATTGAATGTAATTAAATAATGTGAATCTAAGTGGCATGTAATTCTGGCCTGAAAATTAGGAATTAAGACAATAATAGTAAATCCAGGGGTTCATGGCTTCGGTCAGGCAACTGGCGATAAAACGTCAGCAGCATAATGCATATGTAATGACAACTCTAAACTACGTATTAATGTGTGTATAATATTTTTAAACACTGAATAATCACTCAGAATGATAAGACTCAGTACTCCCAGAGCAGGTGATGCTTTATAGACAGTTTGAGTTTACTCGATAGCTCCACTCCCACATTTCGTTTTACCATGAGCATTACTCAGTAGCTAAAACAAACTAAGAATGTATAAGGACCACACATGGTATGAAACAAGCCAGGCATATGAAATGAACAAGCTCACAGAGTGTAACACATAAGAAGCATGCAGGTTATGAAACAAACAAGGACCGTGCAGGCTATAATACAAACATGAAATGCACAGCATGGAAACAAACAGGGATCAATCATGAAATGCAATAAAGAGCACACAGACAATAAAGCAATCAACAAGCATGGTACAACACAATGAAGTTGTGTTCAGGCTCGAAACAAAAAGGTATCAGGCAACAAGTGAAATAAACAAGGGGTATACAGACTGGGACACAAACAAGACGCATGCAGGGCCTGAAGCAAGCGGTTATCAAGCTTGCATACTGTGGAGCAAAAGGAAAGGTGTTAAACAGAGAGGAGCTGCAGGAAAATACCTCTTTTCCATGATCACACCATTTGATTTTTTTGTTTGTTTTTTAGCTATTTTAATTTGCAGTTTCAAAGAAAGAAATAAACATGACACGTACAATTTCACGATGAAGTTAAAGTTTTTACTCGGAATCACAGAATTGCCAATTACAAATACCCATATCTAATGGAAACATGAAGAATTGAATATCACCCCTCCCCAGCTATTACATGAACATTACATGTCAACTGAGCCTTCCTTGGAAGCGGATGGGGACATAATAGGAATGTCAGAGGCGCGCAATGTTTTAGACATCCTCATATGCAGACCTCCTGCCCACTGGAGGCGCTGGATGTGAGTAGCGAAGGAATGCCATGCTGAGCAGAATTTGGCCATCCTGTCTCAAAGAACACCCATCAGTTTCTCATCTGCATATATGGACCAAACCATACCCCACCACAGGTTTAACGGAGGAGGTAGTGGGTGCGTCCACATCTTCGCCACACCCAAGCGTGCTGCGAGGAGCAGATGGGAAATGAGACGGCCCTGCGGGGTTGTCGAAGGGAAGATCCTACCAGCCCACGGGTTGCACAGAAGAATTGTGAGTGGTGCTAATGGAATGCAGATGTTGGTTAGGGTCTGTATTGTACTCTGGATCTCAACCCAGAACGTTTGAATTACTGGACAAAGACACCAGGTATGTAGAAAAGTGCCCGTCTCACTAAATCCCTTCCAGCGCAGGTCTGAACCCCTAACATCTTGGCCAGTGGAACTGGTGTCAGATACCAGTGAATTAATAATTTATATGCATTTTCTTTGTAGCGGATACAAAGAAGAAGACTTTTGTCGCAGGTTGCCAGATGGCCCTCAGAGTGTCGTCAGGGATCTACGTGGCTAGTTCCTTTTCCCATTATGATACATATGCATGCTTTTTATAAGAAGCCAACTCTAGGTGGAATCGGTAAAGTCACGATATGCCTTTGCTGAGCACATTGTGATGATATAGAGACTCAAAGGGTGCATTTTCGCGCTAGAGAGCCTGGCGCGCAAGAGGTCTACCTGCCCAGTGGAGAACCTGGAGTCTAAAATCGTCACGTCGAGCTAGGGCAAATTTGGCAATCAAATCATCTCTGGACCGAAAGTCGCCATCATCATCGAAGTCACCCAGAATAGGGGAGCGGTCCTGGGCTCAACAAAAAGAGGCAGAGTGGGGTCACACCTGGGAGAGAATCAGAATCACATGCCACTGCGGGTGCTGACGTGATTCCGAATCATCAGTGGTGCTCGCAAAAACAGCTCGCCTGCGGTCGCATTACAATATCATCAGATACATTGCAGCACAAAAATGGCAATCCGGGTACAGCTTCCAAAATGAATTTATCCGGGCTGAAGCTTATCTACGATTTACAGATGCACACTGCGTATCAAGGATGATGATGAAGAACTAACAAGCTATGACAGTGATGCTGTGAGGAGTGGTCTGAGGTGCTTCACAGTTAGACTGGGCTAAAGGTAACATGCACACTCTTCCAGTCCTCAGAACTGGCACAGCACAGACTGAAAGAGTGCCAGGATGCTCATTCACACCTGTAGCAGGTACAGCACATGCAGCAGTGGGTACATCCCTCCCAAAATCATACACACAGAGACTCTGCACAAAGCAGTGCAAGACCTCCTGACAAGCAAGATACCGCATAGGCCTAGCAGTGCCTGTGCCACCTCGAGAGGATGTAGACATAGAGGCAGCAATCGAAATGCGTAGCTAAGCGTCAGCTTGAATAAATTCATTTTTTTAAAGTACCCAGTGTGCAGTTTTAGTTCCTGATGGTGGAAGGTGTCTGATGATTGATATATATATATATATATATATATATATATATATATATATATATATATATATATATATATATATATATATATATATATATATACATATATATACACACACACACACACACACACACACAAAGAATCCTCACATTTTGGATTCTGTAAAAGCTTCGTAGAATCCAAAAATATCCAAGGTCCATGCAGGGTATGGAAATACAGAAGGACTAGGCAGGGTATGAAAATAAACAAGGGCAATGCAGGGTATGGAAATACACAAGGACTAGGTAAGGTATGAAAATAAACAAGGACCCTGCAGGGTATGGAACAAACTAGAAACACCTATGCTGTTTTATAACCAACGAGCATGCAGGGTATGGAAATACAGAAGGACTAGGCAGGGTATGAAAATAAACAAGGGCCATGCAGGGTATGGAACAAACGATGAGTGCAAAGGGTTTGGAACAAACTGCTGTGTTCTGATATTTGAACAGGGGATAAAATCCCACAACTATTCAGGCTGCAGGGCTTGACATATAGAACAAATCATGTCAGTAAGTAGGCCCCAGGTTACTCTAGGTGTCTAGTGGATATTTCTCTATCTAAAAGAATAATTACACGGATCTTTAATACAAGAAATAGTACATTCTCTGGTCTGTCCAGGCCTCACCATTGCACCTTAGTGTGACGCTGAGTAGCAAACCACTCTTCTTCCATTTGCCGGGTTGTCAAAGAAGTGGATGTGCTGATTCAACCTTACCCCAACCCCATGCAGATTCAGAGTTATCCTTGAACCCTGCAGGGCCCTGCTCATGTTTGAGCATCGATTGCATGCAGATGCTTGAAAGTACAGCCCCAGCACATTCTGCAGGTCACCGCCTGTCCGGTCCCTTTCATCCTCTGCTATGACCAGTGCGGATATGGCCCCTATCGCTTTCCTGTTTGTTAGTCTTGGGCATGAGCACATGAGCCACCATCGAACAACAACAGCAGTGTTTGTCCATGAAGCCAATGCTCAGGAAGAAAGGACCCTGTCAGCACAGGTCTGGGGTCTAGAACTAGCAAGCACTGCATTCACAGGGGCTCCTTTCCAGAACACTCATCACAGTGAGTCACTGTGGCTGAGAGGGTGCTTATAAAGTGGGGGAAGCAAAACATGACCCTGCAGAGTTCAAACAGGCCTGTTAGTAAAAGGTGTCACAGCAGATCTGGAAACTCACCCAGACCTCACCTGGGAAATTAGCTGTCAGTGATTATCGCTGGTGCAGAAATGGCAAATGATTACTGGGTTCTTCTGTCACTGGGGGGCCGGCTTCAAAACTCAAACAAATTACCCTTTTCAGTATTAAATAGCACAAAGGCTTGGTAATCTGTGTGAGAGAGTGCTGCTACCAGCAGTTAATTCAGAGAGAAAGGGCCGCTATGTTAGAGGCAATGGTATAGCGCGCACTCTTTCGTTAGTGTGCCTCATGGCACTATCGGCTACATGGGGTGCCACAGCATATAATTCTTGGGTTGCCATAGTGCATTGGGGTCTGATTGGTCCTGTACTGGTCTGTTATGGGCGTTAAGTTCTTGTCTGTCTCTGTTTGATAAGCAGTGTCTTCATCAAAAAGCTGAGGGTGTTTGGTACCAAATTTGTTCGCCTGAAGGCATTTACCAATTCCTTACGCATCTCTGTGGCCAGTAATAAATATGTCCTTTGCCCATTTGACAAGAGTCTCCCAATTTGACAAGAGTCTCCCAAAAGAACAGTTATACAACTGTGTAAGGGTAAACATGTTCTGATGTGCTCTGTTCTTATGCCTGGTGTCTTGGTGTGTGGTGCTGTTGAGTCCAGCGTGACAACCGACTATATGGTATATCAGTGCTGTGCTGGACAGGATATATGGTGTATTCTGGTGTGTTGTTGGTTGTGGGATCTGGTCAGTATTTGTAACTTTGAACAATTTTAGAAGTAAGAGCCGTTCAGTGAGGACCACCTTGGATGGTGGATGCATGCAAGGCCCACCTTGGATGGTGGATGCATGCAAGGCCCACCTTGGATGGTGGATGCATGCAAGGCTCACCTTGGATGGTGGATGCATGCAAGGCCCACCTTGGATGGTGGATGCATGCAAGGCTCACCTTGGATGGTGGATGCATGCAAGGCCCAAGGGCCAGCCACACACCTGATGTAGGAGCCCCGGAAGAACACTGCGCATCGGCATCAAAGGTCAATGACGAACAGTGGGAGTAAGAGTCCAATGGGCACTTGTTGCTGGCGAACGTTTCTACATTTGGAAGCAGTCGTGACTGTGGAGCGGGGGAGGGGAACAACCAGAGCATGTGGAATTCCTCGCAGCAATGACAAAAAGTAAGATGTGTGAGAATATGGTGCTATTGGTAAATATGGGACTGGACAAGTACTGAAATGTGTAGGATGTTTGGTTGCTGGGCAAGTAGGCTGTGATAAATTGTGTGGTTTGTGGTGAACTAACAAGCTATGACAGTTATGCTGTGAGGAGTGGTCTGGGGTGCTTCACAGTTAGACTGGGCTAAAGGTAACATGCACAGTCTTCCAGCCCTCAGAACTGGCACAGCACAGACTGAAAGAGTGCCAGGATGCTCATTCACACCTGTAGCAGATACAGCACATGCAGCAGTGTGCAAATCCCTCCCAAAATCATACACACAAAGCAGTGCAAGACCTCCTGACAAGCAAGATACCGCATAGGCCTAGCAGTGCATGTGCCACCTCGAGAGGATGTACACATAGAGGCAGTAACGGTGTGTAAATCCATCTTACAACTCCCTCCTCAGTGAGGGAAGGAGGCGAGGCAGAGAAAGACTACCTGGGGATGTGGAACGGGCAACAGTGTTAGAAGAGCAATGCCGCGCGTCAATCATATGGAACAGCGGGAATTACGATGATGGACTAAGCCAGAGATAAAAGCAAAAATCCAACAGCTGCATCATGGGACTGAGAGGGCGCCTGCTATATCATGCTGATGGCATTAAACATCAAATCCAGTTACACACTTACATTAATTGACACAGAAGCATACCTGCAATGGGAAGGCTGCTTCACATCTTATGTTTGGGAAGGAGTGGTTTCTGCACTTGAACAGAATAGTCTAGATCAGCATAGCCTAGATATGCACGAAAAAGAATCGCTGCTGTTTGTTTATACAGATTCGCGCCATAAGATCAGATACCGCATAGAAAAACTCCTTGGCAGGAGGAAGGAATAGAAGAAGCTTCCTCTAACTTCTGCTTCTCAACACATTTTGATGCAATACAAATGCAATTGTTTCCACTTGTCACTAGGCCAAAATGTAAAAAAACAAAAAAAAACTACGAAGTAGCGACTTCATAATGGTATTAATTCATAAATAGAACAAAGATGCAATCATGTAATCCAACAATCAAATAGCAGCATTAGTTGATGCATAGCTAACACATCACATGTCTTCTACAAACATCACAGACAGTTACTGACCTGACAGAGACAGAAAGTATTCTCTCCAGCTCTATCCTTCGTTTCAGCACCTCCTTCACAATGCCTTTCTCAGGACCCTGCTTCACTTTCTCCCGGCCAATCAGGTACACCGCTTTCGGGGTGAGGACAAGGTCGCGCTTCACACCCTATATTGTGGAAGTGCACACAATGAACAGGTGTAATTGTCTGAAATATGTTATTTACAGTAACAAAGATTTATGTAATTGTTTTCCCAGGCATAGCCCAAGAAATCAATTGTGAATTTGCACTTGTGACTACGCAAAAGTGTTTACTTCCTGTGCAGTTGTACATTTTGTATGTGGAAACGCCATTGCATTTGTGCATTTTTTATTTATTTTTTTCTTCTCCAGAGAAAGAATATTTTTCCAATGAAAGAAGCCTCTGTATCACTATTTTTCTTTTAATTCCCATTCTTGAAAGGAATTTAGGTAATATGGTCTTTGACAAGAAAAAATCTCAAATAGTTTTTAGGGTGGAAATAGGTCACAAAAAAGTTTGTAAATAACAATCTTTCCTAATCATCCCGACCCGCAAACATCCACTCCCTGCCCATGGAGTAGGATTTACTTATGTGCTACACTACACTGTTGTGGGGTAATATCACACATAAAAGAATAATTTTATTTGTGGAAAGTTGAACTCCCATGTGTAAATGGATATGTGAAAGGGCCTTGTCAGAACACCTTTCACAGGGCCACGGGGCAAGCAAGAGCTACTGGGTCCAACCAAAGGAGTTGAGGTCTTTAATTCCCAGGGCTCGACCGACTAGGAATCCTGAGCAACTGGGCCAAGTACCCATTTAGCACTTGACTTTCAGTAGTAGCGAGGGTCGAGCAGTCCAAGGCTTCTCAGGGGGAGGTAGGAGGAGAACACAGGTTGGCAAATCCAAAAATGTTCAATATTAGCAATAAATTATTGTCAAGTCAAATACTTGTTTTTATGAAAAAGGACCATTTATATTCCATTACAAAGTAAAATGCAGCAAAAACAAATAATACACACATAGTCCTCCTGAGTTCAGTACACTAGTTTTAGATAAGCAGGTCACTGAATCCCTACTCTCTCTCCCTATTGGTAGGGGTTATTCCTCATTCACAATATGCGACATTCAGGTGAGGCCCCACTCTAAGTCTGAGTCTTAGCAGCCCCACTCTGACTCTTCCAAAGTCAAACGTGTTTCAGCGCAGTAATGGACTCTTCGTGCCGGTCCCCTATGGCACACAGGGTCGCAACTTTACTCAGCAAATGGGCTATCGCGCGATCTGCACAGCAGTAATGCACTCTTCACGGTGGCATCCTCTGGCATACAGGGTCCCTGACTTTACTTCACACAGGGGCTACAGCCCAATCAGCACAGCAGTAATGCTTCTTCATGACAGACCTCCTCTGGCATACGGGGTCGCCGACTTTACTCCCCACATGAGTTGTGGCCCAATCTGTGCAGCAGTGGCTAACTTCACAGCGACCCCACCTTGGAATCCAGTTTCACTGACTTGAGTATGCACATGGGTGATCAGTGCAGCAGCCACTTCCTCACACCTCGCTATGGGGATCCACTCGCCAGGATCGCCCACTGGACCCTCCAAGCTCTCTCTTCTTTCTCACATGGCACACTGGTCTTGGCAAGGAGGCAGGCACTGGTGCTCCAGGCTCAATGGCAGGTGGTTGTGGCTGCATGTGATTATATGTCTGAGTCTCTGAAGTTTGTGCTGGCGGTCTGCTTCTTTTTGAAGTGCCCGCTCCTCTTTCATGCCCTCCCGTAAGTAGTCTGTCACAACAGGAACAACTCCATATCTGCCTCACAACACAGGCCATAGGAGTGACTAGAGGTTCACACCTGGATGTCAGCCTCAGATAGATTTGTATAAAAGGGTTGTCAAGGGGCCCTAACCCTATTCGGTATAATTGTCATATCAGTCCCATCTCCGTCCCAAAATGTGACCACTCTCTCTAAGTCAAACAGCACCCTTCAAAGTGTACTGAAGAGCCTGGCTCTTCTCCAGTCCAGTGTGTGTCCCACCCAGCTCTCAGAAAGCAGCCATTCACAAATCTGTCTAGAGGGGAATCCTCTATCTCCTCATTCTCCTCTAGTCAGCCCTGGGTCTCTGAAAATGGAACCCACCACTTTCCATGTATGAGTACACACACACTCAGCACACGTATGCAAGCACACAAAAAAGCGCTACATACCAACTTGATGTGAGTTAAGCTCACAGCAGCAATACTTTATTACATTGCTCACTTATGACGTGGATTCAGCTAGTGCCAAACAAACGTTCGCTCTTTGCTTAAAGTCACTAATTGATTGGCTCAGGAAGAACACATTACAGTGTAATTCAGATAAGACCTAGAGCCTGTTTTTTGGGCGAAATATCCTTCTAGGATGGACCGAAGCCTGGCTAAAGAATGCTTCACCTCCGCCGCCTCCAGTGAAAGTGGCAAGAAACTTGGGGGTTCTGTTTGACTTGCACCTTTCCTTCAACGCCCAAGTTTCTTTTTGGAAAAATCTTGTCTTTGGATTCTTCGTCTGCTTAGGAGATTCCTACACCTGATTCCTCAGGAAGCGCAGATCACTGTGGTTAGGGTATTGATACTATCATGGCTAGACTATGTTAATGTGCTCGACCTGGAAATCCCAGAGTACTTAGTCAAGTGCTTATAGGTAATACAAGACATGGCGGTTCGCCTATTGTACAAGCTACTGCAGAGCTCATCTGTCGCGATCTTTCATGAGTAGCTGCACTGGCTCCCAGTCCGTAAGTGGATAATGTTTAAAGCTCTGACACTGACACATTAAGCCCTTCATAATAAGGGGGTAGCTATATCTGAATGGAAATATTAAGGCTTACAGCCCAAGGAGGATGCTGCACTCTAGTCAGGGTGGGCTGCTAACAGTACCCTGCTTTAAAAAGGAGAAGAAAGGAGGCTCCCGCTTTAAAAAGAAGCGGAGAGGAAGCTCCTCCTTTACAGTGCTGTCTGCAGGTTTATGGAATCCGTTTGCTAGTCAGCTGAGAATAATAAGAGAGCATGGGCCATATGTATCAAGCGAATTTCGGCCTTTGCGAATGCTAATTAGACAAATGGTATGTATCAAACAAGTTTGATGCAAAATAAGGAATAGCAAAATTTGCTAATCCTTATTTTGCGATTGCACTTAAGGAATTGCAAATTTTGCGATTCCTTAAATGCAATGTATCATACAAAAAATATGCAAAAAATGCCATTAAGGATTAGCAAATTACCACCAACTTCTAGTTGGTGGTAATTTGCGAATTCTTATCAAAAAGCTTTTTTAAAAAAAAACAAAGGTGCCATATGACGCCCATACATGCCCTTAGGGCATGTATGTGCTCCATATGCCCCCAAATGTCTTTTTCAGGGGTGCAGCAGGGTGTTCTTGAGACACCCCTGCACCCTTGGAAAAATCCCTAATTTGCGATCAGCAAATTGCTAATTGCAAATTGCACTTTCATTCCTATGGGCCTCCTGGCCCATGGAAATGAAGGGGTAATTTGCGATTAACAATTTGCTAATCTCAAATTAGGAATGCTAAGGAATCGCTATTGAAAAGCGATTTTGTACATACATACCGTTTTGCATTTCCTAAATAGCGATTCCTTAAAATTCGCTATTTAGGAAATGCAAAATGGTTTGTTGGTACATATGGCGGTAAGTGAGTTTCAAAAAAGCACTAAAAGAATACCTCTTTCCCCTTTAGGGTAGGGGTTGACTGGCCAAGGTCTGTTCTTCTATTGTACCGTTGATGCTGAGTGCTGGGACACTCTTGGAGTAGCCGAGCGCTATATAAATTATTTATTCATTACATGATTGGGCCTATAAACCTCACTCCAGTGACACAGGCAAAAAAACCTGTTCACTACATGGTATGCTGCCTGTACTATACTAGCGCTACTTAACTCTTGGTAAAGGTAGTGGTCTTCTACCACCATGAGGCTGGCACTTTGGGCACCCCTCACGATCCAACAAGACCGCACCCTATGAGACAGGCCTATGTCATGGCACACATGCATGATCCATGTTCACCAATGACAAAAAAAATCAGCACCAAGGATCAAGATATCATGGCAGCTGAGGTACCCAGGGCAGGGGTACATGTCCGTCACCTTGGGAGGGACTTTTCTGTTCCAACAGGCCTCCAGAGAGGAATACATCTGAAATTATAGCGTAAGCATTAAAGATTATGGTGGCGATGAGGAAATGCTTGATTATTTTGAGGTTTGTGTCCTTAGGCACTACGTTCTGAGAAATGTTATGGTTACAAAGTTCTACAAAGATGGCAAGACATCTGCAAAATAATATGTACAATCTGAGCAAAGCACAATATTGGGCTTTTGTACTAAATATTGGCATTTGGCTTTTAAAACATAATTATTCATTGTGTTAGCATAAGATTAATATTTTCTGTTTGATTTAGTAAACCATACCTTAAACCTTCTGTCATACTTTGTGACCGTATCGGCAAATTCAATCTTCTCTCGCTTGCCCACAAACTGGCGCAGCTCGGGGTGCTCTTCCATTCCGATATAATCCCCAATGAAGTTCCTGTTGAGGCTGTTCCTCCTTCGTTCCTTCTTGTTAAGCAAAAGATCTGAAGCTAAAAGGAAATTTGTGTTAGTACAGATTTCAAGAATTTCTTGTATGTCCCTGGATATATTAGTGCAAACCTAGCTCTGGAGCAAAAAAGCAATATAGAAAAGAAGAGGGGGTACATGTTATGGGGAGGATTGGGTTGAGAGAGAGGCAGGAATGGCACAGGTAGTGGAGGGCCGGGGGGAGGGGTCTGCAGTTAGAGGTTGGGGAGGGTCCCCCTCCAAACTCGGGCCATTTCTATTCAAAGTATCTTTCAAAGTAATAAATACATCTGTATATCAAACCCAAATGTACAGATAAATGGTCTCCGTCAACATAAAATATTACTTAAGAAATTTGCAGTGAAAACTTTAACCTTGTGACTCAGGCACATAAAGCAATGGAAACAAACCCCTATTTACTCACCTTGGTTTAAATTTAACATATGGCCACATATTTCCAATTCAAGTCAGATGTAGTGATAGGGTGTAGGCAAAAATAGGAATTTATGGGCAGGCTAAGGGTAGTGACCAACAACCAAAATGTTGTTTTAAAGGGTGACATTGCATAAGGTTCAATCTTGAGTTGAGCATGGTGTCAGCGATGCAGAGAACTGCGGCAAAACCTTCAGCCCTTCCTCTTCTAGGAAACTACGGCCATCACCAGAACATCAGCGCCTACAGCTGCTACCAATAACCTCAGCATAAGGTCTTCCTATTGGGTGGACACTCTGACTACAGTCCCCATGTGCCTAGTTGTTTGTATGCCTTATGCAAAATGCTCAATTTACTTCCAATCGAGCTTCAGTGATTCTTCATCACGTGACAGTTTCTCATCCAGGAAGTCGGATCCCTGTATTTAATCCACTTCCGGAAAGGATCCATCTCCTTGCCCTACAAACCTTCTGCTTTACCAACATTGCAGGGGTTTTGATATAATCTATAAACTGTATCGTAAATTATCTATTTATGGAAGTAGCTAATAGATGTCAAGAGCTGAGCATAAGGGAGATTCGTATTTAAGTGCGAAAACAGCCTTCACGCAGAAGCACAGCTGGGACACTGGAAGGCACCTCTGCAGCCACAGGATGGACAGGAAGCACGGAAGGCCAAAACTAATCCAAGAATTCTATAGTGGGCTAGAGATAGGGCTGATGGCGAAGGGAGACTCAAGGTTCCCCAGAACTAGGACAGCAAGTAACAGAGCAGGGGTTGAATAAAGAATATTGGGGCACATGCATCATTGTAGGAATTTGCATTTCCTAAATTGCGAAAATTAAGGAATCGCAATTTAGGAATTGCAAAATCCTATGCATCAAGAAATCCTAAAAATTTTTAGGATTTCTTAATTTTCGGAATTTGCGATTCCTTAATTGCGAATCGCAATTAAGGAATGGCATTACATTGATTCCTATGGGCCTAGAGGCCCATAGGAATCAATGCCGTTTTGCATTTCTTTTTTTTGGAATTCGCAATTTGTTGATGCATTGCAAGGGTGCAGAGGGGGGTCAAAAGGACCCCCCCCTGCACCCCTGAAATGTATTTTAAAGTGCATGTTTCACACACACATGTCCTAAGGACATGTGTGTGTGTAACATTACACTTTCCAAAATGCATTTTTTGTGCTTTTTTAAAGAATTTCGCAAATTAACACGAGGGTCAACCTCGTGTTAATTTGCACTTCCTATTTCAAAATTCGCATTTTTAAAAAAATTGATGCATTGCATTTAAGGAATCGCACAAATGCGATTCCTTAAATGCATTCGCATTTTTAGGAAATGCAAAAAAAAGCGAATTTTGAAAAATTGTTTCATGCATCCCAAAAACGTATTAAGGAAGCGCAAATGGCCGAATTTACCGATTCACACCGTTTGCACTTCCTAAATAGGTTGATGCATGTGCCCCATTGTTTCTAAAACTATCCATATAAAGCTCTGCTCGTGCAGAAGGCCTACCCTGCTAGGGAGAAACTAAACCGTGGTTAACATTTCTTCAATCTATCTAATCTTATTCCGGCAATAACATAGAGGTGCTGTGATGTGTGGCAACAGGCTGATCTTTGGATAAGGAACACAGAGTGTATCCAGTGTTAACTGGCCTACATGGCAATTAGGCAGTGCCTGACCGGCTTGTCTCACAGGGCAGTGTGTGGCACCATTTTTTGGCTGTTTGTGGGCCTCTTTGATTCTCTATGGGCCGGTTGGTTTTACCAGCTTCGCCTCGGCGCAAATTCCGTAGCGGTGCGGCGGAATTTGACACGTACCCAGATTGGACGGCCCCTAGCCGTCCGACGCACACGCCCACTGTTGCGTTGGCCGGGGGCGTCCGACGCATCGAAGAGGTTAACTGATGATTTCCCTGGTATTACAGCAGGACGAAATTGGTGTAGTCTTCCATAGCTTGAAAAATACTTTTATAGCGTGGATTTACAAGTTCAAAACTGCCCCGATTTGCAAACATGGGGCACCTTGTTTTAGTTATCTAATTCCCTGTAATTCACTAATGGAGGCCACTTTTATTTTGGTGCCCAGGCCTATTTTCTATCCCAGTCTGATTCTTAGTTTACAGTACTTATATTTAGAGGTGTAAAAAATCGTGCCAGTTCTTTTGCGCAGCACTACTCCTTAGGGTGAGTGAGATTATGGGTGCACCCCAATCACTATGGGATCAACTCTCCATAACGTAAACACCACTTCAAAACTTGATCGCTGTATGTACAGGTTGAGATCATTCTGCACGCCTCCATGGTACAAAAGTATTTGTAGGGAGTGCGGGTCCTCTCCAAAGCATGGCTTTAGATGTGTAACATGTGAGATGCCAACCCTGCAGGCACAGGTATCCCACACCCCCCAGCAGCCAGGGTAGAGATGCTGATGGAACCTTCCTGAGACAGTTACTGCACACAGAAGGTTTGCACTGTTACCGTCTCAAGATGGCCGAGGCACCTTTTAGTTTTCACGCGGCGCGATACATAAATATATTTACCTTGCTCTCTCATTTGCACATATTTTTTTCTGGCCACGTACTTCCGCCATGCCTTCTGGATTGCCCGTGCGTAGCCGTCGTACTTCCTCTCCCTCATCTCCTCCAGCAAGAACAGCTATTTAAGATGGGTAGAAGACAGGCAAAGAATTAGAGACAACGATAAAAGACAGGCAAAACATTAGAGACAGAGGCGAAAGCCAGGCAAAGCTTTAGACACATAAGCATAAGACAGGCAAAGCAGTAGAGACATAAGTATAAGACAGGCAAAGCATTAGAGACATAGGTGTAATGCAGGCAAAGATTTACAGACATAGGTAGGAGACGGGCAAAGAATTAGACCCAATGATAAAAGACCGCCAAAATATTAGAGACAAGAGTATAAGACAGCAAAACATTAGAGACATAGGTATAAGACAGGCAAAACTTTACAGACAGGTATAAGACTGGAAAAGCTTTAGAGACATAGGTGGAAGACAGGCAAAATATGAGAGACAAGGGTATAAGATAGCAAAACATTAGATGAATAGGTATAAGACAGGCAAAGCTTTAGAGACAGGTATAAGACAGGAAAAGCTTTAGAGACATAGGTGGAAGACAGGCAAAGAATTAGAGACATAGGTATAAAACAGGCAAAGCACTAGAGACACAGGTATAAGACAGGCAAAACATTAGAGACAAGCATTAGAGACATAGGTATAAGACAGGAAAAGTTTTAGAGAGATGGGTAGAAGACAGGCAGAGAATTAGAGACATAGATATAAGACAGGCAAAGCATTATAGACAAAGTTATATGACAGGCAAAGAATTAGAGACATAGGTATAAGACAGACAAAGCATTAGAGACATAGGTATAAGACAAGCAAAGTATTAGAGACAGAGGTAGAAGACAGGTAAAGCATTACAGACAAAGGTAGAAGACAGGCAACGCATTAGAGATATAGGTAGAAGAAAGACAAAGCATTAGAGACAAAGGTATAAGACAGGCAAAACATTAGAGACAGAGGTAGAAGACAGACAAATAATTAGAGACATAGGTAGAAGACAGGCAAAGGATTAAAGGCGGTAGAAGACAGGCAAACCATTAGATTGGTAAGTGTATGTGCCATCAGCTACCCTCAACCGTACAATGCTTTCTTCTTCCACTTCCTCTGACCCATTGGGATACCCTACTGGTACGGTATTTACCCTGCTGCTACGGCACTAAGCTCTACCTAATAACAGGCATCTGAGCCAGCAGGATCCGTCATGCATAGCAGGATCACCATATCATGGCTACAATCCTCTCCAGGTCTCTATTCATCAATTGCTCTGTTAGCATTTGTCACCCCGAGTGGGAAGGGTATGCCCAGACGTGGGTCCAGTGTTCTCCATGCCACTGGAGTCAAGCTAGCCTGGCTGTTGAGGGGTGAAACCCCGAAACCGGTCACAGGATGCTTGTTTCCAGTCTAGGGAGGACCTGGCCTGGCAGTTCGGGCTGGACTGTTCCCATGGGGAGCAGGGTCAAGACTGATTTGCATATGGCTGGGTTTGAACTGGAATGGCAGGGGGAGCCAACAAACAATGGATTTAGGCCGGATCTTTGTACTGGGGTGAATGTTTGACATTGGTCAGCATTCTGTCCATCAACGCATACAAACCTCTCAAGCCACCTTCACTTGAGTTTCCAAGGGTGGCGGATATGTGGAGGGAACGCTTGCCCAACCTCCATACTGTAAGAATGGTCTAAGATCTTATGAGTCCTGACACCCAGGCATTGCCAGGCACCTGTTCTAGGGGAAATTGTGTAACACTTTGTAAGTGGTACAGTGAAAAATAAGGCAAGAAAACTAAAGTGTTGAGGAATGGAAGGCAGATTTACCTACATCATGTCAGCTCAGCAGGTCAATGTGGCTTCTTCCAGAACAGTTTTGAACAAAGTTGTGGTAAGAAAAGGTAGGAGGGCTGGAGTAGAGTAAATTGAATGTCAAGTGTCTGACTCTTCCGGATGGTACTGTTTTATTACAAGCAGTGGCTTACTGGGTATACTAAGGCCCTCATTCTGAGGCAGAGATAAACACAAAGTCAGGCACAATCAGTGGTTTTTCCTGGTTTCGGATTCCGAGCAGTGTAAAATTACCACATGCACCAGGATTTTGGCTGCGAAAATTCCCTTCGAAAATATAACCGGGAGGAATTTGCCTTGGGTAACGGGGAAACAATTTACCTATTTTGGTCTCTGCATGTCAATCCCCATTTTAGCCTGTCTAACTTGAAATAGGGGTGTAAAATCCACCCCTGGGTAAAACTGTGAGTCGGTATAATAGCTGCCAAGGGGCCCAGATTCATGTGACACTGCAGCCATTCCTTACTTTTTAGCCAAGACAGCTTAGCATTCAGGGACTCAAAGGCCCATACTTTTAAAGGGAAAAGCAAACCTGAAAGTCTAAGCATAGAAATGCTGGTATGTAAAACTTCTGGCTGAAATTGGCACCTATTGCACAAAGCTACTGTGGCACACCGTCATCAGCACCTCAAACCCCCTCACACCAAGACCTTCAGTGGGGGATTCCACCTTAGAAGGAAGGTAAATGTTGTGAGTGATCACTTCTAATGTGTCTCTGACTCAAATGGCAAACTCAACACAACATTTTTGCTAAGGATGCGCTAGATGTCCAGACTGCAGCCTGCTCTGTAAAATAAAAAACAAGCATTTGCAATGCAATAGGTTTCGCATTAGTTAAATGTGGAGCTATTGCTTTGCATTTGTAAAGCAATGCAGCGTCCGCCTGCATTTTTTTTTTCATCGAACGCTGCACTTTTGCTTTAGATGTTCAAAGCTACAGCGCGGCATGCCACCTTTTTTTCTGTTTATTTACTACTATAGCAATCCTGGCATGCCACGCTTAGCTTTAGATGTTTAAAGCTAGAGCGCGGCTGGCTGCCATTGCTACGAAAGTCAATACATTGAAAAAAAGTTGTGCGGCTGCCCTTGTTCTCTTTGTTTACTATTGCAGCAATCATGGCACGCCACGCTTTAGCTTTAGATATTTAAAGCTAAAGAGTGGTGTGCCGCCATTGCTATAAAAATTATTACATGGGAAAGAAATGCAGCATTTGCCCACCTTAGTTTTTTTATTTATTGACTTTTGGAGAAACGGTATCACGGTGCGCTTTAGCTTTAGATTTTTAAAGCTAAAGCGCGCCGGTCTGCCACTGACACAAAAGTCAATGCAGTGTTGTGCAGGGTGGGGCATGCCGTAGGAAGGATAGCAGCATGCACAGGAGGGAGGGGGTGCGAGCGAGGAGCCAACATTTGGCCTGAGATGGCCAACCAAAAATAAAAAACTATTGGTGATGTCCATTAGGATGAAGCCTAGCACACAAAGGCGGGACAGATGGACAGTATTGACCAACAAGAGTAAGGGAAGTTAGAAAGGCAGGACAACTAAAGAACCAGGAGCGCTGGGCGTGTCGAATGCCCATATCCTGAATACAGTATGTTTTATAGAGACAGCACAAGGGCTGCCTAGGCGAGACCTAAAATCTCTGGTCTTTTTAGCTGTGTTTTCATCCTAAAAAAAATAACTTTTGCGCTTATTAGGAGTAGTTTTTAAATCACTGACAGTGTTTCTATGCATATCAATTCTTTTTTTGACTTATGTATACCTCACAATGGCAGAGAAGGCTTATTTCTGAAACTAGGGGTTATTAGATTCGCGGTAACTCCGCAGATCCGATGCCTTTCATTTGGAGATTCCAACTGATGAAAGGTGTCCCCTCAATCTTTTAAAAGGCACGTTAAATTAACAGCTTGGCATCGACTATGAGAAACCAGATATGGTTTTAAAAGCTTAAGTTGAAAGTAAATGTTTCTCCCCCTGTAGTTTCGACGCTGGTCTCTGATCCTGCTTTACCCACTTGGTACCGCTCTCATGTGTCGAAAGGCAAAAGGCGTCTTATTCATCTTTATCCGGCAAAACTAGGAGTATTTTGAAATAAGGGAAACTCTATTCACTAGCGGTATACAAACAACGCTACATTTATATACTATCATATAATTTTATATTGTGATGCATCAAATGAACTTCAGAATTACTCCCACAAAAGTTAAATCACTGTGCGCTACTCCGAGAAATCTGTAGGTGGTGCTACAGGACAACAGAGAGTTCCTCATGCTCTGTCGATTTCAGTTTTCGTGATTCAATGCGAGGGTGCCCATCCAAAACGGTTTTCTTCCCTCAGGTATTTTTTTAAAAATCAGGTACTTCAAGTATTGAATGTATAACGGAATAAACAGCACGAGTATTAGAATGGAAAGGCAGAATCTGAATTGGATGAGTTCCTCACGCAGGAATTGGGTAAGGTGAGCTCTGTACCCATTTTAAGTTTGCATCTACACGTCTCAGCAGCCGGCTGCTGTTGGCTGCAAACCAGGACTGTGTGAACACCCCCTCTTAATCCCTTCCCTGCGGAGGTAATTCCCCTACGGTGCGGGGGGCGAGCGCGGCGCCGCGGTGCTCGTGACGAGACCAGCTCGTCATGAGTCACAGTGGAGCTATGCTCATGACGAGCTGGTCTCGCCATGACCCCGCCCACTGATTAATTCACCCGCACAGGCGGGGAATCAATCGCGCGTGGGCGGAGCGGAGCCGTTATGACGAGACCAGCTTGTCATGAGCACAGCTAGATTGTGACTTATGACAAGCTGGTCTCCTCATGAGCAACGAAGAGGTTAACATGGGCACCAGGCTGCTGGTGACAGCGGTGTTCTCGATTAAGAGTCTATTATGAGATTCTGCTTCCAATTTGCGAGCATGTGAGCTATTGTAAATAACAATGCCTTTTATTGATATGTTTTGAAAAAGTGCACGCGGTGGGTAAACACACACTTTGTGCTTATAGTCGTTGCTTATGAGAAGCTAGGCTGGCAGTAAAAGAGGCACAGTTACTGCTGGCCTTACTTCTTGTAAGCAACGAATATAAGTACAAAGTGCGGGTTTACGCACCGCTTGCAGGTTACCAAAACAAATAAATAAAATGCATTGTCATTTACAATTTCAATAGCTCAAACTCTCGCAAATGCGAGACCTCTTGCATAGTAAATGCTTGTCGAGCTCTGAGACGGAGGCGGCAGCAGCTATTAGAAGGCGGGGACCATGATGCCAGGACGTGTGTTCAAAAGCAGGAGGGAGGAGGAGGCAGCTGTAGCCAAAACAGACCTCAGTCTTTAACCCCTTCAGTGCTGCGCGAATTCCTCTGCGGTGCTGAAGGTTCTAAAGAACCTATGGACTCATGACGGAACGGTTCCGTCATGAGCACAGGCCAACCGACGCTCATGACGGAACCGTTCCGTCATGAGCACCGAAGGGGTTAAATGCACATCAAATGTGGCAAGATAAGAGCAAGATTTACAGTCATGTTTCCAACAGAGCTCTGTAAACCATGAACACTGGTCTCGAGATCTCTAGCTTAAAGAAAGAAATAGTGCTCACAGCTCTGAGTAACAACACATGTACCAGGGACAGTCCTTCAAAATGGGTGGAGCTTTCAAAGCCCATATCCTGAATACAGCATGCCTAGCAGAGACAGCGCAAGCGCTGCCTAGGCAGGGCCTAAAAAGTAGACGTGTTTGGATCTCCCATAGCCTTGATTTTCGGATGAAATCCCTCTTTGGGATGTATTGATTTTCATGTGGCATGTATTTAACTTCTGCATATTCTATTGGGTGATTTCATGTTTTTTGTCTGGCTACAGACGGCTTTAGTTGCACCACCACACAACATACAAAATTAATACAGGTGCTTTAAGCGAGCCTACCTCAGCCAATGGACTGATGGGGCGAGCTCCTTACATGTGTTGACTAGATAGAGTGCCAGTCAAATTTTGGCATCAGCCCTTGGCATTTAGTGAGAGCACACTCGGGACTGATACAAAGTAGTCAATTTCACTACAGATGAGGCGTTCCTTGCATGAGCGTACAGACGCACACTTTCTCTCTATCTTTCCCTCTCTCGTTCTCTCTCTCTCTCTCTCTCTCTCTGTCTCATTTTAATTATGGCACAGTTTAGCCTATCATTCAACTATTTACAGATCAGTGGCCTGGAGCTGTTGTGAAAAAATGTACATGATGTACTGCACTGACCCGAGAAGGATTTGTGGTTGGCCAGTGTTCTTATCTGTTATAAAGTAGCATCTTTCTAGCTAGGAAAGAAAAGTCTGGTTGTTCTCTAACTTGAGAAGAGTCCCAGGCCATCCAGGCATTTTTTCAAGCCCCCATGGCTTTTATTCATGATAAACACAAAAGCGTATTGTGCACATATAACTACACATAGCCAACAGTGCCTGTTGTTCTTGGCATTTAGTGGCACGTGGGGACAATTAGTTTATTTATTCACAGTACGCTCCCATAGATGAAGAACTAAATTTGGGATACCACTCGTACTTAAATCACATGTAATGAAAGTGTGACAATCGGAATGAATTGTTTCAAATAATTTAGATTTATTTGAAAGTTCTGCACCTTTTGAAGATTCTTTTGATTTTCTACGATTAATTAAAAGAATACATTACAAGCAATGGAATTTTGGTAACCGCATAATCAGAGTGTTTATTCGTGAATAAAGGCAATGGAAGCATGAAATATTGGCCGGGCGCCCTGGGACTCTTTGAGAGAACAGAGAGACTCTACTTACCTCTGTGTTCTGAGACAGATGGGACAGCACGCCTAGACTGGGATCACTCAGAAGAAATGAAATACATGTAAATGTGCACAGGAATATATGCTGTTTAGTTATCTTTCTAGATTACACCATGATTCTAGCTCTTTCTAGACCATACAGCAGCCTGCACTGTGCCAGCTCTGTGGCTGCCGCCATCAGCCCCAAATCCAGCTCGGTTACTCCCAGAGTCGGTGGGGCGGAGCAGGCCCCTCGACCTCTTCAGCGGAGCAAGTTAGCGGAGTGTGTCTCACTGTGTCCCTCCTCCCCATGCCTTCTCCAGCACATTCTCTAAACTGACAGACACATTGGGCTTCCCAATTAAGCCAACTGCGGCTGGTGCTGCCTCGCAGCCCTGAAGCACAACTGGCTCTTGATTGGTTAAACCTGTACCTATCATCAGCTGTGTAATATGGCCGGCCACTCATGGGATTAGCTGCTGCTCGCAGGGTTTTATCTGAGCAGGATTCTCCAAAGACAGTCTTTAAGATAGCTACATTTATCTAAATGGGGATATGCTAAAAATCTGGCATGGATCTGCCCCCCAGGACCGACTTTGAAGAACCCTGATCTAGGAAGACTGCTCAAGCTATGGATGAGGGGAAAGGTCTGGCCAGCAGCAGAGACCCTCTGCTGTGACTTGAAGAGCTGATGATAATGACAGTAAGCGTAGTCGCACTTGCAACTTGGGCCGGTGACCTCGTGTTACTCATCGTGTCATCCACAGAGCTGGGAATACTCTGGAGACAGGCAGGAGGATGACCATGGCTGACGCATGAGTGTCATCAATGCTGTAGAACTACCAAGACTCAACTGCCCATCCAGTTTACACACTGCGCCTGCCTGGATTGAGGCCCTCCGAGGACCAGCGACAGGCAGGCAGGCTCCTACTACCGCCTCCGGGTTCTGTTGGTCGGTCATGTTTCACCATGGACCACTGTCTTGTACGGCTGCTCACTGACAGCTTGAAGCACATGTAGAACAACAACTCTAGGAGATGCTGAGCGGCCCACAGCCTGCAGCTGTGTGTTTGGCAGTATCCTGCATCCAATCAATGGCAGACCATGATAGGCGCGTGAGTCACTGCCTACGCAGGAGATGAGCAGACTCTAGCTTGGGGGACTGTCCGGCTGGGGGGACACTGCTCAGAGAGGTATCTGTTGGCCAATGTGCACCATTTACCATCTCTCTAAGTAATGCGACTTGCTTACGCCATCTTGTGGGGACAGTTCAATGATGCCAGCCTGATGAGAGCGATATGGGGCTATGCTGTTTTGTTAGAAATATTTCCCATCAGTGTATGATAATGCAGTCAGGACTTTGAGCCCTCCCTCCAGATAAATGCTGCAACCTGGAGCTCGCAGGCTCCTATTAGTCCATCCCAGATGTTCCTTCGATTCTTGGCGCCAAGACACCCATGAGTATTCGCGAGCTTTAGAAAAGTAATTTAATTTAATTTCATATCTTGATAAGGGTCTACTTCTCTGTTTGAGACAGATAAGGAAATTAGATTGCCTCCTATTAAGTTTCCAGATAAAAACCTATGTACCCGGGAAATGGATGACCGTCTCAAACATTCATAATTCAGTAACTAATGTGCAGACAGAGTTGTCTTTATTCGGACGGAATGCTTTTGCTCCCAATACACTCGCAGCTCTCAATAATTGCATTTTCTGCCTAAGGAAGTTCAGTCTTGCTTAAACTGAGTGTAAACACCCGTGTGTGTTGTGTGCACCCAGGACACAGCTGCCGTGCTGCTCCACATGATGGAAATGTGAGACCTGGGCTCTTGATCGTATGACATAGACATAAAGAATGTATTCTGCTCACACTAAAGTTTCATTAAAAGTGTTGCACATAAATCCCTGAACCATCACGCATACATGCCAAAAACAAGACATGTCACACACAAGCAGAACTGCTCTCCTGTGCTTGTCGCTGCTGCACACTGTCTGCTCTCTTCTCTCTTCTCTGTCCTAAAACTGTTTTTCCAAGACATAATTACAGAACATTTGGTTAAGAGCCAAGTTCTAAGCTACTCGCTTTAATCATTTAAGTTCTTTACTTTGCTTCAACTATTAACATTTTTATCCATTTACTGTTCCCTCCCCCTGCATATTCTTATCGTTGGCCCTTTAAAATGAGTGCTTCAAATACTTGTTTTGACTTTTTAACAAAATATAAAATGCACTACAGTAAACATTGACTCATGAGTGGCCCGTGGTCCCACTGTGTTTCAGAGGCCCACTCCAGGCCTCAGGACAGGAATGTGTCTCTCACCACAGTCAGGGGGTCTCAGATATTTTATACCCGGGCTGTGGTTTCTGAGGGTTTTCTTACTGTGCACGATTTATTCAACCCTCCTCTAACTAGGACCATAAAAAGCTGTGCTGCTTGAATTATTTCTAATCACAGTGACTAACGATGAGTGTGGCTGTGGGCTGTGATTGGTTCCTCAAATCACGGTGACGCACTAGAGTGAGGGGGTCATGAGGGATTGGAGAAGTCTTGCATCGCAGCGCTATACACCGGTTTAGGGTGCAGGTCCTGAAAGAGTACAAAGTCAGCATTGTGGGCTTTCTGAAGGAATCTAGCGCCAAATGGAATTAAATTGCAGCACTCTGGGCCTCAAAAGAGTTTGAACACGACAGAGTCCAATGGCAGAACTGAGGAAAGAGGTGCCTCGAAGCAGCGAAACCGCAACGCTGTGCATCTGTGCTGGAGATCGAGATCCCAAAGGGGTCAAATCGCAGCAGGGGGCATCATCGTGTCGAATAAGATCTCTAATTCAGGGAGACGCTCACCTCGTATTGCATCATTTTTGGTCAACTGCACAAATGAGACCCCAGAAGAACTAAACTGAATGTCTCTGGGTGTGTTTAGGAAATCAGCCTTCAACTTCAGCTGCCGTTTGACCTCGCTCCCCCCATCAACCCCCACGCCAAAAGGGTTAACAGAATCACATTTTGGATCAACATCAGGATTCAGGTCCTCGAAGGACCACTATTTCCCCCATGAGCTTCAACTATATTACATCTCAGCAGTGTGCCCTGCAACAGCTCTAGGAACCAGCCCCCAAAGAGATGAAACTATAGGACTGTGTTTTCATCTCCTGAAGGCTGCCACATGTGAAACCCTATAGGTGACATCTTTGTATGTCTGTTTCCTCTCAGAAAAGAACACTGATGCTTCACAAATGCATGTTCACTGAACATACTGCATTTCTATTATGAGGCTGTAAAGGGTTAACAGGCTGCCCTGAGCCCTGCCCAGCTGATGTCTGTGACTTTGACCAACAGGGGGTCACAATTTCTGAAGCACTGAGCATCAGTTAAAAAAACAGGCGCAGAAAAAGAGTCAGACTGCGACACTGTGCAGCGGTATCAACAAATAACCACCCCAAAGAGTTGACCAATGAAACAATGTGTCAAAAGCAATTCTTTAGGCTTGAGTTTCCAAAGATTCAGAGATACGGGGCAGGAGTCACTGCAGGAGAGAGGGAGAGGCGAAGACAATCCCAGAAATTTCAGCTGCGACAACAAAATTAGCACCATTCGATTGAAACCAAATGGTTCACAAATGGAGAGTGGCCATGCATGACAATAAACGTGCATAAGACTGAGTCTACTACATCAGAGCCGCGACAGTATCATTCCATTCTGAAGAACAGACAAAGCTGCCACCCTTCAGGCCTAATGGTGTATGAGGGACCCATATAATGTAGTATGTCTCCTGGTCACATGGATGCTTGTTCAAGAAGACTGGCATCATCCAGGCTGATACTGCTGCCGGGGACAAGATGGCTCCCGATGCTCACCACTGACATCTAGAGATATCTGGCCAGGTTCCCCTCCCATCCTTCTGAGATAAGTGAGTTGATTACATTCATTTGAGTAGTAGCATTGCGAGTTGGTCTTCTGGCCGCCAACAGACATCTCGCCTCTCAGCCGTGGTCTGCTCAGATCCACGGCGGAGAGAGTATTTTAGTCTAGGTCAGTAGGAGCTCTCAGACCCGGTGTGGACCCAGTGCTGGCAGAGACTGCAGCTTCCACTGCAGAGATGGAGGAAGTGGAAGAGGAAGGCGGGGGGGGGATGGCCAGGTCCCCAGTTACTGCATTTTAAAGACTGGCACCTGGTGGCAGCGGTAGAATGCCAGGTGGTTGTTTTTTTATGTACTGGGATGGGGTGAGGAAGGGTGTTATTGAGTTTAATGGTGGAGGTTGGCATGATGCCCGGTATTTAGAGTAGGGCTAGGCACTGTCAAGTAGTTGGCCGGATGCCAGTCTGTGGTAGAACAACTGATATATTACTTTTAATGAAAAGCTGGTGGGAGAGACGGTCTGAAGGTGGTGAGGCCATGTTGTGCTTGGCTCTACCCACTCTTTTTCCCCTGTGCAGCTAATTCATGGGATTTGCTGAGCAGGGAAAGAGGATTTTCATCTGGGAGGGGCTGGTACAGCCGAAAATTGAATTGTAGATGTGTATCCTTCGATAACATGGAGTTTTCAACCTAAGAGTTCCAAGTGACATCCTAGACAACTCAAGCTTCAGTTTCCTTTCCTATTTAATGTCACTTGGGTCCTCTCAGTACATGAAATAAACGTTATTGATGGTGTCCATTGGAAGACCATAGCAGTTAGACCAGATTTCATATTCAGTAAATCCCTGCTATTATGCGAGAGCAGGAAAAGACAGACAGCCTGATTCATCAAGCTAAATTGCACTTGCAAAGGGCAAGATTCTCAGAATCTGGCCTTTTGCGAGTGCAATTTTTGCATTTGGGATTCATCATCCCAAATGCAAAATTCGCTATTAAAGAATTCGCACATTTGCGAAGAATTGCATTTAAGGAATCTCTATTTGAGATTCCTTAAATGCAAATCATGAATCATTTTAAAATTGCGAAATTGCAATTTTGGGCCGCTATTTACCGAGAGGTCAGACCTCGTGGTAAATAGCAAAAACTTAGAAAAATGCATTTAAATGCATTTTTCTAAGTTGCATGTTACACACACACATGTCCTTTGGACATGTGTGTGCGCAACACCAATGTAGATTACATTTCAGGGGTGCTACAGGGTGTCCTTTGGACACCCCTGCACCCTTGAAATCGCATCCTTATTTGCGATTAGCTAATTGCTAATCGCAAATAAGGAATAACTCCCCATTCATTCCTATGGGCCTGTAGGCCCATAGGAATGTATGGGGAGTTATTCCTTATTTGCGATTAGCAATTTGCTAATCGCAAATAAGGAACATGTAGGAATCGCAATAGTTTTTGCAATTCCTACATGAATCCCGTTTTGCAAGTCCTTAATAGCGATTCCTTATGAATCGCTATTAGGGGCTCGCAAAACGGGAGAATGATGAATCTGGCTGCAAGACCCTTATTTATGCGGATTTGGTGTAGGGCAGTGCAGCAATTCAGCTTGCTGTGCTGCCCCATGCCAAAGTGAAAGGGCAGGAATTTATACAATATGGTGCATTCCTGTCCTTTCTCCCTGTGCTGGTGCTGTTTCTGCACACTGAGTACCAATCTTGCAGAGGCCGCCGCACCCCCCCCGAAGGGGGGGGGAGGCTCAAGGGCCGGCGCCATTATCCACGCCGAGCCCCAGTGGAAGAACCGGTTCTGGGCGCCCAGAAGCGGCAGGAAGGCTCAACACCTCTCAGGGGAACATCCTGTTGTCACCAAGGAACCCCCAGCCAATAGGGGGGACAGCATGGTACGAACCCCCCAATGGGGGGGCAGCTGCACGGAACAGACGAGCGGAAGGGGGGGATATAAGCCACCGCTCCCCCCAGATAGCTCCTAATTTTCGTGGAGCGGGGGAAGCGGCGCACCTGAATTTTCGGACCCACCCACCCACACCCGACCTAGATATGATTTATGACAATGATGATGACATGTATGATTTATGACCCAGATATGATTTATGATTATGGCGATGGCATGTATGATTTATGACCCAGCTATGATTTATGACAATGATGATGACATGTATGATTTATGACCCAGATATGATTTATGACTATGGCGATGGCATGTATGATTTATGACCCAGATAGGATGTATGACATGTTTATGACCCAGATATGATTTATGGGACATGGTGTTGACATGTATATGACCCAGATATGATTTATGATCCCAATAAAACTGCGGCCAACAACCACCACAACAACTACGACCTTGTTGGCTAAGTGTATTGGGATAACAGGGGTACTGGTCTCGGGGTAGACACTTCCCATGGTATGGGGGAGTGCGGGGTTTTGGAAGCATGGAGTGCCTCAGGGGTGGAATCGGGGAGATGTTTAAAAGCACCTACTAGCCAGGGCAAGGATAAATCAGAGGTAATATAGCAGTGATGATTTAAACACACTGCAATGGGCAGAAGTCATTGCCTTCCTGACGCTTCTGTTTTTGGCCCTTCTGCCCAAAAAAGTGTACATAAAGCACTGACTGTGGCAAACTCTAGCATAGTTCTGTTGTGGACTTCTGAGAAATAAAAACAAATCAGGAAAGGCCAATAAACACAACCTTTTCCTGCGATTTAAAAACTGATATTTTTACTACAGAATGAATGTGATGACCAACGCTCAGCCTTCAAAGGAATGGGGGCTAGTGCACTTATAAAAGCTGGCAGTAACTCACCACTGCCGCTTGCTCATCTCTGGTTTGTGAAATATCAGTGCTTCAATGACTGACCTGCTTTCTTGACCACCATGAGTACATCAGTTTAAACATCCTGTTTGAAATCCTGCCATATGCTGAGAAACGAAGCTATGGATCAGCATAAAACCCACAGGTCTTGCGTCACTTAGAAGCGCCCCTGAATCCTGCTGGCACCGCCATGCCTCACCCCCTACTGAAAGTGGAGAATGTTGGTTCTGTCAGGTACAGAATTGATTCTTTGTTTACTGAATAATATATTTTTTGCAGTAAACCAAGAATCAATCCTGTACCCGACAGAACCAATCTTCTCCACATTCTTGTACACCCAGGTTCTGAGGGGCACTGGGTCACCCCATTATGCTAGATGTCACCCTCTACAGACTCATGCTCTCCTAACGTCCCACATACAGAGGGAAGTCTATCTGGCTGTAACTAGGGTCAACATTTACAAAAGGACAGGTTGCATACAGAAGTCACACAGGTCCACTGAGCAGCTGTGAACGGTCTCTGCTTTTGCGCTGTTCTCTAAGCAATAAATGTGCATCTCTAAATTTCCAGTCGCAGAACTACCTGCCTAATGAATATTATTTAGGTAGGTCACTATTTGCAAGCCCCAGTGATTGGCTACAATCAGAGGTACGGTTACCTGCAAGGAACAGAAAACCACAATCCCTACGTTTGCATTCCCGAACGGGTAATCTTTTTTCCTTTTCTTTAAGGTGGTCTGTGTTTGTTAATGGAATCAGTGCAGCCTAAAAGAAAGTTTTCTGTTTGGGAACACATGTGGAGGGATCAGGCAGTGGGCGCTCGAAAACATTCTGCAAAGCAGTAGTTGTCCAACGGGGACAGCTTCCCCTTTGCGAATGGGTTACCACCTCCTTTGAGGAGCTAGGAACTTTTCATTGGTTTGCGATCATCACAATTGCGGTCACAATCCATTGACAGAGCTCAATGTGATTCGCAACTAAGAGGGAAATAGTGTTTATGCTCGTTAATTGTAATTCAGAATGAATTTGCAAACCCATTGTGCAATTCGAAAAGGGGTTACCAATTCACAAAGTGGGTTTAGTAGGTAGCAAGACGCCATTTTGAAGTCACAAACCCTGTGATTTTGCAAACTGCACATTTTGCAAATGCAAAATGACTTTGTACTTCATACCTACATGTAAAGAGCTGAGCCTTTTTAGTCTGTCCATTCATCTACACCTCCTTGGTCTCTGGTATTATCCTGGTGTCCCTCTAATTCTTTCTCCACTTTATAAGTCAGAGCCCTCAGTTCATTTAACTCCAGCCACTTTTACACAATCTGCTTTCGCACTGTAACATTAAAGCATTGCCTGAAGCCCTTCTGTGCCCAGGAACTGTCACTGTTTACTCGAAAGTGGTTCTAAAGCTGCAGATACTCATGTCCTGGTGACCTTTGCTGAGTCCTAGCCATGTGCCCCATCTCTAGGTGGTGCCTGAAACTGTGTTGGAAGTCTTTCCCTGAAATTATGCAAGACCTGTGTTTTCACTGAAGGGGTGTTGGGCTTAAACCCTTTACTCAGTTATCCTTCAAGGTGTCAAGATATTCAGGCTTCAATAAAATCTAAAATCCGATCAAATCCAACAGATTCAGGAGAAGGTGTGATTTACGATAAGAATTTACAATGTGAGTCACAACTAAGTCGTATGTAAGTCACATTTGGAGAAACAACATGCTCTAGTCCAAAATCATCCGTTTAATCCTTTGGTGGTGAACCCAAAAATCAATTCTTTCACCCACACAGTTATCAGTACCATTAAACTATGACCTTGAGTGAGTTGCATCATTTTTTGTCAAGTACTGCCAAGTCTATCCCAGTGTGTGTCTGATGCCGTTAGTTACAGGACTCGATCCAAGACCGCCGATGTCCCTCGCTCATACTCACCGACTCAGGGGCTTTGATGAAGAGCTTGGTCTTTCCCAGCTGAAACTGATCCTGGTCCATATTAACGGATCGGAGGAGGTGCAGGACGCCCTGCTTCTCATCCCCCCTCCACGAAGGCCACGTTTCAGGCGTCAGAATGGCGTATCTGTTACAGAAAACAGCGAACAGTTAGCCGGCATCAAAACTGCATATGGTAGTTACGTATGTTGTACAATTAATAAATATTGGTATTTTATCTCTTTCAAAAAAAGCTCTATGCCTCAACTGGATGTGCAGATATATTTGGTGCTGTAAAACCCTAGTGTACCCTCTCCAAGCATGGTACCCAGGATTACACACTAAATGGATGACATGCATGCTAGCCACCACAAGGATGGCTTACATATAAATCAAGCATGTAGTACTGGCAGGGGAAAGGGCTGTAGCTCTCATCTTCAGCAGTGGCACACAAGCAGGCATTGGCTCAAAAACAATGATAAATAATATGATGTGAATAAACTCAGGACAGGCACATGAGAAGGCCTTCACCTCCGGCAATCGCTCCTTTATCGTGGTTTCATCGTGATGAAACTGAGGGGCATATTATCAAGGGGGCTTATCTCTGCTTTTTTTGGCTTTAAAAGCCAAGAAAGCGGAGATAAAATTATCTCCCTATTACCTAGCTGTCGCTAACACCAGTTAGCGACAGCTAGTAGGAGATAGCGACCATCTCGGGCCCCACTTTGCATGTCAGTGTTATTTATCACTAATGACATGCAAAGTGGGCGTGCCAAGATGTTAGCGACTGGAAACAGTCGCTAACATCGCTATCTCCTATTACCAACTTTTGGAGATAGTTGCGCTAAGCGCGAATATCTCCAAAAGCTAACACCTGCCCTGAGCAGTTCTTACCCATGTTATCCAATGGAAGGTGGATAACATGCCTAAGAGCATTAGCTCGGTAATGCATGAATATCACTGACTTTTCAGCGATATTTATGCATTGCGGCCGTTTTTTATCGCATTTGCGATAAACCTTGGTAATACCAAGGTTTATCTGCGATAAAAATTGCCGCAGCTCAGCGGTAAATTTTTGTCTCTAACCAAGCAATAGCGATAATTATCGCTATTGCTTGGTGATATACCCCTGAGTTCCTTACATATATTCCTTTCCACATCATAAGACCACGTCCCACAACCAGTAATAGAAGCATCAAGGGCAAAGCAAATTCAAATTGACCATGGCTGATCCATTAGATTAGTTTTTTCTTCTTCAAGCCTGACTGTTACTAAAGATCTTGCTGAGACTCTACTCCAGCATGATAGCAAGTGCAACAATCCAGCCGGCAGGTCACTTACAAGGTGGTGCAATATGTGTTTTTTTATTGCAAGGATATGCCACAAAAATAAAAAGAAGTAATAGAGAAAACATGCTGCAATCCAAACATGGCAGCCATCTGGCTGATAAGGCCTGGTGAAAGTGAGCGGGCTCTGCCACAGCAGGGAAAATACGGGGGTATACCTGTTGGAAGACAAGTGTGGTACCCCGCCATTAAAGGCCTACACAGCCTCAGCTCCCCAGAACCCCAGTAGCAGAAGGTCCACTTTGGGGGTAATATCCAAAAACGATTTCAACCACAAGTTCGGACAGGGGTAAAGAAGGATTACTTCTATCTTTAGGCATCACCTACAGTCACTCCATTTCTCACCACAGAACACAAAAATATGGTTATTCAGGCAAAGATCATGTCAAGACTACATTATTCAGGCTCCATCTGTCGTTTGTAGTCTGAGAAAAACACGGCATTCCCCTTCATTTAAATATGACGTTTTAGTTAAACGTTCAAAAATGGACTAGTTGAGAATTGAGTATCAAATATAAATCTGTCTAATTTACATTGCCATTAAAGGGTTCACTGTAAAATAGTTCACTACCTTGTTTCATTCTCTCCACCCTCCAAACTCTTGCGTTCCAAGGCGGACTCAAAAGATTTTCATTCTAAAAGGCTTTCGCTCCAATTTGGAGGTTGTGCCTCAAAGGTGAAATGACCAAACTATGAAACTCTCTGCCCAGGCACCTATGAATAGTTGTGAGGTTAGGTGGGTACCTTACCCTATAAACTTAAGTCTATGACGCTGGCACAGGAGGTGCAGCTTAGTGCAGTTTCACCAAGCTAGACATCTATAAGGTTTTAACGCAGTGGCTCTTAACTGGTTGTCCGCGGGCCCCTGAGAATCTACGATGCTGACTCAGTGGGTCCTCAACTGTTAAGAATAGTAAATGATCTTTAAGCATATATAAAGTATATATAAATTAAGAAGGAAAATGTAAATTTGAAACTTTTAAAACGTTCTGTAAATGTGAAGGAATTTGAAATTGGAGGCTAAAAATAAAGTTGGCATTTTCAGATTGATTTGTGGGAGCAGTGGAAGTACGGTAAACAGAATATAGTATCGAAGATAGGTGGATTCAAATACATTTAGAAAAGCTCCAAACTCCCCAATAAAATTAAAATGTATGATATTTGGGAATTTAAAAAACATATTTCATACTTTGTGTATTTGTTTGATGAGTGCGTCTTTATGTATTTTGTGCGTCTTGTTTTGAGGTTCAAATTCTTTAAATAGCTGAGGCAGGGGTCCTTGGCTTCCGGTAGTATCTTGTTGGGGGTCCTCGGATTTAGTGGCGGCTGATAACATTTTAAAGTGGTGAGCCGGGGTAAAACTGCTTGCTATCACACAGTGGGCAACTCGTGTAGGGAGGGTGACTGGATCAAAGCACGCAGAGCCCAATATCAGCAACTGAGATTTAAGAACACTTCAAAGTGGTTCCCAGTAGGGTCCAAGGCAAGCACTCAGGTGCCACAAATCTGACACCACTACTCTGGTTCCTTATGCAGGGCTATGGCCAGCGGATAACCTGAAAACTTAATGTATGCTCTGATGAGAAGACAGCACACTAACCCAGGTGTGGGACATCCCCACCTCTACTGTATGAGCTGTGCAAAAACAGGAGTTTTTAAAATGTGGTAAGCAGACTGTGTGCAGCCAAGCTCCTTCCCACATGCAACTTTTAGGATTACGTCATTTATACATATGTAGCTGTCTGATTTAATGCATGCTACCTACGCCAAAGTGACACTACATATTTACTGTGATTTTTCATATTTTTGTATCTTTTTAGGTTTTGCCATGATTTGCTCATTCGGTTCACTAAACATTCTCATTACAGCATCTTACTCTATTGGCATGCATAATCTGCAATAATGAAACTTTTTTTTAAACGTATTTTTATTGCAGCGCTGCACTGTTACAACAGGACATTTCATCACATAAATCTTACAATCTGTCTACGGGGCTATTCAAGGATCTTACGTCATGGCAGACTATTTGGGCATCCGTGCTCTCGCTTCATAGTTACGACAATGGGTGCATATTCGCTGTATGGTACTCAGAAGTCTATCACTCCAAGGAGAACTGTGTGCAGCAAAATGTGTTTACAATCGGAATGAAAAAATGAAGTAACATAAAAAGAGAAAAAAGGGAAACAGAAAACCTTTGGCAGTGACTAGCAAGGATGTATGACGGTACCGTCACAACGCGTGCTGTTACAACGCGTTTTTTACAACGCAAGTCGTGACAACGACGCTTTGGGGGCGCGGATCGAGAATAGTATAATTTACTATTCTAACACCAGTCCCCGTGGACACTAGGGAAGGTGTTGGAATAGTAAATATACTATTCTTAATCCTGTAGCGCCCTCCAGCGCAAGTCGTGGTTACGAATTGCGTTGTAAAGGACGCGTCGTAACAGCACTGCCTTGAAACATCCGCGGTGTAAAGGATGTTTCCCACTAGCAATGGAACTCTTCTCATAATCAACATATATCTATTCTTCTAGGGCAGACAATCAAACAACCCTTCATAGTTAATCCGGCAAACAGAGGGGTGATCTTTGCTACTCTTCAATGAAGGTCATTTCTATGTGTGGGGGTTAGCACTAGACCTGGGTGGTGTACTTCACTCCGTTCGCGGAGTTTGCGGAGTTTTCTGCACTCCGCGGAGCTCGCGGAGTGCAGAAAACTCCGCTTCGCGATGTGCAGGTGAGCTTTTTCTGGTAACGGTAAATTCACAATCGTGAACGGTAAGTTCCGAGCACGAGCTGCCGCTTGGGTAGAATTTCTACCCGAGCGGCAGTTATACCAACACAAACTTCAGTTCACACTGCACTTTGCCACTCGCGGAACTTTGCAGAGGGTGTTTGTAACTTCGCAGAGTTCCGCGTAGCAAAACTCCGCGAACTACGCCCAGGCCTACTTAGAACCCTCTGCCGTGCTTGGTGTGGAGGTGGTATGTTGTGACATGCAATAATTAAACTTAAACTCGGATCTAAGTTTAAACTAGATTATATTACTGGATCCTGTGTATTTGTCCTGTACAAAGAGAGTGACGTGTTTGGGTGGCTTGTGCATTTCCGCTCCGTTTACTGACCTCACCACCTATCTCATGGGTGTACTCCACCACCTACATGTGTACTCTGGCAGAGCAAGATAGCTCAGGAGGTTGAGTACTCACTGCTGACTTCTGGTGCAGTCTCATACCAAGGGTTTCAATACCGACAGGTCAGCTCAGCCGTTCGTCCTTCAAAGGTGGACTGAGAGAGTACTGTCACGTGGGTGATGGGTGATAATAACACCTTACAGCGGTTAGGAATAAAAAAAGGACATGAAGGGTCATATAAAAAATACATTATTACTTTTATTCCTGCTGCAGCAGAAAGAGACATTTGGTGAGACATCAGTCTCCGCCTGGCTTTTTCCCACGCAGCTGAGTTATCGCGATGCAGTTTTCGACTTATCTTCCATGCTGTAAGATTTACCCAAAACGAATAATTGAAGCGAAATGTAAAGAACTCCGAGGAGAGGTTGAAATACTGAGCGGCTCTTTAGAGGAGGAACTCTTCAATGATTTAATCAAATGTATCACCTGCTCAGCTTAGCCGTCCGGGTGATCAATGGGTGATAAAGAGGAGCATCACTGCTGCCTGGCCTTGGTGAGGGGTCCCGAATCCTTGGCACCCCGTTCTTCTGTCTGGAGGAGGGGCTTGTCATCTGCTGTGAACCGCCACCCACACAGCACTGAATCTTCTATGCAGCAGGCACACCTCCGGATTGGTGGCTTACCATCTGACGCCTAAATGAGCCAATCCAAACGCTGCTCCCTTGCTGTTTATGTTAGTAAACAGTATCAAAGCAGGATTTGGATTGGCTGGAGCACGTAAACCCAGTGCCTGATAGCAGATTGGTGTCTGTGGCTGTGTTCAGCCCAGAGCTAGAATTGCACAGATCTCTAAAGTGTGCATGTCGGGCTGGACACAAAAGCAACCAGTCCAACTCGACATGCGCACTTAACTTTAAAGGCTGCTCCACTGTCTTCACTGGCGATTAATGAAGCTCCACCCCCAACGTCACTCCAGGCAGTAACGCATGTAAACAGACATGTTACAATTAAAATGAGTGTCAGATCACATCGGGTAGAGGGTCAACGTCCCTTTGCACAAATGAAGAAACCGCCCCTGCTCGGATTCCAATTACCATTCAATGGAGGATTCCCGGATTACAGTAATGATTAAGTGAGGGTCCACTGAAGTTAATTTGTTTAAAATTATGCTTGCTTGTGTGATTGACAGTATGAACTTTTTTTAGGCGTTCAATTTCTTTTCTGTATTATGTATTCTTTATTATTCTGGTATTCTTTGTCCTTTTTTCTAATGTGCTATTTTGCAGTTTAAATTTATCCTAAATGTCAGTAAATCAATTTTCACATAAGTGGTCTTGTCGATTTATCCCCGCTACCACTTATTTCTGAGGTGATAGGCAATGCGAGTCACAGTGTAGAACTGTGTCTGTTGTCCACATCCTTGATGTGCACCCAACACACAGATACCGCTTTGGGACCGAACTTCTCAAATGCCGCACAGTGGAAGGTTGGCTAGACCATAACTACTGCAGTCCACAGTGACACCTTTGCAGCACCCTTCCAACCCTACACCCTTGCAACCCATGCAATGAACAATAAACTGATTAGTCACATACACAAAGATTGCAAGAATATGCAAAGCCTAGAGACCTGAGACCGCCTAGAGACCTGCCGGTGATTTGGCGCTATATAAACTCAAGGTAATAATAACAACAATAACAAAATGCAACTACAGCTCTTATTCCTCTCACTTTACCAACAGGTTCACAGCAAAAGGATCCGAGCACCATAAGGACCTCACGCACAACATCAAACTCTTCCCACACAGGCCACCCACGTTATCAACCAGGCTAAATGAACAGACTAGATGAGATTTAGGGTCTAATCGGTTGCATTGAGCACTATTCAATGCTCTAATACCTTCTGCTATGAGTATTGGATTAGTGATGCTGCAACCTTTTTAAAAGGAAATACTATCCGAAAAAGGGCATTTTATAGCTAAAACAATATATATCTCACAGTTTTGCCCTCTTCGGATATAAATACTTCAATTTTTATAGCTTTATCTAAGAAATGGGAGCCTATAATCCTTGTTTAAAAGCCTATCCATAATTTCCTTAGTACAGTCAATTTGTAACGTCTCTAGTAACCTGTAATAAAATGACATAGCTGCTTAACTGTAGTAAGTTATTAAAGTTGAGCTCTATGTCATGATTTGAGCTGTCAGAGCCAGCAGCTAAAAAGAAAGACAGGTCACAGAGCATAATTACAGCTGCAGTTTAAACATACGAGAACTGGCTTTTCAATCTCCTAATCTGTCTTTCTAAAATGATCAGCAGGAAGAAGATATTTCTGGCAATATGTTTATTTTTTGCACACTGTGGACCTTTAAAGGGAAGAGAGAATTTATGTGCATGTTTCTACACATTGTGAACCACAATACTTTTTTTTATCTGAAAAACGAATTCTTATACTTTTTTGCAACAAATTACCAATCACCTTTTGGTGTCTTTAATTTTGCATTTCAGATTCTGCTTTTACTCTTCATGGCTTCAAACATGCTGCCTCTTTCCCATAAAAGAGAAGACACCAAGGATTTACTCAGTTTGTGGAAAGGGTGATGGTGTGACCGTACTTTATAAGGAATAAACACCCTTGGCAGCACAGTGCTTAATTTGTGAAATAAAGAGATCTAGAGACCAGTGTGTTTAAATGTAAGCATGCAGAATAACAAGGCTGGTAGTCTTTACTCCACTACCCGACACTCACTGCCCCTTTTACTTACTCTTGCAGGTTCCTGCTTTCTTCCTTTGTGACGCTTTAGGCGCCTTTCTCTTCCTCCATCTTTCCGTTTAGTGTGTTTTTCCTCTTTTGCACTCAGTAAATATCTGGTACAGGAAAAATAATTTCTGGTTCCCATAAATAAGAGCGGTGGCCCCCACCAACACAAATTAAGCACTGACAGTACGTTAAAAGGATATTGAAAATCCCCTCTAAGTTTCATGGGGCCTGTGGTATGATTCCTCTCATGATCAAGGGACCCCCTCAGTGACCAGCAATATCCTTATAATGTAAGGAAGGAGGCGCTTTATAGTATATCCTTATAATGTAAGGAAGGAGGCACTTTATAGTATATCCTTATAATGTAAGGAATGAGGCACTTTATAGTATATCCTTATAATGTAAGGAAGGAGGCACTTTATATCATATCCTTATAATGTAAGGAAGGAGGCACTTTATACCATATCCTTATACTGTAAGGAAGGAGGCACTTTATACCATATCCTTATAATGTAAGGAAGGAGGCACTTTATACCATATCCTTATAATGTAAGGAAGGAGGCACTTTATACCATATCCTTATACTGTAAGGAAGGAGGCACTTTATACCATATCCTTATAATGTAAGGAAGGAGGCACTTTATACCATGTCCTTATAATGTAAGGCAGGGGTATTTATCCCAATTATATGTATAAATAAAGTAGGCTATGGTAGGTAATCAAAGAACTCCTCTACTTCTGGAACCCCAGTTTTTTATTTCCTGTAAGGGGCAGGAAGTCCTCGCTGAGGCGTTGCTAGCATGGACGCCTTTCAAAAGCCTCCCTTTAGGTTCCTGGTTTAGGGACTTCCTGTGAGAGGGAGGAGAGGGCTCAGCCCACCGATTGCTTGACCTTCTCAACACACAGGCCCTTCACAGAGACTAGGGACTCGTTCATGGAAGTATACATTTGAGCACAAAAAGGCCCATTCAGCGCACCATTCTGCAAAGTCACAGAGATGCCAGGAAGTTCCCAAGTAAAACAGCTCTGGGGGGCACACCTTTCCTGCCCTGACCAACCCTCGGGCTGGCCCAACTTTACCTACAAAGACTGTCGGTGTTAAACCTGAATCCGATCCCAGACTCGTGTCTCGCGCTCGTATGACAGCGACACAGTGATCCTGGATTCAGACACCATTGCTGTGTGTGTTTGCGTCTCCTTGTCTTACAACCAATCCAAACCTGGAAACAGAAATGCATGACCTCGCAGCGTGTCCATGTCCAAAACTCAGCACTAAAGGATTTTTGTACTTGAAGTTCATTTTATAGATATATTTCCATTGCACAAGATGAATATACCTTCAAAGAGGTGAGAAAGTACCTACTCGCACAAAGCAGTATTTAGAAATCGAAAACAAATCACAATGGAACTATAATGGTGGCTTTTTAAGAGCATCACCACCCTACAGTCGAGTGTAAAGTCGCGTAGAGTAGCTGCAGCTACTCAACATGCGATAAGCAGTAGCTCCAGTGACAGAACATGCAATAAGCAGCAGCTGCAGTGACACAACACGCTTTATGGACCATTATTCATGACACCAACACGTCCCTGACATAGGTCACATTAAGAAACACATCCTAGGTCCCTTGATGCTACATCAGTGCTGCTGAGTGGTCTTTACAAAGTAAAATCTGAATAAACCTGAAATTAAATCTCTGCAGTGGGATCAAATTTAACAGTAAACGTGGATTGAGGCATGTTAAAATAGGCTTACAACCTATCCCTTGCCTTGGAAACAATGCACATTTGCTAGGATTATTTACGTGTCCTTGCTATATGCAACAAATGTGCTTTCCCAGTACACCTGAGGGCCATGATGCACAACATGGGTCACCATCCAACCTATGTATCAATCCACCCTACCCCATCAAACATGCATAACAGACAACATCGATCACCTATCCAACATATGTCTCAGTACATGTAAATCCCCCTTATAAAACTAGGCACAAACAATGTCTCAGTCCACCAAACGCTCTGCCAAGCATGCATCATATACAACACTGGACACCATCCAACATGTGTCTCAATCCATATAACGCTTTCCCAACTACACATCACAGACAACACCAAACATCACCCAATGTATGTTCAACCCATCCAACATCCTGCCAATCATGTATCGCTTACAACCTTAGATAACAACAAACAGATGTCTTAAGTCGCCTAACCCCCTACTGAACACGCATCACAAACACCAGACACCTTCCAGCATTTGTCTCAATCCATTGAACTCCCTGCCAGACATGCATTTCACACAACACTGAACATCATTCAATCTGTGCCTCAATCCACCCAAACTGCCGTCAACCATGCACCCCTCCACAACACTGGACACCATCCACCACATGTTTCAATCACCCAACCCCCTTCCAACTATGCATCACGTACAACACCCGGCTTCTTCCAATGTATGTTCAGGTCGCTGCCAATCATGCACCCCACACAACACTGGCCATCATCCACCATATGCCCCAATCCATGCATCGTTTCCACTGACAATAAAACCACATGATAGTAAAGCGGCACTACTTCTGCACTATATGTTTGACAGTATCTTGACGTAACTCTCTACAAGTGGACCACACTGACGGGCCCCAAACACAGCAAACTGATTGATCACAATCCCAAAGGCTCCCAACATCTCAAAATACCACACACAACAGATGGGGCTAATAAGAAAGTAACTGCTTTGTCACATATAAGACTACTTTCCATGTGTGAGATCCCGCTCTAAAGCAGCTGGGGACACAAAGCATGGGACAGTAAGTGGTTGTGCATCAGCATGCGTGGGTGAATGAGTGAGTGAACAGGCGAGCGTGAGTGAACAAATGATATAAATATATCAAGGGTGCCACAGGCGTACACTAGGAAAAGGGCAGGCTTTGCTGCACTGACCGACTGGAAAACGGTTGACATCAAAATACGGGATAAGTTTCAATTATCCACTTTAAGGAAACATGAGACTCATAGGTTGGCCCTCAAGTGACATATGATGCTCTATTTTGGTAGATATGTTCTGGGAGTACCATTTACAAAATTGCAGCTGGATAAGTAGTATCCTTTTGGGGCTTCGCGTGGTAAGGCTCTGTCCTGACAATTAGTAAGCTCTCCAGCAAGGATGTACTTTAAGAGCTATAGAGTGCGCGGAGGGGACCTTGCCATTGGTTCAGCTTAGAAGAAGCTTTAAAAGAGCACATCTGGAGACAGAGTTATCAGATGTAAATTTAAAATGTTAATAGAGATTCTAAAGCCGCTACATTTGCTTCCTTATCCTGCAATCACACATGCGGATTGTAAGTATCCTGCTAGGACACAAATGTGAGATCAGAAGAGATTAAGTCATAATGCAGGAACAGAGTGCAGTATTTACATTACTGCCATCAATCCTTCAATGAGGATTAGGTGTTTGAACTCAAGCACAAGGATGACAGACTCAGATTAGAGCCTGTCTGCTTCGACTCCTGTCAGGGCAGGAAACTGAGGGAAGGGTTAGAAATTAGACAAGAAAGTCATCTAAGTTCAGCCACGGTACAACATTTATTGTCCAGTATAGTGTACTGATGAACATTCTACACACACACACGTACGCACGCACACATACACACACACACGCACACACACACACATATATATATATATATATAATGGGAAAACATTAGTGAGACTAATAGCTACATTACTTTGTGTTTTTGTATACAGGCCAGCTGGATTGTTCTGTTCATTTTTTTGCTCCTGTTTTTCATTCTATTTACATAAATATTTCTCTTGTCTTTTAAATGAACGACGTAGATGCGCTGGTTTACAGGAAATTAATATAAAACTGAGCAATAGGAAGCGAATGGGGAGGCAGGCGAGTGAATAAATGATTGAATTACCTTATTTAATATTACAAAGTACAGGAGTCTGAGCCAAATCTCTTCGGCTCATACATTGGATTGAAAGTATAACAAGCATTTGCAATGCAATAGGTCTCGCATTAGGCAAAGTTTGAGCTTTTAGTATTGTAAATGGCATTGGCTATTTTCTTTTGCAGTAGTTACGTTTTGTTTTTATAAAAAGGGACATAAGTGCTGAGTCATGTTTCTGCGGGCATCTTGGAATACAAATGAGCACTGCAGTTTACAGGCCAGCATGACTCCTATTTTTTTTTTTTTTTGCAAAACCGTCAGAATTGCAAAGCGTGTCGCAAGCAAAACCGGAAATAGAAACGTATGAGAGAATTCCAATTATATTTTCATCTAACAGCTTTACGCTTTACTGTTACTTTTGACTAAAGTGCCATAAACATAGACATTTCGTGGATTACATTCAGCAGACGAATCCAGCTATAATTTCAGAGTGTGTTGTGGTAATACAATATGTGGCCTTGGGTGTTTTATCTCATAATATTTACTAAAAACCACGAAAGGTTTCGAGATAGATGTACCTAACTAGATAAGAAGGCCAAAACCAAATGCACCTTTTTTTTTAAAGAAATATTTCTCGTTTGACTCGTTCTACAAGTATAATTTCCGACCTCTCTCTGAACAATTTCGTAGTTTAGTAAAATATTGACATTGGCACGTGATTGTTAAGTAGAGAAATAATTTTAATTTGTTTAGTATCGCCTTCCTTTAGAAGGATCGTTTTAAATGCGCTCAAAAAAATGTTTCACGAATTTAGGATGTGTCATAATATCACACGCGGTATTTTTGCACAAATAACGGTACATTTACATTTACACATGAAGGAATACGCTATGTGGTACGTACACATTCACAAGTATAAATCCGGAATGCTGTGTTTACATATGCGGAAAATCCGATCATATGTATAGTCAGTCACGAAACGGGGACTCTCCTAAATGATCACGAGTAAACACATCAGAGACTGACAAGCTTACATGCCAACACGTCACTTTGCCGGCCTGCGAGCAGGAAGTCAGGCAGGCCGGCGCGACAACAGGAAACAGGAAGTAGGAGGGCGGGAGCCTACCCCGCCTCCCACGGAAGAGCCGCGATTGGTTGCAGCACCGGAGCAGGCAGGAGCCTACCCTGCGCCCCGGTGCCGAAGAATGGAGGAAGAGTCCTGCTGCCAGTGAGTGGGGCTTCGCTTTGTGGCTGGCCTGTGAGGGCGGGAGGGCGGGAGGGGGGCATGTGTGGGCGCGCGCGCGGCGGCGGCCTGTGTATGTGTGTGAGCGTGCGTGTGTCTTGGAGTCTGTGTGTATGCGTGTGTGACTGTGGGGGAGGAGGGGGTTGCCTGTCTGGGTGCCTGCGTGTCTGTGTAAGTGCGAGTGCGCGCGCGTGTGTGTGTGTGTGTGTCTGTGTCTGTGTCTGTCTGTGTGCATGCATGCATGCGCGGTAGGCTGGGAGTATGGGAGGGCGGCGCAGGACGGAACGTGCGCGTTCGCGCACACCAATCCAGCCTGGACTGCGCTCGTGCACCTTCTCGTCCGTCCTTCCCTCGAGACAGCTGACTATACGTCTCCAACCCTGGAAGCATCCTTTGGATGCTAATTCCAGGGCGAGACCTAAAAAGGGATAACGCGTGAAAGAGCCATATTTAGGGAACAAAGAAAGAAAAGTCTGTAGTTCTCCTGAGAATCCTGCTTCTTCCTCAGTGGGTATTATTCCCCTGCCATGCATACGTTATGTTATGTTACCTGCATTTGCATAGCACACCTGCACCAAGTGCAGGGCATGGTAGAACCTCTAGAGCCTGGCACCCTTTCTGTAAAGATTGGGGATTTTATTGACTGCTGGAGTGGGGCTGGGGTAAGTTGGCAGGACTTGGATTGTTCAATATTTATTTTTTAAATTATTCTTATTGGTTAATGTAACTACAGAATGTGGCCAATCACATTCAGGGACCGTAGTAGCCTACTATGTAAATGGATGTGTGTGCCGAAGAGCTTTGAGGTGTGTTCCACTGCCCAGCCTGTGCAATCTGTTCTCTAGACTGGCATGGATTGCTAATTGTATACCTTTGAAGAGGTCACTGCAGAAAAACCCTTCCTGAAACAAAGTTGTGTTGTGTTGTGTTGTGACTTCTATATGTGGCAGCTCTGTCTGACTCTGAAGGGCGCAACCTCTCTGGAGTGTGGTGCTCTCAGAGTGATAGTACTTGTATTTAAAGAATTACATTTTGAAAGCCTGTTCGCTAAAAAGTAATAGCAGAATTTGGTCCCCATGGCGAAATTACAGAGGAATATAAAGTGACCCAATGCTTCAGATGCTCGGACCTATCTATTTTAGGGTGTGTGGCGGTTAGCCCACAGGTTTTGGTCTATTGTAGGGAGGAAAAGGGTGCATCCCACATTATTACCACTTTCAAGAAAATTGTGATTATGTAAACCATTGTGATGTATATATACTGCCAAAGTGTCCGTGATGTATGCATACAGATGGATATATGTAATTATGCAATGTTGATTGAGCTTGTTAAATAAAAAGATTAAAAAAAAAAAACAGTAATAGTTGAAAAATGCACTCTCCTCCTATTTGTTGTACGGTACCTATTAGGGCAGCCACTGTGTAAACGCAAACTCTGAACCACTGACTTAAAGAAAAAAAATATTAAGTAGGCAAAATAGTATAAGAGCGTCAATGACACCCAGCACCAGCCTTCCACTCCTCTGTGCCCAGGTCCACCTAAGGCAGGAAGGTATGTGCACCAATGCCCTCTATCTGCCAACTGCCGCGTGGCAGAGTTTTTTCTCACGCACGGCTCGCCAACCGTAAGATGGCTATCAAGAGAATCAAACACTAGACCGACTCCCGGCAAGATTTTTCGAGCTGGCAGCTGCAGCAGGTCGCTACCGCTCGCATTGAGAAAACTTCCACTTGCAGTGAGAAAGCCGCCGCTCGAGTCGAAAGTCTACCAGGATGATGCACACACGTTCTGCCAATGCAAAGGCTTGTGCCAATGCCAAGCACCCATACAAACTCTTTACCTGTAGTCTGAACTAGCACACAAAATCAGCATACTCAGCCCAAAGAACAAGATATTTGCATCGAGCAGAGGTGAGACCTCTGGCCGAACATGGGGGAAGATCTGTGATAGCCAAAAATGTACAGTTGTATCAGCTGGTGCCTCACCTCTCCAAGAACTTCCTGAACACCCGCCTGTAGGCGTAGCCTGCTCGCCTCACTCGAATGTTTTCCTTCAGCCCCAGATATTCTACTTGATGCTTCACTCTGAAAAAAATATTTACATCACAGTATTTAGAATTGGTTTGTGTGTGTGTTGCACTTTTTACTCAGATTGTGCTAAGCAGTGTCTATCACCGGAAGGCAACACAAATCTTTTCGGTGGATATTGCCTTCTTAATTGCATTGCATACAAAATTCCATCTGCAGATAAGACACATTTTAAGATAGGGCTTGGTTTATAATCTGCTATGGTCAATTTTCTATTAATCTAAAGATTTTTTTTTCTTGCATTAAAGCTAATTAGATGGGAAGACAAAGGCGCATGCATGTGCCTACATCATCAATATCAGGAATTCCTGAGTACCAGCTAGAGGGAAAACTGAGCCACAGATATGGAGATCAGGTTGGAGGGGAATGAGAAATAAGAGTGCAGATGGTACTATAACAGATAAGCCATCAGACTCTTTACTCATGGGCAGATTACAATGCAGATAATAAGTGGGGGGTGGTTGCAGTAACAGCGAGTGCAGTGAACATGTTGTGCAGAACCTCCTTCAAAAACTGACGTAAGATCTGGAACTGATGCGACTGGTGCTTGCAGAAAGCATGTGTTGTGGTCCAGGTGGTTGCTCAACTGATGTTAATGTATACATGCAAGAAATGTAACTACCTTGGCTGTGACACAATATCCATGTCGTTGAGATGGCACAAATGAAGCTGTTTGTAAGGCAGATGTCAGACCTAGACGTAAGCCCAGAGACGACACCTAGTCTCTGGCTTCAGCCTGACAGTCTCTGGGGAGCTATCTTCACTTTGTAGGTCTAAACACTTTGAAATGGTTTCTTTGCTTCCTACCATTTCCCAATATTCCTCAATTTCACATGTAATATTTCGATTTTGAAAAAACTCTAAATGAAAAGGTCCAGCCAGGCCTAGCTTATTAGCATTTGCTAGCATATTGGTGGTGAGAAGTAGACTGTGGTGGCACACCAATATTTACAATCAACCACCTCTTTTTAAGAGTCTCAGTGCCACTCCAGAGTGGGGTTGTAAACCACATACTCAAGGTTGAGGCTAAGACACATGGCAAATGTTTTACACCAATGAAGAAACTGAAATTCTTTACATAAAAACTTAAATAAACCCAGTCTACTGACCCACCACCACCACCGTCTCAAACCTACTCACAATAGTTCTAGTCCTGTAGACTCCCTCGTACCCCGCCCTTACCTCGGAGAGCAAACCCCTTCCAGGGGCAAGTCTCCCTCCCTCCCCCCCCCCCACCCACTTAAACTGCGTCCCTTTACCTTCAATTACACCACTGACAACGTGATTTGGTGCCTCAAATGGTTGCAGTTTATTCAAACATAACTTGGTTGTACATTTCGCAATTTTATTGTCTATTCATAACATCCATGATAACGCATGTTCTCATTGTCTCTGTGATTGTCTTATACCTTCCTTGTGGTTATACACTCCCAGACAGTGTTTGTTTGCGGGGGTGCCCCTTTGTCAGGGCCTCTGTGTCTGCGGTTCTAGGCTTCATCTTGCTACCGAATTTTGTGGGTGTCCGTCAGGACCTGCCCGGGCTGCAAGTGCTGTTCCGCTTGCCCTGGACCCTTTGTTGGCCGCTCGTCTGCTCCTCAGGGCCCCTGCTGTGTGGCATCCCCAGGACCCTGTGTGAGCATCTCATCTACTCTGGCTGTGTCTACGTCCTGTCATTTTGCTCCCTCAGCACCCCTGCCGTGAGGCATCCCAAGGGCCCTGTGGGAGCGTCACATCTACTCTGTCTGCGGCTGTATCCCGTTCTCCGCTCCCTCAGTGTCCCTGCCGAGGCATCCCAAGGACACTGTATGAGCCTTCCTTCTACCTCTGGTAAACGTCTTCTCTTTTGTATATCTTTCTTGAGTTTCATCCGCCACGCCCCCTCCGGTTTAACGATCAGCGGGAGATCCCCCTGCTCTCTCTTCCTACCTCACGAGAAACCCATCTGTTCTAGTACCCCCACTATGTTTAGCAGGAACATGTCCATCCCTACCCGTGTACGACGTTGTCCAGATGATACCCCGGGGTCCTCAAGTTGATGAACTTGTATCTCACGAACCCCCAGCCGTTGGCCCTACATATCTTAGCCAAGTTAATATTCAGCTTATGTCTGGTTTTCTCCACCGCCCCTAAATCCACGTTCCCCCTCCATGCTTTGCGCACTATTATCTCCGAGAAGATCACCTCCGCGGGGCGCACTATCTTTGCTATCGCTGTAAAGCCGGCCGCACCTACTTTCTCACAATTGCTTTGCATTTCAGAGAAAATTCTCAAGAGACGGAAGCCGCTTTGGCTATTACAGGGCAGCACAGAGAACGCAATGTGCACTGCAGCCACTGAGCAGGCCTGGCCACAGCAATGCTGACATGGTAAGGAAGCCTCGCGCGCAGCGTCTACTCTCTGGGGACAGAGCAGCGGCTGGGCTGCACGTTATGTGCCCTGCTGCCAACCTTACTGCCCAGCAGCATCACAACGTGTCACACACTCTGTGTTTTCTACTCCTCCTGGAGGGATGCACACTTGAAAGGACCACTTTCATGATTGCCAGCAGGAGACAGTGCCCGGGCAAGACCCGCCATCACAGTGCACGCGCACCAGGCACAAGGAAAACACTCGCTGTACAGAGCACGAGCCCCATTAAAAGTGAAATCAAGCAAACAAATAAGCACTGAGAAAGCCAGTAAGGCTGGACTTAGCAAGCCTGTGCGATGGTTCAATATTTTATTGTTTATTGGAAACCTATGCCACAAAAAGCATGCTCCAGCCTATATGTGGCCCTGTATGGTGTAAAAAGTTTCAATAAAAATAATGAACAATTTCATGCAGTTTGAATAGAATAATATAGGTCCTTCGAAGCAGACTGCTGTAGACAGAACATGAATAAAAACCATTTTTTAATTTTAATGCACATTATAGGAACATATGTTGTTATTGGAGCAAAGAAAGGTACTATTGGTTTTTGATTACTGTAACCCGGAGACACAGTTGAGATGGTGGCATGACTGCAAATATACAAATAAATAAGGCAACAATTTTTTTTTTTTGTAAAGCAGTGGAAAAGTAAAGGTAATGCTCACCAGCCCTGGCACTAAAATACATTTAGTTTTAGTTGATGTGCACATTAGCATGTGAAATGCTGTCACTCACAGTGAAAGTGAGCCAATGTGTGTAGGCGGAAGACACATTGCCTCATGTTACATATGCTGTACTGGGTGGACCAATTGATGGCCCAAAGCCCTTCTATGTATAGTATGTATTTTTATTCATGATTTTTTTTTTATCACGTGAGGCTGGCGAAACAATTAAAGCGGTCTCTTGGTCAGACCTAAAAACTGAGGTACCCATCCCATCCGAAGTGTACTGAACTAAATATAAAGAAAACTTGGAAACCTTCAAACCAAGGGAACTATGGTCTCCAGTGAGTAAGCCGGGCCTTGCCGCAGTGTGCGTCCTGCCCAGGGGCCACCTGTCATCTCCCGGCACCACGGACTATCTGGAAGGGACCTGAAGCAGCGGATCTTACTATACTGTGCACAAAATTCCATATATCACCTCAACTATACTTTACAGAGCTCATTAGACTCTTGACAGAAAATAGAAAACAAACCTATAAATAAAGCACCGATATCACTTGACCTTTAGAGGTAACATTATTTTAAAATGTGTATCCATATTGATTACAATGCATGTAATATAAAGGGCAAATTGCAAACTTTAAGATCTGAAAACAATATTTGACTCTTTATATGATGTCTCTGCATGTGATTGCACCTAAACTATTGCCTATGGCTTACAAAAGGTGTCTAGATATGGTTACACCTTGTCGGGGCTCAGCGTGGTGGAAGGCCATTGTTCCCCTGCCTTTTATGATCATGTTCGTCATGGCCTACTTTTCTCCTCAAACCAGACTCTGATAGGAGGACAACACTTGAGTTAAAACAGATGACATCTCAAGCGGCACAAGGGCTCATTTAGTGCTGGAGACTGAGAATCTCATGAGCGCCACTGATAATTGGAACATCCAACGCTCACCTGTAGATTGGCTCACTTTGATGCCCTGGGGTGGGAGGAGGTAGTTAATGAGGTCTCGCTTGTCATGGCAGCTACTCCAAGCCACCAAAACAGATGCTAAACACTAGTGCAGCAACAGCTCCCACGATTGGGAAGTTATCACTTTGTTGGAGGGGTAAGGACTTGAAGAGAGTCCGTCATACAAGTAAAAAGCTCTCACCAGATATTGGCTCACATCTCATAACCCCAAATACTAGGAATGAAGGAACGGAGAGTGCCAACAGTATTTGAACGGGCACCTTTCAGGTGCTAGTAACCTCCACCTGCCTCACAGTTAGACCTTGGCATGAAATTCTGTTCCGCTCGCGAAGTTTGTGGAGTTTTTCCCACTAATTTCTGAAAAAATCCGCGTAGCAGCGCAGAGCGGAGTTTTTTCTCTCAAGCGACTCGCCATCGTTAAGTTGAGTGCGAGCGAGAAAACTCTTACTCCAGACCACCTCCCGGCGTTGATTTCTCAACACAAGCAGTAGTGGCAGGTCATGGCAGCTCGGGCTGAAAAACCTTCCGCTCGCGTTGAGGAAGTCATGGCAGCTCGCGCTGAAAAACCTTCCGCTCGCGTTGAGGAAGCTGCCGCTCAAATAGAACATCTACTCGAGCGGCAGAAAAAAGCAACGCTAGCTAGCGCTGTATGCAGTGCCGTTCACGCTGATGTTACAGCGTGGGACAAACACCTGGCGCTAACAATCAGCACGAATAGCACATTGTATCTCACTCCTCTGCTTGCAGAACTCCACTTAGCATGGCAGAGTTTTTTTGGGCACTATGTGGAGTTCCATAGCAAACTCCACCCAAGCCTACTCACAGTCTGGGCATATGCAACTAGGAAAAACAAAATTATATTTTAGTTTTACACCTTTTCTGATGCAACATTACAGGTCACATCGCATAGAGGTAGGTCAACGAGAGGCTGTTAAACAATCCTACGTCTTCTGATTTCAAAACAGATTCTCAGGATGGATCCTAGGATGGCCTGTGTCTAGAGAGCTACTCACAGAGAGTGACCCGTCCTCTCACGCTGTCTGCTAAGAGGTTCAAAGGATTCAGCTGCAACCAGTTACCTCTAGCCAGACCTCTAGCATTATCACCTGACCTCCGTCATCAAAGTGCTCTCATATTCCCCTAAAGAGACGCGCCTCCCTATATTCAGCACCCATCACTGTCCATCATGCCAATCAGAACCGCACCAATGCAGAAGGCTGTCCGGTAGTGCTAGACGAGTTTCTACATCAGCCCTTAGTATTGAGCGGGAATACCCGACTCAGAGATAGAACCCTGCCTTTATGGAAACTTCTGTCTGTGACTTGCTGGACATCTTGTATAGCATGTAACATCCTAGAAAGTGGGAAACGCACTGAAAATATTATTTTTACACTGGGTTAAAGCTGATAATTATGCCACAAGCTGTCTTTCCCGGGGCTGTGACTACTATTTTCTGGTAACTGTGGTACTTTCTAGGGAAACTCTAGAGCAACTTAGACCAACAGGAAGGTTGAGTGGGAAGGCACCCCAGGGAAAGTTAACACAACCGTTTACATGAGCGTGGCACTTTATATCTTAACAGAATCAATACTTAAACACTATTTAGTCTGTCACTGTTCTGGTTAATGACTATGGTTTATCTAGAATTTATATTATTAGTCTATATCACACTGACTAATTTTTCAAGTCTTATATGACAGATAAAGTAGTCCAGTCACTTCTAGTATTCCCAAAACAATTCTTTATTTGTCCGATCAATAGTTACCCAAACTACAGCCAATGTGTTTCGCTCCATTAGCGAGAGCTTCCTCAGGTCTATCTGTTCTAAGGTTTTCCAATTTATAGTTCACTTCATCTTTTCTTGTATCCAAAATGTTGAATTACCCTTGTTGTTTATCAAATTGTGCTTAGCAAATTCTATGCATTTTCATGATGTGATTCGCTTAATTTCTTCCTGTAACCAGAGTATGGTCTACTTCGAAAAGCAAGCCTTACATTCTGGATACTATAGTCCAGGTATGCTGGCGTGCCTTGTGGGCTCACCAAAACAGTTGGAGCGAAAAAATACTTTCTTTTGCGGATGTTGCAGACTTTTATGTACAGGAAGATTGGAATTATGCAGCAATGGAGGACTAAACTATGCAGCACTGTTGAATATATATGCAGCAAAAAGGTCAATTAAGTGGCATACCACAGATTATTCTGTGGCAGTTTTCTTTTGCTATTTTGTTACTGTAATACTTAATAAAGACTCAATGGGAAGGGCGGTGTGCAGACTAGGTAAAGTACACATGATTTCTAAGGAACTGTTTACTTCCTCTTTTTGACACAGCCTTCACTACTCAGCCAAGGAGTAGCCATGGCAACGTCAGGGATACCAAAGGGCCACTGGTACTAACTGGCGCCCATGGCTAATGCCAACTACGAAGAATCAGAGATGGAGACATCTTTTGTCACCTCTGTTCGGCCAGAAGTTTCACCTCCACCGTCCCAGTCTAACACCTGAACACAGCAAGTAGAAACTGAATGGTGACAAGTTAGCCTTTGCAAAGGGTCTGCCAAGAAACTGTAGTTCTCGGATTGTTTTACTTCCGGTGCGTTTAAGATAGCAACAACATTTATCTTTCTGAAATCCGCAAATTATGTAGCAGATGATGGATTACATGGCAAATCTGGTAAATTTATAGTAATGTACAAAATGCCACCTCAGCACCACTGAGTAATTTCAGTGGCCTCCCCAAACGTGATTTCCCTTATGGTCTGATTAGGCCTACAACAGGCATATATCAGATCCATACCTAACCTCCTGGCCTTTAGGAAAGCACTGAAGACCTGGTTGTTTTCCTCTCTTTAGAGTCCATGTTGAATAATGTCCTTGCCCTGTAGTTTTAGGCAGTGCCAAGAAGCGCTTCATGGGTATACAAGCGCTCTATAAACATATTAACATAACATAGTGAATGTTTGTAAGAGTTCTCCTTCCCTGATGAACATTACTTGCCGTAAAGTCACCTGTTGGCTTTTTAGGTTCTGTTTTGTGTTTTTGTGCTTATACACAGTGCATGTGAATGCCTGCCGGCAGCCAGTGACCTGCGACAAACGCCACTACTCCAGGTCTGATTCATACCTGCTTTCCTCCCAGTCTCGAGGCTTCTTGGTTTCATTGGGCTTGATGCAGCGGATATAGTGGGGAGTGCATTTCATCAGAGTGCTGACAAGGTCATTGGCTTGTTTCTGTAAGAAGAAGAAACAATATTTACTCATGATTCACCCCACAGCTGCAGGGCTTCCAACACATCTGCAATGGGAATAGCATGGCTGAACTATTGTGTGGGATGAGGCGAAATGAGAGAGTTTCATTACAACCCTGCACTTGAAGCAAATTTCTCTTTTAAACCATATAGCTTGGTTCTCAGTTACCAGTAGGACAGAGTGAAGAAAATACATTGATAAAAAGGGCCATACCGTGAATTTTACTACCAGTGTAAATAATATTTTCAACCAAAAATGTTTTAGCTAATACAGTATTTCGTAAATATATGAGGGATAAAGTACCCCCTGCCTCACATATTAAGGATAATACTAGTCGCCGAGAAGTACAGTGACCATATAGAGGAATGAGGCAAAAGGCAGAGTTCTTTTTATAAGGTCACAGAACTGTTAGGAGACTTGAAATATCCATATAAGGTAGAGGGTGCTTTATTCCTTATACTCACATCATCACTACCCACAAACCACTTACATCCATAGTGTGGTGTTTTATAATATGCATTAGATAGAATGTTTGTAATCAAGAAAAATAGAAGTAGAAACTCTAGTGTAAAATTAACCACACTCAAAACAGGGCCACATTTCGTGCAAATAGATTCAGTTTAATACAAATCATATTTAAAATAATACTTTAGCTCAGGGTGTGTAGAAACATGAAGAGAGATTCTATTGTTCATATAATTTCCTAGATCGTGGAAAAACTAAACATGTTGCCATAAATATATATCTCCTTTCTGCTCATCACTGATCATCTAGAAGAACGGAGCAGAAGAAGGAAAAGCCACATGTTTAAGTTTGTAAAACTACATCTTTAATGATGATCCATGTCCTGCCTTTCGCATTGGCTAGTGGCTCTGGCAGCAGACACTGTGAAGTCAGAAGTCAAGTGTAATAAGTTATAAGTCTTCATTCCAATCAGTCTTCGGAAACCTCCAACGTGTTTCGTACACAAGGCCTTTGTCAAGGCTATTCATGGCAGTATTGATGTTGATTCTGTGCAGAAAAAACTGCAAGGTCTATTGAGGTTGATTTGCCAAGGTGAAAAAATCTATGTGGGATGTGTAAATAGCATATATGTAGCAGCGGAAGTTCACTCCATTGCTATATCTCACCATACATTACTATAACGCTTGCCATTTGACCAACATGGCCCATCACAGCCATTTGGATGCAACTACATCCCTGGTGGACAGTGTCCCACCAGAGCTACCATACATCTCTGACACTGCTCATTTCTTCCAGTGCTTGGCCGGTACAGATGTGCTATTTACACACCAGAGATATTTGTTTTACCTTGACCAAGTCCTAGTGGATTAAATGCACGCTTGCTGTTTCTATATCACTATGACTGTGCCTCTACATACTTACTATATTGTCTTGCTTGACGGCTGTACCAGTTCACTCACATAACAACCGTTTTGGCGAGCACCTTTATAATACAAGTTGTACTCACTTTTTTTTTAGAAATGGAAACTATAATTTAGCAAAAAACAACACGGGGTGAATATCATTTAGCCACACTCATATTTCTGAGATGTGCTACTCTGTCGTTTCCACTGCTATGATTGTAATAGTTGGTTTATACAGGGATTGCAGGCTGCCATGTATTATACTGCTTCATGTCAGTGCTAACGACCATCGGACTGAGTACTACTACCTTTGGTAATCACAGCGCCTCTTATCTACAGTGCTTAGAAACAGCAGATATGAGAGGCCCCCCCGCGTCTAGGGTTGGGGGGCCTTTGGTAGCATTTCGAGCGAGAGGAGGCTAGAGAGAGACTGGGCCAGTGCACAGGGGAGTGGTCAGCAGGAAATATGAGGAGGTAGGGCAAGCTCTTAGTGCGTCACCTAGGTGCCCAGGCAGCCTCCCCCATTGAAAGGAATAAGAGCACTGAGCACGAGGGAGAAGCCCTCTTTGTCCTCTTACCTCGGGCGCCACGGGTCGAGGGGACTCCTATTTTGGCGGGGACTGGCTCATCCTGGAACAGGAAGGACAGTCAATGGGGCTCCGGGCTGGCGGGAGAGGGGGCCGTCCTGCTGGTGGTCCTGGACTCTACGGCCCTTGCCGAGATGCCGGTGCTTCGAAGAAGCAATGTGGTGAAAGCGGGTTGAAAGCTGGTGCGCAAGGAAAGGTGCAAAGCAATACCAGGCAGCCGCGTCTAGGGTGTAGACGACAGGTAGTTACCGGGAATGGAATGGAAGCAATGGAGATGGGTTGTGGCCTGCTGGTACAACCCACATCCAAGGTGGCTCTGGAGATCCTGGATTGAAAATACAATTGTAACCTGTGGTGCAAACGAATATTGCACAACCCAATGTTTATCAATGTGTGTTGGATTGGTTTAATAAAGTTGGTCTAATGTTGACAATGCATCAACAAATGAAGAGAGCGTTATCTGAGAATTAATAAAGACTACGCAGTGAAGACCAGACACTTTGTATGGTGCCTTTTTGTGGTGGGCCAAAGGGAGGCAAAATATGGTGGGATGAATCGCACGTTATATGCTTACTATAAGTGGCGTACAAACAGACCAGACATAATAATGACCGGTTCATTAACTCCAGTGAATGATCGTGGCAACTGAAGGACTTGTGTCTGAGCGCTTTTAATGTGCGAGTTTTTTAGCTCAAGGCAAGCAATGATGACTGTGGTGATGGACTGAGCGGCTGACTCACTCAATGCAGGCTCAGGTGTCAGACTCTCTGAGCTAGGTTAGGCAGGGAAGATTTAGGGAGGACACTTTTTGTACCCCTCCCCACCTAACTGTTTCTGATGATGGAACACTGCTGTGAACTCCCATTGGTGGATGTTCGCGCTGATGTCATAGCTTATGTTAGCACCCCGTCACATTAGGGCCTCCTCTAGCTCAGTCCTGGAATTCAGGAAGAAACAGAAAACCTGGCTCTACACATAGGAACCAGACAGGGCGGCTAGCAGCCCCCTTCTGATCAGCGTCAGAATATCCTCCTGGGTGGGTTGTACGCGTAACACAACAAGCAACAGTACCATACGGTGTCACAAATGACCTCACTTGTGACGTCATTGTTAAAGGAAAAGGTAGACTGCCTGTAAAAAGAGCATCTCCGCTTCATAATATCCCATAAACTAAGGTGCAGTAAATGTTGGTGCAGCAGCCAAACTACGACCCCTGAATCTAACATGCTGCAGTGTGCTGTAGCGCAGAGAAGCCCTGGAGCAGTGACCCTCGTCAAGCACTGCAGACTTTATTGGTGAACCTCCAATAAAGGAGAGTTGGTTCGCACCCAGAATGATGCAAAACAGCGTCTGTAGTGATTGTCTTTACTTCTGAGTTTCTTGCACTAAAGCTGATAATGCGAAAAAAGTTGGCTTGTCAGGTACAAAGAAGTAAACTAACACATGTGCATCTCAGCAGCTGTGATGTTTTCAAGAACCACAGCTGGAAATATCCTGTGTATTCTAAGATGTGCTGAATGATCCACAAAAAAACCTGACCAGGGCAGAAATATAGAGACATGCGGCCTACATGCTGAGATAAAACGAATTCAAACATCCGAAAGCCACAGTTTGGCAAGGGTTGGCGCTGTTGGGTTTGTGGGAACCATTTTAAGGGCGCCGAAGGGTACAATTCCTGACATAAATAACACGAACTGCAACAACATCTGGTCTGCAATAAGAAATCTGTGCCGTTTGCAACAAGTCTTTAAAACACTGCCGTAGGCAAGCACATCAACTCATCAGAATACCGGAAGTGACATCACGCACCCTTTGACCCCAGGTGACACAACAGCGTTGCATACCGTATAACTTTATGTAGCATATGGGCGGGTGAATCACTCTAGTTTAGCGGGAGACTCACGATTTCTATTTTGTTCTACAATGTTAGGCATTATTTTACCGAGTTGCCCTCTATTTTACTTAGTATATTTAGAAAGCATTAGATAAAGACAGATTAAATTACATGTGATATTTAAGAAAGTAGTATTTATATTATGAATGGGGCGCTCTCCCTGCCGGCTCCTCCCTCGCACTAGCTGTGTTGAAAAGCCTTTCACCCTCAACTCACCGGTGGATTCCTCTCTGCCTTGGATGCTGTTGCTGCTTACTGCAGAGCCTTTTGTTTTAATCACTTTCAACCCACTTCTTGCGGTACCCGCTTCGCGGGTCCCGCTGCGAGGAAGGCGGACTCACAGCCTTAACGAGGAAGAGAGAGAGAGAAACAGGGCTGCGAGCTGTTGCTGGCGCAGGACTACCTGTCCCAGGAGCGCCAGCAACCATCCCAAATTGAGACCAGCTGGGGCGCTCTCCCTGCCGGCTCCTCCCTCGCACTAGCTGTGTTGAAAAGCCTTTCACCCTCAACTCACCGGTGGATTCCTCTCTGCCTTGGACGCTGTTGCTGCTTACTGCAGAGCCTTTTGTTTTAATCACTTTCAACCCACTTCTTGCGGTACCCGCTTCGCGGGTCCCGCTGCGAGGAAGGCGGACTCACAGCCTTAACGAGGGAGAGAGAGAGAAGCAGGGCTGCGAGCTGTTGCTGGCGCAGGACTACCTGTCCCAGGAGCGCCAGCAACCATCCCAAATTGAGACCAGCTGGGGCGCTCTCCCTGCCGGCTCCTCCCTCGCACTAGCTGTGTTGAAAAGCCTTTCACCCTCAACTCACCGGTGGATTCCTCTCTGCCTTGGACGCTGTTGCTGCTTACTGCAGAGCCTTTTGTTTTAATCACTTTCAACCCACTTCTTGCGGTACCCGCTTCGCGGGTCCCGCTGCGAGGAAGGCGGACTCACAGCCTTAACGAGGGAGAGAGAGAGAAGCAGGGCTGCGAGCTGTTGCTGGCGCAGGACTACCAGTCCCAGGAGCGCCAGCAACCATCCCAAATTGAGACCAGCTGGGGCGCTCTCCCTGCCGGCTCCTCCCTCGCACTAGCTGTGTTGAAAAGCCTTTCACCCTCAACTCACCGGTGGATTCCTCTCTGCCTTGGACGCTGTTGCTGCTTACTGCAGAGCCTTTTGTTTTAATCACTTTCAACCCACTTCTTGCGGTACCCGCTTCGCGGGTCCCGCTGCGAGGAAGGCGGACTCACAGCCTTAACGAGGGAGAGAGAGAGAAGCAGGGCTGCGAGCTGTTGCTGGCGCAGGACTACCTGTCCCAGGAGCGCCAGCAACCATCCCAAATTGAGACCAGCTGGGGCGCTCTCCCTGCCGGCTCCTCCCCCCTTAGCTCTAATAGCCTAGTAGCAGTCGAAGGGTGGGCGCCGGGAGAAGCCCGGGACAAGGGCGGGACCGACTGCGACCGACAGAGACTGATAGAGGCTGGGCTGGGCCACATCCCTTTTATCTCTTATTTAGGTAAACTCTGGTAATATTTACTGTCCTCATTGATCAATATTTTATTATTGTTATTTATTGGATTTTATTGTGACCCACATTTGTTCACTCCCCTCTCACATAAGATGACTACTAAGAAACTACGATCCGGGCGAGTGGTAGTCGGTAGAGCCTGTTCTAAAACCAAATCTAATCCTTTGCGAAATAGAAATGGGCCAGCTCTACAAGTCAAAAGTACATGCCAGTTATATTCTTTATGGGATAAGGGTAAAGAGAAAGTGGATCGAGAAGAAGTCATTACTGAAAATACTATTATTAGTACTAAAGATCAGGTACAAGACTCCTATATTAATAAGAGAGATAGTATTTCGCCAGGTGTTATAGCCCCATTTCGCCCTGAGGTGTTAACCTATAAGAATCAAGAACAAGATATAGTTCTCCCTCCAGAAACCCAAAATTCGATAACTAAAGTGGTAGAGCAAGGTTCCCCAGTAATAGCAATAGCTCATAATCTTTCCCCCCTCTTAAATAATGATTTAAATATATGTCCTGGTTCGTTAACCCCGTTGCATATTCCCCCAGAGGACTACACTCTACCTGATATTAATCTTGAGTCTCAGAAAGTTTTAATTCAGAATCTTACCACACGACAGGATACTATGGCTACTCCTGTGTTGCATCTTTATAGCAGCACACCCTCTCATAATTCTGACTTTTCTACCCCAGAAATGAATCTATTTGTTAGTTCCTCTCATGACCAAAATCAAGATAATGATCGACAAAATTTATACGCACGAGAAAATAACGTAATCTCCGATTCTTTAACTGCCCTAGAGCGACTAATTTCTTCTATTTTAACGCTTTTGGAAAAATTAGTAAATGGATCAGACAATGTCTTTGATACAGTAACCCTGATCCTAAAGGCACTTTTGAGTAATCATACAGGACTGGCAGATATCATCTATCCAAAAATAATAAATTCCCCTAAAAATTTAGGTGAGGAACAACAACAAGAAATAAGGGATAAAATAATTACTGATCTGCCTACCATGTCTGATCCTCTGGGTAAGACTAATACGGACCTTACAGCCCCGATTCATCCTTCCATCCAAAGGAATGAGAATCTAATTACAAACAATTGTGCTGCTCTTATTAGTCAAGAGATTAAGATATCTCCAATTATGGAGAATAAAGAGTGTAACACCTTACCTCCTATCTTTCCTATTTTTTTTCCCCCAAACAAATAAAGAAACACTAAATCATTTGGTCCTAACGGACAAAGCTCCTCCATTAGAAGAGAATAAATCCGAAATAATAGTATCTAAAAAACAACGAGGGAAAAAAAGAAAATTAAATCGAAGATTTTACAAAAAGAGGCAACGGAAAATTATTTTTGAAAATGTTAAAGATTCTTTAATGAATAACTCCAATCTTGTGGATTCTGATCTTAATTTATCGCATGAACAAGTGGAAAGCCCAAAGGTAATTTCCACAGTAGTACAACAAGAACCAATATGCCATACAAATCAGCAATATTCTGATGTTCAGCGTACTATTGTAAATGATTTAAACTTAATCCCTGCCTCTGATTCGGCTACAAGAGGAACTCTTGATCCTTTGGCTATCCCTTTTTCACAAGCTGTTGTACCTGAAACTCCATGTAAGACAGGCCCCAAGACTGGAGAATATGTAGATACTCTCTTTCTTGATTTTATTCCTATCTTTGATCCAGATCTTATTTTAAATAGATCAGTATTAGTTAATTGTTTTCAGGAAATAGAGAGTTTAAAATTAATACAATCGGTAGATATAGACGTTGTAAAATTAATAACTTCCAAAAACGGAAGGATAGCTCGTGTGAAATTTTATTCTAAACTGGTATTAAATCATATTCTTCAGTGGGCAGAAGAATTCCAAATAAGAGGAATCGATGTTGATACTTTCATACCGGTTAAAATAGTCGGCCAAAATTGCCAAGGATTGTCAACCTATCAGGGGCTAAAAGCCTATTCTTCGGACAGTCTCCCTGTAAAGACTGAAGAGTTGAAAATAAGGATACAAAAAAATAAGCGGCAAGTGACAGTTAATAATCCGCTCCCGCTAAAACAAACTAGGGTAAAAGATGCCGATTTTGAGTGGAGTTGGCTACCCTCTATTCTGTCGAATAAATCGGGTCTTTCATCCGGAGTAAATCCTAATCTTTAGTGATAATTTAAAAATAATTTCCTGGAACGCTGCTGGTTTAACCCAGATTTCCGATAAATTACTATATTTAAACTCTTTAGATGCAGATATTATCTGCTTACAGGAAACCTGGCTGATAGGGAACTTACCGGTTGTGAAAGATTATTATGTGCTGGAGAGTAGTGCCACTCCCTCTATAAGAGGCCGAGCGAAAGGTGGGTTAGCTTGTTTTTTATCAAACAAAATTAAATGGAATTATACCCACTTTGTAGATTCGAACAAATTATTTCAGGCGATCACTTTAACAAACTTTGTGAACGATGGTTCGAACAAATCAGTCATAATAATAAATGCTTATTTACCTCCTGACCTAAAGTATAACTGTGGTATTAAGAAGATCTGCTCTTTTATTCTCAACTTACAGGAATCTTGTTCCCCCCCATATATCATACTGGTGGGTGATTTAAATGCTAAAATATCCAATGGAGCTTTAGAGTTATTTAGAAATAAAGAAAAGGAGGAAATGTTCCAGATACCTAAAGCCATATTCCCAAAGAACATTAAAACAAATAAAAGAGGGAAATTAATCCTGGAGAGCTTAAGCGAGGCAGATTGTATTATAGCCAATGGGAGGTTTTCCTCTGACAGCCCTGCTCACCTAACACATAAATCAGGGAATGGTGGTTCGATTTTGGATTATGTGATAGTCGATAGCACATTTTTTAGTTTCTTGAAGGACTTGATAGTGTTACCTACCGATCTTAGTGATCATAATGTTTTGATTTTGAAGTTGAATGTATCATCTTCTCAAAAAGATCAATGGAAAATCGGGGATGATCTATTGAACTTTGATATTAAAAACAGGAAGTGCTATTGGAATTCCAGGACTATTAAAAATCTGTCCTATTTACTAGAATATGCCGTAGACAACTTAACCTTATGGGAGGGCAGAGAACTAGGCTGCTTTACGTCCTTTTTACAAATTTTAAAACTAAAAGCTCAAAAGCCTCTAACAGCCAAGGTACCGCCCAAAATTCCTTCCGATCTTCTTAATTTAAATAAGGAAATAAATAAATTGGTAAGGGCCCAATACCTTTTCCCCACCCCAGACCGTAGACAAATAATCTTACTTATGAGGAGGAGAAGAAATAGGTTGAAGGTCAGATTAAAATGTGAGAAGGAAGACGCTCTTTGGTGTAAACTTCGTGAAGCAGCTAAGAGTGGTCGAACTAAGACCTTCTGGTCATTAATCGGGGAGGGTTGTGGGGTGAGATCCAGACCTTCTCCGATATCAATAAATGAGCAGACTTGGGTAGACTTTGTTCAGGGTCTATATAGTAGTAATGGTGAGGAGCTTGACCTTAATAAATTGCAGGAAGATCTATTTCCTTATGATCCTCCTTCTGAATTAGAAATTGAAGCCGCAATTAAAGCTCTCCGCTCGTCCGGTGCCTTAGGCCCAGATGAAATTCCAATTTCAGTATTGAAAACCCATAGTGCCTTATGGGGGAAAATTCTATACCCTGTATTTAAAGCTTGTTATATTAAGGGCATTGTTCCACATTCTTGGAAAGGGAGCTTGTTAATCCCTATCTACAAAAAGGGCGTCAGGGATTTACCCGAAAACTATAGACAAATAGCTCTCCTAGACGCCATAGGCAAGGTTTTCACCAAATGTCTTTTGAATTCTATAAATGACTGGGTGGCCATGTCCGCAATTCTCCCCCTAGAGCAGACCGGCTTTAGAAAACAACACGGTACCTTAGATAATCTTACCGCTCTCCAAATCTTAATCGAAAAATATGTCACAGTCCGTAGAGGAGGTATCTATGGAGCATTTATTGACTTCTCTACGGCCTTTGATAAGGTGGATAGAGTTTTGCTTTGGAGTAAGCTAATAAAGTTAGGAATGCCCCCGAGCTTATTGAAACTAGTAATGGCACTCCATACGGACACCTGGTGCAGAGTTTTAATGGGTGGTGATAGAGGACTTTCCAGAATAATATCTACCAATAATGGGCTTAAACAGGGCTGCCTGTTGGCGCCCCTGTTATTTTCCCTATACATTGCTGACTTACCAAAAGCTATATTATCTACTAGCAATGGTATTGCCCCTGTACTAGGGGGATCACCCATTGCATGCTTAATGTATGCCGATGATATTTTAATTCTGGATCTCACCCCAAAGGGCTTGAATAGCCGTTTGGAAGGTTTGAACTCCTACTCCGAGGCCCATTTCTTAAAAATTAATACCTCAAAAAGTAAAATAATGTGCTTCTGTGGAAGGAGAAAACCTAAATATAACGATTATTACTGGTCTGTCGGGGGTGAGAGACTAGAAGTAGTTAAATCCTACCCCTTTCTTGGGAAGATAGTCACGAGTAATCTTTCAGAAAAAACCCATACAGAGAAAAGTGGTAGGAAAGCTCTCGCTCAAGGGAAGAGTCTTATCTCCTTATACAAAGCGACAGGTCGGAGGCATTTTTCCATATTACTCGAAGTCTATCGGGCAAAAATCCCCGCATCCCTAATCTACGGATTGGAAATAGTGGACATGGCATGCTGGAAATTCTTGGATTCTATTGAAGGAAGAATTCTTCGTAATCTAGCTTCTGTAAATACTGCAAGCTCTACGTCTTCGTTAAGACAAGAATTTGGATTGCGTAGTGCACGGTCCCAGGCAGTAGCGAGTGTGGTGCGTTGGGTTTTTAATATAGCTGAAGGAAAGCCTGGCACCCTGAGGTTTCAAATAAAAAATGAGTTGTTGGGTTCCTATAATGTCTATTCCTCTATCGTAAGGAACTTTAGACAGGCAATTTCTTTACTACAGATAGATGAACAAAGTCTTTTTACATTATCAGCTCCCCAACTAAAGCTATCCTTAAAGACTACGTCTTGGGAGTTGAGTTTTAGAACTGACAGTATGATCCGAAAATCTAAGAGAGGAATGTTCCCCTTCGGCAACTCTTGTGAAATTAAAAAACTTCAGCCATATTTAGGTTGAAATCTTCCTCATGCAGTTAGGCGATTTATTCTTTTGTTGAGATATGATTTACTCCCATTAAATTGTTTATTGTTTAAATGGCATGGTGGTACAGATATCTGTGATTTTTGTAAACTTCATTCCCAGGATCTATACCATGTTGTTTTTGTTTGTCCAGCCCTTATGGTTCACAGACGTAAATGGTTAAAACCTTTGTGTTTTCAGTTGGGTATTTTTACTGCTTATGATTTTATTGTAGCTATGTTTAATCCCCCAAACGAAATGTTTTGCTTTAAATTGTTTTCTTTTTTCAAATGTTTTTTAACATTGTACTGATATATTTTTTTTTTTTCTCTTCTTTTTGATTATGTACTTAATGTCGTTTTTTCTTTTTATTGACAAACTGTTATGTGGATCTCGACAGAGTTCCGTTATCATAAATAAATAAAACTTGAAACTTGAATGGGCTCAGACCTGCTTCACTCCTCCCAGCTGTGGAATTATGGGTAACATGCTGGAGGAATAGCTCAATGAGCTGAGCCTTCCCTCCTCTCAGAAGTATTTATTAGCAGGCATTGAGTTCCATTCTTGGCAAGACCTACCCAGTGTTTCATCCTTCTAAAGTGAGCATCACAAATTGGAAAATACCAAGATCTGTTATTTAGAGCATTGGAAACTCAGTGTAAAAAGCAAGAGCCGCAGCCAGTAGCTCCAGCAGCAAGGCGAGGGAAGGGAGGGTGATGGGAGCGGTATGGCGTTGACCTCTTTTACTGTCCTTCGTGCCTTAACGGCCTCCTGTTCGTCATCGTCACTGAAAATCTATGGGAAGGGCAGAGCTAGGCTACGTAAAGTACACAGGGCTTCTAGAGAACTGTTTACTTCCTCTTATTGACACAACTTTCACAGCTACTGAGGGAAGGAGTAGCCATGGCAATGTCAGGGATACCAAAGGGCAAGCCAGGAGGGCCACTGGTACTAACCGCCACCCATGACTAAGGACGACTACGAAGAATCTGAGATGGAGACATCTTTCGTCACGTCTCTTCATAACAGCGGTGCCAAGGCAGTCTAGGGAAGCTTTACACATCTAAGAGGAGAGATAAAGTGTAAAGTGGCAATGGTACCTCCTCCCCCTCCCAGAGAACACCTGTTCCTTTACACAGCGCTGGAATCTTGATGGCAAGTTTACTGTCTTGGAACTCATTCCTTCCAACCTTCCTCTGGCAGCTTCTATACATTTTCTCCATACTGTTGATGTCTCTGTCTAATTTCCGTCTTCTTTGTTAAGGGTCACCATGACTACACTCATCGACAACAAAAGCATGTTACACCATTTTTAACTCAATTATTTCTTTATCCAGTTCAAGCCATAAGTGCTCCCTGTCTATGCTACTTCCTTCAACCATCACCAAACATTTAGTTCTCCTCTATTGCCCTATGTTCAGTTGCACGACTGAACCATTCACACTCAAAACCCTGTAAATGCCAATTAGATTCCTCTGAAGTTGCCCATGCTCTACGTGCTTGAAGAGAGCCATAAGACCAGACTGAGCCATCACATAAGAAGAAGCCTTATGTTTCTCATCATATTTTTTCTTGTTTTCTTTTTTCTTTCTCGACACGCAGGTCCTCAGTGTGCCTCAAATTTCACACTCCTCCCACAGACACACTCGGTGAGGACACAATTTAGACACACAAAACCCAGGGGCGGTGGGTGACATTTGAAAGTGGTGGGGCGCAAAGTGATTTGCATACAGCACCCGAGTGAGCGCAGCGAGCGAGCTCGAACCCCAAAAGGGTGTTTTGGGGGGATAACCCCCCCCCAAGAAAATTTTGAAGAAAAATCGTGCATTCTCAAGCAAATTTGAGAAAGCAGGAAGGTTAATAAAGCAATTGTGAAAGTGCAGTTATTACATTAATAGATGGCATAACATAGGTAGCTGCTTATTCAGTATAACCACAGAGCTTCATACATTCCGTCCTATTATGCTCAGACTGAATCCTGTCACCAGGCCAACTGGCTCACTTTCAAGAACAGGACCGTATTCAAACCACTTACATGGACATACAAATCAGCAAATGACATGGCATTCAACCTACTCTCTGACACCCTACCATGCTACACACCAACTTGGAACTTTAGATTCACCAATCACAACTTTCAAATCAGCAAATGACACGGCTCCCAACACCCTCTCTGACACTCTACCATACTACACACCAGATCAGAACCTTAGATCCACCAATCACAACCTTCAAACAGCACCAGAGCCACCATGTTTGCCTCCTAGTTCTGGGACTTTTACATCTCTGTCCTTCTACACTGAAACTCCACATCACCCAATATGTGGCCCATCCAATCTCTGCAGGAACTTCAGATGGCATTAAAAAGACATGTGCTTCAAGAAAAAAGCACAGCGGCATGGCGGATGTCGACAATGGCATTTAAAGAACGTGCAATACAAAATAACGTTATATGGGCAAACATTTTTGTTGTTTTCCCCAAACATTTTTTATTAAGTAAATAGAACACTATGAGCGATCCGTACAGGAGAGCTGCATAATTGTGACCAATTGACTACAATCAACAATCAAGGGGAGAGGATGTAGCCTTACGGCTAGAGCGGTCGGCTTCGAAGCTGGGTAACCTGGTTAGAGTCTCAGCAACAACACTCTACATCCTGTGATTCAGGGCAAATCACTTAATCTCCCCGTGCCTATCAATAAAAAAATGAAGGTGTTCATCTATAACGAAACTGGTGCTCATGTAAAGCGCTCTGATACCCGATGTCTCAGGTCTAGTTCGCGCTATACAAAACTCAAAAAAGAAACAATCTGAACTTCAAGGTCTGCTTAGCCATACAATATGACTATTCAATGATCAAATTATACAGGTCCTACACACGGTCACTGCGAGGAACCTATGAAGCAATGACTGATGACTCATATGCCTTCCCCATAGGCCTATACACCCAGGAAGCAGCACGTGACTCTTGCTGTAGCTACTCTGCGAGTCACTCTTGTGGAATGCTCAAGAGGAACTGACCCTTTTCTAAGCGGAACAGCTTTGAAAAACCGGAAAGAGAATGAGCTTTACTCTGTAATGCTAGGAGTGTTGTCTTTATATCTTTGGCACCTCACCTGTTCTAGGGCCCTCCGGTACGCAAGCTTGAGCCTGGAACTTCCCATTATCAGAATAAGTGAGTGGATGTGGTTGTCTGCTTGTTGGTCTCTAGTGTTTGTGGCTGTGTGCATGTGTGAGTATGGTTGAGTTTACATGTGCTGGTGTTTGTGGCTGTTTGCATGTGTGAGCAGGTTTGCGTTTACATGTGCTGGTGTTTTTGGCTGTTTGCATGTGTGAGTATATTTGCGTTTACATGTGTTTGGGAAAAGTATTACAATCAATGCAATGAACTCCCCACTGTATTTGTGTCCTGAGTAATTTGCCACAGCCTCCTGTGCACTGAGATATCTACACAACAATATTAACCTCCTCCCTGCAGCTAGGCAACATGCAGAAATGCAATTTCATAAAAACTCATACTTACAGGCCTTGGGGATAGCATTTATACCAGATAAAAGCCAGCCACTCTGTTTCTATTAATGTCAGATTTCTGCATCCGTTATCTCTCTAGAGGAACCATGACCAAGGCTGAGAGGTAAAGTGGGCGTAAAATTAGACTTTAAATTTGCTTTTGAAGTGAGATGAAATCCAAATATTGGCAAAGCGAATGTGTTTGACTTTTATAGTAAATACAGATACACACCATCCAAGCACATGTTGACTCGACATAGATGATACATGCATGTAAACATCCATGCACTCTCAGACTAACACATCTACAGTACTACATGCATACATACCATCGGGCAGACCCCCATGCCGACAGAACAACAGACCCCAGGCAAACAGAACAAGAGACCCCCCCACACACAGAACAACAGACCCCCATGCACACAGAACAACAGACCCCCAGGCACACAGAACAATAGACCACTCCAGGCACACAGAACAACAGACCCACAGGCACACAGAACAACAGACCCCCAGGCACACAGAACAACAGACCCCCATGCACACAGAACAACAGACCCCCCCCCCAGGCACACAGAACAATAGACCGCCCCAGGCACACAGAACAACAGACCCCCAGGCACACAGAACAACAGACCCCCAGGCACACAGAACAACAGACCCCCATGCACACAGAACAACAGACCCCCATGCACACAGAACAACAGACCACCCCAGGGACACAGAACAACCGGCCCCCTGGCACACAGAACAACCGGCCCCTTGGCACACAGAACAACAGACTACCCCAGGCACACAGAACAACCGGCCCCCAGGCACACAGAACAACAGACCGCCCCAGGCACACAGAACAAGAGACCCCCAGGAACACAGAACAAGAGACCCCCAGGAACACAGAACAGACCCCCCACACACAGAACAACAGACCCCCCTCCACACACACAGAACAACACACCCCCATACACACAGAACAGCAGACCCCCAGGCCGACAGAACAACAGACCCCCATGCACACAGAACAACAGACCCCCATGCACACAGACCAACAGAACAGACCCCCAGGCACCAAGTTCCCTATTCCTATTGAGCAGCAGTTCATCTTAGTAAACGGAACGCGTGTCACGTCGAATCGGACAGCTGGAGAAAAACAGATCGGGTGTGCCCTCAGTCCTGGTGACAAGGCCACACATTAGTGTGTCTGTGTTATTCATTAGGACAGCGACATGTGGCACACATGACATATCACACCCAGTGTCTACATACTGCTAGCACTGGGACGTGTCTATAGATTAAGGTTGTACAATAAAGCTTTTGTTCTAAAAAAAAAAACAAAAAACAGGCAAGACAGATTACTTTTGCAGTTTTGTACAAAGCGAACTCTTCCCGAAGGTATTGGAGAGTTTTACATTACAGACAAACAAATTCATTTTTGATAGGCGCGGAGAGATTTATGAACTGGTGGTCCCCAAAAACAACTGCCGGTGGGACCCACCTGCAGCCACCGGTTCAAATTAAGCACTGCACATAACCCTAGAAAAGTAAGTAGACTACTCCTTGTGGGATGCGAGGTCTCAGGATCCGTACCCAGAGTAAACACTTGTATTTATTTATAACACACAAAGTGCAGGAGGAAGCCTAGCTTCAAGGCGAATATTAACAAAACAATGCACAAGACAATAACTTATAAGCTAAAATGGATGTAAAGGTTTGAGGGGGAGGAGCACTACATTTTCTGATTCACTGCAGACACCTCATTTCTTTAAGGTACGTGATACAGTTAACAGGGACATTCACCTACTCGCTGAACAGTCATTAACAAACTGTTTTGAATATGGACTAAATGATTCAACCACAACGAAGGAGAAAGTGCTGCTCAATTGTGTGTGTTTATGTATATATGTATATATATATACACACACACATACATACATACAAAGCACATGGAGCAGCTTTGGACAAAACTGATCGCCCACATAGCAAGATTTTAACTGGGCACAAATTCCTAATGTGATCAGCAGTACCGCGTAAAGGTCCTGAGCATTCATCTCAGAGGCCAGCAGTGGACTTTGCGACACTCCCTCTACACATCGAACGCATTGTCCCCTCCACAGCCCCCAACCCTACATACCGGAGCGGGATCTTGATGGCCAGGTAGCGGGCCACGGCCAGGAGGCTGAAGATGGAGCTCTGGGTCAGGACCAGCAGGAAGCAGGCGAAGAAGAGGCAGGCGTGGAAGTCCGTCTCGAAGCCGATACTGAAGGTGATGGCGAAGGGGATGGCCAGCAGCCCCACGGCGATGTCCGCCACCGCCAGCGACACCAGGAAGTAGTTGGTGGCATTCTTCAGGGTGCTGTTGATGGCCACGGCCCAGCAGACCAGCACGTTGCCCGCGATGGAGAGGACGGCGATGATGACTTCTATGCTAATATAGGCTGGGTTGACGGTCATGTCCAGTCCTTGGCGAGGAGGAGCAGGGGGTGCACGCACCAGGCTGGGAACTGGGGGCCCCTTCACTTGGTAGGGTCCATGAAGGGCCCATGCCTGGGAAGCGTCATGGTGCTGCAGACAAGGTCCTTCTTCGTGAAGTCCAATGTTAGCAAAACTCCTCAAAAAGGAGGCACACTCTGAAATGTCCTGAGGCTGCACTCCAGCATACCAGTGGCCTTCTGACCACAAGAAGGCAGAGCTTATTAGGAGCATATTTTAGACACAGTTTTGTCCGTGCGCCGACCGACCCTGCAGGAGAGAAAGAGGGAAGCTGACGAAGTCTCCGATGCTGAAAGCTTTCTGCAAACAAAAGTCCTCCCCGCGCTTTCGGGACCCCCAGACAGCGCGTGCCACCCGCCATGCCAGGTCAGTGAAACTCACAGGGCAGGGAGGGGCTGGGAGCGCAGAGGAGGGTAGTGCAAGCAGGGAGAGTCGGGGAAGCAGGCAGCCTTCATCTCGGACTGACGTCCCGGCAAAGCTTTGTCAGAGCCGTCGGGCAGTGCCATCTGCCCTTGCCAAGTCTGCACTAGCAGCCTTCCATGCGCTGGCACGGGGGGCTGCATATGTCTTAGCTAGGCGCTGGCAGTGCCAGTCACACACCGGCCTGACTCAACACCACCTACCACCCTCCCAGACTCACAGAGTGCAATGCCAGGTTCGCCCCAGCCAGGCTCGGAGGAGACAGATGTTGGGGTCTAATGCAGGTTTGCAGACAGTGGCGGGCAGCAGCCCCTACCAATCCAGACTCTTGAAGTGGAGTTTCTCCATGTCCCGGGCAACTTTCAGCCTACGCTGCTTGGCACTGTCAAATGCCCCTCTCTCAGCTGTGCAAGGTGACATGTGAGCCACAATTCTCTGCCAGTCTCCGCTACGCCCCAGCTTCAGGCAAGAGTTACTTTGCCATTCCTCGCTCATTGCGCTGCTGGTGTCAACTGCACTCGTACACACCCTGGATCAGGCAATAATCGCTAAATGTGTCAAGGTCATGCCGTGTCTTGATTCCAGCACGACCCGAGCAGTGCAGACTTTCACTCCAAGCTCAGGCGGCTTCTGTGGAAGCGAGTAAATGCCCGCCTTTACTCCTGACACCTTCCGAGCGGTGGACTAGCCAATCCTGGCGCTGCATGCAGCGCCAGGATTGGCTAGGGGGGCACATTTAGTACTCGCCCTTTTTCAACCTGTTTTCAGCGGCGGCGCTGCTGTAAGAAGCAGCACCCCTCTCTATGGGGAAAGTCTAGCGCGCATGCTCGGGCAAGGTGGCACCTAAACTTGTCATGCGCAGTACTGCTGCAGCTGAGTGTGGACTGTCACTCAAGCTGCAGCAGCCCAGCCAGCCCCACCCCCTACGCACTCCCGATTGAGTCGGGTGTGTCCCACTCCCGGTGGATTCCCGGCCGGTAGCGCTAATATTACACAGAGGTAATTATTATTGCCAAAAATACCACGGTGCGTCCATGTGGCTTAGTGGGGCTACGCCCCTACGCCCCAATGGACGCACCGCGGCTGACAAAACCTTCTCAAACTATTCCAATCATTTATACTTTCCATACTCGTACTATACTCAGTATCCAACTTGAATATAACATTTTCCTTCAATGCTTTAGTAGCACAATTGCATACAATAATTTCTTGTGTGCATGGTAAGCGTTGACAAGCGACCAAAAATATACCAGTTAACTGGCCATAGGCTCAAGTCCCCTCCTCTTTTACAGGCTATAAAAACTGAAGATAACCGGAAGGGATGCAATGATGAGCTGCATGAATCTTCCTTTACACTAGCTGTTTAGCACTGCTTTATATGCCTTCTTGCTGATGTGAGTTTATTCCTGACCTTATGTAATAACTACAGCAAACATTCAAAGCAAAAGCAGATATAACAACATGCTCACTTGTGTTATGCAACCAAAATAGTATAAACAGAAAGTCAACATTGATACTGGTGTCAAAAGCTTAAGAGATTGTAGCAAACGAAGAACAAGGAAACAGTGAACAGTCAGTTAGGTTTTAGTCATTTCCTGGTTCAAAAGGAATAACCTTTAATTTCTAACAATCTAGTGTATGGAACTCAGCAAAGGCGATTATATATAGTACAACCAACTGCAGGGTTATGTGATAGGTAGAATCACATTTCTGTAGCAGAAGCAAAACCAAAATGGCTGCAGCTGAAGAACCTTTATGTAAATGACGATGGTGGTGCACATTCTGCAGATGCGTCTAAATGCCAGCTTGGAGTATATGGCCTGAAAGGTGCATGCCTTGGGGCTGAAAAGATTACAAGATAAAAAGAGCTGACAGTCAAAAGAATGTCCTCTTTTAAATTTGGCTTTGCATCAAAAACAGGCAAAGCAGCAAAATGTGCTTTGCAGAATGTTTAATAACTGCACATTGGTTCTGGGTGCTGGGCATTGTGTCAGGGTTGCTAACATTAAAAAGACTATGATGTATGGCCCTAAGACATTGTCCTCAACACCTTGGAGTACAAGGCAGCTCTTTAATATGAACCATTATAGGTTAGCAAAAGGGATTAAAAATGCTGGAGCAGTATTCACCAAAGTTGCCGCTCAGAAGATTTCAACATGAGGCCTGGAATGGACCCCCATGTACAATGGGACATTCAGATGCAAGTGTTGTTCTTCACAAGTTATGTCAAGCTGTGGTAAATTCAACAGTAGTTCTTAAAACATGTTGTGGCATTTGCTAGGGTATAATGTGCAGCTGTAAGACATCCGGTTATCTAAAATTTAATCGCATTCATCACCCTCAAGAATCAATTAACGTGATTGAAAAATCAGTTAATGTGAATTAAAAACACAAGTGCCACGACAATCTCACTCTCATCTCACTGGGCAGAAGCCAACAATGTCAAAAACATTACCTAAATGGTGAAGGTTTTCAACACATTTAAAAACACTTTTTCTGCACGTTTTTCATTTTTTAGTAGTTGCCAGTGGCACCTATCGCTTTTTCTTGACAAAAACCTATTTTGTTGAACATCTCAGCTCATATTATGGGTGCTACAAACGCTAGTTTACCCTCCCAAAAGTGGTGCTTTGAATCAGGCACAGAAAGGCAGATCTTCTCTCTTACCCTCAATGCCTAATTTGAGCCGGTGGTTTCTGGTGCTCAGTACCGGCCCTTAATTGTCAACAACGGTACTTATGACAGTTTGCCACATGGTGGCGCTGTTTGTGTAACTTGGAGATGGCACAACAACAGCTTGTTACACCATCAAACACGACAACCTACTGAAACAAATTATGGGCATATCAGGGGTCGTATTATGATGGTTCTCTTCATTGCTCCAAAACCGATCCTCAAGAGTCAAAATTGATCAATCTCTCTCTAAGTCAAACGAGATAACTCTTGGTGTTCCTCAAGGATGCTCTCTCTCCCCATTCTCTTTAACCTATTCCTGGAACCACTAGCAAACCATACTCAGCTATATCTCAAAATCGCCTCTCCAGATGATATTATATCCCTCAATTACATCCAGACTTAAAAAAGAGAAGCCAAATCTTATCTTCTGACTAAGTTCTTACCCTAAGTCAATATAGCAGTGACATTGGAATGGTATTGATAACAAACTCTGATGTAGACTGTCCTTTATAGTACTGGCTCTATACCAGTCCAATACCTGTTAACCTCCTTTTTTGGGTTTTGCCGGCAAGTGCGCACGTAGTGCGCATGCGCTAAAAACGTTATGAGTATACTGTGGGATAGATGACCCACCCCCGGCTGCCATTGGCTAGCTCCATAAATGGAGGCTAGCCATTGGGAGCCGGATCTGTCCGTCAAGGCCGGAGCAGATTCGGGGGCGTTCCCGCGTTTTTTTCCCTGGGCGTGGTTTCGTTCGTCTTCATTGGAGACTTTGATTACCTTTTGCACGCATCCTTCTGAACATCGTACTGAGGAATCTGAGCACTGACTGCATCGCGGGAACTCAACATGGCCGCCCCAAGCCTCCGATGGGTCAGTGCTCTATGCCTCCAACTACGGGCGCCGCTCTCACCTGTCCACAGCGTGTGATCCTCGGCAGAGGCCCGCTTGGAGCCGCCTTACAGACCCCGGGGGCTGGTGAGCAGCGGGGGGAGGGGCCGAGCCATCCCCCTCAGGAGCTTCCCAGGGCTGGGCGGGAGAGGAGAGGCCCGGGCCGAGAGCCCTGCAAGTTACCGCAGCCGATGCACGCAAGGCAGCTCAGAGTGCTAACGCGCCTGCTGCGGCGTGTGTGAATAGCATCTACAGCTCCAAAGTACTAGTCCCGGGAAAATAAATCTAGGGTCGGTTGTCCTACTGCAGATCCGTGTGTAGCCTGGAAGCTACCAGGTCCAATACGTGCAGGACAACTTAGACGGTCAATGCGCCTACTGGAGAGAAAGAGTTTGACCGTGTGATCTGCATGTCACCAAGTGCCCACCCCAGGTCAATAGCTCTGTAGTCACCGGTCCTCCTGCAGATTCTCACACATCCTGCGTTTCAGCGGTTCCAATTCATCTCAGGCGGTAAATGCGCCTGCTGGGGAGAACGTGTGCGTGACCACCGCGCCCCACTGTAGGTCACAACTACCAGTCCCAGGTACAGAGCTCCGCAGTCCCTACTCGTCCTGCAATCACGGTAAGTGGCCAATCCAATCAAGACAGCTCAGTTTGTCAATGCGCTAGCTGCAGTCACAATCCCGGTTATGTAGATGTGTGTTCACTGCTCCTTCTGCAGAATTGCACCATTCTGTGACGACGGTTCAATCCATGTAAAACAGCTCAGGCTGTCCATGCACCTGCTGTAGAGATGCTCGTGTCTGCGGCCTATAGGCAGCAAGCCAGGATCCTGGCTGGATAGCTCTGTGGTTACTATACTCCTCCTGCAGAACTTTGTGCAGACTGCAAGTTCCCGAGTACCATCCATGAAACACGTGTCAAGCAATTAATACGCCTCCAGCACAGATCTTCAAGCAGGGTGTAGGTCCCCATGTGAGATAGCGGAGGGTGTCAATGCGCCTGCTGCACAGCTCTATGCACTGCACGTATGCGATCATTGTGAGGGCGAGGAAGACCCCTTACAGACCCCGGGGGCTGGTGAGCAGCGGGGGGAGGGGCCGAGCCATCCCCCTCAGGAGCTTCCCAGGGCTGGGCGGGAGAGGAGAGGCCCGGGCCGAGAGCCCTGCAAGTTACCGCAGCCGATGCACGCAAGGCAGCTCAGAGTGCTAACGCGCCTGCTGCGGCGTGTGTGAATAGCATCTACGGCTCCAAAGTACTAGTCCCGGGAAAATAAATCTAGGGTCGGTTGTCCTACTGCAGATCCGTGTGTAGCCTGGAAGCTACCAGGTCCAATACGTGCAGGACAACTTAGACGGTCAATGCGCCTACTGGAGAGAAAGAGTTTGACCGTGTGATCTGCATGTCACCAAGTGCCCACCCCAGGTCAATAGCTCTGTAGTCACCGGTCCTCCTGCAGATTCTCACACATCCTGCGTTTCAGCGGTTCCAATTCATCTCAGGCGGTAAATGCGCCTGCTGGGGAGAACGTGTGCGTGACCACCGCGCCCCACTGTAGGTCACAACTACCAGTCCCAGGTACAGAGCTCCGCAGTCCCTACTCGTCCTGCAATCACGGTAAGTGGCCAATCCAATCAAGACAGCTCAGTTTGTCAATGCGCTAGCTGCAGTCACAATCCCGGTTATGTAGATGTGTGTTCACTGCTCCTTCTGCAGAATTGCACCATTCTGTGACGACGGTTCAATCCATGTAAAACAGCTCAGGCTGTCCATGCACCTGCTGTAGAGATGCTCGTGTCTGCGGCCTATAGGCAGCAAGCCAGGATCCTGGCTGGATAGGTCTGTGGTTACTATACTCCTCCTGCAGAACTTTGTGCAGACTGCAAGTTCCCGAGTACCATCCATGAAACACGCGTCAAGCAATTAATACGCCTCCAGCACAGATCTTCAAGCAGGGTGTAGGTCCCCATGTGAGATAGCGGAGGGTGTCAATGCGCCTGCTGCACAGCTCTATGCACTGCACGTATGCGATCATTGTGAGGGCGAGGAAGACCCCTTACAGACCCCGGGGGCTGGTGAGCAGCGGGGGGAGGGGCCGAGCCATCCCCCTCAGGAGCTTCCCAGGGCTGGGCGGGAGAGGAGAGGCCCGGGCCGAGAGCCCTGCAAGTTACCGCAGCCGATGCACGCAAGGCAGCTCAGAGTGCTAACGCGCCTGCTGCGGCGTGTGTGAATAGCATCTACGGCTCCAAAGTACTAGTCCCGGGAAAATAAATCTAGGGTCGGTTGTCCTACTGCAGATCCGTGTGTAGCCTGGAAGCTACCAGGTCCAATGCGTGCAGGACAACTTAGACGGTCAATGCGCCTACTGGAGAGAAAGAGTTTGACCGTGTGATCTGCATGTCACCAAGTGCCCATCCCAGGTCAATAGCTCTGTAGTCACCGGTCCTCCTGCAGATTCTCACACATCCTGCGTTTCAGCGGTTCCAATTCATCTCAGGCGGTAAATGCGCCTGCTGGGGAGAACGTGTGCGTGACCACCGCGCCCCACTGTAGGTCACAAGTACCAGTCCCAGGTACAGAGCTCCGCAGTCCCTACTCGTCCTGCAATCACGGTAAGTGGCCAATCCAATCAAGACAGCTCAGTTTGTCAATGCGCTAGCTGCAGTCACAATCCCGGTTATGTAGATGTGTGTTCACTGCTCCTTCTGCAGAATTGCACCATTCTGTGACGACGGTTCAATCCATGTAAAACAGCTCAGGCTGTCCATGCACCTGCTGTAGAGATGCTCGTGTCTGCGGCCTATAGGCAGCAAGCCAGGATCCTGGCTGGATAGCTCTGTGGTTACTATACTCCTCCTGCAGAACTTTGTGCAGACTGCAAGTTCCCGAGTACCATCCATGAAACACGTGTCAAGCAATTAATACGCCTCCAGCACAGATCTTCAAGCAGGGTGTAGGTCCCCATGTGAGATAGCGGAGGGTGTCAATGCGCCTGCTGCACAGCTCTATGCACTGCACGTATGCGATCATTGTGAGGGCGAGGAAGACCCCTTACAGACCCCGGGGGCTGGTGAGCAGCGGGGGGAGGGGCCGAGCCATCCCCCTCAGGAGCTTCCCAGGGCTGGGCGGGAGAGGAGAGGCCCGGGCCGAGAGCCCTGCAAGTTACCGCAGCCGATGCACGCAAGGCAGCTCAGAGTGCTAACGCGCCTGCTGCGGCGTGTGTGAATAGCATCTACGGCTCCAAAGTACTAGTCCCGGGAAAATAAATCTAGGGTCGGTTGTCCTACTGCAGATCCGTGTGTAGCCTGGAAGCTACCAGGTCCAATACGTGCAGGACAACTTAGACGGTCAATGCGCCTACTGGAGAGAAAGAGTTTGACCGTGTGATCTGCATGTCACCAAGTGCCCACCCCAGGTCAATAGCTCTGTAGTCACCGGTCCTCCTGCAGATTCTCACACATCCTGCGTTTCAGCAGTTCCAATTCATCTCAGGCGGTAAATGCGCCTGCTGGGGAGAACGTGTGCGTGACCACCGCGCCCCACTGTAGGTCACAACTACCAGTCCCAGGTACAGAGCTCCGCAGTCCCTACTCGTCCTGCAATCACGGTAAGTGGCCAATCCAATCAAGACAGCTCAGTTTGTCAATGCGCTAGCTGCAGTCACAATCCCGGTTATGTAGATGTGTGTTCACTGCTCCTTCTGCAGAATTGCACCATTCTGTGACGACGGTTCAATCCATGTAAAACAGCTCAGGCTGTCCATGCACCTGCTGTAGAGATGCTCGTGTCTGCGCCCTATAGGCAGCAAGCCAGGTTCCTGGCTGGATAGGTCTGTGGTTACTATACTCCTCCTGCAGAACTTTGTGCAGACTGCAAGTTCCCGAGTACCATCCATGAAACACGCGTCAAGCAATTAATACGCCTCCAGCACAGATCTTCAAGCAGGGTGTAGGTCCCCATGTGAGATAGCGGAGGGTGTCAATGCGCCTGCTGCACAGCTCTATGCACTGCACGTATGCGATCATTGTGAGGGCGAGGAAGACCCCTTACAGACCCCGGGGGCTGGTGAGCAGCGGGGGGAGGGGCCGAGCCATCCCCCTCAGGAGCTTCCCAGGGCTGGGCGGGAGAGGAGAGGCCCGGGCCGAGAGCCCTGCAAGTTACCGCAGCCGATGCACGCAAGGCAGCTCAGAGTGCTAACGCGCCTGCTGCGGCGTGTGTGAATAGCATCTACGGCTCCAAAGTACTAGTCCCGGGAAAATAAATCTAGGGTCGGTTGTCCTACTGCAGATCCGTGTGTAGCCTGGAAGCTACCAGGTCCAATGCGTGCAGGACAACTTAGACGGTCAATGCGCCTACTGGAGAGAAAGAGTTTGACCGTGTGATCTGCATGTCACCAAGTGCCCATCCCAGGTCAATAGCTTTGTAGTCACCGGTCCTCCTGCAGATTCTCACACATCCTGCGTTTCAGCGGTTCCAATTCATCTCAGGCGGTAAATGCGCCTGCTGGGGAGAACGTGTGCGTGACCACCGCGCCCCACTGTAGGTCACAAGTACCAGTCCCAGGTACAGAGCTCCGCAGTCCCTACTCGTCCTGCAATCACGGTAAGTGGCCAATCCAATCAAGACAGCTCAGTTTGTCAATGCGCTAGCTGCAGTCACAATCCCGGTTATGTAGATGTGTGTTCACTGCTCCTTCTGCAGAATTGCACCATTCTGTGACGACGGTTCAATCCATGTAAAACAGCTCAGGCTGTCCATGCACCTGCTGTAGAGATGCTCGTGTCTGCGGCCTATAGGCAGCAAGCCAGGATCCTGGCTGGATAGCTCTGTGGTTACTATACTCCTCCTGCAGAACTTTGTGCAGACTGCAAGTTCCCGAGTACCATCCATGAAACACGCGTCAAGCAATTAATACGCCTCCAGCACAGATCTTCAAGCAGGGTGTAGGTCCCCATGTGAGATAGCGGAGGGTGTCAATGCGCCTGCTGCACAGCTCTATGCACTGCACGTATGCGATCATTGTGAGGGCGAGGAAGACCCCTTACAGACCCCGGGGGCTGGTGAGCAGCGGGGGGAGGGGCCGAGCCATCCCCCTCAGGAGCTTCCCAGGGCTGGGCGGGAGAGGAGAGGCCCGGGCCGAGAGCCCTGCAAGTTACCGCAGCCGATGCACGCAAGGCAGCTCAGAGTGCTAACGCGCCTGCTGCGGCGTGTGTGAATAGCATCTACGGCTCCAAAGTACTAGTCCCGGGAAAATAAATCTAGGGTCGGTTGTCCTACTGCAGATCCGTGTGTAGCCTGGAAGCTACCAGGTCCAATACGTGCAGGACAACTTAGACGGTCAATGCGCCTACTGGAGAGAAAGAGTTTGACCGTGTGATCTGCATGTCACCAAGTGCCCATCCCAGGTCAATAGCTCTGTAGTCACCGGTCCTCCTGCAGATTCTCACACATCCTGCGTTTCAGCGGTTCCAATTCATTTCAGGCGGTAAATGCGCCTGCTGGGGAGAACGTGTGCGTGACCACCGCGCCCCACTGTAGGTCACAAGTACCAGTCCCAGGTACAGAGCTCCGCAGTCCCTACTCGTCCTGCAATCACGGTAAGTGGCCAATCCAATCAAGACAGCTCAGTTTGTCAATGCGCTAGCTGCAGTCACAATCCCGGTTATGTAGATGTGTGTTCACTGCTCCTTCTGCAGAATTGCACCATTCTGTGACGACGGTTCAATCCATGTAAAACAGCTCAGGCTGTCCATGCACCTGCTGTAGAGATGCTCGTGTCTGCGGCCTATAGGCAGCAAGCCAGGATCCTGGCTGGATAGCTCTGTGGTTACTATACTCCTCCTGCAGAACTTTGTGCAGACTGCAAGTTCCCGAGTACCATCCATGAAACACGCGTCAAGCAATTAATACGCCTCCAGCACAGATCTTCAAGCAGGGTGTAGGTCCCCATGTGAGATAGCGGAGGGTGTCAATGCGCCTGCTGCACAGCTCTATGCACTGCACGTATGCGATCATTGTGAGGGCGAGGAAGACCCCTTACAGACCCCGGGGGCTGGTGAGCAGCGGGGGGAGGGGCCGAGCCATCCCCCTCAGGAGCTTCCCAGGGCTGGGCGGGAGAGGAGAGGCCCGGGCCGAGAGCCCTGCAAGTTACCGCAGCCGATGCACGCAAGGCAGCTCAGAGTGCTAACGCGCCTGCTGCGGCGTGTGTGAATAGCATCTACGGCTCCAAAGTACTAGTCCCGGGAAAATAAATCTAGGGTCGGTTGTCCTACTGCAGATCCGTGTGTAGCCTGGAAGCTACCAGGTCCAATACGTGCAGGACAACTTAGACGGTCAATGCGCCTACTGGAGAGAAAGAGTTTGACCGTGTGATCTGCATGTCACCAAGTGCCCATCCCAGGTCAATAGCTCTGTAGTCACCGGTCCTCCTGCAGATTCTCACACATCCTGCGTTTCAGCGGTTCCAATTCATCTCAGACGGTAAATGCGCCTGCTGGGGAGAACGTGTGCGTGACCACCGCGCCCCACTGTAGGTCACAAGTACCAGTCCCAGGTACAGAGCTCCGCAGTCCCTACTCGTCCTGCAATCACGGTAAGTGGCCAATCCAATCAAGACAGCTCAGTTTGTCAATGCGCTAGCTGCAGTCACAATCCCGGTTATGTAGATGTGTGTTCACTGCTCCTTCTGCAGAATTGCACCATTCTGTGACGACGGTTCAATCCATGTAAAACAGCTCAGGCTGTCCATGCACCTGCTGTAGAGATGCTCGTGTCTGCGGCCTATAGGCAGCAAGCCAGGATCCTGGCTGGATAGCTCTGTGGTTACTATACTCCTCCTGCAGAACTTTGTGCAGACTGCAAGTTCCCGAGTACCATCCATGAAACACACGTCAAGCAATTAATACGCCTCCAGCACAGATCTTCAAGCAGGGTGTAGGTCCCCATGTGAGATAGCGGAGGGTGTCAATGCGCCTGCTGCACAGCTCTATGCACTGCACGTATGCGATCATTGTGAGGGCGAGGAAGACCCCTTACAGACCCCGGGGGCTGGTGAGCAGCGGGGGGAGGGGCCGAGCCATCCCCCTCAGGAGCTTCCCAGGGCTGGGCGGGAGAGGAGAGGCCCGGGCCGAGAGCCCTGCAAGTTACCGCAGCCGATGCACGCAAGGCAGCTCAGAGTGCTAACGCGCCTGCTGCGGCGTGTGTGAATAGCATCTACGGCTCCAAAGTACTAGTCCCGGGAAAATAAATCTAGGGTCGGTTGTCCTACTGCAGATCCGTGTGTAGCCTGGAAGCTACCAGGTCCAATACGTGCAGGACAACTTAGACGGTCAATGCGCCTACTGGAGAGAAAGAGTTTGACCGTGTGATCTGCATGTCACCAAGTGCCCATCCCAGGTCAATAGCTCTGTAGTCACCGGTCCTCCTGCAGATTCTCACACATCCTGCGTTTCAGCGGTTCCAATTCATCTCAGGCGGTAAATGCGCCTGCTGGGGAGAACGTGTGCGTGACCACCGCGCCCCACTGTAGGTCACAAGTACCAGTCCCAGGTACAGAGCTCCGCAGTCCCTACTCGTCCTGCAATCACGGTAAGTGGCCAATCCAATCAAGACAGCTCAGTATGTCAATGCGCTAGCTGCAGTCACAATCCCGGTTATGTAGATGTGTGTTCACTGCTCCTTCTGCAGAATTGCACCATTCTGTGACGACGGTTCAATCCATGTAAAACAGCTCAGGCTGTCCATGCACCTGCTGTAGAGATGCTCGTGTCTGCGGCCTATAGGCAGCAAGCCAGGATCCTGGCTGGATAGCTCTGTGGTTACTATACTCCTCCTGCAGAACTTTGTGCAGACTGCAAGTTCCCGAGTACCATCCATGAAACACGTGTCAAGCAATTAATACGCCTCCAGCACAGATCTTCAAGCAGGGTGTAGGTCCCCATGTGAGATAGCGGAGGGTGTCAATGCGCCTGCTGCACAGCTCTATATGTATTTCGCAAGTCGACAGTTTCAATAAAATAGCTCCGAATACGAATGCACCTGCTGCAGAGTGGTATGGATGCTGCACGTCACTGGTTCCACCATGTCCTACAGCAACGAGGGTTCATATGTTCGCATGAGAGATGTGTGAGTAATTTGCAGTCTGTGGTTCAATCCATGTAAAACAGCTCCATGCATCAGTTCAATTCCTACACAGATGTGTAAGACACATGCCCCAGTCCATGAAAAACATCTGTGTGAGATATTTTGCCAAGTGTAGCGATCAGTGCAGCCAGCACGTCTCTGGTTCCCTACCAGTAAGATAGCTCGGTGCGTTAATGTACCAGCAGCGTAGAGCCACTTGCAAATAGCTGGCCAAAGCTTCCAATCCATGAAACGTATCTCTGCAGAGATCTTCACAAGCGATATCATGAGTCCCCATCTCAACAGGTGTGGCTCATCCTTTCATCCGCCTGAGATAAAAATGAAATAAAACAGGACCACCTGTTGGGCAATGATAACACATCAAAGCCCTATATGGGGTGATCTATAAATCATCATATCCACAGCAGCGGTCAGAGGTTCCTGCTTAGGGGTTGAGGTTCCTGCACAGGGGTTGAGGAAGGAGCTTCTCCTTGGAGCCTGTTCCATCCCGCACTCCTCATCCCGGCCTCTCACCGCCAAGGGGCCCTCCGATACAGGACCGCCCGGCCTCTCCTAGTTCTGGGAACTTTATTTCTGTCCGTGACCCCGCTCAACTCAGGGCCGTCTCTTAATCTGCCAATCCCGGATAATCCTGTCACGTTGACCCACCCACCTTCACCGCCTACCTGAGGCCCGCGCACGCACGCAGGCAGAGGAGCACACAGTGCAACACACATGCGCAAACTTGCACTGCTCTGTGCACCTCAGTGGGCTTTTAAACCTTATGCAGCATTTTGTGAGGGCTCTGGGCAGATATCAGTCCCTCACATCAAGCACCCGGCCCCTGCAAGGTGTACTGTTTGGAGATATTTCAGTGCAAGGCGAGTGAGTGAATGCATGCAGGAATGCCAGGTGTGACATCAGCAGAGGGGGCGTCTTGGCGCTATAATGCGCAATGCACTTTGAATGGCTGACACGAGGTGAGGCGGAGAGCTGGGGATTCGTTGGGTGACGTGAAGGGGCGGGGGTGGGGGGCTGGGAGGAATAACATAGAAGGCTGGGGGAAGGCAATTCAAGTCACCAAGGAGCATTGTGACCTTCTAGGGGAAAGAGTCCGAAAGTGGGTTACTTAAAAAGGTCTTGGAACTGCAGGTGTCTTGCAATATCATTTTAATGTATAGTTGGGAAAGAATATATTCTTTATAATGAACAGTTGCAGAATAACTCTCTCCAAAGCCGTATGGAACTCTGAGAGCCTGATGTACATTGCCAGACAGTGTGTGGGGCTTGCAGTGTGTGTGGGGGCTCTCAGTGTGTGTGGGGGCTCTCAGTGTGTGTGTGTGTGGGGGCTCTCAGTGTGTGTGGGGGCTCTCAGTGTGTGTGGGGGGCTCTCAGTGTGTGGGGGGGCTCTCAGTGTGTGGGGGGGGCTCTCAGTGTGTGGGGGGGGCTTGCAGTGTGTGGGGGGCTTGCAGTGTGTGGGGGGGGCTCTGTGTGGGTGTGTGTGTGGGTGTGTGTGTGGGGGGGCCTCTGAGTGTGTGTTGGGGGCTCTCTGTGGGTGTTTGTGTGTGTCATTTGCGAGAGATAAAGCTAGTGGCATTGTAAATGACAATGCCATTTATTTATGTTAAAAAAACATAAATAAAAATAATGTCAAGAGCAATGCCAATAGCTCAAACTTTAACAAAGGCAAAACCATTGCATTGTAAATGCTTGTTCTTTTTAGCTATGACATGTTCGGCTCTCACGCATATGTTTGCCTGTTGACCAGACATATACTCCACATGTAAAGCGCTCTGATACCCACGAGGGCTACGTTCGCGCTATAATAAAAAGTTCAATATAAATTAAAAATGACTAATACCTGTCGCCCAAGCCGATCTCATAGCCTTGGGGGCGTGGAATAGTCACACCTGTAGGAGTATAATGGTTAATAGTTGTGTTGCTACTGGCACTGGCGGGGGCAATGGGTTTTGCAAGCTGCAGTGACCTCCTGACGAGGGCCCTGGCATTTATTATTTTTTTACAAATTAAGTACTGCCTACAGTACACAATCTAGTAAAGAGGGCTGGCAAAAGGGTTTCGTATGCAGTCAACCATAAGTGTGCGAGAAGGTTTGCTTAAGCACGTAATGCTAATTATTTTTTTGGGGGAAAATATGTTTTTATTGCGAAAATATAGAGTATGCACAACTTACAATGACACCCAGAGCACATACGTGAGAGGAATAAGAACACGCCGTCTCTAGAACAATACACAGCCAAATACGGCCCACATCCCGGAGGCTGGGCGGCGTAGGAACAAAGCATGTAATGAGGATAAGGGAGGCGCATTTGTGCACTAATGATACCAAACCATCAATACATTCGCTGATTTTTACGTTCTGAATTCTGATTGCAAATAACATTTCAACAATAACCAAAAAACCCCCAAAAAACAAAGGCATCAGTAGTACAGATTCTAAGGAAGAAAGTCACAAGTGTGGGGACCAGCTAAGGCATGGATCTTATGAAGCAGACTGGACCTATGGGGATCACTGCTGTATACAAGCAGACATATCAAGGAAACCCGGCTTGGGTACAATGGGCTCCTACACCTGATCGAGACCGCCCATCTCTGAACCCTCCCCAGCACAGTCGGACTCCGGATCAGTGGGAGTAAACAGTTCAGCGCTGGTGGCATCTGATTCATCCTCCGTTAGCCCCTCCATGCACAGCACCCTCCAGGCAAGCAGATCCTCTTGCAATTTCTCATCTCTGCGAGTACGCTGCATGTGCGTCTCCTCAGCTAGAGCCCATTCTTTCGCATCTCTCAGCCAAAGGGAAAGGTCGGGTGCCCTTTGGCCCATCCACGTGATGGCCACTCGTCTCCTCGCTAGGCCCAATAGAAGTTGCAAGAACTTATAGGACAGCTTTTTCTTCCTGGGCTTGGGTATCAGCGCCAGGAGACAATGGAGCGGGTCTAAAAGGAGCTTGATATGCGTGGCCCGGGCAATGTGGGGCACCACTTTCCTCCAAAAGTCCTGAACTGGAGGGCAGACCCATGCTAAGTGCAGAAAGCCCGCTCTCTGCGCTCCACACCGTGGGCAAGTGTGACGTCTATTGGCTGAGATACGATGCAAGGAGACAGGGGTCATATAGGTTCGGTGGAGAAAGTTAAAGTGTATAAGTTTAAAACGCGCGTTGCAGGAGACCTTGTGAGTTAAGAGCCCTACTCGCTTCCCCTGGTCCGGCTCCAGTGACACCCCTAAGTCTGCCTCCCAAGCCGGCGCCGTCGGGGGGGTTGATTCTAGGCGCATGGCCGAGTAGAGAAGGGAGATCAATCGTCTGCCTCGCCCACAGGACAAGATGATGTCAAGGGTATGCGTAACCGGAGGGGCCTCCGGGTACTGGGGCCATGTTGTCTTGGCCACATCCTGGAGGCTCCGATAGTGAAGGTATTTCCCCCTTCCCAGCTCAAAGGACTCCCTGGCTCGTTCAAGGGATAGGAAAGAGTCGTCTGGGTAGAGATCCGCTAGTGTCTCACATCCACCAGAGCGCCACTCCCGGTAGGACATAGTCTCTTCCAACCGGAGTACCGGGGCCAAAATCCATATCGGAAGCTCCCTGTGAAACGGCGCTCGCCTCAACACCTTCTCAACAAACCGCTGCCAGATTTCGGCCGTGTGGCGCACCACATACGGTAAGGTGTCATCGGTGCCTCGGCCCTGCATCAAGGCCTCTCTTAGAACCCTTTCATTAGCCGTACCGGCTAGCAGTGCCAGTTCCCAGTTCTGTTCCTCCGCAAACCACCTCGCCGCCGGGAGGAGCTGCGCCGCGAAGTAATATAGTTCGAATCTCGGGGCCTCAAGGCCTCCCTCCTCCCATGAGCGCACTACTGTGCATAAAGCTACCCTGCTGCGCCCACCCGCCCAGAGCAGGGAAGTGAGGAGCGAGTCCAAAGTGCGAAACACTCGGGGAGGCAGTGGACATAGGGTGTTCTGTAAGACATATAGGATTCTAGGGAGCATCACCATTTTGGCAACTGCCAACCGTCCCATGAGAGAGAGAGGAAGCGTATTCCAAAAGGTGACAGACTAATGCTAATTATTTTTAAGTCAGAAAGCTCCAGGACACTTCCACTTAAATGTTTCCCAACACAGATCTTTAAGAGATATTCTGGCTATTGCGAGACCATAGAAAGGTCACTATAAACCCTTAATATCTGTATTAGTATGTGGGTCTTAATTTAATGAATGTAAGGTGGATACTGGTTTACCCAACCCTCTACTAGCATGATTCAATCATAAAAAAGATCAATTTAATACACAGAGTCATAGGGAAGCGGCTTAAGCGGGGGTTGCTATTGGGTGCCATGGAGTGAAGAAGTTGGTCACTGTAAACATTTATTAGTTGTTTATGGGCCTCTTCTGTCTGCAGATCAGGTTATAAATTGCTCATAATTAATGCCATTAGGCAATAAATAGCAGAATGTCGTGGGAGGTGGACAGCAAAGGAAAGAGAAAGAAAAAAAGGATTAAATCACGAAAATAGCAGAAAACACGAAGGGTCAAATAGAAAAAGTAAGCATGAAAAAGTAAGTAACAATTAAAGAAAAACAATAGGTAAATAGAAGGAGGAAAGAAAAAACAGGAGGAGACAGGAAGGATGAAAGTAAGGAAAGGTAAAAGAAAATAAGGAAGAAAAGGTGAATGGTAGGTTAGAATACGAAACAAACGGATGGATGAAGGAACAGACGGACAATAGGTTATATAGGGTGAATGAGTGGAAGGATGAGGAATGGAAAGATGGGGAAAAGCGAAAGGATGGATCGGTGAAAGTATGGATAGACGTATATGTGAACATAATGATAGGTGGATCTGCGAAAGGATGTATGTATGTATGGCTAAATGAACGAGTAAAGGATGAATCAACTCTCCTAAGGAGGGTAGGGTTTACTTTCCTCATATACTCGGTGAGAGTAGAGGTATGGTTCAAGTGGGAGGTATTTTAATTTTCTGGCTACTCCCTTGTAATACACACCTTGATTTTACTGCTGGCAGTAGTTGGGCGACCTTTCTTCTCTGCCTGAAGATTTTCTGAAAAGAGGGCCTTTATGAATGGTCTGGAAAAATCAAACAGATTGTACTGATTTTAGCTTGTTTTAACAGTAATTATGATTTTATTGAATACATTACTACAATTCCATCAGCTGTTTGGAGGCATAAAAAATTTGCCATATATTTAAAATATAATCTAAAGGTGTTTCAAAAACTGCCCAAATCACCAAGCCCAAACCACCTTACATAACATAATTTGAACTTCAAAAAGACTGTCTTGCACACATACATTGAATGCCCTTAGATCTTGCACACAAGGCATTATGTAAATAGGTTGAAGTCAGCAGCATATGTGAATACCATACACATGCTAGCATACATACAAAAATGGTAATATATATATGTATGATTAGGAACGAAATAGAAGTAAATATGCACAAATGTATAAGCAAAAATTCATAAGTAGCGTTGAGCTTAGCACAGCTGCATCGATAAACAAAGAATTTTGACTGACGGATTCCATTTCATGTGCGTAATTAATTCAACATAACTCTGAATGTTCAACATTTGGTCAAGTGAATTAGTTGCTTACTTAGCAAATTGGAGACCTAAGATCATATCCCAAACTTGGCACTCAACCTATTTCACCTGATTCTGTAAATATATATATATATATATATATATATATATATATATATATATATATATATATATATATATATATATATATATATATATATATATATATATATATATATGTATGTATGTATATATATATATATATATATATATATATATATATATATATATATATATTTATGTAATTTTCAGTGCTTAATTTGTGCTTGCGTTTCCCTGTGCTCGTCACCTGAACTTATTTCTTAGCATCGGCAAAAAATGCTCAGGAGCTGTGGTGCTTAACAATGCGATTTATCATCAAAAGTAATAATATCAGAGGGTTCACACCAATCACATGCCCGAAAATAAAATTTAAAATCACTTACTTTCCGGCTGGCCGCCTCCCCTCCGTCCTCTTCCGTTCCTGACTCCCGGCAGCTCACAGGCTCCCAGACTCCCCATAGCCGATCACAACTACACTGGCAATGGTATTACCAGCATGACAGCTGCGTTGTGATGGGTCTGAGCAGCCTGGTTTGCCGCTCAGACAGAACCTGGGAGCCTGGGAAATGCTAAGTGCGCATAACAGTTTGGCCATCCTAAGACAGCTGGCGAAACAGTCATGCGCATCTATGGTGCCTACCACTCCTACACCCTGCTGACGACAGCCCAGCCTCGCTCTAAACTGGCTGAGTACAGAAAAATAAAATGATAATAACATTGTATTATTATCATTTTATTTTTCCTTTTTGCACTGATCAGAGAGCACTGGGGCAACGCTCCCTTGCCTTAACGGAGAAGCCGCTGCTGTATTTACTTGCACCATCTCAGAAACATTCAAGAGGTAGACTTTATCAATTCACCAAGAAAGGCTGTGCCCCCAAACTCCTCATCTGTCATTCTAACAGAAATTGTTAACAATTTGTACGATGCTCACAAGCCAGGTCATGGTCAGCTGTGGATACGAATAATTCACATTTAAGCAGACTGAAAACAAAGGATATTGGGTGCATGCTGAAGTTTTTGGAATAAATAATTAGTCTTCACTGCCAGATTATAATATTGTTCCTAGGGCCACTTACAGTTCACTGCTCTGCATCAGCTCAATCAAGTCCATGAAAAGGACATCTCGATTTCTCTCGCAGAATCCATCCATGTCGTAAGACACCTAATAAAATTAGAAACAAAAATTGAGCAAGCACTGGATATTTCAGCACATCAATCATTCTAATTTCTCAGTGGTTTAACTCACACACATTTGTTGTTAATAAATTACTCACAACTGAAATGGAAGTTCTAAAGGAAAAAACAGTTTAAGGAAAATGGCAGTCTCTGTAGCTGCAAGGAATGGCTGGAAGGCGTACTAATCAATCTTTTGCTGAGCACAGTAAATTTGGTATATTTAGCCCCGATAATGATTCTGGTGGGTGATCCTGATATAAACGGTTTGGTGGGCTGGCATAATTTGAAGACATTTCAAGTAATATATTGAGACTAATTAGATATCTTGACTCTAGGGGAGACCAGTACTAGATGGTTGATGTTTAAAGATGATCCTGCTGTTTTGTTAGTTAGTGAGTCTGATCTCACAGTGTTAAATATAGCAACAGTAGGTAGTTTTGTCAGAATTTCTTGTTAATCGCTGTTGTTACATTAGGTTTGTGCTTAGGATATGTGACTGTGATTACTATATTACTGTAATTGATGTACCAACATGATGTACTTATTTTACATCATATACACACTTTTATGTCCTCAACTGTACACCTGCAATGTAACTTTATGATACACCGACAGAAGAATGTCATATATAAAGACCACCTGTATCTCTCTAACCTAGCCGCAACTTCAACTGCCACTTAATTTGTAACCACTGAGTATTTCCTTCATCTTCTTTTGTAGTTCTTTCTTTCTTTCCATTTCGTTATAATTGACATTATCATTGCTATTATTATTATTGTTATTATCATTTATTCTTTTCCCTGAAAATCCAATAAAAATGATTTGAAAACAAAATAATATGGCACCAGTGTGGCTCTTTATATAAATTAATTACGTTCCATGCCCCACACCTCGAATGCTCATAATATAGATTGTAGGATTTTATTTATGATCGAGACAGCTTTTTACCTTCTAGCAAATCTGTCACCATAAGTAAACCCTCACATCTATGAAACTTTATACAATCATTTTAAAATAAGACATAATGGATAAAACCAAACTATACAATATCAAACCACCATGAGCAGCTTCACTGGGACCAGATGGGCTTAAATTGTCATATTTTGACATAATATCCAGCAAAATGGTTCTTGAAAAATGGGTGCACTCATTTAGCAGAACACTTCTACCCATAAACATTTTGACAGTGTTCAAGCATACACAACAAATGGCTCTACACCTTTTTTCAAAATAGTACAATATCATACAGAACCTCAACAATTCAAAAATACAATGTACAACATTCAATCTAAATCCAATGCAAAAGAACCACGCCTCCTCAAGTCAGATCAAGTTAAACTAAATTACTAACACAATACAACTCATTCCCTACCAAAGTGAAACTAACCAAACCTACCACTGCGCACACTAGCCAGTAATAACACAGTCTTCTCAGCCTATTTTAAACTAAGTGTCAGGATTTCTGTCCTACAGCGATAAGAGAAGGGCATACAGAAACATTTTCCCAAACTGAGACCTGTGGGCACCTTCCATTAGAAGTCAAATTATCACTGTCACGCCTCTATCAACAACAGAATCACTTTATGCAGGATGCAAAGGGTCTGAATGCTATGAAAGACTAGTATTTGGGAAAGATTTGACTACTGACTACGGTGTGCATGGAGCTTCAAGAATCCACTTCTAGGTCAATAGTGGTAGAACACAGGCTCGATTGCACTGCGCACATAGCTTTGCAAGACAACAAATCATAGGTGTATTATCTCTCATTAATGCTTTGATCCAATCCCACCTTTTTTGTTCTATCTCTTCTCTTTCTGGGTTAGGTTCATTCTCAGAGGACTTCTCTTCAGCTATTTGTCCTTGTGTTTGGATGTTGATTGTTTTACCATCTGTTTGCTGCTGTTTGAAGAGTCTCCTGCCCTTCTGCATCCGAGAATCTGAGATGCGACTGATCTCTTTACCACTTCCTATGCCCTGAAATTGGGTAAGCACTTACCTCTGCAGGTGAACTCCGCACCTCCAGGATAGGCCACTCTGGTGTTCTTCCATTCCCTTCTCTGTTTCTACTTCTTTCTCGTGTGGGTATTCAAATCCTTGACAACTTCAGAAACACTCACGAATGACAAGGATTCGCAGGGGATCTACGTTTTTGGTCGAAGTCTGACACTAACGTTTTCAATCTTGAATAACAATCTAAAAATACTCTACTACTCTAAAATGGCCTGTAGCAACCAACGCAAAAACCAACTTAATATAAATGAAAACAAAAACAAATTAAATCAACCCAAATTGAACTCAATAGAATCTAAAGGAAGTCTAGTAGATCAAATTCGTCCCAACCTACCTTAGCCACTAACATAGACAACCCCTGCTATAAACTAACCCACGTTAGGCATCTCATCCCAATTCAACCAGCACATTGCAACATATCACAATACAAAGTAACCAAACTAGCCCAATCTTACCCAAATGTACCAATAATGACCTCACATTCTATCCACATCAAAACAACAGTCTCAAAGATAGATAAAGGAAATACATCACAAATCAAACTCATTTCAACACAAACCAAACTCAAAACCAAACCTAATGATCAGATGAGTCTGCGCAAGAGGAAGGGACTTCTTAAAAACCACCTCAATGAGCGACTAAACACTATTAAACAACTGAGGCAGAGTGTCTATGCTAAGAACAATACTGTGCAGAATTAATGCTTATCCAGGTCAACAAGTTCTTATCCCAGTCTCATATTAAATGGCACTGTATTAAATACAGATGACAGATTCCCAATTATAATCTAACCACACACTAATGCGCTGCCTACAGTACCTTTCCAGCATAATGGTGAACGATGAATCCTTGGTTCCAGCTGTTAAAGTGGTCATGTGTTCCAATCGCCATTTGGAGCTTCTGAAGAAGGGTCTGATCAGCACCTTCGCCGACTGCGTGCATCGTGGCACAGACGTCATCCAGAATGCTCATAATGCCTGGGGGATTCTGGAAAGAAGACGAAATGGACAGTAAGAGCCTTTTCTTTGGAAATGGATAGCTTCACTCAAATATTTCGCTCTACGTCAGTCAACACATTTTTGATGATTAGAATAGTTATGCGTACGTTTCTTGAAGTTAAACCCTAAGCTACTTACCACAAGCAGTACAACCAATGTTCATATCTTTACTACGGTGCATTGTCAATGAAAGGAAACCTAGGTCATTTTTTAACACTACTCCCCCATAAGACAACAATTATTCGCAGCATCTGTTGGTCATTCACTCTCTTGTCACACGCGAAAAGCCTGTACTGATACCTTTCACTTGAGGTTATGCATCTCTTTCCTGATCTTGGTTAATAAAATGTATGTGTACAGATCAGCCAAAGGTAAACAGGAACTACAAATCCTCATGGCAGCACCACAAACTCAGGAGAACCAGTGGCTTATCAAGGCCCGCGTGCATGCATGAATATGGAACCTCATGTCTGTGGCTTGGACAGTAAAAGGCAGATATAATTTGGGTGCAATGGGGACCTCACACTCTGGGGCGGGCATTACTGAAACTCTACCCCGAAGGACAGCCAGGTAGCCATACACAAGCACAAAAAATTCATGTGCAAACTTTACAAAACACAGGACGCCCATCTGGAGAGGTGCACCCACAGGAGATGAATATGTTGATATGCATTTCTCCATACAAGGAACCCCAGGGGAAACGTCACACCTTTCCATCAATGCCTCCCTGAGCCGACGGCCTTAGCATCGGATACAGTTTAACATTATTTTGGCACATTGCCCCACGACAGGACAGAAGGTCACAACAGACTATAGACATTTTTTGGAGTAAATGACATTCAACTTAACCCTCAACATAAATAACTCTCACCCTCATTCTAAGCCTCACCCACGTTTCAAATCTAGCCGTATCCTTCACACTAATCCTGACCCTCACCCTAACGGTAACTTTCCTCTAACCCTTCACCGAACCCTCACCTGACCCTCGCCCTAATTCTGTTTTTTTCTGTTTACCTTTTTCTGTGGCTGGCTTCCCATTCACTGCTTGTTTTCACTGTAATTACTTTTCAGATGATTAAGTAGAAGCATCATGGGACTGAAATCAATGACTGGAAGTAGACTTTGAGACAGGTGGGCAAGCCAGGAAATTCATCAAAAGGGCCGAGCCAGAGCCAAGCCAGGGGTGCAGCTTGGCTCTAAGAACCAGACCAAGGGCCACGCCCACGTGACATCATCATGTGACTCATTCTCCTCTCCTTCTCCTTGAATTTCGCTATCTGTCTCGACTTTCTCTTTCTCACTGTTTCTGTCTCTCGCTCTGTTTGGCCGCTGTCTCTCTTTCTCTTACTCGTCCTCCTAACTCTATTTCCTCCCTCTCTTTGCTCCTCTTTTTCCCTTCTTCATCTCCCCCTCTATCTCTCCCCTCTCTCACCTTCCTTTGTTCTTGCTCTCTTATGCTACACTGCTTCTCTGTTAACTTGTCTTTCTCCACCCCTTGTTTCTTCTTTTGTCTTTCCAGCTCTCATCTCCTCTCTCCTTCCTGCAGTTATAAACCCTTTGCTCACAATGATCGGACACATTCGTTCACTGTGTTTAGCCAGTTTGTTGTCACTATTCCTGCTTTACCATTCCCCCCAGGTCCCTCCCTTCTATGTACCTGCTGCTCACTGCGAGTTGCGATGAGTTGCAGCAGCCACACCTACCCGCCACTTCCACGGCTGCTTCCCACCTGTGCAATGAACCCGCTGGGATTGGAGTCTATGGCAGATGCAGTGACGTAACACAAATGATGGACCCACTCCTGCAGATTGTAGAAAGGGACCCCTGGGTCTCTCATAACTCACATATATTCATTGGTCTTGGGTCCCCCTGAAGGCTTGGGGCCGCCTGCGCTGCAGGGGCTCCTGGGCCCAGTGGTACGTCCAAACACACGTCACTCGTCCCCCCTGCTCTGTGCTCAGTAGTTCGGTGTGAAAGCCTCGAGCCTTGGTACTCTGCTCAGCAGAGGTGCTGAGTCCTTCTTTCAGCCCTCTCATGCATCCCTCTCATGCACTGTCGCATCATTCAGCAAGCCACTATGGGTCCACCAAAGGGGGGGCTTGGCCAATGCCTCTGGCTGTTTGCATTGGGATTGTGGAAATGCAAAGCGGCGAAAGCCAGTCTCACCTCTGAGGCACCCAGGGAGCCTTTCAGAATGATGTGATCGTGCATGAGAGGGATACAGGGTAGATAGACCCTAGGACCTCTGGCAAAATCAGACCTGGAAATGTTCCGTAAGCCTTCGCTAGGCTTGCCCACCTCTAGTCACTGATAGTATTTACCAGCGAAGCAAAGCAGACGGCTGAGGGACAGAGTCCAAAGAGAAAATTGACCATTAAAAAAAAGGACATGTAAAATATGGCTCTTTATATGTTGCAAGCACCTGGACTGGGGAACTGCTGTGCCTCTTTTAATCAGGTGAACCACATCCATCTTTACTTCTTAATTCTTTTTGTGGTAATTGTCTACTTAACTCTTTCTTCCTTTATTTATATTGCCGGGGTTTCCTTATTCGTTTGTTGGTTGACTGGTGTGTTTGTCATCTCGAAGTGCCATGAAGACCTCATTGTCCGATGGCCAGGTGCTTTACAAGTGCTGGATCGGGGAACCCCTATATTCTAACACCTCAAAAGACATCTCAATAACATGTCATGGGTGGATGGGTCCGGGAACTTGTGAAGCATGAAACAATGTGTCCCAAGACGAGGCACCATGCAACATATCAAAAATACAGTAAATTAAGTAAGGACTGACTCAATAAGTGGGTTCTAGGGCAGAATTAGAACATTTTCAAAGATTTATTATAAAAATTCCGAAGAGTACAATTGTGTAGTACAGATGCATAAGTCATTGCCATAAATGCTCAGCTCCAAATGAGCAGCAAATCAGTAAGAAATCAGACAGCATCCCTAGCTTCGTAGAAGTCTCAAAGTTCTGGCTCACCCCCAACAACGAGGACTTATATAAGAAATCTTCTCATAGGCTAACATTGAAAGTGCAGAGAATTACAATTTCAGCAAATCAGAGCACGGTTTTATTAAAAATCATATTGTCTTGCCATCTAAGCACTATCCCACTACATAAATATTGACCCAACCTTTCTATGCTAATGTCATCCGAAGATGGCAGGACAAATTAGTAACAAAGCAGCAGTGAATTATTGTGAATGAATACAGAACAGTGAGAAAGCGTAAGAGAACTTGAGAAATTGCAAGATTACTGAGCCCATGTCGTGAAGTATTCTTCGAGAACAAAGTCAATAGAAATAAAAAAGAAATAAACAAGCATGACATTGCTTGACGGTTTGTAGCAGAATTAATAAACAGTGAGCGGGCAGGGTGAGACATCCATTTTAAACAAGATGGCGTTGAAGCCTAACTGAGGCCTAGTAAGCATAAGCAAGTAAAGGGTACCTTATCATGTCATTGCAAAATTTTTTAAAAAACAGAATAGCTTCAGATAAGTGTGCACATGTAAATACAAGTGTAAGTCCATATTCTGCAAGTTCTTATTGATGCACAATTTTATAAATGCACAAAAACTCCCACACAAGTAAAGCACAGAAATAGAAACAGAGAAGGGGTTAATGTACCCAGGTGGGCCTAATGATGGGTTTCCTGTTGCGAATATTGGCCTCGCGCAGGAGATTTGCACATTGTTTGTAGTCTCAAAGCTCTTGCAAACCGGTTCTGCTGGGTTCTGCTTACGGTGGTGTTACTTGGCAGTGCTACTATGCCATGGTTACAGGGGGTGGCGTAGCTGCCACTCTGAGGACCGTATGTGCCAGTCCCAGGGAGATTCCAGAAGAAGCAGCCTGTTAATGAATGGAGGGCAGGCCTCAGGGATCATTTTCTGCTTCCCTTTTAACATCGAGCATTATTTGAGTTTGACATATTAAACAGAAAACATCAAAATAAAAGTGTTTCAGATTTTATGCAGTTGTAATATTAAAACAAATACTTAAAGTCCTTTCGATAAGAAGTGAAAAATCTGTATAACAAACATCAATGTGTTGTAATTAGAATTATATTTTATTTCATTGACAATCAATCAATACGTATAACCATACATACACCAAACCAGGACAATATACACCTCCCTCCTTGTACAATACAAAATAATATAACCTTTGTCGTATACTTGACACCAGCACCAAGGAATACAACAACCCTAGGCATATACCACAAACCACACTGACAAAGTACAGTTCCTGCTTGTGTAAACATATACACAAAAGTGTTGCTCTCAAATAAAGGATGTCATTCAACCCAGGGTCTAAGAATTCTGCAACCCCTACTGGTCCACAACTCATACACAACAGGACATTACAAACCTTTAAACAACACAAGGTACTGCCCAGCCATACAAATACTCAGGGCATCTTACAACCCGGCAAAGCAAACAACCCGTTCACAGCAGGGCACCCATCACACAGCCTTACACTGTTGTTTGCCTCACAGCACTGCTGATCTTCCAATCTGCAATAACAATCACGTTGGAACCAGTTTAGACAATTACATTCAATGTTTTCCTTAACCCTTACCAAGAACTGGTACATTTTCAGCCGACAGGAAGCCCGGCAGTTTAGGGCCCAGCAGGTGGGTGGAAACATGGGATGATCCGAGGTTTTTTGCAAAAAGGAATATTTGTGGATACTTAAACATGAGAGCGTGATGAAACCTATTGACGTGAGCCCATGGCACTTGAGGTTACTTGTTTTTAAACAGATCATCCCACAGTGTGCACAATAAGTCAGATATACATAGTAACTTGTAAAGTGGCGGCTAAAACTGTCCATCCTCAGAGTTCCTTTGATGCAAAATCACATTTTTCTATTTTTAGAAAACTGACTCTAGGCTCAAGAACACTCCAGTATCAACCTATTGCACAGAAAACACACAGGATGCTAGAAGGCCCGAATGGGGGGGGGAGGGGAAATGTTAACACCGTTTTCATGGCTTTGACGGCATGTGCATAGAATTCACTCCTTCGTGTACAGACTCCCTGATCCGCTCTCAGATGGATGAGTCCTGAAGCTTAGTATAGTGGCGGCCAATGAAGGGCGGATGGCGAAAGAAGACCAGAGAGGGGAGGCAAACGTTTGAATCTGCCAGTATTAGTTTTCCTTAAAATATATATTTCCAAAAATGGACAACTGAGCATTTTAATGCAACATAATTCCAAATTAATTGCCATTTCTTTTTCAAAAAGGCTGAAGGCAATGCAAGAGACCTTGTGTGCAAAACCAATCAGATTGCTTTTGAATTTTCAAATAATGGCAACTGCAGAGCAGTGCTCCCTTTATCCAGGCCTCAAACATAGTCCTCAGTATATAATTTGGAATATGTGTTTATTCCTAGCCTTGGTCCAATAAAATGTATACACCTAAACAGGATCCATATTCCTCAAAGAACACGAACAGACCGATAAGTGGATAGAATATAAACGCACAAAAAGGGCATTCATTTTTGAGTAATGGTCACAATTGAAAATGAAATTCACATTTTGCCAATTCCATCAGTTTGCAGCAAGTTTTGAGCCAGCGCCGCACTTAGCTTAATAGAAAAGCATTTTTGGTAATACATGAGCTCGCTTTAACATGACTTATTTTCCAATCACAAAAGCATATGTGCACGTTTAATACAATGATGATCGGGCCATTATTAGAATCACAGGCTTTCAGTAGTTGCTATGCAAGGGGGAGAAACAGCACAGCAACATGGAAACAATGAAGCATTAATTAATATCAAACCTATTTAGGCCTTAGCACGCATCCTGCCGTCCCGACACAAGGGGGTGGGGGACAGGTCAAGACTCTCCTCACTGCGACAGAGAGATCACTACCTACCTAAACTTTATCTCTCTGCTCTGAAAGGAGCCAATGAAATGTCATCTCTCTTCATGGAAGATATGTTTGCTGAGCAGGAGCTATCTTTAAAGTGCCTGATTGGCAAAACAAACCTTCCAAAGCACCTGGATAGCCTGTTGTTTGATTAACCACACTTTATAATCCTGATTGATTGATTGAAAGCAGGCTTTTTTTCAGAGCAAAAAAGAAATGCCATATTGCAGTGCTTAATTTGAGCAGGTGGTTTCTGGTGCTCCGCAACAGCACTTAATTGTCAACAGCAGCACTTATGACAGCCAGCCACATGGTGGCGCTGTTTGTGGAATTTGAAGATGAGAACAACAGTTCTACATTAAAAATGACTAAGACATGCAGCCTGAGCCGTTATTTTAGCCTTTGAGGTCTGAAATAGTCTGAATTGTCACACCTGAAGGAGGGTGATGGTTAATAGGTGTGTTGTTACTGGCACTGGCTGCAATGGATGGTGTAGGCTGCAGTGGACTCCTGATGGGAGCCCTGGTACCTCTCCTTTTTTTTTTAACAAATTAAGCACTGCCCTGCTGCACATAGGAGATATGTTTCTGCACGTGGGGGCTATTTAAAATGTTCTTGCATGGCCGACAAAGCAGGGAAAATTAGTGATGATATTCCTGCCTCCAATATTGCGGGACTACAGTCGCTGGAATTCTGCTGTCCTGTGGGGGACGGACTGCCGGGTCAAGGGTTACCGCTAGCAGAGTCAGCGGGGTCCACCAAGGGTAGCCCAGTGGTTTCCCTGGCTCAAAATAGAACAGGGGTGTTGTGAGATTGTTGAGGCGGGAGAACCACTGGTTTACAGCATTCCTGGACTCTGTCACACCTTAAATACGGCCCTATATCTTACTGCATGTGTAATACAATCTTACACAGATCTGGCAGAAACCAATGATGGATGCACAGGAAGTCACCACACAGAGGAGGGGCCACAGCATTATCCTAACGAGTGACTTTAGAGCTATACTGAGGGAGAGATAAAACCAGCAGGGAATGAGAAGCCTATCCCACAATATTGCTTGAAGTCAGCATATTACGATGATCCCTCGCCCGTGTTATGAACTCCAGTCCCTTCTCTTGAATACTGCCATGTATAGGTAATCTGAACTTGTGTTACCGCTGTGTAAATCACTGGTGACACTCAACTAGTACATTTTAGTCCATTCTAGAGTTTTCACTACCAAAAGGATAAAGATGAATTTAAAACAAGCCGATGAATCCTACCAAGATGACGTAACTAATGAGTTCCTTGAGGATACGACTCCTGTGTCTTTGAGGAAGAAGACTCTAACCTGTTGGCTGGCGCCTGCACTGCAGTAAACCAGGCATCTTTTGATGCAATGTAGCAAGTTTCAGTGCAAGGCATGAAAGAGGTGCAAGAGACGAAAGCATGTGTGATCTCCTCCTGCAACCGACTTCTGGAATGCATCACCACTAGAAATAAGGAAACTATCAACAATCATGTAGTTTGGGAATGTGCTAAAGGCCTCAATGCTTGCCTGGCTGCTCTGTGCTTTCCTGTACATTTCACTGTTTTTTGTTGCTAATTTTTTGGCACAATAAAATAAAATAACAAAATAAATACAATAATCGCAGAAATCTTTGTTCAATAACTTGACTCTGTACTATATGAAAGTTCCTAACCTAAGACATAAAAGAGCACAGTGTTAAGCTTCCAGAAGGTTAGGTGAGTGTATTCCAGTGGAGTTGTGTCTCGAGAACAAGGGTGATGAAATATGACTCGTCAATGGAAGCTTAGGAGTAACACAAGGATCTCCTACATTAAAAGGGGATTAAATGAGGGAATACAGTATAGAAAGTAAATTAATTAAACAAAACACATAGTTCCAATTTTTGTTTTAAGAATTTTATTAACAAAGAAAGAAGCAGAGATGTATACTTTACATGGGTTAAGATGCAGCATTAACCATGCTTTCTGACCGCTGACCGCGTGACCCGCAGGGGAACATGGGCGGGACAGCGCTTTAGTCCCACCCGGCAAAAACTCCAGCCGACACTGGTTGGTGGGGCGCCCCGCCCCGCGTTCACCATTTACAGGCCAGGGGAGGGCCTACAGGTGGGAGGGGCGAACCCGCGATATCTAGCACGGTGGCCCAGGCTCGGTCTCTCTTCATACCAGTCTCCCGCGGCTCAAGCGCTGTTCCCACCCTGAACCCTGACCCAGCAGCTTGAGCGGCGGCGCGAAGTAATGGAATATTGTAATGTTCTTTTTTGTGTTGCAGGCGGAGTTACAGGACGATCTGGAAGCAGACGGGTACAGTAAGGGTACCTCTGCGGCAGAAGGGTACAGTAAGGGTACCTCTGCCTGGCACAGTAAGGGTGCCTGAGCCAAGGACCAGGAGCCGAAGGAGGTTCCGGGAAACCGCGACGTCGCCCCGTTAGTCCTTCGGGCGGTCGGGGGGCATGAACCGACCGGGGTGTGCCACACCGCTCCGCCCCGACAGGGGGGGCGGGAGTATAACGAAGTTGGTAATGTGCTGCACCGTCAGAGCATCGATGGCTCCTTAGGCATGCAGGACAGCGAGGGGCTGCCTGCTTTGGATCGCCCGTAAGATGACCCACCTTAAACGTCATACGTGTGTTGTATGAAAATAAACCTGCAGCAGTTCTTTCCCATAAATATGTCTCCTGAGTTTAATTGGGGAGGAATTGTGTATATGTATGTCAGGCGGACGGGAGTGAATGGCGGTGTGGGCACTATTAGTTGTGCACTAGGTGCAAAGTGAACACATTGTGCTCCTGAAAAAGTGTTTAGATTGAGCAAGTGAAACATGAAAAAATGTAAATCATCGTTTTTTCGGAGGAATGTTTGAAAAGAATATTATGCATGTACATTTATTTTATGATACAAGTAGTGACAAATCATGGCATATTGAGCAATCACAATTAGGCTGATACAAGTGGATGGCGTTTCAACCTTCATGATTTGAGGTCATCATCAGGACAAGAGACCTTGCATCTAGTACACAACCAAAAATTCATGGTTGATGCTGCTTCTTGAACCGTGTAAAGTCTAAATCTATTCTTCTTTCTTTTCAAATATTCCTCCAAAAAAAGCTGATTTACATTTTTTCATGTGTTTTACTGGCGCCGTTAAACACTTTTTAACGAGCACAATGCACTCACGTTGCACCTAGTACATAACTAAAAAAGCAAGGTTGATGTTGCTTCTTAACCCATGTAAACTATAAATCTATGCTTCTTTCTTTGTTAATATAAATACGTTGAGACACAAATTGAGACTATGTGCTTTGTGTAATAATTTACTTTTTAAATTGCATTTCCTCATTGACTCCCATTGTTGTATGACACTCTACCTGCCAAGCTCTCAACCGGGTTTACAGGATTTTCCTGTGTTGTTTCATTAAAAGGGGAGCCAATGCAAGAGCTGCTCCTCAGCAGGATCCATGGGATCAACATCAGTAGCAGTGCTCATGCGGTCACTGGACAGGCACAGGCTCATGATCACAGTGTAAGAGCAGGCAAGGACGAAGAGGAACTAGAGATTTTGGGACAATGTGGGACTGGTGATCCTTATCAATCGGTCACTGCTTTGTGTCTAAACACGTTTGCCTACAGAGAACTGGCCTCACCTTTCATATTGTTTTGCTACTCTAGATGTTAGCATACTGTTTGTTTGTACATGAAATGAAATAAAACTTCATTTACTGACATTCACCAAAAAGAAATTAACACATCAGTCAGAAGAGTTACTTACAACTTTGTTCTCGATGAGGTCACACACAATTTTGTTATTGAAGTACTCGATTGGCGTCCACCTGATCCCTTCTTGCACATACTCTTCCTGTTCAACAGAAACAGGGGTGTCATCATTACTCATATAAAAAACATGAATGATACAGCAAGTACAAGGAAATCAAGAGTCCACTTTAAAGTATGAGTTTAAAAGGTCCATTCTCCATTGCTATAGGTGCATCAGACAGCTTTTATTGAGGGATTTCCCTCCTGATTCAAGGCACTAAGAAAGCTGATAAATTGGGAGACTCACATAGTTTCATGTAGTAATGAGAACTTTCTTGTATTTAAGGCTATCTTTATCTAATTCGATGGAACCCACAAATTATTGACTTCATAAGGATGAAAGGTTGTTTTATGTGAGGGACAAACCATTGCAATCAGTGATTTTCCATATTTAATCATGGATGTCTATTACTTTACCTTGCTTTTGACTGCAGATTTAATAAAAGGCTTTAGTCCTGCTGGGATCCCGAGCTGTGACTTGCAGATCACATGTATATATACGCTGGGGTCACTCCACTCCCTGATCCTAGCTGGTTGTGGATACATGGACAGGATACACTTTTTTGCTCTCTGCAAAGATAGCTGGAGAAATCCTGTTGGTGCAGCATGAGGTATGGTGTCAGGCTAGAGCTGTTGAGGGGAACACATGGGCACCACCCTAACAAATGGTTGGCGGAGGTTCTCAGCGGTAAAACTGCTCCGAGCTTGAGATCTCTCTCTCTCAAATGGTTTAAGATGAGAAGAGGGCTGGAGCCATCAGCTGCTAGTTTCTAAAGTTGCCTTAGCATCTTCTTCCCTGACCTACAACCTACCTATAAACTGGTAGTACCCCTGCTGCTAGAGATGGAAGATGATAGTATGGATCTGGACTGGGGCACGGAGACAAGGTTGGAACAGGCTGGACCAGGGAAGGTAGAAAATACCGATTTGGGTGAGCCTGATTTTACTTTGACCAGCAATTCCATAAAATGTTTTTTAATATTAGTAGGGAAAATGGCTAATGTAGACAGGTTCCTATCTTAATGTGTCAATAAAAAGGGTACTGAGTGAGACAGAAGTTCAGAGAAGACGAAATGCGTAGGGTGACTCCATCAGGGTGTGACAGGGAGGGACAGAGCAAGAAAGAATGCAGGAGGACTAGTTAGAGTTATTAGTCATTCTGAAGTATCATTGATGGGTAATTTTTGTCTAGAGAGTAGCTGTTGTTTTAGGGAGTTTTTGATGGATGTGAAGTCGCTCAGAGACCTGATTTCTATAGGAAGGTTGTTTCAGAGGTTTCCACCAGTCACTTTCAGGGGTTTTCCTCCACCTCTTGTTAGTCTCTGTTTTATGATGATCAGCTTCTGCTCTGATGAGCACCATGGATGTTTGTTGGAATTTGAAGAGGTCTGATAGGTAACTGGGAGGTTTTGCATAGATGGCTTTCCGCAAAAGACAGAGGACCTTGAGTGCATTTTGTGTTCAAAGGTTAGCTAAGCAAGCTGCAACATGAAGAGAAGACATGGTCATTTTTCGTCAGTCCAAAGTGGATTCTTTAGGCTCTGTTTTGGGCATGTTGTACTTTTGCAAATGTCTTTTTTTAATTTATGCATATTGGAAAGCTATGGTATAGTCTTGGTAAGATAACTTCTTGAACCAGTAGTTTTCCGTGTTGGATGGCAAGAGAGGGCTCGTTTTAGATACAGAATATAACACGTAGTGTGTTGATTTGAAGTTCACTTGAATTTGAGTGCTGAAAGTTAGCTGTACATGAAACAGGAGACCAAGGCTGTGTATCATGCCTACTGGGTGGGACAGGATGATCAAGTGAGGGACACCAGGGATATTTGGAAGAGGTGACTTCTCATTATTTAGTATTAATATTTCTATCTTACCATTGTTTAGGTTGAGGCCAGTGAGGTTCATCCTGGGGTTGACAGAGGGAAGGCAAAGGCCTATGGAGGGCACTTCGATGTTATAGATGTTGCTTACCAGAAGTAGTGTATCATCAGCATGTGCCTGCCATGTAAAGTATGTCCAATGGATCAGGTGGGCTAGAGGGCATATGTATTCATTGAAAAGGAGGGATGAGAGTGTTGATGCTTAGGGGAAACCACATACCATGGCAGTAAACTCTGAGATGTGTGGAATAAGTTTGGTTTTGATTTTGTAATAAAGATTAAAATAATTTCCTTGCTTTTCCAGTAAGGTTAAACCGGATTTTCAGGCAGTTTTGGACTATGTTGTAATCAAGAGTGTCAAACAAAGCTGAAAAATCAAATAGGTTGACAGCCACAGGGTGGTTTTAGTCTCTAAAGGTTAGTGGTCTTTCTCTGATGTCCATAACTGTGGTTTCTGGAATTCTTAGTTGGGGGACTCCACATTGTGCGTCGGAGAGCAAAATTTTGGATTCTATGTAGTTCTGTAATTGGTGGGCCATCTCTACTTCAATGGTCTTTGCCAGGAAAGAGGGAGTCGAGATGGAACGATAGTTATTTGGAGTGGAAGCATCTAGATTTGTTTTTTTAAGCAGGGGTAAAACAATGGCATGTTTTTAAGTGTCGAGGTTGACCTCTTTGTAGGGATGCGTTAGTGATACAGGGGATATCTCGAATCTTTGGCAGGCCATGCATCTAGCATTGAACCAGGTGAATTACTTTTTTTAAACCCTCTTAATGATGTCTTTGGCTTAGATCTAAAGACTTGAGATTGCCATGGAAATGATTTGGATTTTCTGAGGAAAGTATGAGGTAAGTTTAATGCACATTGCTTAAGAGTTGAAGAGTTTTGGGTTGGTATTGAGGGACGATCGCTCTTAGTAGATTTTAAAAATCTGTGCATGGGAATATTCTGGTTAGGAAATGTGGTCACTGCAAAAAGATTTCCTGGCAGCGCAGATTTCTCTCCCTATTCGTTGTGATGTGATTTACAGGCTTTTTTGTCCGATTCCGTGCTGGTTTTTATCCAGAATCGTTTAAGATATCTGCTGCTTTCTTTTTTGATTTGAGAGAGCTAGTGATTTAACCAGGCTCTAGATGTGATGTTTTTCAAAGAGACTTTTTGTTTTTAGATTTTATTGGTGCTAAGTATTAGAATTTTGTTAACAGTATCTAATAGGGGTTCACACAAGCTGGGAATTTCTAACAGGAAGTTGGAACAATGTTTTTGGGGAAAGATATAGAACTGTTATGGTAACTAAGAAGTTAGATGTTGTGGTGTTTTTCGCGGACAGGTAGTCTTAGGATGAAAAAGGAGAGCCTGGAATTTTTGTGAATCTGAATTGGGAGTTGTAAAATGTAGCTAGGCATTTTCCTTTACCCTGCTGTCTGTTGCAGTGCAGCACGTGATAGCTAAGTGGTAGAACTGTATTTCGAGTAACTTTGGTGCGGTTTCAAAATTATGTTTCTGTTATAGCTATACTGTGTATATTATGCAGATCTATAAGTTCTATATAAGACTGTGTGGAGTGTGTGTTTATTGCTGAACATGCAATTATGATTGTTCATGGTTCTGGTACAAGACGGAAAGGAATGGTATAGCTTGAGGAATGGGAATAGTGGTAAATTTGGGTGAGGATAGATTGGAGAGAAGGGAAAGTGGGGGATAAAGATGGAAGGTGTATCGTAAAAGAGAAAATGAGTTGAGAGGGAGCTTGAGTTTTAGAAATGAGATTGATATTGATGGAGGGGGTACTTTGTAAGCACAAATGAGGAGAGAGAGAAAATATGAGGTTTAGAAAAGGGGATAGATATCCAGTGCAGTGTACACACTAAGGAAAAGGGGATGGATAAACATGGAAAAGGGAGGAGGAAGTGAAGAGGTAACTGGTTAGAAGGAGAAGCATGCATGAGGGTAACAGTAAGGTGGTCATAGAAAAGAGGTGATCTGAAACTGTTTTTAATGGTATAATCGGTTGCCAGTGTTTTATTGCTAGACTAGACTGGAAGGCTGGGAGCAAATCATGGATGGAGGCAAAGCACCAGGTGGCCTCCACTTACAGCACCATCTTCCTCAGTCTTGCAGACTTGTCATGGGTATTGAGGAGGTGAAGCCATGCACAACATCACTGGAGAGGACCCACAGCCCAGTGTTCTGCTGGTGAGTTTAGCTTTGAACGAGAACCGGTTTCTGAGTCTCTCGGAGGCTCAAAGTCCTACTTGTGCATTTAGCCTCAGAAGTGGAAAGCACTCTGAGTTTCCACAGTGATGCAGGTCGAAGCTGCACATCTAAGACAAGAGGGCGTCCCCGTCTGGAAGAAGAAGAAAGGGGGGCTTTGAGGAGAGGAGTCAAGAATCTAGCAAATGTGAGCAATCAAGGGTAAGAAATAACAAGTAGGAGTCAGGATAAAGAGTGGATTCAGGACGCATTCAGGTGATGCAACTTTTTGGTCCCTTACCTATTAGTAGTGGGGTGGGTCTGTGAACACAAAAGGCATCCCTGAGTATAATAATCCTATCCCTGCTGAGGCCCAGACTACCCTTGTAAGAATGATTCTCGGGTTTGCTTGCCAGATGTTGAAGCAAAGCAAAATCACATTGCTGGCCTAGAGGCAGGTAGCTTGATTGCGTCCAAAAATAGGCGTGCTCGCTAGATGTCACAAGGTTACATTGAGGTTAAGCTGAGGGACTTTGAAGGTGGGCCTTGGTGGCGAGTCTTGGAGATTCCTTGATGACAGCACCTTTTTGCTGGAGATTTAGTATCTTAGTGGTCAGAATGAAGTTGCTTTTGAATATGTTGTGGTTCTCTAGGCTGTAGAAAGAGATCTGTCTGAGAAGGAGCTTATTAGGAGAGGTTAATCAATGCCTCTTAGAATTATAGTTTTATTTCAAATCAGTATATGTTATTTCAATTTGGTGTATCACAGAATGAGAAGCTTCTCTGTGGCAGTGTGTAGTTAGGATTTTTGCAGTGAGATTCCCGGATAACTGGATCTCACTTGCGGACAGTCCTCCCTCCAGGGGAGCAGAGATGATTGCATCCGCTAACTTGGCAGGCTTCGGCCACACTCCACAGGAAGGCACGTGTGCTTTATGTTCTTCCATGAAGTGATGAAGGGAGTAGGAGACTCTGAAATACAGGAGTGGATCAATCCTGTGTCCTGGGGAATCAGAGGACAATGCATGTTTTTTGTCACTTTCTTTTTGTACTTGCAGGACTTCTAGCCCTACAAACTCCATATCGAGGAAATGCCTCTGAAGGTTTTGTCTGTAAGGTATTTATTAGTGCATGTATCACAAAGTAAGATTTGAATTTGATGTTGGCCGAGAGTTGAAGCCAGTGCAGTGTGTTGTAATGTATTTCTTAAAGGATATCTTGGACCATGGCATGCTGGACCCTTTTGTGGAGCTAGAGACCAAAAGTTTTTGGAGGCCCCTCTTTAGTTTCCAATCCAATAAATATGACGCTGAGAAAAGAGAAACACAGCATCTGGTACCACATAGTGGTAATTACTGCATTAGCTGCATCACATAGGAACAGGTCAGGGCAGCTTTCTATTATGTAGATGTAACATGATTGTGAGGCCTTAAAGATTCAGGGGCAAGCAGCCCCAGATGCGCTCGCTTTGTGTCCCACCTGGCTGTTTATGGCAGAATGGCACATTCTTTTTACAGTGTCCACATATGAGCAACTGGACACTGTAAGTGATGCAAACAGCATGTAAACGTATCTAGAGTGGGAGACATCAGGAGCTCATTACACAGTCCCTTTTCAGTGTCTACAATAAACTCATGCTATGTTATGTCATATCTATTTAGTAAAGCGCAATGAATCACACCTGATGGTGTTTCTTGGCGCTCGGCTCCCCATGAAACCCACCTAGTAAGTTAAAAAAGCCAGGTTTTCAAAAGGATTTTTAAATTGACAAAAATCTGAACAGCCGCAAAGGTATCTTTGAAGCTGATTCCATGTCATTGGAGCAGTGTAGCAAAAGGCTCTGCCCCCATATCTTGAGGCTTGGACACAGGGAATAGACAGCAGTGCCTTGTCGCGAGAGGGACAGTAGTAGCGTAGTTTGTCTCTACGATACGAAGGAGACCTGCCAAATAAGGCTTTATGGGCAAGACAACAGATCTTGAAGACAATGACTGGAATCCTGTGAAGGGAGGGAGGGTTGGGGATGAAGGAGAGCCTGCCGGGAGATTCCAGGCTATCCGGGCCATACTAAACAATAAAAAGAGATTGGCCACCTGCGGTGAAACCTGTGAGGATGCATGATGTACCAACAGATACAGGGACCAAATCCACCATGTCATGAGAATAGAGGAGACATGGAACAGAGCAGACATATGAAAAGAAGAAAAAGCAGGCAAGGTGGAAGACCAGGAGGTAGACAGGGACAAGCAGAAGCAAGGAATATCCCTTGAGGGCTGTGAAAAATTAATACCTTAGCCAAGTTGTTTAACCACTCGATTATACCTCTGCTAAAAAAAACCAACCTGGACATTGCCGATCCTAACAACTACCCATTGCTAGACTACCGTTACCGGCGAAACTTATTGAAAGAACTATGAATACTCAGCTTAGCGCTTTCCTAGGAGCCACACATGGCCTCGATATATCGCAACATGGGTTTAGAGAAGGTGACAGCACCGAATCTGCCTTGATCAAATCGACGGAGGAGATTAGATAAGTGATGGATGCAGGGGGCAGAGCGGCCCTGGTCCTATTGGATTTGTCCGCGGCCTTCAACACGGTCCAACATAGAATTTTGGAGGACTGCGGGATACAAGGGAAAGCCCTTAGCATCCTGAAAGTCTTCCTCACTAATAGGGTCCAGGTGGTGGCAATGGGGGAATTTGAATCGAAACCATTTGTGTTACCTTGTGGGGTTCCCCAGGGATCCTCCCTAAGTCCCAAAGACCTACGAGACTCCTGAGGCGGAAGCCGGGAGAGATTGAGACAAAAATCTTATTTTTTTTAAAACGATTGTGTGTGATACTCTGTATTTTTAAAACGATCACCTTCATTTGCACTTAGCAATTTCACGAACAGCGAGCTCCTCGCTGCAATGCTTGTCACTCCCACCGCCATTCTCGAGGGCGAGGCGCGACTAGAGACACGCCCACCTCAGGCGGCCACGCCCCCTTGACCACACTATAAATAGTGCGCGCAGCTGGAAAGCGCGACACAAAGACCTACGAGACTCCTGAGGCGGAAGTCGGGAGAGATTGAGACAAAAATCTTATTTTTTTAAAAACGATTGTGTGTGATACTCTGTATTTTTAAAACGATCACCTTCATTTGCACTTAGCAATTTCACGAACAGCGAGCTCCTCGCTGCAACGCTTGTCACTCCCACCGCCATTCTCGAGGGCGAGGCGCGACTAGAGACACGCCCACCTCAGGCGGCCACGCCCCCTTGACCACACTATAAATAGTGCGCGCAGCTGGAAAGCGCGACACAAAGACCTACGAGACTCCTGAGGCGGAAGCCGGGAGAGATTGAGACAAAAATCTTTTTTTTTTTAAAACGATTGTGTGTGATACTCTGTATTTTTAAAACGATCACCTTCATTTGCACTTAGCAATTTCACGAACAGCGAGCTCCTCGCTGCAACGCTTGTCACTCCCACCGCCATTCTCGAGGGCGAGGCGCGACTAGAGACACGCCCACCTCAGGCGGCCACGCCCCCTTGACCACACTATAAATAGTGCGCGCAGCTGGAAAGCGCGACACAAAGACCTACGAGACTCCTGAGGCGGAAGCCGGGAGAGATTGAGACAAAAATCTTATTTTTTTAAAAACGATTGTGTGTGATACTCTGTATTTTTAAAACGATCACCTTCATTTGCACTTAGCAATTTCACGAACAGCGAGCTCCTCGCTGCAACGCTTGTCACTCCCACAGCCATTCTCGAGGACGAGGCGCGACTAGAGACACGCCCACCTCAGGCGGCCACGCCCCCTTGACCACACTATAAATAGTGCGCGCAGCTGGAAAGCGCGACACAAAGACCTACGAGACTCCTGAGGCGGAAGCCGGGAGAGATTGAGACAAAAATCTTATTTTTTTAAAAACGATTGTGTGTGATACTCTGTATTTTTAAAACGATCACCTTCATTTGCACTTAGCAATTTCACGAACAGCGAGCTCCTCGCTGCAACGCTTGTCACTCCCACCGCCATTCTCGAGGGCGAGGCGCGACTAGAGACACGCCCACCTCAGGCGGCCACGCCCCCTTGACCACTCCTCCCCTGACTATAAACCATGTGCCTCGCCAGGAAGCGCAGCGGACGAGCGCAGCGGGCGCGACGATTGCGCGCCGAAGGCGCGCCTAAGGTAAGCCCGTCTGCGCCCGTCCGCGCCAGACCGAGCCCAGAGCCTAGACCCCTGGCTAGTTACAATGGCCCTAGGTTAATATATTCACTCGACACCCTGTACCAGCTCAGGGAATCAGTGACCACTGGATGTAAGGAAACTATCATGCCAGAAACCGACCCTTTGGGCTGCCCAAACTGCGAATACAGGTTATCCCCATCCCCCCAACCTGAACCGGCACATCTCGTAATGGCCCTGTTGAATTGTAGGTCACTCCCAAAGCACCAGACAGAAATCCACTTACTACTAGCAGAGCTTGGCTTAGACGCTCTGTTCTTAACAGAAACGTGGCTTTCCCCTAGCACAGATCCAGACATCATTCAGGCACTCCCCCCCGGATACCTTATCAAATCTCTGAATAGACCGAAGGGTATTGGTGGAGGGATTGCGATCATCTACCGGGATAATCTCTCATGCCAACTTAAAGATAGCCCCATTCTGGATAGTGAAAACATTCTGTTCTCCCTTCACCTGCCACCATCTACGACACTCTCTGGTGCCCTAATCTACCGCCCTCCGGGACAGGTAGGGGGTTTCATAGACTCACTCACAGAGGCCATCTCCTCTCGGGCTTGTGTTACCCCTAATTTTACAATTCTTGGAGACTTAAATCTCCACTTCAACGATCAAAGCAACAAACTTGCAACTGACCTAAAAGCCGATCTGGCTTCCCTCAATCTTCACCTCCTCAACAAAGAACCCACCCATACGAAAGGTCGACTACTTGACCCAATCTTTTCCAACCTCTCCTCCCTTACTGTACAAACTCCTCTTCCCCTCCCCTGGTCAGACCACTTTTTGGTTCCTTTTAAACTGCAACTTCCAGGCAAATTGCCTGATATTCCCCTTCCCCGAGCCCCTTCTCGGCCCTGGAAAAAACTGGACATAATCTTGTGGGATCAAGCACTGACGGCTACGACCCCCTTAGTAGACCCTAACCCCTCGTCAGCTGAAATCCAACTTCATAACTGGATAAAAGACTCCCTCGACTCAGTCCTACCTCTTAAAACTCTCCCATCCAGTAGGAAATCGTCCAAACTGCCTTGGTTCACAGAGGAACTTCGCGAATTAAGAAGAAAGGGAAAAAAGCTCGAACGCCGTTGGAGAAAAAACTGGAATACAAACGATAAAAGCGACTATAGAACCCATATTAGACTGTACAAAAATGCATTAAAAACTGCACAGGCCAACTTCTTTGAGGAGAAAATAGCTTCAGCCGCTAACTCCGCGAGAGAGACCTACAGAATTGTGAAACTCCTCACCAAAATACAAGACCCTCCATCCCCCCCTGACGTGGACGGTGCAAATTGCAATAAAATGGCAGAGTTCTTCTCGGCAAAAATTACCAAAATCCTGACCTCCCTTCCAACCCCTTTGACAATCCAAGTACTACCAGGCCCCTCCCCTCTCCAAGACACCCCGAGACTAACCTCTTTCTCCCAAATCTCCGTCGAAACGTTCCTCAACGTTTTACAGAAAGTCAAAAGTGGCTCCCCATCAGACCCAGCCCCAATTAGTAAATTGAAACTAGTGGCTTCCACTATTGCTCCCCTATTTACTAAACTGATCAATGCTTCCTTTGAAAATGGTATAGTCCCGGAGAATTGGAAAAAAGCCACGGTCAAGGCCCTCATAAAGAAACCACACCTGGATCCCTCAGACCCCTCCAATTTCAGACCAATCTCGTTGCTTCCAGCTATGAGTAAAATAGCCGAACGAGTAGCAAATCGGCAACTTTCGGATTTTTTAGAGTCCAACCATCTTCTTCGCATGTCCCAGACAGGCTTTAGACCAGGACAGGGGACTGACACCGCTTTGTTAGCCGTTGTCGAGGAAGCCAGAGGCATACTGGACGCAGGAGGAACAGTGGCAGTGATCCTCCTCGACCTGAGTGCCGCCTTCGACACGGTGGACCATGCAACCCTTGTCCATCGCCTTGGCCTAATGGGAGTGGCCGACTCCGCCCTGGCCTGGATATCATCCTTTCTCAAAAACAGGTCCTTCCAAGTAGCAGACGGGTACTCCGTCTCCTCTGTTCAGCCTCTCGGGTGTGGTGTGCCTCAGGGATCTTCCCTGAGTCCCACACTCTTTAACGCTTACATGGCTCCCCTTGAGGATGTTGTAAAGCCGTATGGCATTAAATCAATAATGTATGCTGATGACACCCAGTTGATCGTCTCTCTTAACCAAGCGGACAATGCCCTGCCCAACCTGAGCAGCTGTCTAGAGGGGGTGCATCAATGGATGTGCGAATCAAGGCTAAAATTAAACGGGGAAAAATCGGAAATTCTCCTTTTAGGGACCTCCAACAAAATTCCCACTTCCCTTCCTTGGCCTCCGTGCATGGGAACACCACCCATCCCCAAGTCCGAAGTCAAGAGTTTAGGGATTTGGCTTGATCAGGATCTAAGCTTCAAAACTCAGGCGAGAAAAACGGCGGGAACTTGCTTCGGCCTGATAAAGATGGCTCGGAAGATCTTACATTTACTGCCATTCCAGTCCAGGAAACTCTTGCTGCAAGGGCTCGTGAACTCCAGACTGGACTACGGAAACGTCCTGTATCTGGGAGCCCCAGCATCGGTGACCCATAGACTTCAATGCGCTCAGAACGCAGCGGCGAGAATCCTCACAGGAACTTCAATGAGGAACTCAGCTAAACCAGCTCTCAGAAGTCTGCACTGGCTGCCAGTGAAGGAGAGGGTCAACTTTAAGACCCTGTGCATCACCTACAGAATTCTGCACAATGAGGGCCCTCCCATACTCAGGACACTGGTGACTCTACAACAGTCGAGTCGCCATCTGAGGTCCAACTCTCTTTCCCTCGCCAATGTCCCCAGAATCAGGAAGGCCAGATCAGGCGGTCGCCTGTTCTCCTATAATGCTCCTAGATTGTGGAACGCCCTCCCCCTCTCCCTGAGGCAAGAACACAACTACCTCAGGTTTAGGAAACGCCTAAAAACTCTACTGTTCCCCTGAGGTCACTTCCTGACCCTTCCTTCCCTCAGTTCCGTAGTCTTTTTCAGCGCCGGGATGCCCCAGGGTAGCTGCGCGCTTAAGAAAACTTAAAATCAAATCAAATCAAATCAAACCCTTTTTAATATTTATGTCTCCTCTCTTGCCCCGGTTATTCGTTCATATGGGTTTGAACTTACATCCTACCCAGATGACACACAGATTGTCGTGTCACTGCTTCCAGGGAGAGAGGAAGGCGTGGCTAGCAAATTCCAGGAGTGTATGGCAGCAGTTGGTAGCTGGATGGCCAGGAACTGCCTAAAGTTGAACTCGGCTAAAACCGAATTATTACTGTTTGGCTCCACTAATAATTTCTGGAGTCCGAACTGGTGGCCTGAAGAGATGGGCACACCCCCCATCCCAGTCACGAAGGTCAAGAACCTAGGGGTCCTGATCGACAATAAGCTCACTTTTAGGCCCCAAGTAAATGCAATGACTTCATCCATCCACTGTTCACTGAAAATTACCCAGAAGATTCTTCCTTTTCTTCCGGAGGAGTGTAAGAAAATTGTGGTGACGGCCCTTGTCCAATCGCGCCTTGACTATCGTAATAGTCTATTCCTTGAGGCTCAACTTGGACTTCTTAACAAACTTCAGGTTCTGCAAAATGCAGCAGCTCGACTCATCACAGGCCTTCCAAAGTTTGCATCCGTCTCCCAGGAACTGTCGAAGCTACACTGGCTTCCAGTGCGGAAACGGATCTCTTTTAAAACCCTATGCATAGTCTTTAAGATGGTCCATGGACTTGGCCCGGCGTTTCTAAAACAGCATTTCTATTGGTATAGACCGGGTAGGCATCTCAGGTCAGCCAACCTGGGGCTGATTAAGACCCCACGTATTAGGAAAGCACGCTGGGGAGGTAGAAGCTTCGTCCTGGGGGCAGCAACAGCCTGGAATGCTTTACCTGTGGCTCTTAGACAGATTACTGACCTGATGACCTTCCGTAAAAGTCTGAAAACTTGGCTGTTCACGAACTAAACAGGAGGCTTTGGCCAGGGGAGCTATCATAACAGTGCCAGGACACCGTTTGGTAACAGCGCGCTCTACAAATGTTATAAATAAATAAATAAATAAATAAATATTGTTAAACCTGCAAAAAAACAACATTGAAATGCAAATATTGGGGTGTATTATTCTGGGGAGCCTGCAGTGATGCCGGAATTCATATTTGGGAACCTTTCAATTCAGTTTTGCAGTAGATGAAAGAGGATTGGATGAAGGCTTGTATAATGATCCTAGTGACACTTTTGTGAGCAAACCTTTTTGTAATGGAGGCCATAAGTGCTAGCTTACCTGCTCCGCCTTTAGCGTCAGCTCAATAAAAATCTGCTGTAATTTCTCATTCACAAAGTTGATGCAGAACTGTTCAAAGCCATTTTTCTGTAAGAAACAAAGTTAAATTCAGATACCTTTAAAGAATGATATGAGTGTACGTGTCACAAGAATATATTTAGCAATATCAAAATATCATTTGTATAAAAAATCATCTTGTTCTTTTATCGCAATAATGCAGGAACTCGACTCTGATGAAGTCTGGGTGGTGGCTTGAAGTATGTATCTAGTAGCACATCAAGTCTTTAATATGGTTGTCAATTTTATATCTTCAGAAATATTAACAGTTAACACCTTGTGGATTTTACCAATTGATTTTCCCAATTACTTAGCTAAAACATATTTTTATTTTCTCTTTCATGACTTTATTTTAGCCTGGATACTTCTTCATTAGTGTATTTTCCTTTCCTATTCTAGTGGCATTTACATGCATGCCCTTAAAGAGCGAAGCATAGTTTGAGCCTGGAGGGAGTCCTTTAAGAATATTTCACCTTCCGGTGCCTACTGTTAACACACAACCCCTCTCCCTGGGTTCCCTTTGATCACCCAGTACTGTTGCTCCTCTATACCTTTTTCTGCCCGCCTTACTTCGGCTTGCTATATTTGTCTCCACCACTCCTGATTGATGTTATTTAGTCACTAGGAATGAAAATATTGTGTAACAATACTTCTGAGTCCAACTGTCTTCGTATCATTTTGTGGCTTAAATATTTTGTTCTGTTCTGAAAAAATGGCAGAATTTCATATAGATTTACTTGATTATCTATTAAGGACACCGCTGCCCCAATTTCTCCTTTCAACCTGTGAAGACCTATTTCAATTGAGTATCTCCTACAGGACTTGTGGTTAATGCATACACCATTTTGTGTTTGAGAATGGGTAAAATAATCTTTAAAGACCATCGCATGGTGTACGGCCTTACCTGGAATATTTCAAATCCATAAATATCCAAAACTCCAATGTTGTATTCCTGGTGATCCTTCTCCATGGCTTTATTGATCGACTAACAAAAACAGAAATGGTAAGCAAAAAATCATGATCTTTTAACAACCATAAGCATATTTCCTCTTGGTAGCAGAAATATTATATTACAGTTATACAACCTGAATGACCTTTGTGTGCTTCTAGGCTGATAGGATGCTCCCATTAATTTATCGAGCATCCCAGACACTAAACTTTTACTATATGTTTTTGTTCTTGCTGCGTGGTACAAGATATTCACTTCCATACTTATAAAAAAGTTTGCAATTAAAGCCTTGACATACTGCAGAGAAGAATTTACAAGACGAAGTGAACTATTTTACAAAGCTGGCACTTTTGAGTTAACTTGACTGATCTGTTACTTTGTGATATAAAATGCACCACATTCATTGCTTCAACAATAACCAATCACATTAACCAGGGATGGGTCTGGGTTCTACCAGAGGCAGAGGGGTGGCCTGCTTACTCTTGCAGATACGGTAACACCATGATCTGCAGTGTATGATTTGCCCCCAGGAAGTGGCAGGAAAAATGAGTGGAAAAGATGAAACGTCGACTAATATTTACCAAGATGATATGGAATTTGCTCAAATTATTATCAATTGATACAAAATATGATATACATTGAGAATCTAAAAACTAAAAAAAACTAACATTTCACTTATTTCTGTCACATGAGTCGCACTTATTACGCTGTACATTATACCACCTCACTCACGAGTCAATATAAAATACATTGATGTTATTCATAAACATTGTTAAAGTCAAACATATTACATTTCATTATTGTGCATCCTTAAGATGTTACCTACAACAATAACTAAATGGTTAAATCAATAAACACTAGCGCAATAAAGATAAAGAAAACAACGACCAAAATAATTTCTCATATGAAAAAGAAAGTCATGGGCAGGTTCGTTCACAGCAAAGTGACAATTTTAAATCCATTTCATAGCTTGACATCATATTATATTTAATGGCTTAAGCCACTTCGACTTGTGACATGAATACAAAGCATGACCCATGCATATGTGAGCATGTATTTACATATGTGCTTTTATGTAGTGAAAACCTAGCAAGAAGGTAATAGAATGGAGCACCGTGGAGAAGGCGGGAGAGTTCTGGGGGAATTGCAGGTGTAGAGAGAAGGGTGCGATGATAGTAAGTGGGGCAGCCGCAGAGGGTGAGAGGGTACTGGAACAAGTGGGTGCAGGGGAGAATATGCAGTGAAAGTGTGGTCTTCATGACCACAAAGCCCAGAGCAAGGGCAGTGCCAGGGGTACCAAAAGTCAACCCGGATAAGCTGCTCCTACCCCTGGCTTCCTCCTATTGACACGCCTGTTGGTCCGGAAGCGTGGAGTAAAATGTCCTGTGGCAAACAATACCTATTCAATTGAGTTGCTATAGAAGGAGTGTAGTTTCTAATGTTTTGATCTGCATGCGTAATTGGTTTGTGTAATTTGCATTAACAAGATCTCTCCAGAATCATGAAAGCGACAGAATAAAGTGTGCTATTACAAGTCCTATTAATAAAACGTAGAGTTTCAATCACACTGCACAATCAGAAAATCAAAATACATTTGACAACCTTAGGCTAAACTTTAATATGGTATAGGGTCTCTTGGAAAGAATGTCCAGGGTAAAATAATTAAAAGTGTATTACTGTCCATTGCATTACATATATAATAAAGGTGGCTACAATGCTAACACTCATAATGTGAAGTCCTACTACATCTTCTGGTACTTACGTCCACCAGGAAGTCGAAGATGCGGGCATGCAGGGCCTTGGCCAGGGCGTCCCTCGTATAACACGCTTGCTCTACATTCAGCGTCACATTGATGGACTCGGACTTGCCTCCCCACTTACTGTCCATCTGGCGACTCGTCAGCTTGTCCTTTAGTCGCTGTTGGTTGATGCCCAGCAAGAAAGCAGGGAAAGCCAGAACTAGGGGAAAACAATTTTTTGATTATGTTTTTGGAGATGAGTAAAAATCAATGTATCACGTGTTGAACTCTACACATCTCGGCCAACATCTACCACTTAGGACATAACCCTTCCAGCACTCTTCCAACCACAGACTTCAGAAAGGGTGTCCAGGAACCACTGAAAATTGAAGCACTTTGTAGCCTCATCAGGGATGTGAAATACTACACAAACGCAGGAATACAATTCATTATTGGTCTTCTGAGACCTATTAGAATATCATGATATCAACAAATGTAAGTCAATCGAAGCCGACAGAGAGGGCAACACTCTCTCGATTTTTATTGAAACTGTGTGGCACCCCGGACAGGAATCTACAACACTGTGTGGCTTATCTGACCCTCAACTTTCCTTTAAGGGGAAAAGGTCTGAAACTTTCTGAAACTTTCGAGCAGCCTCTGTGAGCGGTAGGAAACTCGTGAAAACACAACTCTTCCAGCAGCTTTTAATTTCTGGGGATTTTACAGTTTTCTGATTAACTGCACATTTAGGATTAAAGAACGTGTTCGCGTCCTGGAGGACAAGAATCACTCAGTTCCTCGTGCAGGCGAGTGACGCAGGGGCACTGCAGGCGAGTGACGCAGGCGCACTGCGTGCTGCTGACAGTCAGACTAGCAGAGGAATTGTAACATGTTATTGTTCATCAGTTATTGGAAGGTGGCCTTTATATATAGATCAAATGTAGATACGTTGTACAGCTAACAAAAACAATCACCACGGAATTATTTGATTGTTTCCAAGTCTAAGCAGCTGTACACTCAGTCATTGTGCATTGAATGCCAACACAATGCCACATTGTTAGGTGCTGGCAAGACACCGGAAGTGAAGTAATGTTGGTCCACGTTATTCAGCGGAAGAGGTGGGGGGGAGAGCCCAAAGGGCACCACGCACAGGGGCTCGAGCAGAAGTACAGCACTGCAGGTGCAGTTTCCGAGCAGCACAGTAACTGCAAAGTAGAGTGCAGTAGGGGGTGGAGGCCTGGAGGCTGGAGCCCAGATCACAGGGCCATGTTCTCTGCTAACCCTCTCCTGCTCGAGTGTTTCGCACATGAGGTGGTCAGATGTCCTTCAAGTGAGTTAAGGAGACAGGCCCTGTGCTCCCAGAACACCACAACTGTAGAGAACAATTTGCTGAGGGAGGTCGGAAATGGGCCTTTTTAGTGCACAGGCGACAGCTGGCAAAATTCTATCTTGCCTGGAGTGTTGAACATCTATGCTCCGTTGACTTTTAAACTAACAGCAGCATTCTCCCCTCAAATCAATGCAGCCCATGACATTTTTTTTTACCAAAAAAATGTGTGGCGGTTGTTGATGGCGAAGTTATTAACAACCACAATGGAGGCCTTCCCACAGGCTCTGTTATGCACCTGAAAACAGAGCAGAAAGCTGCTGTTTGCATAGCAAAAGCCCTAGGTAGGAGACTACCTGCAACAGAAATAAGAATTCCAGTTTATGCCAGGATCTCCCTCAAGGAAGCCATTTATCCTCTCAAGTCTCTGGTACGTAAAAGGCTTTGGAAAAAGAGGTATTTTTCAGCTTGTAAACTTTTGAGTTGAATAGAGTCTCTGAGTAGGATGGTTATCCTTTCTTCTATTCTTTCCCCTTAGTCCAGTCATTTGATAGGTGTGGAGAGGATTCTCTGCAATTGGCGCAAAAGTAGTGAACGTACTCCGAGAGAACTTTCACTTTCCTTTTAACTAATGCACTCTAGATGACATAGCGGAGCAGCGTAATTTTAGCTCCACCCTACATACGTCATGTATATTCATTTATGCATTTATATATGACCTTTGTATTGAAAGTATGGTTTAACTTTATAAACGTGAGGCACCTTTTAGCCAATACAATTACTGAGAGTTGACACACAAGTGTATTTGGTTGATCAATAGACGGATGTAACCATGTTCATTATGAATTCACATTAAAAAATGATTGTTTGCCTTCTACTGATTTATAATACTGTAACACATCCATTTTCAATTGCAAGTTAACTTACCTTGACATCAGTCGTGGCCGCACATGGGAGAGCAGCTTGGGGATTGGTCTGAGCGGGCAGGAAAAACGCCTAGGAGGAAGGGAAGGGAGTCTGTGGGGTTTCTCCAGCCCGGCTGCCCAATGCAGCTGGGCTGGAAAAACCTAAGTGCGCAAGTGTGTTTTGGACGGCCAAACACACATGCGGACTTAAGGACTGCATACAGCACTCCTTCTCCCCATGCCCCGCCCCCCACCACACCCTGCTTTGCAAGCTGGCTCAGAGCCGGAAAATGAAAAATAAAACAATGACATTGTTTCATTTACTGGCTCTGAGCCAGGCAGTGGGGCGACGCTCCTTCGCCGTTGCGGAGGAGCCGCCTCTTCTCGACATTAGGCCCTAGCTGAAAATGTTTGCTCTAATGTTCCCAGTAGGCTGTTTTCTCTCCTCTGCAGGTGTGATATTGTGCTCCTCGTTAACCAGAGAAAGGTTTATTGTTATGTATTGGACTGCTCATAGTGAGGCCTGAGAGAGAGAAGTTGGCAGCGAACGTGGAGCAGTGATGGTGAGAGAAACCCTCCTGTTCACAGTGTACCAGGAGGATGCAACACATAAGGACCACAGATGTGTCACAGATGTGTCCCTCATTGTGTGGAGATGGGAACTTAGGGGGTATGTCGACTCCCCTCAAATACTGTGACGAGATTGGCTGTCAGTGGTGGGAACGAGACTTGGATGTTCTGGCAAATAGTAGTACCTTTTAATTGGTGTTTCATAGTTAGCTAGGCGGACTTCATCCTGACTTTGAGAGGGAGCATATCTCTTCCTCCGCTGGGTTTCCAAGCGTAAAGCTGCATGCTGAACACTCTTTCATTTCCTTTGAGCTGCCTTTGAGCTTCTAGTGACGATTGAACTAAGCTGACACCTTCTATGCTTCCCCTTTAAAAATCCCCTTAGTATTTCTCTACTCTAAACTTAGATTCTGATTAGAAGGGACAACGTTTTTTATTTAGAACACCTGATTGCGTCAATCTGTTTCCTCTGTATTGTGGTTGTTATTATTTTGTATCTCATTTTATTACAGCTTCATTTACTGCAACATTTTGGTCTACAGATGTTGAAAATTAGTACGTTTTGGTGAACATTATCTGCGCCATCTTGCCTCTTCCCCTGATGCCACACTTTTGTCGTGCGCGCCCGCCATTTTAAGATGCCCCGATCAGAACAAACCCTTTTGCATGCCGCTGGCCCCTGACATAGCCCTTTGCCTTCGCTAAGCCTGCACGCTGACCACCCCCTGCTTGCACCTGCCTTGAGTCATAAACCCCTCTTCGGCGCTGCTCTGCCCCAGGCCCTCATCCTGTTCCCAGCGCGACACCTCCCTGCTTTCCTTTCATGATCTCCGGCCCTTAGATGCAAACCCCCTTTTTCCCCGTGTGCCCGTTTTGTCCTCCCCGTTCCCAAGCCGACACCCAGCTCTGCCGATACCATCCTTGCCCCTCCCCGTACAATAGAAAGCTTCCCCCATCAAAGAATCCCCGGGTTGATCAAAGCCCCCCACCCCATGAGACCCGATCAAACCCCCCACATTCCGTGAATCGGCGGATTATCCAGCTGCGCGATGCTCATCACCTGTTGTGACTAGGGTGGGGACTTCAACTGTAAATGTGTATGGGAACGGGCCAAAAGGGGAGTTCCGAGAATGTCTTTTCCGTACATCAAAGCTTTAACATGTATGTGTAATCTACAATAAAGTCATAAATGTGTGTATAAGAGGCCAGGCCTCAGGAATACAGTTAGAGCACCTCAGAACGATACCTTCTGTCCGTTTCGTTGTGTTCTCCTCCGGAGAGAATAAAAAAAACCTTGTTTCCTGCTTTCCAGTCTCCAGCGCCTGCCTCTTCATTTGATTTAATAACTAGAGGGTCACAGAGGCAATACCGCCGGGCAAATATCGATTGTCCCCGACCCGATTGAACTTTTTACAATTGGCGTCCCAAGCGTGGGGCCCATCAGCGACTCGTGGATCCAGTGGGAGAGGTCCCGACGACAGAGTGAACGACTGCAACGATCGGGAGAGCTCTTGCCCAATAGACCCTCGTCTGGCAGCCGATCATCCGAACTTCACTAGTTCCGAACAGACCTCTCTCGAGTGATCTACGGTCCTGACTGGGAACCATCAGGAGTGCCGTGAGAAATACGAGAAAAAGAGGACGATCGGGCGCTGGATTCGGAAGACAAGAAACTGTCCACATGGTCCGGGTAAGGTCGTGTTGCCACGACAAGTTGCGAAAAAATTTGTTTGATTGCTTGATTGTTCAAAAATACTAGTATTGCTCGTTTTATTTTTATTTTTTTATTTTGGAGATTCACTGTCTGCAAACGGAGAAACAACAGGCTCTCTCTCTTTGCAAGCAGTGGAGGATAGGTAGGGTAGCAGCCGTGCTTGTTTTCTTTCTCCCCCACTTAATAATTGCTTGAAACTGAACTGTTGTTCGCAAAAATATTGTTTCCTGGAGATTCCCTGTCTGCAAACAGGGAAGTGACCACCCTTTTTGCAGATAGTGAAAAGGGTAGGTAACGCAGATCTTTGCGGACCTACTCATTCTCCCCATTGTTATTTATTGGTCTTTTGGTTTTTGGTCCATGAGGTATTCACTACCTGCAAACAACGTAGAATAGAAATATTCTGTCTAGTCTTTGCACCTAGTGATAAGATAGGCAGTGCTGACTTTTTTAGTCCCTCGTTACGAGCCGTCATGTCTGTCTTCTCCCCACTGATAAATAGCCTGTTTAGCCCGGACCGGGTGTTAGAGGTGGACCATATAGCTCCACTAGAAGGCACCCCTAATAAGGACATGTTCATAAACTATGGGTTAGTCACCATAGCTTATAATAAATTATGGCACAGGTATACCGAAGATAGCCAAGACAAACAGTGGCCACTGGCAGGATCCTTTGACCTTGATAAAATAGAAACGTTAGAAATAGCCCTTCGAAATAATAAGACAACGCCAATTATGCTCGACAGTCTCGGTATGTGGCGCAGAGAGGCTACGAAACGACAGAGAAAAGACGAGGACAAACCAAGTAGAGAAATATACCGACAGGACAACCCCAGGACACCGCTACCCACAACTTATCCCCCGACACTATGCAAAGGACGACCAGACTTAGGGTCAGACCAATGCGCTTTTTGTAGGTATGTCGGACACTGGAAAGCCCAATGCCCGACTCTACTGAGCGTGAGTAAAGGCAAAGGGCCGACAAGAACGACAGACCGACAGTACGAGAAAAGGCGCGAGACAAAGAAGAACCCGACTTACATAGACAGACCAGACAGAACTACCACGTTTGATTATGCCCGATGGCACAGATTTCGCCAGGAAAATCTCAGCGGCATGCTCAAGTTCTCCTAGGTCGGGCAATGTCAAGACGGGAACCCAGCCTCGTTTAAAATTCACAGACGGAAAGAGATAATTATGACCAATAACTGTTTTTATATTTGTCTTGGGTCTTTGTATGTCGTACTTGTACTGTCCCCCGTCTGAGTTTGTGTGTATGTAATGTACAAATCTGCGTCATCCCTCTACACGTGTTTCCGTGTTACTCGACCTCTGTTAGCAGAAACTTAGCATAAAAGCAACCTGGAAAGAAAGAAATGGTAAAACAAAATCCGTAGACCATTAATGAACTTGAACTTTTAATTTAACACAACAAACAAGGAATAATAACGATAAACTGTAGAAAATGAAAGTCAAACAGAACATTCGCCCCCCCCCCCATTCTGGAACCTTCCAAAGTAGGGCAGGGTTACGGCTACGCCCAACCAACGGCAACCCATATAAGGCGAGCCCGGCCACCAACTCTTGGTCAGGAAATCTTAACGTATGGGGGAGCCGGAGGAGAGGCAGGAGCCCGCAGCCTGGGAATTTGCAGGTAGTCCCGCCACATGTCTCCTTGGCCGGCCGCAACGGGCCTGGAAAGACTAAGGTAGTCCCGCCACATGTCCAGAGGAGAACGAGGCACCTCTTCCTTTTCTCTTCCGTCACAGCCGCAGCAGTCCTGGACGGCGGGATGTCCTGCACGTACCTCCACAACAATTTGTCCAAGTTGGGCTGGGAGGGAGAGGCGACGCGGACGGGCCTCTCCCACCTCCACCGATAGGAGGTTTCCCAGCCCCCGGCCCGACGCCGAACACCCCCAGTCAGGCGATGGTGCCAATACTTCCACAGCACCGAACGTACAATGGTGGCACCCCAGTACTTGCGCAGCACCGAACGTACAATGGTGGCACCCCAGTACTTGCGCAGCACCGAACGTACAATGGTGGCACTTGGGGAACACCGGATGTGGAGAGACCTTCATGCGGGGCGATGAAAAGGAGCGGCATGGAGTGCACCGGGAGAAGGAGACGATGTGAACGAGTCTCCCTCGCCCCCCCAGGTGGGGGCATCACAGCTGCACCCCAGCTGAACGTCCCGCTTACACAAAACAGGGACCTCTTCCTTTCACTCCGAAGGATCTCTTCCATTCTTGCAAACTCGACGAGAGTGGCCCCTGTAGGGCCTCAAAATGGCGTCTGGATCCGCTGGAAGGCGGGCCCCGGCCACTAGAGTAACTTTGGCCAGCCATATAACTCGAACATTTGTCCCATGGAGCACGAGCCCCCATCTCCGACAGCATCTCCGCAGCCTTGAAGATCATACAAAGGTCCCCGGCGGAACCTTCGGCCTTTGCAGGTTTCCGGTAAGGGACGGCTGCCTTGATCGCCAACGAAACAAACATGACATTGCCACACCTTCTGTTAGCGTGAATTCTAGAACTGCCGAAAAGGACTCTGGTCCAAACTGCCAGTAATGGAAACATTTCCCCCTGATGCTGCTCCCGGACTGTGCCGGCCCCGCCCAAAATGGCGCTGGTATCAATCGGAACTTACGAACACCTCGTGGTGTTCCTTCGCACTAATATAAACTTGATGTTCTGAGATTTTATATGATCCTTTGTACACTTGGCTAGAAAAGACAAGGAGAACTCACACGACGAACAGTATGAAAGGATCCCCGTTACAAATGTTGATTACAAATGTACAATGTATTATATTTTTATAACTGATGTAAACCTCATTTACGACGCTCACGTACGGTATGCATATAGGAAAATAAATGCCCCCGAACCCCCAACCAATTAATAGACGTTTTAGTTACTTACAAATGAACGAGTAAAACTTTCCGATGTTTTTATTGCTGCAAGCGAAACCCCCCACTGTATGCACTTTAGCCATTGCCACGACCGGCCAAATACGACCGCACCCTCATAATCCATATGCTGAAATGATTTTGCAAAATAAAGTCTTTGAAACTATGGACGGGTATTGCATGCTTTATTTTAAACAAATGTGGGATCGGTGGGAAAGTTTTTTTTTCTGTGCACCCTACTCTGCTCTCTCTTTAAGGTTAAAGGAAGATGGTTACCCAGCCCTGGAGGACGGATCGGATCAACAACACGACACTCCGCCTTCAAAGTACGCAACTGACCCATGAACTCTCGCGTAGAGGAAGACCTTGACTTCCAAGGATGGGTAAAACGAACGGTGTAAATGAGGGAATGTAAAAGGAGGGAGAAATAAAATAATGTAAATATTATAAAGTACCACGTTCCAAAGTATCAGGGGCCCAAGAACCGAAGAACCTTAGAACGCCACAGCGTTGAAAGAGGTTTAAGGACCCCGATAGTGAGATACATCCTTTTGACTAGATACCTCGCACTAGGCACCTCTGGTTTCCTTTTTACGTTTCCCCGCACACGACCTATATGAACACACTACCCCCCCTCGACTCCAGAAACCATATCCCCAGGGACCCTGCCCCGAGGAGGAAAGACGAGTAAGAGGTAAGTAAAGGACTTATGAATCCATGTATTTGAATGCGCGCGAATGCTGTCTCCCCCACCCCCTCCCCCTTTTTTTCCCTCTGCAGGTTACATCAGAGATTACAGCCGAGGTGTGGCGAAGATCCGAAACCTTGCCATGTCTAATGCACGAAACGGACTAGCGCCGCAAGGTGGCGTCTAAGCATGCCTGCAGACTACTCACGTACCGAACAAACCCGAAAAATTAGCACAACCCTGATACAAAGTGATCACCCTTAAACCAGACCGGACGAATGAACCCATGTCACGTATGATGCGAAACTATGAGGGAATGTGTGTGTGTGACTGAGGCGTCGACCCGACTGGTCGAAGGACCGAGAATGCGAGAAGTGCGACAAAATGGTACCTCCTTTCTTCTTTCCTTCTTCTCAAGGCGCGTCCCCTCTACCCTGTCTAATGCTCAAACCGCATGATTACAAGATCCTAACGCAGACCCGCGAATGCCCTTTACTGTGTAATGCACTAAATAGCCTTTCTTGAATACACTGCCACCCTCTCTGTTGCACGTGTACTATTTAGCCTGCCGTTGCACTCTCACTCTCTCTCTCTCTCTCTCTCTCTCTCTCTCTCTCTCTCTCTCTCTCTCTCACTCTCTCTCTCTCTCTCTCTCTCTCTCTCTCTCTCTCTCTCTCTCTCTCTATTTCTGCACTCCCACTCTTCCGAGTAGTTAGCCCCGAAATTGGCAGACTGCCACGCTGCCACCCCTAGCACCCCACCTAATTGGCTTCAAATACCGTCAGTATTTGCACAAAAACTTGTCTTTAATACAATCACCCTGAGACCGCGTCGTTACCTCTCCTTTTCCGCTAGAAGTCAATGAACCCAGGTGGGGCCGTAAGGGAAAGGACAGGTAAGACGACAGAGGTTCCCTAATCTGACCCGAAATAAGGGAACTACATGTCAACGGCTCCTATAGTATAAAACAAGGACCTCAGAATACGCGACCCTCCCCTCCCCGAATTGTCGCAATACCCAAGCCGAAAAAATGATCACCCCCGTTACCTCCCCTGTATATGTCCCTGGTTGTTTCCCATAAAACCCCTGTCCTTCCTGATTAAGTAATCGGGCTGTAAAAGGTTACGTAGGATCCAGAATGATGTTTTACAAGGTTAACAGATTAGCCCAAGGTAAAGAAATAACCGAAATGAACCCCGTAGTAGTTTAAAAGCAGGATGCATCTATAGAAAGGAGATGTTTTAGTCATGTTCGCCTCTCAGCAAAATACCTGTGTAGTACCATGTTGATGACTCGCAGTACCCTTTGTAAATGTAAAACTCTAGAGAACAGCATATCTTCGCCAGGTTCGTCTCACGAAGGTGGGTCACCATCAGATGAACTGTCGTGAACTAATTATGAAGGAAAGTCATAAGTAAATCTAACAGGCCTGTCACCGGTCATTTCATATGCCAGTTGTGAGAACGAGCATTTTCATTCTTTGCCTGGAGCTGGGAGAGAAATAGACTTTTTTGATTATCTTCCTCTGCAAATTTTCTAAAGACTGTCTTTTCAAACTTGTTTAAGGGTACTGCTGTTGGAGGAGAGAAGGACCGGATGTGGGAGCACGAGGCCTGACTGCAGACTAAGGAACACCTGCGACATTAGCCAAGGCGAGACCACGACAGAAAAGAGCTGCAGGACGAGGCACTGTTTTCGACAGCATGAAAAGAAAGGGTCGACCTGATGCCCCTGCTCGACGTCCAGTGCCTGTCGACAAGTCCCCGCTCTCTGAATTCTGTCACACGCCCGCCTATTTGAAGTCTCTCGTTCCCCTAGTTTGTTCCCAATTTGGCCTTGCTCCATCCCCCTTTTTCCTCTGACCTACCCTATGGACTGTTTTGGACGCTCTTCTTCCATCGGAACTTTCTGACAATCACCTCAAAGGACACAAGGCGAAAAGGACCTTACCGACCAAAACGCGAGGAAAGGGTCGTGCCCTGCAACGCAGAACTTAGAACAGAGCTGGACTCGTAGCTCCACCGCCGGTGCTCAACAGCGCCAACGAAAGACCACAAAGAACAATGAGAACGCGTAAAAACTTCGAACATTTGACATCCACAATCACCGTTTTTGCTATGCCTCATTTCTCTCCCAGCCGCCATTGTATTGATCCTGCTCCATTCCGAATCTGAAATATGTAATAACCTGCCAGTTCACGTTATGATATGTACTTGCTGCTCGCTACAGAACCGTTTTTTGTATTACATTCCTATGACTTTCCTGCTGAACAAGTTTATCAAAGTTTATCAAATAGGCCCACCCCCTAAAAACTAGAAATCTCAAAATGTATTGTTTACAATTTTTTTCTAGGGTTCCTACCGTTTTCCTTCTCATGCCCACCACAATAGACCCGAGTAGAAAATGAACCAGCAAGATGTCTTGAATATGTTAAAGGGAGGACTGTTGAAAATTAGTACGTTTTGGTGAACATTATCTGCGCCATCTTGCCTCTTCCCCTGATGCCACACTTTTGTCGTGCGCGCCCGCCATTTTAAGATGCCCCGATCAGAACAAACCCTTTTGCATGCCGCTGGCCCCTGACATAGCCCTTTGCCTTCGCTAAGCCTGCACGCTGACCACCCCCTGCTTGCACCTGCCTTGAGTCATAAACCCCTCTTCGGCGCTGCTCTGCCCCAGGCCCTCATCCTGTTCCCAGCGCGACACCTCCCTGCTTTCCTTTCATGATCTCCGGCCCTTAGATGCAAACCCCCTTTTTCCCCGTGTGCCCGTTTTGTCCTCCCCGTTCCCAAGCCGACACCCAGCTCTGCCGATACCATCCTTGCCCCTCCCCGTACAATAGAAAGCTTCCCCCATCAAAGAATCCCCGGGTTGATCAAAGCCCCCCACCCCATGAGACCCGATCAAACCCCCCACATTCCGTGAATCGGCGGATTATCCAGCTGCGCGATGCTCATCACCTGTTGTGACTAGGGTGGGGACTTCAACTGTAAATGTGTATGGGAACGGGCCAAAAGGGGAGTTCCGAGAATGTCTTTTCCGTACATCAAAGCTTTAACATGTATGTGTAATCTACAATAAAGTCATAAATGTGTGTATAAGAGGCCAGGCCTCAGGAATACAGTTAGAGCACCTCAGAACGATACCTTCTGTCCGTTTCGTTGTGTTCTCCTCCGGAGAGAATAAAAAAAACCTTGTTTCCTGCTTTCCAGTCTCCAGCGCCTGCCTCTTCATTTGATTTAATAACTAGAGGGTCACAGAGGCAATACCGCCGGGCAAATATCGATTGTCCCCGACCCGATTGAACTTTTTACACAGATTGTATCGTTATGTCTTTCAAACCTGAACTTGCTTTGCATATATAGTGGTTAGATAACGTTTTAAAATACACTTTCATGGTTGAAATAACTGAATCTTGGTTCATTGTGGCGCTGCATTGGTTTCACAGAGATATAAATGTATTTCTGATGTTAGCTCCCTCAGAACGCTTCAAGCCGACTATCAAAGGTCCATATGACAAATGGGGAAATTTGCTTGATGTTCTCACTAAAAGATTGAGGTTCAGATATCCACGCGCCATCAGTGGCCAGCTTTAACCTTCTACGTATTGGTATGTATGCCTCATTCACTATATATTGCTGGGGTCAGCATGCCTAGCATTCATCCAAGTAGGTCTAAGGTAGAACGTAGCTGCAAAAGCTGATGAGCCATATTTCGCCAGCATTGGAATAGCCAATAGGGTTGGCTTGCATACTGAGTCCAGTGTCAGCGTCTGAAGTCTTATACAGAGTTCTGCAACAGAGCTACAATTTTTCATGAGAGAGGGATTTTGAGAAAGACTATTGTTTTTTGATTTGGGGCAAGGTTTGGTCCTTGCTTAGGAGAGTGTGCATACTACAGTTGCAAAGATATTTGCGAGACTTTGGGGAAAGCTGGTTGTGTTTGCAGAGCTACAATAAATGAATAGCATCTCGGTGTTATCTTGTGGAAAGTGCTGCATGCTCTCTACAGGGTTCTTTGTTGTTCTTAGGGAGTTGAATGGAGAGAAGTGGGGAATAACATGAAGGAATTAGATAATGTATCATATTTTCAGTTATTCAGTGTATGTGTTGTGTGTTTCTATTACGAAGATATGGAAATAGTTTCTCTGACCATGTCATCAAGTTTAGCAACGGTTTCATGAAGTGACACCTCCTCATGTATAGATTTGTGTAAAATGGAGTTTTGTGGTTCTTGGTGATATATTTGTGAGCAGGAGTGGCGGGTGCAGGTAAGCATTCTGGGGTGTGGGGGTTGGGAGGGAGTCGACTGACGACGAGGAAAATAATATTTTAAAAAAGAAAAACATTTAACTTGCACTCACTACATCGCCGAGCTGGCGAGCGCAAGGTAAGTGGTCACTAGTCGACTCCCCCCACCCCACTCCATCATGCCTCACCGCGCTTACCTGCACCAGCCGCTCCCATTTGTGAGGTGTGTCGCTGTATCCAGAAGTTTCTCTGATGGTAAACAGGCAAGGCATGCCTTTTCTGGCACTTCCTACAAACCCAGTAGTTTTGGCACTTAGCTTTCAAGGTATGGCCTGTAGTGCCCTTGTTCATCATTTCTACTATCCAGAAGAACTACAAGATAAGGCTGATCAGGAGAGTTTGTGAAAAATCTCTGCCGTGGGAAGGATAGGAGGATGGTCCTTAATTCTCCTTTGGTGCGTACATTTGGAGGGGAGGCGGGTTCAGGGAGGAGAGTATCGAGTGATAGGCAATGGGAAAATCCTTTACATGGATTTAACCAACAAACATTCAATAAAGATTTATTTAGTAGCATGCACACATTCTACTGATCTCTACATAGTGTATAGTGTAATGCATGATCAGCAATCTTTACTGGTTTTATGCTTTAATTAACCACATACTGTAAATGGGTCATTACAGGACGCCACCCTTGTTTGTACAGAAGCTAAACGGAGTGGTGTGTTAGTTTGCCAAAGTCCTGAGCTTTCAAAACAGCAATCTAAGAAGTCCATTTAACTACCACTAATAGTCTTCATTTCATACTAAAAATTAGGAGTTCCATATTATAAATATTCTTGTTTCAACCACTATTGTGATTCCCTCGTGCTTCCTCTGCACATGTTTTAAAACACGTATGACAGTACTACAAACTGGTGGTTCATATTGTGCCCATTTGAAATCCTGCTCCTTGTTTGAGGGGGCTAATCCATCCACAGGTCTTTATACTTACAGCAAAAGAACAGTATATGAGGTGGGTCTAGTTTCATGTTTAGACCACGGCCCCATCTCTTCATCTTATTATCCGCTGACTGTTATATACTAATCTGTAGACCTCAACTTGGCCCAGCCACATAGCTATGATCTTAGAGGCCATATGTATCAAGAAGTCATTTTGCAATTCTCAAATAGCGTTTTTTTACGAATCGCTATTTGAGAATCGCAAAATGCTATGTATGTAGGATTTGCAATAACTTTTGCAAATCCTACATATTCCTTAATTGTGACTCGCAAATTGCGATTCACAATTAAGGAATACCTCCCCATTCATTCCTATGGGCCTAGAGGCCCATAGGGAATGAATGGGAAGACATTATCAATTTGCGATTAGCAATTAGCGAATCGCAAATTGAGAATGCAATTTCAAGGGTGCAGGGGTGTCCAAAGGACACCCTGTTGCACCCCTGAAATAAGCATGTGTGCACATGTGGCGCACATACATGCCCTAAGGGGATGTATGTGCTTCACATTGCACTTTGAAAAATGCAAAAAAGTCCATTTTTCAAGGAAATTGCAAATTACCACCAACTGGAAGTTGGTGGTAATTTGCGATTCCTTAAGGCCAATGAGCATTTTTTTTTATGCTTCTTACATTGCATTTAAGGAATCGCAAAATTTGTGATTCCTTAAATGCAATCGCAAAATAAGGAATCGCAAATTTTGTGATTCCTTATTTTGCACGCAGATTTCTTTGATACATACCATTTAGCAAAAATGCGTTTGCAGGGGGGCGTGGCCAGCGGCCGATGATGGCGGCAGTATAGGAGGAGAGCTCCGCGGTTGAAGCGGCCTCCTAAACGATCCGACTAATGATCCGTACCACAAATATCCCAAGCGGGTAGGTACCGATGCCCAGGACCGGGCGGCACGAGCGTGGACAAGCGGAATGAAAATCCGGCGCCGGGAGGTGCAGTTCGGAGTGGACCCCGCATAGGCCGCTGAGACAGCCCAACGCCGGGGAGTTGCCTGCAACGACGAGCGGACAGGAAATGCCATGGACTGGGCAAGATAGCACCGGAAGCGCCCGCCCGTGAACGAGTCCGAAGGGGAAGAGACCTTGGCGACTCGGCGCTACTGCCGGCCTTCTGGAGCCCGGAGTGGGAGGCCAGACATCCCTAACGACCCTTCGGTGCTTGCCAGGAGAATGCACAGAAGGTATACGGAGGCGTCTAACGCTGTAATCTCCGGGTCCGGGGCCGCCATCTTAGCAACACTGCAGGACGGAGCCCGAGGGGAGAGGCAGCGAGAGAACCGCAACGGCCGATGCAGAACCCGATGACACCGGCGGCACACAGAGGCAGTCCTCAGGCAGTTTATCCCCGACCCGGTAAGAAAGGGTACAGATCCTAGATCCCCCATCGGGCAGTGACGCATTTGACGGCGGGGGGGCGCCGGTGTATACCCGAGCTCGATCATCACTACATCGGGGCTGTCTCCCAGTCACAGACACGTCCTCGCGGAACCCCACACCCAGTCGGTTGCAGTAACAACGAACTGTGCCACGGACCTCAATACTACAGCGGGGGTGCACACAGATTGCCGCCTTGCTCCGCGGAGAGGCGGGATGCTCCACAGTCAACTGGGCCCCGCGCCTGACGTTTGTGGGGCGCTGCGAACACACTTACAGAGACGGGCTTGTTGATACCCCCCGGCTGGGACCAGTCGAACACTGGCACGAACACTACAATAGCCACAGGCGACGCCTGCAATTGATGGTCAGGGAGAGGCACGGCGAGGCTTCGCGCCAGCTACTATAGCCACAAATATCCCACACTGGAGGAGAGTGCTTCGGGGGACACAACGGACCGCCAGGCGACACAACTGCACACTGTGGACTGTGACCCAGTGGCTAACAGGGTGCGGCGAGAGGCAAGGGTCTATCCCAGCGGTGACTTGATAAAGAGACAGGGGGTATCTACGGTTAACCAGTGGACAGTGTGATCGGTCAACAGTACCATCGGCGAGAACTCCTGCCAAGATGGCCGGCAAGGGGCCGAAAGCCGGAGCGGCACAATCCCGTCTTGAACGATATGCATATGACAAACCCACTTCCTCCCCACCGGACGCAAAACTACAGACGGGCAAAACCGCGGACGCGGCGGGAGGCAGGAAGGCAACCCTGGATGATGTTATGCGGGCCCTCACCCAAGTACAGGCCACAGTGGGGTCAATCTCAGCCAAAATAACACTAATACGAGCAGACTTCCATAAGATGACGGAGAAAGTGAACACAATGGAAATCGTGACCAAGTCGTTAGTGGAAGATGTGTCAGAACTGCAGATCAGTATGGAAAGAATCACGAAGGAAAACAAGGAACTGCGTGACAAGCTGGACGACCAGGAAGGGCGCTCGAGACGGAACAACATCTGTATAATAGGAGTGCCGGAATCGGAAGACACAAGAGCGATGGACCTGTATGTGGAGGATCTGATCAAACAAAACCTCCAGCCTAAGGGTCTCTCCGATTTTTTCACAGTGGAAAGGGCGCACCGAGTCCCCGGGGGACGCCCGAAAACAGGCGCTAACCCTAGGCCAATCATAGCTCGACTCTTTAATTTCAGAGATAGGGATGCGATCCTACAAGCTGCAATGACCTCCCCCCCATTAGAATCCAGAATTCTACATTGGCATTTTTTCCGGACTACACGGCGGCGGTCGCACGGAGGAGGAGAACCTTCTTTGAAGTAAAAAAGGAACTCAGAGCCAGAGAGATTCCCTACTCAATGCTCTTCCCGGCCAAGCTACGGATCGTGGCCGATAACAAAACTTGGTTTTTCGACACCCCGGAGGCGGCACAGGATTGGCTGGAGGGGTGAACTCCGGCGGGCCTACCTCGCCGCTCTAACAGACAGAACAAACACCGCACTAATGGGTCCCGTCCGGGCTCACAATCGTCCGGTGGAGACGCAGAAGTTCATTCACCTCTGAATGACATTCCGGAAACGGTCCATGACGAAGAACAGTGATCCCCTTCTATTGTCTTCTTAAGCCAACTGTAACGCTGACCGGCCGTGCCGCCATGGACACTGGGCTGAGGACCTCCGCAGCCAAAGAGGGGGGCCGCCGACTCCGGAGAGTCCTTCACCCCAGCGAGCAAGTACTGTGTTTTGGGATGGGATCAGGCACTCTGCTGAGTTGGGGGGGTGGGCAGTTTTAAGTCCGTTTAGCAGGGGGGCAGGGAGGGGGGGAGTTGGGGGCAGGGGAGTTTTGTGTTTTTTAGACTGTTTCACTGGTCGAGAACGGAACCACATGGCACAGGCGCGCAGTATAGCGAAAACCTGGCATAGCACTCATACTCACTCCATACGACACACTAGTATCTGTAACCGTAGACACCATGACACACTCCACACGTACAGACGCAGTGGGGGGGGAATCTAGAATGGGGCAGGTGCCTCCCTTAAGCATCATGTCATGGAATGTAAGGGGCCTAGGGGACAAGATCAAGCGAGGGTTAGTATTACAGAGCATAAAGAGACTGAGTCCAGCCCTGGTCCTACTACAGGAAACGCACCTAACAGGCACGGCAACACGGGCCCTGGATAGGAAAGGCTACCATATGATTGTTCACTCAGAATTCACTAAGGGGTCCCGTGGAACAGGGATTCTAATGCACCGCTCGACAAGATTCATAACCCAATCCACTAAAGTAGACACACAGGGACGCTTTGCAGCGACGCACGGGCAATGGGAGGGGAGGCCGGTAAATGTGGTCTCGGTGTATATCCCGCCAGCACTACACGCCATCGCCCTCCCAGAGTTGGGGAAATTTTTGTTAGATCTACCGGAGGGAGATCTCAATTTAGGGGGTGACTTCAATGCGGTGGCGCACAACGCACATGACCGACTCCCGGTGCGAACACAATCTCCAGGGCCCTCCCGGCTGCATGACTTCCTGGAAGCACAGGGATTAGTGGACATATGGAGGCAGTTTCACCCGGACGACCGACACTACACATATTATTCGGCGGTCCATGACAGCCTATCGCGGATCGATTATTTCCTAACACTGGGGGGGGGATTCCTCACTATCGACGATGTACAAATAAAACCACGAGGTGTCTCGGATCACTCCCCATTGACGCTGACTCTTTCCAACCCTGAGCGGGCCCGAAAACGCATCTACCCGATCTACCCGGGATACCTCAAGGAGCCGTTAGTAGTCAAAGCACTAAAAAAAGGTACGAGGTCATACCTCGCCGAAAACGGAGGGTCAGTAGACTCCCCCACGATTTTGTGGGAGGCCTACAAGACGGTTTTGCGCGGGCAGGCCATCTCCATTATCACAAGACATAAACGCACGCAGAAACAGGAACTGTTAGACCTGGAAGAAAAACTGGACAGGGCCACCAAGGACCATGAGCGTGACCCGACAAGGTCCACACAACATGTGCTCCGGCTGTGTCAGCAGGGTCATGCCGACCATATACGCCTTAGGGTGGTGGACAACGTAGCGGCGACGGCAAACAGGGTATACGACGTGGGCGACAAAGCGGGTAGACTCCTCGCCTGGTTAGAGAAAAAGCGGGGGGGACAGAGGGCCATACTGCAACTGTAAGACCCTGAGGGGGAGGTACAGACCCGACCGTCTCTGATAGTGGAACTCCTGGCTGACCATTTCCAATCAGTGTACTCCCCTGAATTCGACGTCACACGGGAGATGGCAGAAGCGTCTCTCACTGGGGTACCCACTCGCACCTTAGCACAAGAGCATAAGGACGAGCTGGACTCGGACCTGACAGCCGAAGAAATACAAATAGCTATCGCAGCATTGCACCCGGGGAAAGCGCTAGGCCCCAATGGGATACCGATTGAATGGTACAAAACCATGTCGGAGACGCTTTCTACGCCCCTACTTAACATGTATAACGACTGCCTGGAGCAGGGACAATTACCACCCGACCGGCGTACAGCGACTATAGTGACGATTCCAAAACCCGGCAAGCCGCCTGAAGAATGCGGGTCATACCGCCCAATATCCCTCCTTAACGCAGAATGTAAAATTTTGGCGAAATTGCTGGCCAATAGATTGTTGCCTCATCTGGTGCAACTAATACATCCTGATCAGTCGGGGTTTATGCCGCACAGGAGCACGGCGATGAATCTTAGACGATTGCATGGTGTGATGGCACGAGCCCCGTTGCTGTCAGAACCAGCTGCAATTCTCTCACTCGATGCCAAAATGGCGTTTGACCTGGTGGAATGGCGCTACCTTTTTGCGGTTCTGGAGCACATGGGCTTCGGCCCGAAATTCATATCATGGATCAGACTGTTATATAACAACCCCGTAGCCCGAGTAACGGCCAATGGCCACATCTCGAGAGAACTACTGTTAGCGAGGGGCACGAGACAAGGATGCCCACTCTCACCGCTACTGTTCGCCTTAGTGCTGGAACCACTGGCCACGGTCATCAGGACCACCCAGTTACTGAAGGGCATACAGTGGGGAGGCGACTGGGAGGACAGAGTATCCCTGTATGCCGACGACATGTTAATTTACGTAACCGACCTATCAACTGGTATCCCGGTCCTGTTGGCATTGTGCGAGAGGCATGGTACGACCTCAGGGTACAAAATCAACTGGGCGAAATCAGTACTCTACATGATACGTGGTACACCGCCGGCCCTGAGTCCTGACTGCCCATTACTAGTGGAGACCGTCTCCTTCAGATACTTAGGGATCCAAATCGCACGGGAACAAGCAACCTTTCAGGACCTGAACCTTAGGCCACTGCTCGAAAGATTTAAATCGGACGTGCGTCACTGGAAAACCCTCCCATTAACCCTCCTAGGCAGAGCGGCACTTTTCAAGATGATGGCACTGCCTCGCTTCCTATATGTCTTAGAAAACGCGCCGGCGATGGTCCCGCCGTCGTTCTTCCGCCGAGTATCGGCACAACTGTCTGGCCTCCTATGGGGGGATAGGCCGGCTAGGGTCGCGCATCTGAAATTGATTAGAGACTGGTACAGTGGGGGGATAGCACTCCCGAACCTCGAACTATACTACTGGGCTGCCCACCTTAAGGTGATCAACCAATGGATCCATGGTCCGCAAGATGACCCGGCATACTTAGCGGATAGGCGTCAGCTAGGCACAAACACGCTTCTGGCCCCGCTCTACAATAAGGGACTGGTACCGACACTGAGAGGCCCGACCAAACACACTGTAACACTATGGCATAAAGCCCAAAAACGACTAGCCTGGGAAGGAGTGATTACCAGACTCACACCCTTATGGGATGCCAAGGTCCTGGGTAATCTGAGACACTGTAAAGGGTTTGATCAGTGGGACAACATCGGAATCTCCACGGTAGGTGATATGTGGACAAGGGACGGGGTGGTTTCCTTCGAGACCCTGAAGGAACAATACGAATTGGGAGTTACTGAAACGTACCGATACATACAGATTCGACACGTACTCATGTCAGCGATAGAGCCAGGTGCGAATGTCCCGGAGTCAGCTCCGTTAGAGGACCGACTACTTACGGACTACATGGATGCTAGTGCTACCTCCCTCACCTACCGTAAACTGATAAACAATTTACCCGACCCACTGCTGAAGCTGAAGGAAACATGGGAGGACGAGATAGGGGACTTGGATGAGACAAACTGGAATGCAGCGCTGGCATCGCCCAGAGAAGCCGGTATATCAACTAGATTTAGACTAGTACAATTTAAAATATTACACAGAGTTTACTACACCCGCACGACACTACATAGAATACATAGAGCAGAACACCCATACTGCCTGAGAAATTGTGGGGAGGAGGGTACGTTGTTCCACACCTTATGGACTTGTCCCAGCATAAGGGACTACTGGCGGCGAGTACTACGCACGGTCTCCCAGACTTTACAAACCCCAATCACACCCGACCCCAGGGTTTGCCTATTGAATGTGTGGGGCCCAAACAACCTGATACCACATGGAAGGCAGTGGGTGGTCATTGGAATGATGTTGGCAAAGCGGGACATAGCGCAAAAATGGGGGGCACACGAGACACCGACTCTAGCTCAGTGGTGCAGAAACATGGACATGCTTATGCTGGTGGAAAGGGCGATTTATCAACAGAGACTCAACCCACGTAAATGGAATAAAATATGGTCCCCTTGGAACACATATAGGGGGGACTTATGCGAGCCGCTGCCAGAAGAGGAAGACGTAGATAGCTCAGGAGAAGACGAGGATATGGAGTAGGGACGGGATGGGAGGCGGGAGAGAGCGATGGCGGGAGAAGCTCTAGGGATCCCAGGGCCCACATGACTGAAATTATGGATGTGAGTAATGTGATGTAGAACACTTTGAACGCTATGCTATGATTATTCATCACAACGATGCTTTATTTGACTTATGCCAGGATTCCATGCTATGACCTTTACAGTTAAGAGTTCTATAATTAAAATTGAAAAGTTGCACTATGGGTTGGATGTAGCTGAATGTTGACGCTGCACCGACGAACGTATACCCCTTTGATTATGAAGAAGCGAATGCAACAATAAAAACAATTCTAAAAATAAAAAAATGCGTTTGCAAAAGCCGAAATTCTGCGAATTTCGGCGTTTGCGAACGCATTAGGGCTTGATACCTATGGCCTTTAGATCTATGTTGGTGTCTAATTTAGAGCAGGGAAGAGTTGTAGCTCCTCCTTGTCCACCAATGTGCTTTGGACTGACAGACACCGTCATACCAGTTTAGCTACTAAAATCTAAGACATCTAACTTTTGCCTATTTTGCATCTCAGCCTCAAAGGGAATCTTATTAAGCCATGGGTCCTAATACAGACTTTAACAAGGAGTCCAATATACTTGGTTTAAGGTTTTTAGATCATTAATACTTAACGCTTTGACCGTGAATGTCACTCCAATGTAATGAACTTCTAGCACCTGCTCTTGTTTAGTCGTACCCATGATCCAAGTACAATCAGATTCTTTTGATCGGAAAGTAAGCACCTTAGTTTTTTGAGCATTTATGGGCAAATTGTTTAGCTTGACATATTCACAAAAAACATCACGTTGGTGCTGGAGACCAGAATTACAGCTCACTTTGATGTATCGACGACAAAGAAAATAAAGTGAGCTGGGGCCAGTGACAACCTTGCTTTTATCCTAAACAGGTTTTAACTTCTGCTACTTCTGGGCTATCACGGACGTTTTTTAAACATATGTCATAAAACAGAGGTATCACCTAATTCAGTCGAGGCCACAAGAGATCTTAGTCACAGTCCAAAATACAAGAACATCTTAATGTCTCGATCTAGGACACAAAGGAATCTTAGAGTGTTGGTCAAGGATACAAGAGAGTCTTAAAGTCCAGGTCCAGGACACAAGAGCATCTAACCATCTAAGTGCAGGTCATAAGAGCATCTTAATATCCCGCTCCAGGTCACCAGAGCATCTTACAGTGTTGGCATAGGACACAACAGCATCCTAATGTCACAATCCAGGACACAAGAGCATCTTAATATCCCGGTCCAGGTCACAAGAGCATCTTAAAGTGTTACCCCAGGAATACAAAAGCATGTTAACATCTCGAGCCAGAATACAAGACCATCTTAACGTCTTGGTCCAGGACACAAAGGAATCTTTAAGTCTCAATCCAGGACACAAGAGCATCTTGAAGTGTCAGTCCAGGATACAAGAGAGTCTTAAAGTCCAGGACACAAGAGCATTTTAATGTCTCGGTCTAGGACACAAGGACATCTTAACGTCTAAGCGCAGGTCATAAGAGTATCTTAAAGTCTTGCTCCAGGGCGTAAGAGCATCTTAATATCCCGGTCCAGGTCACAAGAGCATCGTACAGTGTTGGCAAAGGACTCAACAGCATCTTAATGTCATGATCCACGACACAAGAGCATCTTAAGGTCTTGGTCCAGGACACAAAGAAACTTAAAGTCTCATCTCAGGACACAAGAGCATCTTAACGTCTTGGTCCAGGACACCAAGATATCTTAAAGCTTCAACCCAGGACACAAGAGCATCTTAACGTGTCAGTCCAGGATGCAAGAGAATCTTAGCGTCTCGGTCCAGGATACAAGAGCAACTTAACGTTTAGGTCTAGGACACCATCACCATCTTAAAATCTGAGTTTCGGACACCAGAAGGAATTACTCTCCTCTCTTCACGGTCACATCTCCTTGTGACATTCGCAGCCAGAAGACTATGGGGAGAGCTCCCTTTCAAAGCCAGTGTGTCTCGGGATCTAAAACTCACCACACCCTTGGACCAACATTTTAGCAGCAGAGCGAAGGATACACCTTCATTGCACTGATGATGGCAGTCTTTGAAAGCAAGCAGACTGAAGTCATCTACGGGTAAACTGGTCCGATAACTTCTAAGGGATCCCTGCTGAAGTGCGCCTCAATGGAGATGGGTAGATGCGCCAGGACAGGGTCTCTAAATGTGTCTTGAGTTGCTGATATGTCTACGTGTAGGGGTCATTTCAGTGGGTAAGAACCTCCCAGCAATGACAGGATGGGATCACCACCAGGTGTAATTATTAGTATAAGGAAACCAGGCATTTTAAGTGACTGGTACACAGAGAATAGTCGGGTTCACCAACTGCCTCCTTAAAAATGGCTTCCATGGTGGGATGCCATTCAGCGGGGGGGGACACCCATCTTTGGTCGCATTCAGGTTCCAGAGGTCTGGTATCCACAGCCAAAGAACCAGAAATGGTGCATCAGATGAGAAGAGCGCGGACTTCTTTGTATAGCCTGCCTGGGGAACAGAAAATGGCCCTGGCAAACTGCTCAGCCAGCACCGCCCTGGGGGGAGGGGGAGTGCAGCCGAGCAGTTTGCGAGGGCCGGTTTTGGCCGATTTTGTTACAGGGGACCAATGTTGCCGACCCTCGGTAACAAAAACAACCCCCTAGCAGCCCAAAACCGGCCCCCACCCTAGCGGCCTACCAGGAAAACGCCCAGTGCCCGCTATGGCCAGTCCGGCCCTGCTGGGGAACTTTGAGGCCGAGAAGGAGGACTGCCAAAACGTCCATCAGCCCTTACCTTCACTCTGAAGGGATGCTCCACTGGTGTGGCAGGCTGTACTGTGTCTGAAACAGGCACAGAATCCATGGAGGTCTTGGGCACAAATTTTATTTGTACGTGGTCATTTAAAAATGTGAGTCCCTCAAATGAGAAAGAACATCATCCTGGACTGTATCTCACGAGGCGAGGGCCCCGATACCTACAAGCCAGTGTATCTCATGGACTGTATCTCACTGGGTGATGGCCAGATACCTACAAGCCAGTGTATCTCCTGGACAGTACCTCACCAGGCGAGTGCCGGATACCTACAAGCCAGTGTATCTCCTGAACTGTATCTCACCAGGCGAGGGCCCCGATACCTACAAGCCGGTGTATCTCCTGGACAGTATCTCACCAGGTGAGGGCCCAGATACCTACAAGCCAGTGTATCTCCTGAACTGTATCTCACCAGGCAAGTGCCGGATACCTACAAGCCAGTGTATCTCCTGAACTGTATCTCAGCAGGCGAGGGCCCCGATACCTACAAGCCAGTGTATCTCCTGGACAGTATCTCACCAGGCGAGTGCCGGATACCTACAAGCCAGTGTATCTCCTGAACTGTATCTCACCAGGCGAGGGCCCAGATACCTACAAGCCGGTGTATCTCCTGGACAGTATCTCACCAGGCGAGTGCCGGATACCTACAAGCCAGTGTATCTCCTGAACTGTATCTCACCAGGCAAGTGCCGGATACCTACAAGCCGGTGTATCTCCTGGACAGTATCTCACCAGGCGAGGGCCCCGATACCTACAAGCCAGTGTATCTCCTGGACAGTATCTCACTAGGCGAGTGCCGGATACCTACAAGCCAGTGTATCCTCTGGACTGTATCTCACCATGCGAGGGCTGGTTAATTGGTTTCCGGTGCTCGGCACTGGTATGTGGAAAAGTAAATTTTGCCATGTTGTATGTGCCTACGTGTTCCCCCTGTTATGTCATATGTGCATGATCGATATGCATGTATTCCCCTTCTGATCGATTAAAGACGCAATTACAGTTGTGTCCATCTCTAGTATGCCAGTTTCCAGTCTTCGTGAATACAACGAATATCAGGCCTATGTAAAGCTACGTTGCCACGTTTCACAGTGTGCACGTTAATTCATTGAAAAGTCCCCGTTTCTAGGCCTCAAAAGGGCCCGGACTCAGATTCAGCTCCTGTTTCCTGAACCCTCTCCGAGGAGCAATACAGCCCCCACCTGTATCCCTGACCCTTAGCTTACTTCATGCCTCGCAGTGCCCGGCTCGGCCTGGCTCTGCCTCTCAGTCTGCCAAGAGTATGTTATGATTCTAGTTATCAGTCCAGCCCTCCTTCTCTGCATTCCTAAGCTACTGAATCGCATCAATAGTTTCCGTCATGGTCTAGCCTTTATGTCTCCATGTAAGAGAAATACTGTATTAATATTCATAGAATATTCCTCGCACACACACTACATATAGGATTAGGCATGCACCAGTCTTAATGTCTGTTAGCCTTTGCCCTGATAACTTTTGGATTCTATCAACATGTTCCCTAAACACTAGATACTAGATAGGCTTTAGGTACATGTCGCCCTGACACTCCAGACTTTTCGTCTCCTCTTCTAGCACAGAAGTCATAGCCCCCAGTCCTCCTGGTAACACGTCATTGCCAGTTTGTGCGCACCACTAGGTTAGAGGTCCCAGCTGCTCAGGTAGCCCCCTCCATGTTTCCGCCCCTTTTTATGACATATTCTGTTACGTTTACATCACATGTCTATGTATACGCCCTGTACACGCCTTCTTGTTACATCATTTCTGCCCTTATCTTTCGCGACTGCTACAAACTCCGCCTACTGCTACGCCTATTGTATTGAATACAATGTATTTGTTTAACTATAAATATTGTGCACTGTTATTAAAAGTTTGCTAACCATTCCTTTGTCCCTGCCCCGGGCAGCTGCCATCCCATCCCCGTACAGGCTGTCCTGTTCCAGTCCTTTATGCTTAATTAAAGCCTGTATACTCTAGCTACCTCGTATCTTGACTCTTATTTATTGAGCTATCTATTTGTATGAGTATCCTGAAAAATAGTACCGGTAATTAATTATTTATTTACCACATAATGGCGCCCGAACAGGGACTTGCCCTTTCCCCACGCGCCGGAGAAGCCACGCAAGCCCCCTGACCCTCTGCAGCCGTGACGGAACCATCCTGCGCACCGGCAGATATTTCTGCTTTAAGTATCCCTCAGGTCCACGGAGGAGACGGAGGTTGCGATCCAGCATCCAGACGAGGCGGTGGAGGAACGCGGTGAGTCCCGACCAGAGCCCAAGCCGAGAGTCCAAGGTCCGAGGTATCCGGAGGCCCACCTGTAACTGAAGTCCGAAGTTCGTCCGTCCGTCGTCGTAGCAGTCCAGTCCAGTCCGAGGCCTTCCGTTCTTGCTGCCCGGTGAGTACCGTTGCTGGGGTAGTATCTAGACAGGGTCAATTAATTTGTCTCTGGTCCGTGGGTTTGGGTACACAGATCCAACACGAAGTGTCCACTTAGGTGGATGCGGGTCCTGACGTGTCTCTTTATGGGACCGGTAAGTTTCGTACTGTTTCAGCAGTGCATCTAGTCTGTTCTAGTAAGTTCTGTTCTCGAGAAATTCATGTGTTCTGTTCTCAGTATTTCAGGTAGTATCTTGTCCGAACTGTTATTCTAAATGTTATTTCATGTGTTTTCAACGTCGTGGTATGAATGATTCGTATTGCAGTTATTATTGTGTTCATTGTGTATTGTATTGTGTCCAGACTCCAGTCTAGTCATGCCTCTGTTCTCAAAATTACGTCAGCTAAGAACTAGAAAAGGTCTGCTCGAAGAAGCAGTTCCTGTCCCGCCTAGGGACAGTCCAGGTCATTTTATGTATCATAAGCATGGCATAAGTGCCATATTATATCTAGACTTATGGGTGGAGTACACCAAGGAATTAGAGGAAAAGTATAGATGGCCCGTATCAGGTACATGGGATGCCGAGTGCATCATGCGAGTAGAGGAAGTATTATGGAAAAAGAAAGCCAGACAGTCCCAGAAAGATGCCATCGAGTTATGGCGCAAAGAATCTCATAAAAGAACAGAGAAAGAAATCAGAAAGTCAGAATTAAGTAGAGAATCCTCTGAAAGAGCCCAAGAAAGGGAATTGATCGAAGTAGGTGAACGAGTTAAAGCCGAACAGTCAGACAGACAGAGAAATGCCCTCATTAAGGGTATGTATCCTCTTCTTGCCGAGGGCTTGCCAAAAGCAACCCCGGAAGCACCATGTAATTTTCCGCCGCCATTAGTTCCGATTAAGCTACGTCACAAACCGACCGCAGCTGATATTTTTCTCTCGTCCTATTTGGACGACACAGTCCCAGAATATGCGAATCCTGCTCCGCCAGCTCCAGTAAATAATGTAATTCCTGTTCTTCCAGCCACCGGGGCACCTGTTACAGCACCTGTTACGGTACCCCCGGTCCAGCCCATAGTACAAGTTCCCGCTACATCGGTCACTCTGCCAGCACGAAGAGTATCAGTCGACGATTCCAGTTTAGGGGCCGCGGGGGGAGGTCCTCCGGGTACCCCGCCGCCACACAAACGTGTAACGTTAGTCGAGTTACATGAACGTGCGTTACAGCGTACGCCCAAATATCAGTCCGTTGCAGATATCAGACGAGCTCTTACCGAATGCCGTTATGATCCAGTCCCAGGCGATGATAATATGGTTATATATTCATTGCGTGTAAGACGGGTGACCGAGTATTTGGACACCCTACCGAATATGAAAGAAGATCTAGACAGAATGTATCGTTTCATCCGTACAGGGGATGATCCAGAAAGTATTGGCGAAATCATGTCTCTAAGGAAAGCTGAGACCCAGCTCATGCTATTAAAGTTTCTAATTAATTGTTTAATAAGGGAACAAGATTGTCCGACTAAAGATCCGACCGAAATGAAAGTTCTGACAAGGTGGAGTGATAATATAGCCGAGGGTAGACACAAGACCCTCAGTAGTATAGAGAGTATGTACAAGAAAATTCGCAAGGAAATAATAAGGTTACACGTGCAACGTAAAACAGCACAAGTAAGCGAGAAAGAAAACGACTCTTCTACCGAAGAAGTAGAAGACGAGAATACCGCCAGAATAGCGTATGTAGGTAAATCTAGATTTCCAGACCGACATTTACGCCTAGAACACAAGAAAGTCATTCATCATCCAGCACCAGAACAAGGTTCTCTGGAACAAGTATTTCAAGCTACCGATCACATTTTGAAATCATGTATCGGTTATAGTGAACTTAGTACCATGCATGAACAAGAACTAGCCCGATCAGCAGTCCGATGGATTACTGATTCTACCACTTTTCCAGACGAAATAGTGGCACAAATGTTTCTGAAACTGCCCCCAGCCGAGCAGCGACTGGTGGGTATGTATATGATCCAGCACCTCATTACACTGTATGAGGGTCAGCATTCTGATCCAGGTCCGTTACATGATGTCCTGAACGAGTTACTCCAGTATAAATGGAAAGGTTTAGGTACCGATTTAATTAGTGTCATTCTAGAACAGCGCCACAAATATAGAACGTTTCTGAACCCGCATTGTGTTCACGTCTCACCTCCAGAAAGTAAACCATTTTACATGGATAGACAGCATCCGTTACGAGAAGTACATCCAGTTAGGACACCGGATGGTGAAATGCAACGAGTATTTGTTTACACCCCTATCACAAAGATGGAACTCTTAGAGATGAAGAAATTAATTCCCTGTCACGACAAAGATCCAGCAGGGTTCCATCGAGAATTAAAAGACATGCTCCGTATGGGAGAATACACTTATCCAGATTTTATTAAAATGCTAAAGGTCCTGTTGCCCGCAGGGGTATATGAAAAACTCAAGGAAAAAGAATGGGAGGTGGGAGAGAAAAAGATTGATTGGACAGCTCTAGAAGCTGAAGATAAAATACGAGTACCAGGTACCGGTCTTGGGGACAAATGTAAATAATTGCCAGAGTTATTGATTCAGGTTTTGCCAAGATTATTAGCCACGAAAAAGGAAGATTGGGATGCAATCTCAGCATGCAAACAGAAACAGGATGAAGACACTAGTGATTTTTATTCTAGATTCGAGAAATGTTTTAGTATCAACAGTGGTCTCAGGACGAGTAGCGAGTCATACCCTCATCTTTTTGTTACTAAACTAGTCGAGAATTCAAGTCCACAAGTTAAAAATCGAGTTTTGAAAGTCGAAAGTACTTGGCAAGCTAGTACCCCGTCCCAGATGTTACAGATGCTCCAGTATCACCAGAACAGAATCAGGGAAGAGCAAGAACACGAAAGGAGACGTATGAAAGACACGAAAATGAAAGTACTAGTTGCACAATCTGTTCCACAAGACAGTCAGAAGAGGGGTCCGAATCAAGCCAGTCATCCTGCAGCTCCCGTTAAAGGGACATGCAATTATTGTAAACAGCCAGGTCATTTTATAAACGAGTGTGCAGTTCTGAAACACAACATAGCTACTGGTAAAACTAAAGAAAGACCACGTCCGCCTAGACAAGAACAAGTTTCACAGACTTCTCAGTCACCACAGAATGCACAACAGACAGTTCCAGCACCGCAGCCTATCGCTGCAACACAGCATGTTACACAGCAAATGTACCAGTATGCCCAGTCAGAGTATCCAGATTATCAACCGTATTCATGAAACAGCCTAGAGAGGGAGGTAGGCTTGCCTCTCATCGAGATACCTGTAGATCAAGAGGGTCCCTATGTTCATAGTCAAGTATTAGGGAAAGACAGAAAGTTTTTGATTGATACAGGGGCAAGTAGGACTACTATCAGTCATGACGAGGTTCCAGGGGCTCCGCTCTCAGGCTCTAGAAATGTTTCCCTTGGATTTTCAGGAAAGCCTATTGTAAACGAGATATCAAAGCCAGTTACTCTAGAAGTTGGTCCATTGTCCCGAACTACTGATTTGTTACTTACGAAGTCATGTCCAGAAAATTTGTTAGGTATTAAGACATTGAAAGAATTAGGTGCAGTTATTTGCTGTTCCCCAGAAGGAATACGTATGTTTTTGCGTGACTTTAAAGGTCACTATGTATTACGAGATTTTGATCCAAGATTGTCAAATGTACCGCAGCATTTATGGGCGCAAGGTCCAACTGATGTAGGTTTTATGCGAATCACACCCCATCGTGTGACTCTCAAGCAAGGCATAGTCTTGCCACGAATCAGACAGTACAGATTGCCACCTGAGGCTGTAGCAGCCTTATCCAAAATTATTGATGAGCTCATTGCTCAAGGAGTGGTTGTAGAAACTGACTCCAATGTATGTAATTCTCCTATCATTCCAGTCATGAAACGTACTGATCCAAATGCACCTCCAGTATATCGATTAGTGATTGACCTTCGAGAACTTAATAAATGTATCATACCCCAGTATCCAGTAGTCCCAGATATTTCATCCTTATTGACAGCTATTGATCCCGAAGCTATATTTTTTACAGTTATAGACCTCAAGAACGCATTTTTCAGTGTTCCAATTCATCCAGACAGCCAGTACCTTTTCGGATTTTGTTTAAATGGAAGGAACTATAAATTCACACGAGCTCCTCAAGGTTTCACAGAAAGTCCTAGTATTTACAGTCAAGCACTTAAAAGACAACTAGACAATATTCACATGCCAGCTGACACTGCCCTGCTCCAGTATGTCGATGATCTACTGATCACAGCCCGTTCTGAACGTGACTGCGAGCGTGCGTCACTTACAGTTCTGTATTTCCTAGCCGAGATGGGGCACAAGGTGTCCCCTTCGAAGCTTCAGTTCTGTGTCCAGCAAGTGATCTACTTAGGCCACTTACTGTCCAAGTGGGGTAGGCAGTTGACACCAGACCGTATCCAGTTAATAGCGAGTCTTCCACAGCCCAAGACACAAAAGGAGGTACGTGCTTTTATCGGCCTTACTTCTTACTGCAGACAATGGATTCCTCAGTATGCATTTCTAGCCAAGCCACTGATACAGTTAACGACACAGGAGGCAGCCGTATCGACTGTCCTCCCTTGGACATCTGAACATACACTTAGTTTTAATGAATTAAAGAAAGCTTTATGCCAAGCACCTGTTCTAGCAACACCGAACTACAGTAAGCCTTTTACACTTTTTGTCACAGAACGTAATGGTACTTCATTATCTGTTCTCACACAAGATCAAGCAGGACAGTACAAGCCTTGTGCTTATTTTTCGAGCACACTAGATCCAGTAGCCCAGGCTCTGCCTGCGTGCCTCAAGTCAGTTGCAGCTACAGCTCTAGCTATCAGACAAAGTGATTCCATAGTATTAGGACACTCCCTGACAGTACAAGTTCCACATTCCGTGGAAGTTCTTTTAAACCGAACACAGACTCAGCACTTGACCATTGCACGATTAACAGGTTATGAACTGACACTGTTCCAGCCACACATAGAAATCAGACGCTGCAACGTTTTAAATCCTGCTACACTGTTACCGTCAGTTTCTTCAAATCCTGCCACACATGACTGTGTGGAAGTTGTTAACACTATGACAAAGCCAAGACAAGACCTGACAGACATTGCATTACCTAATCCCGACCTGACACTTTATGTGGACGGTTCATGTATGAGAACTAGTACAGGAGAACTAGTAGCCGCGTATGCAGTGACTACTGAAACCGAAGTTATAGAAACACATCGTATTGACACCCTGTCTGCTCAAGCAGCAGAGATAGTTGCTCTGACCCAAGCCTGCATACGTGCCAAGAACCTGAAAGTGAACATATATACAGATTCACGTTACGCATTCGGAGTTGTACACGACTTCGGAGTACTCTGGCAGGAGAGAGGTTTCATGACTTCTCATGGAACCAAGATTCAGCATGGTCTCCTCATTCAAGCTCTGTTAGATGCAATACATTTACCGACATCTATCGCTATTATGAAGTGCAAGGCACAAACGAAAGTTACTGACATCATTTCCCAAGGTAATGATCTAGCAGATCGAACAGCCAAGCTTACAGCTCAGACTCCAGACATTCCAGTTAACAAGACACAGACATGCATTCCAGAACAGACTACTTGTAGGACAGTTAAGGACCCTACACAAGATGTCATAGACATACAGTTACATGCCACTCCCGAAGAAATCAAGAAATGGTCCGAACAAGGAGGGGTCCAGACAGATCAGGGATGGGTGACGAAGGGAAAAGCCACATGGTTTCTCCCCGACTCTATGGTTCAAGTCATTATCAATACCGCACATAGTCCAGCACATCTAGGAGAGAAAGCTATGTTAGACAGTATCCAGAACCTTTGGTTCAACAAGCACTTACGAGCTGCAGCCAAGCAGAAAGTCCGTACTTGTATGATATGTTGTCAATTCAATCCAGGTAAAAGTGTCCCGGTGGAACAAGGTGGATTCCAGCCTCCTGACCACCCTTTTGAAGTCCTCCAGATGGATTATATTCAGATGGAGCAATGTCGAGGTTTCAAGTATGTCCTCGTAGTTGTATGCGCTTTGTCCAGGTGGACAGAAGCATATCCAGTTCCAGATTACACAGCAGCGACCACTGCCAGGCAGTTGGTTCGTGAATTCTTCCCCCGTTATGGACTCCCTAGGGTCGTGTATTCTGATAACGGCCAGCCATTTTCATCTGAGCTAATGAAGCATGTTTCCCTTTTGTTAGGGTACCAGTGGAAGTTCCATTGTGTGCGCCATCCTGAAGCAGCCGGTCTCGTAGAGAGACATAATCAGACCCTGAAAATTCGAATTGCTAAGATATGTCAAGAGAAAGGTGTAGACTGGCTAGTTGCCCTGCCAGTTGCTTTATTCTTTATGCGCATGGTTGCACATTCCAGATCAGGTCTGTCCCCTTATGAGGTCGTATTCGGCCGCCCCCCAAATATGTGGGGTACACCTAGACCCCGCAGTATTACAGATGTTTCCAGTAATATGTTGACAGATTACCTAGCTTCCTTGATGTCTGCCCTACACTCTTGTCGTTCACAGGTTGCCGCTGCATTTCCAGACAATACTGAAGTAAAACCGCATGAGGTCCTTCCTGGGGATTTGGTTTTAATACGGAACTTTGATCGTTCAAGTCCGCTGGAGCCTCGCTGGAAAGAACCGAAACTAGTCCTTCTGACCACCCGTACGGCCGTGAAGTTGGAGGGCCGTAAGGGTTGGGTCCATCTGTCTCATGTCAAGAAATTTCACGGACTCAGAAACAAGACTTTTAATGACATTTCTACAGACATTTCCATTTCAAAGGACTACCTGAAACCAGACTCTAAATCAGACATTCATTCAAATCCAGAACTAAAAATTCCTCTGTTAGAGAAAACTCCGCAGCAGGAGTATAAATCCAAACTACGGTCTAGTAAAATAAGTCAGCCAGTTTAATTGTCTAAGTCCCCCTCGGGTGAAACGGTTAGACAGGTATCTGACATGTATGAGATAGACCCCCATAGTGAGAGAGTTAGTCAAAACTCTATCCGATGTATCGTTTTTCTAAGTTTTCTATTGTTTCTAAGTTTGATGGTTACCTGCACAAGTTATGCATTTCATTTATGTTTTCCAATTCCGCATGTAAATAAGTTTTCTAATACTACAGTAGAGCACACATTTAGTGATCTGCCTCCTCACGAGTTATCCTATCGTCTTGCTATGCGCAATAACACGTTCATTAGAATGTTACACTATTCACACCAGACCAGCAATGCTACTAATTGTTGGGTGTGTGGTCGACTCCCCCCTTTCCAGACACCGAAGGGAGTTCTGCCACTCTTTCCTTATCCGTTTTCACATAATGGTTCGTGTGGAGCATGGTCCATGTTAACGTCATCCTCAAATGATATGTCCCTTCTGAATAGAACATGTTTTCCAGACAAGCAAGGTCTCTCCCATAGAACAGGGTTAGATCTAGAAAATGAAGTTTATAATTTAGGTAATTATTCTTCGAATTTTATGGTCCTGAATGTTCAGTCTGATACTACTCCAGACTTACCTGCTATTTCAGTACTACCAGTCAAAGGCGAATTATGTGTCAGAAATAATGGTTCCGCACATGTAGGACATAGTGATTGTATTACTACTGTCGAGTATAGTGACAGTGGGAAATCTATTTTCAAAGCTTCACGTCATTCTTATTTTGTTTGTGGTCAGACCGCATATGTTCGTCTGCCCCTCGATTGGGATGGAACATGTTACATTGCCTTCCTACTGCCACCAGTTTTTCTAGCCCCATCTGATTATCACAGAAACACACATCTAGTACACGTCAGACATAGAAGGGAGATTGAGTCCCCAATTGTCGATCAAACTGAAACTGCTCTAGAACAGTATACAGATTTCAATAAAGGTTTTTTCTTCTTTATAGGCCCTATCCAGAATAGTAAGTTAATACGTAGATTAACCAGAACCCTTGAAGCAGTAGTGAATGAGACTACTTCTGCTCTAGGTAACTTAACCGAAGAGCAATCTGCTATGAGATTTGTCGTGCTCCAAAATCGTCTCGTTCTTGACGTCATACTGGCCGATAGAGGAGGAGCATGTAGAGTCATCGGATCTAGTTGCTGCATTTTCATTCCTAATAACGCGCCGTCTGTTTATTTAGCTATAACCAGACTTCATAAAATTGCCCATCAGTTACACCAGAATCCAGGCACCTGGACATGGTCCGGTTGGCTATGGAGTATCATATCTGCCTGGGGATGGAAAGTATTGTCATTCCTAGGTATTGCAGTAATGATCATATTCAGTTGCTGCCTCTGTATACAATGTGGCCCTGCGATTTGCGGCATTTGTGCTACCTCTTGTATTCCTAGTCCTAAGTCCCGTTCCAAGACAATTCGAGATGAGCAAATGATGCTGTATGAAATGATAGATGGTATCATGAATATAGATGTTTCCTGATGGAAACGTAGGGCACAAGGAGGGAATGTGGAAAAGTAAATTTTGCCATGTTGTATGTGCCTACGTGTTCCCCCTGTTATGTCATATGTGCATGATCGATATGCATGTATTCCCCTTCTGATCGATTAAAGACGCAATTACAGTTGTGTCCATCTCTAGTATGCCAGTTTCCAGTCTTCGAATATCAGGCCTATGTAAAGCTACGTTGCCACGTTTCACAGTGTGCACGTTAATTCATTGAAAAGTCCCCGTTTCTAGGCCTCAAAAGGGCCCGGACTCAGATTCAGCTCCTGTTTCCTGAACCCTCTCCGAGGAGCAATACAGCCCCCACCTGTATCCCTGACCCTTAGCTTACTTCATGCCTCGCAGTGCCCGGCTCGGCCTGGCTCTGCCTCTCAGTCTGCCAAGAGTATGTTATGATTCTAGTTATCAGTCCAGCCCTCCTTCTCTGCATTCCTAAGCTACTGAATCGCATCAATAGTTTCCGTCATGGTCTAGCCTTTATGTCTCCATGTAAGAGAAATACTGTATTAATATTCATAGAATATTCCTCGCACACACACTACATATAGGATTATGCATGCACCAGTCTTAATGTCTGTTAGCCTTTGCCCTGATAACTTTTGGATTCTATCAACATGTTCCCTAAACACTAGATACTAGATAGGCTTTAGGTACATGTCGCTCTGACACTCCAGACTTTTCGTCTCCTCTTCTAGCACAGAAGTCATAGCCCCCAGTCCTCCTGGTAACACGTCATTGCCAGTTTGTGCGCACCACTAGGTTAGAGGTCCCAGCTGCTCAGGTAGCCCCCTCCATGTTTCCGCCCCTTTTTATGACATATTCTGTTACGTTTACATCACATGTCTATGTATACGCCCTGTACACGCCTTCTTGTTACATCATTTCTGCCCTTATCTTTCGCGACTGCTACAAACTCCGCCTACTGCTACGCCTATTGTATTGAATACAATGTATTTGTTTAACTATAAATATTGTGCACTGTTATTAAAAGTTTGCTAACCATTCCTTTGTCCCTGCCCCGGGCAGCTGCCATCCCATCCCCGTACAGGCTGTCCTGTTCCAGTCCTTTATGCTTAATTAAAGCCTGTATACTCTAGCTACCTCGTATCTTGACTCTTATTTATTGAGCTATCTATTTGTATGAGTATCCTGAAAAATAGTACCGGTAATTAATTATTTATTTACCACAGGTACCTAATTGTCAACACCATACATACATAGAACAGTCTACCACATGGTGGTGCTGCCCATCTAATTTAGAGATGAGCAGAACAACAGTTGTTTAAGAATACAATATACATAAAAATTGCTAATGTCTGCCTCCCCACCCATTTATTTAGCTTTGGGGACCTGGAATAATCTGATCTGTCGCATTTACATGCGAGAAAAGATGATTAGTAGTTGTTTTGGCAGCGATGACAAGGGTGATGGGTGGTGCAAGCTGTGGTGAAATCTTGGTCAGAGCCCTGGCACTTAATATTTTACAAATTAAGCACTGCCAGACAGCACTGTATATGGGCACATGGCAGTTAAGTCATTTAGGAATGAGTCTCCAGTGCTTTTCAGAAGGAGGGCTTGTACTTGATGCTCTTCAAAGAAGGAGGCAGCAGTGCTAACCAGCATTATCTGCTGCAATAGGAGGGGACCGCTAGAATCTTCCACCAGCAAACTGCAGAGATGAAGAGGACGCAGACAGGGGACACACGACTAGGAAAGTTCTTCTCCATCTTCAACTCGAGCGAAAGCACTTCGAGAAAACAAAGAAACAGAGAGCCCTTCACAGAGAGGCGTCAGCAGCCCTCTCACCCCCGCAACTGAATAACCAATCTGTGAGCAACTTTTTCGATGTAAAAACTGCTCGTGGTTTTCATAATGTTTATTGCTGCTGATTTTGAGATTTCATAACAGCATCAATCAACACTGCTTGTATTACTCGACTTATTAGTACTTATTTCATCGACTTGGAAGGATAAAAGGCTGGGATGGTCCTAGCAGCCTTTTAACCTGTAGCTTTTAGGTTACACTGATGTCAGTAGAGGGTGAAATTTTCACCTAAAAATACTTGTTTATACATATTTATCTACATCTGTGCTGTGGGAGCTAAGTAAATTTAGGGCTGGGCTGGGAACCGAAACCAGCTCTGGCAAACTGCTCGGTCGGCCCCCCTTGGGGGTGAGGGTGGGGGTGCGGCCGGGCTGTTTGCCTGGGCCAGTTTCGGCCGATTTTGTTACAGGGGGCCGATATTGCCGTCCCCCGTAACAAAAACGGACCCCCCAGGGCCCCAAAAGTAGCCCGCACCCTTGCGGCCCACCGGGGAAACGCCCGGTGCCAGCTACGGCCAGTCCGGCCTAAGGTGCTCCGAAGTAGGTTTCAGAAACATGCGTCACTGAATTAAACAAATCATTCAAATCAGAGCTTTGAATATCGAAAGTGCCATTAAGAATTATTTCATGCAGGTTCATATAATTGAATCAGCCAAAAACATGCCGACTTAACAAGATAAATACCAAAGCTCCCTGTTGGGGTGGTGGCACTGCAGCGGTTCAGAGCATACATACAGCTGTCAAGAGCTTTACCACAAGACCATCAAGTCGTTTTAAGTACAACTCTTTTGAATAAAATTCCCCAAAAATCAAGATTCTCCACTAAAGCATGCTCGTCTTCAGGACCGTCAGAAAGCGTGTTCTACAGAAAAGGTGCTTTGAAGGGCCCCTGCCTGTGCAGTAAAGCCGGTTCAAAACGCACAAACAAGCCTCCGTCGGGCCTGGCGCGTTTACCATCAACTAAGCTGAGGTGTCTTCTTGCCATCCAGCCACTAGATGGCGCCCACACGCTGGGCCTGTGCTGGCGGCACAGCACACTTGGACAGACTTGTGCCTTTGAGGGAAACTTGCACAACTTCTACCCATGCTGTACATGTTAATTCGCGCGAGGGAAGCTTGCATTGCTGATGCCTACGTTTGTTGTGTGAGTGAAGCTTGCACCGCTGCTGCCCAGGCTGCCCGGGTTTGTTGTGTGGGGGAAGCTTGTATCTGCTGCCTAGGTTTGTTGTGTGGGGGAAGTCTGCACTGCTTGGTCCCATGCTGTTATGAAGATTGCTTCTGCCTGCCTGTACATGAGTGTGCAGGAAGCTCGCTCTGCCTCTGCCCTGCTGCACCCCTCTTTTGAGGCGGATTGTGTGCTATCCTAGTCAGTACCCCCTTGATGTCATCACACTCCCTCAGCATCTCTCTGGAGCGCTATATTTACACAGGATCCCGGAGATGGTTCACTTCGAGTCCCTTCATTTACTCAAGTCACCAGTCAGCCTGCTCCCCTCAGTGTCTCTGGCTGTGTATCACCATGTTATGTGTTTTTGTAAAGCACAGTCACCTGCCAATGATTAAGAGAGGGTCAGTGTGTCTGGGACTATGCGCATGTGTCGTGTGCGTGTGTGGTAGGTCATACTAGGTCGTGTTTATGGAACCCATTGTTTACCAAATATGTGAAGTTTGACTCTAGGCAAACTGACCGAACAGGATTTGGGTGTATCTGTGCCTGCCTGTGGGAGGCTCTGTGTGTGCCTGTGTGCCTGCCTGTGAGTGACTCTGTGTGTGCATGTGTGCCTGCCTGTGAGAGGCTCTGTGTGTGCATGTGTGCCTGCCTGTGGGAGGCTCTGTGTGTGCATGTGTGCATGCCTATGAGAGGCTCTGTGTGTGTATGTGTGCCTGCCTGTGGGAGGCTCTGTGTGTGCATGTGTGCCTGCCTGTGAGTGGCCCTGTGTGTGCCTGCCTGTGAGTGGCTCTGTGTGTGCCTGTGTGCCTGCCTGTGAGTGGCTCTGTGTGTTCCTGTGTGCCTGCCTGTGAGTGGCTCTGTGTGTGCCTGCCTGTGGGAGGCTCTGTGTGTGCCTGTGTGCCTGCCTGTGAGTGGCTCTGTGTGTTCCTGTGTGCCTGCCTGTGAGTGGCTCTGTGTGTGCCTGCCTGTGGGAGGCTCTGTGTGTGCCTGTGTGCCTGCCTGTGAGTGGCTCTGTGTGTGCATGTGTGCCTGCCTGTGAGAGGCTCTGTGTGTGCATGTGTGCCTGCCTGTGGGAGGCTCTGTGTGTGCATGTGTGCATGCCTATGAGAGGCTCTGTGTGTGTATGTGTGCCTGCCTGTGGGAGGCTCTGTGTGTGCATGTGTGCCTGCCTGTGAGTGGCCCTGTGTGTGCCTGCCTGTGAGTGGCTCTGTGTGTGCCTGTGTGCCTGCCTGTGAGTGGCTCTGTGTGTTCCTGTGTGCCTGCCTGTGAGTGGCTCTGTGTGTGCCTGCCTGTGGGAGGCTCTGTGTGTGCCTGTGTGCCTGCCTGTGAGTGGCTTTGTGTGTGCATGTGTGCCTGCCTGTGAGAGGCTCTGTGTGTGCATGTGTGCCTGCCTGTGGGAGGCTCTGTGTGTGCATGTGTGCATGCCTATGAGAGGCTCTGTGTGTGTATATGTGTGCCTGCCTGTGGGAGGCTCTGTGTGTGCATGTGTGCCTGCCTGTGAGTGGCCCTGTGTGTGCCTGCCTGTGAGTGGCTCTGTGTGTGCCTGTGTGCCTGCCTGTGAGTGGCTCTGTGTGTTCCTGTGTGCCTGCCTGTGAGTGGCTCTGTGTGTGCCTGCCTGTGGGAGGCTCTGTGTGTGCATGTGTGCCTGCCTGTGGGAGGCTCTGTGTGTGCATGTGTGCCTGCCCGTGGGAGGCTCTGTGTGTGCATGTGTGCCTGCCTGTGGGAGGCTCTGTGTGTGCATGTGTGCCTGCCTGTGGGAGGCTCTGTGTGTGCATGTGTGCCTGCCTGTGGGAGGCTCTGTGTGTGCATGTGTGCCTGCCTGTGAGTGGCTCTGTGTGTGCCTGCCTGTGGGAGGCTCTGTGTGTGCATGTGTGCCTGCCTGTGGGAGGCTCTGTGTGTGCATGTGTGCCTGCCTGTGAGTGGCTCTGTGTGTGCCTGCCTGTGGGAGGCTCTGTGTGTGCATGTGTGCCTGCCTGTGAGTGGCTCTGTGTGTGCCTGCCTGTGGGAGGCTCTGTGTGTGCATGTGTGCCTGCCTGTGGGAGGCTCTGTGTGTGCATGTGTGCCTGCCTGTGGGAGGCTCTGTGTGTGCATGTGTGCCTGCCTGTGAGTGGCTTTGTGTGTGCCTGTGTGCCCGCCTGTGGGAGGCTCTGTGTGTGCTTGTGCTCGTGTACGTGCACACAATCAGGGGTTTTACTGAGACTGGTAAAGCTAGAAATGTGTGTTTACGCTGAGATTGTGAAAACTGCACGACTGGCGCTTTAAGCAGCAGTGAGGAAACAGAGAGTGTGACTCACTGGTGTGTGTAGCGGGTGGGCAATGTCTGCATTACTGATGTATTGTTACACCTTGCAGTGAATGGTTATGGTGGCTTTGCTGAAACACCTGAGCATTTGGGGCCAGATGTACGACGATTTAATGCATGCGCAAATGGGTTTTACACCTGTTTGCTCACGCAAAAAACCTGTGGCCCATGCACTAACCCTATTTAGCGAGTCGCTAATTAAATAGCGACTTGCAAAATAGGATTAGCGGCTCGCTATTAGGAAAGGGCATCCCAGGGACGTCCCTTCCTAATAGCGAGACCAACACCTATGTAAGAATGTTTTGCAACCACAATTGCGGTCGCAAAATACTTGCTGTTTACCACCCTCTTCAAGAGGGTAGTAAACCATTCGCAAACGGGAAAGGGGTCTCCCCTCTGTGAATGGGTGCGCAAACATGTTTTCAGAGCAGGCAGTGGTACCAGGGACCGCTACCAGTCCGTAAAAAATGAAAGAAAAATGCTTCATTTTTTTGTAATGCATCTTGTTTTCCTTTAAGGAAAACAGGCTGCATTTTTTAAACAAAAACTACTTTATTGGGGCGTGGCTTGGCGCACGGCGGGGACGGCAGCGCGGATGTAGGCGCTCCCGGTCGCCAGGGGATTTCGCCGCTTCCTTCAGCACAACTGTACCTGCAACGCTGATATTTCACAACCGGAGTCTGCAGCGACGACGGGGCTCTGGTTTGCGGTCCTTTCCAGGCGGCGGTATGGCCGTTCTTCATGTTTTCATAGCGGACGCGGCTGAGTGATAGTCGCGCCCGCCATTTTGTGTGTTTTCAGCGCGGACTGCGGCGCTCCCGTCACACACCAATGCGCATTTACCACGGAGCCCTATGCAGCGCCAACTCCTCATGGTGAGGTGATTTCTGCTTCTTTCTTTTACCGCTGCCTGCGTATTCTGTGAGCTGCCTCTACATGAATTCTGGCAAGTTTGGATCGCGTTTTTTCTCCCTCTGGCGGCCATTTTGAGCAAATGCTCTCTCATCTCCTCAGGCACCCTCCAAAAGCATTCAGACTGATTTACTTCTACACCGACTGAGCTGCTTTCTTCCTTGGCCATATGTCTAACGCTATTTACAATTTGGAGCAGTGCTGAGCGCGGTTTTTTTGTGCGTTCTCCTTCACTTGCTCCCCTTATCCTTATGAGGTCTTCCTTTTGACGGACCTTCTTTGCTCCATGAGGTGCCATTTCTCTACACTTTGTCCCCAAGATGGCTCTTTGCTCTCGTCACCTATGTCCTAACTTCTTCAATTAGAGACTTGATTGCTGTTCCTTCCATTTTCCTCACTCCATGGCATATCTGCACCTTGCGCAGTTTTTCAGTTAGAAGCTCCGACGCGTGCTCTTCACTGCCTCTGGACTAGTAGTGGACATTACTGTTCTTTGTCTTTATGGAAAAGAAGGCATTTTCTCGCACCTCTAAACCTCCGCGCCGCGTCTTCATTAAGAATTCCAAAGTCTTTTCTGCACTGGCGCACCTCGAGGCCTCTCAAGGACTCATCACTCAAATGTCGCACTCTAGTACGGAGCGGCCCATCCCGCCTCCAGGGAAGGTCACGTCGAAACGTCCTCACAAAGACCCTCCATCGCCAACGGGGTCCACATCGGCTGTTTCCATGGAGCTGTTGTTGGAAGAAATACGCGCCCTCAGACCCTTCATGGAAGAAACTAATTCTAAGTTGCAGGTTCTTACTGATAACTGGTCTCAGATGGATACTAGAGTGACTACAGTAGAACATTCCCTAACAGCTCTACAGGAGTCATCCTCTAAGGTAACACACATGCAATCTCAAATCTCTTCTCTTCAAAAGCAGGTTGAAGAATTGGAGAATCGTAACAGGCGCAACAATCTTCGTCTCTACGGCCTTGCGGAGAATTGCGAGGGGACTGATCCCATTGCCTTCTTCAAATCATTTCTACCCAAGCTCCTTCACCTGCCTGAAGATACCACGCTTAACATCCAGCGTGCACACCGGTTGGGCCGCCTCCCTTCTACTTCCTCTCCTTCTTCACGACCAAGAGGTGTCATCATGTACTTCTTAGAATACACTGACCTCATCAAAGTTATTTCAGCGGCCCGTGCCTCACCTCGATTGCAATGGTCAGGCTCTAACCTTTTCTTTGCACAGGATTATGCAAGAGCTACAGCCACTCGACGCAAGGCCTTCTTGGACATGCGACCAGAACTTCGTGCCATTGGAGCCAGATACGGTCTTTTCCACCCATGCCTCTTCCGAGTGACCTACAACAACAAAACTACGACATATGAAGATCCTGTTCGCCTACGAAGCTTTTTGAATGCAACTCAAGCCTCTGATATGGACTTCTCTAGCTCATCGTCAGCTTTTCCGCCATGATTTCTGCGTGTTAACGCTTTACTATTTCAGTTAATCTGCATGCTTGTCGTGCATGGTTGAATGTCTTCTTGCTTGTTCTTGTTATGTTTTCAGGCTGCTCTTGTTCTCATGTTCCCCTGTTCTCCCCCTCATTCCCCTTCGTATTTCTTCTCTCCCTGTTCGTTATTTAGTATTGTTCACTGCCGCCTGTTTGCGTACCTTTTTGCTACCCATTATTGTCCTGTTCTCACCCTCTCTCATTCGTCTCATTCATTATTGTCTTTCCTCCCTTCTCCTTGCAGGTTTTACCATATGTTTGGCGTCATTCCCCCGACCTGTTGGTTCGTTTGCATCGGACGCTTGCTTCCTTTGCCTGGCGCTCCCCCCTCATTCATCTCCTCGCGTACCCTTCCCCTGGTGATCAACCCTCCCTATCTCTACCCTCCGTAAGTATGTTTTCCCTTTCCTCCCAGTTGTTCACTTTCCTACTTGTCTCTTTTTTACTTTTTCGTCTCCCAATTTTCTCTGTTTCACAGGTGTCTCTTCTTCTTGGTTCTCGAATACTCTTCTATTGTTGTCGTATATCTATTATTCTGCCTGCTTCTTGGACTATCTTCTCCTCTCCCCTACACAACTCGCTTCTACTTTTCTTTTCCTCACCCTATTTCTTCTTCCCTCATCCTTTTACTCTCTATTATAATGCACTGCTTTTTATTGACTCTTTTATTCTTTTTGGCTTTTCCATTCTTTTGGTCTCCTTTGCACCCCCTCCTCTCTCTTTTGTTTTCTTCTTTTTCTTTGATATGATATATCCCTGGACTACCTTCTCATTCTTTCCGCATCTTCTTTTTTCAGTACTTTTTTATTATCTTCTTCTGCTTTTCTTTTTTTCTTCTTCTTTGATATGATATGTCTCTTAAAATAATCACTTGGAATGTTAAGGGCGTCAACTCACCTATCAAACGACAAAGAATCTTGTCTCATCTTTCGCGTTTGAATGTGGACATTGCTTTTTTACAAGAAACCCATTTGTCTGCTGAAGAATCTGTTAAGTTGAAAAGAAGCTGGGTGGGTGATGTTTATTTTTCCCCTGGGGATGGTAAACGCAATGGAGTTGCCATTCTATGTCACAAAGCTCTTTCTCCTTCTATGATTGCTCAAGAGTCGGATACTGAGGGCCGTTGGACTTATGTTAAACTCTCTATTAAGAATGTTCCAATTTCTCTCCTAAATGTATATGCCCCTACCACTGGTGATCCCACTTTCTGGCATTCATTTTCCCAACATGTCACCAGATTCATTGATGATAATTTTATTTTAGCAGGAGACTGCAATCAGCCCTTGGATCCCTTTTTAGACAGGAACTCCAAAGCGCATTTTATTCCTAACAAACCTCATAAATCCTTCTCCCAAACCATATCCCAACATAAACTCACCGATGCTTGGCGTCTTTGTAATCCGAATCTCCAAGAATTTACTTTCTACTCCCCATGTCATCATTCCCAATCTCGAATCGATTACATTTTTGTTACCCACAATATTGCCCAAACTCTCTCTTATGCAGAAATAGGTCCAATTTTACTTTCTGACCATGCCCCTACATTAGTTCAATTGGAGCTCTTACCCAAATCAACAGGCCCTAAACGTTGGCGTTTCAACAACTCTCTTCTCCTAGACCCCAAATTTACTACCGCCTTCACCTCTTTCTCCCATGAATTCTTTGCCCTAAATGATAACTCTCCTGTTCCCAAACATACTATTTGGGATGCTTTTAAAGCGACAGCGAGGGACTTTATCATTGGCTTTGTTGCTAAAAAACGTAGAGCTGCTCGAGAAGCTACTAAAACCATCCTTCTAGATATTAAGAAATTGGAGCATTCTTATTTTACCTCCCGCTCACAGCAAACTCTAACCGCCCTTATCAGCGCTAAGATGAAATTTAACAAAAAATCTACTGATGATGCATCATTATATTTATTAAAATCTAGTGCCAAGTTCTATGGGGGCAAAAATAAGGCTGGCAAGATTTTGGCCAATTATTTAAAGGTGAAACATAATAAACTAAACATTGAATCTATCTATGACACTGACTTGAACCTTCAACACACAGACGCAGACATTTTCACTGCATTCTCTACTTTCTACAAGACCTTATATTCTTCTGAAACTCAACCATCTTCCCACTCACTAGACACATTTTTCTCCACCATACAAAAACCATCACATTTTCCACTTGACCTTTCTCAATTAGAACACGATATATCCCAACAAGAATTGCTCAAAGCACTTCAAACCCTCCAAAAAGACAAAGCCCCTGGGCCCGACGGCTTCACGGTAGAATTCTTTCTCCACTTTTCAAAGCTTCTTCTACCCAGACTCCATTCCCTTATTGGCACCTTCCTTTCCTTAGGTTCCTCCTCCGGCTCCTTTTCAGACGCTCATATCTGCCTCATACCCAAGGAGGGGAAGGATCCTCAATACTGCAAAAATTACAGGCCGATTTCTCTGGTCAATATTGATTACAAAATTTTTGCAAAATCCCTTGCAGCTCGACTCGACCTTCTTCTTCCAGATTTATTGGGTGAAGAACAGTCCGGCTTTGTCAAAGGCCGATTTATTACTGATAACACCAGACTCCTATTTAACATTCTCTCTAAATCCCGTCCTCTACCTCACCCTCTTGCGGCCATTGCTTTGGACGCTGAAAAAGCGTTCGATAGGGTTGAGTGGACTTATCTGTTTCATACCCTCCAATGGTTCGGTTTTGGCCCTGTTTTTACGTCTTTAATTTCACTGCTTTATTCTAACCCACGCGCAGCGGTTTGTGCCAATGGTCAAATTTCTTCATTTTTTGATTTAAAAAGAGGTGTTCGTCAAGGATGTCCCCTATCCCCCTTTCTTTTTAACTTGGCTTTAGAACCCTTCCTCTCCAAGCTTCGTCAAAACTCCTCCATCCATGGTTACCAACTATCAGATTCCCACATCAAACTAGCTGCTTATGCGGATGACATTCTGTTATTTGTCTCCAACCCCTCTGTCTCCATTCCTGCTTTCCTTACCGAAGTCCATGCTTACTCCCAACTCTCTGGTTACAAACTTAATAATGACAAATGCGAGATCCTTCCTTTAACCAAATTTACATTCAAGCCAGATTTTGCCGCCTCCAACTTCACATGGAAACCTTCCCATATCAAGTACCTTGGAATGCATGTAGCCCCCACCATCCCAGATACTGTTTCCCTATGTATGTCCAAATGTATTCAAAAATTGACAGATCTCACGTCCAAATGGCATCCTCTTTACCTCTCCTGGTGGGGCCGTCTAGACACTGTAAAAATGATGCTATCTCCCATTGTTTTATACACGCTCTCTAATATTCCGGTCCCTATCCCATCCAAATTTTTCAAACAGATCAACTCCATTCTAATCTCCTTTCTCTGGAATAAAAAGAAACCACGAATGTCCTTGGCGCGCTTGATTCGTCCTAAATCAGAGGGTGGGGTTAACTTCCCTGATTTCCCTGCCTATCACAAGGCGTTCCAATTAAGACAAGCCTCTTTTTGGCTCCAAGATCCTGCCACCCCATGTCCATTATGGGCCAAACTTGAACGCCTCCTTCTATCTCCCTTCTCTTTTTCCGAATACCTCTCCTTCTCTCGCAAACCTGCATCTGTTTCTACCCCGATTCATAAGTTTACCACAAAAATACTCCTCTCCTCCTCTCATTCACCCCCTACCACCATTGCCGATTTCCTATCCTCCCCCATATGGCATAACACCTCCTTACTCATCCGGGACAGACCCTTTTTCTGGAAATCTTGGCACACTCGAGGTCTGCAATGGATTTCCCAACTTTTTTCCAACTCCTCTTTTTTATCTTTTCATGAACTTCGCATCCTTTATGACTTACCCACCTCCTTCGCACGCAAATATCATTCGCTTAAAAACGCAGTTTTATTGAAATATGATCTCCTCACTCAACCCAACCCTCCTTCTCCCTCATCCACACCCACTTCCTCACTCCACTCCCTCTTACGCATTACACCAAAAGCTTCTGTCATCTATAAATACCTCCACGCCAGTGAGACTCCAAGACCTAAATCCAAAGTCGAGGAGTCCTGGGAGCATGACTTGTCTGTCTCTTGGTCAGTTCCCTTCTGGGACAAGATCTGGACCAAACTCCGCAAATCTTCAAGAGCAGCAACACTCACTCAGACTTTATTTTTTATTTATAATAGACTCCTCTTCACACCCTCTGACCTACACAAACGCTTTCCTAACACTCCTCACACATGCTGGTCTTGCTCATCTCCACAAGCTGACTTATTCCACATGTTATTTTTATGTACTCATGTTCGTAGTTTTTGGTTACAGGTTTGGGCTCAACTTAATGTGATTTTCCACACTTCTATCCCTTTCTCCCACACTCATATTTTTATGGGTAGCCTTTCCCCTTGCTGGGATGATGTTGACTTAAAACCCCAGATTGTTGACCTTTTACTTGCTGCTGCTTTCCAACAATTAACAGTTAACTGGAAGGATTTCTCCAAAATCTCTTTCAAAGCATGGTGGTTTAATGTCTGCCATAACCACAGACTCGATACCACTCATGTTTTCCCGGCATGTTTGGCTGTCAAACGCATGGACTTATGGACTCCAGTTACACTTTATTTGGACTCTTGCAGTAAACGTTTGTTTCATCCTCTGCCTCCGCAACAAGAAGTTCCCAAACCCCCTTAATCGCTCGATACATTCCATTTATCCTTCACTGTATCACTTTCTTAACTTTTCCCAATGTTTTTATGATTGCCATATTTTACGCTCATGTATTTTTCCTATATCTTTTCCTTATTTTTCACTTTGTACCCCAATTCTTCTTATTGCAAATGCATTTATATACTTATGTTCTTTTTTTTTTTTGATTAAGAGTCTTTAACTTTGTATTACATTGTATTCTGTTTTGACACCTGTTTTTCTCTTCTTTGTTATTATCAAATAAAATTCTTTTGAACTTAAAAAAAAAACTACTTTATTTAAAAGCAGTCCCAGACATGGAGGCCTGCTGACACCAGCAGGCTACCATCCCTGGGAGTGCCAGCTATTCCCAATGGGGGCGCAAATTGCGACTGCCTCATTATTATGCATGAGGCATGCAATTTGCGACCCCATTTGGAATCGCAAACAGTGTCTCAGACATTGTTGTACATTGGAAATTGTGATTCGTAAACTGAAACTCGCAATTTGCGCATTGCAATTTCCAATGGTCATACATCTTGCCCTTAGTGTTCATATGTAGGCATGTGCAAATGTGCAATACACTGCATCACTGGGGCACTGTTAAAATGCAGAGCTTGCATTTAATGTGAAACTGACAATCTATGTTTACTTGGGCACCTTGAAAACTGGCCAATGTTATTTTATTCAGACTTTATGGAAATTGGTAATGGGTGTTTATGGGCATAATGGAAAAAGGCAGTGTGGTGAGGGGCTTTGCAAACAACACAATAATTTGCTAACGTTAGATAGTTGAGTAGTAATTTGTTAGCCGTTATAGCACTTTTATGTACTTAAGGTGTGGAAATTACAGTCTGAGCTCACATACATTGGGTTTATTATTGTGCTTATGATAGGAGCAGCAGTGTGCGGACACCAGGGCTGGACTGGCTACCGGACGTTTCTGTGTGCTGCCGAGCTGGGGGCTAATTTCTCTGCGGTGGGGGCTGATTGTGTTGATGGGGGCCTGCGTGCGCTTTGAAATAAAAAAAGCAAAACGAATTTTGTTCAGCACACGCAGGTCCCCATCAACGAAATCAGCCCCCAGCTCGGCAGCACACACAGCCGCCCGGTAGCCAGTCCGGCCCTGGCGGACACTATCTGGTGACGAGGCCAACATGTAAAACTGGGGGCCAGATGTACAACCATTTGGAATTGCATCTTGCAAATTGCAAAAAATAGCGAGTCGCAATTTGCGAGTTGCAGTTCCAAAAGTAGAACAGTGTCAGAGACACTGTTAGCGATTCCAAATGGGGTCGCAAAATGCGAGGCTCATCAATATTCATGAGGCACTCGCATTTTGTGACCCCATTGAGAATAGCCGGCCCTCCCAGGAATGGTGGCCTGCTGGGCTCAGCAGACCACCATCTCTGGGAATGCTTTTAAATAAAGTTTTTTTTTTTTTAATGCAGCCCGTTTTCCTTAAAGGAAAATGGGACGCATTTAAATGAAATAAATGAAACGTTTTCGTTTCAATTTTTAAGGGCATGCAGTAGTCCTGGAGAACACTGCCTGCCCTAAAAAATATTTTCGCATGCATTTGCAAAGGGGAAGGGGTCCCCTGGGGACCCCTTCCCATTTGCGACTGCATTACCACCTACTTGCGGTAAATTGCGACTGTTTTGCAACTGCAATTGCAGTCGCAAAACAGTAATAGATAGTGCTCAGAGTCGCAATTAGGAAGGGATGCCCTTGAAACGCCCCTTCCTAATTGCGAGTCGCAAACGTGACTCGCTGAATAGTGTTTTTACATGGCCCTGTAGGGTTTTTGCATGGGCAAACAGGTCGCAGACCCGTTTGCGCATGCAAAAACGGGTCGTACATCTGGCCCTGGATCTTTTATCGGCTGAGAATGACCATGATGCTTCACTCTAGTAACGCTGCTCACTGATGGGTGGCCCCACTGATGTAACTATAGGGGATGTATGACGTTACCACGCATACATTTACAACGCCTACCTTTACCACGCAATTTTTACAACGCAGGAACCATTACAACGAACTACCATTACAACGCATTTTTTTACAACGCAATACCTTTACAACGCATACCATTACAACGTAAGTATTGGTAAGTATATATTATTTTTTAAAATGTATATAATTAAAATTAATTTAATTTATTTTAATTTAATATTATTTTTAATTTATTTTTACCCTATACCCCTGTACCCCAAAATGGTAAGTATATAATTTTTTTAATGTAATTAATTAAAATTAATTTAATTTATTTTAATTTAATATTATTTTTAATTTTTTTTTACCCTGTACCCCTGTACCCCAAAACCCAAACCTAGCCCTGAACCCTAAAAATACCCCTGTACCCCAAAACCCAAACCTAGCCCTGAACCCTAAAAATACCCCTTTACCCAAAAACCCAAACCTGGCCCTGAACCCTAAAAATATCCCTTTACCCAAAAACCCAAACCTAGCCCTGAACCCTAAAAATACCCCTTTACCCAAAAACCCAAACCTGGCCCTGAACCCTAAAAATACCCCTTTACCCAAAAACCCAAACCTAACCCTGAACCCTAAAAATACCCCTTTACCCAAAAACCCAAACCTAGCCCTGAACCCTAAAAATACCCCTTTACCCAAAAACCCAAACCTAGCCCTGAACCCTAAAAATACCCTTTTACCCCAAAACCCAAACCTAGCCCTGAACCCTAAAAATACCCCTTTACCCAAAAACCCAAACCTAGCCCTGAACCCTAAAAATACCCCTTTACCCAAAAACCCAAACCTGGCCCTGAACCCTAAAAATACCCCTTTACCCAAAAACCCAAACCTAGCCCTGAACCCTAAAAATACCCCTTTGCCCAAAAACCCAAACCTAGCCCTGAACCCTAAAAATACCCCTTTACCCAAAAACCCAAACCTAGCCCTGAACCCTAAAAATACCCCTTTACCCAAAAACCCAAACCTGGCCCTGAACCCTAAAAATACCCCTTTACCCAAAAACCCAAACCTAGCCCTGAACCCTAGAAATACCCCTTTACCCAAAAACCCAAAAATAAAACATTTTTACTATAATTATATACTTACCAATACTTACGTTGTAATGGTATGCGTTGTAAAGGTATTGCGTTGTAAAAAAATGCGTTGTAATGGTAGTTCGTTGTAATGGATCCTGCGTTGTAAAAGTTGCGTTGTAAAAGTAGTCCGTTGTAAAAGTTGCGTTGTAACGGTTGTTTACCAACTATAGGACAAGCACCAGAGGGTTTGCCTGTAGTTGGGCTGGTGGTCTTGAGTGAGTACTGGCATTGATCGTAGGCCCTGCTATGGGGATCTCACACTTATGATTACCAATCAGAGACAAGATTTGACTCTCAAATTTAGCCTCCTTTAGACTTGCCTATAGATCCTATTTTTCATCAATGCTTTGGGCCAAATGTGCGCTCGAATTAACTGTTTGATAGACATGAGACACTATGTTTGAAAATTCTGATGATATTCCCACAAATTGTCTCAAAACATGTGACTGTGGGCACCCAGACGTTTCTCACAAGCCAGAGCCAGCTGACAACAGCCAAGTGTATGGCTTTACCATCCCCCAACAGAAAATAAACCCCTTTCACAAGAGACCAACACCATCTCGTTGACAGAATATCTTACACAGCACTTTTCACTCACAGGCACGCTGCCCACACAGGGAGTTTAACAAGGGGGCGGAAGGTATCCGTCCAGCTCTGTTGCTTTAATGTTTGTGCAGCGGCCTGCTCCCTTCAGGGGCCTTTCTGCCTCGATCCAAGACCAGCATAGGCACATGCTGCGGGCACACGGTGTCCCTTTCACTTTGCTGACGTTGAGCTGCGGTGACTCCATCAGTCGGATGTAACTCAGCTCCCGAATGTCATCAGAGATCACCATTAACGAGTCAGGCAGAGACGGGAGATTTTAATCTTGAACTACAGCAGTCACGGCCGAAAGATGCTAGGCTTTCACAGAAACACGTTTCCCTATTTTCTTTCCTCACCATGTGTTTCACATCGTTTTTAGGCAGGGCCGGACAGGCTGTAGTGGGAAACGGGTGTTTCCCTGGTGGGCCACTAGCGTGGGGCCAGTTTTGGGCCAATGGGGGGCTGTTTTTGTTACGGGGCCATTTGTGCAGCATAGCTGCAATATCGCCCCCTCTAACAAAATCGTCCGAAACCGGTCCTGAGAAACAGCTCAGGGGCCGACCGAGCCCTTTGCCAGGGCTGGTTTTGGTTCCCAATCCGGCCCTGTTTTTTTAGGTCGTGCATTCGAGACCTCTGTGTGTATGTTGTTTGTGGGCTCTGGACATCAGCCCTAGGACTTGTCTGCTTCCGCTTGGGGACTTTTTTTTCTGTTCAACTGCCTCTATTTAACGGTTTCAATAGAAAACGACCAGTAGAGGTCAGTAAAATACCAGAAGTTTCTCACAAGCCCGAGCCGGCTGACAACAGTATGGCTTTATCTCCACCCAACAGAAAATAAACCTCTTTTGCAAGAGACCAGCACCCCCTCGATGACAGAATATCTTGCACAGCACTGTTCACTCACAGGCACCCTGCCCACCGGGGAGTTTAACAAGGGGGCGGTAGGTATCCGTCCAGCTATATTTCTTTAATGTGTGTGCAGTGCCCTGCTCCCTTGAGGGGCCTTTCGGCCTCGATCCATGACCAGCATAGGCACATGCTGCGAGTACACGTTGTCCCTATCACTTTCCTGACGTTGAGCTGCGGTGACTCCGTCAACCAGATGTAACTCAGCTCCCGAATAGCATCAGAGATCACCACTAACGAGTCAGGCAGAGACGGGAGATTTTAATCTTGAACGACAGCAGCCACGGCGTAAAGATGCTAGGCTTTCACAGAAACATGTTTTCCCTCTTTCCTTTCCTCACAGTGTGTTTCACAGCGTTTTTAGAGCCCCCTCTCCCCATCTTGGTGGTAGATTCCAGTGTATATTTATTGTCACATTTTTTATAACCTAATGCTATATTGATGATATGAAAATATGCAATTTGATGACAGCCACGCCTTACTGGCCTGGCCTATCTGGCTACATCTGCTATAATCCCGGTTCTCCCATTTCAAATTTTGCCAGACTTCGGAAACCCCTTGGCAAGAAGCTCGCCTGCTAAAGGGCCATCGGCATTTCAGCGACGATGGACTGCCCCGGTTAGGTCGGGCTTACCGATATTGGTTATTCCTTCCTAAAACCAAAATATGGACACTGCAATTCCTAGCAGGAAATAATGTAAAATGACCATAGTTCACAGGGTAGAAACTCCCTGCGCATCAATCAATTAAGCAAGCATTTGTAGAGCGCGCTAATCACCCGTAAGGGTCTCAAGGTGCTGAGGGGAGAGGGGGGTTGCAGCTACTGCTCGAACAGCCAGGTCTTGAAACGTCTCCTGAAGGTCAGCAGGTCCTGAGTCTGTTGCAGGTGGGTGGGGAGGGTGTTTTTGTTTTCTAATAAGGTGACTTTTTCTGGAAAAAAACATGGAGAGATGTATGGCAGCCACCTGGCATTTTTTTGTGTCAAAAGTGCTCTTGTAGAGAACTTTTTTTCATGGAGGTCGATTCACCAAAATGTTAGGGGTAGCAAGAGAGACATCTCTTGGCTATGACCCACCAACAATGACATGACAGGAAATTACAACACACATCAGGCCAGGTGCATTACAGGAAGTGATGTCATATAGCCTTTGACTCTGAAATCATGAAAGTAACAGCGCTGAAGAAAATAGAGAATTAAAATGAGGGCAAACTTCAAGTTCAAGGATAGTAGCAAAAAAAGCTAAACTAAGTATGCTTATTTCAGTCACCAAGCATATACTAATCAGGCTGCTGTCAGATTATGTCATAAATGCATCAGTCACAGATTCAACGGCAGCCAACCATGTGCCAGTCATGGTAAGTCCAATAACAGCTTCAAATGCCAGCCACATTACCAAGCCAAAATACAACTGGAAGAGTCCCTCAGGCATGCATTAGTAACACAATAGGTAGAATCATTGTACATCTTTTAAGAGTCCCAAACAGAGCATAGCAACTGCAGCAGCAACAAAAGCTTCCCTCATCACATACAACAGGTACCTTAGCAGCACCTAGCCTTCTGAATAGGACTGTCTTGGCTTCATCCCACAAGTTCCTGCTATCGAACCATAGGGCTAGAAATAATAGCAGCAAAGTGCTTCAAACTTTTATTTTCGGTAATTCACGGATTACAGTAAAGCATGTTAACTTTGTTCCCATGTTGCCATTGCGAATCTGCGTAGCTGGATGGTGAAAGCCTTGTCTTGCTCACATAGTTGCATAATAAGTAACAAGCATTTACAATGCAATAGGTCTCTCATTTGCGAAAGTTTAAGCTATTGGCATTGTAAATGAAAATGCCTTTTATTTATCTGTTTTGATAGTTAACACATAAATAAAAGGCATTGTCATTTACAATGCCAACAGCTCAAACTCTTGTAAGTGTGAGACCTACTTAGTTTCAAAGAACAAAGAAGCGGCAGCCATTGTCCCGGGCTTCTTGGAAAGTGAAAGCGTGCATGGTGCTCTTAATGTTGCAGGAAAGCATGTCATGCCTGCAGTAGGAGAAACTCATTAAAGAAAATAGTGGTTACAGACTAAATAAGACATACTGTGTAACAACAGATGTAAAATGGCCAGTCCTCATTCATGGGAGGTTACAAATGAAGACTAGGCGGTACTAAGGAGGGACTAATAAGCCTATTAACGAATCAGAAGCCAACATTTATAAAGGACAATGACACAAGCCAATGAAAAATATGGGCGTAAAGTGGGCGGAGCTTCAAGTCCATACTCTAATACAGCATGCTGCAGAGCAGCGCATGTGCTGCCCAGGCTCGATCTAAAAATAAACAATAACTCTGCTTGCATGGACTTTTAAAATGTACTTGGGTAGGACTGAAAAAAAAACATCAATCCACTAGCATAAGCAAAGGTATTTGCAAAATTCCACAAAATAAAACTTGAGGCGAGTAACTTTAGACATAGATTCCAACCGCATTAAGAATGTAAATCTGAGCAACCGATCTTCAAGGATAGCTGAAATGTGTACCCGTTTTGAATGTCAGACTTAACACTTCTCAATTTATCACTCGACTCTTTGCACATTAGACTATACTTTTCTAATAAGAAAGTGAATTCTGGTATGACATGTAGTCAGGGCAGTTTGACAACTTTCTGACAATGTCCAAGTCCATTCTTGCAACAACAACAAAACAAGCATTTACAATGCAATAGGTCTCGCAGCATTAAAGTTTGAGTTATTGGCATTGTGTATGACAATGCGTTCCATAAATATTTTAGCAAACTTTGAATTGGTGAGCAGTGAGAGTATGTGCAAGAGTATGCTGTTCTTGAAAGCAGCGTGGTAGAGAGTGCAGGAATTTGGATGACCTGAGCAATGTGGATGATGCACCTCACGCACGGGGCTGACGCAGTTATTATTCACACAGCTCTGATGATGCACCTCAGGCATGGGCTCACAGCTGTTATTATTTACACACCTCTGATGATGCACCTCAGGCACGGGCTCACAGCTGTTATTATTCACACATTAACGCTGCCGTACGCGTTCATAGCTGATGTCTTTGGAGCGCGTGCACCTTTCCTGTCCCGCATCGCAAAGCAAGTCGGCGACAATAGATCTCGCTAGCGAGAAGCTTCGCTGCGTCGCTAGGCGAGACCTAAAAAGAACAGACTGTGAGGATACTAACAGTACTAGGCATTGGGGGTAATGGAAGTTCATGGAGTCTTAAGTCTTTAAGAGTTGTACACAAGCTAAAGGGCTGCACTGACCCTCATTATTTAGAAATGTAGGTAGCAGGAAGTGTTGTAGGTGCTTGTTAGAACCGGGAGTCTCTGGTTGGCAAAGGTAAGTACCTTGGCCCAAATAGGGACCCCTAGCTCCGGTCAGGGCGACGGAATAACCCTCTGAGATAACCCCTGCTCACCCTCTAGGTAGCATGGCGCGAGCAGTCTAGGCTAAACTCGGAGACAATGTGGATAACATTTGCACTTAACACAACAGCAATTCCCAATCCACCACAAACTGAGACCACACAGGTAAGTATATATAAAATATAACTTTATCTAATTTCAGCCTGTAAATGAAGCAGTTGCATGATAATCACTTCTTTAAAACACATAGCATTCTTAGCTTAAAGGTTGCACGTTAAACACTTCATTTAGAACAAGGTTGCACTTAATTCTTAGTAGGTCTTGTAAATAGGCAGTTCTCAGCATAACAATAAAAATAGTCTCTAGTCTCTCAAATCAGGCCTCAAAAATAGGCCCCTGATTTCTATGCACTTCGCTCTCAAAACGAACAGTCAACACCAGGCCCACGTGTACTGATATTTATGGGCTTCAGGCGCTGTCAGACACTCCCTCGCGAGGCCCAGGGACTCTTTCTCGTCCCCGGGGCAGCCTCGCGTCTTCCTTGATCACAGGCGCACCACTGCGCACCAGCCGTGCAGACTGCACGCGTCCCCGCCCCGGCCGGTCCCCTTTCCTCTCCCGCCCGCTCTCGACAATCCAACGAGCGGCGGGGGAGGCGGTGAAGCTCACCTGATGGAGGGACGGCGGCCAGGGGTGCGGGACGCTTCCAGGTCCCTCGGCGGGGTCGGACCTCTTCCCCGGTCCCGGCGGTGATTTTGGGGAATCCTGAGGCACCTCCTGCAGCTTCAGCGGAGGCAGCCAATCACGGCACACCACACCTGATGACGCTGCGCCGCGCGGGCCAATCCCGTCGCGGCGTTAGTGAGGGGGCTCGGCTCCCTCAGCCAATGGGGTCGCGGCGGCTTCGTTCTTCGCCGCGGCCGCTCCTGGTCACGAACAGCAACTTCCAGGCGTGATCCTGGCCCCGGGCTGCGGCGGTGATTTGGCGGCAAAGGGTTTTAAAGGGCGCTGGTCAGAACTAGACCCCCCTCTCGACCTTGCCACCACCTGGGAGCAGATTTCACGAGGGGAGGCTCCACAAGCCTCCAACCCTCACGATTAATGTGCCGATGAGCACACCGATCTCCTCCTCACGCTCCGCAGTCCAGCACCACGCGTCCCGGGTCCCAACAGCACGATTTTGCAGCTGTTTCCTGGGATAGCTTTAGGAACATTTAGCCCTGGGTTCCCAGCAGGAGGCCAGCTCTTCTCAGGCCCTTGGAGATTCAGATGTAGACACAGCACACAGCAGAGTCTTGGCAGTTTCAAGTAGGCAGGGTCACAGCACACAGCAAAGCCCCTTTTCTTCTCCTCAGCTTCCAGGTAGACGGTAGAACAGGTCAGCCCTTAGAGCACACAGCAAGGCAGTCTTCCTTTAGTTCCCTAGCTGTCCTCCTTCCAGCAAAGGTTCCTTCTTGGTTGCAGAATTTCAGAATCTAATTCTCTGCAGACAGGGGTCCTTTCCTTATACCCCCCAATGTCTTTGAAGTTCTTTGTGCATGGAGGCCCTGGGTCCAGTCTAAACCAGTTCTGGGGGTTGCGGAGCACTGAGGTGTCTCTGGCTTTCTTCTTCCTGTCAGCTTCAGGGCCAGTGGGGTCAGTTGACCACCAGGAGAGAGCTAATGTGGGGGAGGTAGGCAGGCACAGCCCAGCACTTATCTGGCATTCCTTCCTCCCTCCTCCCAAGCAGGCAGATGTGCCCTTTCATCCCCGGGATGGCTCCGACCCTCTCCTCTGGGGCTCTGCAGCCCCTTCCTGTCACATCCAGACCAGGCAGACATTCCACAAACCCAGGCACACAGAAAGGTTTAGACAAGAGAACAGCCACTTTCTAAAAGGGCTATTCTCCAACCCAGGATTTAAAAACACCCTTCACTAAAAGATGTGTCATTAAATTCTGAGTCCAGGGATATCTTTCACTTATGTCCCATCTTGTTCCTATGGGGAGATAGGCTGGTATCACATGGGCCCAGCCCCCCTCCATGTTACTCTATGGAGCAAGATAGCCTTACAGCAGTGAGCACACAAAATGGCTGTAGCCCACTACCAGAGCATAGTACCTGCACTAGCACATGCTCTACCTTATCCATACACTGCACCCTGCCCAGGGGGGTACCTTGAGCCTTCCATAGGGGTGACTGATGTGCACAGACAGGGAAGGATTAGGCCTAGCCAGTGGGGACACTGGCCAGGCTGACATGGCAGTCACTGACTGCACACAGGCTCTGCGCTGGCAGGCCTGAGTCACCATTTTAAAGCTACTCATGTGGGTGGCGCAATCTGCGCTGCAGGCCCACTAGTAGCATTTGTCATCACCAGCCCTGGCACACACAGTGCCCTCTACTAGGGACTTCGTGGTGATACAAATATGCCAATTAGGTATACTCAATCAATATCACAATTTACAGAAGGAGCACTTACACTCTGACACTGATCAGCAGTGGCAGAGTGTCCAAAGCATCTAAATCAGCAAAAACGAAATCCAGCACAGCATCAACACACATGAGTCAGAGGCAAAATATGGGGGAAGAATCACGCCAAAAGGTGTCAGGTCTAACACGTGTCCCCTCCAGCTGAAAGTGGGGAGAACTACCCAACCTCTTGGGAGTCCTCATCACTAAGGCGGAAGAATCTGGACAGACCGTCAGCATTGGCGTGTTCTGTACCAGGGCGGTGCTCCACCGTAAAATCCATCCCCTGTAGGGAAATGGACCACCTCAACAATTTTGGATTCTCACCCCTCATCTGCATTAACCATCTGAGGGGCCTGTGGTCGGTCTGAACACGGAAGTGAGTCCCAAACAGGTAGGGCCTCAGCTTCTTCAGAGCCCAGACCACAGCGAAAGCTTCTCTTTCAATGGCACTCCATTTTTGTTCCCTGGGGATCAGCCTCCGGCTAATGAAAGCCACAGGTTGGTCTCCTCCCTCGTCATTGATCTGTGAGAGCACTGCTCCCACGCCTTGCTCTGAAGCGTCAGTTTGCACAATGAACTCACTTGAAAAGTCAGGTGCCTTAAGCACCGGTGCTGTGCACATGGCAGTTTTGAGGGTGTCAAAAGCAGTTTGACAGGCCTCAGTCCAATTCACTTTCCTGGGCTGATTCCTAGATGTCAGCTCTGTCAAAGGGGCCACAATGGTGCCATAGCCTTTGACAAACCGTCTGTAATACCCGGTGAGACCTAGAAAGGCTCTCACCTCAGTCTGGGTCTTGGGGGGTTCCCAAGCCAGAATGGTATCAATTTTTGCCTGTAGGGGCGCCACCTTGCCGCTCCCCACCTGGTGTCCCAAGTACACCACAGATCCCTGCCCTATCTGGCATTTACTGGCCTTGATAGTGAGGCCTGCCTTCTGCAGAGCCTTCAACACTTCAGTGAGGTGTTGCAGGTGTTCCTCCCAAGTGGAGCTGAACACCGCAATGTCATCCAGGTAGGCTGCGCTGAATTGCTCCAGCCCTGCCAGTACCTGGTTGACCAATCTCTGAAATGTGGCGGGGGCATTTTTCAACCCAAAGGGCATGACACGAAACTGGAAGTGTCCTTCTGGCGTTGAAAATGCTGACCTCTCCTTTGCCCCTTCAGTTAAGGCAATCTGCCAGTACCCTGAAGTCAAATCAAAAGTACTCAGGTACTGGGCAGCTCCCAACCGATCCACCAGCTCATCAGCTCTGGGGATGGGGTGCGCGTCAGTCTTCGTGACCGCATTGAGCCCACGGTAGTCCACGCAGAACCGAAGTTCTGGGGGGCCACCGGGGGTAGCAGCTTTCTTAGGCACTAAGACCACTGGGCTAGCCCAGGGGCTGCTGGAGGGCTCAATAACCCCAAGCGCCAACATCTTGGAAACTTCTTCCTTGATGCTAGCTCTGACCTTGTCAGCCACCCTGTAAAACTTCTGTTTCACAGGCATGCTGTCTCCAGTGTCCACGTCGTGGACGCACCATTTGGTGACACCTGGGGTCAGGGAGAACAGTGGGGCGAACTGACCCAACACTTGGCGACAGTCCTCCTGCTGTTCGGGGGTCAGGGTGGGGGAGAGGACCACACCATCCACTGACCCATCTTGCTCCTTGACTGCCAGGAGGTCAGGGAGAGGATCACTATCCTCCTCCCCTCCAACATCTGTAGCCATGAGCATAGTCACTTCAGTCCTCTCAAAGTGGGGTTTGAGGCGGTTCACATGTAGCACTCTCAGGGGCTGCCTGGGAGTCTTCAGGTTAACCAAATAGGTAACCTCGCTCTTGCGCTCCACTACCTCATATGGGCCAGACCACTTGTCACGGAGCGCACAAGGCTCCACTGGCGCCATCACCCACACCTTCTGACCAGGTTGGAACTCAACCAGAGAAGTGTTCTGGTCATACCACCTCTTCATTTCCTCCTGGCTAGCCTCCAGGTTCTCTTGAGCGAGCTTCCTGAAGCGCTTGGTCTGGTTGCGGATGGCCAGCACATAGCTGAACACATCCTGAGGGGTTTTCCCACGGGATTTCTCCCACCCCTCCTTCACCAGAGCCAGAGGCCCTCTGACAGGGTGGCCATACAGCAACTCAAAGGGACTGAACCCTAATGATTTCTGAGGCACCTCCCTGTAGGCAAACAACAGGCATGGCAACAAGACATCCCATTTCCGCCTCATGGGCTCTTCCAGGCCCATAATCATGCCCTTCAATGTGCGGTTGAATCTCTCAACCAAACCATTTCCTTGAGGGTGGTAAGGAGTGGTGAATTTGTAGGTCACCCCACACTCACTCCACAGGGACTTCATATACTTAGAAATGAAGTTTGTCCCGCGGTCCGAAACGACCTCCTTCGGAAATCCCACCCGGGAAAAGATCCCCATCAGGGCACGGCCCACCACTGGGGCGGTGACTGTCCTGAGCGGAAGGGCTTCCGGGTACCGAGTGGCATGGTCCACCAAGACCAGGATAAACCTGTTGCCTAGGGCTGTCTTGGGATCCAGGGGCCCCACGATGTCAATGCCCACCCGCTCAAAAGGGGTGCTCACCACGGGAAAGGGTTGGAGGGGTGCCACGCGCTTCCCTCCACTCTTGCCACTGGCCTGACAAGTCTGACAAGACTTACAAAAGGCAGAGACGTGCGTCTTCATCTGGGGCCAGTAGAAATGGGTGACAAGCCTGTGATAGGTCTTGTCTTGCCCCAGATGTCCAGCGAGAGGCACGTCATGAGCCAGACCCAGTAGGAAGTTCCTGAAGCGCTCCGGTACCACCAGCACACGGGCTGCGCCGGGCTCAGCGAACTTAGGCTCACTATAAAGTAAGTCATCCTCCCAATAGATCAAATGCTCCTTGGACCCCAGGCCTGCGGCCTGGTCGGCAGCCTGCTGCCGCACACCAATGAGAGAAGGGCACTCCTTCTGAGCCTGGCAGAATTCCTCCCTGGAGGGACCACCCTCTTGCTGCCACTGGGACAGCTCAGGCAATTCCCCTAGTTCGGCCACCTGCTCCCCTGTAGGTTCCAGGGCATCCCCTTCCAGGTCTGCCTCCTCCTGGACCGTGGGAACAGTGGGGGCTGGTTTCCCGCGCCCTCTACCCCTTCCTCTCTTGGCAGGTCCCTGGGCCATTTTTCCAGGCTCCAGCTCTGTTAGACCGCCCTCTCTTGCTGTCATTGCACGGGTGGACACACAGATCCACGCAGGCAAACCCAACATCTCCAAGTGAGTCCTGTGCTCCACCTCTTTCCAGGGGGAGCTCTCCAGGTCATTACCTAATAGACAATCTACAGGCAAGGCATCACTTACTACAATCTCCAAAATACCGGAGACTCCTCCCCATTCAAATGGAACTTTCGCCAGCCTGCAGTAGCGCACTGAACTGTCAGCTGCCACCACAGGCCGGAGTACCTGGGGAACAATTTGCTCTTCAGACACCCACTGACACCTAACAGATGTCACGCTGGCCCCTGTGTCTCTCAGAGCCTCCACCACCTGTCCATTGATGGTTACCTTCTGCCCGTATTTCTTAGTGTTTTGGGGCAGCAAGGTTTCCTGGGCCATCTCTCGGTCTCCTAGAGAGACAAGGGTCATCAATGCTAACCCCTCCTCCCCACTAGAAATCAAATCCCCTCCCAAAGCTACACTGGCTATCGCCGGAGCTGGAGCTGGAGCTGGAGCACCAGTGGGTGCAGATTTCTTCTTTGGACAGTTTGGAGCAATGTGCCCCACCTCCCTACATGCATAGCAAGCGAGGGTCTTCTTGTCCTGCGGGCCCTTATGGGGCCAGGACTTCTTAGACTTGGGGGGTTGAGACACCTTCTCTTGGGAACTACTTTGAGGCCCTTTAGAGGACTCCTTTTGATTACCCGTGTCCCCCCCACTCTTCTGCTGGGGACCCTGTCCACCTTTGGCTGGGGTACTTACCACCCCCTTGTGGACCCTGGTGCTAGTCCACCGGTCCGCCTCTTTAGCAAGCTCACTGGGATCAGTTAACTTACTATCCAAAAGATGCTGGCGCAGCTCTGGGACACACAAACTACTTAAGTGCTCCCTACTGATCAAGTGACACAACCCCACATAATCAGTAACTTTGCTGCCCTTCATCCAACCTTCCAGTGCACGCGTGTACATACTCACACACTCCACCCAAGTACTTGAATCAAGCTTCTTGAAGTTCCTAAACTTCTGGCGGTACTGTTCAGCAGTGAGCCCATACCTGAGGCACAAAGCCTCCTTCATGGCGGAGTAGGACAAAGCATCCTTTGCTTCTAAGGGTGCCAAAACATCCCTCCCAGAGGCCTCAAAATGCTTCCACAATCCTGCTCCCCAATTCTTCTCAGGCACCTCATTCATCTTTAAGGCAAGTTCATACGCTCTGAACCACGCATAAATATCCTCACCCCTCTGATAATTCTGTACCAGATCCTTTGGTATGTATACCTTACCCGCCTGTACTGGTTGTGCGCTGCCACCATTAGAACTGGACCCCCTCTCTTTATATTTGAAATCCAATTCCTTCATGCTCCTCTCATGAGCCAATTGGAGCTTCTTTTCCTCCAAAGCGAGAGCATGCCTCCTCTCCTGTGCCGCCCTCTCCTGCGCCTCTTTCTCAACTTCTAGGCGCAGTCTCTTCTCGTCGGCTTCCGCTTTGAGCTTCAAAAGCTCAATCTCATGGGCCCTAGCTCTCTGATTCTCCTCCAACTCCTCTGGAGAAATAATCCTACTGGAGTGGGTGCTGCCGGCCCTAGACGCTGGCTTCGCCACTGGCAATTCACTGGGCAAAAACCCAATCTCCTGTGCGCCACCCTCTTCAATAGTAGCTTCTGGGACACCATGTTTGGCCTCCCACCAGGCCCTCAGAGCTGTCCGTAGCTCTTCCTTATTTGCGCCGCCCCTTACTGGGCATTCAAGCTGTCTGCAGAATTTTCTCAGTTGCTCCTTGTTATAGGTGAGCAACTCCTGGCTTTCAAATTCCACTTCCCCTTCTGCATTCATGCTTTGCGCGGTCTGAGACATGTTACCTCCTACCCTTTTTCAACTAAAAAGGTTTCACCAAAAAGAAAAAATCCTGCGCAACCTGTTCCGCTAAACTAGACTAGTGATGTACAAGAAATCACTGCCGGTCAAGTGCAATTATTAGTTCAAAATCCGCACCGCGAGCCACCAATGTTAGAACCGGGAGTCTCTGGTTGGCAAAGGTAAGTACCTTGGCCCAAGTAGGGACCCCTAGCTCCGGTCAGGGCGACGGAATAACCCTCTGAGATAACCCCTGCTCACCCTCTAGGTAGCATGGCGCGAGCAGTCTAGGCTAAACTCGGAGACAATGTGGATAACATTTGCACTTAACACAACAGCAATTCCCAATCCACCACAAACTGAGACCACACAGGTAAGTATATATAAAATATAACTTTATCTAATTTCAGCCTGTAAATGAAGCAGTTGCATGATAATCACTTCTTTAAAACACATAGCATTCTTAGCTTAAAGGTTGCACGTTAAACACTTCATTTAGAACAAGGTTGCACTTAATTCTTAGTAGGTCTTGTAAATAGGCAGTTCTCAGCATAACAATAAAAATAGTCTCTAGTCTCTCAAATCAGGCCTCAAAAATAGGCCCCTGATTTCTATGCACTTCGCTCTCAAAACGAACAGTCAACACCAGGCCCACGTGTACTGATATTTATGGGCTTCAGGCGCTGTCAGACACTCCCTCGCGAGGTCCAGGGACTCTTTCTCGTCCCCGGGGCAGCCTCGCGTCTTCCTTGATCACAGGCGCACCACTGCGCACCAGCCGTGCAGACTGCACGCGTCCCCGCCCCGGCCGGTCCCCTTTCCTCTCCCGCCCGCTCTCGACAATCCAACGAGCGGCGGGGGAGGGGGTGAGGCTCACCTGATGGAGGGACGGCGGCCAGGGGTGCGGGACGCTTCCAGGTCCCTCGGCGGGGTCGGACCTCTTCCCCGGTCCCGGCGGTGATTTTGGGGAATCCTGAGGCACCTCCTGCAGCTTCAGCGGAGGCAGCCAATCACGGCACACCACACCTGATGACGCTGCGCCGCGCGGGCCAATCCCGTCGCGGCGTTAGTGAGGGGGCTCGGCTCCCTCAGCCAATGGGGTCGCGGCGGCTTCGTTCTTCGCCGCGGCCGCTCCTGGTCACGAACAGCAACTTCCAGGGGTGATCCTGGCCCCGGGCTGCGGCGGTGATTTGGCGGCAAAGGGTTTTAAAGGGCGCTGGTCAGAACTAGACCCCCCTCTCGACCTTGCCACCACCTGGGAGCAGATTTCACGAGGGGAGGCTCCACAAGCCTCCAACCCTCACGATTAATGTGCCGATGAGCACACCGATCTCCTCCTCACGCTCCGCAGTCCAGCACCACGCGTCCCGGGTCCCAACAGCACGATTTTGCAGCTGTTTCCTGGGATAGCTTTAGGAACCTTTAGCCCTGGGTTCCCAGCAGGAGGCCAGCTCTTCTCAGGCCCTTGGAGATTCAGATGTAGACACAGCACACAGCAGAGTCTTGGCAGTTTCAAGTAGGCAGGGTCACAGCACACAGCAAAGCCCCTTTTCTTCTCCTCAGCTTCCAGGTAGACGGTAGAACAGGTCAGCCCTTAGAGCACACAGCAAGGCAGTCTTCCTTTAGTTCCCTAGCTGTCCTCCTTCCAGCAAAGGTTCCTTCTTGGTTGCAGAATTTCAGAATCTAATTCTCTGCAGACAGGGGTCCTTTCCTTATACCCCCCAATGTCTTTGAAGTTCTTTGTGCATGGAGGCCCTGGGTCCAGTCTAAACCAGTTCTGGGGGTTGCGGAGCACTGAGGTGTCTCTGGCTTTCTTCTTCCTGTCAGCTTCAGGGCCAGTGGGGTCAGTTGACCACCAGGAGAGAGCTAATGTGGGGGAGGTAGGCAGGCACAGCCCAGCACTTATCTGGCATTCCTTCCTCCCTCCTCCCAAGCAGGCAGATGTGCCCTTTCATCCCCGGGATGGCTCCGACCCTCTCCTCTGGGGCTCTGCAGCCCCTTCCTGTCACATCCAGACCAGGCAGACATTCCACAAACCCAGGCACACAGAAAGGTTTAGACAAGAGAACAGCCACTTTCTAAAAGGGCTATTCTCCAACCCAGGATTTAAAAACACCCTTCACTAAAAGATGTGTCATTAAATTCTGAGTCCAGGGATATCTTTCACTTATGTCCCATCTTGTTCCTATGGGGAGATAGGCTGGTATCACATGGGCCCAGCCCCCCTCCATGTTACTCTATGGAGCAAGATAGCCTTACAGCAGTGAGCACACAAAATGGCTGTAGCCCACTACCAGAGCATAGTACCTGCACTAGCACATGCTCTACCTTATCCATACACTGCACCCTGCCCAGGGGGGTACCTTGAGCCTTCCATAGGGGTGACTGATGTGCACAGACAGGGAAGGATTAGGCCTAGCCAGTGGGGACACTGGCCAGGCTGACATGGCAGTCACTGACTGCACACAGGCTCTGCGCTGGCAGGCCTGAGTCACCATTTTAAAGCTACTCATGTGGGTGGCGCAATCTGCGCTGCAGGCCCACTAGTAGCATTTGTCATCACCAGCCCTGGCACACACAGTGCCCTCTACTAGGGACTTCGTGGTGATACAAATATGCCAATTAGGTATACTCAATCAATATCACAATTTACAGAAGGAGCACTTACACTCTGACACTGATCAGCAGTGGCAGAGTGTCCAAAGCATCTAAATCAGCAAAAACGAAATCCAGCACAGCATCAACACACATGAGTCAGAGGCAAAATATGGGGGAAGAATCACGCCAAAAGGTGTCAGGTCTAACAGTGCTGAAATGAGTTTCTTTGGTATTCCAACCTATCATTTAGTGACCCTTGTCTGTCATAGGCCTCTGGAGGGTGCTCTGTAACACGTGAATATGTTGGATCTATTTTGCAGTGCAGGCAGGTCCTCACCTCATCAACCCCTCAACACTCTGCTCCTGGTGCAGGATTGTTGGCAGGCCCTTGCCCAAAAATACTACAACACTTGAACGCTTTCCTCTTTGTTCCAAAAACACCGACAGCAGAGTATTAATCTAAAGTTTATGACTATCAATAAAGAGTCTAGAATGCAGAATTATTTACTCAGAGGATTTCCATCTTGGAGTGGAGATGAATATTCTAATGCCATGTCAATGAAAGATGCAATGCAGAAGGACCTAATTTAGCTTTATCAATAGTTCAGGATAAAATACGATGATAGGCCAAGCCTTGGAAGCAGCATTGGTACTGCTACCAAACACAACAAAAACCAAGCCAATTAGAGACATTTCACTTTTGAAACGAAGTTCTAAAATCTTTCCAAAAATGTTTTCACCCGCATGCCCATTTTCTTTAAAAAAAACCAACTAAAATAATGATGGGTAAATTATCCGCCAACAATGTCAGACTTGTGTTGCATAGAATTTCTGCTGGAAAAACAATAAGCGGTAGTATGGCAGCCAAAGCCCTTAGAGTTAAAATGTTACCTGGCCTTTTTGTGAAACTTGATTATAGGGTAAAATTTAGCACAGTGAAAACAATGTGATAAGATTTACCATTAGAGAACAATCACAGCAAATAGGGTATTACCCTCTTTGATCTCCCACTGGAAATTTAAAGCTACCCTCGTTCTTCTACATTTTTTTTATCCTGGATAGGTCCCTTAAAATTTACAGCAATACAGAATTGGTTAGAGAATTACGTTTTAAGTGGCAATCAGGTCCAGTGATATACATACCAAGGCGTATCGCACTTTTCTTTTTCAGGCATACTCTGAACCATCAGTACATTTTTAAGTCTCAGCAAGTGACCCAGGAACACCATAAGTAAACTACAAGCTGATTAATCAGAGAGCAGGATGAAACTGGCTTACTTCTTCAGCTTCCAAACTGCTTTTTGATGCCGAGATTTAAATAATGTATTCATACATTCACACAAAAACACCCATGGAAGCCTAATACCCTGCAAACTATATAAGTTTCAAACTTTGTTTCAAACGGGGAGACATTTGTATTTTATATGGATATAGAAGCAAATACAACTATTGCACCATGATCCTGCTAGAAAATATCCCCAGCCACCATGGCCTAAATGGAACAGAAGGTTAGTATTTAAGCCAAACAATAAGTGCAGGCCCATGCTGCAACACAACTATTTACCAGGAACTTAATTTGCAAAAGTCTTGGCAAGGAGTAATAACTTATAGCACCCACCAACATCACTTTATTACTAAAGTTTAACATCTTCCAATTTATTCACATTTAATACACTGGCTGCATTTTCTTCTCTTTACATACTTTGTACACCCATTCGAGAAAGGTGCAAGATAAGAACATGCCAATGATCATTAACATCTCTTAATGATAAATGTATTAAAACGTTCCTCTGTAGTAATCATTCATGATGGTGTGCAGAAGGTGCAGTAAGACATATAGGAAGCTAGGCAGATCGAACACGGCACACATTGTAGGAAGTTAAAAGGGTGGAATCGGACAAATGTAAACATTTACGAACCTGACATACGTTCTTGTAGCACAAGCTAATTAACCTTTATTGTCTATCAATGTAGGAATTTTAAGGCATAAAAGGAAAAGTTGAATTGAGGAAAACGTTACTTTACAGGCAAAGAAACTGACAGATATGAATAGAGACAGTCGCAATAAGCAAATATGTGCATTGCGTACAAAATAAAGTTTAAGACCTTCTGCTTTGTGATACTGCTCTGGTTGAGGGCACTGTCAATCTTGGGGAGAAGTGTTGTTTGTTGTGCAGTGACAAAATACCAGTGAAGCAAAAAAGAAGCCCTGGAAAGAATCCGCGCTATTCTGGGTATTTATTATGTGAAAAAAATGGAAACTTACGTAGCAATGGGACTGCACCAAAAATAGAAACTCCAGCTTGGATAGTAACCAATCGCAATCAAGATCGAGGCCAACTGAAACAAGGCAGAGTGACATTAAAGAAGAACCAGTAACGGATAGGAAACAAGCAAACTCACCGCCGCAGCCCGGCTTCAACAGGAAGCCAGGCAACCTTTGTTGGGACGGGGGCGGGGCCGGACAAATACAGGAAGCAGACGGGAGCCTACTCCGCGCTCCTGTGCCCGCTGGAAGATTTACGTCTCAGCTAGAGGGGCTCCAGTGCTCGTGGAGAGCCCTGCGGCCCTCGCCTGTTGCCCAGAATGACCCGCTGGCTGCTGAGGGACACTCGAGAAGAACCTGGTGAGTGGGGTGTCAGGGGGATGTGTGCGCGCGTGTGTCTATGTGTGCGCGTGTGTGTATGTGTGCGACGGCGGGGGGTGGGAGGGGTTCTCTGTATGTATGTGTGCGTGCATGAGCGCTCGTGTGTGTGTTTCTGTGTATGCGCATGCGAGTGTGGTGTTGGAGCTTCCCAGGAGACAGCAGCTGGCCAAAGCGCGCGCGTTCGTGTGCGCATGGTCCGCTCAGATCGCCTTGCCGGAGAGGGTAACAATAGGTCTCTGGCGAGACAGCGCTACGCGCTGTAAACGCCACGAGACCTAAAAATGATGTGGGATGGGGAATATAAGTGAGGATTACAATCCATGTCTCTCTGATTATGCAGCACAGCTACTTTCACCGCAATTGGAAATTCGTGGCGGGAACCAGCCAGCCCAGCAAAGAGATTTTAGGTCTTATGTTATATTAAACTATTTGTATGGTGCTCATTGTGCCACTGACATGGCTCAGAGCACCAATCAGCTTTGGTTCCTTCTCAGCATGGTTTCGATATTTCATTAAAGATGGTATCATGACTCTATTTGTGAGTTGTAATAAGTAGCAGGAAAGTTTTCTGATGTTTTGATGTACATAATTAGGTGTGCTATAAGTTTTCAGGATGTGGTTGGTGGACTAGTGAAAATATTTACATAATAACTAGGTCATTTGACTTGTACATTGCCCGGAAGGTATGTGTGTGTGTGAATTAATTGGAAGTATTGGGTGGTGTTGCAGAATCCTGGCTCTCATCTGATAGCTTACCAGGACTGTGTTGGGCGACTGGCGTGAGTTCTTTTTAGATGTGTACTGCTGTTTGAAGGTGTGTGTTGTTGATAGGGGAGAATGCTGTTTTGTGCGCACTGATATGTATTAAGTGTTACATCTATGCAGTGTTGGATGATAATAAGTTGTTCTGTCAAATGTGCTGTGATGATTGTTCTTATGTATTGTTATTTAATGGACAGTTCTTCAGGGAGCGGTTACCACCCAGGTATGTGTTGCCTGCTTATACAGAGTTCTGCCTAATGTTTCCTGTAGAAAGTTGTGTTACTGTTGAGTTCTTTCGAAGTCACGTAATAGCATATCTGAGCTGTGTTGGGTGCATATGCTATGTTCTAGTCTTTGTTTTCAAAATATATCTTTATTCAATTTTCGTAGAGAAAACAAAGTCAGACATAATTTCCTAAACCGCCCAGGACATGTAAGCAAGCTATGTTCTATTCTTAGTGTATTGTTGGACTAGCCTCCCTTGCATTACAAGGGAAGACAATGACTTTATCAGCAACCAAATGTTAAAGTAAATTGCAGTCATTTAAATTAAGTGTTTATTTTAAATGGGAGAGAAAGGAAGATCAACAATTCTCACATCCAACAGCAGCCACCTGGCCAGCCTTAGAGCAATATAACTAAACATTGCATAAGCAAAGCTATCTCCAATGCCCCCCTCTTCATCCCACTTATGCCCATAGTACACTTGAGGTAAGGAAACACAGGGTAGGTGGGGCCAGATTGCTTGTGATGGATGTTCAAGACACTTGTGGGAATGTAGGTGCTACGTCAGTCCCCAGTTCACTTATTTCTGGCTTGGTGGTGGTGAGCTTCCAGGAAGGATGGGTGTCTCGAAGAGCTGCTAAGAGCCGTACACATGGAGTGTGGCATCACTTCTTCTTAATGCGCTGGGATGCCTCCGGGTAGCCATGCGCTATATAAATCCGTAATCATTCATTCATTCATTTCCAAGACCCACCAGGGTAAGACTGGAGTTGGGAGCAGATGGTGTATGAGCGCTCAACACCAAGCCCCATTCCCAGTACATCTGTCCCACACAAAGCTCTGCATGGCACCTCAGTTTAACCACCTGATAATCTAACAATGGGACCTGCACAACGCAGTGCCACTGCATGCCAACCCTGACCCTCTTATGCCAGCACTTGGACTCACCTCTGTCTGTTCACTTCGGTCCTGTCCTATAACAAACCTGTTACTCCCTGTAGATCCACGCACACCACAATCTATGGATGTATGACGTTACAACGCAGGCTATTACAACGCCTGCCTTTACAACACGGTTTTTACATCGCATACCATTACAACGCATAGTGCTTTTGGGTGCTGGATAGTGAATAGTTTAATTTACTATTCCAACTCCAGTCCCCGTGGACACTAGGGAAGGTTGTTGGATAGTAAATTAACCTATTCCCTATCCTATAGCGCCCCCCAGAGCAATGCGTTGTAATAGTTTGCGTTGTAATGGTTGCGTTGTAATGGTAGTGCGTTGTAAAAGTTTCGTTGTAAGTGATGTTTACCCAATCTATACTTGGAGTAACACATACCAGGCACAGTAACTCTGTGAGTTATCCAATGAAATTAGTACCTGTGATGTTCAGGTTACTCAGTGACCTCAGCGGCATGTGCATTCACCCATTGTGCAACCTTACTAACGTCAGTCTGTAGCCCAGGTATTCCACTGTGTTCTGTTTACATACTCCGGGGGCCATATTTATCAAGGCTTGCGTTGCCCACACGGCACACAAGGTGACACAAGCTTTACTATACCACGCAGAGCCACCTTGCATGGCTATAAATGGCATAGAAAGTCTGGAGTAATGAATTCAGCACAAGTTGCTGCCTTGTGTTACTCTGCCCTGGGTGCGGGTGCATCCACCAATGGTTTTTGGAGCCTTCCCATATTTACTAACTCTAGTAAACCTGGGAAAGTGTCAAAGTGGTAGGCCTCCAACATTGATACTGCCACCTCCAACTTTTCAAAATGGATTGATTTTGCAGTCACTGAGCTAGCTCCAAAAACAAATAAGAAAAAGCTACAGGAAAAAATTATCCGCCCCATGGTATTCTTTCGAACTAAGAACAATTAAAACAAAATGTAGGGCACAAGAATGGAGATGGAGGGAAAACTGGGGATGGAGTGCACAGGACGGCACGGTGAGCGCCAGAGATGCACAGAATGTGCGAGACTGTTCGGGCAGCTATGGTGTGTAGTAGGCAGACTGATCAGGCAGATATGGTGTGTCCCAGAATGGCACCAGCAATCCCGATGAGTTCCAGGCTGGCACAGGTAGGCACGAAGTTTGAAAAGGTCAACTGGTCATATTAAAACATGACGACTTGAACAGGTGTTGGTCTGCAACGAGAGCGTGGTGCTTTCTGGTAATTGCGGTCTTTCCTACTTTGCTCAGTTATAAAGAGAGTATTGCATTTCATTAACGCAATCTTTCTGGACCTATTTCAAGATTTTGACCACTCTTCAGATGAGCTCAGCTTTCCGCTGTTGGTCTGTCTTGAATGATGAGTCGCTCAGTTACCAAACAACGCCTTCATGCAGAAGCAAGGTGCTACACTGATGTGAACTGCAAGAACTAGAATGCATTGGGGTCTCATTGAGGGCCACCACCTGAATATTAATAATGCTGATGCTGTCTTGTCCAAGTGCAGCCACACCTTCTAAATAGGCAGGCATGTTGATGCTATACCGACATGGAGCCGGGCCCCGTGATACACTTCAGACAAGCACACTTCATGGGAAGACACTGAGTGTGCTATATTAACAGGGTCAGACTGGGACCAAAAATAGACCAGGACACCAAAATAAAAGTGACCCCATTAGCGAAGCAGATAGCTATATATGTGTGAATATCAGGAAAATCAACAGTAAAACTGGCCTAGCTGGCTAGAAGATTGGCCCACAACTGCTAAAAAATCAGCCCACACACTGATCTATCAAACCAGTCCATCGGGCACTGCCTGATTGCCCTATAGGTCAGTCCAGCCCTGCATACTAACAGAGGCTTGTGCGGTGTATGTCAGATATAAACAAGCACACATGGTCTAAAACTGAAACATCAACCACCAAGTGCGTCACTTGTACAGGCATGGAGTAGAAATGGGGGAAGGCTACGAAGATGCCAATTACAGATGTTGACAGATGACTAAAAGGCCCTCCATGACCCAGGACCAGCCTACATCAACCACTACCTGAACTTCCACCAACCTTCCAGACACCTGCGGCCCGCCTCCCTCGCACACACCCACCGGATCTGCTGAAGCCACAGTGGAGGACGATGCTTCTCCTACCTCACCGTCAAGTACTGGAACCACCTTCACCTTCACCTCCGAACATTATCCTGTCTTCTGGAATTCAGAAAGGGACTCAAGACCTGGCTTTTCGACTGATCCCAGCAAGAACCCAGCACCCGGATACCCTTGTGGGTGATTAGACGCGTTTTACAAGTTCAAGCTGATAGCTTAATTGATTGAAACATTAGTAAAACATGCAGACTGGTGCCAGACTCACATGCCATAATGATATTGGAGAGACTGATGGGCACACATACATTGAGACAGTGCGGCAAAAGCATGAACCCTGTGGTCCTATCTATAATCTGCTAATTCTTGCAGCCTAACATTGGCGAGTGCAGACAGGCACTCTGCCTGAGGAATATTCAGTTGCGGTGCACATGCAATAAAGAAAGCCCCATCAGGATGCCCTTCCCCATGCAGAAAGTTGTAGGGAGCCTTTCAAGCAGTGCTCACAGCAGCCAAATGTTTTCTCACCACAGAATGCACATATGATCCATGGGTTGCCATTCAGACTATCTTGTGGTGGGCTTTGCGAACAAAATATCTGTCTCTAGCATACTTTACTGTGCTGAAAATCCGAAGAATAATCCTACTCGCCTTCTCTACTATAGGTCCCAGCACAGGGTACCACAATTGTGGTACAAATTCACGAGCCATGCGATGACTGACTAATCTATCTGGGAACGCCAGGCAATGTTAATCTCTCAGAAGGCACCCTTTTTAGGTCGAGCAGACCTACCCTCAATGCGTGAGCATTGATGGTGTCTGCTTCAGACCTAATGTTACCCGTATTTAGGAATGTGGACAGCAATGTGCCACGCGCTTTTCCTTTCCAGTTTTCACCGCGGGAGCGCGCGTCTGAGCCGCGCTTGCGCAGAGTAACTCACAGCCCTTGCTCACACACAGACACAGGCAGCCCCCACTCCTCTGCATGCACGCACACACACACACAGACGCGCGCATGCACACGCAGGCACACACATACAGGCACACGGCACACAGCACACATCCCGGCACACAGCCCCCCCCCCTCCCTCCCTCCCCTCCCTTTAACTCACCGGAGTCGGACTCGGGCTCGCACCATCTGTTAAGGGAGCCCGCAAAGCACTCGAGGTCCTCTGGCACTCTCCCAAAAAGCGGAGCTCTCCCCATAGGCATGGGGGCCCCGCAGTCTCCCCGCTGGTCTTCACTCGGGCCCCCTCCTGGGACCCGGGACTTCATGCGGCACTTCTCTTCTCCGGGCTCGCGCTCCGACCTGAAAACGAAACTGAAGAGTGGCGCGCATGCGCAGGCAGCCCCCGCCCTCCCACTCCTCACAGGCCGGCGAAAAGCTGATGGTAGCGCAGGACTGGTTTTTATTTTATTATTTTCTGTTATTTCACAGTTGCAGTTGACAGAGATGCATGTAGTTTGTACTGATGTGGGCAGAGGACACTGGTGTTGTTTTGTGGGGTTTAATGCTTTTTTTCCGTTGTTTCACGGAGTCTCCTGGTACGTAATTTGTGTTGAATTTGGGGAAACACCATTTAGCAGCTTTCATGTAATGCTGCTGGTTTTTGATGCTGTGCAGGTCCCAGCAGTGAGCCTCAGTTGGCCTCACGCAGTCCCAGTAGCTTTCAGATCGTGAGTCAGCAGTCCTTGTTTACCTCCTCCATATCATGCTAAAGTCGCCGATAGAAGTGCAGACAGCACCAGAATGTTCTCTGGGTCGTCTCTCAGGTGAGCAACTCCCCTCCCTCCCCCACAAGCATGGAGCGCTTTAATTAAACTAGGCGCTTTCGGATCATTCTTAGTGTAGAGACAAAGTTCTCGTTTGAGAGTTCTGGACACAAAACTGGCGTGAAGTTCAGAGGCATTGGGTGTGGGCGGCCTGACGAGGCGTTCGAGGGCGCCACATGTGGTAGCGGGGCTCTGTGTTTTATCAATTGTAATGGCGGATTTTAGGGGGAAGAAAAGTGAGTTTTCTCTCCATGCATAAACAGGCCAATGAGCGTCTTTTGGCTGCAGACGGGACGGAGTTTTGTGGGTATAATTGAGCTTGTGCAGAGCTCTGTCCAAGGTGCACTCGTTAGAGAATTGCAATAGAAACGGGAGGAAAGAGATTATTACAGCCTTGTGCCGCGCACCATCTGCCTATGCTCCTATCCCTCTTACCTGTTCCTCTTAAACCATTGCATCTTTAGCCATGGGGGACACCTCTTTGGGGATGGAGAACTGCATCTCCATGAGAGGTAGGGTTGCTGGCAGGGGTTCATAGGCAGAGACACCTACTGCTACAAGGCTGGTGTGAGGCTGGCAGTCTCTCCAACCCTGAAAACACTTTGATCAGCCTCCTGCCTCCTAAGAAATCCCCCGGTCCACTGCAGTCTAAAAACGGCCTTCCCTCATTCCTTCTGGCACTTTGTATATTATGTCATTAATAAAGAGAATATTTTCCCCTTTGTATTGTGACATAGTTTTTGAGTTGCACTGCTTATACAATTTGTGCAACCATTCAACAACACCTGGTTCAAATATGTTCTCTCAAGGTTTCAAGCTTTATTACAAAGGTAACAAAAAGATGTTCATATTTCACTTCTGTTCTTGGATTTTCGTCACAATAGAATACACTGAACATAATCTTCACTAAAGTTATTAACAAAACTTTATGCTATTGCCATTATAAATTACAATAACTTTTATTTAAGTATTAATTATTGAAAAAAATGTAAAGCCTTTGTTATTTGTAATATCAATACATGTAAGTCACGTAAATACAACACATATTACATTACAAATGCTATAGGTGTCACATTTGCAAAAGTTATAACTATTGGCATTGTAAATGACAAAGCTATTAATTTTGCTATTTTCAAAAACAAAACATAAATAAAAAAATTGTCATTTACAATACCAACAGCTCAAACTTTCCTAATGCGAGACCTATTGCATTGCAAATGCTTGTTTTAGAGTACTGGCATTATAGTCCCAAAAGCGTACTCCCCTAAAGATGCATGCACGGTTCCAAAGCCGACTCGCTGCAAATCTGGTTCCCATTTAGAACGGGCACACTTAGGGAGCTGCAGATGGGAAGCATGTGTCATTTGCATAATTTTCCTCACTCTGCATCTGATGACGTACGAATGGAGAAAGCACAAACACAGTACCCATCAATCCTCTAGAGCTTCAGTAACTAACAGGAAGCTGCTGGCTGAGGGTCTGTGTGACAGGTAACAGAGTTGAAGATTCCACCCTCCTTATGGTCCTTATTCCTCCAAGACCCTCTCTAACTTGCTACTGAAGAGGGCAGGGAAGGCGTATTAACCACAGAAATAAACACAGCTCTTGGAGAGCCCGTTTGTTTTTTTAATTTGTAGAAAACGTTTGAAATCCATTCATCCATGTGCCTGGGGTTGCAAAGGGCAATCCACAAATGACAGCCATGCTTTTTGTGGCCTCTTTTGCCAAACTACATACAGAGACAATGGAGGGTGAGTGTGAGAGGCTACAGCAATCATACCGATAACAGAGGCTGGTCGGCCAGGGCTGGAGCAAGCACACGGGCAACAGAGAGAGGTTGGGAGGAGCTAGAGAAAGCACATGGACAATGTCGGGAGGTGGGAGGACCGGAGGCAAGCACCAGGAGGATGGACTGGAGGGGATAGGACAAGCACACGACTAATAGAGGGTGGGCTGGAGGAGCTGCAGGAGGCATGCAGACAATGGAAGGTGGTAGGGAATGGGGCAAGCTCACTGCCAACGGATGGTGGGCGGATAGGGATCGTAGAAAGCACACATACAAAAGAGGGGCGACAGGAAGCCCTGGAAGAAGCGCATGGACAACAGAGGGTGGGAGGGGCTAGGAAGCGTGGACAGAAGGGGCTGGTGAAAGCACATTGACAGTAAAAAGTTGTCGGGATGGGAATGAGGAGGACATGTAGTGGGAAGAAGTACACACATTTTCTCATAACAGGCAGTGTGAGACCCAAAAATTAGTACTTTTGCTGAGGATTGGGTGTACAAATACATCATCACATAACCAATATATAATTATGGTTTATCTATGGGAGACCTTTATAAGGACTGCCTTCATATGACTCAGTTCCATAGTAGACTTTCCAGTTTGCCCACACCTGGTCATGTTTCATAGAACATCCACAGTCTGTAAAAGTGTTTTATTGACTTCCACTTGGCCAAACGTGGTACACAATTGGCTCCCCACATTTGGCCTATGTCTCCCTTGGCAAAACCAATTTCAATCCAATAAACAATAAAATCTAGCAATCTGTTTGAAATTTCTCGAACATTTTCAGGAGAGCCCAACGTGGTGAGAGAACAATTCAAACATGTTTGATTTCAGTAAGGGTGCTGGCGACCTCAAACCAGTATGTTTGCAATGTCCCACACTCCACACTAAAAGCAAGAAATCTTGCTATTCCACACTGCACTGCAGGTATATTGGATATTGCCTGCTTCATTTTGAATTGCTGATGGCTCATGTCTGTCATGTGTTGCTATTGTTCTATTCTGGAACCTTTTAATATTGTGATGTAAGCGGCTGCTTGGACTGCATTAAAGGGATAATGCGTAATGTAGCCTCCGTTCTTGTAATGAAATCCTTGTGAGGGTTATTCACAAAAGTCACTAAATTAAGCTGCGCTTAGCTCCTCTGGTAGCTTGGCACAAAAGCAGTCAGGCTTAACTTAGAGGCAATTTATAAAATATTTATACAGAGCTTAAACAGTAATTAAGACAAAACAAAACACAAGATGAATCCCACACAAATTAAATAAAATAGAGTAAATTCTAATAAATTATTTGACACCAAAATGACAAAAATGTAATCACTGGAAACGCATTATGAATTTTTAAAGTTTAAAATGTAGAGTAGCGCCTAAAAGATCAAAAGGGCCAACCGTGGACATGTAGTTGCGCGAGACTTGGGAAAAGTCTAAAGTTATGGACGTCCACGATGGAGTGTGGTTTGCATTCACGAAGTGGATGGGGCCCGGTCTCAGCTTACCTTCAGACTTAGAAGAAGTTTAGAAGAAGAATTACTGAGATGGTAAAGTTCAGCAGAGCAAGGAAGCCAGTGAAGTTAGAGGAGGAGGTCTCATCGTCAGGGAGCCGTTGGACAAAGTCGCAGTGAAGATTTTTATATTCGGAGATATTTGCTTTTTTGGAAGTCAAAAAACTCCAGTGGGGTAAAGCTGCAGGCTGTAGCCGACGAAAGCTTAACGCGGCCGGATACCCCTTGTACGAGGAACCACTGAACAGGATTTGTTGGTGCAGAGAAGAACATTCTGGGACCTTACAAATGGGGGTGGGGTCGCACACTACTCACACACCAGCGGGATCGCCCTTAAGGACTGTGGTAAGTGTAGTTCGTGTTCCGCGATGCATCTTCTTTCTATTCTCTGCTATCTTCGCCATCCCTGGACACGTGTTTCGGGGTATTTACCCCTCATCAGCAGGGATTATGCCATGTTCTGAGGTTGCCGGTGGCTGCCAAATATTGCCAGGTTTAGTACCACTCAGGCGCGCAGGTGCGGGGTCCCAGGCTCGTCAGCCAACTGCTCGAGTAGTGTGCGACCCCACCCCCAATTGTAATGTTAAAGCTCCCCCGCCTGGGTTAATCGTTTGCGTTTCCGTGGGGCTTGTCAGTAATACGGACAAGTTTGTTGACCGGGGTTTGTCTCCTTTCAATGGGCGGTATCTCAAAGGATAATTCTTCCCGCTTGACAACAATCTGCTATGAAAGGGAGCTTCGTCAATAACGTGCACTGCCAGGTCGCAGGTGTCCTCACCTGGCTGCACAGGGAGTCCTTGGGGCACTTCGCCCCTCTTCCAAAGGAAAGGCTACTGCACCCAATTCCGATCAGGTCGATCTGCTGCCAACTCAAAGGCTGTGACCTGGGCACAGTCCCAGGAGCCTATCTGCCATATGAGGCCTGGGCCAGTGCAGACACCCCGGATAAAGACCCTCACTGGTCCGTCCTGTTTCTCAGGCCAAGGGCTCGCAGAGTCCTAGCCCGACACCCACTTCCTGACACGTGCCAGCCAACGCTGCACCACATCACTGTTCCGCTCCCAGCTGAGGCTTAGGCCCAGCTCAGGGTCCTCGCTGCTGTTGCGTCAGAATTCTCTCCAGCGTGGCATAAGCTGCACTTCACCATGTCAGGCCTGCTGTCTATGGCTTGGCTTTCTTGAAGAGCCCCACATAGGCGCACTGCGGAACAGGATTCTGACGGATGGATGCTGTGCCTGTGACAGCATTAGAAGAAGGTGTCCGCCATCTTGTGCTGCTCACCACACCCCATGCTTCCCTGTGGAAGGACTTTTAAAAATAAATCCCCTTCAGAATAGCAGACAACTTTCAGTTTGGAAGGTGGTGACCAGATGGCTGAAAGGCCCACAACACTGAAAATTACCCCCATCGACTCGTTCACCCTTGCTACTCTATATTATTGTTCTGCTGAATGTTGCTGTGACATTTTTAAACAGAGACCACTTAAAATAAGCAAACCTCGACAAATTCTCAACATCCTGGCAATCTAATTTAGAATACTCACACAAAAATCCGAGGCTTTTAAGCTTTGCTGGTTCACTCATGATAATAATATTATAGTTTGCTTTAATCCAAAGTACTTTCCACAGATCGTTTTATATACTATTACAATTTTCCAATACAAACTGTCAAACGTTTGATCAACCCCAGAAGGATGGACGGCAGAACCATCCCTGTCAGATTTCGAACATATGGGGCTCGTGGTCGCTCAGACGCCGAATCCCTTGTTCTTTGTGACGTTGTAAGAAGAGTGATCCCTGCACGCGCCTTTGACGCCTACACGTGGTTTCCTGAAAGAGCGCGCGGATCTGCTTTTGATTTAACGCAGCCCCCTCATCCAGCGACCAAGATTTCCAGATGTTGAGGGCCGGGGTCGAGACAGGAATAGGAAGACTGCTGGGGGCAGTAAACGAGGCTGGAGGAAGTCAGGTAATTGGAGAAGCCAAACGCTCCATCATCCGTCCCGGCCGGAGCAGCGCGCGCTCAGCCCTGCGCAAAGCAGAGAGGAATGCGCGCGCGCGCAGGAGGCAGACCGGAAGCAGCGTCCTCTGCAGCCCCAGATGAAACACCCGTGACATTGATTTTACAGCTGGGGCCCCTCTGAGGGAGAGGCGGAAGGCGGGAGCAGAGCAGGTCACGGTGAACTCGGCCTCAAGTGCCGGCTCTTTGTGGAGGCCATGGGTGGACCACCTCTGTCTGGAGACAATGCCGGAGCTAGAGTCGTCGCACCCAGTGAATTTAAAAGCAAGAGAGTGACTCACGGGCCTCGTCATGCTTTCATTGTAGCCTATGAGCGGAGGAAGGTTCTCGAAGAAACAGATGTGCTCTTCGGCTGCGAATACGCTCAAAAACAGAAGTAGCTGATGAAAAGACTGTCTTATAGCCAGTGGCTGTGTTAGGGTGGCCAACTTTCCATTATCACTTTATATTACACTTTGTGCCCGCAGACACAACTCTGCTCGGGCCAAAACACGGAAGGAGCCTTCAGAAGGCATTCATTTGGGGTGGAGTGTGAGTCACTGAGTGCAATTTGGAGGGTTCGTTTCCTAGTGCCCTCGTCTAATACAGGCCTTTCTGCATTTTGAACATACAGGTGTGGTGTTGAGTTTACAAAGTAACCACCTACTGCTCCGAGACACAGAGAAAAAAAGCCTTGGGGTTTACTCCTGCCCAAGGGAGCAGCCAGGGAAAAAAGTACACCCTCCTGTGGAAATGATAATGTACACACGTTAGTGGTTTTAATCTCTTTATTCCCGGAGCGCCGGGAGATTGCCTCTACTTGCTGCGGTCGGCGCCAACACAATCCGGCCGCCTTCCGCTTCCGGTGTTCCCCCTTCCTGTTCCTGCTGCGGAACACTAGAACGTTACCACATATCTCCCCCCTTTAATCAACAATTAAACAGTATGCAAAAGTCTTACTTCCAGTCCACTTCATAGTCCTTGAACCTCTCAGGTACCTTTACTCTTCTTCCTGCTCGGGTCTCCACTCTCATTGTTTCTCTCTTTTCCTGTCGCCTTGCTCTCCGTCTTCTCCTTTGCTCCTTCTTCTTCTCCATCCTTCATTACTACATTGCCTCCATCCGTGTTTCTACTTCCTTCCTCCGTACTCCTTCTCTCTTCCCTTTCCCCACCAGCCGTCGGTATCTCTGTTCCATAGATCTCTTCTCCTTGCCTTTCCCGACTTTCACTTCCTCCGTCCTCGAATACTTGCTCTGCTCCTTCGTCTACGTCCTCTTCCCACTTCAGTATTTTGCTGCACTTCGCCATTCTGTCCATGGACCATACCTTTCCGTCGCTCAGAAGGGCTGACCGGGCAAACGGTTCTACCACCTTGAGTGGTGGTGAAAACTTGCTTTCTCCTTTCCTCTTCATGATAGCTTGCTTCACTCTAACCCAATCACCCTTGGCTAGTTCTGCATCCCTGGTGTTGCGTCTCTTGTTGTATTGTGCAGTGTAGATTTCCTGTGCTCTCTCCAGATTCTTTCTGACTATGGCAGGTGACCACTTGCTCTGTACCACCAATTTCCTCCATGCTGTGTTGTCTTTGGTGAACGCTTCTCTTCCTCTTAAGACCTTGAAGGGGCTGTAGCCTGTGCTCCCTGGTGTGATACGGTAGGCCCAAATCATTCTCCCAGTCCAGTCCATCCTCAATGGCTGCCTGTATGGTGCCCATTATCACGCGGTTGAAACGCTCTACTTGGCCGTTGCCCGCTGGGTGATAAATGGGCGTGTGCTTTACTTCGATGCCGTTTCTGTTGGTAAAAGCAGTCCACTTGTCTGACGTGAACTGGGGGCCATTGTCGCAGGTGATGATCTTCGGAATGCCTTCCCTAACAAACGTGGCTCGTAAGAAGCGAATCACTGCTTCGGTGTCTGCATGTTCTACAATTTCCAATTCCGGCCACTTTGAGTATTTGTCAATGACCACAACTGCGTATTTCTGAATCCCTTCTTTGTCTAGGACAGGGCCCATTATGTCCACAGAAATCATCTCCCAAGGGCCATCTGGAATGGGGAATTTTCCTAAAGGCGGTCTCAGCATACTCTGAGTCTTGTCAGCCTTCGCACATGACTCGCACGTGCGCACATGTCGTTCCACCTGTGCATCTATAGCTGGCCACCAGTACGCTGTCCGGGCCAAAGCTTTCGTTTTCGTAATCCCTTGGTGCCCCTCATGGAGTAAGGACATCAGGCGATCCAGGATGTTCTGTGGTGGGACCACTTTGTCACCTCGGAGTAGGAAAACTGGGTTCTCTGCCAACGACAGTTCATCTCTGACCTCCCAGTACCTCTTCAATTCTTCCTTCAGGTGCCTCTTTTCTGGCCATCCGTGTACCACATACCCTTTCACGGCCTCCAGATCAGTCTCTTCTATGTAGGCTTTTTCCCAGTCCTGTGCACTTATGACGTTTTCTGCGTCCTGGATGGTGGCTACTACGTATCCTTCCCAGTTTTGCTTCCTTTCACTCCCTGCCTCATCCATGGCCGCCGCCCTACTCAGGAAGTCCGCCACTTTGTTCTGTGGTCCTGGTATGTGTTCCACTTCATAGACAAAGTCCAATAACCTGAGGGTCATCTTGGCGATTCTGGGCGTTGCGTGATCATGACCGCTTGATGTGAGGACTCGGACTAACGGCTTGTGGTCTGTCTTCACTAGGAACTTGGCTCCCCACAAATATTGTCTAAATTTCTCCATCGCCCAAACCACAGCCAGCATTTCTTTCTCCACCACGCTGAACTTCTCTTCGTTAGGGGCCAATGAGCGGGAAGCGAAACAGATGGTCGACAGCTCGCCTGACTCCTCCTTCTGCATCAGGACTGCCCCTAGGCCTCGGTCACTGGCGTCTGTGGTGAGGATGGTTTCTGCCCGCGGATCGAATCCCTTGAGGGGAATGGCCGTGCTCATCTCCTGTTTGAGGGCTTCGAACTCATTTTGTTCCTCTTTTCCCCACTGGAATCTGTTCTTTTCTTTGAGCAGTTGCCGAATGAAGTGCGTTTTCGTCGCAAAATGAGGAATAAACTTGCTGTAATACTCGGCCATTCCCAGGAATGACCGAACATCTTCTTTCTTTTCCGGAGTAGGAGCCTCTAGGATGGCCTTCATGTTAGTCTTCTTGGGAGTAATGCCTTGTCCGCTCACCTCGTGGCCGAGGTATGTGACGGATTGGACTCCTAACTTGCATTTGGACCATTCAGCGGTCAGTCCGTTGTCTTGCAGCCTCTGAAGTACCTTGTGGAGCTTCGCGTTGTGGTCATGCTTGGATTTCCCCATTATGAGGATGTCGTCCTGAAAGAAAAGGACATCCTTCAAGTCCTTCAAAAGTTTGTGCATGATCTTTTGGAAAACTGCTGCGGCCGAGGCTAGGCCGAAGGGCATCCGCACAAATTCATAGCACCCAAATGGAGTGATAAATGACGTAAGGTGGCTGCATGATGGGTGAAGCTTCACTTGGTGATAGGCCGATGATAAATCGATCGTGGAGAACCATTTGACGTCTTTAGTCATCGTTAACATCTCATTGATGCGTGGCAACGGGAATTTGTCTATGATGATGTTTTTGTTTAATTCCCTGAGGTCCACACAGAGACGTACCTTGCCATTGGGCTTTTGTGCTACGACTAGGGGCGAAAGCCACTCTGCGCTCTCGATAGCTTTGATGACACCTTCCTTCTCCAGTCTGTCCAGTTCACTTTGTACAGCCTCTCTGCTTCGGAACGGGATATTTCTCACTTTGTGCACCACCGGAATGGCACCCTCTTTCAACTTTATGAGGTGGGTGTATTTTCCCAGTTCCCCAATCTGGCCGTTGAACACTTTGGGATATGCCGACAGCCATAGCGCCACATCTTCCTTTACCTCCATGTCCATGAGCAAGATCTTTTCGATGCCTCCCGGGTTAAGCTGTATTCCTAACGCCCCTTGGTCCTTCCAACTCAGTACCGATGGGCCTTTCTCCGCGACGTACAGTTTGCAATTCGCATGCCTGCCTCTAAATTCAAACATGAGGGGACAATACCCCAACATGGGAATCTTCTGCCCCGTGTATGTGACTGGCCTTACATCCATGGGCCGAAGAGTCTCTTTGATGCGTGACGCAAAGTTGTCCTCCCAAACTCGCTTTTGAATGATGGAAATGGGCGCCCCACTGTCTGCAATCATTTCAAGTGGTATGCCCCCAATGTGCATGTCGAGTCGGGGTCTGTCTGAGTTCGAACCGTCCATTTCTAGTATTTGGACATCTATGTACAGGAACTCCTCATCTTCCGCCGTGTCGTCCTGGTCGCTATTTTCCTCTTTCTGTTCTTGGTCTATTAATCGTACCATGGCATTCTTGGGCTTCCTGCGACACACCTTTTCGTAGTGTCCGAAGATATTGCAAAAAGAGCATTTAGCTCTAAAGGCGGGGCATGCTTTGTCGTTGCCCAGATGGGCATGGCTACCACACCTGTAGCATTGGGATTTCCCCCCTTTGTTGGACTTGCCTTCTGTCTGGTGTCTGGTAGAGTTGTCATATCTTCCGCCTCCTTGGTTTCTCCTCGTCTCGTTCTGTCTCGAACGTTCATTTCTATTCGGCGCCGTTATCTTACAAACTGATTGCGACTCTTGGGCATCCTTCTTCGCTGCCTGAGCGCACCTTCTAGATAACTCCGCTTTCTTGACCATTGCCCACATTTCTTTGAGTGGGGCATCACCATTCACCCACAACTTCTCTTGAATGTGGGAGCTTGAAGTGTGCATGATGATCTGGTCCCTGATGAGTTCATCCTGCAGTCCGCCAAATTTGCAAGTGAGTGCCAACTTCCGTAACGCCACCACGTATTCGTCCACCGTTTCGCCGCCTTTTTGCTTCCTTTGAAAAAAATTGAATCTGTCTATGGCGACACACACCACTGGTCTGTAGTGTGCGTCTAAGTCTGCGATGGCGTGATCGAATACTTCAGCGTCACCGGCGTCTCTTTCACTCTTGACTATGGTGTCATACACCCTGAGCCCTTCTGGGCCTAAATTGTGGAGCAAGATTTTTTTCTTTCTTTTACTGGAAAACGGGGTGTCACATTCCTCTTCTAGCGCCTCCAGATAGTTAAGAAAGTACCTTTTCCAGTCTTCCCACTTTCGTTCAGGTTCGCCGCATTTCGTCAGGAATGGTACTAGTTGGGTGAGAGACGTGCTCTGGTTTGCCATCACTGGAGCGTTCCTTCTGTGTCTCGCCGCAGTGTCTGTCCGCCTGGTCGGGCTCCCTGGAGCGCCCTGCTCCCCTTCGTCTTCTCCTCTATGCTCCTCGTCACTCTCTTCCCCTTGTCCTCTTGTCGTGGGGTGTGGGGTGGTCTGTGAGCTGCCTCCTGTGCCTGGATGTGAGGAGCCTGATGCTTCCGCCCGTACCTGCTTCTCTGCCAGGGTGCCTGGTTACTCTGCTGGGACCCCAATGGTCTGCTGGTCCGGGTTCTGGGTGCCTCCGTGGTGTGGGCGGTCCCCAGTTGCTCTGCAGCACCCTCAGTCCTTCTGGTCAGGGTGAGGTGGAGTGGAGGCACTATTGACTGTCCTGGACGTGGATGGAGTGTTGCGGTGGCCTCAGGGGTTTATTTGCTCCTTGCGCGCCAATTTCCTGCTCCTCTGCCACGCTCCGGTTCAATTAGGCTTTCTCACGCGGAATGCGTGTGCTCGTGGTGCTGCCGTAGCGTGTGTTCTTGGGATTACATCCCATAACTCGTCGCCATTGTGGAAATGATAATGTACACACGTTAGTGGTTTTAATCTCTTTATTCCCGGAGCGCCGGGAGATTGCCTCTACTTGCTGCGGTCGGCGCCAACACAATCCGGCCGCCTTCCGCTTCCGGTGTTCCCCCTTCCTGTTCCTGCTGCGGAACACTAGAACGTTACCACACCTCCCCCAATCTAAACTGCATTTGGCATGGTCTCGAGTAAGTGAACATCCAAAATGCGAAACAAACCTAGAATTCAAGGGTTTGGGTTTTGTAAAGCACAATTATCTAAACAAAATGTATTTTAAAAAAAACATATTTTCCAGGCACCCCTGGAGGAGTACTAAACAATCCAAGCATGAACATCATTTGGGATCGCAGCGGCTCCTTTGCGGCCCCTGGCCTCAGAGAAGGCAAATATTTTGCCCCTTCTGATGCCATGGGTCGCAAAGGAAGTGCCAGGAGTAGCAGGGAGCAAGCAAGAGGACACAGCTGCTACCCCAGACTACCTCCAAATGCCAAGTCAACAAATGCTGGCCTCTCACACCAACCTTATGATCTTGCTCACAGTGTGAGAGGTTGGTATTGCTAGAGGTTGCCTAGCCAACCAGCCAGCCAGATTATCTCACATACTAAACACCAATTTATGAATTGCTATAGGCAGCATCACCTTTCTGTGGGTTACAAAAGTCCCTCAGTCTGCATCATTTTCTGTGATGAGTGAAAACATTGTGACATTTGGTGTTTTGACTAGCTTGGTACGCGACACAACACTTCAATTGTGGGACTATCTTGCAGAAATAAGGATTGTTGGGAATCCAAGTCTAAATCATGACACGCTGTGCATGAACTGGTTCAGTATATACCATACTTAGACACACAGTCCCTGTTTGTGCCTGCACACCTAGTTAATGGGGCGTTGCAGTACAAACATGGGCAGTGGGCTTGTTACATAATGCACCTCCTGTTATTCAGCACAAAGATTCCCTTTAGGGTGAAAATGCTCTTTACAAATACATGTTATGCTACATTACAAATTTCCTGGAGCAGAGGAGGTGGCCTCAGATGCCATGTAATCTTGGGAAGGGTTGGTGTCAGATTAGTTAGCATGTGAAAAGCTCTAACCCATGCTTGCAGCTCTGCTAGCAACACCTCCCCCCACCATGTCCCCTCCAGGGGAGTCTGCATGAAACCGTTTTAATGATTCCTGCCTTCGCTGGTCTGTGATCAGAATCTAAGCATGTTTGCATTTTGGGTCATCATCATTCAAGCTTTATTTCAGTCATCTCGACCATGAAAGTACAAGTGCGCACAGTACAGAGTTGGAAAATTAAGTTCATGCGAATAATACATTAAATATATTACAATCATAAAAATGCAAATGCATATAATAGAAATCTTCCAGTTTGAATACATGTCAAAAATGCACTAAATACATTTCTCAAATCATTAATAAAAAATATATCAATCAGATAAAAAGGCAATTAGGATAACAGGTAGAGTAGATAAAAAAAGATATGGCCAAGATAAATGGCCCTTTTAAGTGTATTAGGGATCCCCCAGTGAAATTACTATAGGAGAATAGAACCTTGTACTATTTTGCAAAGGCCCAGCGTTATAGCCTAACTCTTGTTTAGAGTGTTGGGAGGGTAAAATGGATTAACCATAAGGCACACCAAATCACGTCTTTTGTGCGTGCCTTCTGGTTATCCACATTTTTCCAAGAAACTTAGGCGCATATTATCAAGGGATTTATCTCCGCTTTTTTGGCTCTAAAAGCCAAGAAAGCGGAGATAAAATTATGTCCCTATCAGCAACAGGGTGCTAACACGCAAATTCGCATGTTAGCACCCTTTTTCTCTACGCTTCCCCTTGCATCTTTAATGAGATGCAAAGGGGGCGTTCCAGAGAAAAATAATAGGAGAAATGTTGTTAAGCGACATTTCTCCTATTATCAAGGATTTCGCTAACCCTGTTAGTGATAAAAAAAAGCAGCGCTAACCGCGGTTAGCGCTGCTTTTTTTACACCTGGTATTTTCCTGACTTAGCCATGATATCCTATAGAAGATGGATATCATGGCTAAGTTTGTGAGCCCCTATCATCAAGCTAAAGCCAAACTTCGAGAGATTATCGTTGGTTTTCCAGCGATAATCTCTCATTTGGCGCGAGGATTTTTATCACTTGTGAGATAAACCTTGCTAATAGCAAGTTATCTCTGCGATAATTGTACAATATTCCAAAATGTAAACAACTAAAAATGTGAACTAGATCTGCAAGTAGATAGTTGCTCAATGCTAAGGTCACCTTGCAAGTGCTAATCTTCTGCCTTAGAAAAACGGTTTTAAATAAACATAAAGATAATAAAATAAATATGCGTATAAAACATAAACACCCATATATTGGTGCTTATATATACATATATGTATGTACATAACTGAATATTTGAGCTATTCATACATATAGCAGCTTGCTCAATTCTAAGGTAACTTTGGAAGTGCTCTCTCTCTCTCTCTCTCTCTCTTTCTATCTATATTAGCCCGTTTTAGCATGCTGCTGCCTATTGAACAATAAAAGGTGAAAACAGTCGTGGGATGCGGTGTCCTCATTGCGCGAGCAGTTTCAGTTGGAATATATATATATTTATATATATATACACACACACACAATGTAATTATACTGCTGATGTAGTAACTCCCAATGCAGTGTACACAATATACTGCCTCCTAATGTAACCTTTAATATACTTACATACAACCATCTACTGCAGTACATATTAGCACTGTGAACGAGACCAGCGCCACCCTTGAAAATTCAGATGTGTGAACTGAAAACTATGATTTAATGAGCTGGGGGTGTACTACTGTACGTAGGGAGTAGGGAGTGGGCCAAGCGAGGCCGAAGAAAATACCTCTGCACTTGTCTTTAAGTTTTTCATGGATGAGTTATGAAGACTGATGATCAATGAAAGTGGTCTGTGGATGCATCTCATTTGGAAATGTGTTGGTTAAAGGCACATCGCTACGTGTCACAAGACTGGAGACATATAATATGTGGCGTTTTAACAAAAATCAAAGCTTTATATTTATAGTTTATATTTCCTTCAGTATTCATATAGGTGCATTTTAATAAAGTTATGTTTAAGACAACAAAATAGATTTTGTTGCCAGGTATTGCTGTTTCGATGTTAAAATGATCAGACCGTGGTTTAAAAAGAGCTCTCTAGTGGCTTTGCGGAATATTGTGTACAAAGAACCTTTTAGCAAAGCATTCTGGCCACCTGACATGCATCATCACGCCCATAAAAGCTGGAATCTGCAGGAACGCTACTGTCTGTGCATTTTACTCTGCCTGGAAACGCCCAATAGAGCTACACCGGCCATCTTTTATATGTGATTGAATTGTGTCCAGTGCAAAATATATTCCAGATGTTCCCAGAGGTGTTTGGAAAATCTGAGCCATATATAAATACACTTTGTTCTTCAGGTTGCAAAAGTCATCAGTGAAATATTCAAATAATATTTCTCTAGATACAGGGGTGGCTGGAAGTAGAAAGTTGAAGGTAGGCATAATTTGGAAGTAGGGATGACAGTTTAAGATGATAAGGCCCTTGGGAGTGCTCAGTTTATGTCAAGCTAGCTAACATCCTTGGGCATAATGGTAACTTGTGCAAACATGGAATTCTTAACAGCTCTAACAGTAGAGTCTGTCTTGCAGAAGGCTGGAGAGGAGGCTAGGATAAATTCTCCGGATGAAGTTTCCTGCTCTATTAAGAGTCCTGCTTTGTGCTTGGAGAGATTATTGAACTGGCTCCCCCTAGAGGCCAGAATTCAGCTGAAACTGGCATGCATCACACACAAGGCTCTTTACTCAAACTCCCCTGCTTATCTGGCACAAAAACTAGTGATATCTGGAGGAAGCAGAAACTCCCGATCTGCCAGAAACCTAGTTCTCCAACCCGCCTTTTTTCAGAAAACAAGAACCTATAATAGGGTATTCACCGGGACAGCACCCAGAATCTGGAACTCTTTCCCACCCGCCATCCGAAGAATCCCCTCTCTAGCACGTTTTAAGAAAGAGGCCAAAACCTTCCTCATGGGTAAATTCCTTGCCTAATGCCTGCCATGCCTAACCTCAAATCTGATGTTTTCTAAGACTATGCCTGACCTCAAATCTGATGTTTCTTAGACTATCGCCCCTTCCCCAAATCACCAACTCTCCCACGGAGAATCTACGGGCCTTCAATTTTTCCTTAACAGACTTTAAATATGATTGCAATCTTACCTTTGTATCCCCAGTTTCCCCTATGTTTCCCTACTCCCCGCCCCTCCCCATCCCTTGCACAGTTCTGTATTTTTCTGCACCTTGACTCTGTTTGTACACTTCTGTATATCCTGTAAAGCGCTCTGGTACTCTCACGGGTCAAGTTTGCGCTCTATAAAACACTAAAATAAATTAACTTTTCTAACAGTAGCCAGCCTTAGGGGACCAACACTCCTTGGGTCAGATTTGAACACCAAATACCAACGATGATTAGTGTAATGGTAAAGAACTTGATTAAACTTCTAAGCAGAGAACCTAATGGTCTATAGGTCTGTGGCTCGTGCTTAAATAATATTAATGGTAGGATTGTTGCTACTGCATGCAGCTTATAATAGCTTTTTGCTTCTAGGATATCTGTAATTGGATTGTAGGCGGTGAAGAGACTCCTTGAGTATCAAGTCAATCTCTTCTCCCTTCTGAAGTTCGGGGAAGTCGCTCAGCAAACTGGTGAGGACTTGATCTGAATTAAAATAGAATAGCATTTCATCCCATTGTCGAGCGATGGTTCTTTTTTCGAAATGTTTTCTTTTTCTCTCTGTGTAGGGTAACACTTTCAGCCTCGGACCATTTCTCTACTCATCTTCTCTACTGTTGCAGCAGGGGGTCATTTAGATCATTTTCAACCCATGGATAGAACCCTTTTTGACAGGATAATTGCCATATCTAGAAATCAAATGCCTGATTTCTTTGCCTAGGGATGTTTAAATCGGCCTAGCAGACATAATTCTGGTGTGTGCAACCCGGATCTACTCGGGGTCTCTAGCTGATTTGCGATATTTTCCTAATAATTTCCTAATACCAGGCAACTCCAGACCATATGGAGAATCCTGCGTCTGGTTGCAAGCACCTAAGACGATGGTGTAGGGTTGTAAATTCAAAAGAGTTATCTAGTTGCAAGGTATGTTCTGTGCAAGTAGTTAAATTGCGTGTTTTTGAGCAGGGTATTTCTAGTCACCTTGTGGGTGCACCTTAGTATATGTCCCCATGCTGCATCCTTTAATTCTTGGCCTAAGGCGTTCTCTAACTTTATACCAGTCTCGTTCAGGTTGTACGTTGTCATGTTTACAAGGGCTCTGGCTCTGTAGAACCAGCTTACCAGACTTCTCCCACATCCAATTGTGTAGAACAATTGTAGGACCTCTGGGTATGAGATTCCATGTCTGTTTCTCCCCATCTCTCTCGGATTGTGATTTTGAGCTTGTTGTGTTGTGGTAATTGACCCCTTCCCTTAGTAGGCCACTGTTTTTAATGAGGTCTTGCATGACCTAAGGCTTGTTGACACATAGCAGCTGTCCACTACCAGACGCCAGCAATGGCTTTCACTGTAATGCATTAAAAGGATTGAATACAACTTTCAAGCCCATCTAAAATTACCCCCTTGTGTTCCCAAAAAACTGAACTGTGCTTACAACCCGTTTTGATGCTAAATGAAATGAAATATTAGTAAACCTAAGATTAAACAGTCTATCAAAATAAAAATAAGAATTACAACTTACTTTAGCTGCGCTGCAATTAAAGGTTCTAACCGGAAATAATGTATGTGTGTTTGTGCATGCTCAAGAGCGTGTGTGTAGGAGGTATAGGGTGTGTGAGCTTACTTGTCTAAGAGTGTTAGTGCCTGTGTTAGAGTGTGTACGTTTGTGGGTCTGTGTGCAAGCTGGGTGGGTCGAGTGAGGGAAGTCAGTGTGTAAGAGTATTTGTGGGGTAGTGTAAGTGATGGGGGTGCATACGTGCATTCTCTTGTGAGAGTGAGGATATAGGTGAGGAGACGTGGAAGGCGCGGCGTAGCCGTGATTGCAGCTTTATTACTATCTTCCAGCTTCTGGATCAAAATGTACGGGAAAACAGATTATTACTGAGGATAGAATACACATAATGCTACAGGCTCCATCTTTGACACTGCATGGGTAGGTTCGAGTTGAGAACCTGAAGGACTCGCTTGCTGGACTGCGGGGCATTTAAACACCTCTACCATCCCTGGCACTCTGTCTCCTTTCCCACGGAGGAACAAGGCAATTCATTTTCCAGATGCCCACTATTGGTGGGATCATTTATGTTTTAGGGGTGTATTAATCCCACATATGCACGCTACACTATCCTGGAGTCAGTCACAGGCCCACAAACGTATCCCTCATGTTTACAAGAAGCAACCAGCAATCTAAGTTAGAATCCAAACTGTGCATTTAGTGGTAAAATAAGAAAGGCTTGGAACAAAAATCCAACCCTTGTTGAGTCATCCCAGTGCCCACATACATTTATTTATTTATTATTTTTTTTTTTTTTGTAAGACCTTTATTGATAGAAATCGCAGATACAACACAACAAAGAGCCCGAGGGCTCACATATACAGTACGGTGCAATACAGGAAGCGCAAAGGATCCGATTCAGGAATATTGAGGTCTAATTTTCAAAGTTCTTGTTCCGAAGGATAGACAAGAGCAGGATATCATAGCACAACAGGTTGGTTCCGGTCTAATACGATCAGAATAGATAAAAGCACAGTGTAACAAAAAAACCAGAATCGCTGCGTACCACCTAGGAGATAAACGTCTAAACCCAGAAAGAAAGAAAAAGAAAAAGAATAGAAGGCCCATAGAACCAAAAATAAAAAACAAAAACAAACCCCCCCCCCCCCCCCATCCACTCCCCACCCTGCACCCCTGCAGCTGGCTACGGCCTACCCCCCCCTAGCAGTGTGCCTGTCGCCCAATAAAAGGAGTCCCGAAATATAGAGAGTAAGAAAAGAGTCCTAATCTAAAACTCTCATAAAAGAAAGAAAGGCGGGGAGGAGCCCACCACCCGTCCCTCGGCTCCACCCTCCCGTAAGGCCAATAACAGCGCAAATATGGCGTCCAGCGGTGGCAAGCAGTACGAGTAAAAGAAGTTGGAAACACATAGGCAGCTCACAGCATAATCAAGGGTAGCAGTCCACAACCCACATATCAGTCCCCGGTATCACCCTCCCATAGTTCCAATAGTGGCTTGAAGCGTAAAATCCGTTGACAATAAACATTACTAGCAAAGCAATTTATAAAGCACGAAACCGGCAGATTGTACAATCAGAGAAATCAGCATGTCGCATATCCAGCTCGGTCAGCAACGAGGAACCCATCAGTCAATGATAGGAGGCGTTCATCCCTGTCCCGTTTTATCTCGTTCACCACTGCTTACCAAAGTGTCCCAAAAGAACGCGAACAGCAACCCAAAAATGTCAAATCGATTCAACCACCCAAACGTGTCAGCTGCGCGCGAGTCCAATGGTCCCATCCCGGGCAAGAAATGAACCATCCCCGTGGTATAATGCGGAGCCGAGCCAGGAAGGAAATTGTCAACATCCAACAACGTCCGAGGTGGCCCCCGGGCAATGGGGAGTATGGCTAGGGGCGAGCACTCCCGTCGCGATACCAGTCCGAGGTCTTCACGTCGTCCCAGACATGCAACATCCTCAGCATGGTATGTTTCGAGGTTCGGAGTCTCAGATCCGCCATTATAATGTAGGGCAGCCATCTTGTTGGAGACGGACGTGGAACAAGGAAAATCGCTATGTACCTGTAAATCTTCCATTCTCAATCTTCCCAGTGCGCTCACGATATCATCCACCGTGTTGATCAGGGTTTGAACAGAGTGAGCCATAAAGTGACGGAGGGAGAGAACAGCTGCCAAAAGATCGCCATAACCCAGGTCTCCTCCACTCTCCCCTCCGAGTGCATCCCCCTGCGCCACAATTCCGCCATCACACTGTAGCCCAGGCTCCCCCAGGCTGTATTCCATCATGTCCGCTGTAGGCGTGAGTGTGGACACTCCGAGTCAGGCCAGGGTACTCAAGGTGGGAAGCCAAAGTTCCGTGCACTATTATAGTAGCAGACGATGCCAGTATGTTGCCACAAGCTAAGACCCATAGAGACGTTTTCCTGCAAAAAGTAGCGGGAGTAGAAATTCGGGAGCCTCCCGCCGATTGCGGGACATTACTCAAGCCGTTTCTCGGCGGCCAGCAAACAGGGCACTTGCAGCCGTGCGGTCGCCCCGTACAAAGAGCCAGGCACGATTAAATCCGTACCTACAGTCCAACGGGGTGTGCGTGCTGAAGTTCAGCCGTCTCGCACATGAAATGATCCGACCGGCTCACCGCGATCGTTGGCATCCCGTGTTGTGCACTTGGTAGCCGGCCTCGCTACCCACTCGAGGCCCTGGTCTCAGAGCTGCTGCGGCCGCAGAGTTCAATCGGTCATTTCTCCCGCTTGCAAGGATGTTACAGCCTCAGGATTTCTCCGTGGGTCGCCGGAAGTCATCACCGTCCACAATTCGCCACTGCGGTTCAGGATAGCCGGCAGGATTGCTGCACAGGAGGAGATGGTCCTCGGAGCCGAGGGACTGGACGTCCTACCCGGACGCCATCTTGGCTCCTCCCCCATACATTTATTTTTAACACTCAGCCGACCACCAGCGGAAGACTAGAATATGCACCAGCAAACCCGTGCTTCAGCACAGGCATCTTGACTTCAGAGTGAGTATTTCTGTGTTAGGTAGCCACCAGCTTGTAATACAATCACAGCTGTTTAATTAAATTACCCACAGTGAAAATAGGTAACTGCAATGAAAGCTGTTCGATAGAAGGCCAATATGGAATTCTAGTGAGCATGTGTGTGTGTGTGTGTCTTCTCTGTGTTGTTTGTGTGCGTGTGTTTTTATACACACATATAAGACCCTAAAATGTGCCAGGATTGACTGAATTATGCAAAAAAGATAGGACATTTGTGATTATATGGCTAGAATGACAAACGATGCCGCATATTATGCAACTAAGGTTAAATTATGTGTTGCTTTCACTGTCATTATTGTGTAGCTATTTTGACACAGTGCATACATAAGGTTTTTGTTTCAAATACGGAGGTTTCTCAAGCAATAGCGCAGCACATATTCAGCAAATGCCATGCAAACCGTTATCCACTAACAATTAAATCCGTTGTCCCGCATGAAAGCATAGGGGTGCACTGTCATTTAATACTGCTCTTTTAACTTACCAGAGTAAAACAATTTGTGCAAATCAGGTACTGTGTTTCACTCACCCGGGAACAAATGTAAATGCACAAACTTCTTTGAAATAAATGCACCTCTAATTCTTCCCTTCTCACCTATGTTTAAAAATGTATCTTCTGGAAATGTCATTTTTTGCAGCAGAAACAGCCCTCAGAACAGTATTATACTTTGGATTTTAATTATTATTACTTAACTATTACTTGAGGGCACTCTGAGGATCAAGACACTCAATCTTAATGCAAAATTCTTGGAACTCTTTGGTCTGAGGGCCTACTTGGCACAGGGCATTCTCTATAACCTGGACATCCCATTCCATTCAAAAGCCTTCTTGTGCTTTACTGACTGATTAACTGATCTGGATATCCCCTCTAAAAAGAAAAGGACTATCGATCGATTAATGAATCTGTTAAGGGGATGGTTTGATGGGCATATAAAGTCCAATTGTAGCAGCTTCTTTTGTCTGGGGTATTTACATTTGGCCCATGATTGCCATATTCATTCCAGACCTGTAGGCTAGCCACATGGAATGCATTGAGATATAATGATGAAAAATGATGAAAGTACATATAACATACATGTAAGCCTGCAATCCCTGTATAAAAGACTGCCTCCATTTTTCTTATTACAGTTGATTTGTGACATCTCTAATCACTTCTAATAATAAAACGATGTAGCCGTTTACATGTAATGACCGATTAGAACATTGGAATGTTGAGAGCACCATTAAATACAATTACAATATAGTTCTGACATCTTAATACCTGCTGCCAGAGCCAGTTGCCAAGGTGAAAGGCAGGTCATAGAGAAATATTACAGCTGCAGGTTAAACAAATTAAAAAGAGAACTGGCTTTTCATTCTGCTGATGTAGATTTATGAAATTAATAGTGTTCAGCAAAAAGAAGAAAATTATGGAGACACGTTCATTTTTTTGGGTACTATGGGTAGGAGATGGTCTGCCTGCGTGTTACTACACATTCTGAGCTACAAATGCGTTTAATCTGACTTACATTAAACTGATTCTAATATCTTTTTTGCAACTTATTACTAGCTACTTGTTGGTGTGTTTAATTTCACACAGTCACACAAAAAGTAATGGGAGGGGGGCTGGCAAAAAGTCTAACCATTGCCAATCACTCGGGGTAGCATTCCAACCCATTGTTTTTCACCCACTACACCCCTGTAGACCAAGGCCTGCCTTATGCAAAGCATATGGCTGGGTCCAAACGGAGATGGCATGTTGTGCAAAATAACAATGGACTGGGAAGCATCCAGAGTAATCAACAGTGGCTGACATTAATTGAAACATTCCATCTATGGCTTTTTTGTATACTTCAGTGCAATGCCCTTAGTGTGATGGGAATGCCCAGACGTGGGTCATGTGCTCAGTGTGCTACTGCAACCAAGCTGCGCCTCACTGTCGAACCCTAATCAGTATGAAACCAGTCTTCTGTTTGGTCTGAACTGATTTGCATATGTTAATGTCCAAACTGAGTGGTATGGTGTGCAAACTAATGATGTACTGGGATGCAGCCCGAGTAATTTCCAGTGGCATTCCACCCATCACTTTTTTGTATACTTTTATTTCACACTACAGATTTAACTTTTATTCTTTATATATACACAACCATTCTATCTCTTTACTATGAAAGATCAGGAGACCAAGATTTAAGTAGTTTGTGAGTAGAGTAACTGTGTGACCTTGTTCCCGTATATGGACACTGAACTCCTTGGTGACTTACAATATCATTATAATGTACAACAGGATATACTTTATCCCATATATAGACAGAATGTATCGTTAAAATTGGACACAAATCTAGTGTTTTCTGACCAATTAGTATTTAAGTGAACATTTACTCAAGATCACCAAACCTCAGGTTCTAACATGAAATAGGCTTTTGCTTGGTGTTATTCCTTTAGCAGACAAATATTTTTTGGTAATATTTTGACACCTGATGAAGTACGTTCTGTCACTTTGATCCTGCTATATTTGGGAGCAATGTGGAGCTGGTAACGTTGGAGGTGGCGAGACAGTTTGACTTTTGGTTTCAAATGCATCCTCTTGGCATCTCCCTTTCCCCGGTCTGAAGTATACGCAGTGCCTATGCCACTTCAGGTGATGTATGTGGCTGTGGCTGAGACTAAGAGGTGATGAGCTACCTAAACCCCAGGTGATGTGCGTGTTTATGTGTTGATCACTGTAGTATTGTTCCTATTTGGTCGATGCTTTATTCCCTGGATTGTTCTAATCCTTGATTCCAGTTTCCTGATTCCTGATCTACAGGAAATTCCTTGTTCCTTAAACTAGCACTGTCCTGCAGTGCTTTGTTGTTTCCTTACAGCATGAGCTAGCACTATTTTAATGTATACCTTGTTTCTTGAATGGCTCCTATTTCACCACTTATCCGTTTCCTAGCCCCTGTCTTTCGTTCCCTCTTACTTCCAGTTTCCAGTGTGCCACCATCTTATCCCTCGTTACCAAAGATATCAGCTCCACCGATCCTGTGCATGTGTATCCTACATGTGGATATTTACAGTCAGCATCTTAACAGTAATTGTGGTTGAGGAACATACTGAGCTGCAGTGTCAGTCTTATAATGTGTACCCCCCTGAATGCTTTATCCCACATTCCCTTTATTAATATTGTTATAAGTAAACCTTCCACATTCTGGTTTTAGGTGTTCTAAAGTTGAATTGCCTCAAGTGCATGTTCCTTCTCAGTTTGACTATGTTACCTTGGTCAGAGCTTCCTTACTGGATCTCTCTTCTCCTTTTATTCCCTGTGTGATCTTGGGCAACTCTTTTACCAACATTCTCTTTACTTTTTCAACCCTGCCACCAGTCCTGGTCAGAACCCTAACAGACTGACACTAAGAGGAGATCAGTCTACCTTTTCTCTGGAGCACCAGAGGATTGGTCAGTGAGTTAAAATCTCACTGCTGAGAACTATGTTGAGCTTTCAGGTTAATGACTTAAATTCCGTAGGGCTGACTCAGACTTCTATTCTTCTGAGTTTGATAAATTGCATCCCACCAAGTAGTATACCATGCTCTCAACAGCAAATTTGTGAGAGCAGACACCAAGAAAAACGAATTATGAGCGTATAGCTAAGAACAAGTTTATAGATGCTCAGTACAACCATGGAATACATATAATTTAAACAACTGCCTTGCATGAGAAGGGAGCTGGTGGCTGGATGAACTGCAAGAATAAAACATTGTGGCTCAACCCATTTCACCCATCTCTTGACTAATTTGAGGTACAACATTTACAAAATATAACTGTTTAGTTTTCGGTGCAGTGCCTTTGGAAGTTCTTCTTAGAAAAAAACATCTAAACTGGCACAAATAAGCATTACCATTATATCAATGAATACCAAAGTGCCAAGACACCCTAAGAGGTTGTGGTGCTCTCCATAAATAAAACATAATACTAATAAGTCAATCCTGGACCGCAAGGCAAGTTAGGCCTTTGGGCTTCAGAGAGCTGAAAGAACCAGATAGTAACAGAATATTTGGAATCTATAGTTTACCAGCCCTCAGCTGGTCATAGAGGACTTTCCACTTGTGCGCAGGTACAAAGAATAAGCAGCTATTCTATAACAGCGCTTCTATAATGTGTTGGTGGGTAAACCTACGTAGGCATCTTCCTATATGATTCGGATAGAAAATATCACAGTACACTACTTTATACGTTCATTTCTCTGTTGCTACTCACATTCTTCGCTCTCCACTGCGGCATAGTTTCCCTTCTCCTTGAAGCTGATATTTCCCAAGTGCAGCACCCCAGCCACTATCTGCAGCACCATTGCCTGTTCCTCAGCAAAGATCCCAATCACATTCATGGCATGCTGCAAAGACAGAACATGCACATTAGCATCCAGTACAAAGATCACAGGTGTTATTGACATTCTCCTTTGTAAATGTACGCGCAGGTATAGGTCGTGAGACGCCAACTTGCTGCCAACTTGTGTTGCCTTTGCACCAGTAAAAGCTGTCTTGGAAACGGGTGGATCGTGGTTACTTTGGCCCGCTGCCCTACTTCTGATTAGATATGGACTAGTGCTAGCTGGATGAGGGTGGCTATCTGTTCCTTTCTGAATCTCAAATGATCCTCCCTGATACACCACAATAGGGACCCCCGCAATGCCAGTGCTCCTCCCACGCTTAGTTTCTTAAAGTGCTAGGCAGTGTTAAGTTTGCAGATCCAGATCACATCTGTCTTTCTGTGGTGTAACCTGCCAGTTGAATATATCAATAGAAGATGGAGAGTGGGCGGAGATATCCCCAGGCTGCTCTCCGAGTCAGGCAAAGGGCTTTAAAGTTGACCCAGCTCCTGCAAGGGGTCTGTTTAGATCTTTAAAGGTATTGAAGAATGCTCCAGGGATGGGCCACAAGATCAGATCACACTTTCTCCTATAATAATAATTGAGCATGCACGACTATCCTGTTGTGAAAACACGCACCATGGTCTCCTGAAAGTCGCGCTTGTCGTTAATGTCGTCCACCTTGTAGGATCCAGACTGGCTCAGGTAGTAGTAGTAGTCGATGGTCGTGATGCCCAGGCTGTTTCTTTGCTCTGTGGATGCCCCTTCGATGAGCTGTTAAGGAAAGAAAGCACAGAGTTTACATTTAAGGCAGAGGGCCAAAGTGAAGCAAAACAAACACATATTGGTGGAGATTAACAGGTGCAGCGTTCCAGGTGTGCGGCAGGGAAGGTAGTGACATTACTTGCGTGCACTTGCGCCCTCTATGTGGAATTCTACACAGCGTAAAACTCCACAAAGGGAGAATTAAGACTGCACACTTTTTTGGTCACTGATTATTTTCCCTTGGAGAAAGTAGTCGTCTGTTTTTTGCTAGAATCAAATGTCTTTCAATTAGTTGTAACTGGTATTTCGCTGTATGCCCGTCTCTAACAGCACATCCTAACATCTACCAGGCAGAATTACACAGATCCCTTGGCTTACCCAGGTAACACAACACTCACTGCTCCCTTCCTTCTTTTCTGCTGTCATAAAAAGCAGTTGCCCGTACTTCTGTCTTCCTGCCATGTAAATGGAACAGGCTGTGAGTGACATTCCGTGTTCACTCTATATGTTTTGCTTGAAATCAGCAGATGCCGCGTGCTTAACTCTACTGGAAGCCTCAGCCTGATACATTCACAAGCACGGTGAAGGCTGGAGAGATGGAACCAGCTAGTGTTTAGGGAGGGGAGCAGAGATTGTTCTTCCTGATCACACTCAGGCCTTTGGTGCAGTCAACTAGAGTTCAAATGTCAATGAGGAAAACAAATACAGAATGCTTCATGGATTCATGAGGATGCCACGGTGCAAGGACGCACTTTCAGCATTCACTAGACCCGAGAAAAATCCCAGGGAATGGGACACTTTTTATTTTCAACTTGCAGAATCCGCTTTGAGTGATGTCTGACCTGGTAGAATATGTGGAAGCACCGCTCGCCCGGGTTCCTCATCACCACGCGGGATTTTTCCAGGAGGAAGTTGGAGATCTTTCCACCGTCTGGCTCGCCACCTGGGCTGAACTGGATCTCAAAGTATTTCCCCTGCAATACACAATCATAGGATTTCCTCAAAGATTAATCCAGGCATGAACCCCTGGGCAGCATCGGGTTTCAATAGGATGCGGTACAAAGACATTGTGTGGTTGTTCCCACAGGTGCAAGCTGACAAATGCTCGGATTGTTCTCTGGCACACAGAGACAGATTCTTTCTTTACACTTCCTGGGAATAAAATCTATCATGCAAAAAGACTGTGCTATACTTTCCTGTAATGAGCTTAATGTGTGCAGGTGGCTGCAAATGCAGGGCATTGGTCTAATTTTTGCAATAGGAACCTATTTTTCATCATCACATTTTGACCACGGGCAAGAGACAGAAAAGAAAGAAAGGAGGAAGATGTAGAAAGTAAAACTGTGACATGGGGAGAAATCCGCATGAAACAGAACCTGCAAGCGTGAAGGCAGGAGGTTTAGAGTGGTGAAAGAAAAAGATGTAGAAAGTAAAACTGTGACAGGGGGAGAAATCCGCATGAAACAGAACCTGCAAGAGTGAAGGCAGGAGGTTTAGAGTGGTGAAAGAAAAAGATGTAGAAAGTAAAACTGTGACAGGGGGAGAAATCCGCATGAAACAGAACCTGCAAGAGTGAAGGCAGGAGGTTTAGAGTGGTGAAAGAAAAAGATGTAGAAAGTAAAACTGTGACAGGGGGAGAAATCCGCATGAAACAGAACCTGCAAGAGTGAAGGCAGGAGGTTTAGAGTGGTGAAAGAAAAAGATGTAGAAAGTAAAACTGTGACAGGGGGAGAAATCCGCATGAAACAGAACCTGCAAGAGTGAAGGCAGGAGGTTTAGAGTGGTGAAAGAAAAAGATGTAGAAAGTAAAACTGTGACAGGGGGAGAAATCCGCATGAAACAGAACCTGCAAGAGTGAAGGCAGGAGGTTTAGAGTGGTGAAAGAAAAAGATGTAGAAAGTAAAACTGTGACAGGAGGGAAAATCCGCATGAAACAGAACCTGCAAGAGTGAAGGCAGGAGGTTTAGAGTGGTGAAAGAAAAAGATGTAGAAAGTAAAACTGTGACAGGGGGAGAAATCCGCATGAAACAGAACCTGCAAGAGTGAAGGCAGGAGGTTTAGAGTGGTGAAAGAAAAGTTCTGGGGTGGAATCAAAAATAGGCATAATTGGTATTGGGCAATCGTAGCAATGGGCAGCATGGAGTACTAAAACACTCTGTGCCCCAGCACATTTGCCCGTATGTGTCCACGGAAAGCCATATTGTAAGTGTGACTATAGCTGTGCTCATACTGTGCAAGTGATTATTAGTGATAAACATACTGAGTCACTGATTATTAGTGAAAAACATACTTTCCCACTGATTATCAGTGAACATATACTGTGCCTGTGATTATTAGTGAAAACATACTGTGCCTGTAATCATTAGTGAACACATACTGTGCCCGTAATTATTAGTGCACACGTGCCGTGCATGTGAAATTAGTGAACATATACTGTGCCTATAATTATTACACATACTGTGCCAATGATTATCAGTGAACATATACTGTGATTATTAGTGAACATACAAAAATACATAAAGTGCTCATGTAAGATGATTACCATCTGGGGAGGAAGTCTTTAACAATTTGACAAACTGAGGGTCATTGGACCATTGTATTCTTTGAGTGCCCCCTTGATAATAACTTATTATTTGTATTGTGTCCATCCACCCCACTAACAAAGCGATACCTGGGTGTGGAAGAGCTATTTTTAGATGTACCCCCCTCCCCATGCTGTGTTCCTGTGTCCATTGCTGAACCCATACTGCGCTTGCTATTTTGGTAGAACCATGCAGTGCCTGTGGTCATTTTTGAACTCATGCTACAGCGGCGATTATTACTGTGTGTCTTCTATACCAGTGGGGATTCCGGTCTGTGTGTCTTGGTTTGTCCTCGAGAACACCTTAGCTGACCAGACTTGTGTTCCCAAAAATACATATTAACATTTATACTTATACTTCCATACAGGGGCTTTCGGTCAGCTCTCTTTGTCCATTGGCCTATTCAATCATCATTCACATTTTTGTCCACCCCCTCCCCCCCTGCATGGACAGTAGGCCAGCCCACTTCATCCATTAGCTGTTTTGCATTGTGAGGGGGAGCATTTTGCCTCAGCTCATGTGCACTATACCCTGAAAAGTAGTGTTTGTCAGTGCAAGGGCTAGTATGTCTAGGCTGCTGGACCATTCATGTATTTTATATTGCTGCCATTTTCTTTGCATATTGCATATGTTCCACCCAAAAATGGTATATTGGCAAGTTCGGCCTATTGGCTTTGCCAATGCTTGTTGATTTTGCTACACACTAAGATTAAAAGAAATTTGCCAAACTCGAACCTGAACTGTCTTTATTTCACAAACTACCCAGTGCCAGTGAATTTATACCACACTGAAAGGGTGGACGTTACGGACAGAAGGCGACATTTTGGAGTAGATTTCGTAAACAACAAGCCTGCGGTGAAGCGGCAAGAGAAACTGTATTATCGGTTCAAGGTATTATGTCAGTTTAGTAATAATCAATCTCTATCATTGTCATCCAGACCTTCGCTGTGTTTAATTGATAAATGTTGGTGCCGATAAGAGAACACTATTTTCACTTTGGGAGAGCCACGTCACCCAGGCACCGATGCGCATATCACCTAGGCACCGATTTACATATCACCAAGGCACCGATTTGCATATCACCTAGGCACCGATTTACATATCACCTAGGCACCGATTTTCATAGCTAGATCAGTAGTCTGCCATCTGGATGACTTCTTCATGCTTCAGATATGGACTATTCTTAACACATTATTATACAGGGAGATCGTCAAACAATAAAATATTCACACTGACCCGTAGCCAGCGCTATTACCTTGTGAAAGTTAAATTGTACGGGTCACTGGCAGGGTCACTGGAATTATGTAACAAGGGAGCACCAAATTATGTGGCAAGTTTGACTACATTATGGAGCAAAAAAACGCAATTTCTGCTGTGTAATACTCCACATCCTGCTGCAGTATTATTTCACTGTTTTGTCTATTTTACACACATTAACAGCCTCTGAGCAAACGGTTCTCCTCTTTAGCACTAGTTAACACCTGAATACATACAGGTATCTGCAACTAAGATATGTCCATTTAACTTTTGTAAAAGGGTCTAGCACTGTACAGCACTATCTTTGTAGGATGAGGTCTGTTTCCGCTAGAAACAAATTTATTTTTTATGCCACCGGCAAATGATGCCTCAGCTGAGGGAAAGAGAAAAGTGCTGTAAATCCATAATCATGAACAAACGATTTGGGTAAATGTATATGATTCAATGTATTGTTGTATGAAAATTTGATATGACTATATCGTGTTCTTTTTCACAAAAAAAGGTTTTGAAACTCAACAAAATTAGTTTGAATAATAAGGTAAAGTAAAAATACCTGCTCAAACACTTGATGAAATGTGTTTGGTCTCCACGCTAATTTAATAACGTGTATAAACCAGTAAGGTCCAGATCATTCTTTTTTGTTCACAATTGTATGGCTCCACCTGGTCTTTGTCCGTTTGGGCCTAACTACTACATTGAGCGCGTAAATCCATAATCAGGCAGAAAATGTTGTTGGTGCAGAATTGTATAATTCAAGAGGCCCAGCGAATGTGTGCATTTGAGGGATCATATCTGACTAGAGTTCTGTACCTCAATCTAATCTCCTGCTTGGCTCTGGTTTAAGAACCATTTAACAAACCCATGCTGCCGCAAACCCCTGGTTACTGAGAAGGGGGCGCCGCACACATATGTTATTTTTCTTCTTGATGCAATCTAAGCTAGCTGAGATCTGTTTTCCAAATCAAAAACTTGATCTGCCTCTACTTTTTGGTCCGGTGGAAATTATGAAGAACATGAACACCTTCTTTCAAGCCTATCAGTAGCCAGGGGTCACAGGCTCCGAGCCGCCTAGTATTAGAAAATAGTGTTGTACACTCGAATGGTTTCACAAAATGTGGCCAGAGGTGCACTAACATAGAAGGATATTGAGATATTTCTCACACACTTTTACACCTGAAACGCCAGTATGGCTGTAGAAGTGTCAGCCGCCTCTCAGCCTTTTCTAGGATGTGAGAGTCTATTCCCATAGGTAACAGCCCATTGGAGACATTGACATATTTACATCCTTATGAATGACAGACGTATCAGCCTATCAGGAAAGCTCTTGATTGTCTAGATTGCCACATAGGGCAGTCTTGCTCCAGGTGAAGCACAGAGATATGTCTGCCAACTCGCAGCCACTGTATGCCAATCCATGTTTCCATGCCAGTGAGTACAAGTGTACTCCAGGCTGATATAAAGACTAAAGGAGAGTCTGGCCTTCAGCTATGGCCCTCTCCCTGTGCCACCATCAAATGGAGGCAGACACTGCCCACTCATGCCAAGCAGGGCTGTTTTCAACCATTGGAACGCTTCACCGGATTCTCAGAACGTTCAGCACTGCTGTGTCCTCTCCCCTCTCCTCTGAAGGATGCTCAGACACCCCTGTAGAGGTAATAGTACCACACGTGGGATATGCTCTGAAGCATTAATACAAGGTGCAGCCGATAGGCTATTCTAGCAGCACCGAAAGAGACACACCTCATGGGTATCAGAGCACAGCTGCTCTACAGGCAGGGAGTGCACGAGGCCCCAAGCATCACCTCTGTGATTCAAGGCAGGGTTTGAACAGGAGGGCACTGGAGTGACCAGTCATTAGGATTTCAACAAAAGCCAGAACCATGCACTCCATCTACCGCATTACCCTGTTCCAGCCCTTGTTTTGCTCCGGAGCTGTTATGTTTGCTGGCAATGTCCCGCTAAGTGTTCTTTGAAATAAAAACTGCGGGTACCTTAAACGCAGGGGCGGCTGGTGACATTTGAAAGCAGTGGGGCGTAAAAGTTGGGCATGACTTTTTAGCTGCAAGTAAAGCGAGCAAGCGAAGCTAACAAAAGTGGGTACAGGTTGGATCCTCCTCCCAAGAGAAAATTGGACAAAGATAGGCAAATGGTGAATTTTAAAGCAAAGGTATTATGCTATTAAGTGGCTGAAGATTTGCTTTCAATGTAGGAATTGCTCCCTGCCAAGTAATACAACCTTCCTACTGAACAAAAGCCACAGTTTACATTATCAATATCGATTCAATGGCAAAACATACTGCTGGCACAAAAAAGCTATTAATTCAACAGTATGACGTAGGGCTCACACCCACTTTAAACACTTATGTGACCATAGGCGCTTCAGTGCGGGGATTGAGGGACGGCAACTGGTGTGCATCACACGCTCATTGTTGCTGACATTATCTAAGACCTGCGAGACAGTTGGCACTGCTTGACAAACACAGTGGCAGCATTAATGGCCGACAGCAAAGTTAAGGAATAACCCCAATGACCTCTGTGGTTTTTAAGGCCCGCTGCTCGTGAATCTGGGTTAGAACTGCCAGGGACCTAAAGTGAATGAGTCATTTAGAGGCACATAACATAGCAAACAGAGCAGAAGACAGCCCTTTCAGGGCTCCAGAGAAAGCTTGCTATGTCTGGTCCACTATTGTTCCCTCACACGGTGAATGGTGATCCGAAATACTTCGAGGAGCATCCTGTGAATGGGTCATTAATGGAGCGAGTGACCAGGCGAAGACTTTTGCAAGTATTTGGGGCACTTCCTTCACCTTGCCTGTAATGTGATGTCGCGCGGGGGGGGGGATTAAATGTATAATAAAACTTACATCACCGCCGGTCCGGGTCCGCATCTCCTCTGCTCCTCAACCCCATGGCGCCTTCACGTCGTCGAATGGCACTGGCAGCCCCTTGCAGCCAATCCTGGCGCTGCAGGGGCACAGGTTACTCTACGCCCACAGCACGCCCATTAGGAGACCGAAGGGCTCCTAATGGACATGCGCAAAAAAGCGCGAACACAAGTGCGCATGCGTGGGCATGGGTAAAAAATTCACCCTCCGTCCCCACGCATGCGCACTCGTGTTGCTACCTGCCTGGTGACAATCATGTCAATCAACATGACGCCTCCCGACGTCATGCTGACTGGCATGCAACATCAGTTCTCCCTCGGTGTCTCCTGCGGGCGGCTGCGGGCGGCTGCGGGCGGCTGCAGGCGGGGGGGGCTACGCCCCCACGCCCCTATGGAGGCACTGCGCCTGATTAAACGTCCTGTAGATTAGCACAGGTGCACAAAGTTCGATTACAGGCCCAACTTTCCTCACGCAGGCTGCATAGCCTAATTTTTTTTAATGATGACCGAGATAAATTATTTTGCAATACACTTTGAAAAATGGCACTGACTTCAAATCTGAATCATATCTGTAATCCGATATGAGAAATCAAATTGCAGGATTAGATTTTGATTGTCTGTTCCGTTTCTCTTTGCTTTTAATATTATTAGGGCTCCTGGTTTTATGTTTTTTTTGTTGTTGCCATTTCCGTCTTTATTTATCCATATTTCTGTTTTGCTAATTTTATCTATATTTATCCATATTTATTTTGGGATTTGTGGAAAAATTAAGCTGAAATTAGTATATTTCCGCATTTATTTAACCAATAAATATGCAATTTTGCTTGAACGTCAGCAATGGTTTCAGTGATGTGAACACCTGCAGAAGATAAATCAATGCCTTCCTTTTTGCCTTCCCGAAGCAAGGGGGGTGGTGTGAGAGACTACCCCCTTGCCCCTGTAACGATAGGGTCTCGCAGAGTACTTTGCACCTTGTCCTCTTCTGTGCCTTGTATAAGGTCCCAAGAAACACATTCATTAGACCTGTTTTACTATCTTTGGATCATGCTACTACAAAGAGGGCTATGAACATTTACTGTCCTTGTCAACTCCAAACATTTGTAATGCTGTACTTAGTTTTATTAGAATGGCCTCTGCTATTAGAAATCGATACTGAAACAAGCTGTGGGTAGAAATTTCTATAACATGTTTCTCCTGTTGGCTTGTTGATGAAACTAACTTAGCACTTTATGTCATGTCCATATGTATGATCCGGGTTATTTTTGTTTTTTGTAAATTCTAAATATGTAAATATGTATCGTGGATTTTTATGACAATTTATGTATTTTATATTGGTGTATACTTTTATGACTCCTTTGTGGAATCGAAATAAAGTTATTTGAATCGAATCGATAAATCAATGCACTTATATAAAAATATGCAAACTTTAATATCAACCTTGTGCATATCTACAGCTGTTAAAGCCTCTTTACTAAAAGTCCTTTCTTTTTTTAACTCCCTTGTCTATTAAGCCACACATCTATTAGCCTGGCAGGCATGGCAGACAGTATTTAGAATTACTCAAAAAGCAACCCAATTTCTGTTTTCATCCACATTTAAAAATAAATACAGACAAAAAAAATTATATTTTCTGTCTGTATTTATCTGTAAAAATCAGTAAAAACGGAAAACAGGGAGCCTTAATTATTATATAGAGCCTGACCGCAGATGCAGTATGTAGCAGAGCTCCTTCATGCTTCGGGCTGGCTTCCTGATCTTAACATCCAATCGCGTCATTTCAAACCTAGTCTTCTCTGGAAATAGTGGTAGGACTGCAGGCCTCTGCTTGCACAAGTCTCAGGGACTTGCATGATCATGAATGGGCGAGTCATGCTTATAATCTGTCATGTAGTGGCCAATGCTTGTTTGTCGGATCAGGGCCTTGTCCTAGTGTCCTTAACCATTCAAGCACAAAGAAAGGCGAGGAGGAGACGCTGTACGTCCTCTAAACAAACACTGGTGAGAGAGCGCAAACTGACCTAAATGTATGAGTGCATCACACTTACCCGTAGTAAGCACAAATCATGAGGAGAAATGCCATGAGTGCTAGTAGTATCTGCAATTATATTCTGAATGTATAGCTAATGTAGAGATTTAAGTAGAAGTGGAACTAATACAGAAATGTGTGACACTATATGATTTTATTAGATGTGATTATTCCTGAATCCATGTCGTGTAGCTGTTAAAATGTAAGATGGCATGTGGTTAAACGCAGAATGTGGTAGGCCTCAGGGCCAGAGCTAGAAGGGAAGGTGTTTCTTTTCACGACATAGATTGCATTAATGTTTTGGTCATTGTATTAATGGGCCATGATTTATAGATGTGTTTACTGAATAATAGAATAAGAGTATTAACATGCTTTAATTAATGAAGAAGTTGAATGCTATAATTATTATGAGAAATGCTGTAGGCCTGAAATGTTTTAACATTGATTTACACGTACATGTCTGGGCCAAGAAATGTTGCGAACCTTTTTGGAAGTCTATGAGAGTTGGGATCTTGGCTGCAGATGTCTGTCTGCAAGAGAAAAGGGGGAATCCAATTATAAATAAAATGAATAGAGGTCTGTTCAGGAGACGGCCCAGACATGGAGGAGGGTTCCGGAATGTTTAAGGGGTATCAGCGGGCCGGAGAAGAGTCTGAGAAGCAAGGTCAACTCCAACGTATGAGGCCCAATACAAAGCAGCATGGAAAAAGCCAGAAGCTACACCACGTGAGAGGCGTCTCGCGAGGGGCGTCTCAAATGTTGTTGACTGTTTTGTATTAGGGACAGCACCCTTGGGTGGAGTTAGAGCAGATACCTGAGGACCCTTTAGAGAGTGGATGGGTAGGCAGAGAGGGGTCATGACTGGAGAACTATAGGTTTTCACCAAGAGACTAAGAGTGAGTGACTTCCCTTGGGGGTCATTCACTGCTGACACCTTTGTTAGGTTGGGATTTGGTTAAGTAGGGATACCATCTAGAGCAGGGTAGGGACAGCCTAACCTGTGCGTTATCCTCCAACTTAAATGAAGGAGAGATATGCGTCAATGCTGATAGCTTTATTATTCTTAGAACTTGTGTTAGTAATTTCCGTTGCTCGTCTGAGGGCTTTCAGAGAGCACATGTATGTAGTTGGACCCGTGTATCTCGTGAATCTCATTCTGAGATGCCTGTATTTGCAGCTTATCCTATCCTTACAATAAACTTTTGAAAGCTAGAAGTTGTTTGTGATCTTTGGGAGCGAAGTCCTTTATTGGGTGAACTAGCTTGGTAATAGATGCACTTTCTTCCTCAAAGACAGGCAACAAAGGTTCAGTCGACCAGATCGAGGTTTAGATCAATAGTGATAAGGTATCGATCAAAATCTCGCCCTTCCAGTTGGTAGCAGAGGATGGTTGCCTTCTTGAGGACGGGGTGACCTAGGCCAGGTTAGCTTACCCCAAGGCCCCTAGAGATCGATGATCGGAAGAACCGCCCGCTGAAGAAGATCCGGATGACGTGAGACAGAAAAAGCAGCAGTATCGGTCGAGAGTGAGTATAAAGGGTCATGCGTGTTAGATTGCGGTGTTTTTGTATTGTATCTATGTTGTAATGTCTGGCGGAGTTGAATGTCTGTAGAGTGACTGTGGAACAGGTTGTGAGCGCGCGCAACCGGTGGAAATCTTAAGTTCAAGGAGAGCTTAAGTGGTTCGGGTGTATCGGACACCCAGAGTAATTGTTAACTAGTGTGAAGGGGGTCATGAGGTACCATTGATCACCCGAAAGACCGAGATAGGGGGAACGTAAGAGTGAGTGCGTGAGTAACGGACGCTGGTCGGAGGTTACTGTGTGTGTAAGCAACCTATCAGAGAGACGATAGACATTTCGTCAGTTGTGTTGACAATTACATATAGACTGTGGACGTACAGTCGAGGGAAGTGACCGCTTGGTCGGAAGTAGTCATTTTTCGGTGTATGAATGGGACGCATGCATGACCGGGAGACGAGTTGAGAAAGGAGGGGTGCTGCTGCGAAGCGGAGAAAAGTGACGTCAGGAAGTGTCGCGCAGTGATTGGCTGACCGGAGAAAGACCGCGCCGTGATAGGCCAGCTAGCAAAGACGTCAGAAAGCGTCGAGCTGTGATTGGCCGACCGGAGAAAGACCGCGCTGCGATAGGCCAAGTTAGCAAAGCCGCGACAGGATTGGTGGATTGTCATCAGGAAGTAAACAGAGTAGCGAGGCTGGATATTGTGCGCATAATTATGAAGTGTTTTAAATGGCTGAGAGCGGCGTTTAAAAAAGAGAAGCGGGGATCGTATGAAGGGGAAGAAGCCCCGCCGGAGGGTACGCCGGCTCGTTACATGGCAGTGAATGTTGGGTTGCATACGATCCTTTGGATATCAGAGTGGAGTAAGATTACGGAAGGAAATGAGGAACTGACGTTCCCGAAGTACGGGACGTTCAGATTAGAGGTGTTACATCGATTAAAATCAGTCATGACCTCAATGAGACCCTTGCCTAGACCGACCCAGTTTGAAGCTCTTGATGCATGGATTAGGGCAGCGCATGAAAAGAATATGAACAGACGACAAGAAAGGGTGAAACGATCGGTAAGGGCAGTGCAGGATGCCAGGTGGGATGCGGATGCTAAAAGATGGAGAGTGCATAACATGGAAGTCAATAAACTGTACCCAGTGTTAGAGGTGCCCGGTAATAAAAGCCCCCTAGAAGAAGATGATGAGAGCGAAACAGAGGATAGCCTGATAAACAGATTATTGACAGACAGGCCACCCCCGTATAATAGAGCAGGGGGAGAGGTCGAGCATAGTGAAGGAGAAAAGGGGGGCAATGCAGGAGAGCATGGACCGCTTCCCAGTTCAGAGTGGGATCCTGAGGCAAAGAAAGAGCTGTCCCAGCCTAGTCAGGTGCAACAGGTAGTCGGGAGGTTTGTGGTACAAAGAGCGCCGGAAACGGAGAGCGCGACATCCTACGCATTACCAGATGCACTACAGGTACCTGTTACCATAGGTCCTATAATATCGATATATGACCAAGAAAGAGCAAGAGGGGAAGAACGGGTACGGAAGGACAGAGAAAGAGCAGGGACGGCAAGTAGGAACGATACGATTAATTCCCCAAGTCAGATGCCGATACCAAGAGAGTGGAGCACCCCGATGCACACAGCAGGGGATCCAGGAGGGGATCCTGGGGGCCCTAGATGGCCAGCGGATCTGAGGGGATGTGGACGAAAATCCTTTCAAGAGCTAAATGAGTACATGAAGAAGTGGGATGAGGCAGTGGAGGCTCACAAGAGCATCATAGCTGCAGAAGCTGAAAGGGAAAGTCAGGACAGCAGAGCTCGGACTCACTGCGGGGCTGGGGAGAGCAGCCCGGAGTGGGACTGTAGAGAGAGAGATAGTAGGGGAGTCACCCACTGGGCCCGGAGTGGAGATAGAACAGACCTGGAAAACGGGGGCCCCGGGAGTGGAGGGGTGGCGCGCCCAATACTCAGTGAAGGGGAGAGGAGAGCGCAAGAGTACAGAAACAGCTTTAAGTGTCCACACTGTGTGCCCGGCACCAGAGAACTGAATGGGAGTTGTGAGAGGTCGCATCATAGTCCCTGTGATGACGGAAATGAGCGCAGCCCAGGGAATATGGGGAACCAGGAAGGATCGTATCGGATACTGAGCGATACTAGGCAAAGGGAGAGTAGCGACCAGAGGGAAAATAACAGAGAGGCGTACGGTGAAAGGAGAGAAGAAGAAGAGAGTGGGCAGAGCAAGAGTGGGGGTAACAGGCCCGTGTTCCATCACCTTCCAAGATCGGATGGCCGAGCATGGGACCTGGAGAGATGGGAGCAAGGGAGAGCACTCATTAACTCTCCCGAGCCCAAACGTAGAGCTCGGAGTTGGGATGGTAGGGAGACCAGTGAGCCCCCTTCGAAAGACATATTGCGAGCTGAGATAAAAGCCAAGAGACTCGATGTCGCCAGCTTAAGGTCAGACCTGGATGACATGATAGATGGTACCCTGCCTTTAGAAAGAATGGAAATGTATGAGCAAGATGAAATACTGTATATGGCAAAGGACATTACTCGAAAGGCGAGAGCAATCCATGAGAAGTTAGTCGAACTAGCAGGCAAATATATGGTGGACCTGTCAAGAACCAAAGCATTACAGGGTAACCACAGGCTACATTACACAGATCGAGACCTAGATGAGAGGAGAACGATTGGGCTGAAAACGCACATAAGGGAACTGATCTCTGGAATAAGGACATGGAGGGCACTAGATAAGTGGGAAGAGAGGTGGTCCAAGAAAGGGACCGTCAGGAGAAGCACGCTTGGTATGACACCAGGAAGGCTGCAGGGAATAGAAGCATACCCTTTGCGTGAAGTCGCCAATGGGAACTATGTGCATGTCCCTTGGAGTAGGGGAGATTTAGCTGCTTTTACCACCTCCTTCCCCAAATTGCGGGAAAACCCAGTGGAGTGGTACAAGCAAGTCGAGAGATTTGTAAAAATCTCAAAGGTCCTATGGATAGATCTGAACACGCTGTTTGACATTGTAGTACCAGGAGATCTGTGGACAGCATGCAAGGTTAGCGCTGAGTGGCCCACAACGGAGCCGGAGAGAGATGCTAAGACTAATGGGCCGTCCGAGATTGTGATGGCAAAATTCGAGAGGGTGATGACTTGGCTGAAAGAGAAAGTGCCAATGCAAGACATAGATTGGGTCAGAATAGACCGAACCAGACAGGAACCCAAAGAGACCGTCCACGAATATTACGAGAGATTGCTGAAGGCGTTTAAACAGTATAGCGGCTTGGATGTAATGGATCCAAAAGACATAGGGCAATTCGTGTCCAAGTTCGTCCTGGGACTGAGACCGGATATTAGTTTAATGATTCAGCAACACTCGATTTGTTGGCAAAATAAACCCCTAGACGAAATACTGAGGTATGCCAGGTACTGCTGTGATGAGATAGACTCCAAGGGTAAGAAACTAAAAGAAAAGTTGATGGTGGTACAGATGCAGGCAGCAGGAAAGGGGGGACAGCAGCAACAGCAGCAAGGAATAGGTACAGGAGGAAAGAAGCAGTACAGTCAGAACAAGGGCAATGAGGAGAGTTCCACCTTTAGACCCAGATTAGACATAGCTGCCTTGAAGAAAACGACTAGGTGCCACCAGTGTAACGAGGTGGGGCATTGGAAACGCGAGTGTCCCTACAATGTAGAGATAGGAGAACAAGAGATAGAGGAGGAAGAGGTCCAGAGCGCGCCTACAAGAGGGGTGATGCCATACCAGGGAAAGGTGCTCAAAGGGGGGGGGGCTCCTCCCCGAGTCCAGTTCCCGCAACCTCCTCGAGTAGGGACTATGGGTAAGACCTATAGACAGATGCCCCTGTTTGTAGAAGGAGAAGAGTGCTATTATGTGGACCCATTAACCGGACAGAGAGTGGAAAGAGAAGACTGCACCCTCGGGGCAGCCTTGGAGGTGGACCAGAGGGGACCCTATGTCGAAGCAGAAGTAGCAGGGTTCCCCACGACATTTCTGGTGGACACAGGAGCCACTAGGTCCACGATCAGATCAGCTGCAGTTCCAGACCTGCCCATGTCTGGAGAGACCATACAAGTGGTGGGGGTCGCAAACAGGAGAATAACCAGCCAATTGACAGAACCGGTACAGGTGAAAATAGGGAAGTACAGCGATGAGCACCAGTTTGTGGTTTGCGATTCAAGTCCTGTGTGTCTGCTAGGGAGAGACCTGTTGTGTAAATTGAATTGTACTATATACTGTACACCTCAGGGAGTGGAGGTATTGACCAATGATGATGACGCAGATTTCAAAGTTGCAAACTCAAGAATATGCGTGGAGCTGTACCCTACTTTGACAGTAGATGAGCTCCCCTGGGACTTGAGAGAGACAGTGGCACCAGAAGTATGGGACTTCACTGGGGAAGAGATTGGATTGGTCAAAGGGGTGGACCCAGTGAAAATTGTAGTGAAACCGCATGCTGAGTTCCCAAGAACACCCCAATATAAATTGACTCCAGAAACGATTGCAGGCATAAAACCCGTGATCGAGTCCATGATTAAACAGGGAATACTGAAAGAAATCGTGGGTAGTCCATGCAACTCCCCGATTATGGGTCTGCAGAAACCAAATGGGAAATTTCGGATAGTACAGGACCTTCGAAAGATTAATAACATAGTCGTTTCGTGTTGTCCAGTGGTACCGAACCCATCAGTGATACTGTTTCAGATTCCATTCCAAGCTGAGTGGTTCACTGTGATTGATCTTTGTCAGGCTTTCTTTTCGATCCCTCTGGACGAAGAAAGCCATTTTCTTTTCGCATTTAAGCTGGAAGGTCGCGTCCTAACATGGTGTCGCATTCCTCAGGGGTATACAGAGAGCCCATCGATCTTTAACCAGCTTTTGAAGAAAAATCTTGAAAGTCTAGTGCTGCCCCAGAAGTCAGTTCTGGTCCAGTACATAGACGACCTCCTCGTGGCGTCAGAAACAGAAGAAGCTTGCAGGGAGGACTCCATTGCTTTGTTAAATCACCTAGCTGCCAATGGGCACAAGGTGTCCCCGGGAAAGTTGCAGTACTGCCTGACAGAAGTGCAGTACTTGGGACACAGAATAGAGAAAGGCAAACGGAAGGTGTCACCAGACAGGATAGAGGCGATCATGAAAATGAATGCGCCTAAGACACAGAGAGAGGTCAGGATGTTCCTAGGGATGGTGGGTTATTGCCGACAGTGGATCGCGAACTTTTCACTGAAAGCAAAGCCCTTGCAAAAACTGACGCACAAGGAGGTGAGCGACCCGGTACCATGGGACAAAGACTGTTTGATGGCATTCCTACAGCTGCGAGAGGACCTGTGTCGTGCTCCGGCATTGGGAATGCCTGATTACAATAAACCATTTTTGCTTTACTGTTGTGAGAGAGAAGGTTGCGCGTTGTCTGTGTTAGTCCAAATCCATGGGAAGGCCCGTAGACCAGTTGCTTATTTCTCGGCTACTTTAGACCCAGTAGCCGCAGCGTTGCCCGGATGTCTCAAATCCGTTGCTGCAACGGGTGTCAGCATTGAAAGATGTGAAAATATCGTCATGGGGCACCCGTTAGAGGTGTGCGTGCCCCATTCTGTTGAACTGTTGATGACCAGGACCAAAACACAGCATCTGACCAACAGCAGGCTCACGCGCTATGAGCAAGTTATTCTTGCTGCAGAGAATGTGACCCTCAAGAGATGCTCTGTTTTGAACCCTGCCACCTTGATGCCACTCCCAAATGATATCGAGGATGATGATGAATGTACAGACCATGACTGCCTCGATGTGACTGAACTATGCACCAAACCCAGACCCGACATCGTAGATGAGCCACTGACCGACCCAGACGAAATTTTCTTTGTCGATGGCTCATGTGTAAGAGACGAAGTTGGGCAGTTGAGAGCAGCTTATGCTGTTTGTACAATTACTGGAGTTGTGGAAGCTGGGTGCCTGGAAGGAGTACACTCCGCTCAGGTAGCCGAGATTATTGCTTTGACACGTGCTTGCTTGGCAAGCAATCAAATTCGAGTCACCATATACACCGACAGCCAATATGGGTATGGGGTGGTTCATGATTACGGGCAGTTATGGTCTCAAAGAGGGTTCATGACCTCTTCAGGCTCTCCCATTCGCAATGGAGAGTTTGTGCGCCTGTTGTTAGAGGCGTTGCAATGCCCAGCAGGTATAGCAGTTGTAAAGTGCACCGCACATACCAGAAATGAGGACTTCGTTTCGAAGGGCAATAGATATGCTGATGAAGTTGCGCGGTATTGCGCGGAGCAAGGGTACTCTTTCACAGAGGTGGAAGTGGGTGGAATAAATGTAAGGACTGAATTAGCCATGATATTGGAAACTGTTGATACTTGGGATGAACTGTCAAACATGCAAGAAAATGCTCCTGATTTTGAAAAAGAAACATGGGAAAAGGCAGGATGTGTAATGGGTGAGTCCCATTTTTGGGTCTCAGCAGACGGCAGAGCAGTGTTGCCCAATGAGATGGTGAGTCCAATGGCCAGACTCATACATGGTCCCGTACACTTAGGGAGAGATGCTATGCTGAGAGTGTTTAGACAGACTTGGTACAATCCTAAGTTTAGAATAGCAGCAGAAGCAGTGTGCCAGCGTTGTGTGACCTGTCAGCAGCTGAACGTAGGAAAAAGAACACCAGTTGCACTGAGTCACATAGGAAGGTCTGGAGGTCCATTCAATCGAATGCAGATAGATTTCATTGAAATGCCGAGGTGCAACCGCCTCCGCTATGTCCTGGTGGTTGTTTGTGTATTCTCCAGATGGGTTGAGGCATACCCTACACGTAGGTGCGACACCCTCACAGTGGCCAAGTTACTGCTTAGGGAACTCATTCCGCGCTTCGGGGTGCCGGCCTCTTTGGAATCAGATAGGGGAACGCATTTTAACAGCGAGCTTGTGAAAATGATTTGTGCAGCTCTGAATATCGATCAGAAGTTGCATTGCAGTTACCGACCAGAAGCCTCAGGAATTGTGGAGCAGATCAATGGCACGATCAAAGCCCGAATTGCAAAAGTGTGCTCCTCAACGACCCTGAGTTGGCCTGACGCCCTGCCATTGGTCCTCATGAGCCTTCGTAGTACCCCAGACAGAAGAACGGGGTTGTCACCACATGAGGTGTTAATGGGGAGAGCAATGAGGCTGCCATCTGTCCCAACTACTGCACTGTTAAATATCACAGATGATATGATCCTGGACTATTGTAAGGGGCTGTCTGACGCCATTCATTCTGTGTCCCTTCAGGTGCAGGCTGCCGAGGTTCCATCGTGCCAGGGCCCGTGTCATGACCTGTATCCTGGGGACTGGGTCCTGGTGAAAAAACATGTGAGAAGAAGCTGCTTGGATATTCGTTGGCGTGGGCCCTTCCAGATCATCCTGATCACGAACACGGCTGTGAAGGTGGGAGGCCTGCCCAATTGGATCCACGCGTCACATACGCGAAGGGTTCCAGCACCTCGGGAAGAAACAGCTCCTCTCTCGGATAGACGTCCAGTAGAGGACCGAGAAGCCATAGAGGGGGCTAGCCAAGCTGTAGAGGTGCCAGCGGAAGCAGGGAACGAGTCTGACCAAGCTGAGGACGGTCAGTACAACAGCGAAACAGACGACGCTACAGAAGAAGAAAGTAGCTGGGAGTACGAGTCAGACACTGACAGGTCTGACAGAGAGCGAGAACAGACAAGAAGGAGAAGGAGTAGAAGGGCACGTGGAGAAGCTAATTGGCCGCAAAGAAGGAGCTCTAGCCTGAGGTCAACTCCAGAGGTAACCCTTCCTCCGATATCAGAAGACTCAGACCCGGAAGAAGGTGCTCAGGGCGCTGAAGCACCGGACCGAAGAAGGTCAAGAAGAGTGCGTGTGCCTAACAGAAGATACTCCACACCTGAGTGGACATATCTGGCGACAAATGTCTGTGAAACAGGAGACAGGGAGGATCCGAGCGGTGGTGGTGTCCAGTTCTGAGCCCATCGTCACCGTGGAAATACGACTGTTGGTACCCGGAGTCGAACAAGAAGGGTCACTAACATTCATGCTCCCCAGACCTCCCCGCCTCAGCAAGTTAAAACACATGTTTCTCTCAGAATTGCAATTCCCCGACTTTGGTACAACGATAACAGCACATGAAGAGCACAATCTTCGTTTGGAAATACTGAACTTTGCTATCGAAGCTGCAGGCACAAACCTGATAGTAGATGCTTAAAGGACTTTGTAAATAAAGCGAGCAGAAAAAGAAGATTACCTAGCGCCCAGGAAGCAGAGAATTTTAGGGAACTTCCCTTGAGTTGATGGAGAAGGGCTAGGGTTGTCTTTATTGAACTGTTAAAGGACTTTTGCGAAGAAGGTTGTCAGCTTCCAGTTGTGTGGATTCTAAAGACAAAAGGATTAAAAAGAGACTGTAAAGGAACGAGAAGAAAAGAACTTTGTGCCAAGATAAGAGAGAGCTATATTGTCTGACGAAATGGAAGCCGGCACCCAGAACCGCAGAGCTAAATGTATAATAGGTACACTAATAGTAGGAGTGATAATATTGATAGCTTTAGTGGTAACAATTTCTTATGTAAAGGGACATGAGGAAGAGGCGAAGGTAACTGATGTGAAATCTGTAGAAACGCTTGCACCCACTGTTGCTGGTGAGAAAAGGGAAAACATTCAAGAGAAAGCGTTATTAGCTGCAGAAGCCCGCAGGTTACACGTAGATGAGTCCCAAGGAGACTTTAGGTCAAATGCTTATGCTAAACTCTTATATGAATACGTGGATGCCATGGAGGTTAAGGACTGTTACGTCTGCATGCAGTTGCCGGCGTCTGTAGATGAAGGCATTAGATACCATCACCTCCCGCTGACATATGGCATTACATGTAGCTTATTGCTTAGTATATTTTATGAGAGAGATAGTTTTGAATACTATTTCTCCAACTATGATTCAGTGTTGCCAGAAGTCCCAAATTATAAGCAGATGAACAAATGGGACTACTGGAAGAGTGAAGACAGATTGGCCAAGTTCTTCATTCCTTGGATTACCTTAGATACTTCACATGCCCGTAGAAATAACCTGACATGCAAGGTGTCAGAAGTCGAGAAGAAGTTCATAGGGCAGGTGGATGATCGTTACAGGAGACAAAAGATTTTGAAAAAATCAGGACAATGGAAAACAGATTGGACCGAGGAAGAAAAGGCACACAAGAGAAAGGGTAGTAGTGGTCCAATAGCTTTAGATAAGACGCAGAGAGGAAAGCTATGTCTTCACCGAGCCAAAACGTATTATGAAAATGTATACGTGGGAGAAGTCGACTGTGAACATGCTTTCAATATAGAGTACTATACTAAAGATTTCCTGAAGGGAATGCAAGTGATTCCAAATGTGTATTTTGTATGTGGAAGAAATGCCTACGTGAGACTACCTGACAACTGGTATGGATCATGTTACCTAGCAATTGTCTTCCCCAAAATATATCATGCACAAGACTTAGAGATCATTGAGGGCAAGACATCATCGAGGGGAAGGAGAGATATAGGAGATGCAGAAATGGTTGGAGATGTCTTTGGAGCTATGTTCCCCCTTTTGGGTCTAATCCTTAATGATGTTAAAATTAGACGACTGGCAACAGTCGTCGACAGGTTGTCTGCCAGCACTGCTCAGTCCTTAATGCTGGTAGAAGGAGAGATGCAATCGATAAGGGCTATGGTTCTTCAGAACCGTCTTGCGTTAGATGTCCTACTAGCAAAAGAGGGCGGAGTCTGTAAGGCTTTGAAGGTCCAGGAATGTTGTACTTACATTCCAGACAATTCAAAGCCCCTTGAGAAAGTTATTAGGAACATAACTGATATTCACAAAGAGATCGAAGACTTGAGTAGAGAAAATGTCTGGGAAAAGGTGGGCCACGGAATGAGTGAAGTTGGAGGGTGGATTTCCACCTTAGGCAAAAGCTTTGTGTGGTATATACTAAAACCTATCATCATAATATTGATCTGTGGGATCATAGTGTGGGGATTGGTGAGGGTATTCAAATGGTACAGAACAAGAAGGTCAGAAAGGGCCCAAAGAGAGCAGCTGCAGAGATTGGCTGCCATACAAGATAATCAGTACAGGAGTCTGAGGGCTCTGGAAACGCAGAGACAAGTTATGCTAGCAATAACTGCAGTTTAAATGTTAGTGATGACCCCGAGAGGTCATCAAAGGGGGGAACTGAGAGAGCGCAAACTGACCTAAATGTATGAGTGCATCACACTTACCCGTAGTAAGCACAAATCATGAGGAGAAATGCCATGAGTGCTAGTAGTATCTGCAATTATATTCTGAATGTATAGCTAATGTAGAGATTTAAGTAGAAGTGGAACTAATACAGAAATGTGTGACACTATATGATTTTATTAGATGTGATTATTCCTGAATCCATGTCGTGTAGCTGTTAAAATGTAAGATGGCATGTGGTTAAACGCAGAATGTGGTAGGCCTCAGGGCCAGAGCTAGAAGGGAAGGTGTTTCTTTTCACGACATAGATTGCATTAATGTTTTGGTCATTGTATTAATGGGCCATGATTTATAGATGTGTTTACTGAATAATAGAATAAGAGTATTAACATGCTTTAATTAATGAAGAAGTTGAATGCTATAATTATTATGAGAAATGCTGTAGGCCTGAAATGTTTTAACATTGATTTACACGTACATGTCTGGGCCAAGAAATGTTGCGAACCTTTTTGGAAGTCTATGAGAGTTGGGATCTTGGCTGCAGATGTCTGTCTGCAAGAGAAAAGGGGGAATCCAATTATAAATAAAATGAATAGAGGTCTGTTCAGGAGACGGCCCAGACATGGAGGAGGGTTCCGGAATGTTTAAGGGGTATCAGCGGGCCGGAGAAGAGTCTGAGAAGCAAGGTCAACTCCAACGTATGAGGCCCAATACAAAGCAGCATGGAAAAAGCCAGAAGCTACACCACGTGAGAGGCGTCTCGCGAGGGGCGTCTCAAATGTTGTTGACTGTTTTGTATTAGGGACAGCACCCTTGGGTGGAGTTAGAGCAGATACCTGAGGACCCTTTAGAGAGTGGATGGGTAGGCAGAGAGGGGTCATGACTGGAGAACTATAGGTTTTCACCAAGAGACTAAGAGTGAGTGACTTCCCTTGGGGGTCATTCACTGCTGACACCTTTGTTAGGTTGGGATTTGGTTAAGTAGGGATACCATCTAGAGCAGGGTAGGGACAGCCTAACCTGTGCGTTATCCTCCAACTTAAATGAAGGAGAGATATGCGTCAATGCTGATAGCTTTATTATTCTTAGAACTTGTGTTAGTAATTTCCGTTGCTCGTCTGAGGGCTTTCAGAGAGCACATGTATGTAGTTGGACCCGTGTATCTCGTGAATCTCATTCTGAGATGCCTGTATTTGCAGCTTATCCTATCCTTACAATAAACTTTTGAAAGCTAGAAGTTGTTTGTGATCTTTGGGAGCGAAGTCCTTTATTGGGTGAACTAGCTTGGTAATAGATGCACTTTCTTCCTCAAAGACAGGCAACAAAGGTTCAGTCGACCAGATCGAGGTTTAGATCAATAGTGATAAGGTATCGATCAAAATCTCGCCCTTCCACTGGCAAGCACAAAGAGTACGGGGTAGAGAACAGGTATATAGGACAGGTCATATGTCCTGCCTTTCTAGGCTCAATAACTGAATTCGGTTTAAAGTAGGGACCATACAAACTACTAAAACGTTTAATAAAGATGAAAGTGAAACACCCAAAGAAAAAAATCTACCCATAGCTTATAAAGTGGGAAAAAAGCAAAAACGGCGAGTTGTCTAACTGGTAAACGTTTGGGTAGAAAATGAAAGTTCTGTCTCTAACGCTTACAGAGGAGAGAGCTGAGATCAGCGTCTTTAGGGCCCTGTTTTCAAGGAAGCCTCAGGGTATAACAGCTCCGGGTGGCCCTCGGGGAGGTGGCGAGACTGAGGTGTGGGGCACGCTGACTGAGGCACTCGAAAGAGCAGGTGACAGTGAAGTCATTCTGGGCGTGGCCTCAGTGACAGGAGGACAGGGGCGGGGCCTCACCTGCAGCTTACCACAGGCTGAGGCACGAACATGGTGTGATTTTGAGTGAGGGCGTCTTACTGCAGGATGCTATTGGAAATATTATTTTTGGATTTTACGCGGTTTTAGAGAGCACAGACATTTTACATGCCCCCGTCAGGTAAATGTAGAACGTGAACCTGTTCACTCGAATCTTGTCAGCCGAGCAGTGAGGGTGTGACTGCATTTATGCAAGGTGGCCTAGCCGGCTCTGTATTTGCATTTGTGCACAGAATTATATTTCCACACACAGACCTATAATTACAGTCTCTTGCACGTATGGTTCAGTTCCACACACTGCATTACGGAAGGACGCGTCCTGCTTTTTCTGGAGTCAAATCAGTCATCGGACAGAACCCGTTTTCGCTAAAATGAAAGTGAAAATCCGAATTTTACTTCGTGTGTTTTAGTTATTGTTGCCTCTAGCTTCTGCTGGTTGGAAACCAATCCGTTTGTTGGAAACGCGCTCTTGTGCAGCACGTCAGATGATCCCGCGCCGCGCACCAGAAACCGGGCACCAGTCTTGTGAAATATTCAGACTGAATCCCGAGCCGTGGCATAGGGTTACTCTCTTTAAAAACCCCAGTTTGCGGCTTCACTAAAAGCAGACAACGCGCTCCTATTGAAAAAGTTGGGACAATTCCAACAGGTTACTGTGCCTCATCATGAGCACGTGGGGCTGGGTCAGAGTCGCTCGGATGCTGGGGGTCCTGGAATGGGTCATTTGCAGGCTCCGGCCTGTGCAATACCTGCATTTGAACCCAGGCCTGTCCGCCGAGCAACACCTTCCTGTAATATATGAGCAGGGCCAGTGCCAGAGGTTTCTCGCTTGTGACTGCCCCTGCCCCAGGGCTACCTTCCAGGGCCACCACTGACCCTTACTGGAAATCTCTGGCTTTGCCCATAGCCCAGTCTCTCTGCTGCCGCTGCCCCAGCCCGATTGAATCTTAAGAGGCGTCAGAGTGTAATTATGCCTTCTCATTTTTCCTTTAGCATGCTCGCCTTTTAACCCAAGTACAGCGTTCAGTGTCAAAGCTTTCTCAACTGTCATGTAATGGACTCCGCCCCAGCCCTACCTTTCCAGGAGAAACCTCCTTCCACACCATCAAGCCTCAGAGGAAAAACATTTCGAATCAAATCCTCCAGGCAACGTTAGGACGAACCCCCCGCAAATCTAATTCAATAAACTGGCATTAGTGTTCCCTAAATAACCAAAATGTCGCTTTGCACTAATCACGTGGGACCTGAGAGGAGAGCGCGGATGCTGGGGTGGCGCCAGTCTTAACACCCCCCCGCCCCCTCACCCCGCCTTGAGGCTATTTCGGTCGATGGGGAAAGTGACCAGTGAGCATCAAGCTTCCTTCCCCCTGATTGGTTAGGGAAGGAGCGGTGCATGTAGACTGCAGCACTCTTTCTCTATCTGCCACAGCAGAAATGCCATAAAAGCGGTATGTTTATATATTTTATTCATTTATTTAATGCAATTTTATATAGCACAAACTTTACCCAAATGTTTCAGAGCGCTTTACAATAGAACCAAGTAAGTTAGACAAGGTACACATGATGGAATTTATTCCACACTAACAAGTTAAATATACAGTCAGGATTATAAAAAAATTAAAGGTGGCAAAATTACGTTAATACAGGTAAAGAATACATATTAACAAAGTTGATCTTATTTAAATTCTGAGGGGGTCATGAACTGGGTTGAATTATTCCTGGAAGTGTCTTTTAAGGAGAAGAGTTTTTAAAGATCTGTTTAAGATCGGAAAGAGGCGGTGGTCCGGAGTATTGGAGGTAGCGAGCTCCAAATTTTAGCCACAAGGCCGAAGAATGAATGAGTCATAAACATTTCCCTTTTGAAAGTAGGAGGTTCGAGCAGTACGTGAAGGTCTAGAGCCGCCTTAGATTTTGAGTTTATTCGCCAGATAGCGAGGGGTGGTAGTCTTTGTGGGTGATACAGGCAGTCTTGTTAATTGACCATGCTTCGATAGGAAGCCAGCGAAGAGAAAAAAGTATGGGTGTGATGTGATAATTTCTTTTGGCTCCATATATGAAATGTGCCGCTGAATGGAGGATGGAGTTTAGAAGGGAAAGGTGGGTATGGGGGAGGCCAGCAGGGAGGCCTTTTTGAAAGAGTTCACCACCCCTGAAGCTATCCAATCATCTGTTGTCCCTACACACGATTGGGTCGACAAAATATCTTTTTTCTTCGATGATAAAATAAAAGCTATTTACAGATCCTTCCCGCAAGATAAAAAGACTGATGTGCAGTTAGTTAGGAGCAGCCATCTATTGATACCTCCATTGACTAAATTTCAATCAGTAACTTGTGATCCGGTATCAGAAGTCATAGTCAAGATTAAATACGGTTCCCCTATAAAGTCCCTTTCTCCCCGAATCTTTATGAAATTAGCAGATACTGAGGCTAACAGAGATTTTTAATCTCTCTCTGGACCAAGCAGTTATACCTGGCAGCTGGAAGAAAGCGCAAGTTAGGCCCATTCTCACTACACACCTGTGAGGGTCTCAAGGTGCTGGGGGTAGGGGGTGCTGCTGCTGCTCGAATAGCCAGGTCTTGAGTAGCCTCCTGTAGGTTAGTAGGTCCTGGGTCTGCCATAGGAGGATGGGGAGGGTGTTCCAGGTCTTGGTGGCGAGGTAGGAGAACGATCGGCCGCCGGAGTTCTTTCTTCGGATGCTGGGGACAGTGGCTAGGGCGAGGTTGGCGGAGCGGAACTGGCGGTTCGGGGTGTAGAAGGTGATACGCTTGTTGTTAAGTATGTTCAGATTGTTCATCTTTGATTGAACAGGAGGAAGAGAGAATGAGGTAAAGAGAAGACGGAATTCCATTTTGGATGGATTCAGAATTAGTTGATGAGTTGACTTCCAATGTTGAATAGAGTTGAGAGTGGTGTTGAGGATTAAAATGTCATGTGCGGAAGACACCTTTGGGTATATTTGGGTGTAATCAGCATAAAGGTGATAATGGATCACAGTTTTTTTTAGGAGATTTTCCATCGGATCCATGAAAATACTGAAAGGCTAGGCGCGAGTATCGAGCCTTGAGGGACGCCTTGTCCCATAGCCATGTAGAGAGACAGTATGCGATTTGGATCACCTGAGATATGCCTGAGAGGAATGTTTCAAACCACTTGAGCACTGTGCCTTCAAAACCTGTTCTTTGATTTAATGTGTTCAGAAGACTGTTGTGATTAACAGTGTCAAAGGCTGCCGATAGGTCAAGATGGATCAGGAGACAAGACTCACCGAGTCAAGTCAGGGCAGGGCATCGTCGATCTCCTGTAGTAGGGCTGTTTCAATGCTGCAGACTTGAGTGAAACTAGATTGGAATTCGTCAAGAAGGCTGTTGTCCTTGACATGTTAGGAAAGGTAGTTCGCTACACAACTTGATTTTAGCAAGAAAAGGGAGGTGGGTGATAGTGCGGAAATTGTTGAGGTCATTCACATCAGCAAAGAGTTTCTTAAGAAGTGGGGTAACCTGTCCTGTTTTAAGGGAAACAGGAAGGGAGCCTTGGTTGAGGAAGAGGTTTGAAAGACTGGTCCAGTAACAGAGCGTGTAGGAGTAGAAGTCAACTACTACATCCCTAGGGATGAAGTCGATAGAACGGTTAGAAGGATTTGTTTCTAGAATGCTTTTGAGGGGGGCATCTTCGGTGATGTCGTCAAAGTTCTGCCACAAGACTATAGATTTGCGGTCCTCAAGGGGGGTAGGTTGAATGACATGATCCACGAGCGATTTCACTTTTTCATCAAAGAATAGTGCAAACTCTGTTGTATTCTTGGGAGGGTCGTCAAATTTGATGGTTGAGGGAGAGTTTCTGGTACTTTTGATAGGGTCAAATAGCTTTTTAGATCTGTTCTTGGCAGAGTCGAGAAGGGTTCTGAAATGCATCACGTTTTCACAGAAGATGATCTTGCGTAACAGAGATTGGAGAGATTAATGGTTAAAGGAGATTGTCTCCATTGTTTCTCCAGGTACCTCAAATTCTTTCTTTCTTCATAGAGGGATTTATTGAACCATGGTGCAGTAGGAGTGGGCCTTTTCTTTTTACTTTATAGTAGAGCAACATTTACAATTACGACTGAAAGACTGATGAGACATTGGGCGGTAAGACTGTTGTCGTCAGAGTTGGGGTCTAAGACTGGAAGTGATCTCATAGCTGTGTTGCACAGAATGTCAAGGTAGTTTTTTTTGGTATTACAGAACCAGATAGCAGTCCTTTTAGTTTGAAAGAGGGTTCCAGAATGAGATAGGCGCAGAGAGAAGGGGATGAGAAAGTGGTCAGACAAGTCTACTGGCTTAGGATCAACAGCAGTTAGCATATCTACTTTAGAGATAACAAGAATGGAGCTCTTAGAGTGTGTCGGTTTTGTGCTATGTTGAACAAGATCATTTCCTTCGAAAAATGTACCAAACCTGTTGGCAGCTGAATCTTCCAAAATGCCCCAGTGAAGATCAAAATGTTGAAGAAAGATCTGTTTGTGACTTTGTGAGTATTGGTCACTAGCAAAGTCGGTGAAAGCGGAGCAGTCACCAGGTGGGTGATAAATGGCATGAGACCTGAAAGGGGAGCTGCGCTGTACTTGAAGTTCTAGAGAAAGGCATTTGAAGTTGCGGAAAGAGCTGCTGGGAAAAACTTTGAATTAAAGGGAGTTTCTGAACATAACTGCCATGCCTCCCCCTACTGCATCCCCTCTATCATTTCTGATAATGGAATAGTCAGTGAGGAGCAGAAGATCGAAATTAGTGCGAGAGGTGTCGTTGAATCAGGTCTCAATGAGAAAATGTATGTCAAGATTGTATAGATTGATGATTTCTGAAATTTGCTGCTTGTGTTTATTTACAGATCTACAGTTGTGAAGCAAACAGCACAACTCTGATAGGAATGTTTTGGTAAAGGGGGGGGGGAGTTAGGGCTTTTAGGGGCAATAGGGATAATAATGTTCCTGAATGTTGGTGCCTGGGTTGAAAATGGCTGATGTTTGGTTCGGGCAAGGGAGAAGGTCGGTATTCTCCAATGACTAGTGTTAGCTGGTGAGGAGAAGTTGTGGGGGTTAGAGTTAGAAGTATTGTAGCTAGCCAATGAATTGAAAATGTCTAATGGGGACAGATTGTGTGCGTCTTTTTGGGGCATGGGAGCAGGGTACTCCTCAGGAGTTTGGGGAAGTGAGTGCTAAAGTAGATATTTTAGCACTTAAGTGGGAGATGGTAGCTTCAAAGTAGATAAAGTAGATATTTTAGCACTTAAGTGGGAAATGGTATCTTTAAGCTGGGAGATAGAGGAGATTAGAGTTTCTTGTTTATTTTCTAAGGAGAGCAGAGCTGGGCACGGAAGTTAAGTTGCTTGATGGGTTTAGGAGGGAGTTCACCGTGAGAGTGAGAGCAAGAAGGTGTGCTGGGGTGTAGGAATATAGAGTGGAGGGAGACGTGTCAAGTGATTTTGATTGGTAGTGATTGTCGCTGCAGCTGTGGTGCAGAGAAAATTATCTGGGCATACATTGAAAAAAAAGAAGTATTGAGTTCTAACTGAGGAAGAGAAAGGTGAGGGCTGTGGTGGGATGGAAGAATGAGGGAAGGTGATAGAAGGAAGTCACTAAAAGTCAGGGGGACGGGTGAAGAAAACAAAGGAATGGGTGGAGAGGGGCTGGGTGAAGTGAGTATATGGGGGCCGGAAAAAAGCACAAAGAGGAAGATTGAACCGGAAGGCAGTTGTAGAAAGTGTATGGTGCCTCTAGGCTAGAGGAAGGGGGAGGGGAAAGGTAGAGGTTGCCATAAAGGGATAATGGGTCAAGCAGCAGTCCTAGAGGGATTGGGGGGGGTGAAGAGAGATGTAAGGGGTTTGTGCAGGAGAGGAAGTGGGAGAAGAAGGGTGAGGTGGATAAGAAGGGAGAGCATATGGTGGAAAAGTCGCTGTGAGAGCTGGGACGTCAGGCTTTTGGGAAATGGGTTGATTAAGGGGGTGATTAACATGGGAAGGGGGTGGTTTCTTCAGAATCCCAGGATGCTATGGAGGGGTAAAGAAGGGTGCTAACCGTTGGCTGGGCTGGTGTGTTGAGGATAACGTCCCGGCTGGGGAGGGAGAGATTGGGAGGAGGAGAAGAGCGGGAGGAGGAGAACGGGTCTCCCAGGGGGGAGGCTTGAGCCTCTTGGGAGAGCTGCCTTCTGGTGTCCTCGTGGGTAGGGGAGGCGAGAGAGAATTGAGGAAGGAGTCAGTTGAAGAGTCTGAACGGATCTAAGTTCCAGGGATGGAGAGCAGAGATGGAAATAGGTGGTTAAAAAGAGGGAGCCCAGTATCTTTAGTATCTTTCCATTGTTATAGAGTCAGATAGTGAGTGAGCCATTGAAACAACCTGAAGGGGAATTTCTTTTTCGCTGGGCTGCTAAGGCTGGGACTGCGAGCTGTTTGGTTTCGTTCTGCTCTTCCCACCTCCACCTCTCGCAGAACCCGCTTTGCGGGTCCCGCTTCGTCTGGGACGGTGACACTGCCCTCATTTGAATATCGCTGCCAAGAGGATCCTATCGAGCGCCCAACCACCAACTTGGGGCGCTTGTTTGAGCAGGGCTGCGAGCGAGGGTGGGCGCAGGACTACAAGTCCCAGGAGCGCCCGCCCGCCTCGATTCACACCACCTGAGACGCTCTCCCTGCAGGCTCCTCCCCATCACCTCTGCTGTTAAATCTGTGTGGACCCGTGACACCGTTGAATTTCTTTTTCGCTGGGCTGCTAAGGCTGGGACTGCGAGCTGTTTGGTTTCGTTCTGCTCTTCCCACCTCCACCTCTCGCGGAACCCGCTTCGCGGGTCCTGCTTCGTCTGGGACGGTGACACTGCCCTCATTTGAATATCGCTGCCAAGAGGATCTTATCGAGCGCCCAACCACTAACTTGGGGCGCTTGTTTGAGCAGGGCTGCGAGCGAGGGTGGGCGCAGGACTACAAGTCCCTGGAGCGCCCGCCCGCCTCGATTCACACCACCTGAGACGCTCTCCCTGCAGGCTCCTCCCCTTTCCTATAAATTGAACAGACTGGCCCCGCTGCGCGGGAAAGCGCCGGGAGAAGCCCGGGACAAGGGCGGGACCGTCTGTGGCCGTCCGGGGCCGCAGGAGGCCGGGCTGGGCCACCCCCCCTTACATTACGAAAGCAGATCTGCGGTATAGCCATTATTCTTTGATATTGATCATAGCTCTATACTACTAGTACCACACATGTATCAATGATTGTCATGTCTTATATGACTCTTTATGCTTAGTCGAGTTTGCTATTGACTTCACTCTTAGGCTATCTTCACATTGTTCTTTTGAACTCTTGCTATATGCCCAAAATGTCTTCACTGGAAATGAATCGCCTATCGGGTACGGTAGGGGCTCCCATTTTAGGCCCATTGGACAAATTTTTTGCCAAAGTGAAGAGTGAAATCGACAGGGAGATTACGCTTGCAGAGAAGCGAGCTGGGCGCCGTCTCTCCATCGAGTTGTTAAAACAAAGATCACTCCCCGCCCAGAAGGTGGATTCAGGTACTGTAATAGATTTAATTAATTATAAAGAACCTGATGCTGAGCCCCTTAGTACAGATGGTATCCCGCTTATATTTCAGAATAATTACCCTGCCCAAAATGACATCACAGTCATTCACGACCTTAATTCTTTTGAGTCAACACAAAATCAGTTAATCGACTTAAGTACTCCCTTATCTAATGATGTAGCACCCCTTCACGATATAAATGTACCTTCCCCTATATTTACACCTCTAGGATTTGATTGTCATCCGATTACCACACTTGACAAAAAATCTAAAAAACCTCCTATTAAGGTATCTAATGGTGTCTTTGGTCCACCACCGAGAAAGAGAAGAAGGAAGGGTGGAATCAAAAAGGGGAATAGCCTTTCTATTAGTAATATGTACTCCTCGCATAAGATTACTAAAGAAGTAGGGAACGCTGACTCAATGAGGCATTTGACTGCCAAATCGATATCTGTTCCAAGTTATGAAGGCCTATTAAATGATATTGACTGCCTTATCAAGGCCTTGATACTCCCACTCACTGAAAGGGTCAAAAAGTTAGGAGAGAAAATGGACAAGATTCTTCAAGGGCAAAAGGTAGCACCATGTCACAAACCTGGCGATCAAAGTAGTATGCACCCGCTAGTCAGACAGCCTCCCAATGACTTACCCAAGCAACAAACTGCCACTCCTACCTTAACAAAAAAGCCCGCTGTAGTGAGATCTAATCCATTGGCGGATACTAAACCTCCCACACTTATTGATAACATAAATAAGGAAAATCCCCATTTCCACACAGGTACTCAAAACAGAGGTCATACCATAAAAGATCCCTCAAGCAGTCTTATACAAACAACTAGAATAAGAACTAGAAATGTTGTTGATCTGCCCCTGGAATCCATAAACTATGTCATCGTTCTTACAGGAGTTCCGACCACGCCAGAAGGTAACCCAGAACATTATTCCAGCCTTAAAAATAAGGTTATTTACTGGCTGCGAAAAAATAGACCACTCCCAACGCACTTAAATGGAGACATAGTCTCAGTGAGGCGATGTAAGTGGGTGGGATCTAGACCAAAGGACATCGAAGGGGACGTGATCATTATCAATTTTAAAGACCACAGACTGGTCACATATATAAGTGACTGGTTCCCAGGGAGATGCGAGGGAGGAATTTCCATGCATAACTTGAGCTACTTTTATCCGGAAGCTCTCATGAAGCCCCCAAACAACAATAACCCACCAATGACGAATAGAAATCATCCTCCCCCAAATAAATGGAGATTTGAAGGCCCATACAGACCAAATCCAACTTTGAACCCAGCTCAAAGGTTTTATAATGGCAATGATTCCCCTTTCTACCAATCCATGCCTACTCCCTATCCTCCTAAGACGTATAGACCTCATGTATCCCACTGCCGGTACCTGACGGAGGAGGACGTCGTATTGCATGCTGATCTAGGAACCAGGGGATGCTTTAGCTCACTTTATTAGGAGTGCCCAAGCAGGAGGATTAACATATATTTCCCCTACAACAAGCAAATAATAATAGACAGACAGAACTTCATTCCTTGCTTACTACTCTGGTTCCAGCACTATTTCGACTATCATCTATACTTTGATGAGAATTATATGCACAATATTGAAACACCTCTCAATTTATGAGTGTATTGGCTGAACGTGACTACAAATAGATACACACCGCCTATTAACAAGAACGGCCCTGACAGACCAGATTCCTCCACTGAGAACTTTTTGTCAAACATGATGCCCCTTTCAGCATAATAGAACGTCACGGATATACCCACGTACTCAATAACCACGGGAGAAGACCTAAGAACATTATCTTATGATTCATTTTGCCCTGAAGAAGTCCCAAGAGGACGAAACGCGTCGGCTGTAGCTCCTTTGTGTGCTTTTCATTTTCAACTGAATTGAATAAAAGAACTCTTAAAGAACACAAGTAATAACTGATGTGATTATTTCTGTTAACCTTATCAAAGTTAACAGTTTCTGTAAACATTGAAGTGGTGCACCTTGACCTTGTTTAAAGTATTTCATAGTTCATGTTTTGAACCAACATTGTAACGGTGGGTGTTTTTGAAGTGTGCACACATATTGTCCCATGTACTACAGTGTGGGTCTAAATTAACTTTGGGAGAATATTTGACTAGGTGCTGTTCTGTTGGGAATCCTCCACCGTTGTTCTTTCTCTATCCCACAGACCGGGTTCACTTGTGAACCCGGCTGTTCACAACTTTCATAGCAGGAACAATAATTTCTGTTTTCCACCAATGTACCCAAACCAACCATTGTTCAACTATAACAACTCCTATGTTAATAATTCCAGGGATCACTTTCAAACCCACAATCCCAGGAATATTTGGGATGTACCTTTGTCTAATTTATTCCATCCTCTCTCCGGACTGGATGAGAATGAATGACTTAATGTAATATGTACCAGGGAAAAATCACATGATAGGTACTTGACGCGTGGCTGTGCTATAGGTCAAGCTGATTCAGCCAGTAAACTCGAGGAGCAATTGACTAGCAAGAAATCTGGGGAAAACATAAAGAGCCCTATTCTGGATCCTAACCCTGTTTCTTACCACTTCCAGTCATCCATAAATGATTGTAGCCTCGTTATCCCCATGATATCAGCGGACACACCACATGTACCCCTCCTGCATGGTCTTAACTCAAAGGAGAAACTTGTATGCAACCAAGTTGATCCTAGCAAGGTTTTCCACTCGCTGCTTTCGTGGAATGTGGCGGGTCTTGGAAGCAAAATTACTCATAAGCCCTGGCTAGATTTCATCCAAAATCATGACATACTCTGCCTCCAAGAGACTTGGCTTCTCGAGGAAGCACACCTGCTAGGATATCAGACCTTTCATTCCCCGGCTATTCCATCAGCACAGGGACACAACAAGGGAGGACTTTGTATTTATGTTTCAACTATTGTGGACGTTAAAGTATGCCAATTTTTCTCTAGCCAGCACTTTCAAATATTATCATTTAAGTGGGGTCTTACTCAGAATATTGTATTAGTAAATTTTTATAATAACATGTCAAGCAGTGAGATGGAGCCCACTATGGCAAAAATGATGAGTCGTATTACTCGACTCGCTGAAGATCTTGTAGGGGAAAAAAGGATTGTGTGGGCGGGGGATTTTAATTGTACCATTTGTTCGTTTACCGAAACAGACTTGTGCGGTTTATCAGATTATGGGGAGGATGGTCCCATACATTTTTCTCACACCAAGATGGGGTCCCTCCTTAATGATATTGTTTTTAATTTCGACTTTTCATTTGTCAATCAGATTTGTTCACCACCTGTCCCATTTGAGCCAACCTTTAATGGCAGAGGTTGTAATTCGACAATTGATTTCGCCTTAATCACCCCTGCCAACTCAGGATTTATAACCTCCTGGGAAGTTGGGAAAGATCTATTGAGTGATCATTATCCATTGATTATTGGTGTAAATGTCACAGGGCTTCACCGTATGAAAGGGACTGTATGTACCTACCCATATAAGATCAATCTAACTAAAACCAACGGATATGTTGTCAAATGGGAAAAAATTGAGCCCCGAGAGTTCCTTCAGAATGTGCTCACATCATGTGCTGCTGATGTTGTTGCTTGTCTGGAGGAACACAATGATCCAAAGAACGTAATGATTGCTTTCTCAAAAATACAGCATTACATTAAAAATCTGCTGGTTCGCGTGCCTAAAGGGAACACCAAAAGACCCAAAGGGTGGTTCAATGGAAAGTGCACTAAGGCACTGAAAGATCTAAAAAGAGCTTTGTCCTTAAAACCGAAAAATTCAGCCACAATATGTGAGACTAGGAGAGCATATAAATCATCTATTAAAGAAAGAAAGCAGACTTTGAAAAAGGAAGCATGGGAATCATTGATGGAGGCATCAAGGCAGAAGAACAGTTCTCTCTTTTGGAGGGCGGTAAAATCCTTATACCAGCCAAGAGACAGTGTTAACACTATGGACTTAGCCATAACGGGTGAAAGGTGGTTAAGCCATTTTAGACAGTTGTATAATCACACAATTCCTGGAGACAGTATAATAACATCAGGGGCGTGTCAATCCACAGAAAAGGGAGTACATGACTGTGGCTCGGAATATTCTTCAGCCCATTCATTCCCTATAGATTTATCATTCACTATCGGGGAAGTTCATGATGCCATTAGGGAAAGTGCAATAGGCAAAGCCGCAGGACCAGATTGTATGCCGGTAGATGTCTATAAAGCAGAACTGGATTTCTGGGCCCTCCTGCTCACAAATGTTTTAAATAAGGGAAATCAGAGTGGGTTCATTGATACCTGGACTGATGCTATCGTGGTCCCTATATTTAAAAAAGGTAATAGGGATGATCCCACCTGCTATAGGCCGATATCCTTATTGGATGGACTAATGAAGGTGGCTGGAAGAATTATTTTAAAGAGAATACAACTCTGGGAGGAAGACCATAATGTCGTTTCCCACTTACAGTATGGGTTCAGAAAAGGAATAGGGACAATTGAACAGTGCCTAAACGTATCCCTCCTTGTCTCTAAGTAAACTCACGTCAAACGCGGAGCTCTTTTTATAACTTTTATCGATCTCAGCTCCACGTTTGACTGTGTTGACCACGTATTGTTATGGGCAACACTGGGCGAACTGGGCATTGATAGCCGCATCATTACTTTTATTAAAGAGCTCTATAAAGATGCAGGTGCAAGAGTTAGGTACGGTAAACAGGGGGAATGCACTGAGAAATTTCCGATTACTAGAGGGGTGAGACAAGGCTGTATCCTGGCCCCGCTGCTCTTCACATGCTATATTAATTCAATCGGACAGCACCTTTCAACCCTACCCAATGATTATCCGACTGTTAAAGGTTCACCGGTCCCTATTTTATTATATGCGGACGACGCGGCCATAATGTCCCAGACTAAAGTTGGGTTACAAAGGGCGGTAACCAATTTTGCGTGCTATATGAGGGATAGAGGCCTCAGAGTTAACATCTCGAAAACATTCACGATGCCCTGTACCCGGAAGATTAATAGAGCTCCCTGTACCATATTCCTAGATAATCAAAAAATCGTAACTACAGATACATTTTGTTATCTAGGTGTTTTGTTTGATAGACGGTGCCGCTGGCAGCCAGCGATAGCCGCTAGGAAGCTGGCCTATAGCCGCACAATAGGCGCCTTGCGTGTTTTTTCCGATGGAACTGGCGGTAAGCCTATTAAAGAGCTGATCCAGATTTATCGGGCTAAATGCGTTTCTACGGCCACCTATGGCGCGGGCATATGGGGTATTGAGAAAGACCACTCCCTACAGAGTTGCGAAAATCGATTCATTTGCTATCTTCTGGGAGTGGCCAAAAGTACCTCCACGTACATGTCACATATTGAGGTAGGAGTTACACATCTCAACGACATCATTAAGATGTCCCCCCTTTTGCTCTGGCATAAAGTGTGGGTTACCTATGAAGCCAGTTTCAATAGAGATCTTATTGAAGATTGTTTGGCCTTAGATGGGGCAGCTAACGTTAAATGGTTAACCTATGTGAGATCTATGTTTATTGATCTGGGCCACCCAGAGTACTTTGACAATCCTAGAACCCTGGACGGACTATCAAGATCAGCCTTGAAAAAAATGATAACTACTCACCTAGAAACTGTGAGCTGGAACAGCGAAAAATTAAGGCGCACAGTATTAAATTACCAGGAAATCACACCAACTGAGGGTTTGCAAACCTACCTCATTCTGGTACAGAGCCCATTCCTTCGAATGTTGTTGACTCGCTTGCGTCTGGGTATTTTTTTTCACATGGTTACCCTACCTAATGTTAATGACTGGTCCTCTAACAAATTAATATGCCCTTGTGATAACATCTCGGTGCAATCTAACATTCATATTATGTTTTTTTGCAAACTATATACGAACCCCAGAAAACAATTCTTGATACCCTTTTTAAAACGATGGGGGTTACGAAAATGTAGACCAGCATATCAAAAAATGTTACAGTTAGAAGGAGATCATACCGTTTACGCCGTCTCATGTTTTTTAAAAACGGTAATAAGGTACAGAAAAACTCTGTGTTAAACTTTTTTCCCTGTGGTTCATCGTTGCCTGCCACTTTTGAAATGTTTGTATTTTATGGTTTTTATTCTGTCTTCTATGAAATATTCTCAATGTCTAAGTGAGCGTCTATTTTTGTATTGATTATGTATACAATACCTTTTAATCATTGTATGTATAAATGTTTTTCTAGTGCTTTTATGATTTTACTTGAAAAATCGAATAAAGCTTACTTTACTTACTTACTTACCTGAAGGGGAGATTTTTAGTGTGGGATTGAGGAGGAGGAAATAACGTTGAAGGAGTTATTGAAGATAGTGGTCCAGGATGAGATGTTATAGGTGAAGAAAATGATGTCAGTTTTGAGTCTCCCATAATGACCGCTATAGTATTGGTCAACAAAAAGGGAATCGGGAAATTGTTCAAGAGTGTTATGTTTGAACTTTTTTACTGATGCTTTGCGGGGGTAAATGATCTTGAACCAGTTGGCTCCAATCTTCACTTGTTTGATTGATACAGTTATAAAATGGAGAGGATGAGGTGCGGATGGTGGAGGGGAAGAGGAGAGCGCAGTGAATGTAGTGACGGCTTGTAGAAGCAGAAGGAGGAGAAGGCACATCATAACTCAGGGGAGCCTTAGGTAAGAAAGGTGAAAGGAGAGGACAGGGTGAGGATTAGTGAACCAGTCGAAGGTGAAAGCACGATGATGCAGCTGAACCTCCGGGGCAAGATGTGTACCAGTTATGGGTAGAGGCACGTGGACGTAGCTGACCTCTGGCAGTGTAGGAAGTAAAGGCCAAAGGGAGAGTCTTTGGGGAAAACCATTAAAGCTTGAGAAGCAAAGAGAAGATGTTGCAACTTGGTTGCGCTGAAGGAGACGGCAACAGTCTGGGGTGGGGAGGGACGTTGGACCCCAGGGATGCTTACCGCAGTGCTGAGCCAGCGATCCTCAGTGAGAAAAGGGGCCGTTCTGGTTCGTCCGCTGAACCCAGAGATCATAGGCAACTTTGTATAAGCTTTTCACAGAACAGTGCTTGCTTCAGAGTTTTAAATCCAGTCTATTTCAATTATCATTTAGAGTTTGGCAGAGCAGGAGTACTCCGGTCACACCCCACTTGAGGTTCCTTGCCCTGGGCTTTTATTGGCAGAGCCTTGGCTGGCTCTGTTGGTGTAATGCACTTGACCTGACAGCCCGCTCGCCACTGTGGCACCAGGTCACAGTGGGATTGGCCCCGCCCTATTGAGGGTGGGACAATTTGTACTCGTTTTCCCAACCCTATCCGTGGGCGTCCCAGGTAGTCAAAACAGACAACGGCCTCTAGGAACAGGGAAAAAAACTCCCTATGTGGCAGGGTTGTTATGCCCTCCCCATAGCCAAATACCCTAACCCCTAATTAAAAAAACTACCCAACACTGCTTAAGGCATGCGTGGTAGGGCTTGCGGAGTCGGACCACTCGTAGTTCGGACCGCAGTGGTCCGACTGTTCCCCAGATCTTGGACATCTCTACAGAAGCAGCTTTTGTTGGCATAATACATTGTTTGTATATGTACTCCTGATACTCAAAGAATCTTGTCCAGCAGATGCAATGCCGATGAGAGTGACACAGAAGGTTCAGCTGCACCGCGCCTCTCACAAATTAAAATTAAAAACATCAGAAGCAACCTCTCAGTCTCCAAAGTGGCCGTCCCCTCTCTTACTTCCTGTGAATACCTTTGCCTCGATATCATCAGCGAAAGCAAACCGGTATGTTCTCTCCACATTATATACCACCCACCTGGGGACAATCTCTCCTTCGCCCAACAACTCATGGATACAATATCAGCCAACTCAGGACGGCAGCACACCCAAATTTTCCTTGGCGACTACAATCTCCACTGGAATGACAGTAAGGACGCAGTGGTAAACAGCCTCAAAAGCTTTCTCAACGCACTTGATCTCAACCAAATATGCAATAACCCGACCCATAAGAGAGGTTCAACCCTTGACCTTATCATCTCCAAAGAGGGTGCTATTCAACTGGAATCAATCCAACCTTGTGACTGGTCAGATCACTACATTGTCTCCTTCCTCATCAAGGAAAAAATCAGACTTAACTCAGTTCAACCCCCTAAGCACAAAGTGTGGAAAAGGGACTTGAAGAAACTCAATCCAAACTCCCTACCGCCTAACAGCTGCAATCGCCTACTTCCCCCTCCCGGCGTATCAGACGTTCAACTTCTGACTGACTACTATCTCAATACTATGTCCACAATAATCAATGAGGCGGCGCCCATGCAACTGAAAAGAGTCTCGTCCAAGAAGACTTCCAACCCATGGTATGACGGTAGCCTCAATGAGGATAGACGAGCCATGCGAATGGCAGAGCGCACCTGGAGATCAGCCCCTTCTGCAGTGCACCTAAAAAGTCTAAAGATACAGAGAAACGCCTACTTCAGAAAAATAAAGCGCTCAAAAAGAAACTTCTTCAGCCTCCAACTCGCCCAAGCTAAAAACCGTCCAAAAAAACTGTTTGAGTTAGTCAGAACACAATGCAAAGAGCAACCCCAGACACCCAGCCCTATGGGCGATACTCCTTCCTGCGAAGACTTCTCTGCCTTCTTTATCCAAAAAACTGAGAGAATAAGAAGCGATCTCCTCAATGTCGCTATCCTGTACTCCAACCCCCGACACACAGCAGTGCCTCAACCAAAGAACAATGCTACTTGGTCAGCCTTTGACACCTACTCCGAAGAAGAAATTGGCAGACTGCTCAACACCTTGAAACCTTCCAATCACCTCTCCGACCCCCTTCCTGCTAACGCTGTAAAGGACTTTTCTCCTTGGCTTCTCCCACTCTGGTCAAAGATTATCAATAGCTCTCTTCAACAAGGATCCATCCCCAACGCCCTCAAAGTAGGGCAAGTCACTCCGCTACTGAAAAAACCAACAGCAGACCCCACTGATCTAAACAATTACCGACCTATTACAAACATTCCCACTCTCGCTAAACTGCTGGAAAAATGTGTACAACAACAACTGACTAAACACATAGATAAGTTTGATCTCCTAAACGCTCATCAGTCAGGCTTCCGAGCAGGGCACAGCACCGAAACTGCCATGACTCACATAGTGGACGATGCCCTCCAAATCCTAGACCAAAACGACACCTGCCTCCTCATCCTTCTGGATCTCTCCGCAGCATTCGATACAGTTAAACATGAGAACTTACTCGAACTGTTAAACACAAGAATGGGCATATCTGGGACTGTTCTAAAGTGGTTCACCTCATTCCTACACAACCGGACACAAAGATTCAAAAGCAACAACCTGCTGTCCTCTTCGGTACCTGTATCGCTAGGCGTCCCTCAAGGATCCTCCCTCTCCCCAACACTGTTCAACCTAGTTATGGAACCTCTCACTACGTTGCTACAGGCATCTAATGTGCACTTTCACATGTATGCCGACGACACCCAACTCTATCTCAAAATACAATCTCCCAAGGACATCATGCTTCTGAACACCACAATCAGAAACACCCAATCCTGGCTTTCTGAGAATCACCTCAAACTCAATGCTCTGAAGACCGAGTTCCTCCTGATCTCACCTCCCGCTAAAATATCCACGGCTCAAACATGGCTTAAGCATTTAACGGCTCTAAATGTACAGCCCATCGTAGTTGACTCCGCAAAATCTTTAGGCATAACACTGGACACCAATCTCAACATGCAGCAGCACATCAGCAAGGCAACCAAAGGAGCGAACTTTCAAATCAATACCCTGAGGAAACTCAAACCCTTCCTTCCTGCCAAAGACTTCCAAACTGCAGTACAATCTATAGTCATCCCGCACATAGATTACGGTAGCACCGCCCTCTGCGGGCTCCCCCTAACTACAACAGCACCCCTAAGAGCATCCCTTAACGCCGCAGCGAGACTCGTCACTGGCTCAAAAAAACACTCGCACATCTCCCCGGACTTTAAATCACTGAAATGGCTACCTTTTGAAGCCAGAATACAACTGAAAATCGCTTGCATGACACACAAGGCTGTGCACCGGAATTCACCCGCCTATCTCACTCAAAAGCTGACAATTTCGGGGGGCTCCCGAACTACTAGAGGCACAAACAATCTTTTGCTGAAACCTCGAAGATTTCGGAAGGTAAAAACTTATAAACGCTCCTTTTCAGGAATGGCACCCAGGATCTGGAACTCACTCCCTCCGGAAACAAGGCTCATCTCCTCCGAAACAATCTTTAAGAGGGAAGTTAAAGCGATCCTCATGGCAAAATACACATGATCTATTGCTCCGTATCACTCATGAATCTGCCTTGCAAGTCCTTCCCGACCCTGGTCTACTGTGCCACCCGTGTTTTCGAATTACTTAACTGTATACGCTCACTCTTTGTATTTTGTTATAATGTGTGTGCACCTGGTTGATTATGTATTTTGTTATATCGTTATATTATTGACGCACCTGGTTGACTTTGCACACTTTACCCTCTCCATCTCAACGTTCCTTACTACTCTCGCACCTGTGGGACTATACACCCTGCTCACACCTACCTCAACCTAACTGTATACGCACACTCTTTGTATTTTGTTATAATGTTTGATGCACCTGGTTGAGTATGTATATTGTTATATTGTTATATTATTGACGCACCTGGTTGACTTTGCACACTTTACCCTCTCCATCTCAACGTTCCTTACTACTCTCGCACCTGTGGGACTATACACCCTGCTCACACCTACCTCAACTGTACCCTCCTTTAAACTCTAAATATTCTAAACACGTTTAAGCAGGTATATGCTCCTTATTATTGCACTTTATACTATTGACGCAATTGTCTGTCTATACACTGTGTACCGACACTACCTCACCTGTTACCTACCTCATGTCCTTTATCCCACCTATGTAACTAGCACCTTGTACCTAACTACCTCATATATTACTCTGTATATACGCTTTATTACTTTGTATTTTTACCCCCATGCCCTTGTAAAGCGCTCTGATATCTGCAAAGATCTTGTTCGCGCTATATAAAACTTTCAAAATAAAAATAAATAAATCCTAAAAGCGATGAACATATGTTCTTCTTTGTAGCAAACCATTCAAATGCTGTTCTTAGCGAGAAAGCTTGTAATACCACTGAAAATATAACAGGACTTGCTCTATCACCACCTTCCTCTATCAAGGAGTAAGGATTATGTTTGTAGTGGTGGGCTCTCATTCAAGGACTTGCACCTGGATGGGCATGTTTGTACATCAAAAGCGTCAGCGGCAACTTTACCTAGGAATAACAGGGCTGTCATCCCCGATGATCCTAGGAGACCTCAAGGCTCCAGTTTTTTTAAAGAACCCCACAAGTCACCTGTCATCTATACTTGAACCTACTGCATTTTTTTTTTTAAAAGGAGTCTGACCATGCTCCAATATTTAGGTTTGGTGTTGGTCAAGACCTTTAGATTTTAATAATATAAAAAAATATATATATATATATATATATATATATATATATATATATATATATATACACACACTTAGTTATAGAGATTTTCAGCCAGCTATCTTCATCCCTTGGTCTGTCAATGTGTTATTCACATTTTTGCACCGTTCGCCACAGAATGCAGCATGGGGCAAGGGTCAGCTCACTTTCGTCACTGTTTTAGCTCTATGTGACTGACATCATTCTTCATTTACACAATGTGCATTTACTCACAAAAAGTAGTCCTTCTGAACAGTTTTACAAAAAACATCTGCAAACATTGGCAACACCAATAGTTGGCAGCCCATGTAAAACTATTGGCTTTGCCAATGCTTTTTTTCAATTACGGTCTGCCTGGGGGTTGGCTGAGCTCTCACGTGTACTTTGTAAAACATACCCACGTGTTTCATTCGACGCCTGAGCTATTTCAGCCCTGAAACTGAAATAAACCATTCCAACTTCCAATTCAGGAATACAAATCAGGAATACACAAACATTGATTATTATGAACAGACTTAAGAAAACATTAGTCTGTCCGTCTCAACCAATAGAGGGGCTGGAATACAAAGACATCACTCAAAGAAGAACTACTTACAAATCTGCTGGAGTTGTTGTTTCGTACAGTCTTTGCGTTCCCAAAAGCTTCCAATAAGGGGTTGGACTGTAGAATGATGTCTTTCACGTGCTAAAATGAAATGCAAACATAATAACATATTATCTTATTTATTGTGCGTAGTACTTTAAAGGTCTCATATTTTATAGAAAGTACATAGGTGGCCAAGTCTAACTGGATTCAACATAGAAGAATGCATCAAAGCGGCACGGCTGCTCATCCCTAAGGAGTCGTCCTAGGCCCAAGCAAGGGTCTCCATTCAGTAGAACCAGGTCCATGGGAAGTACCGGAGGTTGTACATCTTGACGACTTCCAGAGCTGGCCCAGGAGTTTTTGCTGCCCTGGGCGAAAATGGCAAAGTTCGCTTATTCAAACCTATCCCGTACCTAATACCTGCAGACACACATCCCACATGAACAGATGGAATGCCTATTTAACCTATTGTAAATCCATTGTATCTCTTTCAAGCTTTATGGAATAATTGAACTTAGAACTAATTAAAAGTAAACACAAGAAACAACAAGTAATTGTAATTAGAACATTTGAAACATGGAACATTTCATTGTGACTGAGTAACTAAAATGAACTTCCAGCTAATGGTTTTATATTTTATGAGGAATGTAAATGTAAATTGATAGTTGTTAAGCGCACTACTCACCCGCAAGGGTCTCAAGGCACTTGTACGAATACCGCTGTGGAACCCATCCTGGCTTTCCCTGTGAGGTGTCCACTCCTGGGCATCCCCAAGGTGGAGGCCAGGCATCCTTAGCGTTGTGGGGGCCGTCGTGGAGATTAAGCAAGCTATTGCCCAGAGTTGCAGAGTGGGACTCCATGATTGGAATAGGCACCGAGGCGAGAATTATCAGGTCCGTGGAATTTTTGAGCCCAAGATCCGCCGAGGCGGGGAATTGAACCCTGGTCCCGGGCTAGACCTCTGCATCAGGGTCTGCCGCTCTAACCATTGAGCCACACTTCTCCACAATGGGACATGGGAATGGGACAGAAAACTATTTTTGTTTTCTTTAAAAAAAAAAAAGAAATAGATGTAGTGTATTTTATTTACTCAGCAACAGCAAAATTAAGGTTGCCCGTAACATATCTTAACAGCAACCTTCAGATTGCAGTTCACTTTCACATATGTTTTTAGAGAAGCAGACATCCTGGCAATAAATCAATTCTTTTGAGATGGAATGGTTCTCTTAAAAATATTTCACAAAGCTGACTTCAGGCGACAGCTTTATGAAATAGTTTATATATATATCAGATCTGACTGAGCAAGTTAGCGAGAGACTCAAATAAAAGGCCATGAAAACCAAATAGGTTTGCTCGTCACAGGTACATCATATACAGGGCTTGTGTAGGCACTCAGGTGATTCACTGCCAGCCTGTGGACTTTGTCGCCACCAAATGTGCCATAAAAAGTCTTTTGACTTCAGGAAAGTGAGTGCTTGAGAAAATCGATATCTGTTTACGTCTGCCCAGTGAAGAATAACAAAGGGATCTTTGTAACTGGGAAAATTCTTCTAAGGATTTATTACCCATACCGTGGGAAGTGTTTCTCCATATGCCCATAATGTGGATAATGGATCAAAATATCCAGCTACTTCTTTTGGTTACATAAGTAAGATCTATGGGATCTATGCATAGGCATTCTAATTTTCACTTAATCTGGAGCAACTCCGGTAAAGTAGTCAGGATGATAACAATTATTTTACATACATTAACAGAGAAATGGGTAATGGCTCCGATTGAATCTGGTGGCACGATCTGGACACCATCCAGATCATTATACCCAAGCTCTTGACTGTTAGATCCCCCATCGTGGAGCCCACCTCACCCCGAAATGCTCACACCGGGGAATTACCCTTCAATTAATAAGAAGCTGTCTTTGAATATATATATATGAGAAGCAAACCTTCAAATAGAAAAACAATTTCTCAAATAGCTCTCTCTGTTAAGCAAGTTGCATTACTTTGACCTGCCACCCCTCATAACTTAATATGATTATACATGTATCATCTTTTTCAATTAGCTCCTTTACAGTTATTATATTGAACTCCACATTAGGTTTTACTTTTTCTTATTGTTACTTGCAGTTTATAAGTTAAAATCCTAATGTACAACAGAGAGCAATTAACTGTCATCAAAGAGCTGCATCAAAACTGCAAGGTATAGGTTAGAGCGTTATGAATTTTTTCCCAAGTCTTTCATTATCCTAATGTTTCAAAATGGGTTCATTTGGGTAGAAACCAATTCTTATTATTAAAGAGACCCCCAACCATGGAGTTACGTTTGAAATTAAGAGTTTGTGTTTCTCCAGACAAGCACTCTTAAACTATACTGTCTATTAGTATGGATGACATGTAACTCCTACACCTTGTAGACCTCTGTCTTATGCAACGTTTCCTATACGCTGATTTACACATGTATGATTGATTGTCTCTGTGTAATATGTGTGTCATGTAAAGTGCTCTGACACCCTACATTGGTATGAGTGGTGACATAAAGCCAATCAAATGCATCTGAGAGAGAGCGATCATGGATGCTTGAGGGGCACTCTTAAAGGGTGGTAGTGAGGGAATACGTGGCTGAGATGGTCATTGGGAGGGACCAACAAACACTGTTGCACTGGGGGCCACCAGCGCTAAAGCTGGCCCATCCAGAGCAGCACAGGGATTGGTCTGAGCGGGCTGAAAAGACACCCTGCTCAGACCAGGGAGTCTGTGGGGGTTTCTCAAGCCTGGCTGCTGAATGCAGCCGGGTTGGAGAAACCTAAGTGTGCAGTTGTGTTTTGATCAGCCTGAGACAACCGGCCAAACACACATGAGCACTTAGAAAGTGCACAAGTTCTCCTGCTCCACCCTCCTATGACCCATCCCTCCTTGTGCCAGCCAGGGGGGCGACGTTCCTCGCCATTGCGGAGGAGCCGCCAATACTCAACTTAACATACATTAACTCCACAGCGTCTACTGGTAACAGATCATTCACATTCCTTCCAATGTATACACCTGTTTCTAACACCAGAGTTCACGCTCTTTCTTTCATTAGTATTTAACTATTTCTTCATATGTTTTGTCTCAGTCTTTTTCTCCCTTTGTTTCAATTTCATTTTAACTGGTATTATCTGGTTTTATAGGTACACCATGGCTATCTGCCCGAAAGGGATTGTGGGACTGAACTGTGAGGTGTAGGTGGTTCACAAGGTGCATACTTTCAAGAAGGGATTCTAAACTCTGAAAAGAGCTCAATATAAAGAGCAAGGCCAGTGTGGATTCTGGGTGTATGGCCAAAGTAGGATCTGGGAATCGTGGATTTTAAATTGAATCGCTGAGCGGAGAGAAATGTTTTGTCTTTGCAACGAGGATACCGAGAGACCAGTGGCGGCTGCTAGGGGGGCAGGGACGGGGGTCTACAAAAAAAGAAAAAAAGAAAGAAAAGACAACTTACCAGCTGGTCGCTGCCTCACCTCCGTCCTCCCTCTGTTCCTGGCTCCCGGCAGCACCCAGGCTCGCAGACTCCCCTAAGCCAATCACAACGCTGCAGTCACCAGCATGACAGCAGCATTATGATTGGTCTGAACATCCGCGGTCGGTAGGGGAGTACCTGCCGGGGCGGTGACGTGGGGAGGGGGAGGGACAGGGTTGGGGTTAGTAATGTATGGATAATAGAGGTTTGCAGGTAAGTAAATCAAACGAATTTTGTTGCGCGCACTGCATCCCCAAATGCAATGCAGTGCGTGCAACGAAATTCGTTTGATTTATTTAAATGTTTACTTACCTGCATACCTCCATTATCCATACATTACTAACCCCCACCCTGCCCCTCCCCCTCCCCACGTCACCGCCCCGGCAGGTACTCCCCTACCGACCGCGGCTGGGTCTGAGGGACCTGCTTGGCAGTGCCTGGGACAGTTCGCCACCTGGCTGTGTAAAAAAAGCCAAGTGGAGAAATGCTAAGTGCGCATGATGGTTTGGCCGGCCCTAGACGGCTGGCCAAACTGTCTGCGCACTTATGGTGCACCAAGCCCACCTCCTCCCTCTGACGAGAGCCCAGCACCGCCCGCCCTAACCTGGCTCCATACTAAAAATAAAATTATAACATTGTGCTATTAACATTTTAATTTTTCTTTGTACTGCTCAGAGAGCAGTGGGGCGGCAGTCCTCTGCCTTAGGGAAGGAGCCGCCGCTTCAAGACACTTCAGAAAAGGATAGCTTCTTCGAGAGATATTTTAGAGTTTGGGGGTTCATGGCTTTGCATTCAAGACAGGCAGTTCTCGTAGAGCAGAGTGTCTTGACTGGAAGCCAATTAAGGTAGGCGAGTGCTGGGGTAAGGTGGTCAGTTTCTAAGCGTTTGTGAGAAAAGTGGTCACTGCATTTTGTTGATAGAACTACTTAAGTAGAGCGAGTCCATTCTATGTTTCGGTAAACTGCTGAGAAAGGGCACTGACTTATCAAGACGAGAGACTACTATAGCCTCAATTACTAACTTCAAACCAAAGTGAAAGTAAATTTGTTTTGAAGAAATAAAGATGACTAGTTTGACGTGATTCTATCTGTATAATTTATAAATATGTACTAAAAATCAAAATACGGCCACAAATAAATGACTGGAAATTTATTTTTATTAATTTATGAGGCCCAATTTTATCGGCATGTGTGATATCATATGCCTGATCAGTTTCTCTACTGCATTGGTAAAGTGTCTCTGTTTTGGTACTCTCTCAGTATGGCTGTTGCTGCATGGGGGTTGAGATCTTGCTCGGAGTGGTTCTCCGGCAGATGCGAGTTATATAACAGACTCTCCCCAGGGCTGATTTCCCATAGGTCCCCCAGGTGTGAATCCAAAAGCAGCTTCATGGGATGCGTCTGGAAAGATGTGCACACTTTAATGTGGTTATACTCTGAGGAGGAAAAATGTGCATGCCTCGGACCGCTGTGCCGTGCAACACTACCCTTTACAGAAGACTGCCAGATGTACCTGCGCAGAAAGACTATCAGAAAAGGAAGCGGAGCTACCGTCCCACTTTTGTGCCCGGCATGCCCATGCGCCATGACTTGTCCTCTGTTAGTCAAGAGTGAGACCGTGAGCCATCGTTTCCATCATCCACCTCAGTCTGTCTAGCCTACTCTTTTTGTCCTTTTTAAAGAAAAAAATACCTAACTGGAGGATTCTAAACTCCTTCCGATGGGCCTTTCCGGCCCCTGGAGATATTAATCACATCAAGGCCTATCCTGACAACAAAAGGAGGAGGCCACAAACCATGTTATGATCCTACTTGAGGGTACCTTTAAGAACGCGTAGCTTCAGCACACATCTGTCCCGGGAGGAAGGGGGTGTGCCGGCACACCACATGTGGTGGCACCGACGGTCTCGCTCTGCCCCAGTGGTGGCGAGAGTCCTGCTGGTGGCTAGAACTCCTGTTTCCACTGTAGGTTCCTGGAGCCATAAGAGGCCATTGGGAGCAACTGACAGAATGAAGATATCCAATTGAAGTTTGTCGTAGAGGCCACAATGCCCACGGGGTGGTCTAAAGTCCAGATCACGATTCTGGGACACAGTGTCCAGCAGAAACAGTGGCGACGAGCATTGTTTTTCAACTCCTCAAACACTTGCCTAAACATTCGAGACAACGACACTATTAGAAGCATCGTGAAGTCATGATCTAAGTTAAAGGTGTAACGATAGGTCTTCTCCGTTTTTAAACAATATGAATAAAAAACACAAACTAGAATAAAACAAATGGAAAATATCCAAAGCAAAAGAGTAAACCAAGATATGCATTAAACAGTGACACATTATTGTAACTACAGTAACTCTAATTATATTCTTCCTTGTGTTTTGCCAAAAACTATGCTGACATTGCCATAGTGCAAACTATGGTTCACTGGACTTATTAAGTTTATAATAATGCCAGCTGCTGAAGATATTCCAAAGTTCATTCTCTTACAGTAAAATAAGACTTTCTGAGAAGAGTATAATATACGGTGATTCCTTATCTAACTCGAGGGGATGGTATCTGTTAGTCAGATCCATCTTTGAGAACAGAAGTTCCCCCTGAGCAAAGGATACCAATAAACTTGGGTCAGGTGGCATTGCACCCTGTCTCCCAGCAGCAGCTCAAGGTGTTGCTCTCTTTGAAAGGCGGTGTTTGGTGCTCACATATCCACAGATGCACACATCTTGTCTGTAACCTATTGTGGAGCTGCCACAATTGGGTCTGGGGTTGGACCAGCACTAGCTTGATTATGTCTCGTCCCAAAATATTCTGTATTTCTTCTACTTTCTTTCCTAGGTGGATTGCCACCCGTCTTTGATTCTGCCCTATGTGTCATTCTGGCTCATTAATTTGTAGAGCAAATTGAGTAGTTTTAAACTTTCCATGCAGTTGAAGCAGTAGTGGAAATTGCTCCATAATTTGATGTTCTTTTGCAATCCTATAAGCCAGAGCCATACCGAACCCATAATTTCCACAATTGCGTTAATTAACAGACAAGGAGCTTGAATCTGCTTCTCAGTACATATATCTCTTCTTGAGATGCTCTATTTCCATGTTATCGGTCCCTCAAATTTTCAAACAGATTGTGAAATCCTCTGCTAAAATATGTTGATGTTGGATGGGGCCTGTGTAGAGATTTAGGGATAATTTTGTAGAATTCTATTGCATATATTAAGTTACAGGTTGCTCCACTCGCTAACACAAAGGTTTTTTGATGCAGACCTACCTGCAAATGGACCAACGTTGTTTTCTTTATGTGACTTCGCCCCATAAAATGTATATTTTCCATCTTTTCTGTCTTCGGTAGATTTCTTTTTCAGAAGCAGTGTCTCTTCACTATGTTCCATTTCTTCATTCTCCCTTTGCTTGACATATTGCCACTTTCTTCTGGTATCCTTCACAAGTGTCAAGTTTTCTCCAGGTTTGGTGACTCCTCTGCTCTCCCAAGAATGTTAGCCTGCATTTATAGCATGTCTCACTTTCTTCTATGTTTTCTTGCCAACTTTCCTTGGACACTTCTGTACTTTTTTTGCCAGTCATTTTCATTTTTCGCACTTGCTAAATAACGTTCTTGTTCCCTACCTCCATGCCTTGCTGCATCTCTTGCTTCAGTTTTTGATAGTTATAGAATTTTTGTTAGTTCCATATTTTCTTTTAATAACTTGACGTTAGTTGAGTAGTATCTTATTATTTGCAATCCTATGGCTTCGTCATTGCTAAACGCACAAAAACCACAGCAAGTCACCAATTTTCGTAGACGTGTGGCAAACCTGTCTATTGTTTTATCCTCCATCTGACATGCAGTAATGGAAATGTATCCCTCACAAACAATATTTCTCTAAGGGTAAAATCACTCTTTTAAACATTTTAATATTTTGAATATCTGATTTGTTTGTCTGACTCTGCCATATTGATAAGAGCCTGATCGGACTCAGAAAAGGAGCATCTTGCGCCTTTGCGCATGCATTAGGCGACCTTATTGTGGCCTTGTTTCTCCATGCGCCCTGTTTCTGATGTTCTTTTTGTGTGTGCACCAGCTGATATTTTGACATCGCTTGCTCGAGCGTTCTTGTGCACACGTTTTCGTTGCTCAGCAGTTGCTGTGCCAAAATTCTATATTTATATTCATTCTGTACTTATATTTTCTTCCTACAGCTCTGCGTCTCCCAATTTAGCTGAAGCATCTCCTGGAGGCCATCTTCCGATTACTTGCTTGTGTTTTTGCTAGATTCAATTTCCTCAGGGGAGTTATTTCTCAGTTTATTTGTAGTTCAGGTGCTTGTCCCGCTCGTAGTCCTTGTCAAGTGGAGGCAGCCGAGGTCAACGAAGAGTTAATTTAAAGTCAGCAACCCGCAGCAGGGCAATGGTGTAACATTTTTGAACTCCTCACCTGCTGCTATCCTAACCAGACCTAAAAGTTCTAGACAGCCACTCTTGCTTACCCTTCCTGCTTGTCGAATGTCTGCAACTATTACTTCCTGGTCAGCTCCCAGTGCTACATAATCACTTCCGGCTGCAAGCGCCACTCTGCCAAGGCCGGATGGCTGTGAGCATCACTCCCCTTGGCGATCGATCCTGAGGAGTGACTGCTTCAAGATAATTAAACTAAAAGCATGCACTTTTATTGATCAGAGTTTTGAAATTTGAACTCCTTCCCATAAAGAAGAATGATCAATCCATTAACGGCTGCGCTGAAGGGCTAAAGGAACTCCATTAATATGGCGGGCTAGCGGGGTCTGCGGTCAGGGCACGAAGCAAGAAGAGAGGCCTTCTCCAGTTAAAGATATAAAGACATCACACACAGGAGGGGATTGTGCACTTCACTGCCCTGACTCTGGGCATTAGCTGGCTTATCGGTAGGCAGACGGCGAATGCAGAGGCGTCTATGAGGCCTGCTTTGAACAGTGCAGGGACTTGCAGAGCCCATGACAAATACTGTTCCAACAGAGTGCAGGCTTGTCATTTCACCAGCAATTTGCTGGCGTCACCCGTATTTTGGTTTAAACACCTGCAAAAATGGGATCCTGCCCACATAAAGACTGAGTTCCCCTTGCCAGGCCCGGAGTTAGAAAAGAATAAATGAGTGTATTTACTTGCAAGTAATAATCGCCACCTGGCACCAAAAACCGGTCCTGGGATGCTTGTGTCCTGGGTCAGGGTGGACCTGGCGTGGCAGTTCGGGATGGACTGTTCACATGAGAGGCAGGGTCAAGACTGATTTGCATATGGCTGGGTCCAAACTGAGGTGGCATTGTGAGCAAAGGAACGATGGGTTGGGATGCTACCCTGAGCAATTGCCAGTGGTTTGACAAATTGCAAATATTCCTCCCATTACCTTTTGTGTGTTACAGGCCCCAAAAACTGGCCTTGTTTGTGTAGCACTGCAGTTTCCTAACCTATGGCTCACAAAATTAAATAATATTAACAGATTGCTAAATTGTATGTAGAGAAGCAAAATTGAAAATATTTAAATGTTCCGTCAATGTGAAAGAAGTTGAAATTCCTGGCTAAATAATCAGTTGGTTTTCTCAGACTGATTTGTGGGAGCAGTGCAAATGCATCAACCAGAATATAGTATGGAGCTGGGTGTCATCTGCTGAAATTAGAAAAGCCATTTAGATTGTATTTTTATATTTGTTTGTGACTTGAATAAAATATGTCATCATTTGGGTATTTGTGTTTTGAATGCTTGTTTCTGTACTTGTGTGTGATTGGTTTGAAGTTCAAATCATCGAAATCGCTTAAGCTGGGGCTCTGAATTCCAGTAATGACTCAGTGGGGATCAGTGGATTCCAATAATGATTCTGTGGGGGGTCCCCAGATTTCAGTAATGAGTAAGTGGGGGTTCACAGAAGTCGAAAGGTTAAGAAGCAATGGCGTAGAGGATGTGTGGGATCTTCTATCGTTGACCCTTTCCCATGTTCAGTCCATGCAACATGAGAGTAAACAGTGAGGGAGCAGGGATCCAGGCCAAACCTGCACTGCTGCTGGGCTCTTGTCCTGCTCCTGGCACCATGGAGGAGCCCTCTCAGTCCCTGCGGCTCACACTTTACTGGCACAGTCAGAGTAAACTGCTCCCACGCCAATGACCCTCCTAAATGCCTGACTTCACCCGACATTGTTAAGTCTAGAGGTGGAGAGGTGTGAGAGAGTGCCTGTCCCTGCTAGAGGAGTGTCTGGAAATGTTACTGAATCGCTCACAATGTTTCATAATCTCTTCCGGCTGCAAGCTCTCCTCTTCCAAGAGCATCACTCATCTTAATGATGACCAATCCTGGTGAATGACTGGTTCAGAAAATGTAAACTAAAAGCAAACATTTGGGTTGATCAGAGTTCTGAAATACTAACTCCTTCCTGTAAAGAAGAATGATGAATCCATCAACTGCTGTGGTGAAGGGCCTTCTCCATGGATAAGGCAGGGTACCGGGGTCTGCGGTCGCGGCACCGGCTCTGATGAAAGGTCTACTCTTCAGAGCACGCGATGCAATGTGAGCAGGAGCCTTTCTATTTATTGCCAGCGCACACTTCTGAAGACCACCCAAGGCCATGAGAGTACAAGCACACACAGCAACTATTTACAGTCAGGAAATGCCTGGTGTACTGGAAGAGAGCTGCAGGCTTTGTAAATTCTGTCTGAGTGCTGTGACCAGGTGTTGTTTGCTGCCCAGCAGCTCAGAGGAGGGCATTTATTCACCAGAATGAAGGGGTGGTAAGATTCAGAGGTGTGACCAATGCCAGGGTACTCTTTGACTAGGTTCATTTAGGTTCCATAATGATTTAGTAATACTGAGATTTAAAGGCTCTTGTTGTGTATTTATAGGCTTGGCTCTGTCTCACTCCGAACAGATTACGTGTTTTTGTTTAAATCCCTTTACCGGCTCAATGAGGAAGAAGGGACAGCATTGACTATGAGATGCAGCTAAGGCCTGGTCTTCAGGGGTTGGGATCTCGCCTACTTCGAAAAGAGGCACCACACAATGTAAGCAACAGGAACTTAAGCTCCAGACAATGTGATATGTGATATGTGTTTGTATTTATATAGCGCACTTCTACCCAGAGGTCTCGTAGCGCTGTATTCATACCGCTGTGGAACCCATCCTGGTTTCCTGTGAAATCCTGGGCACCCCCAAGGTGAAGCCAGGCATCCAAGCGCTGCTGGGGCCGTTGTGGAGATTAAGCAAGCTATTGCCCAGAGTCACAGAGTGGGACCCATGATTAGACTAGGCACCGAGGCGAGAATTATCAGGTCCGGGGAAATTGAGTCCAAGAACCGCCGAGGCGGGAATTGAACCCTGGTCCCGGGCCAGACCTCTGCATCAGGGTCTGCCGCTCTAACTATTGAGCCACGCTTCTCCACCCACATCACTTCATCAAATGCACAGAAGCAACACAGAGGAAGCACTACCAGGAAATTGACCCCATGCAGTGAAACCTATAACTCCAGCCTGACCTGATTAAAGTCCCTCTTCAAGTATAGAATCAAGACCAAACTCTGCACACACTTAGTTAATGCACCCAGTTTCAAGTCACCAGAGAACAGAAATGCTCTGAATGGTAGCATATTGCATTATTCAGATAAAAGTTTTTCTAGAATAAGAGAACTGACAACAAAACAAAACAATCACGTCAGAAAGAAGTGCCTGCACTCTTTACTTGGCCACTGCCGTAAACATCACTATGGATAATGAAACTCCTAATGAAGCATTGAAAGAAGTTTGTGGACCAGAAGATCAAGAATGCCATGCCTGGATTTGTTATGAACCTCACTCAGCAAATCTATAGTTGGTCAGCAGCACCGAGCCTCAAATGTTCCACGCCTACGGATGTAGGCGATATCAATGCAGATGACAATTGCACAGCAAGTTGGGCATGCACATATTGCCACGTAGCATCTATTTCACAGTTATTCATGCAGAGTAGCGGGGAAGCTATGAGTTTACCAACTGAGCAGCAGGAGCAGCCATCTCAAGCTGCTGGTGTATCCCAGTACAATGCTCCAGCGACATTACTCGCACCTCAAGGCAGCTGCATTGGTTTCCTTGAAATATATTCCAAGTTCTTCATAGTGAACTGTGCCTAGTACAGAAAGGGTTCCTGCTGTCCTTAACAGGACACTTGGACCAGTGCACTCTTCGTAAGACTTTTGGATCATCGAATCGCCTTTGCCATACTTTAGTAGAGAGTGGCTGGTGGAAGCTCTTCTTGTGCTCCAATAATATAGCCTTATAGCCCGCCGTAGAGGGCTATACCGGCTATTAAAGGCCCTCTCCAGCGTTAAAGGCCCCGAGCCGAAGGCGAGGGCCTTTAACAAGGGAGAGGGACTTTAATAGCGGTATAGCCCATCTATGAAGGGCTATAAGGCTATTAGAACATTCAGTCACTAGAGGACAGAATGTTCTGACAAAAAAAACAAAGCCTTTTGGAAGCGTGAGGGGATTGGAATCCCCTCAGGCTCCCTGAAGCCTTTGTTCAGAGCCAGAGCTGTGAACAAAGAAACATTAGAATGTTGGAGCTCCAGGCTTATACCAGCCATTATAAGCCCAGAGCACTCCATTGTTTTCAATGGAGCTCCCAACATTCCAATGTTCTAATAATATTTAGATATTGCATTCATATAGCGCTCATAATCACTGTCCGTTGTCTAAACGCATTAGATTGATCGGCTATCCCAATATGTAGAGGACAAATTAGAACATAATTTCTTTTTAAGGGACTAAAGCTTATATTTTGTAGCGCTATTGGAAAATTAGATTCAACAAGTATCTTTAGACATCTTTCCTCAGTAAACAGAAGATTAAAGAAGAGTGAGGCATGACCATATCCTGTATATATCTGGATGACTTGCTGTGCATAAACATAGTTATATCAATTATTTTTACTCTCCAGCTACCATAGCACATGATCCAACATTTTTAGATTGAATATAAGATGGACACCCATATTTCAAATAAGCCATATTGTGGCAATATGTTTTTGAATCTTTCTATATATGTGTAGTTATGGTTCAGCCATACTTTTCATTGAAAGTGCATGTGTTGATCTGCTTATTACAAATGGTCCAGTGCACGGATATGCACGAAACTTGCCTGTCTAATAACTCAGCTAAGTTTTGGCATGCAAAGTTTCTTGAATATACGTCCATGGGAAAAAGTTAAGGGGGGTGGGGGTGAAAAAGTGTATCATTTCCAGTTTTACCTCCAAAGGGACATTTTGACAAAACGGTGCAAACTTACAGAATGATTTACACCATACTTTGAATAAAAGTAGAATATTACTCGTAAAGCACGCTTTTTTTTATTTTGTATACATCCGGTCAGTAATTTTAGATATATGTGTCTTTATAAAAAGCTGCCTGATGAGATATATGGGTTAATACTTTTGTGCAATTTGTCAGTTGAAATTCCATTTCTTAATTTGCTAATAACTTTGGAACTGCCAGACGAATATGCCTGAAATATGGCAGGGTGTTGTGGGGAGGCGGGAGAAATGTTAGTTTTCTAATAAGTTTGGCACAGTGTGCTAAAGGTGCTCGAAATTCAGCATAGGCAAGGAAGGATTGTTTTTCTATTGGCAAATCGAGTTTTCTTCAAACCCATCATGGGGCAGGTGCACATTTAAAAGTGGTGGGTATAACATTTATCAGTTGCTTATAATGTTAGCACTGTTGAATCTGCATCACATGTGGCAGGTATTTAGCAAGTTTCATCTAGTGCAGGCATGGGGGGGGAGGTCCAAAACATTTTTGATTAGATTTACTAATAACTTTGACACCATCTGATGGATCTGAACACAATTTGGCAGAAATTTGGCAAGTTTAGACTACTCTTGGTTTCCTTATTTTCATGCAGGCCCATCTCTGAGGAGAGGTTTCAGCCACAATCTAAATTAAGTAAATTATAAGAAAAACAATGAAATTCACTGAAGAAATGCAGTTAGTGAGTTTTGGTTCTGGCTCAAAATCACGAAATTGATGGAATTCGCCGGTTAGGCTAAGCAATGCACACACCAACGCCACAACTCACACCGTCCTCCTTGCATCAAACACCAATTTGGCAAAGATACAGTAACAAAAGTGTGATCAAAAAACACATCATGGTGTAATGGATGGTGGCAGGAGTTACAGTGGGTATTGTGTGCTTTTCTAGCCATTGCTGGCGAATTTCAGGGGTATATTTATATCCATAATACAAATGAGCATTCACTAAGGCTCCCCCCAAGATTGCTCTCACTGGTTGATCAATAATCAAAACACAACTCAAGGCTTTGGGATCATAATCCAGTTAAAAAGGAGAAAAGTGAATTCAACTTCTAATTTTAGATTTGATTCCCATCAGTATTACCTAGACTGTTTTCCCAATAAAGCGGTTGTCAAATATGTCATCCAAAATCTTAATATCACATAAGAAGCTCAGCAGAGGTTCGAAATTCAACAGTCTTTCTTCCTACAATATTTTGGTCTAAATTCCCAAAAACGTTAGTCGTTGCTCAGAGAGGAAGTTTGCACTATTTATTTATTTCTATATTTATGGAGTTTCATATAGTGCAAACTTGGCCCCAAGGCATCAGAGCGCTTTACACAGAAGACAGTGGACACAAAAGTTACACACAACAAAATGTAGGCAATTACATGTGTTCCAAATAAAATACAAACAGGTACAGGAAAGACAGACTTTAGTATCAATAGATGTGCATTGGCATAACATGAGCATAGATAAAGGCTAACCAGGATATTGTGCAATATAATCTGTGGTGTTGGCGGGGAGCGCGCATAAAGCACAGCACACTACATAATTGAGTGGCAAGAATGCAAATCGGGAATACCAGGGGGCGTGACTTATCTATGCAATAACGCAATAGATCCTGTGTCATATGATAATCCATAAGTGTAACATATTTGCCTGAAGCACTGTAGGATCATTGCGGTCGCAAAATGATCAAAGCAAAAGAAAACATGAAATCAGAGAAAGATACTATCACAACATGATTGTCCTAAACTCAACAAGATGCTAGTTCCCACTTCATCACCCCCCGAAATTCATATCCCACTTGAATTCCATGCTCTGTATATAAACTAAGACATACAAGATAAACACACAGAACATGACAAAAACAGAGTAAGGCTGGACTATAAGTCCCCACTGAAACACACTGAACAGACTTGGGTTTAGCATGAACAGAAAGAAAAAAATTAAATTCTAATATTGTCAATTCAAGAACCAATTTATTTCACTGTCCCCATAAAAAGATGTCATTTGGGGAATGGAGTGTTGAACCAAGGGATTGTCCAATGTCCACCCAGATAATTTTGAAGTGATATCATCCCCTCCCCCCTCGCTAGCACCCCCTTGGAAAAACATCAACTCACCTGAACTTTGGGGCCACCGCCCGATATTTTTGAGATGTAACCCATGATATATTTAGCTGCCACAGTTTTCCCAGCACCACTTTCACCACTAGGAGACAAAGACATGAACAGAAACATACATGCATGAGGCGGGTCATGGGAATGACGAGTGAAATGACACAGAAAGGACACAACATGAGATGCCATCATGACCTGATCATTTTAAATGAAGCACACGCGTGCTCCCTCAGTGTCCAGAGCAGGTGGCTCTGAAGTGCTTATCAGTAGTAAATGAACAGGTGCACGAATTGAATACACTACTTGGACAAGTAAGGCACCACAGGGAACATTGATTAACATCCAGGAGTCAGTCAGGAAGAAGTGTTGCTTACCCGGAAACAAAGATGTTCTAACAGATCAGTACTTTTAAAGGCCGGTAGAATAACATGTGACTGACTATACCAGACCTACTGGCCTCTGAAAGTAACTGCCCAGTCTGGAAGATGACATTTCCACATAGGCTGTTTTTTTGTTGTTTTGTTGTTAATGGACTTTTCAAATACAACAAATAGCAAATAGAAAGAACAATACTTGCACTGCGTACTGGAAGTTATGGGGTTTACAAATAACATATCGTAAGAACAAGCATTTGCAATGCAATAGGTCTCACATTTTTAGAGTTCGAGCTATTGGCCCTGTAAGCAACAATGTCTTATGCCTATATGTTTTGGTTTGGAATGTAGTGGATCTATGAACAGAGACGCAGCTGCAGCACTGCCCAGAGGACTAAGAATGAGGAATTACCACTGAGAAAAGGGAAGCAGCTGCAGCACTGCCAATTGGACTTAGAATGGAGGAGTTACCAATGGGACCAGAGAAGCAGCATTGTAAAGGGACTAAGAATGAGGAATTACCACTGTGACCAGAAACATAGCTGCAACACTGCATAGAGGACTAAGAATGAGGTATTACCACTGTGACCAGAGACATAGCTGCAGCACCGCCTAGAGGACTAAGTATTAGGAATTACCACTGGGACCAGAGACGTAGCTGCAGCACTGCCTAGAGGACTAAGTATTAGGAATTATCACTGGGACCAGAGACAAGCTGCAGCACTGCCTAGAGGACTTAGAAGGGAGGAGTTACCGACAGGACAAGAGACACAGCTGCACCACTGCAGCAGTCCCTTCCTGTTTTCAGCTGAAAGAGAGGCTGGATAGACGTGCAGGCACACAAAAGGACCTATGTGGACGGGTGTGTCAGCTCATCTTTATCAAATGCTGTACAGGTATATTTTGTGGTCATGCCTCATTACCCTAGAGTGACATGCCTGAAATGTTTGTCTGGTCTGTCGATCTGCTTCCCCTGTCCCCCTCCTGTCACACCCTTTTTTGTTTTACATTCTGTGGGGAAACCTTAGCTATTGTGAACTATGAGACGTGATGCGCAGCGGAGGGAAAGAAGTGTGTGGGGGTTTCAGAGGAGGCAGATGGACTGACTGCTATTATTCCATCTAACACTAGAGGAAGCAACACCTTGGAGAGAAGGATAGATATTAGTATAAAGCCTTTATTTGCTCAGGGCAGGTGAGTGGTGCGTTAATGAGGCGCCATCTCTAGCTTTCTGACAGATGACGGTCATTGTTTGGCTGCTGCCAGCAGATTGATCGATAGCTAATTGCCCTGCCCTGTAGTTAAAGCTGGCTGTCTACTTTCTTCCGCTAATCTGTCTAATTGGTTGACCTTGGAATGACCCGGCAGAAGTGGAGCTGAATTTGCGCATGCCTTTTCACGTAGTTAAATAAAATCATAAATGGTAATACATATTGGGCAGTATTGATATATTTTTAATTGACAAGCAGACGTAGTGTCTATAAGATACTTACGATCAAGTATATATATATATATATATATATGTATATATATCCAAGAAAGAAGTTACTCAAACAGATAGATTCACCAAAGAACAAAAATATATTTCCACTACTACGTTTCAGCTTCCGCCTTCCTCAGGTAGTTTCAAGATGGTAAGCTCAGTGGCTGCACAGATGACAGAGCTGAATTTTCAAAAAGCATCACGAGTGAAGATTCCATTTGGAATGTGGAATCAATGCAGTCCTGAGAGTTCTTGAGATATGCAGTAATCAGGTTGTATTGTCAGTAATGTTCAGTCCATCTGGATACAATGAGTTTAACGGTACATCCAGAAGTTTTCCCTGGAGTCCAGTAGTTCTTCCTTTGAGAAATGTTCCACGGGGAAAATCTTCAAATCTGATAGTGAATGATCCACAAGGTTAAAATGATTGGCTACAGGCTGGTCAATTTTCTTATTAATTATTGCTGATTTGTGGTTCCTGAATCAATTCGCACTACGGGTAGTCATGACATTTGACCCCCTGAGAACTAAGATTCGACAATCAATTAGTAAACACTGGGCTTTATTGTCGAATAATGATTTCAAGATGCCTCCGCCGAGATTCGCGTTCAAGAGATCCAGCAATCTTAAGGACAAGTTGGTGCACACCCGGACACCAGCAGTCCGAAATACGAATGAGAGCACCATGCCTAAGGGCCATTTTCCATCGGTGTGTTCTCTTACGAAGAAAACTATGAGTGTGGTTCTGTCATCTGGAAGAGAATGGTTTCTTTCCCATTTTAGTAACTGCAATACCACTAATGTGGTGTACAGGCTACAATGTGAGTGTGGCTTGTACTATATAGGCCTTACTACTAGAAAGATCAAAACAAGGGTCCAAGAACATCTGAGCACTATAAAGACAGGCAAACTAACAACGAAACTAGTGCAGCATTGTCATAGCACTAGACACAGCTTTACGTGGGTAGTGCTTGAAAAAGTAATTGGCATTCCACAAAATATTGATAAGATCCTTTTTTCAAAAGAAGCACGTTGGATCTATAAAGAGAAAACCGACCAAGTGGGATTAAATGAAATGATTGAGTGGAATAGGGTTGGCTGATTATTATACTGCCATCTGTGTAGTCCACCCATCATCTATAGATTTGTATTCCTGCCCACTTTGGGGTAAATGAGTTAGTCGTGTCTCCTGTTGATACCTTGGAACATTATTCTGGTGTTTAAGGATTTCCAACAGCAACTGAGTACCTCCTGTGGCAATATTGTGGCTCCCAAAAAAATAAGGAATTATTGTGGATAAAATGCTCGATATGGAAATATGGTGGCAAGTTTCTTTAATTTTTAATTTTCAGCTTTACGATGAGACCTGGCAAGAAGTAAGAAGAAAAAGACTTGAGTCATAATAATGCGCAAGAGTCGCTTCATCAAAGCCTTATCTGCGCATTGACAATGTTTTTTTTTTTTAAATCGGGAAAGGGAGAAAAAAGTTTTAGATTGACACTGTGTGAGAAGTAAGGCTGTTCGATTCCCTTTTTTTATATATAAAAGAAAGAACAGGTCTATAAGTTAATTGTTACAGGCAGAACTTCTGTCTCCTATGTTAATTAAAAATGGATATGAGTTTTTTTTCCTAATTTACGTGTGTTAAGACGAAGATCCATGGATGTCTCCTAATTCAAAATGGCGACAGCGATCTCGCGAGATCACGCGAGGGGCCGCGCTAGCCGAAACATAAAATGAGCCGGCGTGGGTTGAAACGTTAAGGAGGAGACAATACGCTCCATGAGGCCTCGGCCGGTAAGGTTGGCAGGAGACCGGGCTTTAAGGTCTATGGCGGCATAGGTAAAATTGCTTGCTATATGCTTAACGGGCTGGAAGGTGCCGAGAGGTTGTAACTCGTGCTATTTGTAAACGCGGCTAAGAGGGATTTTGGTAGACCACTGTTACTGTAAAATTCGGAACTATGTCGGATAGAATGAGAGACTTTCCGAGAGTACATTCTGAGGCGGCAATATGCACAGGTGATAGATCCTTTGATAACGTAATAGGCTTGTGTGGGGATAATGGCCTCTGGACGGGAGACGCCCGGCCCCCGTTCCCGGGGCCAAAATTGGCCTCTGGACGGGAGACGCCCGGCCCCGTTCCCGTTTTTTTTTAACTGTAAAAACAAATGTCATTTGAGGTGTCATCAATGATGTCATTGACCATGTCATGAATGATGTTATATGTGACATCATCAGCAGTGCATTACTGTGGCGTGAGTTATAGTTAGCTCAACTAACTATAACAGCGGAATTTCTCTAGTTTTGTACAAGTGAAATGTCCAACTAACTATAACATCCCTGAAACCTATAGATTTTCAGTGAATATATATACGTGTGTTTAGTTTTATTTTAGCTACAGCCCATCTGTTTTCAGTGACTTCAGGGCACAACGCAGACAAACAATGCAAACATTAAGGACTGAGGACTGAATAAAACAATAAACAGCTGATGCGTGGTTAGATTCATGTACCTCGCTGACATGGTAGTGAAGTGCAGATGGGCGCCAGGGGCATGAATTCCATGCATAGCACAGGTGACTAAACAATTTTGCACTGGTGATAGGTCAATTTTGCACGAGTACAGACCTTCTAGTTCAAAAAGTCATTTTCATTGAGTGTGAAATGCAAGAACAACATTTTCACCAAATGAAATTACGCTCTGCCATGGTCGGTTAGTTTAAATGGTGGTGCAAGATGAGTCTCAGGAGCAAGTTTGTTCAGTCACAAGTAAAATCATTGCCATTTCAAAAGGCAGAAACGGAAGAGAGTGAGGAGCCCTGGCATAATTATTTATCATTGGACCTGGGTTACAGCTTGAGTGAAACTTACAGTGTAGTGATCATAAATGAAGCTGTGTTTACACGGCGAGATTTTATGCATGTCCTAAACAAGCATAGGGGTTGCATGCACCGCAGAACACTTGTTCTACCTGAAGCCTACTTCTGCAAAACGAAGCAGTGTTGCAAGGGTACAGTACCACAGCCGGTCACTAGGTGTCTATTGGGACCTCTTTTGGACACATATGCTAATGCACCCTGCAACATGGCTGGGCAAAGGATATGGCGAAGAGGTGAGGGCTGACGACTGGTGAGCTATGGATACGTGTTCAAATCTGCAGTAGGCTCAACAACCTGTGATAATGGGCTGATTGTGTTTAATTTCCCCGAGCCCATGGCTAGGTGCGCTATATAAATAGAAGTGTTTAATGTAAAATAACATAAGAATTCAATGCAGCATTTTCAGGGGTAGGCAAGCAGTGTCTTGCAGGGGGTGGGGCTAGAAGGCAAAGGGATATTAAACAAGGGCACTGCATAGCACATTATGCGCAAAGTAATCAAAAAACAAAAAACAAGCAAAACAGCAGTGGCCTCGGAGGGGTGGTGGGGCCTGCAAGCAGTGCTGTGGGAGGGTGAGGGGGAGGCATGGGGAGATAAAGCTATGGCAAGCAAATGATGACCGAAGCTTCTTTCCACAAGTACACAGAACAGTTAAGGAGCAAAGAGGCAGGCAAATTGAAAAGTATAAATACCATGAACAGTAAGAACACACATAAGAGGCATGCATGCATAAGAGGGCCAGTCCTTTTGGGAGGATACAAAAGTCCAAAAGAACGGACTACTAAGTGCATTCACCAATGAAAAGCCAGCATTTCTAAAGGACAGCAACAGGAACGATGGGTGTTTTTTCGAGCCCATATCCTAGATACCAAAAAGCCAGCACAAGCGCTGTCTAGGCGAGACCTAAAAATTAGTCACATTCAGGCAATCTGTGAGATGGGTGCAGCATGTGTCCGCCAAGGTCAGTTTCAAGCAAGAGTCTCGACGGCGGATTGCGGAGCTTAGTCTGAGTGGAGTAGAGTGTCAGGGAAGTCATCTATATATCATGTGGTACTGTTTGGTGCACCCCCCACCCATCACCCTGGTCGCCATGTACTGCTCAAATGGAGCCTATATGTCCCCTGGTCTACTGGGTGCCAGCATAAGGGCCCAATAGTCCTCAAGCCACTCCTGTCATTATGCAAAATCAGCCAGCCAGGTTCTGACAGTGGGCAACTCATAGGCTAGTTGCTCTCTGCAACCAGATGTCAAGCCACGGCATTATTTAATATATAATAAAAGCATAAACGTTAAAGAGCGTTTACAGCAAACACAGCTTTGGGGAGTAAGAGTCTGGCTACGAAAAGGGTAAGAGTAAACAGGTGGGAGGGGAGTGAGGGACCAAGATGTGCACAACTGTAGATGAAAAGGCAACCCACTCCCATGGTCAGGGGTCTACTTGCAGGGGGGGGAGGGAGGGATATCATGGCACACGAAGCATGGCAAGAGAGAATTCCCTTATATCTGTTTATAAGACAAGGTTGCCCCTACCCACTCACAAAAAGGAAGGCATGCAAGCACCAAGTCTGACATGTAGACCCCTCCATGGTGGGGATGAAAAAATTACCTGCCTGTGCCGACCCAAGCACAGCAAGAAAGACTGCCAGGGCACCTAAAAGTAGGAAGGACTGCCGCAGCACCAAGCCTGGCAGACAGGCCTCCCAAAGGGGTGGGTGAAGCAAAGTTTAGCATGCCCCAGTGCCAGCAATAGGAAGCCTTTTGTGCATGTGTAAGAAATGCAGGCATAGCTGCCAGTGCTTAATTTGAGCCGGTGGTTTCCAGTGCTCGGCAAAACGGCACCTAATTGTCATCACCGGCACTTATGCCAGTCTGCCACATGGTTTTCTAATTTAGAGATTAGCACAACAACAGTAGTTTATTAATTGGATATAGATTAAAATTACCAACAACTGCCGCTCAAGCCATTCCTATAGCTTTGGAGGCCTGGATCAGTGTGAACTATCACATTTGTAGGAGTGTGATGGTTAGTTCTTGTGTTGATGCTGTGATTGGCAACGCTGGAAAGGGCAATGGGATGTGCTAGCTGCATGGGCCGCATGGCAAGGGTCCGGGCTCTTATTTTATTTTTTTACAAATTAAGCACTGGCTGCCGCACGACATGATCATGCCTCTCACTCTTGTGTGGGCCCAACAGCAGCTCTTTGTCACTGAGACACCCTCTGTGGGAGGATGGAGGCACAGGTCGGTTAGGTATGGTATAGCTGATTGGGTATTTTCCACATATCTAAACAATTGTGCATTTTATAGACTTCATGCTTATACATCCTAGCATGCATTTCTAATGAGACGGCCAAACGTAAACATGACCTGTTATTAATAAAGAACAACATTTTGCTGATGCACGAGTAGGTTTATATTATATTTGATGCTGTAAATTGTTTATCCTTGTGGCTTTCAATTCACAGCAAGAAAGATACAACATCCATTCCAGGAGGAGAAAAGAAATTATGATTTTTTAATACAATTGCATGCCGGTGCTTTTCCTTACCTCTATTAACAATAATAATAATCCTACTAATACTGGACAATAGCCATGTCAGTAGATCTTACCGTAGCAGGCCTCCCATATTTTTATTTATTTTTTACAAAAATAAGCAATGGGTGTGAAAAGAAATTTAAAAAAATTAAAATGTTGTAGTCTAAACGTAGCATGTATATGTTTGAAAATAAAATAAACAAAATGATAACTCGCAAAAATAAATGTAAAAAATATTAAATGAAAGAAGAAATTGAAATAGAGATTGGCCTACCGACCTTGTCATAAGGGTGGGCTACACTTTAGGCAAATGTGCATACGCATAATTCTGCCAATCATCGTAAAGTGATCAAATAGCATAAGTGGGCTGACCCATTACCCTATGCTCTATGCTTGGTGGGTAGAAGCAAATTATGAATGACACTTGGAAAGGCCAGTTGATGAAAAAGACTGACGAAGAACCTGTATGTGTACATGAGTGTATTTTTATTATTATTTTTGGGGGAAACATGCAATTGGACAGACAGCTCTAGCCAGACCTAAAATGGCTCTTGTGCTTATAAGGCTGTATACGCAGAGCTAAGAGGTGCTCTCAAATGTGACTGCTATGAAAACGAGGGAGTCTTGAGGTTTGTGTAGAAAGCGCTAAGCTTAAAGACCATGCTTAGCAAAATTTTGCTTGGTAGATACCTTTGATAAACGGCCATTGTTTTGTTTGAAACTTTAAGAAAGCACATTTTTAGTTTGTGAACAAAAAAGCAGTAAACAACAACGTAGCAGTAAATAACAAGCATTAAATAACAACATGCGATCATGACAGTAAAGCAAAACAACTGACTGCTCACTAATAACACTTTGCCTTTATTGCTTTCAAACAGTAAGCAGAAAAGCCAAAATAAGCAAAATCAGCAATTAAAATAATGTTGTGCCAACACATGCATATACACACACACACAACCACCCCACCCCAGAAAGCTACCCTTCATATTGCAATGGCAGTTTAACAAAAGGACTTCTTGATCTCATCACCAAAACCTAATGTGAACACAAATAGGACATTACAGCATCCTCAAAACACAATGTCCTAGACAGAAACCCCATCCAAGCGATGCCAAACCACGAACAACACTTGAAGGACAATGGCTGATGAGAGCTGGACCTAAGCCCACGGCTCTCTATAGTTCTGTAGACTTCTTTTTGATGTATATATGACAAGAGCTCTTGTAACAGACAGGTAAAGTGGTCAGAAGCAAGAACAAATAAGCATTTGCAAGGCAATAGTTCTCGCAATTGCCAGATTTTGACCTATTGGCACTGTAAATCACAATGCCATTTATTTGTGTTTAAAAAAACACCTGCAATAGTAAGGCATTGTCATTTACGATACCAATAGGTCAAAGTTTCTGAAATGCGAGACCTATACCATTGCAAATGCTTTTTGTTGGGGGAGGTTGTTATGGTTGGGAGGAGGTTTAAAGATGGAAGGGGATATGTTGATTAATTGTATAAGCGAGGTGGGAGTTTTGATATGATGTATTTAATTGTGAAATTCAGCTGCATGTCTGTCATGGTCATTCCGCTCGATGGTGTGATCTTTGTGGGGGGAGGGAGAGAGAGAGAGAGAAAATCCAAGGCAAGACATCACTTAATTAAAATGGTTTTACTAATCTGGCCCCCTCAACCAGAGCAGTGTCGGAACCCCATCCAGCTCACATTAAGACTATCATTTTCTGACGCTCTAACTTTCCAATCAGATTTTTTTAAAGCAGATTTTAATATTTTTTACACTCGGCCGATACCTCAATCGATTTGTATTGACCAGTTTTGTGATTGCTAGTCTCATAATGACGTGGTATGTACTAGATGCCTCGTGGTCCAAATATAAAGACGGAGTGATCCAGTAGATCAAAGCGTGTGAGTTTTCCCAATCCTAATGTGAAAACTCTCTGACTAGTTGTCTTTTACTTTAATACTTTTATTAATCGTTCATGATCAGTGCACTCGACAACACATTCAGGGACTGGTGCTCCTCTTGGCACAACTTGCATTCACTCCTAACCAAGTAGGACAAGACAATAACACTTGTGTCTCACACACAACACTATCGATGTTCTACCCTCCAGGACTGCCACTTGGCAATAACCTCCGCCACTGGGACAAGCGCCCCGCCATTCATGTCTCTCTCCACCCCTTGAGTATGCAGCCCCACCTACAATCTCTACCATACTGCACCCTTTCCTTATGCCCCAGTTCCGCCTCAACACATGCAGCGCTCCCTTACTAATATTGTGCATTCATTTATATAGAATACACTGTTATTGTTGCGATTCCCTCACCTCGCGCCTTGCGTACATCCCGGCCGAGGCAGCAGCACCGTAGAGCCACATCGCTAGCAATGCACGCCCTTACTGTTCTTGCCATCGGCAGACACCAGTCCCTCACCTCACGCCTCGCGTACATCACACCCGAGGCAGCAGCACCGTAGAACCACATCGCTGGCAATGCACGCCTTTACTGTTCTTACCATCGGCAGACACCAGTCCCTCACCTCGCGCCTCGTGTACATTGCGGCCCGAGGCAGCAGCACCCTAGAGACACATCGCAGGCAATGCACACCCTTACTGTTCTTGCCATCGGCAGACACCAGTCTAGCCTTCATGTCACTGACTGCTTGGGTGAAAGCAACCGCACGAGAAAACAAGACGCAAACCTCTCAAGGAAGGGGGGCTCGAGCGTGAGGCAAGGACACAACGTGAAGAGACACAGCGCGCATGCGCTGCAACGCTAGGCAAGTGGCGGGGCCTAAGGGAGACAGGGTGGTCCCTAACCCCACTCCCAAAGAAACCCGACAGAATACCAACTACTATAGATCTCGCAAGCGATCAGCACATGCGCTGCAACGCAGGCGAGACCTAAAAAGCATCTAGACACAGTTATAACAAATAATCTATATACATTGACAAATACAGTAAACAACTTAATTCTGTGTCTCTGTTGCAAACCAAAGGCAGACTCTACTGCCAAGAGAACCCTTTCATCCTAAATCACCACAGCCCTATAACCCAAGGTGCCCCCTTGTTCATCCCTGCACAGTGTGGTAGGCACCTAGAGGTGCCTGCCACGTGGTGCAGGGATGAACACAATCTCCCATTTCCCTATAGGAGCATGTGCTAAGGCCTGCTTTACAGCCACAGCACAAGCTCCCATAGTGAAATGGGAGTATGCGTCCGCACCATCTGCGGTCGCAACGTTAATTATGAGGTTGGGACCTCCGACCAGAGGTCAGTCCAGTTTCTGCAATGATGTTGGTTGGAGGCAACTAAGACCAACATCATAATCGGTCCCTCAGTCTGAAAGTACAACCACCAGTCCCAGGCCATTGAGCTATTCCAGAGGGAGTGAGTGGGACGCCATTGGGAATTGGTGAGTAACGGGGAAAGCAGCCAGGGCTGGAGTGGCCATAGCGGGCACTGGGCGTTTCCCAGGTATGCCGCTAGGGTGGGGTCTGGTTTTGGGCCCCTATGGGCCAGTTTTTGTTACCGGGGGTTGGCAATATCGGCACCCTGTAACAAAATCGTCCGAAACCGGCCGTCGCAAACTGCTCTGGTGCACTCCCCATCACCCCGGGAGGGAAGCTAAGCAGTTTGCCTGGTCCGGTTTCTGTTCCCAGTCCGGCCCTGAAAGCAGCACACAAGGCAGGGTGACAGGGGAGCAAGCAAACAAGCGAGCAAGAACAATACAAAGCACAGTGGGAGGGAAGAAGCACACGAGTGAAAGAGAGCAACATGGAGAGTAGGGGATGGTGGTGGAAGTCCACGCATGAAAGACAACAACAGGGTGCAAGGGGGTGGGAGAAGCACTAGAGTGAGACAGCTGGAAAATATATGCACTCTCATGGAGTGCCTAAGCAAAAAGTAGTTCCCTAAAAGTGACAAGTGGTGTTACAGAACTACAGAGACTATGTTTCAGGAGAGGGCCAAATACACGATAGACAAGGAGAGAAGAATTAGATAGTAGATAGACGAGAATTAAGCAAATAAGGGTGACAATAAAGCCAACCAATGTTAAGGAATGGGCAAGATCCATGCACACCGTGAGTTCTTCGTTAGCTTGGAAGGGCGAGATTTTGATCGATACCTCATCACTATTGATCCAAACCTCGATCTGGTCGACTGAACCTTTGTTGCCTGTCTTGGAGGAAAAAAAAAGTGCCCCTCTCTGCAAGTTAGTTCACCCAATAAAGGACTCTGCTCCCAAAGATCACAAACAACTTCTAGCTTTCAAAAGTTTATTGTAAGGATATGATAAGCTGCAAATACAGGCATCTCAGAATGAGATTCACGAGATACACAGGTCCAATTACATACATGTGCTCTCGGAAAGCCCTCAGACGAGCAACGGAAATCACTAACACAAGTTCTAAGAATAATAAAGCTATCAGCATTGACGCATATCTCTCCTTCATTTAAGTTGGAGGAAAACACACAGGTTAGGCTGTCCCTACCCTGCTCTAGATGGTATCCCTACTTAACCAAGTCCCAACCTAACAAAGGTGTCAGCAGTGAATGACCCCCAAGGGAAGTCACTCACTCTAAGTCTCTTGGTGAAAACCTATAGTTCTCCAGTCATGACCCCTCTCTGCCTACCCATCCGCTCTCTAAAGGGTCCTCAGGTATCTGCTCTAACTCCACCCAGGGGTGCTGTTCCTAATACAAAACAGTCAACAACATTTGAGACGCCCCTTGCGAGACGCCCCTCACGTGGTGTAGCTTCTGGCTTTTTCCATGATGCTTTGTATTGGGCCTCATACGTTAGAGTTGACCTTGCTTCTCAGACTCTTCTCCGGCCCGCTGATACCCCTTAAACATTCCGGAACCCTCCTCCATGTCTGGGCCGTCTACTGAACAGACCTCTATTCATTCATTTATAATTGGATCCCCCCTTTTCCTTTGCAGACAGATATCTGCAGCCAAGAACCCAACTCTCATAGACTTCCAAAAAAGGCTTGCAACATTTCTCAGCCCAGACATGTACGTGTAAATCAATGTTAAAACATTTCAGGCCTACAATATTTCTCATCATGATTATAGCATTCAACTTCTTCATTAATTAAAGCATGTTAATACTCTTATTCTATTATTCAGTAAACATCTCTAAAAATCATGGCCCATTTAATGCAATGACCAAAACATTAATACAATCTGTGTCGTGAAAAGAAACACCTTCCCTTTTAGCTCTGGCCCTGAGGCCTACCACATTCTGCGTTTAACCACATACCATCTTACATTTTAACAGCTACACGACATGAATTCAGAAATAATCACATCTACTAAAATCATATAGTGTCACACATTTCTGTATTAGTTCCACTTCTACTTAAATCTCTACATTAGCTATACATTCAGAATATAATTACAGATACTATTAGCACTCATGGCATTTCTCCTCATGATTTGTGCTTACTACAGGTAAGTGTGATGTACTCATACATTTAGGTCAGTTTGCGCTCTCTCAGTTCCCCCCTTTGATGACCTCTCGGGGTCATCACTAACATTTAAACTGCAGTTATTGCTGGCATGATTTGTCTCTGCGCTTCCAGAGCCCTCAGGCTCCTGTACTGATTATCTTGTATGGCAGCCAATCTCTGCAGCTGTTCTCTTTGGGCCCTTTCTGACCTTCTTGCTCTGTACCATTTGAATACCCTCACCAATCCCCACAATATAATCCCACAGATCAATATTATGATGATAGGTTTTAGTATATACCACACAAAGCTTTTGCCTAAGGTGGAAATCCACCCTCCAACTTCACTCATTCCATGGCCCACCTTTTCCCAGACATTTTCTCTACTCAAGTCTTCGATCTCCTTGTGAATATTAGTTATGTTCCTAATAACTTTCTCAAGGGGCTTCGAATTGTCTGGAATGTAAGTACAACATTCCTGGACCTTCAAAGCCTTACAGACTCCGCCCTCTTTTGCTAGTAGGACATCTAACGCAAGACGGTTCTGAAGAACCATAGCCCTTATCGATTGCATCTCTCCTTCTACCAGCATTAAGGACTGAGCAGTGCTGGCAGACAACCTGTCGACAACTGTTGCCAGTCGTCTAATTTTAACATCATTAAGGATTACTCCCAAAAGAGGGAACATAGCTCCAAAGACATCTCCAACCATTTCTGCATCTCCTACATCTCTCCTTCCCCTCGAAGATGTCTTGCCCTCAATGATCACTAAGTCTTGTGCATGATATATTTTGGGGAAGACAATTGCTAAGTAACATGATCCATACCAGTTGTCAGGTAGTCTCACGTAGGCATTTCTTCCACATACAAAATACACATTTGGAATTACTTGCATTCCCTTCAGGAAATCTTTAGTATAGTACTCTATATTGAAAGCATGTTCACAGTCGACTTCTCCCACGTATACATTTTCATAATACGTTTTGGCTCGGTGAAGACATAGCTTTCCTCTCTGCGTCTTATCTAAAGCTATTGGACCACTACTACCCTTTCTCTTGTGTGCCTTCTCTTCCTCGGTCCAATCTGTTTTCCATTGTCCTGATTTTTTCAAAATCTTTTGTCTCCTGTAACGATCATCCACCTGCCCTATGAACTTCTTCTCGACTTCTGACACCTTGCATGTCAGGTTATTTCTACGGGCATGTGAAGTATCTAAGGTAATCCAAGGAATGAAGAACTTGGCCAATCTGTCTTCACTCTTCCAGTAGTCCCATTTGTTCATCTGCTTATAATTTGGGACTTCTGGCAACACTGAATCATAATTGGAGAAATAGTATTCGAAACTATCTCTCTCATAAAATATACTAAGCAATAAGCTACATGTAATGCCATATGTCAGCGGGAGGTGATGGTATCTAATGCCTTCATCTACAGACGCCGGCAACTGCATGCAGACGTAACAATCCTTAACCTCCATGGCATCCACGTATTCATATAAAAGTTTAGCATAAGCATTTGACCTAAAGTCTCCTTGGGACCCATCTACGTGTAACCTGCGGGCTTCTGCAGCCAATAACGCTTTCTCTTGAGTGTTTTCCCTTTTCTCACCAGCAACAGTAGGTGTAAGCGTTTCTACAGAATTCACATCAGTTACCTTTGCCTCTTCCTCATGTCCCTTTACATAAGAAATTGTTACCACTAAAGCTATTAATATTATCACTCCTACTATTAGTGTACCTATTATACATTTAGCTCTGCGGTTCTGGGTGCCGGCCTCCATTTCGTCAGACAATATGGCTCTCTCTTATCTTAGCAAAAAGTTCTTTTCCTCTCGTTCCTTTACAGTCTCTTTTTAATCCTTTTGTCTTTAGAATCCACACAACTGGAAGCTGACAACCTTCTTCGCAAAAGTCCTTTAACAGTTCAATAAAGACAACCCTAGCCCTTCTCCATCAACTCAAGGGAAGTTCCCTAAAATTCTCTGCTTCCTGGGCGCTAGGTAATCTTCTTTTTCTGTTCACTTTATTTACAAAGTCCTTTAACAGTCTACTATCAAGCCTGTTCCTGCAGCTTCGATAGCAAAGTTCAGTATTTCCAAACGAAGATTGTGCTCTTCATGTGCTGTTATCGTTGTACCAAAGTCGGGGAATTGCAATTCTGAAAGAAACATGTGTTTTAACTTGCTGAGGCGGGGAGGTCTGGGGAGCATGAATGTTAATGACCCTTCTTGTTCGACTCCGGGTACCAACAGTCGTATTTCCACGGTGACAATGGGCTCAGAACTGGACACCACCACCGCTCGGATCCTCCCTGTCTCCGGTTTCACAGACATTTGTCGCCAGATATGTCCACTCAGGTGTGGAGTATCTTCTGTTAGGCACACGCACTCTTCTTGACCTTCTTCGGTCGGGTGCTTCAGCGCCCTGAGCACCTTCTTCCGGGTCTGAGTCTTCTGATATCGGAGGAAGGGTTACCTCTGGAGTTGACCTCAGGCTAGAGCTCCTTCTTTGCGGCCAATTAGCTTCTCCACGTGCCCTTCTACTCCTTCTCCTTCTTGTCTGTTCTCGCTCTCTGTCAGACCTGTCAGTGTCTGACTCGTACTCCCAGCTACTTTCTCCTTCTGTAGCGTCTTCCGTTTCGCTGTTGTACTGACCGTCCTCAGCTTGGTCAGTCTCGTTCCCTGCTTCCGCTGGCACCTCTACAGCTTGGCTAGCCCCCTCTATGGCTTCTCGGTCCTCTTCTGGACGTCTATCCGAGAGAGAAGCTGTTTCTTCCCGAGGTGCTGGAACCCTTCGCGTATGTGACGCGTGGATCCAATTGGGCAGGCCTCCCACCTTCACAGCTGTGTTCGTGATCAGGATGATCTGGAAGGGCCCACGCCAACGAATATCCAAGCAGCTTCTTCTCACATGTTTTTTCACCAGGACCCAGTCCCCAGGGTACAGGTCATGGCACGGGCCCTGGCACGATGGAACCTCGGCAGCCTGCACCTGAAGGGACACAGAACGAATGGCGTCAGACAGCCCCTTACAATAGTCCAGGATCATATCATCTGTGATATTTAACAGTGCAGTAGTTGGGACAGATGGCAGCCTCATTGCTCTCCCCATTAACACCTCATGTGGTGATAACCCCGTTCTTCTGTCTGGGGTACTACGAAGGCTCATGAGAACCAATGGCAGGGCGTCAGGCCAACTCAGGGTCGTTGAGGAACAAACTTTGGCTATTCTGGCCTTGATCGTGCCATTGATCTGCTCCACAATTCCTGAGGCTTCTGGTCGGTAACTGCAATGCAACTTCTGATCGATATTCAGAGCTGCACAAATCATTTTCACAAGCTCGCTGTTAAAATGTGTTCCCCTATCTGATTCCAAAAAGGCCGGCACCCCGAAGCGCGGAATGAGTTCCCTAAGCAGTAACTTGGCCACTGTGAGGGTGTCGCACCTACGTGTAGGGTATGCCTCAACCCATCTGGAGAACACACAAACAACCACCAGGACATAGCGGAGGCGGTTGCACCTTGGCATTTCAATGAAATCTATCTGCATTCTATTGAATGGACCTCCAGACCTTCCTATGTGGCTCAGTGCAACTGGTGTTCTTTTTCCTACGTTCAGCTGCTGGCAGGTCACACAACGCTGGCACACTGCTTCTGCTGCTATTCTAAACTTAGGATTGTACCAAGTCTGTCTAAACACTCTCAGCATAGCATCTCTCCCTAAGTGTACGGGACCATGTATGAGTCTAGCCATTGGACTCACCATCTCATTGGGCAACACTGCTCTGCCGTCTGCTGAGACCCAAAAATGGGACTCACCCATTACACATCCTGCCTTTTCCCATGTTTCTTTTTCAATATCAGGAGCATTTTCTTGCATGTTTGACAGTTCATCCCAAGTATCAACAGTTTCCAGTATCATGGCTAATTCAGTCCTTACATTTATTCCACCCACTTCCACCTCTGTGAAAGAGTACCCTTGTTCCGCGCAATACCGCGCAACTTCATCAGCATATCTATTGCCTTTCGAAACGAAGTCCTCATTTCTGGTATGTGCGGTGCACTTTACAACTGCGATACCTGCTGGGCATTGCAACGCCTCTAACAACAGGCGCACAAACTCTCCATTGCGATGGGAGAGCCTGAAGAGGTCATGAAGCCTCTTTGAGACCATAACTGCCCGTAATCATGAACTACCCCATAACCATATTGGCTGTCGGTGTATATGGTGACTCGAATTTGATTGCTGGCCAAGCACGCACGTGTCAAGGCAACAATCTCGGCTACCTGAGCGGAGTGTACTCCTTCCAGGCACCCAGCTTCCACAACTCCAGCAATTGTACAAACAGCATAAGCTGCTCTCAACTGCCCAACTTCGTCTCTTACACATGAGCCATCGACAAAGAAAATTTCGTCTGGGTCGGTCAGTGGCTCATCTACGATGTCGGGTCTGGGTTTGGTGCATAGTTCAGTCACATCGAGGCAGTCATGGTCTGTACATTCATCATCATCCTCGATATCATTTGGGAGTGGCATCAAGGTAGCAGGGTTCAAAACAGAGCATCTCTTGAGGGTCACATTCTCTGCAGCAAGAATAACTTGCTCATATCGCGTGAGCCTGCTGTTGGTCAGATGCTGTGTTTTGGTCCTGGTCATCAACAGTTCAACAGAATGGGGCACGCACACCTCTAACGGGTGCCCCATGACGATATTTTCACATCTCTCAATGCTGACACCCGTTGCAGCAACGGATTTGAGACATCCGGGCAACGCTGCGGCTACTGGGTCTAAAGTAGCCGAGAAATAAGCAACTGGTCTACGGGCATTCCCATGGATTTGGACTAACACAGACAACGCGCAACCTTCTCTCTCACAACAGTAAAGAAAAAATGGTTTATTGTAATCAGGCATTCCCAATGCCGGAGCACGACACAGGTCCTCTCGCAGCTGTAGGAATGCCATCAAACAGTCTTTGTCCCATGGTACCGGATCGCTCACCTCCTTGTGCGTCAGTTTTTGCAAGGGCTTTGCTTTCAGTGAAAAGTTCACGATCCACTGTCGGCAATAACCCACCATCCCTAGGAACATCCTGACCTCTCTCTGTGTCTTAGGCGCATTCATTTTCATGATCGCCTCTATCCTGTCTGGTGACACCTTTCGTTTGCCTTTCTCTATTCTGTGTCCCAAGTACTGCACTTCTGTCAGGCAGTACTGCAATTTTCCCGGGGACACCTTGTGCCCATTGGCAGCTAGGTGATTTAACAAAGCAATGGAGTCCTCCCTGCAAGCTTCTTCTGTTTCTGACGCCACGAGGAGGTCGTCTATGTATTGGACCAGAACTGACTTCTGGGGCAGCACTAGACTTTCAAGATTTTTCTTCAAAAGCTGGTTAAAGATCGATGGGCTCTCTGTATACCCCTGAGGGATACGACACCATGTTAGGACGCGATTTTCCAGCTTAAATGCGAAAAGAAAATGGCTTTCTTCGTCCAGAGGGATCGAAAAGAAAGCCTGACAAAGATCGATCACAGTGAACCACTCAGCTTGGAATGGAATCTGAAACAGTATCACTGATGGATTCGGTACCACTGGACAACACGAAACGACTATGTTATTAATCTTTCGAAGGTCCTGTACTATCCGAAATTTCCCATTTGGTTTCTGCAGACCCATAATCGGGGAGTTGCATGGACTACCCACGATTTCTTTCAGTATTCCCTGTTTAATCATGGACTCGATCACGGGTTTTATGCCTGCAATCGTTTCTGGAGTCAATTTATATTGGGGTGTTCTTGGGAACTCAGCATGCGGTTTCACTACAATTTTCACTGGGTCCACCCCTTTGACCAATCCTATCTCTTCCCCAGTGAAATCCCATACTTCTGGTGCCACTGTCTCTCTCAAGTCCCAGGGGAGCTCATCTACTGTTAAAGTAGGGTACAGCTCCACGCATATTCTTGAGTTTGCAACTTTGAAGTCTGCATCATCATCATTGGTCAATACCTCCACTCCCTGAGGTGTACAATATATAGTACAATTCAATTTACACAACAGGTCTCTTCCTAGCAGACACACAGGACTTGAATCGCAAACCACAAACTGGTGCTCATCGCTGTACTTCCCTATTTTCACCTGTACCGGTTCTGTCAATTGGCTGGTTATTCTCCTGTTTGCGACCCCCACCACCTGTATGGTCTCTCCAGACATGGGCAGGTCTGGAACTGCAGCTGATCTGATCGTGGATCTAGTGGCTCCTGTGTCCACCAGAAATGTCGTAGGGCACCCTGCTACTTCTGCTTCCACATAGGGTCCCCTCTGGTCCACCTCCAAGGCTGCCCCGAGGGTGCAGTCTTCTCTTTCCACTCTCTGTCCGGTTAATGGGTCCACATAATAGCACTCTTCCCCTTCTACAAACAGGGGCATTTGTCTATAGGTTTTACCCATAGTCCCTACTCGAGGAGGTTGCGGGAACTGGGCTCGGGGAGGAGCCCCCCCTTTGAGCACCTTTCCTTGGTATGGCGTCACCCCTCTTGTAGGCGCGCTCTGGACCTCTTCCTCCTCTATCTCTTGCTCTCCTATCTCTACATTGTAGGGGCACTCGCGTTTCCAATGCCCCACCTCGTTACACTGGTGGCACCTAGTCGTTTTCTTCAAGGCAGCTATGTCTGTTCTGGGTCTAAAGGTGGAACTCTCCTCATTACCCTTGTTCTGACTGTACTGCTTCTTTCCTCCTGTACCTGTCCCTTGCTGCTGTTGCTGCTGTCCCCCCTTTCCTGCTGCCTGCATCTGTACCACCATCAACTTTTCTTTTAGTTTCTTAGCCTTGGAGTCTATCTCATCACAGCAGTACCTGGCATATCTCAGTATTTCGTCTAGGGGTTTACTTTGCCAACAAATCGAGTGTTGCTGAATCATTAAACTAATATCCGGTCTCAGTCCCAGGACGAACTTGGACACAAATTGCCCTATGTCTTTTGGATCCATTACATCCAAGCCGCTATACTGTTTAAACGCCTTCAGCAATCTCTCGTAATATTCGTGGACTGTCTCTTTGGGTTCCTGTCTTGTTCGGTCTATTCTGACCCAATCTATGTCTTGCATTGGCACTTTCTCTTTCAGCCAAGTCATCACTCTCTCGAATTTTGCCATCACAATCTCGGACGGCCCATTAGTCTTAGCATCTCTCTCTGGCTCCGTTGTGGGCCACTCAGCGCTAACCTTGCATGCTGTCCACAGATCTCCTGGTACTACAATGTCAAACAGCGTGTTCAGATCTATCCATAGGACCTTTGAGATTTTTACAAATCTCTCCACTTGCTTGTACCACTCCACTGGGTTTTCCCGTAATTTGGGGAAGGAGGTGGTAAAAGCAGCTAAATCTCCCCTACTCCAAGGGACATGTACATAGTTCCCATTTGCGACTTCACGCAAAGGGTAAGCTTCTATTCCCTGCTGTCCTCCTGGTGTCATACCAAGCGTGCTTCTCCTGCCGGTCCCTTTCTTGGACCACCTCTCTTCCCACTTATCTAGTGCCCTCCATGTCCTTATTCCAGCGATCAGTTCCCTTATGTGCGTTTTCAGCCCAATCGTTCTCCTCTCATCTAGGTCTCGATCTGTATAATGTAGCCTGTGGTTACCCTGTAATGCTTTGGTTCTTGACAAGTCCACCATATATTTGCCTGCTAGTTCGACTAACTTCTCATGGACTGCTCTCGCTTTTCGAGTAATGTCCTTTGCCATATACAGTATTTCATCCTGTTCATACATTTCCATTCTTTCTAAAGGCAGGGTACCATCTACCATATCATCCAGGTCTGACCTTAAACTGGCGACATCGAGTCTCTTGGCTTTTATCTCAGCTCGCAATATGTCTTTCGAAGGGGGCTCACTGGTCTCCCTACCATCCCAACTTCGAGCTCTACGTTTGGGCTCGGGAGAGTTAATGGGTGCCCTCCCTTGCTCCCATCTCTCCAGGTCCCATGCTCGGCCATCCGATCTTGGAAGGTGATGGAACACGGGCCTGTTACCCCTACTCTTGCTCTGCCCACTCTCTTCTTCTTCTCTCCTCTCACCGCACACCTCTCTGTTATTTTCCCTCTGGTCTCTACTCTCTCTTTGCCTAGTATCGCTCAGTATCTGATACGATCCTTCCTGGTTCCCCATATTCCCTGGGCTGCGCTCATTTCCGTCATCACAGGGACTATGGTGCGACCTCTCACAACTCCCATTCAGTTCTCTGGTGCCGGGCACACAGTGTGGACACTTAAAGCTGTTTCTGTACTCTTGCGCTCTCCTCTCCCCTTCACTGAGTATTGGGCGCGCCACCCCTCCACTCCCGGGGCCCCCGTTTTCCAAATCTATTCTATTCCCACTCCGGGCCCAATGGGTGATTCCCCTACTATCTCTCTCTCTACAGTCCCACTCCGGGCTGCTCTCCCCAGCCCCGCAGTGAGTCCGAGCTCGGCTGTCCTGACTTTCCCTTTCAGCTTCCGCAGCTATGATGCTCTTTTGAGCCTTCACTGCCTCATCCCACTGCTTCATGTACTCATTTAGCTCTTGAAAGGATTTTCGTCCAGATCCCCTCAGATCCACTGGCCATCTAGGGCCCCCAGGATCTCCTCCTGGGTCCCCTGCTGTGTGCATCGGGGTGCTCCACTCTCTCGGTATCGGCATCTGACTTGGGGAATTGATCGTATCGTTCCTTCTTGCCTTCTCTGCTCTTTCTCTGTCCTTCCGTACCCGTTCTTCCCCTCTTGCTCTCTCTTGGTCATATATCGATATTATAGGACCTATGGTAACAGGTACCTGTAGTGCATCTGGTAATGCGTAGGATGTGGCGCTTTCCGTTTCCGGCGCTCTTTGTACCACAAACCTCCCGACTACCTGTTGCACCTGACTAGGCTGGGACAGCTCTTTCTTTGCCTCAGGATCCCACTCTGAACTGGGAAGCGGTCTATGCTCTCCTGCATTGCCCCCCTTTTCTCCTTCTGTATGCTCGACCTCTCCCCCTGCTCTATTATACGGGGGTGGCCTGTCTGTCAGTAATCTGTTTATCAGGCTGTCCTCTGTTTCGCTCTCATCATCTTCTTCTAGGGGGCTTTTATTTACGGGCACCTCTAACACTGGGTACAGTTTATTTACTTCCATGTTATGCACTCTCCATCTTTTAGCATCCGCATCCCACCTGGCATCCTGTACTGCCCTTACCGATCGTTTCACCCTTTCTTGTCGTCTGTTCATATTCTTTTCATGCGCTGCCCTAATCCATGCATCAAGAGCTTCAAACTGGGTCGGTCTAGGCAAGGGTCTCATTGAGGTCATGACTGATTTTAATCGATGTAACACCTCTAATCTGAACGTCCCGTACTTCGGGAACGTCAGTTCCTCATTTCCTTCAGTAATCTTACTCCACTCTGATATCCAAAGGATCGTATGCAGCCCAACATTCACTGCCATGTAACGAGCTGGCGTACCCTCCGGCGGGGCTTCTTCCCCTTCATACGATCCCCGCTTCTCTTTTTTAAACACCGCTCTCAGCCATTTAAAACACTTCATAATTATGCGCACAATATCCAGCCTCGCTACTCTGTTTACTTCCTGATGACAATCCACCAATCCTGTCGCGGCTTTGCTAGCTTGGCCTATCGCAGCGCGGTCTTTCTCCGGTCGGCCAATCACGTCGCGACCCTTTCTGACGTCTTTTCTAGCTGGCCTATCACGGCGCGGTCTTTCTTCGGTCGGCCAATCACGTCGCGACACTTTCTGACGTCACTTTTCTCCGCTTCGCAGCAGCACCCCTCCTTTCTCAACTCGTTTCCCGGTTATGCATGCGTCCCATTCATACACCGAAAAATGACTACTTCCGACCAAGCGGTCACTTCTCTCGACTGTACGTCCACAGTCTATATGTAATTGTCAACACAACTGACGAAATGTCTATCGTCTCTCTGATAGGTTGCTTACACACACAGTAACTTCCGACCAGCGTCCGTTACTCACGCACTCACTCTTACGGTCCCCCTATCTCGGTCTTTCGGGTGATCAATGGTACCTCATGACCCCCTTCACACTAGTTGACGATTACTCTGGGTGTCCGATACACCCGAACCACTTAAGCTCTCCTTGAACTTAAGATTTCCACCGGTTGCGCGCGCTCACAACCTGTTCCACAGTCACTCTACAGGCATTCAACTCCGCCAGACATTACAACATAGATACAATACAAAACACCGCAATCTAACACGCATGACCCTTTATACTCACTCTCGACCGATACTGCTGCCTTTTCTGTCTCACGTCATCCGGATCTTCTTCAGCGGGCTGTTCTTCCGATCATCGATCTCTAGGGGCCTTGGGGTAAGCTAACCTGGCCTAGGTCACCGTCCTCAAGGAGGCAACCATCCTCTATAGCTACCAACTGGAAGGGCGAGATTTTGATCGATACCTCATCACTATTGATCCAAACCTCGATCTGGTCGACTGAACCTTTGTTGCCTGTCTTGGAGGGAAAAAAAAGTGCCCCTCTCTGCAAGTTAGTTCACCCAATAAAGGACTCTGCTCCCAAAGATCACAAACAACTTCTAGCTTTCAAAAGTTTATTGTAAGGATATGATAAGCTGCAAATACAGGCATCTCAGAATGAGATTCACGAGATACACAGGTCCAATTACATACATGTGCTCTCGGAAAGCCCTCAGACGAGCAACGGAAATCACTAACACAAGTTCTAAGAATAATAAAGCTATCAGCATTGACGCATATCTCTCCTTCATTTAAGTTGGAGGAAAACACACAGGTTAGGCTGTCCCTACCCTGCTCTAGATGGTATCCCTACTTAACCAAGTCCCAACCTAACAAAGGTGTCAGCAGTGAATGACCCCCAAGGGAAGTCACTCACTCTAAGTCTCTTGGTGAAAACCTATAGTTCTCCAGTCATGACCCCTCTCTGCCTACCCATCCGCTCTCTAAAGGGTCCTCAGGTATCTGCTCTAACTCCACCCAGGGGTGCTGTTCCTAATACAAAACAGTCAACAACATTTGAGACGCCCCTTGCGAGACGCCCCTCACGTGGTGTAGCTTCTGGCTTTTTCCATGATGCTTTGTATTGGGCCTCATACGTTAGAGTTGACCTTGCTTCTCAGACTCTTCTCCGGCCCGCTGATACCCCTTAAACATTCCGGAACCCTCCTCCATGTCTGGGCCGTCTACTGAACAGACCTCTATTCATTCATTTATAATTGGATCCCCCCTTTTCCTTTGCAGACAGATATCTGCAGCCAAGAACCCAACTCTCATAGACTTCCAAAAAAGGCTTGCAACATTTCTCAGCCCAGACATGTACGTGTAAATCAATGTTAAAACATTTCAGGCCTACAATATTTCTCATCATGATTATAGCATTCAACTTCTTCATTAATTAAAGCATGTTAATACTCTTATTCTATTATTCAGTAAACATCTCTAAAAATCATGGCCCATTTAATGCAATGACCAAAACATTAATACAATCTGTGTCGTGAAAAGAAACACCTTCCCTTTTAGCTCTGGCCCTGAGGCCTACCACATTCTGCGTTTAACCACATACCATCTTACATTTTAACAGCTACACGACATGAATTCAGAAATAATCACATCTACTAAAATCATATAGTGTCACACATTTCTGTATTAGTTCCACTTCTACTTAAATCTCTACATTAGCTATACATTCAGAATATAATTACAGATACTATTAGCACTCATGGCATTTCTCCTCATGATTTGTGCTTACTACAGGTAAGTGTGATGTACTCATACATTTAGGTCAGTTTGCGCTCTCTCAAGCTGATCAGTATTTTTTCAACTAAGCAGCTGTGCTGTCTGCTAGGCTCCGCCTAACAGAACAAACACAGAACCCCGTTACCCCAGAAAGCTGAAAAAGTGAGTGTAAATATTCGTTTATATGATGGTGATTTGCTTGAGTCCACCTAACAGGCTACCAGGCCAATAGCCAAACTATAAAATTGTGCAATACGAATGCATGCAATATATCTTGTGTCACTCATTTTAGTATAAGTATGTATTTTTCTCTTGAGTACGGTTCCAGGATAAACCATCCTACGTCTTGTACTGCCATGTGACTTCCTACATGGGTTGGGTCATACGTTAGTGCACCAAATGAATAAAACAGAAATATATTAACCGCATGCGTGCGGCGGCTTTTTTCGCACTGCGTGGCTTTTAAAAAAAAGCCGCGTTACATGACGAGCTCAGCTCGTCATGAGCGTGCGAGCGGCACAACTCATGACGAGCTGAGCTCGTCATGAGCGGGGAAGGGGTTAAGAAAAATAAGGACTGGACAGAAAGCACCAATGGCGATTCAAATAATGAATGGCAGTACTCACCTTACAGGACCAGGAGTTTGGCGGATGGATTCGATTTGGGCCTATTTGGACCATCTCCAAGAGATGTGCATGGGAGGGTCAATGATTGAGTAGTGGTTGTTTCCCCACTCCACCCCTGTTTGCCTGTTCCGACCTGGATCTCCCACTCGTGAACCTATCACACACTCAGGATGTATTCCGCCAATAGCTCAAACTTCAATTCCAAGAAATGTGCGACCTATTGCATTTCCAATGCTTGCTTACTTTATTTACATTGGTTTGTTACACATGGTTGCTGATGTGCTCTGTTAAATAAAATAGATGGACAGCGCCACCTTGTGATGGACTGTGAAAAAAGGTGCGGCTGCTACGAAATAAGTGCTAATCTAAGCACCGGCACAAATTAAGCACTGCAGTACTTGATCATTATGCGAATACTTTGAGAATATTTGAATTTATTTATTTTTGGTTGTATTTAGTGGCAGAGAAATTTTTACAGTTTGTGCTGTATGTATGTGTGTATAGGTGAGTAAAGACTAGATAGAAGTGCCTGTATTAGGCTAACATCATAGCTCCCTCGATGTCACAAAGTCTCTCTCTGTGCACCACAGGGCCTGCCTACCTGTTCATATCCGTTTTACCCTACTGATCGAATCATGCAAGCAGGTGTCTGCGTGGCATGCAATTCTGCGATTGTCTCTTATCTGATTATGTGGTTGGGGTTGTGGTTATCTGCACTTGGCCATCTGATTTTTTGGCAGTGGCTTCAAAGAGCAGCTGTTCCTCTTCTGAGTTTGAAAACCTGGCCACTCTTAAGAGAGGTCGTATGGACACATGCGGAACAGACTTTGTACGTGTGCACATGCTCACGTATGGGCGTTCGCGACAGCTCCTACAGCGGGGGAACAAATGATGCTGTGTCAGAAGCGACATTTCAAATCGGTGTTTCTGCAAATAAAGCTCAATGCAAAGGAACGAACAGTCTCTTTGAGATAGAAAATAAATAACAAAAGGGGAAGCATTAAGGAGAACCCAGAATACACCCTTCCTAGACTACAGCTATATCAAAATAAGTGCTCCAGGTGTGAAAGGAAAGGAGGAAAGTTTCGCTCTATTCAGGGGTGAAGGAAACCCCTTCCTGGCGATGGAGCCCAGGGCCGGCTTTAACACTGGTGGTGCCCTGTGCGAAAATGTTTGTAGAAGCCCCCTCCCCCAATGACCACCTCTGATATGGATTCCCTCACTGGCACCCTTTAACAGTGCCCCTCAAGTCTCCATAACCACTGTCTCTCAGATTCATTAAGTTTTCTAGTACCATTCATACCAGTATAAGGTGTCAGAGCACTTTACATCACACACACTGCACAGAGACAACCATATGTGTGTAAATCAGTGTATAGGAAATGTTACATCAGACAGGACTACAACGTGTAGTGTAGGAGTGACATTTAAGAGTCCTTATTCTTGAAAAGCACAAATTCAGAATTTAAAACATAACGTCATTGTTAGGGGTATTCTTTAATACGATGTTTTCCTATCTAAATGAGCCCTTTTGGCAAGATTAGGATAATGAAAGACTGGGCAAAAACATATAGCGCTAACATATACCTTACAGTTTCCATGCAGCTCTTTGATGACAGTTAATAGCTCAATGTTCTGTATTAGGATTTTGACTTATAAACAAGTGAAAAAGCAGCACGCATTTTAACTATCTGCACTACCTTAGGATGAGTCAAAACTTTCACTAAACAAACCTCCAGTCTCTTTCCAGAAAGATGATTAATCAGGGGAGTTATCTTGACATTTTAATTGATGCCTAAAAATTGTTGAAGTCTGGGAACACAGCAGTAGGTGCTTTTAAAATGAGAGAGTACTTGTAAAAATTACGCCCCAACCCCAAGTCAGCGCCCAGTGCGGTGCACCGATCGCACCCCCTAGAGCCGGCCCTGATGGAGCCATCAAAGCAGCCATGCTTTTTAAGCCTAGGGTGATACTAACAAAAAAAATTACCATGTATCAGTTTCATGTATTTTCAGTGCTTAATTTGAAAAACATAAGTGTCAAGAGGCTTGCACCAAACATTGGCTTTCCCAGCGCTGCGTAAACACAATTATGAATCATCACACTCCTACAAGTGTGACAATTCAATCTATTCCGGGTCCCCAAAGCTATAAGAATGGCTTGGACGGCCGTCAATAGTAAGCCTAGGTGAGTCTGCGAAGTGCAAAAAAACACTCTGCTATGCAAGCAGCGATTGTGTTAGATAAATGCCGTTCGCAGTGATTATCAATGCCAGGTGCTTCTCTGCACTGGGCAATCATCACAAATGGCACCATGCACAGCCCAAGCAGGGGCTGCTTCCTGTCTGCCGCTCGGGTAGATTTTGACTCGAGAGGCAGCTTTCTCAACGCAAACGGAAGCTTTCTCAACGCAACCGGTCGCGAGCATACGCGACCCCTCGCAATGAGAAATCTGACTGCCCGCATTGAGAAATCTTGCCGGGAGGTTGATATTCCACACTTGCGCTCTCCGACTTAATGTTGATGATCGCAAATGAGAAAATATCTCGCCAAGAAGTGGATTTTCTTTGCTTGCCAATCTGACGTTGACAAAAGCAAGCGAGGGAAGAAGCTCCGCTCCGAGTGAGCTCCGCGTAAGGCGGAGTGCGGAAAACTCTGCAATATCCCAGAGCGGAGCAGATTTCACCCCCTAGACTTAGTCAATAGTCATTTTTTATTTATATTGAAATAATGAACAACTGTTGCTGTGCTTATCTTCAAATTAGACAGACAGTGCCACCATGTGGCAGACTGTTACAAGCTCTGGTGTTGACAATTAAGTGACGGTGCGGAGCACAGGAAACCACTGGCACAAATTAGGAACAGGTTCTCCCCCTTCTACTTGTAATGGAAATACTCCCTCTGCGCCCATTTTCAATTTTGTCATATGCGCTCGCCAGATGTGCCAAGCATAGGGTGATCATTGTTAGCTGCACTGCTTATAGCCATAATATCAGTGTGATCCTCCCACTGGTCCCCATCCACTGTAGGAGTGATTAAATCCACCTGTCTTGGAGGGTCGAGTTCCATAACAATGGCCTGACAGGAGTTGACGAGCTACATGGAGTTCAGAGTGATCCTCCTTCTATGAGTCGCAGAGGTTGCAATACAGGGGCAATATTATCGCCAACAAGTGTCTACGGTGATGGTAATGTACCCCCTACTGGAAAAAAACGTTCATACCAAGTAGCTACGGTGGCTGTGGAGGGATCCAGATCCAGCTGGCTGTGGTTAATTGAAGAATTGGAATTGTCAGCAACAGAGCCATTGACAACAGGCGAGAAGCTGCTTTTAACCATGGCAGCACAAGTGCCGCTAACGTGCAACGAGGCACTGTGGTGGTAAAGGGGTGTAAAGGGTAGAGACAGTGCTGGGCTCGGCTCCCGATTACAAGATGCAGACACAGGTACTGTTGATCTCTGTCCAAATTACAAGATGCAGACACAGGCACTGCTGATCTCTGCTCCAGATTATAAAATGCATACATAGGCACTGATCCAGATTACAGGATGCAGACTAAGGCACTGCTGGTCTCTGTTCCAGATTACAGGATGCAGATATAAGCACTGCTGCTTGCTGCTACTGATTACAGGATGCAGATATAGGCACTGCTGCTCGCTGCGCCAGATTACAGGATGCAGATACAGTCACTATTGGTGTCTGTTACAGACAGAGGCACTGCTGGTCTCTGTTCCAGATTACAGGATGCAGATATAAGCACTGCTGCTCGCTGCTACTGATTACAGGATGCAGACATAGGCACTGCTGCTCGCTGCTCCAGATTACAGGATGCACATATAGGCAGTTCACTGCTGGTCTCTGTTCCAGATTACAGGCTGCAGACATAGACACTGCTGCTCGCTGCTACTGATTACAGGATGCAGACATAGGTACTGCTGCTTGATGCTCCAGATTACAGGATGCTGATGTAGGCACTGCTGGTCTCTGTTCCAGATTACAGGACGCAGACATAGGCACTGCTGGTCGCTGCTACTGATTACAGAATGCAGACATAGGTACTGCTGCTCGATGCTCCAGATTACATGATGCAGATATAGGCACTGCTGGTCGCTGCTACTGATTACAGGATGCAGACATAGGCACTGCTGGTCGCTGCTACTGATTACAGGATGCAGACATAGGTACTGCTGCTCTATCATTCAGATTACAGGATGCAGATATAGGCACTGCTGGTCGCTGCTACTGATTACAGGATGCAGACATAGGCACTGCTGCTCGCTGCTCCAGATTACAGGATGCAGATATAGGCACTGCTGTTCTCTGTTCCAGATTACAGGATGCAGAGAAAGGCGCTGTTGCTCTCTGCTACTGATTACAGGATGCAGATATAGGCACTGCTGGTCTCTGTTCCAGATTACAGGATGCAGACACAGGCACTGCTGGTCGCTGCTCCAGATTACAGAATGCTGACACAGGACCTGCTGGTCGCTGCTCCAGATGACAGGATGCATACACAAGCACTGCTGCTCGCTGTTCCAGATTACAGGATGCAGATACAGGCACCGCTGGTCGCTGCTCCAGATTACAGGATGCAGACACAGGCACTGCTGCTCGCTGTTCCAGATTACAGGATGCAGATACAGGCACTGCTGCTCGCTGTTCCAGATTACAGGATGCAGATACAGGCACTGCTGCTCGCTGTTCCAGATTACAGGATGCAGATACAGGCACTGCTGCTCGCTGTTCCAGATTAGAGGATGCAGACACAGACAGTGAGGATGGCCTCTTGCGAGCAAAGGGCCAACAAACCCTTCAGCAGCACTCACTCACCGGTCCTACACACTACAAGGACCTCGCAACAACATTCTCTTCTTAATGTGACACATTTTCATACTTTGGTTATGATGATGCTTGTGGGGGGAAATGCTGATCCCTGCTCAAGCATCTTTTCTCTGCATAGACTCAGAGTAGGCGGTATGTACCGAATGATGCAGACACCTCTCCCTTTGCCAGGGCTCCATTGACCACAGATTTGGAGGTGACCATTGCACGGGGTGTCGTGTCTGTGAAGTTACTGTAGGGCTCGGCGATGGGCACACACACAGCTGGGATCATTCAGAATGTGTTCCAATAGGCCGGGATATATTTTAAGTAAAGTGTTTTAACGGTTCGGAACACAAAGCCTCATTTTTAAAAGTACAAAGCAAGAGCAGAACGAAAAGATGCAAGTATTAAATCACAAGTTCACAACCCTTAAATTGTAGTTTTTCTGCCAGACGATCACAGCGGCAGCAGATCAGTTTATGAGAGCGAGGTGGTCCTTTCACTGATCGACAAGTAACGACACCGCTGACACCATAACAGGTCCCCCCTTACTCGTAAACAGGCACCGCAGCGCTCGCTTCACTGACTTGGCACTAAAGATGGCGGCATGAACCCACCAGCTTCTGACCAGAGAGGGTGGGGCCGCCGGCTCACCCTTCCTGCAAGCCACCACCAGCGCGCAGTCACCAAAGGCTTTCCAGGATTCCACCGAAACAAGTAACGTTACTGCGCCCTGCACGAGGAACCTGGAGAGGCCAGAGGAGAGCTGTGACCGAGTGTAGCGCTGGGTGTGACATGGCACAGGGAACACATCCGATCACAGTGGCATCACCACACCTGGCCCAGCTGGCATAGTACATCAGGCCGTGGTGTGTTACACACTACAGGCGACAATAGAGCTGCCCACAACTAAAGCTCAGCCTGGACCTCAGTGCTGGCGAGCAGACCTCCCCTCACGTAGGCCTTCTCGTGGCCCATCAAAGAGCAGCCACGTGTGATCTTGTTTTGATCTTCTTCTCCACTCTAGTTTCTGCTTTGGAAAGGACCGGCTGCCTTCCTTAAAGGATGGTAGACCATGGCTGGCTGTAACTTACCAGCACTGCCAGGGGTATTCACTCAGTCCTCTCCATAACAATGTCCCTTACCAGCTTCTAACTCAGCCACACACAGTGCCTACGATGTCTAAACAAGCCCGGATATGGTACTGCGGTGCCCTGCGTTGGTACCCGAGCGAGAGATGCCACACAGAGGACGGTGGGAGTAACATGACTGAATATTCTGGTCTGGGAGGACGTGGCTGACACGGCTGCCCATTCCACCAGAGCGCGGAAGCAAGAGATTCTCCGTCACTTATAACAGAAGCTCCTTCTCTGCCTCTGCAGGAGGCTTCGTGATCCCACTGGTGACCGGTCCCACCTATCCATACCCAGCACTCCAGGGAGTCCGCGACAGACAGGAGGGCTCTAGGAGTGAAGAGAAGGATCTCCGCCTCTGGGCAGGGTCTGCCGTCCAGTACTTCTGGCTGAGCAAGACTCCTCAGCAGACCCGCCAGTCTGGTGAAGCTGCTTCACCTGTCTGCTGGGACCGGCTGAACCTGTCCTCTGGACACCGTGAAGTGGGAGCCCGGGGAGATGAGGAGGGCCTGTCTGCTGGTGGCCACCAAGGGAAGGCGGCAGAAGAGGCACGGTAGGGGAAGAACATCTGCCCTGGAGCCTGTCCTGCTGGAAGGACCAGACCAGCAGGATCTGACCAGGAGCGAAGCCGCTGATGGACGCTAATAGTATGCGGACAGCCTGGACAGTGGCGATGGGGTAGGGTGATCAGGCGTCCCGGATTTGCCCGGTCAATCCTGGTTTTTCGCCAGCTGTCCCGGCAGCTCTCAAGAAATTAAGCTCATGTCCTGGTTTTTAGAGAGGGTCGGCTGAAAACAGTGGGAGGTATCTTTTTATGTTTTGCAAAGCAGGAATAGTTAGCAGCTGTTATAAGAAAGCCATTTAATTAACAGGGATGCATGGCTTTGAAAATGTCATTTTATATATGTTCTTACTGCCTCTTCTGCAATTCTCTGCTAAGGAGCACTCTCATTGTGTGCGCTGGGTTGAAGGAAAATTGTAGTCCTTTTTCTATTTTGGGGAAATGTCCCGGTTTTTGGTTTTAAAAATTCTGGTCACCCTACAATAGGGGATATGCTGGGGTAAATGACTTTAGGGCCAAAATGGAGAACTGGGCGATTTAAAGAGACAGGCTGCCTGGAAGGGAAGACAGGGAGGGGTTTTCCAGAACTGATCATCAATTTTTTTTATAGCTTTCATAGAATTAGCAATGTCAACACGTCTAACCATCAACAATCATCAACAGTACACAGACATTAAAGTGACCGATACTTTAGAATTGTTGGTTCAGGTGCAGAGGCGGGGGTGGGGGTGGGGGGGAGTCTTCACTGAGTGACAGACCTTTATTGCAAACAGAGTCGGTGATGAGGAAGGAAGCTCTTTTGTTTCAAGGTTACTGTATATTCGAAGGGTCTTCACCACGTGAAATGGTGCAGACCGGTGTGAGGCTCGTTTCTGGCATACCCCCCTTGCTGCCCCCGTGCCACGCGCCGCCCACATGCCCGTCCCCGGAAGCCTAGTAAAGGTCATCATGGCCGACAGCAAAGGCATCGCCATGTTCTGTGAGCGCTCGTGCAAACTTGCTGCTTCTTCAAGGGCGAAGGGGTGCGCAAGCAGCGTGCCTGGCCGTGCGTGCATGGGGTGGGGTCAGTGCAGGTGACGTGTTTGCGCCAGGCACGCATACGTGCAAGAAATGAATAATGACATTCTTGTGGGCACGCAGGTGCACGTGCCTTGCAAACATGTTTATGGAGTCTTAGAATGAAGGTCTGCGGTGTTTCTATATCCATGTACGTGAAAAGGCATACACCCTGGGCCCTCGTGCATGTCTATAGTGGAAAGAACCGGCTCTAGGGCAGTGCGACCGGTGCCACCGCAATGGATGCTGACTTCAATGGGGGCGCCATGTTTGAAAGCATAACATGGTTTGAAAACCACCTGCTGAGCATGTTCCCTGCCTTCAGTAAATCTCAGACATCAATAAAAACGTCAAGATAACTCTGGTGATTAGTGTTATTCCTTGAGAGTGATCAGACTAAGATAGAGCAGAGGGTTGAAGGAACGTGTTGCATGCAGATCACAAAGTGCATATAATGTACATAGGTCAGTGGCTTACTGCTTTTGTCAGAGAGATGCTTCCGTTACTTGCAGTTTATAAGTTAAAATCTTAACACAGGACACTGAGCTATTAACTGTCATGAAAGAGCTGCATGAAAACTGCAAGGTATAGATTAGAGTGCTATGATATTTTCCCCGTCTTTCATTATCGTAATGCTGCAAAAAGGGTTAAATCTTTTAGTAGAAATGTATTGTTATTAGTAAAGCCAACGATGGTGTTACATTTTAGATTCAGAGTTTCTGCTTCTCCTGACCAAGCACTCTTAAACTATCCTGCCTATAAGTATGGAGGACAGGTGAGTTCTACACCTTGTCCTCTGTCTTATGTAACATTTCCTTTATGCTGAATTGCACACCTATGATTGATTGTTACACTGCAATGTGAGTGCGATGTGAAGTTCTTTGATAACCTACACTGGTATGAGTGGCACTATAAAACTAATTAAATGCATCTGAGAGAGAGTGGTTATGGAGACCTGAGGGGCACTGTTAAAGGGTGGTCGTGAGGGAATCCGTGGTGGAGGTGGTCATTGACGGCGCCAACAAACACTGTCACACCGGGCGCCACCAGCGCTAAAGCCGGCCCTGATAGTGGGTCACATTACCTATTGTGCAGCCTCCAGTGGAACGGACATCTGGTCCAGGCCAGAGCCGGCCCTGCCTCATGTCCAATCTGCATCTCAGAGTTTCACACACTGCCTTTCTCCTGAAAGATGATGGGCTTTTCTGCCTACTTTCCTTTTCATTTCTGTGTCTACCGCAGGCAGCCAGGACTACATAGGCGATGAGAGGTGAAGAGCGTACCCATAATGCCTTTTTATTAAATGAAAAATAAGCCTCAGTTTCCTCTGAAACAAAAAGAGCCTAAATATGGAAATAGGAGCACACCAGAATAGGAGAAGTGCCTATTTCCAGAGTTCCTGGATTTAATTACACAGCTGTGTTAATCACATCCTTGGCAGTGCAGGGCTGGCTTCCTGTACACCAGTCTCATGACACTAGGTCACACTTGTGTCCTTTAAGTGTGGACCTCTTCAACACTTCCCCACACCTTCCTTCCTGATGGATTTCTCAGTTGAATTTTCAAAGTCAAATTGTAAAAAAACAGCATATGAAAGTAACCTGGTGTCTTTGGTGAAAACAAGAGAATTTATTATGGAAAAAACAGGTATCACCATCTACCACTGACACCGTCGCACAAGGAGACACGAGCCAGGACATGGGGAGTGCACGATAACTATGTAATAAAAAAAATAAAGCTTTGTAACTGCGTGGTGTACAGAGCTCCGGGGCAGGTACCGTCACTCTCTTTACCTGATGGAAACCAGGACTTAGAGAGTGCATTGCTCTATTAGTGCTTTGACCTCACACGGGATGAGAAGGCGCTATACAAATAACAAGGCAATATAATATCATGCAATACAATCTTAATCAGTTCTTTTGATGGGGAGATGGACTGAATGAATACATGATTTATTGAGGGACATGTCTTAGTCCCTAGACCAATAATATCTGAACAGGGATTCAAGCCCTCCTACCGTGGGATTAGTAAATGTTTGCTCTCGTGTTGAGTTCAGGCTGGTGGTTCAGGAACCTAATGGCAGGGTTGTCAACAAACTGGTATGATCTACTCCCAAATCCGATCTCACTGCAAGAGGGCACTGCATTCAAACTAGTGTCAACCAATCGGCGTGTCCGGAAGGGGTACCCGGGACGAACCTTGGGATTAGGAAAGGGCAGCCTCCTTGATTGTTAGCAAGTAACATAAGGTCAGGAGCAATGACATGACATCTTCCGATTTTGAAAAGTCCCTCAAAAAACATTCCTCTCTACCATTGGCTGGTAGAGAGGGTCAATTACAGCCTATTTATATAATCTTCTCAAGATGAAACACTGAGTGGACTGTGGTCACTTCGAGTTGAAGTACAAAGAGTGGAGCACACCTGGGCAGTATTTCAAGGTGATATCCGTCACCGTGCTGACCCAGGGATCATGGCCTACTAGAGCTGCCTTACGGCAAAGACCCCCAAAGGACGGCCCGTGTATGTGCAATGCGCTATCATTTTAAGCCGATCGGTACATGTTACCTGTGGGGCTGCTGTCAGATTGCTGGAGGTAAGTGGTACCTTTTATCCTTCTGTGCTTGATAAAAGGAGTTCTATCCAGGTTTGTGAAACCACTGACCATGTACATGGTGAACACCTGAAGCTAAAATGTTTCATGGTGCTGAATGTAAAGTACTGTTAGTGTTACAGCCATATTCAATGGTTCGTATTTTATCAACCTCAGAGCAATAGAATTGTGGGTCTATTGCACTGCGATTCATACTTGTGAAATGCAGATCCACGCATTTGTCGCAGGGGTTCAATGCAATAATGCACTGGTCATAATACCTCTTACTACTTACAATGCTGTAAGCGGCAACACTCTGGCACCACTTGGAACACGAAAACTAGGTTATGACGGAAAGGAAGTGTGATGCAGAGTATTTCTCCAATTTACTGGATAAGGAACTTGCTGGGTTTGTAGGCTATGATGGGAACATACACTGACATTTTAGAATACTGTGGTTCTTGTATAAATAAGAAGAAAACACAAATCTACCCACACCAGGTATGACATAAGCTATCATAACATCCTTCCACATAATCGCAAGCGTGCGGAATTAAATCCCACAAGTAGATCTGCTCCGGTAGGCTCAGACCCAGCTGAGTGAAGACCTTCTGAGGCTCCTTTGTGCTGGCCATGCCTTTGGAGAGACAGCTGGCCAGCAGGAGCCTCTCCGCAAGGGTGCCAATGCCAAAGAAAATAATAAAGTGTGCTACTAAATAACTAAGTCAGCACAGTGGCAATATCAAATAAAAAGCAAGCCTGCTGATGGACAAGTTCCAGGGAAAGCCATCTTGTTTCAACATTATGCACTGCACAATACGACTGTGCCTTTCTCAGAAGACAGGAAACATACAAAGGACTCATGCGATAGATCTATTGCCCAACGGACATCTGGAAGGCTTTCAGAGGATGAAGTTATTTCTAAACCTGAATACAAATTCAACATATCAACAAAGTCAAAAGGGAGAAGAACTTCAATCTGATTATTATAAGTGTTACACGCCGTGATGTTATCAGAAGCCCATGTATAGAAAACTGGATTCAGTGAGACCACAGTGCACAAAAGTGACTTACATAATATCCTCTTCCCAGAAAGTATTTTCAGACTTTAATATCAATCTTAGACAGACTTGGGCTCACTTTAGAGTCATTTTAGGTTCCCATAGGGAAATGTAGGAATGCGACAGAACACTGTTCGGTCGCATCCTAATTAGGCGGTCAGGATCGTCGACCGGGTGTGTTTCAGTCCCAGAACCGAGTCGGTGTTGGGTGAAAGCAATTTCGCCCGACATCGTAATTAACCCCATAATGTTAATTGAGAATCCAAGAGGAGTCGGCTAATCAGGAACAGACTTATACACTGAATAATTTGGAATTTCTGTAGCATTGAAAAGAAGTGGGAACTACAACGTAAAGCACAGCAGAAGGATGAAAACTGAAATTCATGGGTCCTGCATCTCCACAAGAGGTGGGACAAGAGGAGTTAACGGATCCTGGACCATACCATGTGTTTAAACGCCAGATTCATGGAATTCTGTACAAAGGCACGCGATCGGACAAGAGGATGCATTAGATCCTGCACCACACGAGGGGACGGTACATGAGTATTCACAATGTCATTTTTAGGATGAACATTCGAGGTGGGATTTGACGTTCTGCACAAGGAATTCTCATGGACTGTTGAGGTTTTTCTGCCCATTTTTTACTTTCAAAATCAAGTAAAACATCATTGGACTATTTGGATATATATATATATATCCCGATCTCGTAACAAGAGCCATTTAACGTCAGACGCTTTCTTACCAAGGAATAAAACATTTCATGCCAATTCCGCTTAACACAGTTAGGATTACTGGACAGTGTGCCAAGGAAATCCCACACAGACCATAAACAGTGCTTAGCTACTTTCTGGAGGTGTGCCATTACTTACAGTGAGGAGTATATAATTGCTTACTGGTTTGATATCAGGAGCCATTTTCCATTGGCAGATCATGTGTGTATGGAATGGATCCGTGGGCATGAATCTGTTCCTTTCCAAACGGGGCAATCATTTTTGTGTACTTTAAAATCTGAATGATCCCAATTGCCTCCTCCGTGACCTCCAAGACTGTTTCCCCCAGGGCCTTCTGCCCACTGTAGCATCCTTCATGAAGGGCCTGACGAAATAGGACCACATCACCTCTACTCTTATAGAACTCCACTGGCACCACTTGTCAGCAAACACCATCTTCAAATCCAGCTGCATCACCTACAACGGCACCTCTGCCTAGCTTGCTGAACAGATAACCCCCTGCGGTGGCAGCTAAGACATTTGCATCCAGGGCACGATCTGAAGGTGTGCAAAAATAATGCAAAAGGTCTCTTCCAGTCATGCACCCTGGATATCAAAAGACATCAATGTAGCCGTAAGGACCACCCAACTGTGCTCCAATTTAAGAATGAGTTGAAGACGCACCTTTTTAAAGAACGCTACGCAATGACGAAGCAAAACCTCTGCTCAACTCTCAGGACCCTCCTCACCTTGAATCACTTAAACTATTCTATCTTTTGGCTAGGTTAACACTATAAAAATATCACAAACATGCTTACCTGAAAAGTGGAACTTGAAGAAAATGTGGTAGCTAATAGCTTAAGCTCAAGCCAGCAATAAACCATAGTCTATATCTAGCTCTTCGCTGAATGTTTAACACTTATTAATTGGTTTGATATCTATAACACTACCCTCTTGCAATGTCTTTTTTAATTAATGTGGATATTTGTGAGTTGATCTAGATTTGCATGCTCCCTTTTTCCATTTGTTCAGTTACGTCTGCCTGACCTGTAGCGGGGTTTCCTCCAGTGGGCTCACAAGTAGTCAGAAAGGGGTATGAAGCTATTTTTTCTCTAAGATCATGTATTTGTTTACATATGTGGCAGATCGTGTCCTTAGGTTTAAGCATTTTCTGTGAGAAAGACTGTGGGCACATCCCAAAAAAGACTTGAAAATCTTAGCCTGCAAGACCAGTAGCTGCCCTGTACTTTAAAAAAAGATATTTTTGCAATTAGCCTGTCAAGCTTGGACACAAGAAGATTCACTGAACAGTAATAATGAAAGGCTTAGAGGGTCTCATCAGGGTTGGCAGTGCAGCAGAACCACCATAAATTGTCAGATTTCTCTATCTAGCAAATCCAGGACTCCACCACGTCATTTAGAGATGGGGGAACCCGCAGGTTTCCAGTGACAAAGCCTCAGCGGGTCTTTATCCGGCAGCCTACAAGCTGCAGTGCACCAGCCAGTGAAAGTAGGCTTCTCCAGGTTAGGGGGGGTCTTCATACATTCATTTTTCCTGACCAGGGCTACTACCAAGCAAGGCCATGTTGTCCCATGCAGGAAGCAGCACAAATATTCATGAACAGGGGCGTAACACGGGCTCCCGCAGCCCCCACGGTGTGGGAGGGGCAAGTTCCTGGAGGCCCCCTCAGCACAGCACTTCAGCAGGAGAGCTCCTGATAGAGTAGAGAGGGGGGGCCTCCACGTACCTTGCAGGAGGGCCCCCTCAAGTTTCGTTACCCCACTGTTCATGACCTGCAGGTAAATAAGTCCCTACACATAAGGACATTTTTTTCCTGCTCCTTAGAAAAAGAAAAACTTTGCCGAGTGAGACACCATGCCTACCAGGCAATGATTTTTGCAGAAAGTCCTCAGGCCATGTTGGTGGTTGCACTTTAAGCAAAAATTTCTGACCGACATGGCTTGTTACCGTCTGTACAGGAGGCACGCTACTACGGGATGGGGGGTCTTCACAACGCAGTGGCTTGGCACGCACCCGCCCACATAAAAAAACTATCTGATACCAAGTTAACACCACAGCCCCAGATGCCCAGGTTCTTCTGACTCTTTACAATTGTTTCAATGTAACTAAATGTAGCACTTCCCAGAGTCATCGGGGGGAACCTAACTAATGGCGTCTACCTGGGCTCCACCAGAATCTTATGAAAAAGTAACGCACTGTTACATTTCTGCCAAAATATAAATTCCATAGGATATAATGGGATTTATATTTCAGCGTAAGAGATCCGTCCCCGTTGTGAGGGAGTAACCCATCCGCCAAGATCTAAATCAGGTCCTAGGTCTGAAAATCATCTTAACGCATGTTTTATGTGTACAATTGCTACTATGATATTACAAATGACCTACAATTGACCATAAAAAAAAAGAGAGGCCTGTTTCCAAGTATATAATTCTCAATGTACAAAATCAGTCATTACTACTATTGCATTAGCTTGTAGAAGGTCACACAAGATTGTGTACTGGCGGGAAAGTCGGCACCTTGTTTCTTCTTTGCACGAGGGACATAGTATTTGATTTAATGAAATACAATATGCTTAAGAAGCCGAGAGCCCCCGCCGGAACTGGATCCTGCACATGTCCTGAGAGTGAAACCGAGCACGCGGAGCTGCCCTTACCTGATGATGACGCACTGGTTCTCCCTGTCAATGATCATGTTTCTGTACATGTTGTCTGCCAGAGCATAGATGTGCGGAGGGTTCTCATATTGTGCCTGAAAGGGAGACAAGCACACATCAAAAGGAGGAAAAGAGATCTGGGTCAGTTCTGGAGACAATGATTGTTGCAATTAGTACCTTGGAATAAATTGTGCTTATGTCTCAATTTGTATTTTTGGAAATGACACAGAGTCACACATCAATTACTCATTTGGTCTTAGGGCAGGACAATTGTAAAAGTGCACAGAATAAACAGTTCAGCAAAAAGTGCCAAGGCCTGATTGGTCCATAAGAATAACTGCAGTGATGAACACGGACCTAATCAATGGATTAGCAAAGCGGGGCATAATGCAGTATTATTGATGACAAGGGATGGCATAGCCTAGGAGGGAAAATACTGCAACTAGTCAGAGGTTTACGTCATCCTGTTTATTTCAAGGCAGCGCTTCATAAAGGCGTGATATGGCATTAAACAAGATGGCCGCCAAGTTGGTATACTCATAGCTTTCCCAAAACTAGAGTTTTAAAACGCATCTATAAGTCAAAGAATGGTGCCGTTCATATCTGACAAGAAAACAAAAGCAACACTGGCTTCACAAGGCATATTTAAATATTATTATATGCTCATTTATTGCTGTTAGGTTCTACAGGGCATACCAGATTTGATAAAAGTCTTACAAAAGCGGATAACAACCATACATATAGAAAAAGAAAATGGCAAAAAGAAAATGTGAATAAGAATGTCATTAAGAAATCTGCAAAAAACAAAATCTCTGTTGATAGAAATAGTAAAATAGTCATGAGCTGGTGGAGGTGAGATAAATATCTGGGGAGGACGGTGGCCTGTTGGATTAGTACCATGAGAATACTGGCCCTACTATTAGATTACAGCTGTAAGCAGAAGCAGCGTTGTGATTGGTCTGAGAGGCCTATTGGCCGCTCAGGCAGAGCCGGGGGAGGATGGGCATGTTCTCCACGGGGCTGTGCAACACAGACCAAAGGAGAACATGTCAACTACACATGCCTGTTTGGCTGGCCCTAGAGGACCAGTCAAAGCGCCATGCACATGTAGGGAGGGAGTGTAAAGTACTCCTGCTCCCTCTCCAGCCCCGCCCCGCCTGGAGTCGCAAAGGACAATAAAATGTTAATAATTTCTTGTTATTATCATTTTATTTTTATTTTCCACTGCTCAAGAGCAGTGGGGCGACGCCCCTCCCCCTTAGCAGAGGAGCGTCCTCTGCAGCAAAGGAGGCATAAACTGCCGTGCGATTTATTGGGATGACCGTAAATGTAAAAGACTATAGATGCCTTGCAGAAATATGCGGCACCAACAAATAGGCATAGTGGCCCGGTTGTGGCCTAGCAGGAAGAGATTCCTCTGTTGCGGTTGCAGGGATCTGGGCCTGGAAGCAATAATGAGGTGGGTTTCCAGGCCCTATGCTTTTTGAGGGACCCACACTATGTTCATCACTTATGTAGAGATTTTTTAAGTAAAGCTGTTCTATCAGTTGATAGCTAATGCCACCAAATGGAGTCAGTTGCTGAATCCACTGTGTTTTGACTTTGGCTGTAGGACATCTAAGTACAACTTGGAAACAGGTCCTCGTACGTTGAAGGGCTTCGCATCAGTTTGCCGATTAGGGCTCTGCAAAACCCTCCGACATGCCGGGCCTCAGACCAGAATTTAGGGTCTTGATTGCACGCCTTGTGGAGCTCCTTACCATACTTAAACAAATTGAGGAGTAACCACTGAGGGTACTTAATACCTATACATTAGTATGGTATTGAGGTGCAAGCCCTGCAACCCAATCTGGGGCAATTCTTTGTCCTTAGAAGACCCCTCACTCACCAACCTAGTTGGTGACATGCTTCATCATTGGGGGTCCCACCCGGACAGCCGAATGCCATCCAGGTGTGCTGCGACACCTGATTACAGTGGAGCTGGTTATTATGTTTATATGTGATAAGGTAGATAAAAGTGTGGTTAAAAGTTGTCACAACGCTACCCACTCAGAGACTTTATTCTGGAGTGGTTGGACAACCAATAAAAGTAATTACATGTGGCACCTTTGCCTAATTAGGTAGGCTGTGGTGTCAAAAGAAGTAAAATAGTGGTGATTTGTTTAAAAAAATAGGTCTACATGTTTCAACCTTCGTGTTCTTCTTGGAGTCCAACGGAGCTTCCTACCGATCTGCTGCTAGGCTAATCTGCCACACTTCCTTATGCCACAAATGGTGGCTGAGCGTTAACGCAGGGTCGGGGGAGCTCATGAAGCCCTGAATCAGCGTGCTTTGAGTTTTTTCCGATCATCACGGAGAAGAACACGTTTTTATAGAAATCACCGATTTGTGATTTCACCATCACCAGTAGGCGAGGGTAGGATACACCTTAGCGTGTGTAGACCTCCCAGCCTACTTTACACTGGTCCTGAAGAAAACCTCTACAGTCACACGAAGGTTGAAACATGTAGACCTATTTTTACTTCTTTTGACACCACAGCCTACCTAATTAGGCAAAGGTGCCACATGTAATTACTTTTATTGGTTGTCCAACCACTCCAGAATACAGTCTCTGAGTGGGTACCATTGTGACAACTTTTAAGCACACTTTTATCTACCCTTATCACATATAAACATAATAACCAGCTCCACTGTAATCAGGTGTCGCAGCACACCTGGATGGCATTCGGCTGTCCGGGTGGGACCCCGATGATGAAGCATGTCACCAACTAGGTTGGTGAGTGAGGGGTCTTCTAAGGACAAAGGATTGTCCCAGATTGGGTTGCAGGGCTTGCACCTCAATACCATACTAATGTATAGGTATTAAGTACCCTCAGTGGTTACTCCTCCATTTGTTTAAGTATTGAATCTAAGGGGACGAGGAGTTCCCACTAGACCCTTAAGGTCAACCACCCTTTCTCTCCCAATTGTTTTCCAGAGCTCCTTACCATCTCACAGACATAGCCTGAGCCTCTGGGGAGCAGCAAAGAAGTCCCAGGAATTGAGAGTACCAGCACTTCTGTATGTCCATTACTTAAAGCACCGGTTCAAGAAGTCAATGCTAGTTCCCTGAGTCTAGCAGGACCTCACCTCAAAGATTAATCTTTAATATTGCTGTATAAACCTCACAAATTGCTGCCACACGAATGCTGCGTTCAACTAGTCTAATGCAACAGATCCAAGCCGGCGATGTAAACTATAAGGGCTTTTTTATTGAACAGGATATGGTGCTCGTGACAGAGGCATTCTTTAGAGAAACCTCGAATTAATAGGATGGACAGGTGAAGAGTAAGAAGAAAAGAAAGCAGGTGTGGTGAGTGTGAATGCTATGCAAAGTGCTACACTTTCCCTATACACAGTAGACGAAACATTTATTACGTTTGCAATGTACATATTACATACAACAAACACAGTCAGTAGAATGAAAAACTGTACTCACTGCGCCTTGGTACATTTCAATCTCTTTGTCTCCAAAGTATGGCATCTGCTTGAAGGGGTTGATGGAGATGAGCACAGGCCCGATGTATGTCTGCAGGGGGCAGTCAAGGTCATTGAACATGCACGTGAATAAAGGGTCTGTAAGTGCGTAAGTGCTACCGCAAAGCAACATCACTTACCATTTCATGTTAGAGCCTGTAAAAACAGAGGTTGACTCCACCAGGAGAGGCATATTCAATCAACACTGAGACTCACCGAAAACAGAATGGAAGACGTAGTAGCGGTGTCCACAATGTCCAAATACAACACATTCACCCATGACACCCTCTACATTTTCATCTCGCCGAGCTATCACTAATAGTGCAAGTAGTACGGAGTAGCTCAATACCCATCTAACGCGTTTGGCGCCTCATCAAGGGAATGAATCACCACATAACTGCAATTTTCAAAGGGATCATCCCTAAACAACCAGTGACTGATCTTCATAGCGACTCACCCATTCCATGGACATGGGCGTCACCTCGTCCGCCATTACCTCGACAAGGTTCCAGCACTGCCAACGCAGGAGCTTGAATAATGGCTCTTTCATGTCAACGTCTAGGTAAGGTACAATAGTGGCGACCAAGACACTGATAGGCTAAAGTGGTGGTTAGGTCCGTAGAACACCTTCTCTGGGTTAAATAAATGTGCTCAAGTAATAAAAAGATATGATGATTTCGAAAATGCATGGAACCTATATTGAAATGAGTACCGCATAATTCTAGTGCAACCTGTTGAGTTTGAGCAACCTGTTGAGTGTGATGCAATTACTGCTGCTGCTTGGCAATCCCAGTATGCATGCAGTGCACCGGCTGAGAGTGTGGGAAGGTGGAGATGCAGGTGCACTGCGTTTCTAACTCTGCCTGTGGTGGTGCGGTGGCAGCAGTCAATGGGGCGTCCCTTGGTAGGGTCAGCATCATCTTGGTGGACGAGACCACCAGCTGTCTGCTAAGATTGCACTACATTCACTCAGAATGAAGTTTAGGACAGATAGTCTTTTCTTTGTCTATTAAGCCTCTTTAATCACAAATCAAAGGGTTCCAAAGACACACCTCACATATAATATTTTACATAAGACAGCACATCCTTTTCAAATCTCAAGGTGCATGTTTCATTACATGAGGAGTGGTCCCGGTCGGGAATTGTAAGCTCTCTGGTGGTATTGTAACATGTCCTACCTTATCCCTGCTCAGATGCCTAAAGCCGTCATCGACTCCTTTATCCAGGCATTCACACCTCATGCCCCTTTCAAGGCTTTATCATCTAGGTGATTTGTTCAATGGCAGGTATCTTCTGACACGCTCCTTACCTCTTGGGTTCCTGATGGGAAACCTGGCTGGTTCCCCATCACAAGTTCCTTGAAAATGCACGCTACGGAAAACTTCCACATCCTTTTGGACAAGAATCTGAATGCACTCTTCGGAGACCTCAAGGTAGAAACACTCTACAAAATCCACCCAAAAATAAAAATATAAGTATTTATAGGATCAGGTATTAAACAAATATAAATTGATCCATGTTCTGTACTCATGCAGACCTGCTGTATGATCTGTATGTGCAAATTTAGATTTGTTTTATCTTCATATTGTCTCCTGGCACTGTTGTGATTCTAATCCATGTCAGATATCCAGAATATGGCCGGAAAATAAAATTGACATAAGATGGACTCAAAGGGAACTATTTACATAGATAGTGGATATACTGAAAATGTGCCGTACATCTTGCCCTCTTGTACCAGAGATGACTATGACGTTTAGAGGATCAAAAAAAGTAATTCTGGTCTGAAAACGTGCGATTTTCATGGATGCCAAGCACACACCTAACTCAGCCAAACCATTTGGCAAACTAGAGAAAGGATCGCTTTTTGTGCCAGATGGAAGTTGGCTCTAGAAATGAACACTGCATGGGTTCGTTCCAGTGAGAATAAAAGTTTTTTTTTAAAAAGGGATTAGCTTGTACAATCTGACAAATACTAAGTAGAGAATACTTTTAACATCGTTGGTCAAAGCCTTGCAAACTTCCCAGTAAGAGTGTAGCCTACATAGGGAACAATCATTGTCTATGCCAAACGGCCTGGCTCGCATTTTGAGTCATTTAAAAAAACAGACTGCTGCAGTGAAAATAAAATGACAACATTGCTTTTGGTGTACAAATGCATCTATGAGATGAAGAATTTAATGTATCATGATGTTTCAGTGTACTATGAAATGTAAAAAGTCCCCGAGGCACTGTAATGCAAGTACTCAACAGGGAGCGATGTTAAAAACCAAACAGTTGATAGCATATGGTGAGAAAGATATACTCCTCTGGGTGGAGCGAAGCTCACTCTATTATATTGTATTATATAGCGCTTACTACCCCTGACAAGGTGTCAAAGCGCTTTCTCAGCGAATAGTACACTACTCCGGAACCCGTAAAGGTTTAGTGGTGAATTAATATAGTGAAATATGAAAGTGATTTGAGTGATGGATATGTTAGGCAATTCTTTGGATTGAGGAGGATAGTGGAGGGATAGAAGAGGGAAATAGGTTTGCATTTATAGAGCGCTTTATAAAGTCACTTGAATTGGCAACTCTAGATCAACTAGACAGATGCACTTTCAAGCCAGACCTAAAAAGGTGGATCCGCTGGATGGCCGGATGAGATGACATTTAAAAGAATGAAGAGAAGTGATGCTTGCACAGGGTTGTGATTATCCAAGGCACGCAGGGTTTATGTGGTCTGCAGGCAGACTGCACCCTGGAACAAAGCAAGACTCCTACCGCCTCCCATCTGAGAGCCTATGACAAGGCGCCCAGTGGCCATGAAGCTCTGACTGGGCGTTGTCAGCAGCAGAACAAGCTCATTTATGACCTTTACTGAGTACAGATGGACCACACCTTCCTGTCTGCAAAGGCGTGTCTTTGCTGAGCTGAAAACACACGATTTAATGTGAAAACATCACCCTATGCCTGTCAGTGCTCAGCAGGCTCCCCATACATCACATCTGTGGCTCTGGCATTCACACAACGAGGGCGAGGGTAGGAAAAGAGCACACATGAAATCCTGAGATCTGAAGTGGATATTGAACAAAATTGTTGTTTCAAAGGCCCCATTCCAAAAAAAGAGCAGATGCAAGCTACTGTAATACAAAAAAACAAAAATATGTCAACCACTACCTTGTAAATACGGTCAATTACATTATGGACTTAAGGGAAAAACTCAGGTTGCATCTGGTTTAGTTGCCTAGATACATCTGATTCCTCAAAGTTCAGCTGGGGCACCAGCAGACATCTAGGACATGATTTAAAAAAATGGCAACATTCATATAGTAGTTTTCTGTCTATTTTTGGAATAAAAATTTTAAAATGTGGAATTCCCAAAAGAGTCCGGAAGTGCACCTAGGAAGCAATGACTGTTGCAGGTTGCCAGGAAAACCCCTGGTTTCCATTCTGAATTGCATGTAGGACCATCGAAAGCATTTTTGCACGTGAAAATACACACGGCCCACATGTTTGCATGTGAAAATACACATGGCCCACATGTTTGAACGTGTAAATATACATGGCGCGCATGTTTGCATGCAGAAATGCAAGGCTGCAGTGCAACTGCGTTTCTAATGTTTTTAGGGCTCGGACTCCTCCCCACTGTAAGTGGGGGAGGAGTTTCGAGATCCTAATGTTATAAGAAAAAAAAGAAGAAGTATCCTTAGGGCCTTGGTGAGAGGAATTCCACACATTCCTTAGCGTTTTCTGTCATCTGGCCAGTGATTCGTCTTCCTTGTGTTTTCGTTTTAATAGGCTTGAAGTGATAGGGTAAATGTAGTTTTGTTCCGCCATTTTGGGCATATTTCGTGCGTGCTTGCGCAAAGAAGTACATAAATTATAATTAGGAGCTGTCAGGGTGCCTCCGTTAGTGAATCCAGATGGCCGGGCGCGTTCACAATTCTGCAGCGCTCAGCGCGCAGCTTCCTTGTTCTTGTTTATTATTTGAGAAGAAGGATCGACTTCCCTTGTAGTGGATCGGGAAAGACAGGGAAAGAGATTTATAACAATACATGGGTGCACTGAATTAGAAACGACAGCTCCTGGCCCTCTCCTCCCTTGCGCCCACCGCAAAGATGTCTCAGCTGCGCTGAATTAAAAGTGCATGAGGTTTTGAACATTTTTTTTCTACGCGCTCAGTTTCTTTTGACAACCTTCCCTGACTGCATCAAGGGAATGCTTTGTAGCCGGGGGGTGACAACTGCTACCAGCGCCAGTTCACGGCCGATGCATAGAACTGCAGTAAAATGTCACATCTGACATTTGAATCACTGCCCCAGAGCCTTTGTACAGTCAGAGCTGCCGTGTGGTATTTCTAGCTGTTTCATTCATATAGATTCTGCCCCGCCTCTCTCCTCTTCCGCTAACATTTCTGAGCTGATTCCAGGTAGACTCAAAAACACTTATCACGTCAAACAAATCTACTCCCTAAACCACGTCATGCGCACTTTATTTACATTAAATGCACATCCGCAAGGTGTTTAATGATGTATTTGTGACGCTGACGTTTATTCTTCGTCAAATCAGGTTGTGGTTTGCTTAAAGAGACCGTGTTGGTTAAGGATAAGTGACTCGCATTCTGTAGTTTGTTATCAACTGGCAACTACATCTTTTCTGAATGGATTAGCCAAAGTGTTTTTTCTAACAAATACTTCCGACTTAATTTGTTTTGTCACTTTGTATAAAAACCCTGTTTGTAAAATCTTTAGAGAAAAGAAAATCACCGCAAAAAAAGGGTGGCAGACAGTTTTCAGCCCAACAGATGGCTAACTTCTAGAAGCAACTACGTGATAATAAAAATAAATGGAAGTTAACTAACATTAGCGCATGGAAAGACGGCAACCGACTTGTAAAGCAACCTTTCAGGAGTAAAAGACTTGATTCGCGTTCCTAGTTTCCTTGTAAATAAACAGGAACTACGTTGTGGCCCCATTTTAAGGCAGGCAGGTCGGTGTTCAGCCATTCCCAGGAAATGATGAGGCAGATGGGCCGCGCCCGGCAATGGTTGTTCTCACATTCAGTAACTAGAAATGCTTGTGAGGAGTGTCACTATCAACAATGGTCCCCAGCTGCAACTCATTGTAAAGGGCCACATCCACTAATAAGGTTCATCACGATGCGTATCTATGGCAACAGACAATAGTAAATAGAACTGGGGTGCCCTATGGTTTACCGATAGAGCTGCAACTGTTCCTTTTCATCTACCAATAATCTGATAAAATCACGTGATTGGGTTCTTTTCAGGTTACTTCTTGTTTACCGTTTTTCCCACCATTGAAAACGCAAAAAATTGCATCATTTAAGGTTTCTAAGAATTGCTTACGTTTTAACGTAGTATATTCCAGTGATGCTGTCTTCCTTATGCTCTTTATACACTGTGAACCTTCGTTCTTAGGCTCTATCAGAAACCGTCAATTTCACAACATCACCTTAATACAAAGTTACAAAAATGTAAAAAAAAATACATTGTATAATATTTCTAAAAATGGATGCCAAGTCTGTGCATGTAACATGTTATATTTTCATAATGCAGTTTTGAGGTGATATTGATATTTTTAAAAGGCAGTGTTCAATCTTGGGTCAATCAGAAACCCTCAATAGCTTGATAAGCCCATATAACACACAGTTTAGCTGGCTGTTAACACGTACTGTAACTATCATGGCTGTACACAACAGACAATGTTTCATAAAACAGAAAGTCTTCACAGATATAATCTATTTCACCCAAATGTGCCACAGTTCCAAAAGAAAGGCCTTAGTGACAACGAAGTGCAGAGTGCAGTTTGAGAGTGGAGAGTGCAGATTGAGAGTGCAGTTTGAGAGTGCAGTTTGAGAGTGCAGTTTGAGAGTGCAGATTGAGAGTGCAGTTTGAGAGTGCAGTTTGAGAGTGCAGTTTGAGAGTGCAGTATGAGACTTGAGAGTGCAGATTGAGAGTGCAGATTGATAGTGCAGATTGAGAGTGCAGAATCAGAGTGCAGAGTGCAGATTGCAGTTTGAGAGTGCAGTTTGAGAGTGCAGTTTGAGAGTGCAGAGTGCAGTTTGAGAGTGGAGAGTGCAGTTTGAGAGTGCAGATTGAGAGTGCAGTTTGAGAGTGCAGTTTGAGAGTGCAGTTTGAGAGTGCAGTTTGAGAGTGTAGTTTGAGAGTGCAGTATGAGAGTTGAGAGTGCAGTTTGAGAGTGCAGTTTGAGAGTGCAGTTTGAGAGTGCAGTATGAGACTCGAGAGTGCAGATTGAGAGTGCAGATTGATAGTGCAGAATCAGATTGCAGAGTGCAGATTGCAGTTTGAGAGTGCAGTTTGAGAGTGCAGAGTGCAGATTGAGAGTGGAGAGTGCAGTTTGAGAGTGCAGTTTGAGAGTGCAGATTGAGAGTGCAGTTTGAGAGTGCAGATTGAGAGTGCAGAGTGGCAGTGAGTGCAGACTGAGTGCAGAGTGACAGTGAGTGCAGACTGAGTGCAGAGTGACAGTGAGTGCAGACTGAGTGCAGAGTGACAGTGAGTGCAGAGTGACAGTGAGTGCAGAGTGACAGTGAGTGCAGAGTGAGTGCAGAGTGAGTGCAGAGTGACAGTGAGTGCAGAGTGACAGTGAGTGCAGAGTGACAGCGAGTGCAGAGTGACAGCGAGTGCAGAGTGACAGCGAGTGCAGAGTGACAGTGAGTGCAGAGTGACAGTGAGTGCAGAGTGACAGTGAGTGCAGAGTGACAGCAGAGTGACAGTGAGTGCAGAGTGACAGTGAGTGCAGAGTGACAGTGAGTGCAGAGTGACTGTAGAGTGAGTGCAGAGTGAGTGCAGAGTGACAGTGAGTGACAGTGAGTGCAGAGTGACAGTGAGTGCAGAGTGACAGCAGAGTGACAGTGAGTGCAGAGTGACAGTGAGTGCAGAGTGACAGCAGAGTGACAGTGAGTGCAGAGTGACAGTGAGTGCAGAGTGACAGCAGAGTGCAGAGTGACAGTGAGTGCAGAGTGACAGTGAGTGCAGAGTGACAGTGAGTGCAGAGTGACAGTGAGTGCAGAGTGACAGTGAGGGCAGAGTGACAGTGAGGGCAGAGTGACAGTGAGGGCAGAGTGACAGTGAGGGCAGAGTGACTGTAGAGTGACAGTGAGTGCAGAGTGACAGTGAGTGCAGAGTTACAGTGAGTGCAGAGTGACAGTGAGTGCAGAGTGACAGCAGAGTGACAGTGAGTGCAGAGTGACAGTGAGTGCAGAGTGACAGTGAGTGCAGAGTGACAGCAGAGTGACAGTGAGTGCAGAGTGACAGTGAGTGCAGAGTGACAGTGAGTGCAGAGTGACAGCAGAGTGACAGTGAGTGCAGAGTGACAGTGAGTGCAGAGTGACAGTGAGTGCAGAGTGACAGTGAGTGCAGAGTGACAGTGAGGGCAGAGTGACAGTGAGGGCAGAGTGACTGTAGAGTGAGTGCAGAGTGAGTGCAGAGTGACAGTGAGTGCAGAGTGAGTGCAGAGTGACAGTGAGTGCAGAGTGACAGTGAGTGCAGAGTGACAGTGAGTGCATAGTGACAGTGAGTGCAGAGTGACTGTAGAGTGCAGAGTGACTGTAGAGTGCAGAGTGACAGTTAGTGCAGAGTGACAGTGAGTGCAGAGTGACAGTGAGTGCAGAGTGACTGTAGAGTGAGTGCAGAGTGAGTGCAGAGTGACAGTGAGTGCAGAGTGACAGTGAGTGCAGAGTGACAGTGAGTGCAGAGTGACAATGAGTGCAGAGTGACAGTGATTGCAGAGTGACGGCAGAGTGACAGTGAGTGCAGAGTGACAGTGAGGGCAGAGTGACTGTAGAGTGAGTGCAGAGTGAGTGCAGAGTGACAGTGAGTGCAGAGTGAGTGCAGAGTGACAGTGAGTGCAGAGTGACAGTGAGTGCAGAGTGACAGTGAGTGCAGAGTGACAGTGAGTGCAGAGTGACAGTGAGTGCAGAGTGACAATGAGTGCAGAGTGACAGTGATTGCAGAGTGACAGCAGAGTGACAGTGAGTGCAGAGTGACAGTGAGTGCAGAGTGATAATGAGTGACAGTGAGTGCAGAGTGACAGTGAGTGCAGAGTGACAGTGAGTGCAGAGTGACAGTGAGTGCAGAGTGACAGTGAGTGCAGAGTGACTGCAGAGACAGTGTGTCAGGGTGCACATTGTGTGAGTGTGCAGAATGAGTGTGCAGGGTAAACAGTGTGTGACTATGCAGGGTGACATTGGGAGTGTGCGGGTGAGCAGTGTGTGAATGTGTAGGGGCAGTGTGTGAGTGTGCAGAAAACACCACACACACATACACCACACACACATAACGCACACACAAACCACACACCTCAGTCTCTCAACACCACACACTTGTCACCACTCAACACAACACACTCACCACCACACTCACTCCCCAGGCTCACCCCCACAGACTCACCACCACACACTCACCAGCACACAGAAAACAACACACACAACAACACACCCCCAGCCGTCAATGAATGCTTTCACCATGCACAAACACCAACAACCATCATCCATCTGTGCACGCTTTTACCAAGCACACACCCACCAGCCGTCAGTGCACCCTTCCACCAGGCACACACACCTCCAGCCGGCAGTGCACTTTTCCACCAAGCAATCGCAGTATGGTACACTTTACTTTTAAACATATTCATATAAAGCACAGCATGCCACCATTGGTAAAATTACAATTCAACCAAGATACTTTCACTACACACCACATGCACACACTCCATAACACATGGCAAAAAGACATTGGCATTTACAATGCCATTAGCTCAATCTCAAATAAATCCGAGCCCGATTGCATTTCTAATGCTTGTTCTCTATGGGTACAACCGTCCATCAACTTTGGAGGTGCACTGTCCCCATTCCTGGAAACAGATACTACTGCCTTTCACAGGTTTGGGCACAGGTACTCCTGCCTTTGACAAGAGTAAATATCTGGATACAAACACCAGGAGGGAAAGGGACAGGAAACTTTTGTGAGTAAATAAACATGTGAACATTAAATTGTGAATGTTCGCGGTATTCCAGGGGGAACCCGCCATGGGATTCCACCTCCCGCCCCTTGTGTGAAGATGTAGACACCTGAAAAAGTATGTATGAGCACATTTTTTATAGGTGTAAATCAACATTTTGAGAATACCTAATGTGGACTGGTGGTTGTATCTCACGCTTTTTGCAGGCCCAATAGTTGAACTGAAGAGCACAAACAGCTTATCAAATAGGGCTTTTGCTTCTAAAGCGAACAGCGCCAACACTCTTATGTTTTGGTACCAGAGATCCAGAGTTCAAATACCAGAATCAGCACCGGAGTAAAAGTTCCGTGATTCTTCACATATCACTTACTCTCCCCATGCCCCATGGGATTCAATGTTAAATATGCATTGTCATGGTGTGATTGAAAGATGTAAATGGCCGCATGTTGGACGCCATCTTGAGTCATCTCCCAGCACAGCGCACTCCTCGCTATACACAGTGCTCTGTTGCTTCCCAGCTAGGTTACTGCTACTCAAATGCCACCACACACACATGCTCTGAACCTGGACTGTTATAGGCAGTCAAACACTGGAGCCATGCATCCCATTGATAAACCAATGACTTCTTGGAATAATTAAAGCCACCTGGTGTATAATTACCCTGTGGTTGGTGCACATGATGCAAGTGCACACAGACAGAGAGTGCACACAGGCCCCAGCTGGATAGCCCAGAGCAGATAAGGACATCAGCTTAGTGTCTGTGACAGGTTCTCAGAAATCAAAACCACCTGCTGATGTAAAGGGCACACACCTTTGACCCCAGACAGCAAGACATGTGAATAGGCCCGAGGCCCACCTGCACATAATGGAGAGGTATTCATAGCCCCAGGTAATCTGAATGCCAGTCCCTTAAGTAGTCGAAGAACAATGCTGCAGTCAATCCACTGGGACCAGAGGTGCAGAGCGTATCAAGCAAGAGGCAAGAGAGAGAAATAAGCAATGGCAAAGCCAACGGGTCTGACTTTAATGTGCTTACACAGGTACGAATGCATAAATACTGTTTGCATGTATTGCATACACAAATGCTGTTTTATTGGCTTTGCCAATGCTGGCTCACAGAGAAGCAAAAAAGAACTGTGTTGTACTGAATGCATATATGAGACAAAGAGTGTGACAAACAGTGTGATGGTTGAGTATACTTTGAGTGTGTTATGCATTCTAATGGAAGCACTTCCTAGAAGGCGGAGTGTTACAGCAAACAGCCAATAGTAGGAGGTGAGAGAAAACACTCCTCTAGATGGGGCCAAAGTTCACTCTAGCTTCATTGTAAACAACTGGCAACAATACGTCATGCAGACTGCTGTGCTGTCAAGCCAGACCCAAAAAGGCGCACATTGCCAAGTTGGCGCAGCTAGGCCTTAGGACTTACAACAGATTTGGATTTACTGATGAAAAGAGGAGCCAAGAATGCAAACACCCATGTCAACCTTCACCTTCACAGAGTAATATATGAAGAGAAGCTCCAGAGAAGTTACACAATCATTGTCAGCCAAAAAACAGGGAAACGCTCACCTGGGACACGGCACCAAAAGACATGAGGAAGTGTAACAAAAACTGGTGCAGATTTCTAAATGTTTGACTAACCTTTGGTTCGACAAACCATTCAGCGTTACACAACAAGTTATCCCTCGGCTGAGCTGTTTAACTGGAGTGTAGTTCTAACCAAGCTGTCGAGAACCAAGAACCCACCCAACAGCGGACAAATTCAAAGCCGCTATCAAAGTTGTCAGTACCTCACGCCCCTGAAAGCCACTATCCCATAAACTACCCAAATAACGACCAATCTGATAATGATGTAGAGTTTGCTCTTCCAACGTCAACAGGGAGGCACGGTGGGGGTGGAGCATCCTTACGAGATACTTTGTATATTAGACCTGTCCAAATACTTTTCATGATGTGTATGTATACAAAAAGACAGGTTTGCTATGATCCTATTTTTAAATAACGCTCACCAGCAGATCAGGTATTTAAAAGGTGCACCAGAGTGTTTACTTTCATGTACCCAGAACTGCGGGGCGATCCTATACCCCCAGGCCCACCTCACGAATGGTCCCTCCGACACTGGTCTGAGGTCCACCCCCAAGGGATATCCCCATCACCCTGTAGTAGCAGTGGAGTAGCAGAGTTCAGCTTGAACGTCCCTCCTGGAGGTACCTGGCTCAGCCCCTCTCTACAGATGTAACCCCAGGCCACAGATTGCCAGTGGCCTACCCAAAGTACGCCCAGAACAGCCAGATCCAGGCCAGACACTCAGACACGTACCCAAGAAATGTTTATGTACAATGAACCTCAGCGCAATCACTTTCAAAGATTACGGCTACCCTGAAAATCGGCTGGACCATTCTGAACCTATGATGGACACCGATGAATGACAACCGAGCGAAATGTGACATGAGATGACGTATGCTACTTCAGGGAGGGAAATCCTGCGGTCTCTCTGCTTGGAAGTGAGGTATGGGTTCATGCTCATGGAACACAAAGAGGGACCCTGGTTAGTGCAATGGTCAAAGTGAAGGCACGACGGTTGTATGGCATTACAACGCGGGCTTTTACCCCGCATGCCATTACAACGCGGGGATTACAACAAAGGGCGCTGGATAGTAGAATAGTTTAATTTTCTATTCCAACTCCAGCCCACGTTGACAGTAGGGAAGGTGTTGGATAGAAAATTAAACTATTCCCTATCCAACAGCGCACTCCAGCGAAAGTCGTTGTAACGACTTTCGTTATAATCCCCGCGTTGTAATGGCAGTGCGGGGTAATCTCCGCGTTGTCATGGCTGTTCCCCGGCACGACTGATGCCACAGTCCCAGTTTGCCACAGAGCTCAGTGGACAACCCGCGAAAAGGGGGAGAAATACATCACAGCACCATTGCAGCACTTCACGATGAGCATTAAAATTTACTTCCCTACATGATAAAGGGACAAGCACTTTACACATTGTTTTGCATTATGACATTGCAACCTCTCTCATGCATTTACTTTTTTTTTTAATATGTGTGACCTCAAGTACAAAAACAAACCCGAAAGCAAGCCGCCATTGTGTGGCTGGCAGCCTCTGAAGTGGTGAGCTCTGTTGGTAAACAACGGGCACATTTAGCGGCAGAGCCCAGCTCGCCACCCAGGGTGGCACGGATTACCACTAATTCTTTCCTGTCCCTTTAACAATTCATTGATTCAGAAGCCAGCCTCCATCCTGGCCACTAAGACTGCTTGAGGCGTGAGAGGCGTGACGAGGGGCCTGAAATGTCTTTTGCAGAAGGATCCCTGGGATATTTCTTTTTTTAATTCAGCCACATGCCTGCGGTATTATTTGCTGCCAGAGAAAGGTTGGCACCATAAGACAGTACAAAGAGCAGACAGGAAGAGCACGTGTAAATGTGGGAGGGGTGACTGGGTTCATGATGCAAAGGGGCAGTGGCCAGTCCACACACCACAGATGTCAGCCGCATGTCATGAGAGGCCAGCTAGCAGTCCTAACACTTATGCTCACCGTTTTACCTAGGACCATAGCAATCCCAACCTGCTTAGTGCTGTTTGTCGAAAAACCAGGACTGGATGGAAGTCACAGAGTGGAATGGAGCTAGTGAACACCAGTGTGACAGGAAATACACAATGTGCCGTCAGCAATCCGAAGTACAGCTTTGTATAAACACGACGGCTGAGAGAATTGAAGATCCAATATGCATGAAAGAGCGAAAAGTAATCCATTTCTTTAGAAACCGACACATTGGTACCTGCTTCTCCTTACAACCTGATTTGTGCACCACCACAACCCGCCATATCAAGAAGGGTCGAGAAAATGACCGCGTCCCACAGAACACAAAGCCAGGTGTGACGACCACTCCCTAAATTACATGAAACTGATCACCCGAGGTGAACTAACAGCCGTGCACGGCGACCTGCTCAGGTTCCAGGGATGTCTTTGGCCTGGAGAAGACAAGTGTCAAAGGAACCCGTTCCACGCCCCCAGAGTGCGACCGGTGCAGATAGGCTCCCAGAGCGGCTTGAAACTTCACAACATATAAACAGACACAGTGACTCATTCTTTCCTTTTTATTAATACTGTGATTTCACATGAAGACATTTGTAATGAAAAAGAAAACATCTGGAAAAACACAAGCCTGGGTATTGCGCCATGCCTCCCTGCTCACGGCCCTTGCACTGCCATTTGTTGTGGGAATGTTTTAAATGTTACTACCTAATGAATGCACCTTGGAGGTTTTCCCTCGGGGCACAGTCATGGTCACTGGAATTATGCGGCAGGAGAGAGCCGAATTATGCGGCAGGGATTCATAAATTATGCGGCAAGAAATTGCAAATTATATGGTGTAATGCAGCTCATTTTGAGATAGTGTTGCTTCATTCCTTTGCTATTTTTAGGATCCGCCTGCACAGCTCTTGCACTGTGCTTGCAAAATCTATTGTTTTCAATATAAACTTAAAAGGGACTTACATCTTGCATCCTCTCTTTTCTTACCTTTCCACCATTTCTATTGGCTCTAGCATATGTTCCTGCATTTACCAATGCTTGTTCCTCTTCCGCTTCTGAACAGTTTCCCGCCATCGAAATACTGTTAACATCCGCTTTGGTGGAACTATATTTCCCTAACATTTTGCCTTTTACTCTAGCAGCATATTTATATAACAATTTATCACCCGAGAGATTAAGTGTTTTGCATAGAATCACACGCTCTTGTGCGTGGAACTACGGGTGCGTAAGCCCTTGGACAGGGACTTCCCTGCTCAAGAGTGGTTGGAGCTGCATTTGCACCTTAGGCAAATTGCCAAGGACAGATGTGTCACGATGCCTGACTATTGCAGATCTTACTGGTGAATCCGCCTTCTTGATTTTCCAGGACCACTGTTTTTTTATCAAATACAACCGATGCATTACTTTGTCTCTCTTGTTTTGCCACACTTTTCACAGCAGTAGCTATTTAGAGATCCTGAAGAAAGCCACAACACTGGCCAGATCATTGGCTGAAACATGTCGATCACTATCCAGTACGACTGAATCTAATGATTTCATGCGTACATCTTTGTTTTTAGTCCTAGCACAAGGTAGCCAGAATAAAGGTCAGAAGGTGAACCTTGTAGTTTTCATTCACTAACTCACTTGCACTGCACGCCTTACGACACCCTTTTAGCTCACATTGGGTTTTAGTAATAACTGCGCCATTAAATCATCCCTGAGCTACTCCCATACAGTGAGGGGGTTGTAGCCCGCACCATGACTAGGCTTCATGGTGCGAGGAGGATTCCCAATGATGAAGTGTGCCAGCATTGGTGGGTGAGGGATACCGTCCTTGCGGGGACATCTCCCTGTAAGTTAGTCCCCATTTTTGCAGATTCGCACGTCACTAGACCCGAGGGCCCTGTGTGTATTGAGTTACTTGACTGGGGAGTTTTCCCTCGATGGTCTTCCAAATCTTCTCAGGCCCCTTCTGTGTATATATAGTCCTTTTCTTGTCTCGGAGAGCCCTGCAGCGCCTACAGGTGAATCCATATGCAGCATAGTGCAAAAGGTTCAACCAATACCCAGGGAGGGCAACAGACAAACCAGTCCTGTGAAGCATAGGTTATCTGTATAAAGACTTGCACATTATATTTCTGAATGCACACTTTGTTCAATGTTCTATGGTTATTATGAAAGGCGTGATTCAAGGTATGTATAAATATATATTATGCAGCCATCTAAAACATGAAACTTTAAAGTGAACAAACGCAGATTAGCAGTGCACCAGGCAGATCCTGCTCTTGGCAAGAAGGTGAAGGGGGAACACTGTATATTTCATGTTACATGCATGGCAGAATCAATGTAAACGGACAAAGAAGCTTTCAACATGTAATGTCCAAATCCATATGGGATCTAATGTAAAAAATAAGAGTCCACTTAATTAAGCTAAAAGGGAAAATTTAGAAGAGCAGCAATTAAAATCTGCAATGAAATGTGCTTAAAGCAAGAACTAGATTTGCTTTTAGAACTGTACCTGTATTTATATTCAAGAATGTGTATGATTAACTGATTTTCATTTGCATCTAGGAGCAGAGTTCAAATAATTTGTCTTACCCAACAGAACCAATTTCTTACTTAACTATTGAATACCCAGGTTCTGAGGGACACCGGGTCACCCCCTTTTTTGTAAATGATTAACAGAAGAGCTAGCATTATAGATGAGAACATCAGAGAATGTACAGAAAGGACCCTTAAGGGAAAGAGCAGAAATAGATACCAAATTCAGAGTTAAATAGCGACAGGAAAGCATAGCTCGATTCAGTGCCGATGTAAAAAATCGGTTTCTTTATTATGTCTTGCTAGAGGCAGCTTAAAAGCCCCTCCCATAGATATGTTCATATCAGGGCTCGAGTCGAGGGTAGATACCAGGGGCAGAAAATCAACAATCTTGACACAGCAAAGGGTAGCGAAAAATGATGGGGCCCTCTGCGGAATGTGATAGGGAACCCTGCGGAATGTGATGAGAGAGCCTTGATTCCTCCATATCTCACAGATATTCATTGGCATTGGGCTGAATAGGAGCCCCCCACATCGAGGGCTGGGGTCCTCTGGAGGGTTTCCCCCACCTGTACTGCAGGGGCGGTAGGGTCCTGTGGTATGCCCCGTGGCACAGATAAACCGTGTATAGATGTCCAGTGCTACTACAGTTCTGATTACCAGTTGCACGGAGAAGGGAGCTGGAATTACTGACTCTGGTCGGTAATTTCTCCCCTGCACCATGCTAAAGACGCTGCAATGATACAGTACTACCGTGTCATTTACCGCATCCTATTCCTGATTCCAAGACTGTTCCACTCCCATTTGGCACATGATCGGAACAGATGCTAAATAAGTGAGGGGAGGAAGGGGGCCAATGTAGGTTATGGGGCAGGGGTGGGTGTCTGGTATCAGGGAAGGTTCTATCAAACCTTCTAACTCTGCCACCTTCTGTCACACGATTTCAGCTCCCATCGCTCGATCACCTGGTGAGGAGCCGATATTACACGGTGGTACAAAAGGGGGTGGTGATGGACGGAGCATTTGAATCAATCAAACATTCACACCCAGTCAACAGATCTGGGTTTAATCCATCACCGTTCTTTAGACCACTCTGCCACCCCAGTTCAGACATGGCCATATGCAAATCAGTCTGACCCTGTGCCTCATGGGATATTACACGGTGGCACACAATTAGCTGGCAACCACTGCAGAGCAGGCTTTCAGCTGATTGCTTGGAGGTTCTGCTCAGCTGATGTCCTTTACCAGGTGTGAAACCTCTCCAGGACATCAGCAGCAGCTTCAAGAGCTGTCTTGTCTTTGGCGCAGGCAGGGCACGAGTCAGGGGTACACGCGGGTGGACTGCACCCACCCACTATTTTCACAGGGTAAATGCTGTCCACAGAATTTGGGCCCCACTGACTAATGTGCTGAACTCGTCCCGGTATAATTTTCAGACACCGGGACACTTTCAGCAGCGACTGCACGTTGTCTGCTTTCCATCTGCAACAAGCAACAGCGTGCAGGCCAGACAGTGCCTTCTTATTTTAGACTCCTTCTGGGCCATAACAAAGGCTGAATTTGAGGAGACATCAGGCCTCCTTTTGTTTGAGTCTCCTGGCTGGCAGCAGTCAGGAGCCTCACACCTAGAGGCAAATGCAGCAAAGGGGAAACAAAGGCTCACACATTGTTAGCACTTCACACATACTTAAGAGAGGTAGCTTTTCACTTTGTTCAGTCCCTGTTTAGGAGATATGCATGCACTGTAACAATATCCGATGTGTTGGTCTTTCCCAGTATTTACGCAAAGCAAATTGCATTTATATAGAGCTTACTTCCCCTGAGGAGGAATAGGTATTATTTAGGTACCACTATTTTTTCTTGTATAGCCCTACTCATTGTAATGCAGGTTGTCAGAGCGCTTTACATCAACATGTGCATATTACATGTACAATAAATTATACAAATTTATAAATGAATGTACAGGATGTGTTACATAAAACTGGGGGATTGTAAGGTGTAGAAGGTGTAGAAGTCACATATCATATTCCATAGCTCACTGACCATTATCCTTGCAATGCGCTCCAACGTACACATGATAGACCTGCTAAACATATATGTGAGGGCTTTAGATCTGATGTCACTTCTTGTGATGATGCCAGTTCCTGTAAAGTCGTGGCTTGTGATGCCACTTTCTATGATGTCAATTCCTGTGATGCCATATGTGATGTTGCGCGCCATGATGTGCGCTGTGATGTCGCGTGCCGTAATGTCCCTTTCATACCGCCTAACTAGGTTACTCCCCCCACTTCTTTTTTTTAGGACTTGTGCCCTGGCCGCAGGGTATGTGGAGGCTTGGGGGTGGGGGTGCTCCTTCTACGCAGTGAATTTAAAAGTGCTTCAGGCTGTGCTCAGCACCAATCTTCGCTCCCTCCGAGGTCCCGTCCCCTTCTCACACAGTGAAAAGTTTCACGAGTTGGCATGTCTGGTTCTATTGTGGCTGAGGGAAGCGTGGTGAAGGCCAGGGTTGGTTGGTGTCAGGCTGTTCTTGTGTCTACAGCCCTTGTTCTGGAGTAAAAGGTTGTCTTATAGGATGTGAAAAACACCAGCTAACATCAGGCCTGATGTTCCTGCGCACTGGGCCACATGGAAACAACCACTCCGGCAGTGAGGTGTTCCACGTAGGAGCCGTAGAGAGCACCAGATTACAGCGAAGAGATTTTATAGAGTTTTTTATATAGCGCATACTTGACCCGAATCGGGTATCAGAGCGCTTTCAGAGCGCTTTACATAGCACCAGTTGCATTACATGGGGACACATTCATTTTTGTTAGGCACGGGGAGATTAAGTGATTTGCCCAGAATCACAGGATGTTCAGTGTCAGTGCCGAGTCTCGAACCGAGTTCCCCAGTCGACCACCCAAGCCATTATGCCAACTCCTCTCCCCAATGAGATGCAACCATTCGCCCTTTTTAGCAAAACCTAATTTTCCCCTTTACAAAAAATGCATGTCCATTTAAACTGCAGTAAATATCGTTTTCTTTTTTTTGTCAAAGTGTTAATCTCTAACTCCAAGTCTGCAGCACTTGTGTTAGAGTGCTCAGGAGTTAACACCCTACCTCTGTCCTAAGTGTGGCGAGCTGCTGCAAGGGTGGCGCTGGTTCTAGGAGTGCAGGTCACACAATGAAGCACATGCAGTAATAATGTATGGACCGAAGGCCCCAAGCGGTCGCGCGCTCTTTTATTTATATCCCCGGCCATCCCGGCTCCGAGGGTTGAATGCATCATCCGGGTCAAGGGTCTCCACGTTAGGGCCGGGTGGCTCACTACATGAAGCTCGAGAGTGAAATCGTAAATATGAACCTTTTTCCTCTCAGCAAACAGGAGGGCAGGTGTTTCATAAATGTATGCTGGAACAACTCTGGGAAGGAACAGGGAAATAATGGTCACGCTTTGCTTAAATTCTCTGGCGTGAAAGGCGTGCATGCATAGACAAGCTAGAACCGACTTTGTGGGGAGTCTTGCCAAGATAATGGTGCCATAAGAATATTCGACGCACAGAAGTAGTTGTCTATCCTATGACGTGTTAACTCCACCAGCCTGGGGCAGAACTGTTATTAGTGCAGCAGGTGCAGTGGTGTCGAGGCCCAATGCACCGCAGTTATCGGTGTCTTTAATGTCCATCCAGGTGGGTAGAGAGACTCATTTTCCTTGTATGTATTGAGACCCCTGGCACCCCGGCTGTGGCCCCAGCTGCAAAGAAACCTTTTTCCCTCTAAGTGTTTCTCCCATTGTCATGGGTGATTTTGCTTTATTATAGCACAAACTACTAATTGATGTACAGAAAATACTTATATATAAAAGAACAGACGGAGTCGGGTAGTGCACCACCCTGGTCAAGCAGAACCGCTTCTAATAGGTGAGAGCACAGCTTTAACTGCTGTGATGAGAGGATAATGGGCATAAACTCCTGTTATACTACATTGACGACCCGAATAGGGAAAGCTCCCTGTGCTGCCAATCAAGGATGTGACATTCTACCGTCCAACAGAGAAGGTACCTATATGAATGAGAGAGAAAATGAGGCCATTAAGAATGACAAGTTTAACATTTTTAAGTTCATGTTTATTAATCCACATTTATTTTTGGGAGTATTGAGCCATGCGTATTTTTCAGCCTCTGGAAAAATGAAGTTGCTATTAGTGAAAATGCACATTTATTTAACTGATAAGTGCACGCACACATACCAATATGGTTTTAGTGTGCTAAGCACTGTGGTACAATAAAACAGTACACTCACCTGATAACATCAGCATTGCAGTACTATTTACGTATGCACATTTAAAGCTCTTTACTCCGCATTAGAAAACCTCATCCCTTTTAGCTCCCTCTGCAGTCAGTGTGATTGGCTACTGATATGGTGATCATGAATGACAGCATGGAGATACAATCAAAAGTAAATCATATGTCTGTATTTTTCCGTCATTAAAATTAAATGTAGACCAGGAAGCAGTCTGTTTTCTGAGTATATATGCAACAATCAGTACAAATGGAAAACTGGGAGCCTTAATAGAAAGTATTCAGGGACAGCTGAAGGAGCTGTAAGGGAGTCCTTTAGCATCCCCTCTGCAAATGTATCTTGGAACAGACCCACACTTGGCAGTGCTGGCCGAAAGCTATGGCGCACACAACCCATCTTTGATGGTTTTAAGCTTTATTACGTCTCATGGGCTAGTGGCTATCTCGAGCCCAGGGGCACCATAAGGACTGTTTTTCATATGCTTGGCCCCACTCTGTAATCACATAGATGAGCTACAATTGGTGGAATTGAATGTCACACAGACGAATTCTCTGTGACTAGGAAGCATTGGTTCAGATCTTTTAAGAACTGACAAGTAAATCAACCTCTTACCACAAGAGAAGGGCAGTATGGTTTTTGCAATAAAACCATGTAAAGAAAACAAGTGCATGCTAATACATTTGTGATTTCATTGTAAGACATTATTAATATGTGTACATTACCATTCTTCTCCGAGCAAATGGTACCATGCAGTGACCAGCCAAGAAAGGATACAAAAATGTAGTCATCCATGTAGCGTTTCTTCAAGTTTTCCACGATGGCGTCTTCTGTGATTTTCGAAAGCAGCACCATGTCGTCCACTCCGCTGTGCTTGACATTGTGGCTCTGCCAGTGGTACCTGTAGTGTCCTTTGCTGCCCTGCAGGTTGAGGAAACACAGCATCAATGCATGCTGCTGATACTGAGCAAATCCCATGACAGCACAGCACCAGGTCTGGCCAAAGAGAGCTTTACCTCTCTTGGTGTCACATACTATTCATTACATTTAATACTGTGGGAAGTGGACTACAATTATGACAACTGCATTTTTCTGCCCATCATATGAGTCAATCCTTGGTACGTGCTTGTGCTGTGGTTCATGAGAGCAGAGAAAGTCACATGTATTTGGATTGTTTGTTTTTCAACGATAGTTTTGATACTGTTCGTAGTGTCACATTTGCAAAAATGGGTACATATGTTGCAATAAACTGTTAGATGAATCTTGACGACAGTTAAGCACATCGACTCGTAGCTCACACAAGCCCCTGCCTGGATGAACACCCTGGACTCTGCTTAATCTTCAGATATTTTTTGATAAGTCTTTAAAGGACATGAATATCAAAGTCAGTCATAATCATCACCACACGAACTATAAAGTGACCTTGAGTAGAAATATTACAAGACGTGTGATCAAATTACTTCTGAGCTACATAACTTATTTAACGATAATGTTCTTTGCAGCAACCATCCTTACACAATCCTGAAATCACACAAAGGTTGAAGAAAGCCAAGCCTACTGGCTGCTTCTCTGCTTGTTGGAGTAAGGCATGAAAACATTGCTTTGATATGGCTCTTCCTCATCCCAGTCCTTATGAAGTGAGATGATTCGCAAGCAACGAATGTGAATCTAGTGCATGTACAATAATCTCTCATCAGCAACTCCCAACTCTGGTTGCTTCTCTAGGTCTAAAAACGTTATATTTGTGCTTTTCAGGGACTACCTGCAGGGCACCCACACCTATGTTGTCTTTCTAGCGCTTTCCCCAACAAACATATGCTTATTGGTAACATTATTCCCTCTGTTATATGCCCTGCCCTACTTCCTCTCTCACTCTAATAGATGCAACATTTACATTTATGGTTGTGCAGAATGAAGATTTTCTCCACCAATACACTTTATTGATAACCTATCTTGAAACTTAATTCTGCAGCTCCACTTACTTCTTTTATAGATGTATTACTTGATGAATCAACCAACCAGGTATAATTAGAACTGAAGTTAAAACAGACTTTTACATTTGTAGAAGAAATGATTGGAATTACAGAATAAAATAGTGGATTGTGGTTTGGTGGTGAATCGATGAACACAATTCGGATGGTGCAAGAGTTTCGATGCGAACGTTGTCTCAGTTTTGATATCATTGAAGTAATAGTTGGCCTCTGCTGCTAATACATGTATGTTATTGGGTGAAAGGGTTAATGTAGACTGCTGTAAGTATTCAGATACTTAGTCCACAGCTCTTAGCCCAGTTTGAGAAATGCGTCTCCCAGAGGCGGCCTTAGGCATGTGCAAGCTGTGCACCTGCACAGGGCCACCAAACCCCAGGGGCCACCAAGCCAATATATATCCTTAATATAATAATCCTCTGAGGATGGATACATATTTGCATGGCAGCCCCTGACAGGGATTTGGCGGCCTCTGGCACTGTTCCAACTCTAAACCTCTGACCCCCCCATCTCTTCACTGGCCTCCGCACCTGCATTTCTCCATCCCGCCCGGACTCCCTCCTCCGGGGCCCCCTACCTACGCTCCCTGCCCAGGGCCACCATGAGCCTAGAGCCGCCCTGGTCTCCTGCTGAACTCACATTGCCGCTCAAGTCCAGTTGACTCCGACAGTGACTATAGCACCATTGATTATAGCAGAAGATTCCTAGAATGAGCATTTTTACTAGGCGCAGTGTGGTGCATCTCATTCAGAAGGATGCCACAGTTCAAGTTGTGTACAAAGGCGTGTGAGCAAAGAAAATGCATCAGCCCACCCAGGCCTATGAATTAGTGAGCATACACATCATCAGAGTGAAACTTCAGTGGCTGCATCTAAAGCTTTGCAATGAAGTATTACAGCGACCATGGCTCTGGTGTAATTGTTTATCCACTGTCCTATATGCTAGGATGGATGCAATTTTGCACTGGAAAAGACCACCTTCTTTCTTACAAATGCCATCAGGCCCAGGCAGGTGGACAGGCCAGACCCCTCGCTGGCGGATATATTCAAGTGGAATTTGGACACCAGAACATATAACTTGCCAGTAGATACAGAAACATGGTGATATGCAGTACATTTCCTTCTGCCAAGATGTTGACTGCTCTTTACGCACAAGCCCTACTCTTGTCCTAAGGGAGTGATTTAAAAAGATACTTGCAGGGACAAAAGTTATACATATATAAAATATGCATTATTTACAAAGTCAAATATGTCTTAGATACAGAGTGTAAAGCATGCTAAAGTATGTCACATGGCTGCAATGTATACAACCGATGTATCATGTATAAGTCATAGTCTGTATCATTTACAAAGGTATGTGTCTTCTGGTGCACAGAGGTAAACAGGTGAGTTTCACCGAAGTGATCAAGGACATACAATGGAAAATAGGGCCACGCCCTCAAAATAATTACAAGGGAATAAAAATGCTTAAAATGCATTTGGTACATATTTCAGAGTGACTAACTTGCACCAGAATACACCTAGTGTAAGTAAGTGGTCCTCACGTGCACCAAACTAGTTAAGCACAACATGTGCATAGGAAAGGCCAGAATGTACGTGGCTTAGTAATTTCTAATTAAAGAAAACAAAAATCAAATATTGCAGTTGGTCTCCTTTTCCAACTGTACACAAATGTGAATTACACATTACATGCATTATGCATGTCTTTGTTTAGGGAAATTGGCACAAATGCCAAACATTTATTTTCATCAGCATGCAAAGCAGAGCATACATTATTGAAGAGTTGAATAGAAATGTATGCTGATTAGTCTAACAGCAAAAATTATGTGCTTGCAAATGCGCAAATGTATACATTATGCATGTTATACATTTCTTTTATAATCTGTGAATCAGCCCAATTCTCTCTTTGAGAATACATTTGCTGTTTTTTACTCTAGGATTTCTGCTTTAAATATTCGCGACCTTTCTGCAGGAAAAAATTATTTCAACTGAAGCTCCTACGCCACCCTGTATCCTGCCCCCCAACGAGGCCCTCGGCTCTTTCATTAGAAATGGCCTGCAGAGCGACCCCTACTGGAGCAGAAACTTCTCTGGCATACCCTCATCCCTCTACTTTACTTTAAGGTACACCTTTGGTGACATTTGACCTTTTCATAGCATCTGGGCCTAAAACCATGCTGCCTTTTGGTGCTTGATCTGTTCTGTTCTCTAGGCAGTGGTGGCTGGTGAAATTCTAAAGTGGTGAGGCAGAAACAACTACCAGCACTTCTAAAGGGGGAAGGGGGATTCATAAAGTGGCTGTGCACCAGGAATTCTTTTTTTGTTTTAAAAACTGGAAGGCAGTGGGGTGCTTTCCACAAGACATTTCCCAACGAATTGCATAAAAAAGCTATCAAAAGCAATTCTGAAGGGCTACTCATTAAATATTCCAATAGTTCTGTGTTTATCCTTTTAGGCATTCTGTACTTGCAATGATGCAGTGCATTATGAACAGAAATGCAACATGGTAGCAGGAAAGTAAAAACATGGGTTCAGGAGTGTTCTTTATCATCACGGGGCCAGGTATGCAGGATACCTTTGTACAGCACTTCATACCAGTTTCACCATTTCTAAGTGCTATAAATAACAGATATTACTGATATCAAATTAAATTGTCTGCTAAATTCAGGCAAATACAAGTTGATTTGTCCCCATCAGGGATCCATCTCTATGCCCACAGATTTCAGTATCTTCCTAGTCAATTAAAAGAGGTTTATTCGGGAAATCTATTGAAAGCAAGCTACTTTTGAGATCCCAGAGCCCTACAGAGACTTCGAAAGACTTACCTGGTACAGAGCTCCTACGTGTGTGCAGTCAATCACTAGGGCTTTGCAGCTGCTGGGTAAGAACAATTTCAGAGGAAGTTGCACCTACGGGGAAAATTATTTGCCCAGATAATGCCCAGCTGGTTTTGATGAAAAGTTTCCCAATCACCAATTGTTTGTAGGATGGCAAATGTAGACACTATCTGCATTCTGTACTCTAGTAAACAAGTGAGGCAGCAGAGACTATGGGCAAAGCTCGAGATTTGAGGAATTGACCCTTCCTTATTGCACTTCTTCATCGAACTATATACTGATACATGGCTGCAGGTGAGGTTATACATCGACATCGTTTTGTCGGCCAAATTCCGCACTGAGAATGGCCCCAAACAAGGTTGCATTCTGGCACCCTTATTATTCTCTTCGTACATCGCTGATCTGATTGAGTCTTCTGAATCAGACCTTGACATTCCATCCAAGCTGGGAGGCATGTGAATTTCACATCTGGCCTATGCCGACGACCTGGTGATATTGTCGCAAGCCCCAAAAGGCCTACAATACTTATTAAAGTGTCTAAATGAATTGAATTCGGAGAATGGACTAATTGCCAACCTGTCAAAAAACTAAATTATGATCTTTGGAAAGAAAACTAAGTTCATATTGTGGGTTTTAGGAGATGTCTCGACCGAAAGAGTCAACCAATACAACTACCTTGGAGCTACAGTAAACAGTAAGCTATCATGGACTAACCGCCTATCCACAAGAAAGCTTAAGTCAGCTACAATCACAAAATCTATTAAAATATTTTGCAACCTGTTCGGTGGCAGAGCAATCAAACCCTCATTGCAAGCACTGAAAATGAAACTTATTCCATTCTTACTTTATGCATTACTTGCGTTAAAAAACTAGCTTATAGCCGGTCTCAATAAAACTTATATGCAGTGTGTACGTAATCCTTTGCATCTCCACACAGCCACTCCACACTGTTTCATCAGGCTCGAACTGAATTTAAACTCTTTAACGTCACTTCTCTACAGAAGCAGTTTGAATTGGTTCCATCAACTTTAAAATCCTTATTTCGTCAGAAACTTAAAAAAATATCATATAAAGATATGGAACTGAACGTTATATCTTCAAAAATAGCTCAAGAAACATATAATTTACCTGATCTAGAGTCGCTGGCAAAGTTAAACCGATCAGCTCGAAAAAGTCGACTCCGAGGGATTCTAACCAGCAGACAGAGGGACGATGACGCGACCCAGTCCCACCAAAACAGACATGCAGACTTAGTTTCTGAGACCCTCACCTCACAGAGCCAAGGATATTTACTGTCAAATCTGACTGGCTACGTTAAAATAAAATTCCTAAGATTTAGATTATTTGATATTCCTATGTATGAAATTGAAGGGAAATGGAATCCAGCGCTCAAAGGAACAACTGCTTGTCGATCCGGCAGACTTAAAACTGACGCCCTTTGCGCATTGTATGCATTAACCCCAAACTTTAGTATTTAAGAAAAGTGTACTTACGCCTGATCGATTGTTGAGGCTCTTAGAAATATTGCTTTAGTGTCAGAGCTAATAGGGCAATTATAAGGCTAATTTATATTTTAGACAACGTTTTAAAGTGTTAGTCTCCTGAGTTTTGCAACTTTTTTTAATCATAAATCTTAACATATGCTTGTCCAGTGTTTTTAAACCATTGCTTGATATTCGCGCCGATTGTGATAGTTCGTTTATTATTGCAATCTATTGAATAATACAATACATTTCACTACTACCACCCCCATCACTACTGTAGTAAACATTGCACACAGTCTGTGGACTAGAAGACTCTAATCTACAGAAAATTAAAAGGGTTGATCACTTGTGATGAATCACGCTGAGCTTCAACAAGCAGCTCCCGGATAGGCCTCACTACATTGACACCTTACTCCACTACAGCAAAACCTCTCTTTGTTGGAAATAAAGGGCTGTAAAAAAGTATGCTTTGGGTAATGGTGTCACTTCTCTGTATGTGCACGCATGCGCAGGATTGGCCAGTCAGTATGTGGCTGCTTAACCCTCAGTCAAACCTTAAAGCAGACAATCAGGCTCTAATACCCTGCACTTTAAAACAAGTGTCAAAGGAACTTGTAGTTCAGAAGGGCACAGCCTCAAAGCTTCAATACACCAGCCACCACTGTAAGTGTAGCAAGAAAATAGTTTTTAACCCAACTTTCCCCACACCATGTCATCGCAGCCTTATTACAGCAACTGCTGTGCTCAGAAATTTGTTTCAGAATTATGAGTTTATGTGTGATGATCTTGTGCAAGTACTTAATCTTAAGGAACTAAATTCCCCACACCTGTACAAGGTCTGTTACCTACATCTTACACTGAAATTCCTTCTAGGAAATAATTAACCACAGACATGGTTAGCAAAATATTTACATTTGTGGCTGATGATCGATATTAACAATTATAACCATGAAAACACAATCTAAGATTAGCTTACCTTATCAGGGTCTAAAAAAAAGAATGAACTCTAGTTTTTGAGAACTTTAAAGTTCACTAACACCCCTTCTCGCTAGATAATATGTAGAGTGCAATTTAACAAACAACACAATTATAGAATTCCCTGTCACAGACCTTGTTAGAGGAGCTAATTCATTTACACCACTAATTGAAAAAGAGCAAAGGGAGCTAATTACTCACTAGAGCACTTTCAAAGCATCTAGACCCAATTATAGACAATGATGCAGCATTAACTTCCTCCATAAAATTAACACATTCCTTAAATAAATCAGTGTTTGTATGTTAGCAAAGCATTGATTGAAATGCACAATACTAAGAGTGATACACAACAATGAGAAAGAAATCAAATGGAGTCAAATAATTAGGCGTAATCAAACAGAATAATAAATTAACCATAAAAATTATCGGCAATCGTGCTACCTAAGGACACAAGCCTAGTTTATAAAGTACACTACTGACTGATACAATTGCTATTACAAATCCAGACCAGTGCTTCCCAGCCTTTTCAGAACACACCCCAATTGTTAGAACGACAATCTTTCACAACCCATCACCTCTGATAGACATAAGGCAGGGTTATCTTTTAATGAAATAATAACAGCACTTTTATTTAAACGTCACAAACTTGACCAAACCCTTTGATATCACGCTGTGGCCAATATATCAATCTGGATATTAAAGATGGTGAACTGCACTGGAACCTAGAGCTGGAACCCTTTTCAGGGTGGGGTGCTGCTAGCTGCCCTGTGGCATTCATTTACTATAATCACAAAGCTTCTGAAAAATCTTGGTGTTGCTACAAGTGATTTTAATAAATTTGAGAAACTCGTTCTGCTGCTGAGTGTGGGGTAAAGCCTCATATACTTTTTAGTGTTAAAACAAGGCCCAGTGGTGCATTTTTCCAAAAATAAAACATATATATACGTTTTACATGAGCACCAGATTACATTGCACAAGGTCAGATTAATGTTATTGTAAGCACAGCAGATTAAGTGATTTGCCCAGAATCAAAGGATGGTGTGTCAATGCCAGGACACAAACCTGGTTCCCCAGATGCAAAGTCAGCGGCTCTAGCCGTTAGGCCACACCTATATTTCTCAATTTATGTGTGAGTGTCATACACAAGTGGTGTGGCTGTGTATGCTCACATATAGTCAACACATTCTCCGTTCAAATGGCTTTGTGAAGTAAGAAAACAGCAGCATAAAATACTGGAAGGTTTACTCAGAGACTGGTTTGCTTTAAAACTGGACTTAGTGGCATTGGGATATAGGGATTTAGGAATATTTTTCAGCACCTTTCCACTGGTGCAAAAGCAGGGCTTATCATTTTAAATATTACTTGCATACAGACTAGGACTTGCAGTACCCACCAAAAATCAGCTCGTGGGTTCCGACCCATAACATGGGAAACACTAATCCAGACTATTAAAGCACGTTTCAACAGTGCACCCTACTCCTAAAACAGACACTGACTGTATCCTCTTTCCATGCCAGTCATCAAACATTAGTAAAATACAAAGAATAGCGGGAGATTGGAGGTGTCTGACTAATGGAAAAGAATAGCCCTACATTTTGGAGAGTTTACTCCTCTCTCTATGCTTAATAAAAAATATAAATGACTATTAAGCAGGCATTATAATTTTAGCCGATTTTCACTGAGCAACAAGACATTGGGTGTTGCTTAAGAGCAAGAACTATAAAAAGTATAATAGAAACATGCACAGCCCTCTGTCAAAACTATCAGTCTGAATCTGTCCCCCGTTAGAAGCAGTATCAAGTGCCTTCTAAAGTCATAAAAGGGATGAAAAAAAGTATATGAATGGTTTGAGCTGTGCCTCAGATAAACAAAACAAGCATATAGCACAGAGCAATGAACATTACAGGTAAGTAAATAGACCAACATAACGTGGCCGCAAAGAAAATAGTGGCAGATAAGAACACGAAGGTCAGAGATGCACCTTTCATACTGGGAGAGAAAACCTCAGATAAGACCAACACTCACCAGAATCTGGTATATGCAAGAGGGTGTAAAATACATGCAGTACCAGTATGTAACAAAGCAGTAACAGAACGGAAATCAGATCCACAAAAAGGCTCACAAAGAACTAAGAAACACTTCACTACACGTCAGACAACAAATATGAGCAATTTCACAATTTAAAAAAATCCAAAACACACAAAAACATTAGACATATGGAGAGGATATGAGAGCTCTCCATCTAAAGGTAGTGAACTACCCAGGGTTCCCCATTTCCTTTTTTGCATCATTGTATGTCAGTATAATTACTAAACAAAAAAGAACAATCTACATAAACTTGTTCTTGTTGTGTTTTATTTCATTAGTCTTAAACGTTTTGAAAGAAAGCCCATTGAATACTAGGCCTCTGCCCCTTTCACACTCACACATCTCTCTCAGGCCTCTCCTTGAATGTCCTGACAGGAATGTCTTTGAGCTCCTCAAGTACATACCTCGTCAGCCTGATTTCAGGTCCTGTGCTCCCTCACACAGCTCAGCACCCACTTTGCAAGGCTGTCCTACTGGATTTGGTCTTCGTGGTGAAAGAGAGCCTAGAATGACTGCGTCAGGGTTTGTGGCAGCTCATATGCAGGCGCCATTGGTCAGGTCGGTCAGACAGTCAGCTGAGCTGTCACTAACAATAGATCAATACATCAGTCAATGCGGATAGAGTCATTAGCGTATGTTAATAGTCGCCAGTTCAACCACTGTTCTCGCGCTCCAGTCTTCACGTAAAGTCGGATAAGTATCTGTGAACTCTCAGGGAAACGGTCTCCAATCATCACCCTCGGCGCTCTCTGTGAGGACATCTGGGGCCGTATTACAGAAGGTTCCCCGGGGGCACATAGGGTGTCTGTGCCTGCTTTGCGCGCCCCTGGGGCACTTTGGTATTACAGAAGGGGCCACAGTCGATTGTGCGTCCCCTTCTGTAATACCAATAGCTTTTGCGTGTATAATGCACCAGCGCTATCTTCAGGGGACGTTCCCTCATTTGCATGGGGGCGAGCCCCATGCACATGAAGGTATCCCTTTGCCTTCGTGCCCACCCCATAATACAGACACGGGCGCAGAGGCAAAGAAGCTCTCAGTGAACTGACAGTGCACCACCTAAAAGGTGGCACAGTCAGTGTGCCCCCTAAGAGCAGCCCTCTGGAGTGAGCAAATGGGGTCCTATGGACCCCCAAGACATCCCCTTGCAGGCGGGGGCAGTCACTGACTGCACCTGCCTGAACGGGGATCGCTAATCCCCTTTAAAAGTGCAGGTGGGTTGCCGCCTCCACTGTGAAAACACAGAGCGGCTTTAAAGCAGCCGCTGCGTTTTTCACCTAAATGCGCTGACCCCAAGCCCAGTGGGGGCAGCTCATTCCATGTAATAGGGCACACCTTCCCTGTTTGCTCCCTGTGCAACTGTTTTAAGGTGCCCCGGGCACAAACAGGGACAGTGCGCCCTTCACGTACTAGGGCCCCAAGTGGTTGTACATGTAATCGCAGCCTTTAGACTATCTGTGAGGACACTAGCGTTTCTTTTAAATACGCTGCCATCAGTGAAATTTACACGAATGATGCTCTGAGTGATGTCACACATGATCTTACCAGTAACGTCATCGATGATGTCATTCGCGATATATCTGCAATGTCATGTGCTTAGGCTCGGGGAGTTTCAGTGGTTCTTAAATTTTGGACCAGAACCATAAAACTCCTTTAAATGAAGTTATTTCAGGAAATGTTAAGGCTCCACAGAACATTGGTTAGTATATAATTTTAGGAGAAAATGTTAAGGTCCCAATATTTGGGAATGACAAGAAAGGAATAAATAAATAAAGAGGTAAACTCAGGGAAAGAAAGCACGCAAAAGAAAAAGTGCTCAAGAGTAAGAAAGAGAAAAGGAAATGGAGAGAGAGTGAGGAAGAGCCAGAGATAGAAAGGATGTAGGAGAAAATGGTAAAGGGGAGAGAAAGAGGTAAAAGCAAGGTATGGAAAGCAACGGGGTGAGATGAGAGATAGAAACAGAAAGGACAGAGAGAGAGGGAGAAAAAGACCATTAGAGATTCAAAACCTCATAAGTAAATTTGTTTGGCAGCCCTTCTAGGTACAATGTATTTCAAAAACCCCTACAGAGTTGAATAACGAGAGAGGATTCTGAGAATAGTTACTGTGCGTTATGGGAGACTCACAATAGTTACCGTGCGTTATGGTTCCTCAGTGTCTTTGAGGGTTCTTGTGGCAAAATTATAAACCACAAGGACAAAGGCCGATTGTTTTGTGCATGTCTGCAGCAGGCCAAGATGGCTCTAGTGACTCATAATAAATATTAACTTCACCGCTGTGTATTTTTTATGTTGCATGTAAACACCACCTTTAGGTTTACCACTATCTCAATTCCATAATTCATAAGAACCACTTCTTTTCAGTATCATATATAAAATAATTCACAGGTATGACATAATTCCTGCAAATAATGGGTCCTGTACTGACTGCTGTTTGTTGAACAGCAAAAGCCAGGCATGTAATTAACAGTCTCATAATGCACAGGTGAAGGTTCTTCGAACCCTCCCAGACACAAACAGATCACATCATCATATAGTGTGGCTGAGTGGAGAAGCATCCCTGTGTGATCACTGTGTCAGGTGCCATGTGACGTCGAGCTGCAGCAGGCAATTTTCCTATTGCTAAGTAACACAGAAGAGAACACTCCAGTGGGTGGACGCTGTTCAGGAATATTACGCAGCGCATTGTTAGAGCACTGGACAATGCCCCAGTCCTGTGCATGCTGACTCTGAGTCCACAGCCACAAAGTGGAGAACACAAAGGATACCAGTGCCAGTGCACCAACAAAACCTTGTATTGAAAGAATGCATCCACCAGAGATAGGTCTCCATTTATGGATCTCCCAGTATATTCTCTAACATACATTACTCAGGTCTGTAACTCTGGAGAGGGCCTTTAACAACTGTGATAGCCCTTGGTTACAGGCTACAATGCTAAATTATGTACTCACTGAGAAAAATGGAGGCGCTGATGCTTTATAGTGACACTGATATATGACAGCATTTACGTAATCTGCATTCTCTAATTGTGTTTGATTCCTTATTTTGAGGGTGTAGTACATTTCATGTTATTCACTAGAGGGACACCATATGCTTTAGTGGGGATTTTTGTATGATCATATTATGGACACATCAACCATTACACTGAAGCCAGACAACTCTAAAGCCACAATAAGATAAAGTTCTACGTAACCGACTGGTTCAATTATTGAATCTTTAAACCTATGGCATAAAAAACGCAATAGATATATAGAAATCTATCATCTAAATAAAACCAGAAAAAAAAAGTCATCGGAAATCTGAAAGTCAAACAGAGTATGCGAAAATCATGCAAGGAAACCTCAGAAGCACAGATCTACACAAATGTTCTCGGTACAGCAAGATGCAGCGGAAAATATCCAGAGTCCAATTTATTCTGTTTTAAGCCTATGTTTCACTGGATTGGCCTTTTATAATCCAACCCAATGTCCTTAACACATCCAGGATGAACTACAATAGCAATAAGAACTTTGGAATCCATGCAGGTGAAAAGACCGGTCAAAGCTGCCATTAAGGATCTAATTTTGACTCCTAACCTTAGCTAGTTCCATCCAGTGTCTTCCAGCAGAGTGGGGACATACGTTACTTCCCAGTGTCATGATGATCCACTACTCCTTGGGAACCGCTGCGCAAGCGGCCCTATTTCCACTTCTGAGACAGTTGGTCAAAGTTTGATTGTCAACAAAGCACTCTTTGCTTGGGGCTGAATCACAGACAATTAATTTAATGTAAGCACATATTTTAGTCCAATGCTGCTGTAGGGACAGACATGATTCTACAACACTCCTCAGTCAGAATATAAATCATTTTCAAGGGTAAGTAAATACCCAACACCCATGCTGGTCCTGTTCGATTGTGTAACATTAATCCTCAAAGATACTAGTCAACCCAATGGGAACATATGCACCTAAAGCTCTTGGCAACGTAGAGCTAATTACTTTTCAATGTATTCACCGCAGACAGTGGGATTGTACTGTGCACCACTGTTGCCAGACTTTTATATTTATGACTAGTTGTTATCAGTGTTTGTATCTACAGTTCAGTATTGGTTGTTAAGTACATAATTATTTTATATTTAAAACAGAATTTTTTTTTCCAACGGAGAGTATTCTACAGACCTTCAATCCAACATACAGAAAAGGTCCCGCCACCCCTCTGATCAATGTTAACACGGATTAAAGTATTTACAAAAAAACATCAGGCCATACAAAACACTGCAGCTTAACTCACTGCCATCTCCCTCATTGCTGTCACTCTAAGGTCCACCCATCACCCCTCATAATCCCTCAATTCTTTCTCAGACCTCTCCACAGCAACCTGGTATAGGCCCTCCTATCTGGCCTTTGCACAAACCAGTACGTACACCCACATATTCTTAACCGAAGGCCAAGCAGACCTATCGACAAAGTAAATCTATAATTGTATCGATGGCTCCCTCAAATAATGCAGGCACAGAACCCACGTGTAGCATCAAGAAGGCTCGCACTCCAGTTATCTCTGCCATGGAGGTGCTTGGTAGGAGTAGAATGGGGCTTTCGTGCATTCAGGCCAGTTTCTTGGTTTGAATTGAATGGGTGTTTATATTTGGACTGGGAATGGTGGGTGTACTTTTACTCGGTGGAACATTCTAGACCCATCCAGAAGCTGCAGAAAGTCTGTGAGGTCATCACAGAATGTTGAGGCTGGAGTAAACCGAAAACTGGTTGTGCCACAGGTGGTGCACTCCAAGTCAGAAGTCTGTATCTAAAGTGATCCCATGAAACTGGTTTTCCATTTAGAAACCTCACCAGGACTTCTCTGATGTTAGATAAGGAGAGAGGTCTTAGGTTCCTGAATTCTGGTCTGAATTCGGCTAAGTCATCCTTTTACCTTAATGTGGCACTATGAGTAGGCAGGTGGCCCAAAGTGTGCCCTAGGATGATCCCTTAGCAGCTGCTGCCATGAAAAAGTGGTGAGCAGCACGGGGGGATAATAATAAACAAGCATTGGAAATGCAATAGGTCTCGCATTAGAAAAGTTGGAGTTATTGGTCTTGTAAATGACATATTTTATTTATTTGTTGGTTTTTAAAATTGCTAAATTGATGGCTTTGTCATTTACAATGCCAATAGTTATAACTTTCGCGAATGTGACACCTATAGCATTTGGAATGCAACATGTTTTGTATTTACGTGACTTAGATGGCAGCTCTGGTCGTTAGGCCACATCTCTAGAGAGCAGGAGAGTGCAGCAGGGGAGAGAAGCACAGCAATGCAATAGGTTCCGCATTAGGAAAGTTTGAGCTATTGGTATTGTAAAGGACACATTTTTTATTTATGTGCTTGTTTTGAAAATAGCGAAATTAATAGCTTTGTTATTTACAATGCCAATAGTTTTATCTTTCGCAAATGTGACACCTATTGTAACACAATATGTGTTGTGAGGGTGAGTGAGGGTGAGGGTGAGGGGTTGAGGGTGAGGGGTTGAGGGTGAGTGAGGGTGAGGGGTTGAGGGTGAGTGAGGGTGAGGGGTTGAGGGTGAGTGAGGGTGAGTGAGGGTGAGGGGTTGAGGGTGAGGGGTTGAGGGTGAGTGAGGGTGAGGGTGAGTGAGGGTGAGGGTGAGGGGTTGAGGGTGAGTGAGGGTGAGGGGTTGAGGGTGAGTGAGGGTGAGGGTGAGTGAGGGTGAGGGGTTGAGGGTGAGTGAGGGTGAGGGTGAGGGTGAGGGTGAGGGTGAGTGAGGGTGAGGGGTTGAGGGTGAGTGAGGGTGAGGGTGAGTGAGGGTGAGGGTGAGTGAGGGTGAGGGTGAGGGGTTGAGGGTGAGTGAGGGTGAGTGAGAGTGAGGGTGAGTGAGGGGTTGAGGGTGAGGGGTTGAGGGTGAGTGAGGGTGAGGGTGAGGGGTTGAGGGTGAGTTAGGGTGAGGGGTTGAGGGTGAGTGAGGGTGAGGGTGAGTGAGGGTGAGGGTGAGGGTGAGTGAGGGTGAGTGAGGGTGAGGGGTTGAGGGTGAGTGAGGGTGAGGGTGAGGGTGAGTGAGGGTGAGGGTGAGTGAGGGTGAGGGTGAGTGAGGGTGAGGGTGAGTGAGGGTGAGTGAGGGTGAGTGAGGGTGGGTGAGGGTGAGTGAGGGCGAGGGTGAGTGAGGGTGAGTGAGGGTGAGGGGTTGAGGGTGAGTGAGGGTGAGGGTGAGTGAGAGTGAGGGTGAGGGTGAGTGAGGGTGAGGGGTTGAGGGTGAGTGAGGGTGAGGGGTTGAGGGTGAGGGTGAGTGAGGGTGAGGGGTTGAGGGTGAGGGGTTGAGGGTGAGTGAGGGTGAGGGTGAGGGTGGGTGAGGGTGAGGGGTTGAGGGTGAGTGAGGGTGAGGGGTTGAGGGTGAGTGAGGGTGAGGGTGAGGGTGAGTGAGGGTGAGGGTGAGAGGTTGAGGGTGAGTGAGGGTGAGGGTGAGTGAGGGTGAGGGGTTGAGGGTGAGTGAGGGTGAGGGTGAGTGAGGGTGAGGGTGAGTGAGGGTGAGGGTGAGGGGTTGAGGGTGAGTGAGGGTGAGTGAGAGTGAGGGTGAGTGAGGGTGAGTGAGGGTGAGTGAGGGTGAGTGAGGGTGAGGGTGAGTGAGGGTGAGTGAGGGTGAGGGTGAGTGAGGGTGAGGGGTTGAGGGTGAGTGAGGGGTTGAGGGTGAGTGAGGGTGAGGGTGAGGGTGAGTGAGGGTGAGGGTGAGGGGTTGAGGGTGAGTGAGGGTGAGGGTGAGTGAGGGTGAGGGGTTGAGGGTGAGTGAGGGTGAGGGTGAGTGAGGGTGAGGGTGAGTGAGGGTGAGGGGTTGAGGGTGAGTGAGGGTGAGTGAGAGTGAGGGTGAGTGAGGGGTTGAGGGTGAGGGGTTGAGGGTGAGTGAGGGTGAGGGTGAGGGTGAGGGGTTGAGGGTGAGTGAGGGTGAGGGGTTGAGGGTGAGTGTGAGTGAGGGTGAGGGTGAGTGAGGGTGAGGGTGAGTGAGGGTGAGGGTGAGTGAGGGTGAGGGTGAGTGAGGGTGAGGGTGAGTGAGGGTGAGGGTGAGGGTGAGTGAGGGTGAGGGTGAGTGAGGGTGAGGGTGAGGGTGAGTGAGGGTGAGTGAGGGTGAGGGGTTGAGGGTGAGTGAGGGTGAGTGAGGGTGAGGGTGAGTGAGGGTGAGGGGTTGAGGGTGAGTGAGGGTGAGGGGTTGAGGGTGAGTGAGGGTGAGGGTGAGTGAGGGTGAGGGGTTGAGGGTGAGTGAGGGTGAGGGGTTGAGGGTGAGTGAGGGTGAGGGTGGGTGAGGGTGAGTGAGGGTGAGGGGTTGAGGGTGAGTGAGGGTGAGGGGTTGAGGGTGAGTGAGGGTGAGGGTGAGTGAGGGTGAGGGTGAGTGAGGGTGAGGGTGAGTGAGGGTGAGTGAGGGTGAGTGAGGGTGAGTGAGGGTGAGTGAGGGTGAGGGTGAGGGTGAGTGAGGGTGAGTGAGGGTGAGGGTGAGGGTGAGTGAGGGTGAGGGTGAGGGGTTGAGGGTGAGTGAGGGGTTGAGGGTGAGTGAGGGTGAGGGTGAGTGAGGGTGAGGGTGAGGGGTTGAGGGTGAGTGAGGGTGAGAGTGAGTGAGGGTGAGGGGTTGAGGGTGAGTGAGGGTGAGGGTGAGTGAGGGTGAGGGTGAGTGAGGGTGAGGGGTTGAGGGTGAGTGAGGGTGAGTGAGAGTGAGGGTGAGTGAGGGGTTGTGGGTGAGGGGTTGAGGGTGAGTGAGGGTGAGGGTGAGGGTGAGGGGTTGAGGGTGAGTGAGGGTGAGGTGTTGAGGGTGAGTGAGGGTGAGGGTGAGTGAGGGTGAGGGTGAGTGAGGGTGAGGGTGAGTGAGGGTGAGGGTGAGGGTGAGGGTGAGTGAGGGTGAGGGTGAGTGAGGGTGAGGGTGAGTGAGGGTGAAGGTGAGTGAGGGTGAGGGTGAGTGAGGGTGAGGGTGAGTGAGGGTGAGGGTGAGGGTGAGTGAGGGTGAGGGGTTGAGGGTGAGTGAGGGTGAGGGTGAGTGAGGGTGAGGGTGAGTGAGGGTGAGGGGTTGAGGGTGAGTGAGGGTGAGGGTGAGGGTGAGTGAGGGTGAGGGGTTGAGGGTGAGGGGTTGAGGGTGAGTGAGGGTGAGGGTGAGTGAGGGTGAGGGGTTGAGGGTGAGTGAGGGTGAGGGGTTGAGGGTGAGTGAGGGTGAGGGTGAGGGTGAGTGAGGGTGAGGGTGAGGGGTTGAGGGTGAGTGAGGGTGAGGGTGAGTGAGGGTGAGGGTGAGTGAGGGTGAGGGTGAGGGGTTGAGGGTGAGTGAGAGTGAGGGTGAGTGAGGGGTTGAGGGTGAGGGGTTGAGGGTGAGTGAGGGTGAGGGTGAGGGGTTGAGGGTGAGTGAGGGTGAGGGGTTGAGGGTGAGTGAGGGTGAGGGTGGGTGAGGGTGAGTGAGGGTGAGGGGTTGAGGGTGAGTGAGGGTGAGTGAGGGTGAGGGGTTGAGGGTGAGTGAGGGTGAGGGTGAGTGAGGGTGAGGGTGAGTGAGGGTGAGGGTGAGTGAGGGTGAGGGTGAGTGAGGGTGAGGGTGAGTGAGGGTGAGGGTGGGTGAGGGTGAGTGAGGGTGAGGGTGAGTGAGGGTGAGTGAGGGTGAGGGTGAGTGAGGGTGAGGAGTTAAGGGTGAGTGAGGGTGAGGGTGAGGGTGAGTGTGAGTGAGGGTGAGGGGTTGAGGGTGAGTGAGGGTGAGGGGTTGAGGGTGAGTGAGGGTGAGGGTGAGTGAGGGTGAGGGGTTGAGGGTGAGGGGTTGAGGGTGAGTGAGGGTGAGGGTGAGGGTGAGTGAGGGTGAGGGTGAGGGGTTGAGGGTGAGTGAGGGTGAGGGGTTGAGGGTGAGTGAGGGTGAGGGTGAGGGTACATGCTTTTCACTTTCTTCAAAGGTTGTCCGTGCATCAAGGGTAGTTGACTGAACTTTAAGTATAATAATTGTACGTACTCTTCAGGTGGCATTGAGCTCACACCCTCGAATGGTCTTCGGTAGTATTGTTTTCTGTAGAATTCTATTTCCTGCTTATAAAGCGCATGTCTCGGTCAGTATCAGCAAAGTGGTATGTGCATGTGAAAGTCGGAGAGTTGGAGGCGGTTAAGGAAATGCAGAACATTCTGCAAAAGTAATGGGAAACCATTTTTATCTTGAAACTGTTTTTAACCGACAGTCTTTTATTCCTAATCATAGATGAGTGGGAGTAATACAGGGACTGGAGCAGCAGCGCCTCAGTTTGGATTGGTGTGGCAGGCAGGAGAAAGTCAGGAGAGGGAGGAGAGGGAGGAGGGGGAACTGCTTGCGAAATGAAATTAAAAGCGGCCGGCCGGGAAATGCTCTCAGTAGCATTCGTTTGAAGTGTGAAGCAGGGGGCGGGAGCAGCCTTTGATGTGCGGATAATTAGGGGAGGAGCAGCCAGGAGATCCAAGCTGGGGAACAGATGGCTGGCGATTTGATGCTGTGCACGCGCATTTTAGGTCAATGCGCTTGCGCATTGACCTAAAAGCCACGGGCACAGCACCAAATCGCCACAGTTAGTTAAGCTTTGTTTAAAGCCCTATAGTCTCGCTTCTCTCAATGCGCATGCGCATTGATAGGTCACGAGACCTAAAAAAGACTTACCTGCCGCTGATACTGCTGACCGCCGCTGTGCTCCACTGCTTCCAGCACTCCATTGGCCAACCAGCACAGGCTCCCAGACTCCCCACCCAATCCAGACGCTGCTCGCATGCTATTACCAAGCATTAGAGAAGCGTCGGGATTAGCCTGAGCTGGGTGATTTGATGCTCGCTTAGGGACAAGGAGCCTATGCCTTTTCTCCGCCCAGCTGTGCAACACAGCTGGGTTGGAGAAATATAAGTGCGCATGTCAGTTTGGCCAGCTCTAGACCGGCCAAACTGACATGCACACTTACAAGTCCCCACTACTCCTCCTCCCTGCCACAGTCCATAGGCATAGAGATATCTGTTCTAATGGATTTTGCTGACAATGACAAATCCGAAAGTTCTTTCTACAGTTCTTACATTGACATCCACAGTACACCCAAGATGACTGCTGTAGACAGCATTTCCTTGACTGTTTATGTATCTACACAAGTTGATATCTCTGTTTTTTGCCAATTTTGAGCCTTCTCATGTAATATAGTGAAAGCTCTTACTGTCCAATTACAGTATTTCTGACGTGTAGAATGCACATTTTCAACAGTTCGAATGCCTGGTAGTCAAATGCCATTTTACACATCTCCCTGGTATACTGGTATAGCTGTAATAGGAACTCAGGTTAACAGAGGTTAAAAAGGCAAGGACGTGAATTGGAGGTTAGGCCCAAAGGCTAGTCTGAATATACTTTGTAATGTCGATGAATAGTTTCGTTATCACAAATTTATATATAATGGACGTGTGACGTTCCTTTCTTCTGAGCATCTTGGAATAAACCGTAAACTGCCCTACAATATTAACATTCCATTGTTACAATCAGGATTTTCTTCGTTAATATGGGATTTTGTACTGTAAAACAGTTACCCAACATCAGAAACTGTTACTAATTTGTAAGCCAATTAGTAACGTTGTGATTTAATGATACCTGCAACAAACGTATGCTATAATAAACTGCCATCAATAAATACAAATGAAGTATTGCTGCTCATGTAATCACCTTAGGATGGGCAACATACTTACCATTGGAATTATAACCAGTGGGTTCCATACATTATAGAACACACCAAACGGGAAGGACAAACAATGAATAGATTCCCATTTACCCTAGTCAGGATCTGGGAATATGTGACATAAAGACAGTAAAGGATGAAAACCAACTGGAAAACCTGTGGGTTTGTTAAAATTTCCCTTACCCACTAAGTAGTGGCATGTTTCATCATAGGGCCGCTTCTACACCCTGGCGCAGACCAATGCTCATGGTGGAGCACATATATTTTTTTGAAAGAACTTTTCATGACAGGGATCCCAATTGCAGAAAGAAAAGAGTATTAGATCTGTCTAAGTGGATACCCCATCCATTATTCTTGGCCCCCCTTGACAGGATTAAAAATGAATTGAGTGGGTATATAAACAAGCATTGGCAAAGCCAATATGTCTGACTGTGATACCCGGCACAATGGTCATTAATTTATTTATTTTGTTTGCAAGAGTATGCCAGAAAAAAAAACAACAGACCACAGCTTCAACGTTATGGCCATATTATCATAATAAAAAATAAAAAAAATGTTTTAATGTACCTGTGCATGAGTGCAAATGTACTTAGAAGAGGTATGGAAACCCTTTTATTTTTTATTGTAGATGAAAATATGATGTATACTGGTGTAAAGAAAGGACACTGCTGGTTTATAATTACCGTAACCTGAAAGCATACTTTAAACGCACAAGGATGACTAAAGAAAATACATTTTGAAGAATGGCGAATAAAATAGTTGCAAAGTAAAGCAAGCCCTTGTGCTGAAGTGTGCCTCGTTTTAAGTGGCTGTGCAAATATGAGCAGGAATATGCCATCACTTACAGTCCAATGGAGGACCCGTGCTGTGGTTGGCAGAAGCAAATTGTGAATGACAGCTGAACAGACCAATGGATGAAGAGGGTTGGCCTAAAATTCTTTGTATTTTCTTTTCATTATTTTGATGACATTAACAAGCTAAAGCAGTTTCTAAGCAGGACCTAAATATTAATTTCCTACTAGAATTCAGTGTAAACATTAAATTATCCCGCATGCTCACTACATTTATCAACGTTCAAACCATTGCTTTATGGGTCTAGTAGTATCAGAGAAATAAAAACAGCTTGAGCTACAAGAACATGCAATGGTCGTGGTGTCTAGATTTATCAGTGAAAGGAAAACACAGCCAGCCAACTGAAACTGTGTTACATTTTATTTCAACTGCCAGACTTTTGTAGCAAAATAATTATAATCCAATTAGGGTTTTTTGGATAGAGTTGTTCCCCTTTCCTTGCGTCAACTCTGTACATATGTGCTCTTATTAAGCCCAAGCCAGCACTGATTCATTTATTCTGTCTGTCTAACTCATATCATATTTCTGCTTAGTTCCTCTTTAACTCAGCAGTTTGTTTTTCCAAAAATTGACCATGTCGCTCTGTTATAACAGCTGTGAACACAATGCTGTTCGGTGAAAAACAGATGTTTTTATTCCTGAAAAATACTCTCATTCTGTGGTCCCACTCTATTTGAACAAAATCCATTTTCTCTCACAATCCTCCCATGATACTCATGAATGTTCAGAAATACAACAATTCACACCGGTTTTAAGCTTTTCAAAAATAAAATGATCATCGACCTCCATTCAGTTTCAAAGTTGCAAGGAACAGGGCTTTTAAAGTTGGCTTTCGAGAAAATAAATATCCATTTTCAGTTCCAATCAGCACCCGCAAGGAAATATTGCTGTATATTATAATATGTAAGCAGATGATCAGATTGTAATAAGCTACTTATAACCATTGTTGGTTGTAAGTGGGCAGATTCAGGCATCATGTCGTGAGGAGCATCTCTACGGAGCTCCTCTCCTGCCCGTGTGCAATCGACTTATTTGTCGTCTGGACCCCCTGGGTGTACAGAGGGTGCAGGATCTTGTGAGGGAGAAGCGGCCTGCCCGTGACCGCTGAGGGGATCCCCTGTGTGGTCCTTATTCACCACCACAGCGGCACTGGAGTGATAAGATGGTGGCCATGCTGGAGTCAGGCCTCGCTGGCGGCCCCAGGGACTTCTGAGCGATTGATCACAAAGCCCACCAGCTGTGGCGGCACCGCATGGATTGAATGGGCTGCCTCTCAACCTCCGAATGCTTTCAGCCAGAATGCAGCACCTCTGGGTGTTGATGACTAGCGGAGGAGCATGGCGCAGCACTCCCGAGACATGGCGCAGAGACACTGCCCTACATATTAACCAACCCTACCCTCACCCCTTGCCTCCTGCCACATTTCTGCAAATTGTGGCTTGGCGGCACACCAGTGGAGTCAGTTGAACCGCCCCTGGATTGGTGAGTCTGCCTCATCACTGCTTGGGGGCGAGTTTAGAAGAGCCCCTCCAATTCCCCCCAGTAGGCCGTGGCTTTTGTGGATTGCTCAGCCCCAGACACCGAGTTGTCCCCCCCCCCCGACCAAATTCTAGGGTTGGGGGTGCGGAAGTGAATGAGCCTTACCGAGGGCCTTGTATAAGGGGGTGAAGGAGTCCACAACATGGAATTTGCCCCCATTTCCTCCTTGTTTAACTGGGCCTCACCCACCTCACCATTGGTGCACCTCAGAGGCATCACACCTTTCCTCCTGCCACATCACGGGGCCCAGTGGCTTATGCATCTTTCCCCCCGCCTACCGATCATAAGTACTGTTCAGTGATAACACGGAGGAACGGGACAGGGCATGAACTATGGGACTCTGAAGGGTTGATGCTCCTGCCTCCACCACGGCTCCTGGTTCCTACTGAGACACCTGAATGACAGCACTAGGGACGCCTGCCTCATCTTATGGTGTCACACTAAAGTTAACAAAAAAAACTGTGATGGATGGAATGTTTGAATTAATCTGAGCCATTAGTAATTACTTGGGCCACATCCCTATCCATTGGTATTTTGCACACCATGGAACCTCAGTTTGGACCAGCTATATGCAAATCAGTCATGACCCTGCTCCAATTGGAACAGCTCATCCTGAACTTCCAAGCCAGGTCCTCCCTGAACTGGAACACAAGCAACCCAGGACCGGTTTTGCCCTAGTTATGGACTCATCAGCCAGGTTCAGCATGGTTCCAGTGGCAGCGTGTCCACGGGACCCATGTCCGAGCAAACCCCAGTGTGTCGGATCTAAGCAACTTTGACCACCCGCTCTTCTTGTGGAATCTTGGGAGTGCTGCCTTCCTCCTCCTGTAGCCTTCTTTTATTACATTTATTTATTTATTTTATTTTGAAAGTTTTATATAGCGCGAACAAGATCTTTGCAGATATCAGAGCGCTTTACAAAGCAGGGAATATCAACAAGAGAGTGAATAACAGGTCATTAGGTATATCAAAATTATAGGTAGTAAGTGGGATGGGTAGGTACGTGAGGGAGCATACAAGCACAGGTAAATCAATACTGCAAGTAGATAGTCAGGTAAGTGAATCAATAATACAGGTAAAACACATAGTCGTAGGGATCGAGCAGAATGATACAGGAAAAACACATAGTCGTAGGGATCGAGCAGAATAATACAGATCGGTGCAGAGACTTTTACAGATCCACGTTAATAGTTCAAGTGTATTTGGCCATGAGAATAGCTTTTACTTCTTTCTTAAAAAAGTGTGATGGAGGAGATGAGCCTGATTTCAGGAGGGAGTGAGTTCCAGATCCTGGGTGCCATTCCTGAGAAACAGCGTTTATAAGTGTTTTCCTTCCGGAATCTTCGAGGTTTTAGCAGAAGATTGTTTGTGCCTCTAGTGTATCTAGAGCCGCCAGAGATTGACAGCTTCTGGGTGAGGTATCCGGGGGAGCTCAGGTGTACAGCCTTGTGTGTTATGCAGGCGATTTTCAGATGTATTCTGGCTTCAAAAGGCAGCCAGTTCAAGGATTTCAAGTCAGGGGAGATGTGTGAGTGTTTTTTTGACCCAGTGATGAGTCTCGCTGCAGCGTTTAGAGAGGCTCTTAGGGGTGCAGTGGTGGTTAACGGGAGACCGCAGAGGGCGATGCTGCCGTATTCAATTCACGGGATTACCAGTGCTTGTACTGCAGTTTGGAAGTCTTTGGCTGGTAGGAAGGGTTTAAGTTTCCTCAGGGTATTGATTTGGAAGTTCGCTCCCTTAGTAGCCTTGCTGATATGATGCTGCATGTTGAGATTGGAGTCGAGAGTTATGCCTAGAGATTTTGCTGAGTCCACGATGGTGGGTAGGACATTGAGTGCAGTTAGCTGTTTGAGCCAGGTTTGAGTGGTAGAGATCTTCGCGGGAGGTGAGATCAGAAGGAACTCTGTTTTCAGAGCATTGAGTTTGAGATGATTATTGGCAAGCCAGGATTGGGTGCTTCTGATCGTTGAGTTCAGGAGTAAAATGTCATTGGGGGATTGTAGTTTGAGATATAATTGGGTGTCATCTGCGTACATGTGAAAAAGTACATTCATTCCGCTAAAATGTCCAATCCATGGTACGACGGGAGTCTCAATGAAGATAGACGAGCCATGCGAATGGCAGAGCGCACCTGGAGAACAGCTCCCTCTGCACTGCACCTGAAAACCCTGAAGAAAAAGAGAAACGCCTACTTCAGGAAAATAAAGCGCTCAAAAGCAAACTTCTTCAGCCTCCAGCTCGACCAAGCAAAAAACCGTCCAAGAAAACTGTTTGAGCTAATCAGAACACAAGCCAAGGAACAATCCCAACCTCTCAGTACTTTGGGCAAAGCACCCTCCTGTGAAGACTTCGCCGCTTTCTTTACCCAAAAAACTGACAACATAAAGAGTGATCTCCGCATTGACGCAAGCCTCTACACCACGCCCAACTGCATAACACCCACCAAACTAAAAAACAATGCTACATGGTCATCCTTTGACACCTACTCCGAAGAAGAAATAGGCAAACTGCTCAGCACCTTGAAACCTTCCAATCACCTCACGGATCCCCTCCCTGCCAACGCTGTCAAAGATTTCACCCCATGGCTCCTTCCACTGTGGACTAAAATTATCAACAGCTCGCTCCAACAAGGATCCATCCCTGACTCCCTCAAAGTTGGACAAGTCACACCTTTACTAAAGAAACCTACGGCCGACCCATCCGACCTAAAAAACTACCGTCCCATTACCAATATTCCCACTCTCGCAAAACTATTGGAAAAATGCGTACAACTACAGCTGACTAAACACATTGATCAGTTTGATCTCCTCAACGCTCATCAATCGGGCTTCCGAGCAGGACACAGTACTGAAACTGCTATGACTCACATAATTGACGACGCCCTACAAATGCTAGATCAAAATGACACCTGCCTCCTCATCCTTCTTGATCTCTCCTCAGCATTCGACACTGTTAAACATGAGAATTTACTCGAACTTTTGAACACAAGAATGGGTCTATCTGGGACGGTTCTCAAGTGGTTCACCTCCTTCTTACACAACAGGTCGCAGAAATTCAAGAGTAACAACCTGATGTCCTCACCAATACCTGTTTCGTTAGGTGTCCCCCAAGGATCCTCCCTATCACCAACTCTGTTCAACTTAGTTATGGAACCTCTCACCACCTTGCTACAAGCATCCAATGTACTTTTTGTCTTCATTGACTCCAAGGAGGTGCCTGGGACAACCTTCTCTGGTGGGACCCCTCCTACCGAAATGCCTCTCCTCTGGTAGAAGGCACTCACACTTCCCATGAAACGCCATGGGGTGTACACAAAAGGCAAGAGAGAGCTCCCATCACTGGCTGTGTCCGGGGGATGTATCCTCCACCCGCACACCTCTGGCAACCCTCTTGAGATGAACCCTGATGCTGGAGACAAGCTGGATGTCATTCTGGTGGCCACTGGGGCCACGAGAGAAGCCTAGAGTCTAAAATAGACTCGCTGGTGGTGGACGTTGGCCTTCTGAGCTTAACAATGGCTGAACAAATGCCTACCACGAATAATCACACATCTCAGCTAACAGCATGACGTGGCATGTAAAAATGCTGTAAGCAAGGTTTAAGGATCAGGAGGCCCTGCTGTTCCCTGCCAGACTACAGATTCACTTGGATGGCCAAACTAAATGTTTCTATACACTGAAGAGGCCTTGAACTGGCTCAACACCTATGATGGGCACTCTCACCTGGTACACTAACTGGCACCCCAAAAGCGGCCAGGTGCAAACGACCATGGCCGAGAAGTCATGGACGGACATGCCCCATACCCCATCAAGCACAGACTAGGCACTTTTCACGGCGGCCTTAATAGGGCGCACCACCAGAGGGAGCAGCGCTGGCGCCTCCACAGAGGAAGATCCCAGCTCTGTCTCTCTGAATGGCCCAATACGATTCCAGTGTTGCTCTTTTTCAAGTCACTCTTGGCACTGCTATTGACAATATGTGAAGTTAGCCAGCTCTGTTTCGTGTCCCGATGGTGTGCAATGGTACTGTTGGACTTGCTAAAGCTCACTTTTCCAATGGAACCCCCCAGGGCTGTTGGTGTCTGTTGGGTGTTTGCTTCTCTCCCCACTCACTAACCTGGTGTGGTTGGCCTGAGACAATTGCTCCAGTGGTGAGAAGTCCATTTAGTTGGGATGGGGGGTCACGACGCGCCGCTCCTTGGGGGTTTTGTCGGGGAGATTTAATGTTGTTTTATCACTTTTGTGGGTTGTTTTTTCCCTCTATCTCTGGGGTACTTACTGCTTTTCTGCCAAATACATACAGATGGAGGGATGGGCTTGGACAGGCGTAGTTTTGGTGTCACACTTGTTTATGGGTTAACTGGGACAAATCCAATGTGTTCCAATGATATAATCCGATCATGCAGGCTACCCCTCTTGAGGTGGGATCCACTCTCCGTTGGAAACCAAACAGGTTCCGGTACGCCGGGGAAATGTTTATCAGTCCGAAACGGAGCTGAATGACAGCAACATCAGGGCAACGCTCACTTCCCTCCGTTGCTCCTCCAAATTGTAGCTCTCCCTCACTTCTCCCTCCTTTGTTATACAAAGGGCGAGGCTAGACGAGCCCGCCTTTAGGGCCCGGCCCCCCGGCCCACGCCACGCCATTGGCTGAAGTACCTGGCCGGCTGCCCTATGGGCGGCCGGCCGGGGAAGTGCTTCCGGGTCGGGGAAGGGTGACGCACGTCCGGTGGGGGCGTGGGGGCGGGAGTTGGCAAAGTTGTGCGCAGAGAAGGGCCGCTTGCTACATCTTCCACACAAGATGATTTCAGGAGCAACTATGTTTCACCAAGATGGAGTTCATTTATCTGACACTGGCACTGACACATGGATCAAAGGGATATGGTCCTTTGTGCTGAACTTGGCTGAAGGGGGGAAGGGCGACGGACCTTTGGGCCCTAGTCCCCCTTGTGGCGGAAAAGAGACATTCAACCACTGATAGACTTACAAAATGGATGGGAGTTCGCCTTGCGCACTCCCTATGCCAGCACTGAGGGGAGAGAAGGTAAGCTCTCCGCAGGGGGATGGAGACCACCGGCTGGGGAGGCTAGGGCGACAGGTACGAGCCTCCTAGGCAGCCTGGTGGACGAGAGGTGGGGCCCTGGAAATGGCGGACAAGGACCCGAGGGCTGGGGCCCATCGCTCAGGGGCGCAGGTGGGTTGCACCTTGCGTGGGCATCTCGACCTGGGGGGATGCGAACCAGAGGCCCCCTTGGTGCTGGGGGAATGAAGATGAAGTTATGAGCGAATACAATTTGAATAATGCATAATACAAGTTGATAAGATGATTTAATAATAAATGATAAATGTTGCTCATAATTTGATAATGTTTTTAATAATCATATATGTCATGTTTATGAGTTTGTTATTAAACATGGCCTTGTTACACCCACCATTTTTCTCAAAGTTTTGATTGATTGGTGGGTAGGCGGGTGTGGAGCATGCTGGGGGATCCGGGTCCTATGGGAAGAGTCGCTTTTAGCAAAGATGATCTTTCTCCGCAGGCTTCTCTACTACTTCCCTGCCGGTTCGACTTTACAGGTCCCTCTTTATTGAAATGAACGGCCTGCTGACCAGGGGCATAGCTTGGTCAGTAAGATGGGGCTGGGGTGTGAGCTTCAGATGTTATTATTAAGGAACTTATAGTGCGCACAACTGCTCCTACGATTGCCAGCGCAGTAGGTGCAGTACGGTTAGGCAGGGATCATGCACAGTTTATTAAAGAACCACGTCTTCAGCTTCTTTTTAACCTCTTCCATGCTCATGACGAGCTCAGCTCGTCATGAGGCACGGTTGAGCAGCACTCATGACGAGCTGAGCTCGTCATGACCGTTGGAACGTTCACACGCGGGGATAATTTCCCCGCTGTGCTGAACGTTCCAAAACGTCATGAGTGCAGCTGCACTGTGCCGCACCCAACTGGGCAAGCGATCTGTCGCCCGCTCTCTGTCTGTGAATCCTGAGATGCCTCGACTGGTAGTAGAAGCTGATTCTAGTGCTCAAATAGGAACTTGGTCAGTAAAATGGGGGTGGAGGGAGAGCTTCATATTTTCCGACAATCACGCTGGCATATCATGTTAATCATTGTATGAGCATCAGTGCATGAGGTGGGCTTAAGGGCCAGTGGAACGGGAAAGGAGTGCGGATGGTGAGGGGTACTTAAAAAACAGTATTTTGTAAAATACCATGGTTTAAGACGTTCACAACAGAGAACAGAATGTATGCGTGTGTGTTTTTGGTTGAGTGTGTAATTAAACTTGCCAGGTGAGACCCGACACGTTGCTTTCTTCCACCTACTCATGCTACTTTTTTTCTTTTTGATTACCGATCCGTATTGGATTATTAAATTAAAAAAATAGCTCCTGCGTCATTTTGTTGGTGCATGCATGCTTGGTGCGAGTGCCTACAAAATAACATGTCCCGGTTTGCCATTGTTTTTTCCCCCTCTTTTTTTAGCCATGCTGCAACCGACAGGCGCAGCCAATAGGTCCTAAAGGTGAGACCTACTGGCTTTGCCAGTGCTTGTTTTTCATAGTGCAGAAAAATGATGTGCTATGGATTGGGGCAGATGTCGTTTACTTCACTTCCTACAATATGCTACGGAAAAACGGTGCAAAGGGGAATTGATTCAGTGCAAACTTCACGTAATGACCACTCTCCCCGGCCCTTGCCTACTGCCAACCTACGCCTCCATGAATGACCATTGTGATCTCAACTGCAACAGGGCACACTCTCTGAGCTCAGCCACTTTTTAATCCGATGATGTAACCCACGGGGCCTTGCCAACTCTTCATTTTACCAAAAAAAGGCAGGCAGCGGAGCAATCACTACCACAGCCATTTCCCGCAGTAACAGTCATTTCCTGCCTTTGTAGATTCCGGCCTCTCTGGAATGTGCTGCACCAGCCCCGTTTTCCAGCGCGTGTTGATACTTCCACATTCCTCGCAGCTCCCTGAAGAGCGGAGGCCCGGAGAGGCGCTGTGCGCTGTGACTGACGGCCCATGGGGCACGTGGCGGGCATCCAGCGCAGAGCACCGTGCAGACACGTCCGCTGACAGCTCGCACATCAGGAGCTGCCGGGACAGACAGACACGTGCTGCAATGAATGTGCCCCAAGGACCAGGCAGGCGCGCGATGCAGGCCCCTGCAGTCCAGTGTGGTCCTGCAGTGCACGGGGGCTCCTGCAGCCGCTGAGGCGTAGGCCGGGGCCGGCGTTACGGCAGTGCCAACGGTGCGCCCGCACAGGGCGGTGACCTGTGACAGGGGGTGCTGTTTTTAGCAATAACTTGTGATTGGAGAGATGAGGGGCACTTTTCCCAGTGGCAGTGAGGGAATCCGATGAGGCGGTCATGGGTGTGGGGCCAGGGCCGGTCCTAGGCATGGGCGGTATGGGCAGCTGCCCAGGGCCTCGCGCTCAGGGGGCCCCGCCGCCGGCCCCTCAGAGTATACAACAGAGCAGGGGGCCCGATATGAAATGCAGGGAAAGCGCTGCGCGCACTCGCGCAGACAGTAAGGCACTTAGAGAGGCCTCACATCTTCCCTTTCGCCCTGGGCCTCAGAAGGCCTAGGACCGGCTCTGTGTGGGGCACCAGAAATGATTGTTGCACCGGGCACCACCAGCGCTAAAGGCAGTGGGGGAGGAAGCTCCATGCAGGGTCCCTTCGGTTCAACCTAAGGCCTATTCATTTCTGTGCAATATTGGAGTCTAAAGGACCCCTTCACCACATTACGCAGGACCGTGTCCACATAATTTTCCATTATTCACTTCCTATGACGTCCATGGTACTGGGCACAGTACTGTCTCAAGTTAGCTTCAATGCTGATGTGTGTCCACATTTTCGGGGGTGCTGATTCTTCCAGCAATATGCAGAGTGGAGATGCAGGGGCTCTAAGAAGGGGTGAAAACACAACAAAGCCTAGCTAGCATGTAAATGCTCTTTTAAAGACCTGTGAAGTACTCGGATGCGGCTGTGTGTGTGCCTGGGAAGTTGTCTCAGCCGGGCTGATACACACAACGGGGGTGGGGGGAGGGGGCTGAAGCCCTTTGAGCCCAATGGGCGTTGAGCGCCTGGGACGAAGCCTCATGATAGCTCTTCTCGGTATGGGCTGGAGGTTTCAACAGGACCTCGAGCTGAGCCAGAGCCAGGCTTCAGCTTTTAGTGGCTCACCCACCCCAAGCTTTTACCCTATCAATCAAGATACATTCACATGATCCCTGAACCCGATGACATCATAAGTAAGGCCCTTACCAGCATCCAGAAAGAGTGAGCATAAAAAAAATCTAAATGTAAGTAAACTATTTCAAAACCTTAAAATGCTACAGACATACGACAGTAGTGGCTTATCCGCTAAGGCGGAGGAGCGTTGCCCCACTGCTATTTGAGCAGTGCGCAAAAGAAAAAGAAAAAAATAACACGATGTTAGAAAAAGAAAATAACAAGACGTTATTATCATTTTATTTTTCTGGGCAGGACTGGAGCCAGGTAGGGGTGGGGCTGGGCTCGTCAGGGCAGAGTGAGGAGTGGCTTGCACTCCCTTCATGCGCATGACTGTTTGGCCGGCCCTCTTGGGCCGGCCAAACAGTCATGCACACTTAGCAAGTTCGCCACATGGTTGTGTTGCACAACCCGGTGGAGAACATGCCCAGGCTCCCAGGCACTGCCTGAACAGCCAAACAGGCTGACCGCTGCAGCGTTGTGAGTGGCTGGGAGAGTCTGGGAGCCTGGGTGCTTCCGGTGCTGCCGCTGCATAGATGAGGATGGAAGAGAGGCGTACGGTGGCGAAGGTAAGTTTATTCGCCTCACCACCCCCATTCCGAGGCAGCCACCACTGAATTACTAAACCCGCTGATCAGTCCTGTATGAGACCCATGCGGTCAGTTGTGGTACAGAATGCCTGCCTCGTTTCCATGGTAAGGGATTGTGACAAAGATGGCCGCACATCTACTCACTGGGTGTGATTTATCTGATTAGGGATCTCATTTCTGACGGGGGGGTTACCAACCCCACTGAATTAATGAGATCTGTGGGAACAACTGAACTCAGAAATATTTCCCCCCAAAACTTAGGGTGTGTTATCCCTCAAAATATTGCAACCAACAGCATTACCACACCCCAGAATGCCCCTAGTATTGGTAACATAGGGCGAGGAAGACCACTGGGAAGAATACTACCCTACTTGTAAGCCCCCCAGGGAGTCTAGGCAGCAACCTCTTATGACTCAAGGTAGACCAGCAACGCCTGCCATCAGCATCGCTGTGGCACTGGAGACACACCGTCCCTTCTCCAGCATTAGTTTCTCTTAGCTCCAGCCAAAAGTACTGAGTATTTGCGGTAGTAGTTCTACAAGGGTGTATGCAATATTTTACAGACTAGGTGACCTTTGTTCCTTCGAACTATAGCATCTTTGAAGAGACTGACAGGCCCTGAAATACAAGGGCTGCACCTCACTGAATACAAGCAAGGTGCTTTAAAAATATGTATTAACAATTTTTATATACTGGAAATAGGGCAAACACAAAGATCAGAAGAACTGAAGACAAACTGGATTCTAAAGCAGATGGATAGACTGGTTGAATAATATAACAAGCATTGGCAACCCCAATAGGTATAGCTTATGAATGCATTGTCAAGTCTAGCCTAAAAAAAACAAGTAGGTTAATGTCTGCCCTCCTCCCATTTGTGATGCTGCCACAGAAAAAACGCCATAAAAGTTATCTATGAAATTTTAATAGCATTACAATGGCATATGTGCGCCCATGAAAATTCACCCTCAGGCAGCTGAATAAATAAAGAAAATGATCCTAACTGTGTGGAGAGTAAGCACTTTTTTTTTGGAAACACACAAATTCTGCTCAATCAAAACATGTACTCTTGACTGCCAACATGTGGGTGGAGCCAAAGCCCCTCTCCTGGTGATCTTCAATCAATTGTTTTGCAACAGCTGCACTGTCAAGCCAGACCATAAAAACAAATCGCCTTACTTAGGCCATTAAAGACCTCGACCAGCTCCCTGTTGAACAGAGTCAGAATTAAAGTCCATTGTCAATATTCAAGACCTGTGGAGGCACAGGCAGTGAATACATGTAGAACAGTGACCAAAACAGGCTCCAAGATGAAACCTCAAGTCATGCTCATCGCCCAACCAGAGTCAGACACATGCAGCAGAGAGGTAAAGCCATCAAGGTATTCGGGCCTCACCGAAGGAAATGTATTCCTATCTGAAGGAACTGGTCTTATCCTCCGATGGTTGGTCTTAGTCGCCAACCATCGTCAACCAAAGGCCAACCACCATGCAATCATCACAGAGACACTTCTACCCCCCGAGTAGGGACCTGGCTTTAGCGCCCAACAGCAGCACTCTACAACACATCCCCAATCAAGGATCAATCAGACACCCATCTGAGGGGTATTCTACACCCCACTATGGCAGGAGGCCTGTGCCCACTATTTCTATGCACTGGGCCTAGCAGCGCTGTGAAGTGATAATAAGGAGAGATATTGTGAACAGGGGCAGCTGGTGACATTTGAAAGTGGTGGGGCGTAAACTAATTTGCATATTGCACCGCAGCGATCGAGCGCAGCGAGCGAGCCCGAACCACCTTGCATCCATCCATACATCATTCATGCATCCACCCATCTATCCACCCACCCATCCTGCATCCATATATCATTCATTCATGCACCCACCCACCCATCCATCCATCCATCCATCCACCCATCCATCCATCCATCCATCCACCCATCCATCCTGCATCCACCCATCATGCATGCATCCATGAATGCATCCATCCATACATCATTCATGCATCCATCCACCCATCCATCCATCATGCATCCACCCATCATGCATGCATCCATGAATGCATCCATCCATACATCATTCATGCATCCATCCATCCACCCATCCATCCATCATGCATCCACCCATCATGCATGCATCCATGCATCCATCCATACATCCATACATCATTCATGCATCCACCCATCCATCCACCCTGCATCCATACATCATTCATTCATGCATCCACCCATCCATCCATCATGCATCCACCCATCATGCATGCATCCATGAATGCATCCATCCATACATCATTCATGCATCCATCCACCCATCCATCCATCATGCATCCACCCATCATGCATGCATCCATGCATCCATCCATACATCCATACATCATTCATGCATCCACCCATCCATCCACCCTGCATCCATACATCATTCATTCATGCATCCACCCATCCATCCATCATGCATCCACCCATCATGCATGCGTCCATGAATGCATCCATCCATACATCATTCATGCATCCATCCACCCATCCATCCATCATGCATCCACCCATCATGCATGCATCCATCCATACATCATTCATGCATCCACCCATCCATCCACCCATCCATCCACCCAACCATCCTGCATCCATATATCATTCATTCATGCACCCACCATATGCCGTCTCTGGGGTAATTAATCAGTGCATTTGTTTTCAGATGACCTTGTAGCACGTTATGCCCCCAACAGCCTATTGGGGGGCATAACGTTTTACAAACATAACACTGTTTGCAACTGCAAAAAGAGAGAATTCCACTCCCGGAATGCTGGCGATTAAGACAACACATCAGCAATACTTTTTACAGGACCCTCTGCCGAGCCTACCGAGCAAAAAATGCATTTCTCAAGTCTGCGGAACTCCCGGAGGAGTCCTAAAATTTGCTCAAAAACAGCCCAGCTGCGCAAAATGAGCTTCAGTGATAAACAGCATCAAGAACCAGAAAACCGGATGACGTGAAAAGAAGAACACACATTACGTCTGAGCAGCGCAGACAGTGTTAGTCTAAATTATGGCACAGTAGCAAACTCTTTAATTACCAGTACACTATTTAATCTCACCAATGTTTAGAGATACCACAATGAATAACAAGCATTGGAAATGCAATAGGTCTCGCAGCATTAGAGTTAGTGCATTTAGAATTGTTTATGGGTTTTTTGTTGTAAATCTTTTGCATTTTTATTTTTTGTAGCCAATGCTACCGACTTGCACTCTGCACTAAAGGTCCCCACTGAATGAACTATGCACACTCCAGGTGCAATGGGAAATTTATAATGTGACATTCAAAGAAGGCTTAGTGTGAAACATCAACCAGTGGCCCGCAAACAATCACCTGCCCAAAAGAATAACGGGTCGCTTTCAACAAGTAAAAAAAAATCAACAACGACGACAACGACGACCTAAAAAGCATCGTCCGAAAGGAAAGCGGCTGGCAAAAACAAGCTCTTGGCATTGCTGTGGGGAGGCCGTGGGCAGCAACAGCAGGGGTAGATAATTAGGGCGGGGATGAGAAATGCGAGACAGGGCCTGGCGGCCGTGAAAAGTGTGAAGCAGGGGGCGGGGGACTGGATGCCTTTCAAGTGAAGCTCTCGGAGGCGGGCGGGAGCAAATGGCAAGCGAGTGCTAGTGTTCACGTGAACTGTTTTGTAAGTTAAAAAGATTTATGCTTTTAACTCGAAAACTGAGAGAACCAGAACTCTGAAAATTTGACAGTAAAATCAAAAGCAGTGGAACACAGATCCTGTTAATCCCTGCTCACTTCAACTTCTGATAAATGCCCACTGAAAACTTCTTGTGCGCACGTATTACTAACAGGCTGCCTCACCCACAGCATTCACAACATCAGCTTGAGCCTTATGGTGGTGAAAGTCTCCCTGATAATAATGCAAGCTGTGACCCATAAGCCTCACACAGATCTCTGCAGGCGGCCTTAAACCAGCCGAGCTGCCTTGCAAATGAAGAGACCAGAAATCACCAAAAACGTTGGCTCCCTCCCATCTTCAGCCTTCCGAGGACGTGACGGAAATAAGACGTGACATAAGCAAATTCAATTACAGTAACACTTATATTTGTAACAGATAAGGGAATGCTAACGATTTGCATGGCTGAAAAAAAAAATGTCAAATAGGAAATACAAAACAATGGCTATCGAACAGACGGCGAGCGGGAGAGTAGGCAAGGCAGGCGGCTGGGGGGAGGGGGGAGGAGAAATGCGACGAGACATGGCAGGCAGGGGAGGGGGCGGAGCGGGGGTGTGGGAGGAGTGCGGGAACAGACAGAGTAGGAGGAGGAGAGTAGGGGAGGCACGGCCTAGCGGCCGTGCAATCAAGAAGTGAGGGGGCGGGAGAGTAGGCAAGGCAGGCGGCTGGGGGCATGTGCACGCGGTATGCTTCTATGTCTGAGTATGCTTGCACGTCTGAGTGTGCTTCTATCTCTGACTCTGCTTCTATGTCTGAGTATGCTTGCACGTCCGAGTGCGCCTCTATCTCTGACTATGCTTCGAGGACGTGACGGAAATAAGACGTGACATAAGCAAATTCAATTACAGTAACACTTATATTTGTAACAGATAAGGGAATGCTAACGATTTGCATGGCTGAAAAAAAAAATGTCAAATAGGAAATACAAAACAATGGCTATCGAACAGACGGCGAGCGGGAGAGTAGGCAAGGCAGGCGGCTGGGGGGAGGGGGGAGGAGAAATGCGACGCGACATGGCAGGCAGGGGAGGGGGCGGAGCGGGGGTGTGGGAGGAGTGCGGGAACAGACAGAGTAGGAGGAGGAGAGTAGGGGAGGCACGGCCTAGCGGCCGTGCAATCAAGAAGTGAGGGGGCGGGAGAGTAGGCAAGGCAGGCGGCTGGGGGCATGTGCACGCGCTTTTAAGCTCAATACGCATGCGCATTGAGCTTAAAAGTCACGGGCACTGCAAGGAATCGCCACGATTCCTTGCAAGTTGGATAAAGAGTGGATGAGCCCCTATAGTCTCGCTTGCTCGATGCGCATGCGCATCGACAGGCGAGACCTAAAAATGACAGTGTGTTTACCCGAGTGTGAACGAAACGGGTCTCCCTGGCCGAGCGGGCGCCAGGATTGGCTGGGGGGGCACCATGACTGCTCGCCGAGTCGCCCTGTGCAACCCCGGGGGCTGCGGCCCGCCCCCTAGTCCTCTCTCTAAGGGGAAAATCACAGGGAAACCATCTGCGCATGCGCGGGCTAGTTTGTGCCCAGAAATCTACTTGCGCAGCAAGCCAATCCTTAACCCTCCACCCCCCCCCCCCCGCACTCCGGAAAAGTCGGCCGGCGGGTAGCGCGATTGTTTTAATATTTTTATCTGTATTTTATTGACGACGCGGTGGGTCCATGGGGCTTAGTGGGGCTACGCCCCTACGCCCCAATGGACGCACCGCGCCTGTGAAGTTAGAAAACAAAACATTTGAAAAACTCAAAAAGGGCCTCCTTTCAGAAACAATACCTGTGTTCAGCGAGGTTAGTGTGGCTGTGTGTCGCGAACACCTGAATTATTTATTTATTTTTTAGAGTTTTATATAGCGCCAACTAGACCTGAGACATCGAGTATAAGAGCGCTTTACACGAGCACCAGCTTCGTTACAGAAGGACAGATTCATTTTTTTATTAGGCACGGGGAGATTAAGTAATTTGCTTAGAATCACAGGATGTTGAGCGTCCTTGTCGAGACTCGAACCCGGTTCCCCAGCTCATAGGTAGACCACTCTAGCCGTAAGGGTACATCCTCTCTCCGTATAAATGTGGTCTCATAAACTCATTGGAAAACTTTAAGGGAAAGAGCAGCGCATTCTAAAAAACATTTAGTGAAACCGTATATTCCTCATTGGGGCCAATTTTTTAAAACATCTAATCAGTTAACGAAAAGGGGAATTCAAATAGCTATAGATGTTTGTAGTGCTGTTATTGCCAAAGCGGATATGAAAGCGCCAATGAGAGAAACAGAGATGTTCAAACCTGGTTTGCCAAAAATATTGTGGTGGTGTGCTGTACTCACGGCCGAATGTGGACTGATGTCTGGAAACAATTAGAAAAAATTCATTCCAGTGTGTCTTGAACTTGTTTCCAACAATAATACCAGAAAGAATAGAGACTGAGCTGAAAAGAAAACTTTAAAAATACATATGAGACACCATACAGTAGGAAGCAAAAGGATTCATGGACAAGTGATTAATTTGCAGAGGCGAGACCCTGCCACGTGGATGTGCTTCCATTCTTGGTCACCCTTCCCTGCCAGGGAACCTAGCCAGATAATCCTGATCATCTAGGCCAAAAATACTCACTTCAATACCTCGTGGGGAAACAGCGTCTCCCCTGACTCCAGTACCTGCAGAGATGAGGCACAGACACCAGTGGGGACAATCCCCCTTGGGAGGCTGAGGTAAGACTTTTACGCTCAAACACCCCTGCACATCACGTCAATGCACATCGCGTGAACGCACAAATCTTCATCGCTGGAGAAAATAGATTTTAATGGGGCAGGGGCAATAAAAACAAGATTTCTTGTCTGTATATTTAGCTCCTAATCCCGCACAAGAATCTTTTTTTGCATGGGTGGAAGCAATATCTTTAGATGTGTCTCCAGGTCAATGCCGTCAGGGTTAATTGAGGGAGGGTGAAGAGGGTTGTCTACAGAGTGCCACATGCCTACTTCAAGCCTAAGGAAGCTTCATTTACTTGACTACAGTGAGCAAGAGTCAACACAAAGCGTGGAAGGCTAAACTTGGAAAGTAGCAAAGGTTTGGGATCTACTAGTTATCAAGCATGTGCCCTATGAGCCCTGTGTTGGTTATCCCTCACAGGTACAATGACCAGCTTAAGGTACGAGGATGAACGGGCCATCATTCCAGGGGCATGCGTGGGCACAAGGCAGGCATGACAAGCATCCCTGCATCACCTTATGAAGGAGCGGTACTTCCACGTTCAGAGAAGGGCAGATTTACACATTTTACACAACAAGCTGGTGAATTAAATGCGAACACGTCTGAATTGTGTTTCATGATTCATCAATTTAATAATAAATGACGTTTTCTAGCCCTTTGCGAAAAGAATTAATATTGGCAACATGAACACAATATTTAAGAGTTATTTCACTTGTTTTCCTGATGGTAATCTAGAGGGAGGACAATCCTCTGTAGGTCATCGTTCCTGATATACCAAGCACATGCTGGTGTGAAAACAGGGAATGTTGGAGCAGAGTTTGTAGTGGCCACATAATATTTTTTCGCCTGTGTTCTATTTGCTATGAAATGCTATTGAGTCCACACAAGAACAGTGCCTAATTTGAGCAGGTGGATTCCGGTGCTCGGCACCGGCTCTTAACTGTCAAACCAGCACTTATAACAGCCCACCACATGGTGGCACTGTCTGTCTAATTTTGAAATGCGCACGTCACCAGTGGTTTAATAATTTAATATACATTAAAAATAACTAATACCTGCTATTCTTACAGCTTTCGGTGCCATGGAATAGTCTGAATTGTTACTTGTACAAGTGTGCGGTTAGTATGTGTCGTGGTAATGTTATTGGCAATAGATTGTGCAGGCTGCAGTGGCCTCCTGACAAGGACCATGGCATTTAAAAAAATGTTTTTTACAAACTAAGAGCATTCCAATTCCTGAACACACGGTAGGCGCCTTCGATGCTGTCCGACAGAGAGCTTATATAAACGTCAAGATGGTTTCCAGTACAGCATGCTGTGAATCATACAGAAAAATCAACTTTACATGACATGCTTTAATGTCCTGTGCAACTATTAGTGTCATGTCCTAGAACAAATATGCCTCAGATACATGTGTATGGAATCATGTGTAGTGGTGTATGTGGCCATTATGTAATTGAAGCAATTTGCATCACAAATACATGGGGAAATTGTGGAATAGAAAAATGGTGGATTTTTCTAACTGCACTGTTCATACCTGTATCTTCCATTTTAGGCAATGCGTCTTCCTCGCCATTTGCATTTGTTGTACAAAGGCCAAGGCGTCTTGCAATACTCTTTAGGGACAGCCCTATGAACTGATATAGTGAGTCCAATATATACCCCACTGCTTCCGGTCCCAAATACTGTGTCTGATTTCTGATTGAATTATTATGCACATGATACCTAGTTGCTTTCTCTAATAATTTAAAAAGCGACGGTTGAACGGTTCCTGTGGGAACATTGTTTGCACAGTTTATAACCCAGGTTCCCTTTTGAGATATATTGCAGCCCTCGTGTATTTAGTATTCTGATATCTGTAGTTCTTTTTTATCGCTTCATAGGTTCAGGACTACAACTCCCAGAATGCAGAGAAAAACCTGGACGGGATGAACTACTCACGCATGGAGCAGGGCAACCTGAGAGCTTTGCCCTTGCTCATTACATCTTTGTGAATCACATGTAATAAACACATGCGTCGCACCTTCAGCCGTAAACCAAACAGGTTTAGCCACATTAAAAAACAGAACACGGAAGAAAATAGGGTCAGCCTGCCAACTATCATACAAAGCCGAACCGACTGCATCATTTTCATAACCGGTTGGATCACAATGTCATGCGCACTGGCAACCTTGTGTTTGCAGTTGGCATTCACTGCACACCTTCCAGCCAGTACTATGGTTTGTTTACATATTGGAATCCACTGGCTTTGTAACGAGTTCCCCCCACATTTGTGGTGAGTTCCACCCTATTATTTCACATGTGCTATTTCTGGTGCTATGGGACTGTCAGATGGGTGTGAGAAGCAAGTTTGTTTTGGAGTCCACATCTAAATTATATTACAAGCTTCAAGGTGTTTAAAGGGGAAAGTCTGACTGCACATGTTGGCAATTTTATTTTACCTTTTGTTGTTTACTTTTTTTTTTGCCCATTAAACTATATTTTAATTGTTCTTACTCATTTTGCTGCTGGGTTACTACTGTGCCCTGACTCGGACACATGATGGGCCTCATTTGCGCTACATAAAAAACCAAAAGTAAAATATATAAAATGTGATTTCCCACCACATCTGACCTGCCAACAACCATTTTTGTGGCCCTGGGATCTCAAAATTTGCCTTTAAGGGCTCCAGCCCACTAGAGAACTTCCTGGTGCATTAAAAAGCCTGCCTAGCTCTGCGTGTGGTCAGTAGCCACCGGCATGGCTAGCAGGTGTGGGGGAGGTGGGTGGATTTGGGGGGGAGTGGGGTGGTCGTGTAGGTGCGGGGCGTATTGTGCGGGGGGTCATAATAATAAAAAAATTAAAAATTAAAACTAAAAGGTTTCCTCTGGGTCCCACGTCTTCTCTGCTCCTGCTCTTCTGCTCTCCTGCCTCCGATAGGAACAGGAAGCCAGGCTCCCTCCCCCAAGCCAATTACAACGCTGCATGCAGTATTGTGATTGGTCTGGAGCACAGTGACATGGCACTCAGCCAGGGGATAGAGGGGTGGGCATGTTCTCCATGGAAGCTGCAATGCAGCCTGCACGGAGAAGGGCAAAGTGTGCATGGCTGGTTTGGGTGGCCCGAGAGGGCCAACCAAACAGTCTTTGCTCACTGAATAGTTGGCAAACCACTCCTCCCCTGCTCGGAGAGCAGAGCAGCTCCGGCCTCCCACAAAGCAAACATAAAATGGTAATAACTAAAAGTTATTACCATTTTATATTTCGGTTTCTCGCACTGCGAGAAAGCAGTGGGGCGACGCTCCTCCCCCATAGTGGAGGAGCCGCCCCTCCATGTAGTTGCGCTAGAACTGGTGCAGATTTGAACCTGATTGGTGTGATCCTAACTAGACTTGCATTCCTTCCTTCTGAGGATGGTAGGACAAAGCACGTGGTAACAACTAGTGACTTCCTGTCACTATCTATCGTTTTAGTTAAAATATGTAATAATACATAATAAAAATGACCCATAAAAAGTTTAGTTTTATGTAAAATTTGAGCAAAGGTAGTGATTCTTACGTTAATAGTAAACTATAGGTCGAATGTGTTCACGTTAAGTTGGCCATAGATAATGCGGGCTGCAATGACAACTTATGCTGACATTCACATTGTGCACCTATGCTGCTGTGATTCTTTTACACTCTCTCTCCTCATAGGAGCTGAACTGCAGTAGTCTGAATAGTCTAATTGTTTTAGTTTCATGAACATTTTATTGTTAGTTTCAAAGTAACTGAATCATTGGTGTGGTGCACCTGTGCCCAGGACGGTCTGACCAGGTGTATCAGCCAGGATGAGAAGTCTGCTGAAGGCCATGCAGCTGTGAGCTTCCTTCGCGTGATACCTGGGAAAGGGAGCAGAGACATCTTATCAAGAAATGTTACATTTGGATTGGTTCCTACCTTTTAGTAACTGTAGGGAGTTGTCCTACAAATGTAGAAGGTGTATGTTTAATTACGTATTGCTGAGCTAAATAGGTTCAGAAGCTCCTAGCTACACTTTCGGGAGTAGATGCCCCTTTCTTCTCTCTTAAGACCTTAAACTCACTTTGTCCTGCTCACAGAATTTAAATCTCAAGCAAACGTATCTTTCCTTGCCAGACTGAGCCTTCATTTGGCTCTGCTTTCAGAGGCTTTACTTGCTGACACCTGCTGCTTAAATTGCCCCACCTCATATAAAACCTCAGCTTAGTGTTCGGTCATTTCCCTTCAGGGAAACCAAATGTCATTCTAATTGCAAATAACCATCTTTAAATCTTTATATTTGCTATTTTTGACTTGCTTTGGATTACACTGAACCATACAACAAGTTGATTATAATTTATGACTTATTCAAATGATTTGAGTTTGTAACTTTGCTAAGCTGCTAATAAACCTTTATGGTTTGCAAATTTACTGGTCTCTGTCATCCTTATGAGGCAAAATATGTCGCTGTTACTAAAATGTTGTTGAACTGTTGATGTGAAGCCTCAATTTGAAGCAAAGGTCCATCCACTCAAATGCAGAATGTACTTAAAATTGTACCATAGGCTTGCATGACGCAAACCCTATCCCCCGCTGCCTCACATGTTTATCTTCTCCTGATACAACCCAATCCAGATTTCTGAGTCTCATCTCTCTTGTGCTTCCGGAAAGTATTGAAGGTCGTTCTCGTCAAGGGATAGGTTATGGCAAGGTAAGCATCAGCGGCTGGTTCTTTCCGAAGAGATCACAAGTCTCATACCTTGCAGTTCCCTCATGGTGCTGGCTTGTCCACTTGTTCCCTGACACTGCCCTTGTTACCCTGCTCTAAGGGGTCATGAAGGCGTTGGAAAGGACAAAAGGTAAACAGAGCTTACCTTCTGTAAATTCTGACTTGCCCTCCACCTTCCCAACACTTCAACAGCAAATAAGAGGATAGCTGTTGAAGGACTAACCTTATAAGTTCATCAGGGTTAAAGGATGAGCAATACCACATCAGCTATGCCCGGCATGATGATGAATCACTGTCCATGAGCCATCACCGTCGGCTGAACCTCTTCAGGGCGATTTGTCTGTTCTTAGCCCCTGTCCATGAGCCATCACCGTCGCCTGAACCTCTTCAGGGCGGGATGTCTGTTCTTAGCCCCCTGTCCATGTTATGTTATGTTATGTTATGTGGTCTCTTTTATAGCGCACGGCTACTCCAAGGAGTGTCCCGGCGCTTTGGCAAAGAGAACTGGGAAAAAGTACACAACACAGCAACTCACAGAGGGCCGAAAGAATATCATTGGGAGAAAAGCCAGGTCTTCAACTCCTTTCTAAAGGAGAACAGACTATTGGCTTTCTTTAAGGAAACAGGAAGCTCATTCCAGCATCGGGGTGCCAAGTATCGAAAGGAGCGACCTCCAATCCGAGCGCGTCTGATGGGTGGAACAACGGCTTTGGCCAACACGGCCGACCGTAGAATCCTCCTAGGCGCGTAGAAGGCCATGCGCTTCCCTATGTATTTAGGGCCAATCGAATGAAGGGCCTTAAAAGCAAGGGTCAGAACCTTGAAAGTAATTCTCTTAGAAATAGGAAGCCAGTGCAGTCTCTTAAACAGCTCCAAGGCTTTTGCCCTACGCTGAAGACCAAAAATGGCTCTCGCCGCAGAATTCTGCACGATTTGCAAACGTGCCAGAAGATATTTGGGCAGACCGAGGTAAAGGGCATTCGCGTAATCCAAACGCGAGCCTATCAAAGACCGAACAATGATTTTTTTATGTTGCAGAGACAACAGCGGAAGAGACTTCCGTAGCATTTTCAAAATGCCAAAGCATTTCTCGGACAGCCCAATGATCTGGGGTCTGAAAGAGAGGCCATCATCGCACAGAACACCAAGGTTTTTGGATTTAGCAGAACTAGAAACTGTTCGAACTAGTCAAAACTCAAACCAAGACGCAACCCTTACAATCAAACAGCACAACAAGCGATATCCCACACTGTGAAGACTTTTCTGCTTTCTTTAAGCTAAAGACCGACAACATAAGAAGTGACCTCCTCAATGATGTAAGCCGATACCCTAGCCACATCAGACTGTCTAACACTCAACCTAAAAATAACGCATCATGGACGTCCTTCGACACCTACTCTGAAGAAGCAATACACAAACTGCTCGGCACCTTGAAGCCCTCTAATCACCTCACAGACCCCCTACCTGCCAATGCTGTAAAAGACTTCACCCCCTTGCTCCTCCCACTCTGGACTAAAATCATTAACAGCTCCCTTCAACAAGGTCTCATCCCAGACTCCCTCAAGGTGGGGCAAGTCACGCCCATACTCAAGAAACCTACAGCTGACCCGTCTGACCTAAACAATTACCGCCCTATCACCAATATCACCACCTTGGCCAAACTGCTGGAAAAATGTGTACAACTCCAACTAACAAAACACATTGACCAGTTTGACCTCCTCAACCCTCATCAATCAGGCTACCAAGCGAAACATAGCACGGAAATGGCCATGACACACATAATTGATGACGCCCTCCAAATCCTTGATCGCAATGATTCCTGCCTCCTCATCCTTCTTGACCTCTCCTCAGCATTTGACACGGTCAAACATGAGAACCTACTGGAGCTGCTAAACACTAGAATGGGTTTATCCGGGACTGTTCTCAAATGGTTCACTTCCTTCCTACATAACCGGTCTCAGAAGTTCAAGATCAACAATGTGCTGTCCTCACCTGTGCCAGTAGATTTAGGCGTCCCACAAGGATCTTCCCTTTCACCCACACTGTTCAACCTCGTCATGGAACCACTCGCCACCTTGCTCCAAGCATCCAATGTTCACTTCCATATGTATGCCGATGACACTCAACTTTACCTAAAGGTACAATCCCCGGAAGATATCAAACTTCTGAACTACACACTTAGAAACACCCAATCGTGGTTGGCCGATAATCACCTCAAACTAAATGCTCTGAAAACTGAGTTCCTTCTGATCTCACCTCCTGCGAAAATTACCACCACCCAAATCTGGCTCAATCACCTAACAGCACTCAATGTCCGACCCACCATCGTGGATTCTGCGAAATCCTTAGGCATCACACTTGACGCCAAGCTCAACATGCAACAGCACATTAGCAAAGCAACGAAAGGAGCTAATTTCCAAATCAACACATTGAGGAAACTTAAACCCTTCTTCCCAGCCAAAGACTTCCAAACTGCTGTACAAGCCCTAGTCATCCCCCGCATAGACTATGGAATTGTGGCCCTCAGCGGACTCCCTCTATCAACAACCGCACCCCTAAGAGCCTCCTTGAACGCTGCCGCGAGACTCATTACTGGCTCAAGAAAACACTCACATATATCCCCTGACTTGAAATCCCTGAAATGGCTGCCCTTTGAAGCCAGAATACAGCTGAAAATTGCCGTTATGACACACTCGGCCGTACACCACAAGGCACCCAACTACCTCACTCAAAAGCTGACTATATCAGGAGGTTCGAGATCCAATAGAAGTACAAAAAGTCTACTCCTGAAACCTCGCAGATTCCGGAAGGAAAAAACTTACAAACGCTCCTTCTCAGGAATGGCACCCAGGATCTGGAATGCACTCCCTCATGAAACCAGGCTTATCTCCTCCACTGCATTCTTCAAGAAAGAGGTGAAAGCCATCCTTATGGCCAAGTTCACCTGAACTTTATTGTTGTTGATCAGAGACTTTGCACCGCTTTTGTATCATTGGTTACCTGACTGTCTAATGATATTATATTTTTACATGATTGTGATCCTATTATGCTACTCACTTACTACCTATTCTATATTGTACACACTAGTTTGTTGAATCACCCTCTTGATGTCCCTACCCCTTGTTCTCTGTAATTCTAAGAAAGTGGTATAAGCCATCCCTATAGCCTAAGCTCTCCTGATCTCTATTGTAGTTGGATCAAAGACTTTGCACCGTCTTATATTACTGCTTACCTGATTGTTTATTGGTATTTTATCAGCACATGACTGCTATCCTATTATGCTATTGACTATTATACTGTACCCAATAATATGTTTAGTCACCCTCCTGTTGCCCCCACCCCCTGTTTCTGTGAAGCGCTCTGATATCTGCAAAGATCTTGTTCACGCTATATAAAACTTTGAATAAATAAATAAATAAAAATAAAATAAATAAAGATATTTAAGGTATATGATATACGGGCCACTCAGTCTATAGGTACCAATTTGTAGGGGTGCTTTGCTGGTGCAGATTCTTTTGGGTAGGGCTCAGCCTCAGCTTTCCAAGTCCCCTCTGTCTGAATTATTTCATTCTCCTCCTCGTTGGCTCTATCTATGGTTTTGCCTCCCTTTCTACAAATAATTTTCTTATATTACTCCTGAACGACCTAAAACCAGATATTTGGTAGAAGGATCTCACCTCTCACCTATGTCCCTTTGTTGGATGGGGGTGGACGCGGGGGTGGGGGTCTTAGTTTCGGGTTTGGTGGCTGGAAGCTCCATTGCAGGGAGGAGCACACTGGACCCGGATCCTAGACATGTATGTATGTATGAGATGTGTAGAGCAGAAACCTGGCGCAATGCAGTGTGAAGGAGTCGGGGCATGACGTAGATAAAGAAAGAGGGGACAGGAGCTAAAAACACACCTACTGCTCTGAAGAGGTTCATGGACAGGGGATAAGATCAGACATACAGCACGGAAGAGGTTAAGCCGCCGGTGATGGCTCATGGATAGGGATTAAGAACAGACAAACCGCCTTAAAGAGGTTCAGTCGACGGTGATGGCTCATGGACAGGGACTAAGAACAGACAAACCGCCCTGAAGAGGTTCTGCCGACGGTGATGGCTCATGGACAGGGGACTAAGAATAGACAACCCGCCCTTAAGAGGTTCAGCCGACGGTGATGGCTCATGGACAGGGGCTAAGAACAGACAAACCGCCCTGAAGAGGTTCAGGCGACGGTGATGGCTCATGGACAGGGGCTAAGAACAGACAAACCGCCCTGAAGAGGTTCAGCCGACGGTGATGGCTCATGACCTGAATCTTGACCTGGTCCAGAAGTGGCTGATAGCCAGATTTGAGGAGTTAGCCCCTGGTAAGCCAGCTAAGTCTGCGGGTAGACATGTCTCGGCCCCTTGGTTTACTCCCTCTCTTGGTAAGATGCGCCAAGACTGTAAAAAGGCTAAAAGGGCCTGGCGGTGCAAGTATAACCCTGATGATAAATCAAAATATAGGGATGCTATTAGGCTTTATCATAAACATATTATGGATGGAAAAAAGTATACTTGGAGCGTAGAATCGATGAGGCTGAAAATATGAGTAAAGAAATCTTTAGGATAGTAAAGGAGTTTATCTCCCTTCCTTGAGCTCGCCCTCCCATTCTCACACCGAAGCTTGGATTAGCCAGCTTGGGTTTTTTTTCATAAATAAAATTAAATCCATTCAGGATTCTTTCCCTGATGCTGGCCTTATTTCAGCTGCTAGCCAACTGACCACTCTACCCTTATCACTGGAAGAGAAAGGTCCTTTTCTCTCCGTTTTTCCTCCTATGCCCTCTGCTACTTCTCTTGATCTTTTGTCCCGGCTTCAATCTAGCTCGCCACTTGATCCCTGTCCAGCGAAATGCCTGGGGAGAGTAGAGCCAGCAGTTAACATCCTGCTCAATCCGTTGCTTAATTCCTCCCTGATCACGGGAGAGGTACCTCTGGCTTGGAAACATGCTTTGATCTTGCCGCTGCTCAAAAAGCCTACCTTGGATCCCCTTATCCACGCCGACTATAGGCCGATCTCCCTCCTTCCTGCTCTGGCAAAGGTGATTGAGAAACATGTGCATCTCTCCATTTCCAGCTTCATCGAGAGCAATAACATCTTACATGATTCTCAATCGGGTTTCGGTGCTAATTTTAGCACGGAGACAGCCCTTCTCGAGATCACCGACGCCATCAGAGAGACCCTTGACTCCGGGGGTAAGGCTATCTTGGTTATGTTGGATTTGTCGGCGGCTTTCGACACCGTCCCCCACGACGGTCTCCTTTTAAGACTCTGGGAGATCGGCTTTCGTGGGATGGTGTGGAACTGGTTTAAGTCATTTCTGACCGGCCGCCGACAAGTGGTCTGGGCACCTCCGTTTTCCGCCGAAATGCCGCCGCTGGAGGTGGGGGTTCCTCAGGGATCTATCCTGAGCCCACCCTTTTTAATATCTATATGGCCCCTCTGGCGGCGGTAGCAGAATCCTTCGGTGCCCGGATCATATCCTATGCTGATGACACCCAGCTTCTCTTTACGTGTAATAAGGGTGAGCTCTTCGACGGTAGTCGGATCAAAGAATGTCTGGGCGCTGTTTTTGACTGGTTTCGGCGGTACAGTCTGAAATGCAACTCCGATAAATCAAAGTTGCTTTTTTTCGGATGTCCCCCCAATCCCAGCTGGAAGACATGGTGGCCTCAGGACATGTTTCCTCCAAGTTTTGAGACTATTCACCACTGCGTCTTTCTGATCATTCCAGTGGAGATTAAAGTCACATAGGTAGATTTGAGTGATCTGCCGACCAGCGTTGGATGTGATCGTGTTCATGAGTTGTTGGGTGAAGGTGAGGTTGTCCCCAGGCGGGTGATAGATGAGATGTAAAGCACATACTGGTTTGCCCTCGCTGGAGATATCGAGGCAGAAGAGTTCACAGGAAGTGAGGGAGGGGGAGGTGACTTTAGTAACGGAGAGGTTGCTCCTAAAAATGCATGCGATTCCCCCGCCCGTCTTGCCGGTCCTGTCGAGTCTAATGATGTGGTAATTGGGGGGACTAGTATGTCCATAATAGGTGTGGAAGCTTCAGTTAACCCCGTTTCAGTCAAAATGGTTAGGTCAAGATCCATTGATGTGATGAGATCTGCAATGTCGGAGGAGTGTCTCTGGGCCGATCTGCAGTTGAGTAGGATGCATTTGAGTCTGGGGGTGAGAAGGGTGGTCGAGTGTTCTAGAGAGAGGGGGACTTTTCTGAGATTGTTGGGGACGGAGCTTCTGTTACTTAGAGTTAGGTGCCTAAGGGGATTTGTGAGAATTGTGGGTATGGGGAGGTGTGTGGAGGTTGTGTGTTTTACAGGACCTGGGCAAAGGAGGGTGCCTAAGTCGTGGTCCGACAGGGAGTTAAGGGCGCGACGGGGGCGGTGGGTGTTATTGCGAGCGGGGATAGTGGGCCAACGCGGAGAGAGTTGAATGCGAGGGCCTGTGGGGAGGGTGTGGCGTTTGTTGGATACGGAAGTGGTGGTTGTAGGTCGGGGTTGTCTGGGGTGTGTGTAAAGAAGTTCTTTGATGGTGTGGAGCTCGTCTTTGACTTGTAGGAGGGTGGATAAAATCAAGTCCAGAGGTGGATTGGGGCTGGTGTTGGTGATGAGGGCCGTGGGCGAGTGGTTGAGTAGGGAGCTGGAAAGCGAACTGGGGACGGAGCGGTGGGATATGCTAGCGTTAGTGGAGGGCTCTGCGGTAATAGTGAGTGGGGTGGCATTCGATGGGTGAGAGAATTTGTGGGCGAGGGGTGTTTGATCTTTGTAAATGTGCACCTAAAGGGGATGTCCTGGAGTTGTGGGAAGCCACAAGCCCTGTCCTCGTCCAGGATATTTGTTTTCTTAAGTGTGTTTTTGTGATTTCTACATACATATAGGCGGTATACATTGGAAACTGAGCCCCACCAGCACCTGTCATATAAAAGGAACACAAGCAGTTGTTGGTATCAGTGCGATGACGTCACTTGGTGCCAGACAATTGGCCTGAATGAAGCAGAGGCGACATTCCTGCTGCTTGGTTGGTTTTTGTTCATTGCGCAGTCTGCACTGAGCTAAAAATAATCTGTATTGTTTGCTGAACATGACACATTTGGCAGAAGATCTGGCAGAGCTTGCAAAGAAAAAGAAAGACTAGACTGCTTTCAAACTGAAATCGTTACAGCCCCACCATGAGCTCATTTATGACTTCAATCAAAATAGACCCAAACAGGGAGATTTCTTCAGATCTGGAACTTCAATCAGAATAAACCCAAACAGGGAGATTTCTTCAGATCTGGGACACGTTGTGATTTTTGTTTATTGTCACATAATGTTGTATAAACGTGTTTTGGACAACTTCCTTTCGTCAGACTGTCTGTGCAGGATGTGATCATGCTAACATAAGACAATAACAACTACTGAAAACACAAACTGAAGGGACAACTCAAAAGATACCTTCAACCACCACTACCTAACCCACAGGAAATTTATTTTATCGTCCTCAGAAGGATGAAAGCATGGTTTCGCTACTAATAGCTTTCGAAACTGACAGCTGGATATTTTACACAGCTCTCTGCAGCTGGACCATTTACCGACTGAGCTAATGAACGCATAGGGCTTTTTTTTTTAATATAAATGCACAAGCGCATAACAAGGATACCCGTGAGTTTGAAACATTATATTAAATATGTACTTTTAATGCAATGGGGTTTAAATGCTGAACACGTGTATTCTAAGGGACCACTTCCTCCGACAGGCTGGTGTAGCTATGACAATCAGCAGCATTTTGAATCCTTATGCTGTGACGTGATCGCTATGCGCAGAGTATGAAGATTTTCACTGTCCATGCAAAAAGATATCTGGCAGTCAAATCTATTTGAACTAATTGGTATTCATGCTTAGAGACCAAAGTGAAAAGCTCTTGCACAAGGCCTCTCACTTCTGACAGGGAGCGCGCGCATCCCAATGTAAACTTTTTATTTCAAAGCATCCTGGATCTCAGGCTCAGATTGGTCACAAATACAAGAGAGATTTTCTTTTTTTTTTAATTTGCTTTCTTTTTTTTATTTCAAAGTATTTTAGTAGTTTTTTATAAACGGATACATTAGCATTTCTGTCGCGGGGTAAGCCAAACGTAGTATGTATTGTAGTGATTACAGGTACTTGAGATATATGTTTAGCTAATCCCCTCTACATTGACTTGCTGGGAAATTAGGCACAGGATGATAGAAAGAAAGGCACAGGAGAGAAAGGGATGAAAGAAGGACACGAGAGAGGTTCTGTAGCAATGAGTCTAATTGGGGTTATAGTTATATGACAAATCTGACACCCCGCTAGTTAACCTGTGTCAGGAATTGTAGTCCAACGAGGCCCCCCGATGTCTCTTCGCCCCGTGGTGGCAACATTCCAACTCGCTCAGCCCCCTTCCCCCCGCCACAGAGTGGACGGTGGAGGAGGGAGCCGGAATGGGTTCAAGGGGGCGAGAGATTTTCTGAAAGATCCTGGTTCACTATTGAAAAGTGCACAAAACTAACCAGGATCTTGGCACCCATTACCACATTCATCTGTGCTTTCTGAAACTATATTATACAAAGAAAAGGATGGCTGGGTGACAATTGCGCACAGTTGTGAAACAGTAAAAATAATCCAAGTGGTAATAGCTCTAAGGATAAGGTAATGGCCATCCACCGTTCACCAGATGGTATAGAAGATCATACCATTGAACCAAACACACAATATATCCTGAGCTTATTTTTCCAAAAATTAAAGTCCTTAAGCACAAGTCGTTCTTCTCAATCTTCTTTTATTTCGTAATACTTCTTCAAAGTAAAAAGGTCAAGCCGCCAACACGTGTTTCGTCTTGTGTGGTGTAAGCCACAGACTTCCTCAGGGCAAAAAAACGCAAAAGTCTTCTATATCGATCAGCAACTTGGGCAGTAGTAATGTATATCAATATAAAGAATATCAATCTATATCAGATGTTCAGTTCAAGAGCTTGATCATGTGTCCTCTTCAATTTTCTCTTCTAGCATAAGTCATAAATCCTAAATCAATACATGTCGCATCCCTCCATACGGTCGTCTCAAACCTTTCAGAAACTAGCTGGTTCGACCATGACAACAACAAATATATATGTCCATGGACTGTTATACAATGACGCAAGCAAGTCATATGTGACCAAGGACAATGAAATGACCTTGAGGTTTGGAGATCTTCAAAATATTCAGAGGGAGGGGACTACAAAGGTGGCTGGCAAACATGCAATAATGTTCATATCATAGCTGGAATGAAAAATCCCAAAATTCAAATGATTAGCCCAATTGTCCTAGTTGATGCTACAGGCAATACATGGGGCACTCATGCCAGGAGAGGTGGCTGCATTAAGGTTGGCACCAACCATGTCACTGGTAGGTAATGGGTGGGTTGGCACCAAGAGAGGAAGAGGGTGGTCAAGATGTGCCACCTTTCATCAGTTTGCTGGCCAGGCGGACACCAGAACTTAAACACGCGCCTTGGAGAATCTGGCACTGGGTCTTGTAACCACCTTGGGTGCACTTTCATCAATGTCAATTAGAGATGGCCCTTTGGTACCTGTGACAGTGCCCTTTCTGCAACAGCACAAACAGGGATGGACAGAATGATGGAATTAATCTCAGTCACTGGTAGTTACTCTGGGCCACATTCCAGTCCATCACTGCATGTACTTTTACAAACATAACATAACGTGTATTTGTAAAGTGCACGTTCAGCCATAGGCCTCTTGGTACTGGAAAACAGATGTTTATTGTTCCCAAACTTAATGGTAATCATTTTATCAACCTCAGAAGGATGAAAGGCTGAGTGGACCTGCTGGGAATTGTACTTGTAATCATGAGGTCAAACGCAGCCCTCTACAGGGGACGCATTCGTCCACTAGGCCACCAGAGCCGACGGGGGCCCAATGGATGGTGCAGACTGACTTACTAGGCCGGGCTCCCCTTGAAAGGGGGATACCCTACGTCTGAAGGGTATGCCCAGACACTGTGCCAAGGGACTCAATCTGATGAGTTTCGACAAGGTCTAATCTGGCTTAGGGTTCTTTTTGTTTCCGTTCAGAGGGGACATGGCCAGGCTGTTGGGGACTGGCCAGCTCCTACTTTGTCAGGACCAGAGCTGGTTTACAGAGAGCTGGTCCCTGTCTGGAGTGGCACAGTGAGCAAAAAAATGATGGACTGATGTGTGGCCCCGAGAACTTACCAGGGACTGTTGTTAACTCAAGCATTCAGCCATCACTTTTTGTATTTCTTCGTGCACTTACTAGCCCTGGTGCCATCCGTCTTGAAGTATAGTGAAGAACCGGAAGTTATAGGGTCCTATGAAGTATTTTCATTGTCTGAGGCCTGCTCTTCGCCATCCATCCCACCAGTCCCTCAGTAGCATAGGCCAACCCTCTGATCCCATCAGGCTTCAAAGCGTGAATGATGTCACTTCCGCTGGCCCTGACATTTAAATGAACAGACGTCCACGCGTGCTGTGCCCAAAGAATAACCAAAGAGTCGTATTTGGCAAAAAAACACGCAGAGAACCAGCAAAACAACTCACGCAGAGAACCAACAAAACAACTCACACAGAGAGTGCTGCGTAGCTGCGATGACGCAATTAAGTATTGTGAGCAGTTGGCCCAGAGAAGGCGGAAGTGGCGCGGATATTTCTGGGTCGGGGTTTCCAGCATCACAATAAATGACATGAGTGCCTTAATTGTTCGTGGGCATTAAAGGGCCGGACGCGGCCTAATGACGGGTTCCACCCAGGCGGTCGGGCGCAGTCGCGCTTGTTTTGTCTCCGGTTGAGAGATCACGGGGCTCCAGTCAGTAAACAGACCGCCTCAGAGAGACCTCCGCCCAGTTAGACAGCTGCGGTCCGACCCGTCCAGGGAGCACGCACGGCCTTCCGGAGGGGTCAGCCCACACAGGCACTGCTCATTAGAGTGTCTGTCTCTGGCACAAGAGAGGGGCTCGGGAATAACATTTACATAAGTACTCTGCAGCAAACCATTAATTCAGGCAGACACACAGGGGCTGGCAGCTGTCACCTCTTACCCCAAGAATGACGCGAGCCAGAGGAGGTACGGTAGACACGTCTTTATTCTGCCGTGTACACCTCCTTTCTGCCTTGTTGCCGCCCACTTCCTTTCCTCCCCACGCCCTTCCTGTGCTGCCTGTCCTGTCACACATACAGGGTCAGGCAGCCACATTACGACATCTCCCCCTTTTGTATAAAGTCTTACTGCATCCTTAGATTACTTCAATGAGGCGTTCCGGCCGTCGAACTTGTCGTCGGGGTCTCGCTGATCTGTCTGAGGTGTGTCGATGACGTACAGGGTGGTCCTGTCTGGCTGGGCTGGATGAGCCGCAGTCGCTGCTTCTACTCTTACTTTCAGATTCGGTAGATGATTCCCACTGGTGTTGGTCGTTTGTCCCAGGTGGGTTGCATTTCTTGAAGTGTGATACATTACGTGTTATTTTCTTGTGATTTCCCTGGGCCGTAATCATTGTCCCTCTCCTACGGCTGACCTTTAGTGGGTGTGCCAGGTAGCGACTGTCTGCTTTGGTTCCTCGATCTCTCCGGACTGTCACCCAATCTCCTTCTCTGATGTCCGAGTGCTTTGCATGTCTCCTCTGATCAGCATACGTCTTCATTTTTAGTTTCTTGTCGTAATCAATATTGACTAGTGTCTCATGGTCAGTGTTTGTTGGTCTTGACTGACTCGCATTGGCTATGGTTGGCAGCCGGGTGCGTGGAACTCTCCCTAACATGAGGGTGGCTGGACATTGATCTGTGGTGCTGTGAGGCGTGGTGCGATACGCTCTTAGCACTTCATTCAGTGCTTGTTGAATGTCTTTGTGGGCCAGCTCCGCTTGTTGCACAGCTTTCTTTAGTGTTCCCATAAATCTTTCCACCATGCCATTGGCTTGTGGCCACAGTGGTGTGATTCGCTGATGTTTGAAGTCCAGGTGTGTCGCGAAGTTGGCAAACTCGTGACTGTTGAATGGAGGCCCATTATCGGATTTGACACGTAGAGGAATGCCCCATGCTGCAAACGTTTCATCAAGCATTGGAATTACTGCAGCTGCTCTGGTGGATGGTATGAGTTGGGCGAACGGGAATCTGGAATACTCGTCCATAATGACAAGGATGTACTGTCCTGACTTCAGGGGTCCAAAGAAGTCTACTGCCACTTGCTGCCACACTCCTTCAGGCAATTCAGACATCTGTAGTGGAGCTGGCGGGTCGTCTCGACTTACTAGTTGACAAGATGTGCAGTCTTTGAGAGTGTCTTCCACCATTTGATCCAGTGTCGGGAACCAAACCCGTTCTCTTAGCGCTTTCTTGGTGGCACTTGTTCCACGATGGCCTTCATGGGCAAGGTTGATGACTCCTTGTCTCAGCTTCTGAGGGATAACAATCCTCCCCCCTCTCAAGATGAGACCGTCACTGCTGATTGAGAGTTCATCTTGGACATGACGGAATGCAAGAAGCTCCTTAGCGAGAGGGCTGTGGTCATCCGGCACGTGACGCCATGAGCATTGACGGATACGATCCGAAACGGCCTGGACAACTGGGTCATGAGCCGATGCTTCCTGAATGGCGGACAGCGGGACTGTGGGAGGACACGCTGCATCAATGACAAAGTGCAAATATTCCTCGGCAATGGAAGGCGGAGGAGTGGCAGAGACTGTCGGGTGGCGTGACATATAGTCAGCAGGGTTGTCCGATTTCCCAGGCTTATGGACAATAGTATAGATGTAGTCTTACAGACGGAGGCCCCAGCGCTCTATGCGTGGAGGCATCTTGGCCCTGGGATTGCCGAAGATGGTGATGAGGGCTTGATGGTCAGTGACAATGGTAAAATGCTTGCCGTAGACAAAGAGGTGGAAGTGTTCACACGCCCAGACCACCGCTAGGCTCTCTTTCTCCGGCTGGGAGTACCGAGTCTCGGTGTCAGTGAGACTACGGCTGGCGTAAGCAATGATGTGCCGTTGGTCAGAGTCCTCCGTGTATTGGGCAAGGATGGCACCGAGGCCAACCGGACTGGCATCCACCGTGAGTTCCGTCCGCTTCTTTGCGTCAAAGTAAGCCAGATTGATTGCCGAGCTGACAGCCTTCTTGATCTTCCTGAAGGAGTGATGGCAGGCGTCTGTCCACTCGAATGGCTGACCTTGACGGGTGAGTTCCCGCAATGGATGACTAAGAGTCGCAAAGTCTTGTATGTATCGGGAGCAGTAGCTCGCCATACCGAGGAATGAGCGAAGGTCACTCACATCCTGAGGTGTTGGCGTGTCTGCTAGGGCTGACACCTTTTCGGGATCTGGTGTCATGCCGTCTCTGGAAAAGATGTGTCCATAGAACTTCAGGTGTGATTTGTGAAACTCACATTTGGCCGAGTTCAGGGTGAGGTTTGCCTGGAGGAGCGCATGACACACTCGGTCAAGAGCCGTGTCATGTTCCGTCTGATCCTTGCCATACACTAGAAGATCATCGCTGTAGTTGAAGGAATTCGGTATGCCTTGTATTACCCGTCTGATGGTTTCTTGGAAAATTTCAGCGGCCGATGATATGCCAAAGTTCAGGCGTTTATAACGGAAGAGGCCTTGGTGTGTTGTGAATGTGGTGATGTAGCGGGAGCGTTCATGGAGTTCAAGCTGGTGATAACCTTTGTTGAGGTCTAGCTTTGAGAAGACAGTGGCTCCATTGAGACGGGCGATCATGTCACTGATGTGTGGCCCAGGGTGGCGTTCACGTTCAATGGCCACGTTAGCTGCACGCATGTCTACACAGAGACGCACTTTGTTGTTTTGTCCCTTTTTGGGGACGACAACCACGGGTGATATCCATGGCGTAGGGCCGGAGGTACGTTCAATGATGTCGGCTTTGAGTAATTCCTGTAGTTCATCATCTACTGCCTGTTGCAGATGGAATGGCACTTTCCGATGGTGTTGTGCTACTGGTGTGACACGGTCGTCTATGTGTAGTTTAACCTTAAAGTGGTTCAGTTTTCCCAGTCCTTTAAATAAGTTGGGGAATTTTGCCACAATGTCTGGTGCATCTTCAGTCATGTAGAGAAGTTCTACCAATTTGAGTCGTTCCGCTGTTGGCAAGCTGAGTAGACAGTCAGCTATGTCTGGGCCTTCTACCACATGGATGAATGCTGGAATTGTCCGATCCCGAAAGGTTAGGGTAGTGTGGAACCGGCCTAGGCATGTTAGTGGCTTCCTGGACATCCATGTAAAGATCCGCACAGCTGCTGGTTCTAGCACCGGACGTGGTTTCATACTCTGATGTTCTAGCGCGCAGATATAATTCAGGGAGGCTCCTGAGTCTAGGACAAATTTGGCTGGGTGACTTCCAATTCGAATATCTAGTTTCTTATATTTTCGCAGCCGATCCGGATCTGAGACCATGCATATATATTCGTCACTATCTTGAGACACAGGCGTGCGTGTCGCGGAGTCACTGGATGTTGACCTCGACCGACGAGACTGGCGTGATCCGAGGGAGTGATCACTGGACCGTGAAGAGCTGGTGGAGTGTCTTTCCTGTTCTTTGACAGCACGTGCATGATGGTGTTTTGAGGATTGGTTCCTGGAAGATCGCTGTCTTGAGCGTGATGATCTTGGCCTTGACGACTTAGCTTGGCATACACTTTCAAAGTGATTGTCTCTGCCACAGTGGTGACATCGTTGCCCCAGGGCGGGGCATTGACCTGAATGTGGATAGTCCTGTCCACATCGATAACAGCTGGAGTGTGATTTGGTGGATTTAGTAGAGCGTGACTCCCTTGATCCGTGATTCGCTCTGGACCTGTGAGAAGAGTGATGGTGCGTCGATTTTCTTGATTTCCCTCGATCAATCTGGTGTGGACGACTCTTGTGACTTCTTGCCTGAAGGCGAAATGCCTGTTCTTTTTTGTCTGATTTGTTCCCTTCCATTTTCTTGGCATGGTCTTCTGCCTGGTCGTTTATACGTGTCATTTCTTCGATTTCCTCTAGTGAGTAGTGTTTCTTTAATAGGCGTCGCCTTAGTGACTCGGATTGACATCCTTCAATAATGCGTAGTCGCAGTGCATCCTCAGTGTTGAAGTCATCAAAATTGCAGTGTCGTGCTAGTCGTCGAATGCGTAATATGAAGTCACCCATTCTTTCTTCTTTTTCCTGTGTAGCTAGGTTAAACGTGTATCGTTCGTAGTCAAGATTGTATTTGTGTAAGAATTGCCTGTCAAGAACTCCTTTGACGTCATCATATGAAGCAGTGGCTGCATTGGGCAGTTCTTTGATGAGTTGAGCAATGTCTTTTCCTACTAGATTGCGTAGGGCAACTAGTTTCTGTTTGGGGTCCTGGACTTGTGCACCTGTCATATAGTCCTCAAAGTCTTCAGACCACGTCTTCCATTTGGGGCCCATACTGCTGCCCGAGGTGAGCTCCAATGGCTCTGGTGGCCGGAGGTATGATAGTCCCATGATGGGGTGGGGCCCTGTGTGGTTCATGATGGCGGCGTTGGTAGGTGGAGCTTGTGTTCCTGGTGTCGCAGGTGCAGCTGTTGCTGGCGTTCCTCCTGTATCACTGGAGGAGCTAGATACCAATGACATGCTCAGGGAAAGAGCTTAGCGCGATTTGGGGCCACTTTGTGGAAGTATTTCGAAATGCCTGACTCTAAAATGGCCGCTCCAGTAAAAGTGTATGGAAGTCAATGGGCCACGCCTGACCTCAAAATGGCCGCCGTCGGTGACACGTGGTATGGCTTGCAATAGTTACAGTCTATGTGGAAGTACGTTTTATTTAGGCAATTTAGGGCAGTCGCTTCGTTTTCTGGACTCACCCAGCTTGGCTGTGTGCACTACGCGTCTCTCGCTCGCTTCGGTGCGGCCGCAGCGTCTTGCAGCGCCTTTCGCGCTCTTTTTCTCCGGTCAGGTGTCGGCAGCGTCTTGCGCGCTTTCATTTGATGAGTGGCTGCAGCGTGATGGGACACCGGCGTCTTCCTCTCCCCGCAGCGGTTCCTTTCTTACCGCGCTGTTGTGGGGACAGAGGGCAGGAGGCAGGGGGCGGCCCGTTGGCGCTTGAGCGCGGTTTGTTCTCCAGGCGCCCAGGCGCCACTCTGGCAGGGGCTGCAGGCTCGAGCGTTCGGCTGCGCACAGGCAGCGGGGTGTTGAGGCGACGTGGGATCTATTGCAGATATCCCACCCTCGTCGCCATTGTCACCTCTTACCCCAAGAATGACGCGAGCCAGAGGAGGTACGGTAGACACGTCTTTATTCTGCCGTGTACACCTCCTTTCTGCCTTGTTGCCGCCCACTTCCTTTCCTCCCCACGCCCTTCCTGTGCTGCCTGTCCTGTCACACATACAGGGTCAGGCAGCCACATTACGACAGCAGCCAAAAATATACCGCATGCCATCCTAAATATGAATTACATTGCAATGCAGTGGCCTTTCTTAAGTACCTCTTACCACTGATGGTTCCTGAACCCCATTTTGGTGACACTGGGCAGGCTTCTTGTTGACTGTGCTTGGTTGGTAGGAGCGTTGGTTTGCAGGGTTGCTTTTGTGAGAAGGGTTTTGCAGTTGTTTGGGGTGGCTGTAGAGGTGTTCTTATTGAGTGGTGTGTAGCTGTGCGTGGGCACGTTGTAGCAAGACATGAGTGAGTGCTAGAGTGACTTATGCTCGTATCTTCCTTCTTCGCTTTGGGTTTGTACAGTGTGTGTTTGGACTGTGGACTCTGTGAGAAGTATTTTGGTGTTGTGTGTGATGACTGTAGGGGTGTTCTTATAGTGTCATGTGTAGCTGTGCGTGAACATTGAGTGCTGAGGTGCTTAAGGGTAGCTTTGCGCTCTACAAGTGCTCCATGCAATAGAATTGAGTAGCAAGAACAAGAACATGAGTGAGTGACAGAGCGCCCTATTCAGTGCTTAATTTGTAAAAAATTAAGTGCCAGGGCTCCTCTTGGGCGGCCACTGCAGCGTGAACCACGCATTGCCCCTGCCAACACTGCCAATGACAGTACCGACATAACACCTACCCATAGCACTACTACAAGTCTTACAATTCTATTTTAGGACACACAAAGCTATAATAATAGCCTGAGAGGTGGTATTATTGATTTTCAAAGTGATTTGACTTAATAAATACGATGTTGTGATCATCTTACAATTAAATAGACAGCGCCACCATGTGGTGGGCTGTCACTAGAGCTGGTGCTGACAATTAAGTGCCAGTGCCGAGCACCGGAAACCACCAGCTCAAATTAAGCACTGTTGTTTGTGCCATGTTTGCACTGGGTTTATAAACTGTAGGTTTGTAGTGTGACCCCTGTCAGAGGTATTTTAGTGATATGCTTAAGGACCACAGATATTTTCTTTACATTTACTGACACTTTTTCTTCCTGGGCCCATGAAGGAATGCCCCGTATTGTAGACCAGGCAGGTAACCTCCAACCTATTCACATCCCCAATGTTTCAGCCTATGCAGGCAGCTTTCCCCCACCATTTACTGGCTCTGCACTGAATATGTCCACCCAGTTCCAACCCCCTCCAGAGGAACTAAGATTTCGTAGAATTTCTTATTTAATCAGGACATCCCCCACGTGCAGGCTCTTATTTGCATCAGACTCTTGGCTGGACCTCTGTTCTCCTGTTTGGCAGTTCTGCTCTTTAAAAAAGAAATAACATCTGCACTACATGTCTGGGTACAAGCAGCTTGTGCAATCTCTTGGCATGATTGCCCAAAGCATGCGATGCCCTATGGGGGCCGAGGGTTCATCGACATGTGCCTCTGGTGCTACAATGCTTAAAAGTCCCACACTGGGGGTAGTAAAAAGATGCCCAATGCTGGTTATTAATAACCTTGATGGCAAAACTGGAGTTAGCAATGGGAATGAAGACCATGTGACTAGGCATGCAGGGTGCTCAGTCCTGATTTGTAGCACAGTATGTATGTATGTGGTGCTTATAAATCGCAAACATAGCTGAAAGGCAGCAGAGTGTTACGGGGTCAAAAGCAAATCACAGCAAACCTATGATTGGAGGAGTAGCTGATTTTTAAGAGCGAAAGTGAACTGTTACTGCATCATGATGTAGTGTTCTTTAAAGCAGTGGTTATTTAGCTCTTTCTTAAATTGAAGCACGGTTTGGGCAGTCCTGGTGGACACAGGAGATCTTGTTCTAGATCCCGATTACATATATGGAGACCTGCTGTCTTGTTCTGTCTGATGGTGTCCTGACTGCAGGTTTACCAGAAGCCACTGTTTTTGTGGGATCAAGCTTCAGGCAGGTGCTGGACATGCAGGTCTAGATGAAACGCCAGCAGTGTTTGAGGCACTGGATGTCTGAAGCAGAGGAGAGCTTCAAATACAGCTGTGTGTCATCTGCGCGTTAGTAAATTTGGATCCGATAATTCTATGATACTAAACTCTACTTCTCAACCCAGCTCCTGCCAAGTGTTGATCTTATTCATGGCGCTGGCATGTTAAATCTCAAAGATAAACATTAGCAGAACACTCTTGGTGCAGTTGACTATTACCGATTATCTGATGCTCATTGGTCAAGATGCAATCCAGGAGAAGTGGGCAGACTTCGGCTTTCCTGTGACAACCTAATGCATTCTGGGGTCTTAAGTTTGTTTTCACAGAGATAATAAGACTGCAAACCTGATAGTAATGATTTGTATGTTAAAAGCCTAGAAATGCAGCGAGAGAGAGAATGGTTGCTCGTTGCTAGGTTCTATTTTACCAATACAGAGACAGGCAATAGGGTGACTGAGAGAAACAGAACATTTGCAATAATTTGGACACGCACTACACAACACCACTCCCACAACACCAAAGAGGACGCATGGGAACCAGTAGTTCATGAAATGCACCTGTAGTAGATACATCAACAAATGTGTGTTATCTTCACCACCCAACCGAACAAGGGTATTCCCTTAAAAGGGGTTGGGGGGGTTTGTTGGGGATTTGTTGATCTGATTATATTGAGGATTACATTGCGATGCTTGAGTGTATACCACTTGCCTATTATAGTTACACCATGTTTCCTATGAAGCAACATGCAAGTTCCTTAAAAAAATGTGTGTTATGTTGTATGCTGCACTGGCAACATACATGTGTGCTACAAGGTCTACATGGATGATGGTCTGGTGCTGGGGCAATGGAGGATGCTGGAATGGCTTGCACGCACTCATGAGGTCTGTGACAGGAAAAAGACCACAGGGTCAGTCCTTTTTTGTCAAATCTGAGAGCTTCCAATGACAGCCAATGAGAAGAGACCTTCATACCCAAACACAACATCAGGCATCAGCCAGGATACATTCAAAGATGTGAACGCACAGAGACGTACGCTTTATTATCGATGAAAAGACAAGCTTGTCAAAGTCTGTGAAGGTAATTCAACCCGAAGAGAGCTCGGTGTGGGCTCTACTAGTCTCAGCAGAGGTTTTAAGAACTGGCTGCAAGCACCTGCTGAGCCTTCCAGTACAATATGAGCTGGCATTGTGTTGCACAGATGCGGTTATTCTCCTGCAGGTCACTCAGTAGATTGAATACAACCAGGCAGCCCTGAGGTGAGTGCTGTGAGGAGTGAGTACAAACAGCTGGTACTGATAAGCACTGATAAACAGAGCCGATACCACTGTAAGGACCTGCTATCGGTGAGCGGTGTGAAGACTGCACACCTGTATGAAGATTAAACAGCAAATTACCATTCACATGCAGGCAAATGATGACTCACACAAGACTGGGTGAGATAAAAGTGTATGAACTGGATCATGCTGGCATGTTAAATCAGCACTGGCACAGCCAATAGGTCTGACACAATCACACGAGCACTAAGAAAAGCAATAATAAATGAACTGCGGTCGGGCAAAACAATTAAAAAGGATTGCTTTGTATATACAATGCATGGATGAGCAAAGAATGAAATGTGTCGTCACATAGTATACTCTTCAGATGCAAATATTTGCTTATGCATTCAAGCAGAGGCAGAAGGATACACCCAAACAGCCAATAGAAGGAAGACGAGAGACCAAAATACTCTTGTGGCCCGCCCCAACATGCGATTGGCAATGTCTCAAGAACGTAAATCCTAAAAATCTGTCGATGCGTCAAATTTTTGGCATGATTTTGGACTCAATTGAAATGATGTCTGTGGTGCTTGGTGGCCTTTGATCTTCGCACAATGGCGCTAATAGACTCCACTCTTGATCCAACTTTCAATTGTTTCTCTCGCCTCAGTAGCTTAACTAATAACATGTAGGAAGTGTTGTTCTTGTGTATGTAGTATGTACGTTAACAAACACAAGTCAGTTTGTTCCATATTTTTTTATGTCAGCGTACTTAATGCAGAGATGTCCTCTTTCCCAAGTCAAGAGAGTCAACCTGTCGCTCCCCGTCCTCTGGAAGCGCCTCTAGCTCCACGGTAGAGGGTAGTAAAATCTCAGCTAACAAACTACAGGAAATCTGGACACAACCTGCCATATTGGCAGTGGACACAGCAGATATAGCGTTGGCTAAACTTAATGATTCAATTAAGCGAGCCATTGATATTTTGGCCCCTTTAAAACTGCATAAACAGTATCCTTCCTCTAAGCAGGAAAGTTGGTACACGCATGAGTTAAGAGAAGAGAAGCGGAAATGCAGACGAGCAGAGAAAATATGGAGAAGAAGTAAAACTGAGGAGACCCGAGCAATTTTCCTAGATGCTCAATCAATATACTATAAAAACATAAAGCTAGAAAACACCGCCTAATGCAACAACTTGCAGAAGCGGGTAATTGTCCTAAGGAGCTCTTTAAAATTCTGCAAAATTTTGTAAAACCCGCTGCATGTGAGAGCTCTGATGATTTCTCGCAGACTCTATGCGATGAAATCTCGCTATTCTTTGAGGACAAAATAAACATCATTTACGAAAGAATAGTGGCGGCTAACAACAACATGGGTGACATTAATAAGCCCCTATCCCCGATCCCGCTAAAGCACAATAAACATCCCCTGCTATCCTTCCCTCCAATTGACAATGCAGAGCTCCTTCCTCTCATCGTCCATATTAAATCTGGGTCCCCAAATGACCTCCTTCCTGCCAAGATGGTTGCCCCTCTGATTTCTCTCTTGGGACCCTCTATACAGAGCGTCATTAACATCTCTCTTGCGAAAGGACAGGTCCCGGCAGACTGGAAAAGAGCGGTGGTAAACCCAATATGGAAAAAAGCGGCATCTCCATGGACAGACCTCTCAAACCTGCGTCCTATTTCACTCTTGCCTTACATCGGCAAGATAGCAGAGAGGCACGTGAACACCTATCTATCAGGACATCTAGAAGCAACGGAGGGCCTGGACTACACGCTATCTGGGTTCAGGCCCAACCACAGCACCGAATCAGCCCTTCAAACAGTGACCAATAACATCAAAATGGCACTGGATGAGGGCAGTTCTATGATTCTGGTGCTGTTGGATCTCTCCGCTGCTTTTGATACGGTGTCTCACACGGTGCTTCTCGATCGTTTAAGGGATGTAGGCTTGGAGGGAGTGGCTCTGTCATGGATGAAGAGTTTTCTATCTGGCCGCTCCCAAGAAGTTAGGCTGGGCTCCCACAAATCCACCTACAGGGAGCTCAACAAGGGAGTGCCACAGGGCTCATGTTTAAGCCCGACACTATTTAATGTGTATGTGGCCCCCTTGGCCAACTTAGCAAGATCATTTGGGTTTACCCCGGTGTCGTATGCCGACGACACCCAACTCCTCTTTCCTTTTAAAAGTCTGACACCTGCAATAAAAAGATCATTTGCAGATGGAATGAGAGCAATATCAGAGTGGATGTCATCAAACTGTCTTCAGTGTAACGTAGGGAAAACAGAGGTCATGCTGTTTGGACAAGCGGCAACACACTGGTCACCTGAATGGTGGCCTTTAGAATTAGGACCTGTTCCCAGCCCCAAGAGCACGGTAAAAAACTTGGGAGTGTTATTAGATCAGACACTCACATTTAAAGACCACGTAAACCAAGTGGCTGGTACCTGCTTTCGGGCAATTGGGATGCTAAGAAGAGTGTTTCCCTATCTGCCAGATTGCCACAGGAAAACACTTGTGCAGGCGCTAGTCATCAGCAGAGTGGATTACTGTAACGGTCTTCTTTTAGGAGCTAATGAAGGTCAACTTAATAAGTTACAAGTAATCCAAAACACGGCTGCAAGGATTGTCCTTAATGTTCCCCCTAGGACTCCTTCTCGCCCCCTGCTGACTAGACTCCACTGGTTACCAGTGAGGAAGCGAGTACAGTTTAAGACTCTATGTACCATTCACAAAAGTGTGATAGGCGAAGGCCCAAAATATCTGGCCAAAATCTTTCAGCCATATGCTCCTGGGCGTTCCCTGCGATCCAGTAATCTGCAGCTATTGCAGGTACCCAGAATAAAGAAATCCAGACAAGGAGGCTGAGCGCTTGCCCATGCGGGACCAGTGCTCTGGAACTCTCTACCTCTTGAGTTGAGATCACTCACTAGCCATCTGGCCTTTCGGAAGACCTTAAAAACACACTTATTCACTAGTAATTAACGCCTCCTTTGCAATATGTACTACCCCCCCTGAACACGACTATCTGGAGTCATATTCTTACTGGCAAAAGCGCGGAGATACCCCTTCGGGGGTCTATTCAGGCGCTATATAAGAATATAAAATAAAAATAAAATAAATAGCAGGTAGAGTTCCTGAGAGCCCTGGGATAGCACACCTTAAGTGGTGCAGCCTTGTCCCCACCAGTTTCTCGAGGAAGATCCCTGACAGGCAGCAAGGACTGCAAACTCAAGTAGCGGGACAATCCTCCAAGCTGTGTAGGTGCCTACGAATGCAACCAGACTTGACGGTGGCGTGCTGGCTACCAGCTGATCTAGTTTAAAGTCCTCCATCCTGTCAATAAACCCTAAAGAGGAAAGAACCGGGATACACTGAAAAAACCTACCCTCCCAACAGAAATAGATGTGCATCAGACCCAGTGACCTTTCACACAGAAGGACCACAGAGGGAGGTTGCTGGCGGGCTATGATACCGAGCTGTTCCACACCGACTTTATCTGCACTCCTCACTAACCGGGGTAGCGATTCCAGTGTATTCGACTGGGACCTCCTGGCACCGGACACATTCTAACTTCTCATGCTCTTCTCCATCATCTCAACCTCCAGGGTCATATTCTATTGCAGTGCTCTGTGTGGTACTTACGATGAGATGCGAGGTGCTATATGAAAAACCAAAAAAGGAAAAATAAATAAGATTGAAGTAAGTCCTTTAACTGGGTGACTATTGATGCTACAAGAATGCCAGACCAAATCTGGCACAAAACAGGATCTGGGTGCAATGTTGCACTAGGCCATTAGTCACAGCAGAGAAAGAGCAGGGTATGTGATGCGGTTTCTAACTTCCTGCCCTGGGTTCCATCCTCCTTCTAATAGCAATGTAATGGCTTCTATTTAGTGGCCACTAAAGGGCGGCAAGGCAGCAATTACCCAGGGACAGATGGGTAAAAGGGCCTTTGCAAAGGAAGTATTTCTGAAATTCTTCTGATATTTTAGCTAGAGCGAAGTAGCTGTGAAATGGAAGGTCTGGGCAGCTAATAACATGGTGCACAGGAAGATCCTTATTCGAGTAGATAAAACAAACTATTTGTGACTGAAATAGAGGGAGTTTGGAAGAGGACACCACCGTGACTTAGACCCACTCAAAGCCGCCTTACCACATGTTTGATTTCTAGCACTGCTATACACAATGACTTGATGGAGCTCAAAGGGGCATTTCTAGTGGTTCAGAAAGGGTGGAACCTTGTGGTTCAATGTGGTACAGCCACATGCATGCAGTGTTAACCCACCTAGAGAAAGGACCAGCGGCACAACACACAGACCGATAACTGTGATTGTTGGCTGTCACATCTCGGAATGGACAGGCACGATTTATGTCGTGTTTTAGTGGAGAGATAGAGGATATGGTGAACTGCTAGTTTAGCATTATGGAAATTATCTGCAAAAGTTGACTTTCGGCCTCATTACGAGTTGGTCGGAATTTAGTATGGGACTGCAACCAGTCAGTCATTCAAGGTTTCACCCCTGAATGGGGAATAACTTCATGGACTATGTATTTACCGCCATTGCTGACTATGGGGTGAGGCATGACCCATTCTATCCTTTGCATCTTGTGAACTATGGCATATGACACTCTGTGGATCTGCATCTACACAATATATTTGTATATATCTATATTGCGTTATTTATTTTATTATTAGTTTTAAACTGTTTTGGACATACAATATAAGTATATTACAATATCAAAACATAAAACAATATAGTACCAAGTACTTTATAAATCTATATACATATTACAAAACAGCCAAAATTGGTATGGTTTAAAAACCATACCAATTTGATCAATATAACATTATCAGAATGTAGTAAAATTTGATTAACATCAGTTTCTTCACATTACAATGAACAATGAGTGTGGCAGCGACGTGCCACTCACATCACTGCAAAATCTACATATCTGATCCTTACATGCAACATTAGCCCATGCTCTTGAGCTTTCAAATGTGCTGACATGACCAGTGCAAATTTGGAGGTAGCCTAGGTGCGTTTTGTGCCACACTCTGATACCCTCACATCTACCCAGAGCTATATAAAACTCTCTAAATAAATAATATAAAATAGAAATTCTACAGGATGGCAAGCCACTGGAATCCATTGTGACATACAATACATATGAATGCATCAGGGCTCTGATTTATTATCATTCGTGCAACGCAGGTTCAGTGCATTATGTTAACCGTATTCTTAAATGGCCTAAGGGATACAATCACATTGTTAAAATCAACAAAAGAATCAAGGACATGCAACCGGTCAATACAAAATGACAAATAAACACTAGGATGAGTAAAATATTGTGAGAAATGTCAGCAAAGATTAATCGAGGCAATCTAATAACAGAGGATCTCTAAGCCTTCAACAGAAATGTTTGCATCTGGAGAAGACCAAGACACCAAACTAAGCACAGGTTGAATTTAGCTCTGATGACCTCAATGGGGTAAAATAATCCCTCACAGTGGGCCCAAGGAGTATTTACTGTGTGAAAACCAGGCCTCAGCTGTATTACTAACAATGATAAAACTAGTTTTACAGAGTGTGGAAATACCCTGGCACACAGGGGTCCTGGCGCTGGGCAGCCACCAGAAGAAAGATAGAAAAGAATTAGTGAAGGTCTAAGTGCCTGACTTAGATCTCAGCAGATGGGTTACTCTGTTACAATGCTGACGGATATCCCGTCCAGCATTGTGGATAATTCCATTATATCTTACGGGATTAATATTTCAGCGGACGCGGTATCCATCACCGTGGCAGGCAGTGGTAGAAGGTAAAGGGGTTACCCATGTCTTGGCACCACTAAGATGAGGAACCCAAAGAAGAAGGGCCATCCCCTAACATGGTCTCAGATATCTTCTTTTTTTTATTTTTATTTTTTTATTATTAGAGTTTTATATAGCGCGAGCTAGACCCAAGTAATCGGGTATCAGTGCGCTTTACACGAGACCCAGTTTCGTTACAGAAGGGGTTCTTCGAGTTCAGTTGGATTTCATCCGTGCAGGGTCACCAGAAAGGCATTAGCGAAAATTAGTTTGACAAAGGTGATGGTCATTGGTAAACCCCAGAAGGATCTGGATGTCGTCAGCATACAATACAAGTTCGAAACAGCAGGATTTAATGATAGCAAATCCAAAAGGATGCGGGTTGGCAGAACCACCTTGGTTTGCGATCATTTAAAACTCACTCAATATTGTGAGAAGAACAAATTCCATACTGTGGAGATGACAGAAACTGGATTAAGACGTTTAAGATTAAGAAGAAGAGCGAGAGGTGTGGCTCCTGGCCACATATTGGATCGACCAGCAGGGACATTCAGCAGTCGGCAGCAGGGGGTTCGATATCTTCGCATATACTAAAGGGACCGGCAATGGGAAGGCAATTAATTATTCCTGACTAAAGTCCTCACAGATCTTTCAGTGCAGGACTCTAGAAGCCACCGTCCAATGGCGCTGAGTTTGCCTTGGTTCCCACACCGAGTAGACCTAGTCTAATAGTCTGTCACCTGTGGAACCAGGAGTTCGCCCTTAGACCACACCACAAGACGCTGGGACAAAACGACTCTTCCTGTGCCTCAGATCAATTATTTCACAAAATTTGAGAATGCTTAGAAACAGGCTTACTCTCCTAATGAACCCTGTACAATATCAGAATATTTACACTTTACATGTTATCCCTTCATAGGACACACTGGTCTCTATAGTCTGAGCATAGTTATATAAATACATTCAGAGCGATCTTAGGAGGCTGCAAGTTGAAGCAGAAACCTTATTTGTAAAATAGGTTTAACTCTAAGTTAATTTAAATATATGACTTTCATGTCAAGTTGCTGTAATGCCAGACAAGGATAAAATAAGAAAACGCCTGCCTTATGGAGATGGTCTGACAACTGTTCAGATTTACTGGACCACTGGGATACTAGAATGGGAGGCCCACAATACTGACGCAAACACAGCTGCAATTCTAAAAATAGTTCATCAAAGGAAACAAACATCCTGATAAATAAAGCAATAAAAAAGGAAGCAAATATCCTGATAAATAAAGCATTTAAAAAAAGGAAACAAACATTCAAGTCACAATAAAGTGGGCATATTTGGAATAGCTGAAGTTGGTTATGTTTGACAAAATAGTCCTGTGTGCAGGTGTTCAAGTATGAAATTGGCACCAAGTCCTGGATATTATTTATTTAATGTTTGTATATGGTGTGTACAAGAACGGGCGTGGAGCATCAGAGGGATGGATCCACAACCTTAAAGGGAATAACATGAAAACAAGTGTACAAAGGCAATTAAAAAATATACAACAACAAATATACAACAACAGCTACGTAACACAGGGTCAAGTCTACCACAACAAGTGCTACAAAGGTCATAAAAAGGTGAGTTCACACATATACGAGGCAGGACTATCAACAAAAGACAAATCTGCTACAAAACTATATAACATTTGTTTTAATGAGAATGTTAACCAAAATCAGTATTCCTGATAAGATGAACATCCGCGTTGTAAAGGATGTTCCCCATCAAAAAGCTACTGCTTACATGGACCTCAAATGCCTGAAACAAATGTGTGCTCCACAAGTCTGGAGAACCACAGATTGCCTTCTTGTGGCGCTGGAAAATGCTGATGTGATGATTCAATAATGAGGTTTGAAGGAAGGGAACTCAGCTTCAGAGAGATTCTTGGACATGTTTGAAGAGCCACGTCCCTTCCAGATTCTTAGGCCAACATCAGAGCAGAAAGGGTACTCATAAAAGATGGTTTTACTGATTATATGTTATGTTATGTTAATAAGTCATTTATTGAGCGCACTATCAACCGATTGGTTTCTTGGATTATAGCTGCAGTTTAGGACAGTAAAGAGAAGTGAGTCATCATCACTTAGTCAATATGTGTCCACTCCGAGCCCACGTGTGGCCTGGGCTGTGCTAATCTACAGGTGTAGCTATGAGTTAGACAATCTCTTTGGTTCTATACCGCGGAACAGGATGTACACCACAGAATTTTGTCACTTTCCAGAATCTCCTACAAAGTTCACAGCAGTAAAAGTGCAAATAAAATTAGAAGGGGTCCCCCTAACTTCAATCAAGATTCTAAACCCTCCACCCCCAAAGACACAGCGAAAAGCCACACAAGAGCTGTGCAGCGTTGACACTAGAAAAGAGTCTGTTTCTTTCTCTGCTGTGGACTCAGGGATCGGTTCTAGAACAACGCCTGGAACCAGCGTCACGAGGGGCAGCATAAATGAGCATCTAGTATGTTCCTATAATAAATGGAAGCCTGCAATCCTTGCATAAAACCTGCTAGAATCTGCTTAGAGTTACTCAATTACAGTTGTGACCACACTAGCTGCATGTCATATGTAAATGACAGAGCTACTCTACTGTAGAAACGCACTAAAGGGGTAGTGACATCGGAATGGCTGCAGTCAAAGTCAGCAGTCAGGAGAAAGGGAGACAGCAACGTCACAGAGCAGACTTACAACTCCTATATAAAAAATAAAAACGGGAACCAACATTTAACTTCTTCTGATCTTTTTCCCTTAAAAAACACAGCCACTGGCAGAAAGCAGACCTTTATGGCAGCATGTTTGCACATCTATAGTTCATTAGAGGAAGCAACAATCTCTATGCACTTTACCGCCCGCCATGAACCACAAGCACATATTTGCACTGCAGGCCTGGTATCAGGGCTGACTAATATCAATTAATATTAAAGCTATTGGGAATAGCATCTTAAATGAAACCACAAAGGATGCCAGGCTGCAACATAGGACTTCGATGATGGCTCTTTTACCAGGGAGCGGGAACAGAAATGATTCTTGGACTAGGACTCCAGGCACCCTTGCAGAGGAGCTGCTTGTCATTCTTATTCTGCCCACTGTATACAACTGGAAGCAAAAGAGTCATCTTCCCTCATAACCACATCACAAAAACAGCTACAAGCTGGAAAAACGGCAGACCGTAGGGCTCATACCACTGGGCGATGCCTCAGTGAGGACGACAGGCACTTAGACATAGTCGAAGAGAGCAGGTGACACACCGAACAGCCATACATGTGAGGTTTTAGTGCTGTTATGATGAAACATACCACATCAGTGAATCTTCAGGATGTGGTAAATGGGCATATCCCCACCATGCAAACCCTCATCTCCTTTCATATGGCCCCTAACCTAGAGGTCCCAAAGATCCACACTCTTCCAGGTCTCGCCAACAGCTCCCTTCCTCAAAATACAATCCACGGCAATCAACCCAACTTTACAAGGCCCAGTCCTCAGGACACCAAGGAGCCTTACACTACAATGATCTTCTCTCTCCTACTTAGAAGTAATGACCATCTATCCATGTAGAATCCCACAATCCTCTAGTTACATCTGGTCTCAGGTTTGGATTGCTCAAAATCCCACAGGGCGGGAAAATGTAACAAGGGTGTCACTAAAGTGCGTTTTTTAGACACTCTGGCAGCGCATGTGCTTTATGGCCACACCCACCTAGCCCTTTACAGGCTTCTTGGTGCCAAAAGGCTGGAGTTCAAAATCCTCGAACAAGCTGATGAAACACTCTGGAATAATGGAAAAGGCAACCTACATCTCTTGTGATGGCAAATCCTTGTTTCAAGAACAGCTTCTTCTTTCAGTCTTCCTAGGGTCCAATGGGAAAGGCTCAGTATTAGAACCTTTCTAGTCAAAAAATCTCCAGGTATCCACACAGATATGGAGCAAGACATTATATTAAAAAAAATTGCTAGATGTATCCATTTATCTAGGCATTTCCAGATGCCTATGTATCAGTCTGGCCTGCAGGTATTCTCTCAGAATCACGAATCAACTGCACTTCAACTATCAATGCAACCTAAAAGTTACATGACGCAATACAACACACTGTAGCATACCATGATCTAATACAATATACTATAGCATATTGTAACACCAATATCTCATCATAGCATTAAGATAAGCCATGTGCCAATGACAACAAACAGACTAGCATGATTATGACAAATATTCTGTCCTCTGCCAAAATGTCATGGGCAGCAGAAATGACACCATCAACCTTTTGACTCTGAGAAGGTCACAGGCTTGGCCCATGGGTCCCACCAGAAGCTCGTCCGCAGTTCTCTATTTGCTGAAGAAGGAAAGGCGGGAAGCTAAAGTTGGCAAACATTAGCTCTAGGAGCCTTCTTTGCTTTCTGCTCATGCCGCTGCCTTCATGTCCCCTTAGATTAGGGGCTAAATAGGCACAGCTAGGTATTCACGCCCTGCACATTGATTCGGACTGTACCATCATTCCACTTTACCCTCTTTGTTAGTTTCTGTCACAAACCGCTATTTTTTTCTGGAGAACATGACCTCCCAGGGAAGCCAGAAACACTACCACCACTTTTATAGCCTACAGCCAGCTGCGTGGCATATGATCGTTTGAAGTGAGAGGCACAGTAAGTGGCTTGTGAGGCAAACCAGCTATGTTCAGCACAGCAGCATCTAAAACCAAACCACCCCTGGGACGTACAGCCAGGGAACAGTCGTCCCTTATCAACCCCTACTCTTCCCCTTACTCTCTTCCCTCTCCCGCCCCCCACACCGGCCTCCTCCCCCACCCCGTGTTGAAAATGGAACGTTCGACTGCGCTCGGCGCACGCGCCCCTCGTTCACAAATAAAGACCTCTGTACTAGCTTGGCCGGTGGCGAGGGACACGTGCCAGGACGGACAGGCCGCACCGTATCAGAAAAGTATCAATCCGGCGCCTTGTTCAGACTCTAGCCAGCTTTACAGGCTTATATTTAGCCCCGCGGACGGCAGGAGCCAGCAGTTTACAGATGTGGAGTCAGCTGACTGAGGTGAGTCAGCGCGTGACGCTGAGCTGGCCACAGAAGCCTTCCTCACGTTTCCTGCCGGCAGTGAGTGTAATCATCGCTATAAAGTGCTGTTGATCCAACCTTCTGGACGGCAAGCGTCGTGTTTACACTCCATACTGCTGAGCTCAGCACGAGGAGCACTTACTAGTCCAGGAAACGTGCTAACCGCCGCATTTTGGTGACCCCGTGCAAATATTCAGGACTGGATATAGGACAAGGACAAGGTACTACCGACTCGACCCGGGAAAGACCGAAGTGGTAATTTGCGGAAAGGCTACCTCATCATGGGACTCACCCTGGTGGCCTACAGACAGGGCCATCTTTAGCGCTGGCCCTGGCCTCCACCACAGATTCTCTCACCAGCACCCTTTAACAGTGACCAAGTCTCCATAACCACTCTCTCAGATGCATTGAATTAGTTATATAGTGCCACTCATACCAGTAAAGGATGTCAGAGCACTTTGCATCACACACACATTACACAGAGACAATCAATCATACATGTGTAAATCAGTGTATAGGAAATGTTTCATAAGCCAAAGGACTAAAAGTGTAGGAGTCACATGTCACCCATACTGGTAGGCAGTATAGCTTAGGATTGCTTGGTGTGGAGAAGCAGAAACTCAGAGTCGAATAAAACCCAGCATAGTTGGGAGTTTTCTTAAATAATAAGAATCGATTTCCAGCCAAATGAACCCTTTTTGCAACATTAATCAATGTTCTAACGTATACTTTGCAGTGTGTATGCAGTTCTATGATGAAAGTTAATAGCTCACTGTTCTATATTACGACTTTAAGTTATAAATTGCAAGTAACTAAAGGATGTCTCTTTTAAAAGCAGTAACCTGCTGATCTGTTTACATTATATTTACTCTGTAATTTACTTGGTACCAGTTCTTTTAGCAGGCATATTAACCCTCTGCACTACCTTCACATAAGTTAAAACCTCAACTATACAAAAAGCGGATCTGTTTCCACGAAGAACATTAATCACGGGAGTTATTTTGGCAATTTTGGGAGGCGTGTTAATTGGTGGAGGAAAGGAACGCTGTAGCAGGTGCCTTAAAAACAGAATAAACTTGCAATCACGGTGCCCCCAGTAAGCCAGTACCTGGTGCGGTGGCACCGCCCTAGAGCTGGCCCTGCCTACGGACCTAGGATCCGTCCCCATCTGCAAGCACGATACTGCGGGATCATCATCGACAGCAAGCTGTAAATGTCCGCCGAGGTCAACGCCATCACCTCAGCCTGCTTCCACACCCTGAGGATGCTGAAAAAGACATTCAAGTTGCTACCTAACAAAACAAGGAAACCGTCACACAGGCCCTCATCACCAGAAAACTAATGTACTAGAGCGCCTTTTACAAAGGAATCACCAACCAACTCGCAAAGAGACTCCAGACTGTCCAAAACAAAGCACCCAGACTGATCCTTAACCTCCCACGACAGTTTCACATCACACCTCACACCTCACCTAAGGGTGGCTCCCCATACATCAGTGTGAACAATCCAAGCTTCTCACCCACGCACACAAAGCATTACACAATAGAGGCCCAACCTACATGTACACCCACATGCAGTTCCACCAACCCTCCAGGCACCTGCACTCTCACTGGTTCACATTCCACATATATGCAAAAGTAGCCCAGGAGATCATGCTTTCTCACACATTGCTTCCAAAGAATGAAACAACCTCCCACTCCACACGAGGGCCTCCTCTTCCTGAATTTCATAAGAAGCTGAAGACCTGGATTTTCAAGTATGCAACTCAAGGCAAGCCCCACAATCTGCAAAGCAATACCCTCACTGTGATACGGTGTGATAGTAATCAACATACCATAACATTAGGCAACCTATCAGACCACCACTGCCTCTACAAACTGTAAATGAGGTCAAATTACCATAGGAGGCACGGTGGCAAAATATCACTTCAGCTAGGGTGATACAAATCCTTGTGTTGACACTACATTTATGAAAAATAAGTTTCAAAGCTCTGTAATCGCTGGCAAACCCTCATGCACACAATCAGCGGTGTAGAGACGGTTGACAGGCAACGCAATTATACTTCCACTTTTAATATTTTTTTGCCTCCCTATTAAAGCTTTGCACCCCTAAAAATGCCTCTAAGAAATATGTGCCTCTGGCAACCGCCCCTGTGCCACCCCCCACGCTACGCCACTGCACGTACGCTCTCCCAGTATATGTTTAAAGTGTCTGTAGGAAGCTGGCTCAGTATATACTATACCAAAGTAAGGTATAGGGTGCACAGAGTGCAGTGAATCCCCAGAGGTATAGCAGAGGGCTAAGTAGAGACTACCTTACTCTCTTTTGTGGTAGTGTGGTTGAGCAGTCGGGCTTATCAGAGGGTAGTGCTAAGCATTTGTTGTACAAACTCAGGCAGGAAATGATGTCACACACTCAAAAACTGAACCCAGACCAATTGGTTGTAATAAAAGTTGTTACTTTGTTATTTTTTTATTATTAGAATCAAGCTCTACTTAGTAGGGGCTAAGTGATACTTTAAGTACAAATAATACATTTCAAGATTCAGTGTGGACTGGTTTTGTAGGAGCATACACATTAGTTTGCAGCTAAGAAAATTAGGTAATAAGGTTTTCAGAATACTTGTAATTACTCAGGATTACTTTTCAATTACTTTTTTACTTTTGCACAAAACAAATTAAACACACAGTTTGGTCATTGCAGTACATTAGCAAGCAGGGTAACTATTTTTAAGACACTAAGGGCCAGATGTATCAAAGGGTTTTGCCCATTCTGTGTCTATGGGGAAATGTGTTGATACATATGGCCCTAAGTTACTTTGTTGTACAATACAACAGGTTCAACACAGAATATTGTTCAAAGAAAAACCCACCCTACAAAACTATGGAGAAAAACGAAGTGCTAGATTTGCAGATAAGTAAACTGTTTTGGTAACTGAGTTTTGGGGGGTAGAACCAAGGTTCCCCAAGGTCAGTTCAGCACTTGAGGTGCACCACCAGTTGCACTAGTACGGCCAGGTGTCTAGAGCAAGGGTGCCAATGTTAGCCAATGGGGGTAAGGGGCAGCTCCATTGGTGGCTGCTCACGGGCAGGCCACGCGGTTTTGGGAGACAAGCTCCTGGGGTTAAGGTAAGGGCAAAGGGGGTCCCTGGTCAGCACCAGCTCCACAACACCAGTGGCGCTGGGGTAGCCTGGTGCAGAGTGCTTAGTTGGTATTGGCGACCCAATGCATTCCTATGAAGATTGTCGGTCAAGGAAAAAGACTGCAGGCTGGAGCAAGAAGATCGGAAGACGGAAACCAACGACTGGAGGATGAAGTTGGAGGGATGCTGTACACCAGAACATCGTCGGTCGGGCACCTCCCGACTCAGGGGCTGCGGATGCAGGGGTGTCTTTTCGTGTGGGGTTCTTCTCACAGAGGAGTTCCGAAGCAGAGATAAGCCGGTAGGGCTGGGGCCAAAGCAGTTGTCATCGTCCTCTCCTCTGCAGCATGGCTTTTCGGGACTTCTTCCTCTTGTCGAGTTTGAATTCTGGGCTCAGGGCTGCACCCTAAATACTCAATCAATCAATCAATACATTTATAAAGCGCGCTACTCACCCACGAGGGTCTCAAGGCGCTGAAGGGAGAGGGGGGACGCTACTGCTCGAATAGCCGGGTCTTGAGGTGATTCCTGAAGGTGAGATGGTCCTGGGTCAGTCGTAGGTGTGCGGGAAGGGAGTTCCATGTCTTGGCAACCAGGTAGGAGAACGATCTTCCTCCGGTGGTGGCTCTGCGAATCCGTGGGACGGTTGCGAGGGCGAGGCTGGCGGAGTGGAGCTGGCGGGTAGGAGTGTAGACCGAGAGGCGGTTGTTGAGGTATTCGGGGCCCATGTTGTGGAGCGCTTTGTGTGCGTGGGTGAGGAGCCTGAACGTGATCCTCTTGCTGACGGGGAGTCAGTGCAGGTTTCTCAGGGGGGCAGATATGTGGCTGTGGCGAGGGATGTCGAGGATGAGTCGTGCAGAGGCGTTCTGTATGCACTGAAGTCGTTTCTGAAGTTTTGCTATGGTTCCTGCATAAAGGGCGTTCCTGTAGGGCATACTGTACTTAGAGGGCATTTTAGGGGCCACAAGGTAGTAGTTAATGGGCTACTATCCTTAGGGTGACTACACTCTTAGGATGCTCCCCCAATGTCGGGAGTGGGCACCATCCCTAGCCCTGATTAGAGGGTGCTTGCCATCTACAAGATGGCAGGCACTGAGGAGTGGGCTTCACCTTACCTCACCTCCCCTACCTGAGGGGTGGGTTTGACAGAGGTGGGCACACCTTCTGAGCTGTTCTGATTTTACCTGCCTATCTTCTTGCTGAAAATAGGGTGAGACCGTAAGGGAGGCAGCTCCTGATAGCAAGAGGGAGGGGTGTCACGTGGCAAAGGCAGCAAGGCCTTTGAAGCTCCCATGCCACAGATGCCTCTTTCTGACCTGAGGGAGGTGTGAACACCTCCACCCAGGGAAGGCTTTGTTGCTGAGGCCAGGGAGCCCCCTCTCCCCCAGCAGTCCAGAACCTTGTCTTGTGGTGGCAGGCTGGTGTTCACCAGTCAGAACCCCACTGGAATTTGGTTTAGTTCAGGGGTCCCCTCTAGAAGGGACCCCTGAGTGCAGGAAAAAAAAATCTGACACTGAAATCAGTGCAGGTTTATTATTCTGAAATGTTTGTTACCAAACATCCCAAGATTCAGTAACGCCATACTGGTGCTGGGAAACTCGTAATGACCAATTTCCAGACCATTTACTCAGGAAGGGTTTACTGGGAACGTACAATATCTAAGATTGACCTTAGGTATTATAGGGACCTGTTGTCTCCTGCAGATAGATCCTCACATGAGGTATAGGACACCCTTCCTTAAGGGTAACTTACCTAGGCCTCATACAGTGCCGGGCAGGTACACACAGGTATGTGTGTCATGACGACTCTTCACTTTTAGCTGCACCACAACACACAGGCTGCAGTGGCACTGGTGCATGTTTGTGGTGAGAGGTCTCAGAGGGTGAGAATGTACATGCAGCAGGCCTTTCCCTGGGTACCATGCCCTTGATAACATAGGAGCCCTTTACAAGTGACTTACAGGTAGGACAGAGTTGTGCCAATTGTGCAAACAATGGTACAGATTAGGGAAAGAACACAGGCCCTGGGAACGTGAATAGCAGGGACCCAGGGCACACTCAGCCAAATTTCATCAGGTACCTTACAAAGGGTTAGAAGGCAACCATGCAGCAATGGCACTTTCCTACACTGTCCAAAGTTGTTAGCAATTTGTTCAACATTTTAAATTGGGAGTGGTTTACTTTGTTAAATCAACTCTATAGTAGCTGAACTGATTTAGAATGAATGTGCGCATCAACTTAAATGAATTAAGAAGTGAAATTTGCTGCTCCATAATCAGAGCCAAAAACATTTCAAGGTCCATGGAAGAGTGAGCCATTCCTTAAAGTGACCCAAAAGTCCAATATCTGCTTTGATGCTGATAATCTAATTTCTAAACTACTCGGGGGTCTCCAGCATAACCAGGCTAGACAAGACACCAGCCCAGCCTTTTTATCTCCAAAAGACAGGAGCATTGCAAAAGCTCTCTCCGAGAGTGAAATGCACGCCAGCTTTATTTAAAAGCACAAAGATGTCAGCATATGTACGCATACAGCAGATTACCAACCAATAGTAGCTACAAATATTTTGGAAACAACTAAAGCAGATCACTAAACTGAAATTGTCTCCATATGACCAAATGTATATAAATCATCCAAAACCAGCAAGATTCTGATACATTTAGTAACATGAATACTGAGTCAAAAGTCAATAAATAAATTCAAGATCTATAAACTTTTGAATGAGTATGCCACCTTTTCTTTTTTTATATGAGACTAACACATAGGAGGGCATTCTCACTCATGGTAATTTTTAATGTCACTATTGACTTCGGATGAGTCTCATAACAGGGAATGGCAATGTTGCAGTCAAAGGATTAACATTTAATCTAATTCCTTAAAGTATCACGCTTGCAGGATCTTGCACGCTGAGCTTGAAGATAATGTGTGCAAGCAAAGGAGAATTTGCTATTACTGAGATACACTTAATTGTTTACTGGATCATGACCTAAGTAAGGGAAGGCGAGAACTAGAGAAGAGGGGTTAGAGGGAAAAGTTGTCACTTATACTGGTCTGACAGGGATCGGACATAGATCCTCTTTCAGAGTTTTCCAAAAGATGTGATCTTTCATAACCAAGGCGGTCTACTCTGGGTCACAGAGCACTAAGACACCAAATCACTGCGTGGGTACCTGCAGTCCATCAAATATTTTCAAAACAATACCCATACTTAATTCTTTCACCTCTCTTTGATCCTCTGTATCAACGTCCTACCCTTAACACTGTCACAGAAGTCAAAACAAGAAGCCAAACTTGATTTATGGTATACCTGACACCGCCAATGTCCCTTAATCTAAGTAATGTGGTCCATTATAATGTCATATCACAGCCTTTTGAAGCACTCTGGTTCTAAAAGTTCTCCTGATTCATGATTGATTTAAACCTTTTTCAAGTCAAGCTTAAAACTTCTTTATTTTGTCAGTTTTGTTCAGCTTTAATGATTGGATTATAATTATAATTCTGTTGTTTTGTTTGTGGCCTAAAATGTTTATTGTTTTTATTTTCACATCAATATGAATTCCTCAGATCAGTCATGTTAAATATAGATGCAAATGCAACAGTAAGAATCTTCACTCACATAGTCTAACACCATCATATTGGTTATGTCCAAATAACAATTGTATAGTATTTAACCCTTTCGCTGCTGCCGTCGGCCAACGGCCGTCGCAAGCACTACCTCGGTAGTGCTGCGCACGTCCGTTGGCCGACACAGCCCCGCCCGTGCAATAGAACGCCCGCAGCGTGGCGGATTTTGCGCCTCGCTAAACGGGTTAAAACATTAATTATGGATCGAAATCATTTACCAAGCTCGCTTAGATAGCCTTATCCAGTGCTTAATTTGTGAAAGAATGAGTGCTGGTGCCCAAAGCTTCGTTCAGCTACAATGAGTGATGGTGAGCCCCACCATAAACCACTGGCTCAAATTAAACATGCTTAATTGGTGCGGCATTACTAAATGATGCTGTACAGTTCTTGGTATGTTATTTTACCTACTCTGAAAACCGCTGTTAGGCACGCAACACCACCTCTTTTCTTCCCTACAGTTCTGGTGGCTGCATGTTACTGCCTTTTCTCAGCTACCTGCATTCTCCATGCACTGTTGATTGCCAATGATGTACCTGCGCCTTATGTTTGTGAATCCTTCTCAAAAGGTAATTTAGAACTTTCTGTAATTGAGGTATAAGTGAAACTAAAATATCTAAGAACGTTAATGACAATAGGTAAACTACATGATTTCCCTCTTAAAATAAAAGCTTTGGTTTTTCCCAAGGGAATACATAACATAGGCTCCAGACTTCACTATAAACAAGCATTCGTGAAGCCAGTAGGCCTGGTGTTGGCGCCCAGCCTTTTGGTTTGGGTATGAGTGTTTTGTTTTGTTGTTTATATTTAGGCAAGTTGGCAGGCACAGGTAAATCTAAAAATAAAATTAAAAAAATATTACCAAAAAATGTTTTGATTTAAAAAAGTACACATTGCCTAGCAGTCCCTGGCATTAAGGGAACCACTTTGTGTGTGAATGTTCTCCGTGTGAAAGGGAAGAATGCTGTCCTCGCAGTGAAGTTAGTTAATGGATTAAGTGGGCTGATCTCTGTATGATATAGAGGATAGAAGAAAAAATATGAATGTCACAATAATGGAACAATGGCTGAATATGGCTGGCTGAAAGCCCTTGTATGTATGTGTAAGATGTATATAATGTTAGTAAAATGAAAAGGTCTTGACTATCACCAGACCTAAGAATGACTGTGTAAAACTTTTAAATTTATTTTTTGTGACCAGATCTACATATGAAAAAAAGTATTTCCCAGAAACGTATGTTAAAAAGGGAATAAGTGATGCTTTATTTTTATGTTAATATCACCGACTTCCCTTGATTTAACAAAATCCCAGTGTTGGCTGGTAGGGAACCATGACGGGGGCGGGGGCAAGAGGGGGTTAGAAAAAAAGAAAGAAGACTTTTCTGCTGGTCGACGGTCACCAGCCGCCGCCTGTCCTCCATCCTCGCTGTTGTCCTGGCTCCCGGCAGTACCCAGGCTCCCAAACACCCCAGGCTGATTACAGCGCTGCTGTCACCAGCATGACAGCAGCGTCGTGATTGGTCTGAGGAGCCTGGTTATGCGCTCAGAAAGTGAGTGGTAGCCTGTGCCTGTTCTCTACCCAGGCTGTGCAATACAGGCGGGTGGAGAAAATGCTAAGTGAGCATGACGGTTTGCCCGGCAGGCCAAACCATCATGCGCACTTATGGTGCACCAACCACTCCTCATTCTGATGTGATCCCAGCCCCACCCCAACCTGACTCCATTATACTAAAAATGAAATGATAATAATGTTCTGTTATTACCATTTTATTTTTCCTTCGCACTACTTGTAGAGCAGTTGGGCAACGCTCCTTTGCCTTAGTGGAGGAGCCGCCGCTGCAAAAACGGACTGATTTTAGGGGGGTCTCAAAACCTTAATATTAACAATTACAAGGATTAGCTATATAAAGCAGCTTTGAAGATCCAACTGAGAGTATTTTGTATTATGGGGCTTCATAAGATGCATATTAAGTGCAGCAGACAATGAAAGTACAATCGTTCATCTCGGCTCAGGCTCGAGCCTTGCCTAACCTTCTCACCTCTCAAGCTAATATGAACTAACCAATTGCATAATGCACAGTCTACTAAAGCCCTAATGACATGTTCCTGCCCACTCCGCTCACGACTGTAATAACATGGTTACACACAGACAATACGTGCCATACTGCTCATATCTATGTGTGAGTTGTTCCTCCTGCAACCCTGTCCTCCTGTCCCTATATCTAATAGTTAAAAAAGAATTCAACTGACTAGAAATCCCTCTATCACTCATAGCCAATCAGCTTGTGAGATTTGCTAAAAAGACAATTCTGTCTTGTCAAACAAGTAGCTGTCACCATGGCCTTGCTTTATGCACTGCTACCGGCATGGCTCAAAGCAGAAGGCAGCTCAGAGGTGGCAGCCGTGGGTCTGTGCATGTATCTGGTTTGTCTGTAGACCCTGTTCCTCTAACTACATCACACACATGGCGAATTGGACCTGAGGTCAGGATTGCAGCAGCGCTTTGCTGCAGCCCATGCGCGCTCTCTCAGCGCTACTTTGGATTTTAACTTCCCGTTTTTTATTTACTTTAATTTTATTTTCTCTTCCCCCTGGTTTTAATCTCAGGGTCGCTGGCCACTCACCCGCACTCTAATTATCTGTAAACCCACCGCTGTTGAGCGGGTACGGTTCCGGGGAGGCAGAGGGCGGGGAGCGCCATCTTGCAGTGGTGTGTATCTCTGAGCGCCATCTTTGAGCGTCCTCACGCTCGTGGACTGGGGGAGCTGCCTATTTAAGGCGGAGCCGCCTTAGGGTCAGCCTGGCGAATTGGACCTGAGGTCAGGATTGCAGCAGCGCTTTGCTGCAGCCCATGCGCGCTCTCTCAGCGCTACTTTGGATTTTAACTTCCCGTTTTTTATTTACTTTAATTTTATTTTCTCTTCCCCCTGGTTTTAATCTCAGGATCGCTGGCCACTCACCCGCCCTCTAATTATCAGTAAACCCACCGCTGTTGAGCGGGTCCGGTTCCGGGGAGGCAGAGGGCGGGGAGCGCCATCTTGCAGTGGTGTGTATCTCTGAGCGCCATCTTTGAGCGTCCTCACGCTCGTGGACTGGGGGAGCTGCCTATTTAAAGCTCGCCTCATGCTGGACTTGTCGGCGGCTTTCGACACCGTGCCCCACGCCGGTCTCCTTTTAAGACTCTGGGAGATAGGCTTTCGTGGGACGGTGTTGAATTGGTTTAAGTCGTTTCTGATCAACCGCCGGCAAGTGGTCTGGGCACCTCCGTTCTCCGCCGAAATGCCGCCGCTCGAGGTGGGGTTCCTCAGGGGTCCATCCTGAGCCCCACCCTTTTTAATATCTATATGGCCCCTCTTGCGGCGGTGGCGGAGTCTTTTGGTGCCCAGATCATCTCCTACGCGGATGATACCCAGCTTCTTTTCTCGTGTGGCAAGGGGGAAGATTTCGACGGCGGGCGGATTCAGGATTGCCTTGAGGCCGTCTTTGAGTGGTTTCAGGGACACAGTCTGAAGTGCAACTCAGACAAGTCTGAGTTGCTCTTCTTCGGCTGCCCTCCCGACCCGGCCTGGAGGTCATGGTGGCCGAGTGATATGTCTCCACCTAGCATGGTTTCAGTAAAGGCGAGGAATCTTGGCTTCTTGTGCGATGTCGACCTTTCCCTGAGACCTCAGATCATCGGGCTGACGGGGAAATGTTTCGGCATCCTCAAGATGCTACGGAAATTCCTCCCTTTGCTGTCCTTTCACCACAAAAGAATTACGGTGCAGGCCCTGATAGGATCACGCCTCGATTACGTGAATGCTCTCTATTTGGGCCTTCCTAAATATCTGATGGCCCGTCTGCAGGTTGTGCAGAACTCGGCGGCCAGAGCCATCTTTGGACTGCCCCGGAGGGCGCGGGCCTCGGAGCTTTTGGAGCAACTCCATTGGCTTCCGATTGCCAAGAGAGTCACGTTTAAGACCTTGACTCTGGCTTTTAAGGCGCTCCACCGAATTGGTCCTAACTATCTCCGTAAGCGGATAGCCTTCTATGTCCCCAGAAGAGCTCTCAGGTCTGCCTTCGAGGCCAAAGCCGTGGTTCCTTCCATCAGGCGCTCTCGAATCGGAGGTCGCTCCTTTCGGTACCTTGCGCCTCGGTGCTGGAACGATCTCCCTCGATCCTTAAGACTGATGACCAATCTGTTAGCCTTTAGAAAGGAGCTAAAGACCTGGCTTTTCACTCTGTAATCTGTGTCTTTTTTGAGCTCTGTTATGCTGTACCTCTCCTTGTTTCACTCTTCGCCAAAGCGCCGGGACACTCCTCCGAGTAGCCGTGCGCTATAGAAGAGCCAATTTAACATAACATAACATAACACACTGTCTGCACAAAGCAAGGTTTCCCTGCTGCGCACCACATTTATGAGACATCTTTGATGCTTGTAAAAGTTAACAAACTGTTGCCTGATTCAATAAAACTTCTCCAAATAAGCACATCATTCATTTGGAAAAGCAGTATTAACTTCTTACTCCAGAGAGCTACTATGGCATTGTTGGACCTGGCCCTTTTGGAAGGGTCTCCCCAGTGTTTTACCTTCTGTTGCTGAACCTGTCTTTGTTGTCTTAGGACTCAGTGCACTTTATCCCCTGCTTACCAGTAGTGAAGTGCTTGTGTTCTTGCCCTAAAACATGGTACCATTGGCATCTAACAGATTGATATATGTATTACAAGTAAGTCCCTAGTCAATGGTGCTACGTGGACCCAGGACCTGTAAATTAAATGCTACTAATGGGCAGCACTCATTGTGCCACCCACTACAGTAGTCCTTTAAAACATGTCCTAGGCGTGCTATTGCAGCCCGTAGTGTGTTTTTAAACTGCCCCTTTATCCTGGTGAAATATGCTTTTTACCAGGCCTAAATCGTCATTTTCATTACATATAAGTCACCCCTACAGTAGGCCCTAGAGGCTCGTAGGGAATGGTGCATTGTATTTAAAATGTAGGACATGGGTACTTAAGTTTTACATATCCTGGGAGTGAAAACTCATAAAGTCGTTTTTCACAGTAGTAAGGCCTATCTTTCACATTAACTAACATTTAATAGGTGATAACTTTGGATTGGGAGCAGATAGAGATATTCTGTGTACATTCAAATGAACTGTAATTTTAAATCCTCTTTAATGCCAAAGTCAGATTTTAAATCACAATTCTGAAAATGCCAGTTTTAGAAAGCTGGCATTTTCTTTTCGTAACCATTTGTGCCTCCTGCCAGTGTCATGAGTCACATGACTTTGAATGGCTTTGCTGTTGGGGTTTGTGTATTGCTGCCAGCCAGTAACACAAAGGTGGCTTAGGTGTGGATAGGATGGGCCATCCTATCAGCATGACTGGAAAGGGCTGTTTCCAGCCTTATAATATTTCATAGGGCTTTTTCTCCTGCACAGACAAAGGCTACCCTGTTTTATATTACTCTAGACAAGTTAGAGTTTTGACAGGGGAAGAGTTTTTCAGAAATAGATAAGAAGGTAGGAATCGGAACCTCCCCCACACAAAAGCTGGCCCCATGCATCAATCAATCAATCAATCAGGAGTTTGTATAGCACGGCTGCTCACTTGATAGGGTCTCAAGGCGCGGTGGGGGAGGGGGCTGCTGAACCGTCTGGGCATGGAGGTTCAGTCAAAGAGCCAGGTCTTGTGATCCTTTCTGAATTTGGTCAGCAACGGAGATTGCTGGAGGTGGAAGGATAGGGTATAAACATTGGACCTCCATAGACACCCATCAGAACACTCCTGGACCTGTGGACATTCCAGAAGAGGGACTGCCCTGCTGCTGAGGACTGACTTGCTGTCAGAGAAGGAAGACTGGACCTGCTTACCTTCATCCCAGGTCAACCTGAGTGACTCCAAGGCTTAGTTGGCCGACCTCCTGTATGAGCTACAGGGACATATTAAGCTCTAGAGGCCTCCCTGCAACTGACCAGCTGATCTGCTGCACTGACATTCAACTGGACATGCTTGAGCCCTGCTGAAGTGATTTCCTGATTTCCAAGAGGTACCTCCCAGGTCGTGGACCTTTGGCTGGCATCAGTTTGAACTCCTCCAAAAGAGAAAAGGTTCATGATCGGGAACGGATGTCTTCACGCCGAGAGTCTGCTGCCCGCAATGATCCCAAATGCAAAGCACCAGTCAGACCTGCTCTTTGTGCTACAGCAACCACCAGTGACGACTGGCCATGCGAGATTTGCACTCCGCGCTAAGGCAACAACAGCCATGGTGACCGCCAACACGTAGCTTCAACAATGATAACCGTCTGTAATGCCAGGCCGGCTCTTCGTGCCTCAGTGAGGAAAGCCCATGAGACCCGGCCTGCTCTTCATGCTGCATCGACGACCATCCATGACACTCTTCGTTCTCCCTGCTCCTCGAGACCTCCTCCACTGTGAATGAAACTCTTTGCACTGGACTTTACGAAGGTAACTCTTTCAGCGAGGCTAACCTGGTCCCTGTAGCCAACCTATGATCAATTGTGGTTTGCTTGAACTGGTCACGTTCCTCCAGTCTAGTGCAGCCAGATGACCAAGAGTGGCGCTTTATGCTTTTAGGCGCCATAAACCACAAAAACGAAATAATTTGCATTTTTACGGTTCTACTGATTGGATTGCTGTTTTTCCAATATCATTGTATTTATTAAAATGTGTTACATTTTTATAAATTGGTTTGGGATTTCTCTTGTGCTGTGTTGTCACTTCATTACTGTTTGTGTACTATATAAATATGTTACAAATTGACTCCAAGTTAAACCTGACTGCTTTGTGCCAAGCTATCAGAGAGATGAACACAGGTTAATATAGTGACTTTTGTGGTTCACACTGAAAAGGATTGTGCTTGTTGTATGAGTGGTGCCTCCACCCCCCTCTACCAATAACCTAATACCTTACAGGCACCAATCCAGAAAAAAACGTTGGTTGACATGTGGCTTATTTGATTAGGAAACTACAGAGTTCTAAGTGATGTTATTGCTGACAGCCGGTCCCAGGCCCAGCTCTCCTGTGCTGCTGCACCTGATCTGCTTCCTCCCTGTTTTTCGGAGTGCTTTCCCCTGCTTTTGCATCGCTTTTTTTTATGTCTTTTCCACTTTTTCTTCTGTGTGCTTGCTCCTGATTTTGCCTCGTTTTCTTCTACTGATTTCTCCTTCCTTTCCCAGGTTTTTCTCCTGGTTTTGCCTCATTTTTCACGCTGAGAAGCAACTAGCAACTCCTGTGCCTTGAGACCCTAACTGGTGATTTGCTGCACTTTATATATCCTGATTGATTGATTGAGGCGATGCCAATTTTATTTCAGAACAAGGGGTAGATTCTAAAGATGAGGAATGCATTATCCTTTGATGTTTGTAGTTACAATACACTCTTTAGAGACAGCAATGATTATTCTAGACAAACAATAATTGCAAGCATGTGAAATGGCACTGCTAGGTTTAAGAAGTATTTGATAAAAATAAAATGTGAAGATAGTGGTTAAAAGAACATTTAAGATAGTAAAACAATGCAACCAAGCTAGGGTTCACAGACCCAAAGCCTACTCTGGAGCACTTAAAAAGTGTTTCTGGACCTAGGACAGATTTACCATATAGCCTTCATCAGGACTTAACAATGTCACAAATCATGATAGCAAAAATATATTGAAAGGTTCGAAGTCTATGCATGGAGTTCTAAAGCAGAACACTTGAATAAACCTCAAATAATTAACAGAGGTGAGGCAACATTCAGGTGTTGTGATGCAACAAAGTACTTCACTCAGGACTATCCAGACTGTAGGAGGGAGAGTAAAAATAAATGTATCACACCAAGGAGCTTGAACAATCCAACTCTTTAAATTGCTCTGTCATTGTATTGGTCTGTCTTTGCGTCAAGGAAAGTCTACAAAGTTCCCCTTTCAGACTACAATGTACATAACCAACTAAGCTGCTACAGGTCAGAAAGCCTTAACAATTTTACTAAACCTGCCACGCTATAAGGGCAAGGCAGAATTGTTTCCCATGTTCTGCTCAGAAAACCTTTTACTGTTAGCTGACCTACTACTTTAATCACAGGTAGACAGTGGAAGTCTTGCTAAGTTTATGTCACCGGTACATGGAGCCAACTTCATATCCGGAACCCCAGACTATGTTTAGGACATCAAGGAATGCAAAAGGCAGGTAGAAGGGTAATTAGCTGGGATGATATCAGAGAATTGACTGCATGCGTCATAGTCTAATTATCAGTAGTAAAACGTATCAAACACTTGTTGGAAGAGGTGACTTCAGGGGTGTTCTGAATTCTAGGGAGTTCTTTTCCATCTGGAGGGATGAAGGAAGCATGGGTCTAACAACTATTTACAATGTATCACTAATGACGATGAACTCTGTAGCAAAAAGCATGAGGTTCAGCGACAGATGCAAGATGAGAGGTCTGAAACATATGCTATAGAGAAGACCCATGTCAAAGAAATCCATCCCCTTCATTTGTCACCTTCTGGTGGAGTGATGATGCTGGGTGGTCATGTTAGCCATCTCCCAGCCTGCCATTGACCTATGACCTTGACGCCTGCTCCACACCACTCCAGGTTCCCCTAGTTCTATCTCCACCTCCCTGCCTTTGATCCGCTGTGCTCCTCGCTCTTGACTGCCAGCCACCTCTGCTCTGCCACACTTACACATTTGCTATGACCCCTACAATGATGTCCTTGCTCTGTGTTGCTTTTTTGCAGCAGATTTCAAATCGCAAAGCAGTACTGAGGAAGATCAATCTTTCAGAAAAACGCTTCTCCAGCTTAATGCATTTCCACCTAAATCGTCTCCCTAAGCCTATGCAACAATATAGAGATGTCAAACGAACTGTGGTGTAAAATGATAATATGGAAAACCATGGTATCCGTATCCATCGCCAAATAGAGGTAATCAAGCACAGCCATCAAAATTGATTCGGTGCCTCCTATACGTTTGGGGAGCGGAGGGGGTAGACATAATGGAGGTAATAGGGGGCAGGCAAATTTGGCTGTGTCTGTTAGTTATTATTACATTTCTTTTTCTTTTTTGAGTGCTTTAAAGTTTGATGTCGGCCATGCTGGCCAAGTTGTATGTGCCATTTACAATAAAATGAATAAAATATATTCTTTAAAAATTGATTCAGTAGAAAGAGCTGAGCGAAAACCAGACTGTGCCCGAACGATCCAAATCGGTGGAAAGATGAAGGTTGGATACGATTTCACTCACTTTGGAGGCAAACTGTAGCTACCTCAATGAGGGACCACTACAACGCACTAACAGTAACATATATACCACTACAACAAGGTGTGTCACACTGCATTGCATTTACAACACATGTAAGGGTTGGAATGAGTAGTGGTGTTTTTTATGGTTCACAGATGGTTGATGTTTGGGAGTAGTAAAGAGTTTTTAGGCTCAGAGATAGTTGGTATATAGAGGTAGAAATGAGTTTGTAACTTTCAGGGAAGGGGAGTGATAAGGGATTTTCAGGGCTGGGTGGTGTATGGGGCAGTGAGGAGATTTTAGTGCTTAGAGATGGGTGCTCTATAGGGGAAGTAAGAGCTTGTTAGGGTTCAACGATGAGTAATGTATAGGGATAATACAATTATATATTTATATATGCTCACATATGTACAAATTGTATAAATATATGTGTGTGTTAATGTGTGTGAGTAGATGCATTGCAATGCTGCTGCTGTGTGCGAATCATACCGATTCGGTATTTAAGAACTGGCAATCGGGATGTAGGTATATTTACCAAATTAATTACCGAATCGGTATGATTCGGTAATTAATGAATCGGTATTTACCGATTCTGTAATTGCCATTGAATCCTATGGGCCTTGAGGCCCATAGGAATCAATGTCAATTACTGAATTGGTAAATACCGATTCGGTAATTGGGGGAAACATTGAAGGGTGACTTTGACACCCTGTTGCACCCCTCAATTGTGCATGGGTACACATGTTGCAGACATACATGCCCTTAGGGCATGTATGTTTGCAACATTGCACTGTTTAAAAAGCAGAAGAAATGCTTTTTAAAGGGTTTTCTTAATTTATCACCAACTACTAGTTGGTGGTAAATTAAGAATTCTTAAACCCCTGTAGCACTGATTACAGTGCTACCTACATGTCAAAATACAGAATCGGTAATTATACCGATTCGGTATTTTACAGATTCGGTAAAATTACCGAATCTGTATTTTAACACGCCCCTACATCTCAAAAACCAATTACCGGTCGGTAACGGCCGAAAGCGGCCGTTACCGACCGGTAATTGGCGACCTACATCTGGCCCCAAATGCCTTAAATGGAAATATTGATGTGCTGGTACTCACTGTCCAGAATACCTGTTTGCACCTATAAAATGCGAGTACTCTCCCATTAAATGTATTGCAGCGGTGCTGAGTAGTGCAGGTACTCTCCCTTTCAAATGAAAGAAGTGCAGGTTCTCAGTACCCGACAGTACCTGCCTATTTAAAGCACTGGGTACCATATTTACACAGACCGGAGCAAATCTAGAGAAGTCTAAGGTATCTTTGAGGCACCGATTCTGGTCATCATCCGAGTTCCTAGCAACTGTAAAAGTTGTAGTAAAAGAGCTGACCATGAAGGAGAAGCAATGGAAATCTGCCTGCCTTGGTGTTAAAACAGATTCTGGTGCAGGCTGGTCGATACCCCCTTGAGGACCTTTAACATTGTTATTTGTTTCAATCAGCAACGAAAACGGTCTATTCTGAAGTGTATAGGCTGAGCAGTGCTGCTGAATGGTTGAATGAATTAAGTGTACAATGGCGCCAGTATCCAATCCACGTGGAGAGAGGTGGTTTGCAGCACAATCTAAGCTGCAATCTGTGGTGCAATATTAGCCCCCGCAGACCCCGTAGCATTGGGAGTGCCCCTGAGCTCCAGGGGGCTCCTCTGCCACTGTGTATGGGCAGCAGGCACCTGGCCTGAGAGCTCCTGAGTACATCGGGGGTTGGGGGTGCTTCCATGTACTTTGCAGGGGGGCCTCGTCAAGTTTTGCTATACCACTGGCTGCTATCGTCAATTCACTGGTATTTTGCACTAAGATGAAATACTCTGTAAAACTCCAGATCATGTCATTTAGGGCCAGATTTACAACCATTAAGTTTAGCGAGCCGCAAATTGCGCTAAATTGTGACCCGCAATTTGCGACTCAATGAACTTAGTGTACAACAGTGTCTCAGACACTGTTTGCGAATCCCAATGGAGTCGTAAATTGCATGCCTTATGAATATCAATGAGGCTGTCACAATTCGCGACCCCATTGGAAATGGCTATCACTCCCAGCGATGGTGGCCTGCTGTGGTCAGCAGACCACCACGTCTGGAACTGCTTTTAAATAAAGCAGTTTTTTTTAAATGCAGCCTATTTTCCTTAAAGGAAAACGTAAAGCATTTAAAAAAGAAAAATGAAACTTTTTTGTTTCATTTTTTAAGGGCAGGCAGTGGTCCCTGGGACCAGTGCCTGCTCTTAAAAAATATTTACACACCCATTCACAAAGGAGAATGGGTTCCCTGGGGATCCCTTCCCCTTTGCGAGTAGTTTACCACCAACTTGAAGTAGGTGGTAAACTGCGAGTGTTTTGCCACCGCAAAACAACGGTACATAGCATGGTGACTTGCTATTAGGAAGGGATGACCCTTCCTAATAGCGAGAGTTGCAAATGCTATTTTGCGAGTTAGTGACTCGCAAAATAGCATTTGCACATGCCTGGAACCTTTTTTGCGGTTGCAAACACGACGATCTCCCGTTTGCAGCCGCAAAAAAGGGTTGTACATCTGGCCCTTAATAATTTAATGAAACTATCTGTTCAATTAAAAGACCTGCAGTGGGCATCCATTTTGTCATATTACCAAGTATACATTATGATTTAAAAGCTGATGGTCCACAAAAGTAAACACACAGGGCTTCACACAATAATTTTGTGCACTCAATTGCTACTGAGATATGCAAACCGTTCACTTTGCACAAGGAAATTCCAATCTAAATTCAAAGATTCAGGAATGTTGATTTTCATGCACAAAATGCATCTGAGAATGTTGAAATGCCACATATAGGAGACATTTCTGCATTCACCTTTACTCGAAGAAGAAAGTTTGAAGGAGTTCCTGGATGGGACCACTTGTATAAGTTGGTAAACTCCTATATACTCATTAGGCATGGGTGAAATGTTACACCAGCATAATTTGTGTTATTTGTAATGAGAAATTCCCAAAATTATGCCATTATGCCACTGTACAGAATTATGCACCACTCACTGTACAAATGCACAAAGAAATACACTATTTCGCACAAGATGAAAACGCGAGCAGCTGTTGTTCGTTGTGCCTTTATTTAAATGCGTCCCGTGCCAAATTGACACAAAGATGTATTTTATGCTAAAATATAGTTCAAAATGACAGATTTACGTTCAGAATATTTAAATGTAATTTTGCAAAATTTTGCATAATGATTGGAAAAGCAAACTTTGGGAATTTCGTACCCCCCAAAACTCATATGTTTTCGAGATTCACCAAAAACTTGCAGGTAGTTTCCGGTACTTGAAACACATGTAAATGTAATCATATTTATTAACCCTGACAAGAGTTTGCGGAGTTGCACTACGCGGAACTCCGCGAAGTGGCAAAAAAACTCAGTCGTACTACGCGGAGCTCCGCAAGCGGCGGAGTTCTTTGGAAAAATGCAGTTCGCTGTGATTGCACAGTGCCGGATGCTTGTCTGCACTGTGCCATCGTTGTGAACGGCACCTTGCACAGTGCAAGCGGTCCCTTGTTTCCTTTTCTGACGCTCGAGTAGATTTTTACTCGAGTGGCAGCTTTCTCAATGTGAATGGACAAATTCTCAATGCAAGCGGTTGTGAGCATACGCGACTACTCGCACTAAGAAACCTGACCCCCCCCCCCCCAAGTTGAGAAATCTCGCCCGGAAGGTGGATTTTCCTCGCTCGCGCTCGCCAACTTGACATTGGTGAACGCAAGCGAGGAGAAAAACTCTAACAAACTCCGCAAGCAGAGCGGAGTTCACCGCCCAGGGTTAATATTTATAGCAGTAAACATCTTTCCAAAGTGGAAATGGTTAGGCAAGGCTCCCCATAGTAACTGTATCTGTAGGGCCTCCTTCACTTCACCAGGAGAAGTATTTACCCAATAGACAAACAAAAAAAGTAAGTTGTAAGTGCAGATGCATTTTGTTACATTTCTCGATAAGGACATTTCCCTTGATGCACTCACACATCTAGACATATTATTTATGTGTGTCCGTATGTGTCGAAATGTACAGGTATCCAAGTACCCCAGGAGGACTCTTGGAATTCCATGAGCATTCCAAAAGAACAGGGACTTTTCCCAAGTGTTGGAGTAATCCTACTGGAGATACTGCCAGATTCATGAAAACCCTATTCTTTGAATTATAAATTGCGATTAATACCGAATCGCAATTTAGAATTCGCATAATGGGATTCATGTAAATCTGCGACTAAATATAGCGATTCGCATTCGGCCGCAAAAGCCGATAGCGATTTCCCTGAAATCGCAGAAAAATTGCAAAAACGGTCAAATACTGTGTTGAAATTGCGATCTCGTTAATAGCGAGATCGCAAAAAAAGTCGCATTTCGAGCACAGTGATGACATCACAACCAGGAAGCAGGCTGTTCCCTCCCTCATTCAGAATACTGAGGCAGAATTGGAAGCAGCACAGCTCACAGCTCCACTCCAACCACCTCCAGTTTTTGCTTTTGGATCCTGCAGGCTGCAGCTATGTCACAGGAAGCACCAGGGACCAGTGACACAGGGAGAAAGCGTAAATTGAAATTCTCCGAACAGGAGCTGGAATATCTAATTGATGGAGTCTGTAAAGACCATAACAAACTTTTTGGCACGGACTCCAGGAGGGTGCCAGAGGCCGAGAAATGCCGACTGTGGTTGCGCATACGCGCGAAAGTGAACTCTGTTGGAGTAACACAGAGATCAATAGATGAACTCAAAAAGAGGTGGTACGACCTCCGAGGTCGTGCCAAGGAGAGTGTGGCTGAGAGGCTGGGTGAGCGCCTTGCAACAGGAGGGGGAGAGCCTACAGTCCCTCCCAACACCCCATTGGAGGATCGTGTCGAGGACACATTACAACCTGAGGCATGCGTGGGGGCAACCCGCCTGGACTCATCCCGACCCACCCAAGACAGCCAAGGTAAGTGCCATGCGACTGTGACCCTGTCCCCTAACAATGGCCATGGCCCTATAGCTACTCATAATAAACCCCAGTCATGCAGCCCATGCACACCAGAATATCCCTATAGCATTGTGGGACATGTAGTCTGACCACAATGTCCTAAATTCCCATGCAGCCAGACATGTCCTAATGTACTCAATGAAACAGCCAGTCAGGGAATTGTAGCCAGCATGCATGTAGCAACCTCACATGTCAAAGATACATGTAATTAATCAACGTCCACTTTCCATCACAGGTGGCGCTGATAACACCAGCAGCGAAAGTGAGGGGCTGCAAATTGACGACACACAAGAGGATCCTGAGGGTGAGGAAGAAACATCCACACAACCAGCTCCATCTGCCCAAGCACCAGTGCCAGCAGGCGTACCACCACCTGCAAGGCCAGCTACAACAGGCGCACCAACATCATCAGCAGTGAGACCCATGCCAGCGGAACCGGCAATCCCAGCAGCTGCGAGACCAGCGACACAACGCACACCTACTGTGCCCACCCAGCCCAGCAGGCAGGTCAGGGAGCGGCGCCAAAATACAGCACGCACCGCCAGGAGGGGGATGCGTGTGCCAGGGTTCTCAAGAGAGTACCGCATGCTGCGCGTGCACCAATTACAGGCACGACACCTTGCAGCTATACACCTGCAGCTGCACAATATAGGCAGGAATATTGCCCATCTGTCCGACCGGATGGACCGGATGACCACTGCTATGGAGGAAAACACTGCGGCCATGGTTAGGCAGCGAAACCTCTGCCGCCGCCGCCACCGCCTCACACGCCTCACGGCGTACACGTGCTCCAATTATGTTATTGGGAACGCCACTTCCCAGCTGGCCCGTAGGTCTCTGACCATGCAACTCCAGATGGTCCAATGCAATCAGGACGTGGCACGGGCACTGGAGCAGGTAACCACTGCTGTTCAGGCTCTGCAGCCAAATGGCCATGGCCATGCAGAAGGGGATGACACAAGTGAGGGGACATTTACTCACAGCAGCCTGTCTTCGTCACATGGTAGTGTTCCACGCCGCAGCAGCAGGCCCACTGCGGCATCACGTGCTCAGCCGGAGGAAGAACCCGAGAGGCGCCTGGGAGCCGCGCGCTGGAGGCGCCAATGACATTGATGTCCATAGGGCAGGGACATGCTGCTGACATAAGCATGCCCCCTCCAAAATGTCGAGTAGTATGAAGCAATACTCATCTAATGTTACAGTTTGAAATAATGCCATATTATTGTGCAACCAACAATAATATTTATTCTATGATAATACATCAGACTCATGTCATTATTTCCAGTGTCATGCATGAGTGAAGTGTTGGGTGAGGGGAGTGGGTGCACTAGAAACAGTTCATTGTGATTTGGTTGCGCCGTCTGTGTCCTTCAGCAGGATTTTCCCCACGTGCATGATGCGCATGTGCAGGTGGGTGTTGGTCCCCTTCAGACTCACTGCCAGAGATGTCAACAGGGATCCTGCGCTTGGTAGCAATGTTGTGAAGTATTGCACACACGGCCACGATGCGGCAGCAGACCTCAGGACTGTCTTTCATGGCCCCACCTGTCTTGTGCAGTATGCGGAACCTGCTTTTCAACAGCCCAAATGTCCTCTCAATATAATTCCTTGTGCGAATGAGTGATGCATTAAATCGCCGTTGCTGTGGTGTTGCAGGGTTGAGGTATGGGGTGAGGAGGTACCCACGTAGAGCGTAGGCGCTGTCACCTGAATGAAAGTAGCAGAGGGTGAGTGCCTTTTCTGCGCAGCTACATGATCACAGTGCACAATTTTGGGGCATGTGTACTTACCTAGTAGGTGACCTTCCCCAAAGTCTTCCCTGGTCAGTCGTGTGTGGATGCCGCTGTGCCTGAAGATGAAGGAGTCATGTGTGCTCCCCGGATACTGTGCCACAATGTCCGTGATGAATGTTTTTGCATTGCACACCATCTGGATGTTGAGGGAGTGGTAGCTTTTCCGGTTGCGATACATGTACTCCGTTTCTGCAGGTGGGCAAATGTGGATGTGCGTACAGTCAATACATCCTATGACGTGTGGGAATTGAGCTACATTGTAAAATTGCAGCTTGGTCTCATTGAGGTCCTGTTGGCTGGTGGGGAATGATATATAGTGGTGTAGCCGGGTCAGCATAGCATCCAGGAAACTCCTTAGGCAGCGACACATGGTGGGCTGAGATATCCCCCCTGCAACAGCGGCCATCCCCTGGAAGCTTCCGGAGGCCAGGAGGTGCAGGCAGCACAATACCTGCACATGTGTGGGCACGGCATTGGTCCTCCTTGTTGGGTGCTGCATCAGGGGGTCTAGGTCCTGGATGAGCTTGATTATCATAGCCCCACTCAGGCGGTACTTGGCATGGATTTGCTCCCTGGTTTGGCCCAGAAGGGAGACCCGCTGGCGGAAAATCCGGTCCTGTATCCTCTGTCTGTTGCGTGCAGCTCGCTGCAGCCTACGCCGCCTCACCAGCATGTAGAGTCCAGGCATTGTGGGAATCCCCAGGCTCCAGCTGCATGTCCTTAAATGTGTTTGGTTAGCCCTGCACCTGTTGGGAATAACCTAACTGTTTTTCAAAAATATTTTTTTCCCTACTGGTTACCACCTGATTTGAGTTCTTCTTAATTTGCGCGTCGCTATTAGCGATTTTATTGTTTTTCGCTATTAGCGATTTTACATGAATGCCGATTGCGACTGATTTGCGAGTTCGCAATTGAATTCGCAGAATCCATTGATTTTCACTATTTCAGATTCGCAATTGCCCTTCCTCCAGGACTCTGCGAATTTAATTGCGAACTCGCAATTTTTATTTTGCGAATACGTATTTTTGGTATTTTCTGTTTCTTGAATTCCTTTCCGTCAAATTGCGCTCGCAATTGCGAATTCGCAGCTATTGCGATCGCAATTTGGCTTCATGAATCTAGCTGTAAGTTCATAACTTTTTCACCTTAGCTTTTGTGTGTAGAGCCCACGGCAACATCTGCAAAATGTAATCATGCAAAACACAGAAGAGGGAGTAGATTTAAGCACAGCCTCCCAAATCTGCACCTTTTTTCACTTACTCGAGCGTGTTTTTTTACAGAGGAACAAAAAGGGAGCAATGCATATTGCTAAGTTATGAGAACAATTCTAGTGCAGTCTAAATAAATGATCATTTAAACAAATATTGCTCCTTCTGCACACTCATTTGCGCCTTCTACCCAGATGGGACCTATTAAAAGATATTGATAGGACCAAAGAAGGGAAAGAAGCCAGTCAGGAGCCAAAAATCACAACGTCTGGGAACATTTGAGGGAATACATGTTTTTTTTCTCCCAAAACTACATATTGAATTCTTGAGGCTTTTGCTAAATTGCTGCTTCAAGAACAAGTCCATGTGCTCCTCGCTGTCATTTGTCTTTCTTGAAAGAGGAGAAATATAAAAAGAAGTTAACCAAAAAAGAAAGATTTCTAAACAGTGAAACGAAACACTGCCAGGAGACACGTAAAATACTGCACTAAAGGGACAGATCCAAAAATAAACATGCATCTAAAAGAAGAAAAGAAAGGATTTTCTGCCTCTGCGGTGCAGGGATGCTGCTTTGAGTTGCTCACTCAGGATCACAAGACCATGCAGCTAAAAGAATTTTCCATGCTTCTACCTCTGCGAAAAATAGGAGAAAAAAAACCTAATGCAAACCATATGCTTCCTCTAGTCAACTATTCAACATCTGGCGAAGGACGAGGCTGGGCCTGAAGCTACTGTTTGCTGCCCCAGAAAACACAAGAGCAGACAGGGGCCTGACACAGCCGCGCTCTGAAGACAAATATGGGTGTGGGTATGCTTAGTACAGCAGGAGCAGTGGCACCAAGGCCAAGAGATGTGAAGAGCTCACTGTGCACCAATTATGAAACCAGGTTACAACCCAAATGTGTGAGATGCAACAGAGGGCCATTTTCCTTGTTTGCATTAAGGGCCATTGACAGTGGCACCGATGCTAGGCCACCGGGGCTTCTTCGCAGCCCAGTGGGCTCCACTGTTAAAAAGCAATGAAGAGCCACCATTTTTCATCTCTGCTAATGGTCTGGGTAGACTTTGGTGGGCATTGTTAGTTCAATTAAGTGCAAACACAAGGAGATGATGGATGGAGCGCAGAAACGTTTCAGACACTCACCCCCAGTCACAGATCTGGGTTGAATCCATCATCGTTCTTTAGCTCGCTTCGCCACCGCAGTTCAGACCCAGCTATATGCACATCAGTCTTGACCCTGTTCCTTATGAGAACAGTCCAATCTGAACTGCCAAGGCCTGTCATGAAGAGCCACCATTTTAAATCTTTGATAATGGTCTGAGTAGACTCTGGTGGGCATTGTTAGTTCCATTAAGTGGTCAACACGCCCAGGTTTGTCCAAAGCCGAGAAGTATTCAATAGGCAATATTTATATGTGCATACTCAATAACAAGGCATGCTATTGACAATAAACCATCAGAATGCAGTGGACATAATATGGCATTACAGTCATGTTAAAAAACAATAAAAACACACAAAACCCAGTTGAGCTTTCAATATATGTTATGTACAGAATTTGCATGGTGAAAACCAGACCAGTAATGCAACAGATACCTGCCCACTAGAGGGGGTATACAGTGCAGGATGGGTGGCAAAGGAGATTGGGAAACGAGGATGAGGTGGTAGATTTGGAGACATGAGCAGGGTCGGGCATAGGGTAAATGGGTTGCAAGACTGCCTCAGGGGTGGCAGTGGGAAGGGAGGAGGAGGAAGGTAGTCCTGTGGTGATGGTGGGGGGGGGGAATAGTTTAGACCACATGAAAGGGGTACCACTGGGGTTACAAGTAGGGTTGGGGGCAGGGCACTTTGCTAAGCTTACTTTCCCCATACTTCGGGGTCCCGCTGACCTTTAACCTAACTAGGCCACTGCTGGGCGAGAAGGCTACACTGAATTACATTAAAAGCTTTAGAGCTGGTCACTTTCTGGTTTAGGCCTGCTTCACCACGCGTGGGGCGTACACTGCATCAACAGTATGCCCAAACATGGGTCCCATGCTCAGTGTGCCACTGGAACTAAGCTACAGCCGACTGAAGTACCCTTGGATTGTTAGTTTTCTAGTTCAGTGAGGACCTGGCCTGGCAGTTCGGGCTGGACTGTTCCTACTGCAATAGGGTCAAGACTGATTTGCATGTCTAGGTCCAAACTGAGGTGGTAAGGTGTGCAAAATATCAATGGACAGGGATGCGACCTGAAAAATTACCGGTGGCTGAGATTAATTATATTAATAACTTTTTTGTATACTTTACCATCTGTGAACCCATGCCTCTTCATTAACATTACTATAGATACACTTTGTATAACTCCTCTGTGCAGAACTAGTTCCTTGCTACATCTCCTCTTACAGTCGCCCAGGTAAAAAAACACACACTATCCACTAACAGACAGTAAAGAACCGATCTGGGATGGCCTCAAGGTACATTGCTCATCCCCACCCTCTTCAACACACACACACATGATCCATTATGCCAAGTGTAAATTAACTGCTCACTGACAATTCTGCACTCCCACACTCATTTTTTAAACTCTTAATTTACCATTCTAAAATAGATGTCAGACAATTTGAAATACTATATTATAAATGGCTAAATGGCTGATGGTGCATAATGACACATGCACACACATTGACATCATGATGTGGTTTCATGGGCGGCCATCTTGGAATGGTTTCATACGCCGTCATTCATTACGTCCGATGCAACACATGAATGCTATAGTGGAGTAGCTTGTAGTTAATTGAAAACCCATACTAAAGAAAACACCCATTCGATCACATGCTTAAGCAAACATTGTGATACACGTGTGTGCATTCGTAGTGGCACCTTGTTAATTGGCATTATTTCATGCCAGTGCAAACAAGCACTGGCAAAGACATTAGCTCGGCTGTGATTCCACCTCTATGTGGCGCACAGTTACTGTGCCTCCCAACAGATCCTGTAATACATCACAGGTACAGAAGCACAATGTTTCCTCAGTTGCATGGGGACACGTATCATCGCAAATTAGGGACCTCCCTTTGTGATCACGCTGGGTCAAAATGTGCACATCAGGAGGAAAAATAAATTTTCCTTATAGATACAACAAATGTCGTACAATTAAAAACATAGCATATTTCACAAATTATTACATTTAATTGATTCCTGGTTGATCTATGAACAATGTATGTAAGGACAAGGGTACCCCTAACACAAATTTCTAAATCAGGGAAAATAACTTGAATGTAAATATCACAATTTAGGAAAGTTGAAATTACTCATGAACCTAAAAATTACATGTCATGAACATATAATCCAACCTCTTTTTAGTGGTATCAAAAATATTTTTTATTATTTTTACAAATAAGTTATACTATCTGTACACATTAAAAAAGAAGAGAAAATTACATGTTCATGACATGTAATTTTTTAGGGTCCACGAGTAATTTCAACTTTCCTAAATTGTCGTATTTACATACATGATCTATGAACAATGACTATGAACATAGCAGCAATCCCATTTTAAAAACATTCACGGTATATAGTCATTCAAAATGAGGCACAGCTTGTCATACGGTTCAAAATATTTCTCAAAGCTTTCCTACAGGTTTCTGCTCTATTCCCGGCCATTTCTGAGACTGCCTCAATTATTTCTTCAAAACGCAGCTCCTTGCTGCTCTTTGCATTTTTAAAATGCATACTGTTAGAAATTGGGTTGTTGGTTTATTGGGGGTAAACCCTGGTCAATCAGAAACTACAAACCTAGTCATGGTAAGGGCAGGCAAACTCTAGTTTAACCTGTGTTCACCCTCTGGAGCTTGGTACACAGCAGTCAGGCTTAACTTTAGAGGCTGTGTGTAAAGTGTTTTTGCAACACTTCAAACAGTACAACAGTTAAAACCCCACAGAAGGATCCCACTACAGGTTAGAAAAATAGCTCTGAGTTCAATAGATACAACAAGACCAAAACAAAAACAATTCAGTTAGTAGAACTGGAGATATTGAACTTCAAGGTTTAAGTACAATAGCGCCATGAACCAAAAGGTGCTATTGGGGATATCTGGTCAGTTGAGGCCGACTGCGGTGGACCACAGGCTGGCTACAGGGAACGAGTTAGGTACGCTGAACAAAGTACAAAAAATTTGGGTTGCGGAGGGTTGCCTGCATTCACGTAGATGATGTGTTGTGCAGCAGATGCAATGCATCAGTTCCAAGACGCAACAATGCTGTGGTGCAAGGTTCTGATGTGTTGACATCGAGGATCTTGATGAAAGCTTAGGATGCAAAGTCTGATGTCAAGGATACGAGGTGCAGAAGAGGCGATGTGTTGATTCCGATGAGCGGTGAAGCTGTGATGCAGAGATTTAGCATCGTCATCAAGGCTGCAATCGACGAGGGATGAGAGGAACCTGCCCTGGGTAAAGTGTCACACAGCGGTGGTTCCAAAGACGACGAGTAAGTCCCAAGATGCAGGAAGTGGTGGCAATGCAAATCTTTTGCGACCGGTCTAGTCCAATCCACACAGCACTGGCAATGCGTCGGTTCTGCTCGGGAATGTGCAGCTAAGCCGAGTAGATGTGTTGTTTCCACTGGCAAGCACCTTAGGCCCACTACCAAGTGTCCAGGACTGGGGTGGCCCCACAGGGCAGGGTACACTCACAGATGGTAGATTCCAGGTGCAGGGTTGGAAGCCTGTTATGTCTCTGAGGCTTCAGATCAGGAGGTCTGCTAGCTGGCCTTAAAGGCACTCTGGGTTCTGGGGTCATGTGATGCAGTTCCAGTCCTTCTCACCCAGGCAAGGGTTTAGCAGGCAGCAGATCAGCACAGCAAACTAGAGCCCAGCAGAGTGCTGTCCAGCAGAGTGGCAGTCCTTTCAGCAGCACAGACGTCCTTCTTCTGGCAGGGTATCCACAGGTCCAGAAGTGTACTCAAATGGTGGTGTCTTAATTCCAGTACTTATACCCAGTGGTGCCTTTTAAGTATAGGAGAATTCAAAGATGTGCCTGTGAAGTGCACAGAGGTCCCTCCTTCCTGCCCTGGATCCTGACTCACTATATGGGGGAATGCACCCCTTTGTGTGTGGACTGGACACAGCCTATTCAGGTGTAAGTGAGGCCGTGCCCAGCTACTCCCTCCCATCCTGCTAGAGATGGCTCATTGAGACACACCTAAGCTCCCATTGAGTATAGCTATCTAGGAGGAATAGACAAAACCCAACTACCAACTACACCCAATCATGTGATCAGAGACAGACAACAGGCACCAAATTACTAAAGCAAGAACATGCTAACTTTCTAAAAGTGGCATTGTCAGAATTGAAACATAAAATCAGACTTCACCCTAACTTTAGATATTAAATTGTGATTCCAGAGACACCAGACTTGAATCAGTCATAGTTTCCCATTTGGAAATTACACTTATAACATGTAATAAGATAATCCCAATGTTATCCTATGGGAGATATACGCTTGATTGTAGTGAAAAAAAGAATGTCTGTGTTTTTCACTAACAGGCCATGCAAAACTTAAAAGTACATGTCCTGCAATTTAAATACATTGTACCCTGCCTTCTGGGCTGTCCACCTTAGGGGTGACTTATAGGTATAAAAAGAGAAGGTTTGGAGCTGGCAAAAGATTTATTTTGCTAGGTTGACTTGGAAGTGTAAAACTGAACACACAGGCTCTGCAATGGCGGGCCTGAGACATGTTTATAGGGCTACTTAAGTGGGTGGTCAATCAGTGCTGCAGGCCCACTAGTAGCATTTCATTAATAGGCCCTGGGTACAGAAAGTACCACTTTACTAGGGACTTATAAGTAAATTAAAAATGCCAATTGGGGTTGAACCAATATTACCATGTTTTGGGGAGAGAAAGCACAAGCAAACCAAAGTCTGAAAAAGTGGAGGAGAAAGGTAAAAGGTTGGGGGCCGACCATCCTAAGGCTGTCAGGTCCAACACATACATTTTGTCCTACCTAGGAATTGTTTGACCCAAAATGCCATCTATCCATTTGGATATCTGTTCTCTAGATCACTGGTCAGAGCCAGCTTGTGCGTCGAGACTTGCAATCAAGTTAATTCTTGTCAAAAGGTCAATCATCCCCAATATTGCTTGTCTCACAGTCAAAGTTGGCAAATTGGGCGGTGTCCGAGTGCCAGCTGTGGGAAGGTATTTTGGAGGGCTACTGTCAACCGCCCACAATGTTCTACTAGCATCCCCAGCCATCGACATGTCTGCCTGCCTAGGTCATTGGCCATTTAAGGTGGGGACAGAGGCTTCTGAGCTTGCAGCAGCGTCCTTTGGAGGCAGGTTTTGAGGCTGTAGCCGGGCCATCTTCACCTTGGCCACTTGTACACAAACAATTGACTTTGTCAGTGCTTTAGTCATGTTGCTGTGCTGCATGGCTGAAATAAGAGGAAAAAAAACACTATGATGCTGGCAGTGCTTAAAGTCCATCTCAGATAGTGTGCAGGAAATGATAAATCACGCACAAAAAGGGGAAGTCATCACAGCTATCAGTACCTCCAATTCAACCCTCCCAACCACAGTACTATAGCCACATGTACAATGGATAAACCAAGATTTACTTTTCCCACAGATGTCAAACACTTTAGCCACTCAGCAGCAAATCGGAGGCTGGTTATGTAAGTGGGGGTAAATCTGTACATGAAGTAACTTTAACTGTCATAGCATTTTGGTGGAGTCAGCTTTCATGACATTGCCTCACTCACAAGTAGAATGAACCAGCACAGCACCTACATAGAGATGGCGACAGGACACTCAGATGAAGAACAAACCTGTGGAGGTGCCCTTGGCCTTCACTCTTGTAAAGTCCCTGCTAATATGTTCACACATAGGAAGGTCCATGTGCCAGCTTCCCAAGACAGTTCTGTCAAGCTTGCCATTAGTCCACCACCCTCTGCTGCCTGTCTACCTGCTACCCTCTGTTTGTGCCTCCTCTGCTCGTTTCTTGCTCTGTTTTGCTTTTCTGCTTGTTTTTCTGCCTTCTGTTTTGACTCTGTGTTTATTTTCCTGCCCTCTGTTTTGCCTTTTTCTGCTAATTTTCGGCCCTGTTTTGCCCTCTTCTGCTCTGTTTTGCCTTTTCTGCTTGTTTTTCTATCCTGTTTTCCCTTTTTCTTTTGCCCCCTGTTTTGCACTTTTTCCGTTTGTTTTTCTACACTCGATTTGGCCTTTTCTGCTAGTTTTTCTGCCCTCTGTTGTTCCCTCTTCTGCTGTGTTCTGCCTTTTCTGTTCTTTTTTCAATCCTCTGTTTTGCCTTTTCTGCTCGTTCATTTTTTTTTTTTTTTTTTTTTTTTTTTTTCTGCTTGTTTCTTCCCTCTTCCTGTCGTTTCCTGAAGACCTGGCTTTTCGACTGAGAGCTCGAATCCCAGTGACCAGATACCCGCAGGGGTGACAGTTCTGCGCTCTACAAATGCTGATTGATTGACTGATTGATATACTTTATTGCATATCCGCCACATTGCCCCTACTGTGTCTTTTTGCACCAGACTGCATCCGTAACTATGTGTGCCTAATTCACCAGTGGCAGTACACACCATTACATACAAAAATAAATGTCCTCAGTGTAAACGCACATGCTCACAGCTTGCGCTGACATTGAGCAGACTGTATTAGTATAAGACAGGGCCATAGTTTGAAACTATGGCTCTGTATTTTACTGGCAGCGGCCCAGCCTCCGCTTGAACAGGGTAAAAGGCATTTTTCAACAGGTGGGTGCAGAGTGTTATTACATCAGTCTGCCAGGGGATACATGGGTGTTTAATCAGACTTCCCTGTCCACCGCCTAATGGTGCTCTGTATAGGGGGGTATGCGGGTGTGGCGGGCAAAAGGGTATGACTGTGTGCCACCCTGAAGAGCCATATAGACTGCCTCTTAACAGCTTCTTTGCATCGGTGCCTATGATTGTAATACGGAGCGGACAGAGAGACAAAGGTGCCCTCATTTGCACAGGCGATGCCCTCACGCAAAAGAGGGAATGCCCGATTGTGATTGCATTGTCAAAAAATGTGCTCCAATGCGATTCACATTATAGAAGGGGCTACGTAAGCATCTGCACCCCAGTAGGTACAGACATGCATTGCACCCCCTGGGCACTTATGCAATACGGCCCCTCAATGATGCTGATCCCCAGAAGCTTAGTCTCTTTACTGTAATCAATAGAGCTGTCATCATTTGTTGTCTATTTGTACACTATGAGGGCATTACATTTCTGAACTGCACACCTAGTGCAGCAGTATTCTTTTCACTAGGGGTGGCAAGAAATGTTTGACCAGGCAATATAATACTGCTTGTTGGAGGGTTTCTGGCAAGCGATTATGTTGGGTAGGTTGCGGTGGGCCACTTATTGCTTTAACCACTAAGGGTAGGAGTGTGTACTGGACCCGGTGTTTCAGATAGCTAGCCACCTTGATGGTGAGTTGGGCTGGTGGTTGGGTTCTTCAAGAGACTGAACAGGGATCGAGTAACAGAGAAGATATTAATCTCCAGGATGACAACAATATATTTGGGCCGTCCAACTAGGAGGATGTTGCAGTACTCAACTCGTGTCAGGGCTAAGAACTGGGACTTTTGTGTCATGTTAAGGAAGGAGGTAGATTTTAAGATTATTCTGCTGTTGAGTCTAGCACTGACAGCTGTGGTTGGCAGTAGACATTCTAGAAGGATGCCAGGACTGAGAATTCCAACACAGCTTCGATATGGCATGTGTTAAAAGCACAATAAATATTTAATCTCCTGATTGTGGCAGCTATTGCTTTGCCAGGCTGTCTAATAATCGCAGAGAGGCTGCTCTATTATTCATCCTACTCGGGTCTCAATGTTTTTCATTTTCATTTTGGACATTTGTAAAGCGCCTGGAAGTACGCCCACCGGCGTGTCCCCGCGCTATGATAAGTGAGAGCTAACAGTCCGCCCACCCTCCTACCAGACATCTACCTGCTAAATAAAAGAGTTTTAAGTTTTTTCCTAAAAATGGTTTCAGACGGTTCCAATCGCAAATATAGGGGTAGAGCATTCCAGCACTTGGCAGCCAGGTATCTGAAGGATCTACCACCCATACGTGCTTTCCTTACTCTTGGCACCGTCAAAAGACCCGTGCAGGAAGAGCGAAGATTGCGCGTGGGCTCGTACCCGGTGACCAGGCTTCTAAGCAAAGCAGGGGCTTTGCCATTCAGGATACGATGGCAGGTGGTTAGAGATTTAAATTCCACCCTGCTAGCAACTGGAAGCCAGTGAAGTGCGTGAAGCGCTGTTTTGGAAGGAGACCTCCTAGGGAGCCTCAATACCAAGCGAGCGGCTGCATTCTGCAGCACCTGGAGGCGTTTGATGACTTTTCCTGTGGCACCCAGATATAGCAGATTTCCATAATCAAGGCGGGATGTCACCAGGGTATGCACCAGCGTTCTACGAGCTGCAAGCGGGAGTAGATCTAACACCTTTTTTAAAGTTTTCAGAACGCCGAAGCATACCCCAGCCACCCGGCCGACCTGGGTGTCAAAGGTCAGGCCAGTATCCAGCCAGACCCCAAGATTCCTAGCCTCCTGACAAGGAACTGGAGTCTCCCCCAAGCAAGGAGGCCACCAAGCCGACGACCAAGCAGCCCGCGACCCTCCCACAATCAGCACCTCAGTCTTGCTACCGTTAAGCTTTAAACAGTTGGCGGACATCCAGGTTGCCAGATCTTTCATGCAGTTTCTGAAATTGTCCGCCGCAAGACCTGGGGTGCGCGAGAGGGAGATAGCCAGCTGCGTGTCGTCGGCATAGGACACTAGGCGCAAACCGTATTTCTCAACGATTGCTGCCAATGGGGAGACATAAAGGTTGAACAGGGTTGGGCTCAGGGACGAACCCTGAGGCACTCCCTGGCCCAGCCCAATCTCCCTCGAATAGCAGTCACCCAGACGAACCTGGAAGCGTCTGTCAGTTAGGAAAGATCTTATCCACCCAAGCGCTGCTCCTGAAACTCCTCCTTCATTCAGACACTGTAGCAAGATGGAATGTGCTACAGTGTCGAATGCAGCGCTAAGGTCCAAGAGGATCAAAGCCATGGTCTGGCCTTCATCCACACCCTGTCGCAGAGCCTCTACTGCCATAAGAAGAGCTGACTCCGTCGAATGGCGGGGGCGGAAGCCAAACTGAGAATCGTGGAGCAGAGAGGTGTCGTCCACGTATTTCATCAGCTGGAGATTCGCTATTTTTCCCGCTACCTTTGCCATATATGGTAGGAGGGAAATAGGGCACAAGTTCTCAAGTTTATCAAAGCTGACATTAGCTTTCTTTTGCAGCGGGAGAACAATTGCTTGCTTCCACGCAGCGGGAACAGTCTGCGTCTCGTAAGATGTATTTACCAGATGACGTATGTATAGTTCGAGAACGTCTAGACTTCCCCTTAGTCGTCTGGGTGTAGTGGGGTCCCTAGGTGAGCCAGATTGTATGGATCCGCAAATGCGGATGAGGTCCTCAGTCGGGGGGGGTGGTAAAACTAGACAGCCGCTGTTTCCCTATTACCTTAGTTGTTTCCAGAGGCTTAGAAATCTGATATGGCTGCTGTGGGAAGGTGGCGTAAATTGTTGCTACCTTGTTAGCAAAAAACTCTGCTATCCGGTCGCAACCTTCCACCGTGCAGAGTTCCTCAGGCACCACTGCAGGCTTCCCTACCGAGAGTGTTTTGTAGATTAGGAACAGTTCTTTGGTAGAGTTTTCCGCTTCCGTAATCCTAATACTAAAATATAAATTTTTGGCTTTCCTAATCAGCCTATGGTAGATGCGCCTTTTAGCTGTGTACTCTGCTTTCGCATGTACCGTAAGGGTTTTCCTCCATTGTCGTTCTGCGTGCTTACATACCACTTTAGCTGCTCGTACCTCCTCATCATACCATGGTGCCGTGCTCTGCACCCGGCCACCCTCTCTTGTTATGCCAAGTGGAGCCACCTGGTCCAGGGCCTCCACGATAAGCTGATCAAAGTTTGTATTTATGGCTTGCACTCCCACTCCCCCTTGAAGACCTTTCTCCGTGAGGACTTGATTAAATTTAGTTTGGGAAAAATTCATCCATCGTCGTCTAGGATGTTTAGCGGCCGACGGTATCACCGGCCGAGCTCCCTGGGTATAGATCAGAAAGGGTATCAGGTGGTGATCTGTCCAGGGAATAGGGATAGGATCAGCAACTTCTACCTGTTCCCAATTTGCAAAAATCGGGTCCAGTGTGTGGCCTAGATGGTGAGTAGGCTTTAAAACTTTCTGCTCAAAATGAAGTGCTTTCATGTTTTGCTGGAATTCACTGGCTGCTTTATCTGTGGGATCGTCAAGGTGAAGATTGAGATCACCCAGTACCGGGTATTTGTCAACTCGCACTGCAGCCTCAGTTATTCCCTCAAATAGGCTCTCACTGAATCTTGCTGCAGTGCCAGGCGGCCTGTAAATCAGTAGGCCCTTCAAAGTGCAGTTGCCATTGACCGAGATGGAGATGGACACACAGAACAGCTATGTGGAATGAGGGCTTGATGTGAGTGAAGAATAAAAACCCCAGCATCAGCAGGAGTGATGGAGGCCTTGCCCAGGAGTGGACACAGGTTGTATATAGAAGTGAAGGCAGCCATAGTACACAAGCATCCTGCTGGGAGAGGGTCTTCCTTGGCGGATCATTGACCAGGATCCCAATGACTCACCCTGACCCTACACGCATAGTAAAAAAACAAGACTGGGAGCTCCAAAGTGGGAGCCAAACGCCCAGCACCCCATTACCCGGCCCTCACCTTCCACAGTGGAGTTACCATGGTAGTCATTCGCCATCTTCTCAGGACCAGAGGGCTCCTGGGTAACGGTGAAGTGTTAAAGAGTAAAAGTCCCTTTGGTGGGTCTCAGTTTGCTGAGGCTGGATCCCCCCCATGTCTGGGCTGGAGCCCCCTGCATGTCTGGAGGGTGGTCTCCACTGAAAGAGGCCCTGCTAGGCTCTGGCAGACTGGCCTGTGGCTGGCCTGTGGCTAGGAACCTCTTTTTAGATTTAGTAAAACAAATGGAAAGCAGATATTTCACTTGATGTGCAGTTGTGTTATATTGTGTGCAGACGCTCCTATGTTTGGTGACTATTCAGATCACTGAGATGTCTGTGTATTATTGCGGTTATTGATGGGACCAGAAGGATGTGACGTATCGCTAACATATCTTTTGAGTCACGTGGTATGCGCCATGCCCGGCAGGTGGAAATACGTGTAAGGCGATTGGGGTGTCACCTTATGGCTAGGCCTGGGCAGTAAATTCCGTTCCACTCGCGGAATTTGGATAATTTTGCGTTTTTGCGGAGAACACAGAATGCCAAAAATGTCTTGACCCGCGGCTTTGCTTAATTTTTTGCTTGTTCGCGCTTTCAAAATGCGTGTTCATGAGATATTCTCCCTGAGCACGCAAACAGCGTTCGCGAACAGGAAAAAAGCCTTACGAACAGGTGGAACAAGCAATTCCATGTGTTCCCAGTACTTTTGGTGCTCGCGGAGAATTTTTACCATTTCGCGGAGCTTTGCTAGCGCGACTACGCAAATTCCGCCCACCCCTTCTTATGGCCGACTGGAGGCGTGCTGGATTGGAGAAAGGAGTTCTGCATGAAAAAGTTGGGTCGTGGCTGGTCAATGGGGATAGTGCCTTGATGGGCAGTGTGATAGTAGGCAAAAGTAGATACAATGAAATATGTACTAATGAAAACCACCAAACCTGCAGACTGCAGTAAGATATTAGTTATACGTAAAGCACGTTTTCGATTCCATATTATGGGTAATGGAAATTAAACTGTAGGGATTGTTATAGTGGGTGTTGTTTCTAAATAATATCCTAACGTAGGGAACAATTATTGGCGGTGTACTCAAGAAATACCGGAAGTCTGACCGTGCCATTGAAAATTCGTCCAAGAAGTGCTTGAGAAAGTGGAGTTGAGATTTTTCTCCCTGGGCCGCCTTTCTGGGTTCTGTCTGTTTCAGTGGGGCTTTTACATTTTGCAAGATCGATGTCCGTCTGGATTTACACACTTACATAGATAAACACAGGCACACACTAACGCATTTCTTTCAAAAGTTTTAAAAAGGTTATTTTCGGCGCGTTCTTTGATGTGCAGATGCTTGTAGTAAGATGTGTCACAGATGGCTTCCTTCGGTGCACGTGCTCCTCTGCTGCTTCAGCTCTGCCTTCAATCACCACAGTCCAGAAGTGAAGACGAGCACACACTCGCATCTGTGCGCTGCCTATAGCCACAGACTAATGACGCTCTTAAAGATCGAGTCAGCATCTCCTGGGAGCATCTAAATATATCCTCGCCTCTGCCTCCTCCTGACCTCATTATCTCAATCACTCACCTTCCAAGTGTAGCAACAATTTGACACGCCCAGTATTAGAAGTCACAAAACAAGACACAACAAAGTAGGAGAAGCCACAGACAAGGTACAACAGAGTATGAGAAGCCACAGACAAGACACCCACGAGTATGAGAAGTCACAGACAAGACACAACTGAGTATGAGAAGCCACAGACAAGACACAACCGAGTATGAGGAGCCACAGACAAGGTACAACAGAGTATTAGAAGCCACAGACAAGACCCAACTATGAGAAGCCACGGACAAGACACAACTGAGTATGAGAAGCCACAGACAAGACACGACTGAGTATGAGAAGCCACAACAGAGTATGAGAAGCCACAGCTAAGACACGACTGAGTATGAGAAGCCACAGACAAGGCACAACAGAGTATGAGAAGCCACAGACAAGACACAACAAATTATGAGAAGCCACAGACAAGGCACAACAAAGTATGAGAAGCCACAGACAAGACACGACTGAGTATGAGAAGCCACAACAGAGTATGAGAAGCCACAGCCAAGACACGACTGAGTATGAGAAGCCACAGACAAGGCACAACAGAGTATGAGAAGCCACAGACAAGACACAACAAATTATGAGAAGCCACAGACAAGGCACAACTGAGTATACGAAGCCACAGACAAGACACAACAAAGTATGAGAAGCCACAGACAAGACACGACTGAGTATGAGAAGCCACAACAGAGTATGAGAAACCACAGCCAAGACACGACTGAGTATGAGAAGCCACAGACAAGGCACAACAGAGTATGAGAAGCCACAGCAAGACACAACAAATTATGAGAAGCCACAGACAAGGCACAACTGAGTATACGAAGCCACAGACAAGACACAACAAAGTATGAGAAGCCACAGACAAGACACGACTGAGTATGAGAAGCCACAACAGAGTATGAGAAGCCACAGCCAAGACACGACTGAGTATGAGAAGCCACAGACAAGGCACAACAGAGTATGAGAAGCCACAGACAAGACACAACAAATTATTAGAAGCCACAGACAAGGCACAACTGAGTATACGAAGCCACAGACAAGACACAACAAAGTATGAGAAGCCACAGACAAGACACAACAAAGTATGAGAAGCCACAGACAAGACACAACAGAGTAGGAGAAGCCACAGACAAGACACAACAGAGTATGAGAAGCCACAGAAAAGGTACAACAGAGTATGAGAAGCCACTGCCAAGACACGACTGAGTATGAGAAGCCACAACAGAGTATGAGAAGCCACAGACAAGACACGACTGAGTATGAGAAGCCACGACAGAGTATGAGAAGCCACAGACAAGACACGACTGAGTATGAGAAGCCACAGACAAGACAAGACTGATTATGAGAAGCCACAGACAAGGCACAACCGAGTATGAGAAGCCACAGACAAGACACAACAAAGTATGAGGAGCCACAGACAAGACACAACAGAGTAGGAGAAGCCACAGACAAGACACAACAGAGTATGAGAAGCCACAGACAAGGTACAACAGAGTATGAGAAGCCACAGCCAAGACACGACTGAGTATGAGAAGCCACAACAGAGTATGAGAAGCCACAGACAAGACACGACTGAGTATGAGAAGCCACGACAGAGTATGAGAAGCCACAGACAAGACACGACTGAGTATGAGAAGCCACAGACAAGACAAGACTGATTATGAGAAGCCACAGACAAGGCACAACCGAGTATGAGAAGCCACAGACAAGACACAACAAAGTATGAGGAGCCACAGACAAGACACAACAGAGTAGGAGAAGCCACAGACAAGACACAACAGAGTATGAGAAGCCACAGCCAAGACACGACTGAGTATGAGAAGCCACGACAGAGTATGAGAAGCCACAGACAAGACACGACTGAGTATGAGAAGCCTCAACAGAGTATGAGAAGCCACAGACAAGACACGACTGAGTATGAGAAGCCACAGACAAGACACGACTGAGTATGAGAAGCCACAGACAAGACACGACTGAGTAGTTTATTCAGTACGCCCCCCTGCCTCTAGGACATCTGACAATTTCAATTCCTCTGAGTGTGCAGGGTGCGTTTTATCTGTCGGGTCTGTTGACCTGACCTCAGAGTGGTCTCTAGTTCTGCCACCATTAATACAACTGATATTTCATTTAATTATACACTGACAGGACACAATTGAGACTTACAGAGAAATAGCCTTCTTATATTAGTGTTTGTTTCTTGTTTAATAGTGGTTGCTGGGCTTTGCCTTTGGCGACGTGGGAGCTTCCAGTGATTCTAACACCGTCACTGGGTTGGGTTTGCCTCTCTATCTACTAATTGTAGTGACTCATTTCTCCTTCCTATGTTTAACATATCGAGTCAGTGTTTACATGAGTCTGATCTAATAATATCGTCCGTCTGTAAGATGGCATACGGACGTTGCTCATTTGCTAAGCCACAACTAATGCGCGACCTCCTAATAGTGCCCCTACCAGGTCGGGCTGCCTCCTTAACGAAAGTGTGTTTACCCTAGGACACCGCTGATTGGCTCCGCCTGCAACCAATGCGCGGGCCTGCAGCGGTGGCCTAGTTATTAGTTTTCATTAAGGTCCGCCAGCGTTTTCAGTTTTCAGTTAGACACCATGCGAGGCCGGGCTGCGTAATTAACGCTAGTGAGTTTACTCTTGGACACCGCTGATTGGCTCCGCCTGCAACCAATGCGCGGCCCTGCAGCGGCGTCCGGGTTAATAGTCTTAATAGTTTTCATTAAGGTCCGCCAGCGTTTTTTGAGTGGCGCTGTGGACAGCTGTTTGTGTGTGACTCGTGTTAGACAGAATACTGCCTCCTGAACGCGAGTGGGTTTACTTGTGGGCACCGCTGATTGGCTCCGCCTGCAACCAATGTGCGGGCCTACAGCGGTGTCCAAGTTAAGAGTTTCCATTCAGGTCTGCTAGCGGCAATGGTGCTGTGAACAACAGCGTTTTGGCAATGCCGCTGTGAACAACTGCTGTGTTTGGGCTCTGCTTGCGACTCGTGGGTAGACAAAATACAGGAAACACACTGTTTCACACATGCCAGTGAGGGAACTTCTCACGGGTCGGTCTGCCAATGCGGCCGTGGTTTGTTCGTGGAGGTCTCTGTTGGCTGTTTGTGAGCCTATTTCCTATTGGCCTACACTTGTAGGAGGCCTACAACCAATCAAATCATGGGATAAAGGAGTTTCCTATTAGGTCCGCCGCAGTGTGTATTTAACATCGCGTGTGACCATCAGTCATTGCCTCCCCCTCGGCTCAGTCTTCACTCCGAGGCAACGACGGAGAGGTCAGTGGCGGTGGGACAGTCAGCAGCACAATTTCTTTGGTCTCAGAGTACAAGGTTGAGAGCACAGGAGTAGGCGCCTCAATTTTCGGTGACTGCAGCTAGCTACCTGTGCCTTTTTACTTCATAGGTTTACAGGTTTGTGTAAGCAAGTGCAGTTAGAGAGGCTTTGGGCACACTTTCCTGATGCTATAAGAAACCATTCTGGCCATATTGTATCACCATGTGTATCTCTCATTTATGTGTTTTGAATCCATTTTCTCTTTTGTTTACTTTGTTTTTACCACCACTGGTTATAACTTTAAAAGTGTTCTGTTTGTTTCCAGTGCGTGGCCTCCTTTTACCCTGAGCAGTGGCCAGGTGAGGTGAGGTTTTCTCTCCCCACAATAAGGGTGAGTGTCTTTCTAGTGTTCATAGTCATATCATAAAGACCATAGAAACATGAGCTTGTAGTCTTTGAACGTGTCCTGTTGACATTATGTGTCTATGTCTCTGTTTCTTTCTTTTTTGTATTTTGCCTATGCAGGAGAAGATACACTCTTTTCATTTTGGAAAGCGGATGTAGATTTCACTTCACATCACTTAAGTAAGTGTTGCAGTAGCAACATAGGTCCTGACGAAAGCCGTTTAGGCTGAAACATGTTGACCGAATAACAACACTGGTGGGTAGCAATTCTTTACATGCTATCAGCATACTGTTTTTAACCATACCACTTTGATGGTCAGCCCCAATAAAGTGTTTTATGACATCTTTGTAGGTATTTTTAGAATCACTTGGATTATTTTTCCTTTTCTTCTTTTTCTTTGAGCACTGCAACCTTAGCCCCTCCCGCTCATATACTGTCATTTGTTGGTGTAATGTTCTGGGTCCATCACTAGGCAGTACTATGGATTGATTCCGAGGCAGATCCTAGAGGACACCATTTACCAACACATACCCAGATGACGAGATTCCACTTATGAGTGGGCTGATGGGTATTCTTTTCCTCTCTTTGTGTATCTTCTCTTTTTTCTGTTTTCTTGGTTTTTTCCAGATCAACTGTGTAGTCTGGGTATGAAAAGAGGACACTAATAGGTCCCAAAGAGAGATTTGCTATTTTCTTTTCTCTCCCTCTGTATTCTTCAGACCTGCTTTTTATGAGAAGCCACAGACAAGACACGACTGAGTATGAGAAGCCACGACAGAGTATGAGAAGCCACAGACAAGACACGACTGAGTATGAGAAGCCACAGACAAGACAAGACTGATTATGAGAAGCCACAGACAAGGCACAACCGAGTATGAGAAGCCACAGACAAGACACAACAAAGTATGAGGAGCCACAGACAAGACACAACAGAGTAGGAGAAGCCACAGACAAGACACAACAGAGTATGAGAAGCCACAGCCAAAACACGACTGAGTATGAGAAGCCACGACAGAGTATGAGAAGCCACAGACAAGACACGACTGAGTAGGAGAAGCCTCAACAGAGTATGAGAAGCCACAGACAAGACACGACTGAGTATGAGAAGCCACAGACAAGACACGACTGAGTATGAGAAGCCACAGACAAGACACGACTGAGTATGAGAGGCCACAGACAAGACACGACTGAGTATGAGAAGCCACAGACAAGACACAACAGAGTATGAGGAGCCACAGACAAGGCACAACGGAGTATGAGAAGCCACAGACAAGACACAACAAAGTATGAGAAGCCACAACCAAGACACAACAGAGTATGAGAAGCCACAGACAAGGCACAACTAAGTATGAGAAGCCATAGACAAGACACAACAAAGTATGAAAAGCCACAGACAAGACATGACTGAGTATGAGAAGCCACAGACAAGACACAACAGAGTATGAGAATCCACAGACAAGACACGACTGAGTATGAGAAGTCACAGACAAGACACAACTGAGTATGAGAAGCCACAGACAAGGCAAAACTGAGTATGAGAAGCCATAGACAAGACACAACAAAGTATGAAAAGCCACAGACAAGACACGACTGAGTATGAGAAGCCACAGACAAGACACAACAGAGTATGAGAATCCACAGACAAGACATGACTGAGTATGAGAAGCCACAGACAAGACACAACAGAGTATGAGAATCCACAGACAAGACACTACTGAGTATGAGAAGTCACAGACAAGACACAACAGAGTATGAGAAGCCACAGACAAGACACAACCGAGTATGAAAAGCCACAGACAAAGCACAACAGAGTAGGATAAGCCACAGACAAGGCACAACTGAGTATGAGAAGCCACAGACAAGCACAACCGAGTAGGAAAAGCCACAGAGAAGACACAACATAGTAGGAGAAGCCATATACAAGACATAACTGAGTATGTGAAGACACAGTCAAGACACAACAGAGTAGGAGAAGCCACAGATAAGACACAACCGAGTAGGCACAGCCACAGAAAAGACACGACTGAGTATGAGAAGCCACAGACAAGACACAACCGAGTAGGAGAAGCCACGGACAAGACACAACATAGTAGGAGAAGCCATATACAAGACATAACCGAGCATGTGATGCCACAGTCAAGACACAACAGAGTAGGAGAAGCCACAGACAAGACACAACCGAGTAGGAGAAGCCACTGACAAGGCACAACACAGGGGAACCCCTACACTGTAGATTCTGCTCAAATGAACACACAGGATCCAGGGGCAGCAATAAATCTGCATGTGTGGTATGGGATCCCGGAGAGGAGACAGCTCACAGAGAAGCCACCACAAGTGTAACCATACATCCATGCATCCTCTAATTATGGCAACAAAGACACAAGTGCAGTGCGGGATCCCACAAAATATCCAGTTCCCCTTTGTCTGGAGTATTACTGTCTATTCTTCTGTGGGTGGTCTACTACCAAGAAACCTACACCTCTTTGCCACAGAACTCCTCTCAAAATGAGCTGTGCTAGAAACTTGCATCCAAACCCGGAATTTCTGAAGTCACTCAAACAATTTTTGTAGTTGCATCATGGGGAGTTCGCATCCATTTGCCATAGAACTTGCAAGCCAACCCATATCTTGAATGAATTCATCCCCACATTTATAAGACGTGCACGCTCATTTCAAATCTTTTTACTCAAACTATAGGATTATCCGCTGAACCTGGCCTAACTTTGCCACTCTGGCATACATTGCTCATGGGATAGTTATCCCCTTCCTGCCTTATTGATGTAATGCAGCCAACAACTTGATATATATATTTTTTAACTACTACTATACACTTGGGACCAAATATAACAAGCATTTTACCGGTCGCCAATTGCCCTTCAGGCTGTATACACCAAAATGCATTTTACCATGTACAGAGGGCAAAATGCGACTCTAGAACTTGTCACCGAATTGCATTTTGCTTTTGAGATTCAGTATTAGGAAGGCTGTGTTTAGGGTGTCCCTTCCTAATACTGAATAACACTGGTATGTAGGAATGTTTTGTGCCCGGGAATGCGGTTGCAAAATACTTCAAGTTGGTGGAAATCCATTGGCAAACAGGAAGGGGTCCCCAAGGGACCCTTCCCCTTTATGAATGTGGGTGCCAACATTTTTTAAGAGCAGGCGGTGGTCACACAGACCTCTGCCTACTCTTCAAAAATAAAAAGGTAGCTTTTCATTTTTATTTATGAAATGCATCTCGATTTTCTTTAAGGAAGCCTGATGCATTGCAAAAAAATATTACTTAATTCAAAAAGCATTCACAGACATGGTGGTCTACTGACCCCAGCAGGCCACCATCCTGTGATTGTAGCCATTAACAATGGGTCACAAACTGTGACCTGCCTCCTGAATATTGATGAGGCAGTTCCATTTATGACCCACTGCCAATCTCTAACAGTGTCAAACACACTGCTGTACATCACAGTTTGCGATTTCCTAATAGCGAATTGCTAAAATCGCAAACGCGATTTTGTACTACTGGCCCTACATGTCATATCTACTGCACCACGTAGAGCTCCCAGCTGACATCAAGTCATTGTTTAATGTTGTAATCATACATGCATCCTCTTTCCATAATGCTGCTTGGATACAAACGTATGTGTGTATATCGTTTTTGTATTGCACAAAGGTACAAATACACAAAGTTGCATCCCTCACTTGTCTTTCTGATGTATAGGCTATGTTATATCGATTCAACATTGCAGATATGCAAATTTTCTGATTATCACAATGGCTTCTGCTGTAAAGACAAGCCACTGTCTCGCTTCGACTTTTAGCAACCGTAAATCAAAAATAAATACATAATTTACCCTATCCTCTTAAGCTGAAGTAAAACGCTGTTTATGGCGGTATTCTAAAAAATGCTTTGTCTATTGTGAATTGTACCATTGATCATTGTAAGAAGAGATGGCTTAGAGAATGATATCAGATCAAATAAAATTATCTGTCTTACATACGAGCTCATGAAGGCACAGAAGGATGTACACCTCTTGAGCACGCATCTACAGCAAGCCTGTTCAGGATTGATGTCATGCATCCAAGTGGCTCAAAAGATTTACAAGAGGTTGAGATAATATTACAAAACTTGTGAAGTAAGTTCCAAGTCAGTACAACAATTTAAACAACCATATTTAGTTGTTTTTTTGTAAAACTGTTTTTTACTTTTATAATTGCTATGTCTGAATGTCAACTTAACTATTGTTTTTTAATGTACTTTCTCCTTTTTACTTTGTGATGGACACACATTTAGAAGATGATGAAAAGCAGGAAATCGAGGAGGAAGTTAGACTGGATTCTGAATAATTAAAACTACTGAAGATTTTAGACTTCATTTTCAAAATGAAGTATAGCCGGTTGAGTAAGATGGTCGGCTTTAATTACCAACGTGCAAAGATACTCATTTGAGTAAGATGTTATACCTAATTATCTACATGAAAAACAACCGAGCAGAATGCTAGACTTAATTACCAAACTGAGGAACACGTACCCGAGGAAGATCTTAGACTAAACTAAAGAACAAACAGCTAAGGAATATGTTCGACTCAACAATCAAACTGAAAAACTATCCAGATGGAGGCCACGTATGTTGAGAGTGATCAGCGTGCTCACAACCTCCAGAAAACACAAACCAAGCAGAAGTCTTGCTGCTCTACTTGGTCGACCAGGCTGACAACATTTTGGATATGAATACGTCATTACGAGACATGCTGTTTGATTACTTTACAGTGCTGTATCTCCTTCAAAGGCAGTGCTCGACGGAGGGGTTTAATAACAGCATTAAGAGGCTAATGTAGACTACTTGCCGGAGGACAGCTGGCAACAGCAACTCAACAGCAATCAAGAGTAGGCCAAAAACAGGTCATAAATTGGGGAAATCTAGAACTATGTACAGAAAGAGATTAGGCAGCCAAGCACATGTTGAAGCTGTTGCGGACCAACATGAAATGATACATTTAAGTAAAATATGGAGGGGCGGACCACTGCAGTCAACAACAGAAAGACAACCATACAAGCCACCATCTCAGATATTAATCTAAAGTTGAGAGGCAACATTCAAACAAATACAAACTATGACAACAGTTAATACCACATCACATGCATATCTAGGAACTAACGCAGGCTGTTTAAAAGCATGGACTGGTGCAATTGTTGAAACTATACAAACAAACTTTTAAATGCTGATGGGAAGAAGGCTAATTGTTGTACCGAATTCTGCTGTATAGTGGGCGATGAGTTACAGAAGGTGGAAGTACGGATCACATATACTAACATTACATGAACAAAAAGTAAGTCCGGCTGTCCATCGGAAGTGAAAAGTAACATGTTTCACTCATGATGCATGGAATAAACACTAGGGAGAACATCCTTTACAACGCAACTTTTACAACGCACTACCATTACGACGCAACTTTTACAACGCAAGTTATTACAACGCATTGCACTGGGGGGCGCTCTAGGATAGGGAATAGTTTAATTTACTATCCAACACCTTCCCTACTATCCACGGGGACTGGAGTTGGAATAGTAAATTAAACTATTCACTATCCAGCGCCCCCCAACGCAAGTTGTAAAGGCATGCGTGGTAAAAGCATGCGTTGAAACGTCATACATCCGAACACTAGATGTGCTTATTGGTTTGAAAATGTTAAATTTTCTTGCTGTATGCTTGATAGCAGTAGCTAAGGATGGGGTCAATATTTTACTCATGTTTTTTCAGTTACTAGCTCCTTTTTCCAGGTAAGGGTTGTACTTCTCTTTAAAGAGTACACCCCCTTTCCACATTTTCTATAAATAGAACAATTCCTGTTCACTGAAACTTGATAGACTCATAACAAGCAAGACGGAGAGGCCTTTCTGAAAGTTTAGTCCTGGCACCTCTGTGATGGAAACTCTTTCCATCCAACCTGCAGCCTGCTCAACTCTGAAACATACACATGTTCATTTCCTTTTTAATACACCCACGAGTATCGGGTTAAAAAGCATTGGAATAAATCATTTGGAACGACACCAATGGACATCTTATTTATTTTTTATTGTAAATGCTATTCAATTTATTGCATTTCTATAGCTCTAGTGAAAATGAGAAGTAATTACATGATCTTCTCAAAGTATTCTGAGATTCCCCTGCCCTGGGACTCCAAGCAGGACAATCACATGATAAAGGTCACCAACTTGCAAGTGACCCAGTTCCCACTACATTCATATCTCTGTGATGCTTGATTGATGACTGGTTCTAAAACAGTTCTATAACAGTGAATGCTAACTGGACGGCTTCAGGGCATGGACATTCACTGTAACGCAAACAGTCAAACTTCCAAATAGAATTTAACGGGAAACTTGGTGCTTATCAATATCCTTGGTGCTAACGTGTAGTGATTTCCACAGGAGGCATCAAGAACCTTAAAGACCATACTTGCCTTCTAAACATGTTTTGTTGCCCAAAGAGGCTTCCTTATTGCCAAACTCTAGGTTAAAGGTATTTATGTGTTTGTACATTTCAGTGTGTATTTACTGATATTTATTATCACTAGCATACTAGTATTGAACAGTCATTATTTTTTAACTAGTGAAGCAATCCGCTTGCCATGAGTCTATTTCAACATCAATTTAGCAGATACATTTACAATTGGGCTTTGATGTCTATAGGATTTTAAGAAGTTATATGCAAAAACAATACACTCACTTAATTTTAGCACAAGCTCATATGCACATCTGCAGCTACTTAAGTTCCATTATGAAATGTTAACCACTTTTACACACCTTTTTCTGTCAATACACACCGCTATATTGTACTAGCAGTCATAACTAACATGAAGAGGCACTCAAAACCAAGAAGATCTAAGTTCTGCACTTTCTAGAAGCTGCTATTTTTATCTGTATTTTAAAAAATCCAGTAAAAACTGAAAACCCAGAGACACACAGGCGAAAACCACCAGTGTCTGAGTTATTTTTGACCTGAATGAATTAAAGGACCTACCAATAGGAGTCTCAAAGAAGGCGCTTAGAGTTCTAAAACCACTCCTAATGGCCCCATAAACAACACAGGGATGTGCTTCTTAAGCCCATTCTTGTAGGAAGTAATGCTTTCAGTGTTCTTAAACACACTGCTGCACTGGTATACTGAGGATAATGATGAGGAGAACCTGGTAGACAGTGCTCTCTTAGGACAGGCAGGAAAAGAGAATGCCTTTACCATGGCAGGTTATCGTCCATTTACAAGATATTCTAAAGCCTGGCTCTTAGAGGCTTCTGAGTGGGCAGAAAAGGCCTTCAGACTTTTATATTGCTCTGTTTGTCTATATTTTCACATTTAGATTCCACTTATTGTTGATGGGATAGAATGCTAAGCTCCCCCAAGGCACCTCTAGCTCACAAAAGCTCTCTTCCCCTTAACCTGTTGATGATCAGTGCCAGGCTGTTACCGCTGTCCCCCAGGTGTGAGAAGTAATCTCGCTGCTTGGTAGGGTACACAGAATTGACAACAGGTAAATTGTGAAATGTATTTAGGGCTTATTTTTCGACTTTTTCTTTCTTGTTTCATTAACCAGGATTCGCTTTATCCATTATTTATTTCCTTCCTGCTAGGATAAAAAACCTTTGTTTTATTCCTCTTTTTCTCTTTTTTCTTCCCTTTACCTCATCAGGTCCACTGATATTGGACTTCCCTTTTGGAGTTCTCTATTATCATAAAAGAAAATGTAACAATCCATGCAATCAGCATATAAAAGGCTATATTTGCCTTAAATTAAATAAAAATCTGTGATATCTAAAAGTGACTGCAACAGACTCGTCCAATTTTTACTCTATTTCTCTTCCCATCGGGTCCCCCGCGTGTTACTTTTCGGGTGTGGATCATCTTTGTACAGTCTAGGGACAGCCTGTCTCCTCCTGATTCTTTAGTGACCCCAGGAACCACTATGCACAGGCCATCCGATTGATATGCGGAGGAGTAAATATTTCTTCACTGATAAATGAACTGCTCGGAAAAGCGGATCTACAAAAGTAACTTTTGCGCAAGGACAGGATATAAAACTGAGGGACCTAACCCCGGAAATGGATGGTCTCTTATACATTTTAATGAATTGTAGTGATTTATTTGCAACTTTGGAAAGCGTGATTTTACACAGGGTAAGAATGCATAATTTAATATGACGAAATGCACTTTAGAGTAAGGAATAATCAAATCATCCTTCGTATTTTTAGAAAGTGAGATTTTATACAGCGAAAAACGTACATTTTAATATTTATGAAATGCACTTCATGGTTAGGAATAACCAAATAAAGTTTCTTTTTGACTTGGGCACTGCACATTCGGGACAATCTGGGATCCTGCTGTCAGCTTCAGCACCTCCCATCTGCTCAACCTTCTGCCTGAGGGTCCTTCTCCAGGATCCTTTCCAGATATTGGGCTCTTCTCTTCTTTGTTCACCCGCCACTTCTTTTCCTCTCTGCGTGCCTTTTCCCTTTCGTCATCCCCTTCTGCATGTCTTATGTCTGTTCCTTGCCTCTTTTTCCACGTATCTCTACTCTCCTTCCTTGATGCTATCCCTCCTCTTCTCCATCTTCCAATCTTCTCTTTTCCTCTTCCAGGATGGCTCTGCCCACTCTTCCAGGTCCACGTTTATTGTTGGCCGTGAGGACAGCCTCGCTCCATTAATGTAAGTGACCCCCACGCAAGGCTTGAACCAGCCCTCTGCCACAAGCAAGTCCTTAAAAGAATTGCTTTGGTCAGTACTTTGGGATTTTGGGTACACAGTTTATCGGTCACCCTGGGTTGTGCGGACGCGGTAAGTTTTCGTTAACAATAACAGCCAGACCATAGATTCCATATCTCTTCTCCGGCTTACCCCCATGGAGGAAATCTGATGTGGTCACAGCAATTCTTCATTGCTTCAACTCGGCCATTTTCAAGAAGAGTCGGTTACAGGCACGTCCCAGAATCCAGCCTATAGATCCAGGGCATGTCTTGCACATGGGCTTGTGATATGCATATTTGATGATATGCATATTTACAGCAGCTGTATGGTTAGCATCTAATGTATCACACAATGCACAGTCCCAAGCGAGCTTTGAATTAATGCACCTTCATGTCATGGGGCCACTTAGACAGCCCTTCAGAGGGTCCGTTACAAGCACTTAGTAACGAGTTTAACGTTTGCATAAATGCAAAGTATCGAAGATTGCACACCTTAATAAGAATTCTGACCCAAGAGTGTGGCAATTCCCACTTACGCGCACTATCAATATGCATTGGTATATACTCCAAATTGCTACTGTGCAAATTACACATTTAGACAGGGTCTATCCAGGCCCCATAAGCTTCATTTAATTTACATCTCCCACTTGCAAACTAGAAAGGCTGGTGCTTCTGTTTCCTTTCCTTATGCTCACAACAAGAGGGCGGGTCATCAGACTCATTCGAGGGTCTCAGGTCCCTAGCAGGTTTCCGTAGATGACGTTCAGAAATCACATGGCCAACACCCTTAATATGTATATTAGATCTGTGTTTAACTTCTGTATATGCACCAGATAGGTGACAGTACCTTCACATTTGAAGATCTGCACATACATCAATTATGCTAACCTAGAATTGTTGCTACATGATATAAGGGGCACTTTCCAGGGAAGACATCACATGGAAGATCTTAAAGGGTGAATCTCATTTGTTAGCCTATATCCATTAAACTGCGAGGGGATATAAATGTTCAACTTCGATTGTTATTTGAAGTGTTGAAGAGACTCCCTCGCCTCGTTCTTCCACCGCAAGATTGCCGACATCCACAACAGCTTCGGCACATCATCCTCGCACCCAACCGTCGAACCAACGCACCCCACCCTCCACACCTGGACCGCAGTGACCACCGAAGACACAGCCCGCACGATGAACACCATCCACTCCGGATCTCCGACTGACCCCTGCTCCCACCACATCTTCAACAAAGCCGTCTCCACCATCGCACCCCAACTCCGAGACGTCATCAACACCTCCTTCGACACCGCCACCTTCCCGGAGAGCTGGAAGCATGCCGAGCTCAGCGCCCTACTGAAGAAACCAACAGCGGACCCCACCGACCTCAAGAACTTCCGCCCCATCTCGCTCCTCCCTTTTCCTGCCAAAGTCATCGAGAAGACCGTCAACAGACAGCTGGCCGCCTTCCTCGAGACGAATGGATCCCTCGACCCCTCGCAAACCAGTTTCAGAGCCAACCACAGCACCGAGATCACCCTCATCGCAGCCACCGACGACATCCGAGCCCTGCTCGACAACGGGGAAACAGCGGCACTCATCCTCCTGGACCTCTCTGCAGCGTTCGACACTGTCTGCCACCGCACCCTAGTCCAGCGCCTCAGCAACACCGGCATCCAAGAGAAGGCACTGAAGTGGATCATCTCGTTCCTAGCTGGAAGAACACAGAGAGTCCGCCTCCCCCCGTTTCGTTCCGAGACCAACGAAGTCTTCTGCGGCGTCCCGCAAGGATCATCACTCAGCCCCACCCTCTTCAACGTCTACATGAGACCCCTCGCAGCCATCGCACGCCAACACAACCTCAACATCATCTCCTACACCGACGACACCCAGCTGATCCTCTCCCTCACCAGAGACCCCGACACCGCCAGAACCAGCCTCCACGAAGGGATGAAAGACGTCGCTGAGTGGATGAAGAACAGCCGCTTGAAACTGAACTCAGACAAGACGGAAGTCCTCATCCTTGGACCATCACCCTCCACCTGGAACGACTCCTGGTGGCCCCCCGCCCTGGGCACCGCTCCCAAGCCAACAGACCACGCACGCAACCTGGGCTTCATCCTGGACTCCTCCCTCTCCATGACCAGACAAATCAACGCCGTCTCCTCTTCATGCTTTCACACCCTCCGCATGCTCCGCAAGATCTTCCGATGGATCCCGATCGAAACCAGGAAGACGGTCACCCAGGCCCTCATCACCAGCCGGCTGGACTACGGAAACACCCTCTACGCCGGAACCACAGCCAAGCTACAAAAAAGACTACAACGCATCCAGAACGCCTCCGCCCGACTCATCCTAGACATCCCTCGACGCAGCCACATCTCCGGCCACCTGAGGAACCTGCACTGGCTCCCCGTCAACAAGCGGATCACGTTCAGGCTCCTCACCCACACACACAAGTCTCTCCACGACCTGGGCCCCAAGTACCTCAACGACCGCCTGACCTTCCACACGGCCACCCGCCAGCTACGATCCGCTAGCCTCGCCCTCGCCGCCGTACCACGCATCCGAAGAGCCACCGCCGGAGGCAGATCCTTCTCCTACCTAGCGGCCAAGACATGGAACTCCCTCCCCATCCACCTTCGGCTGACCCAGGACCACCTCGCCTTCAGAAGACAACTCAAGACCTGGCTGTTCGAGCAGTAGCGGCCCCCTTCCCCCAAGCGCCTTGAGACCCTTCCGGGTGAGTAGCGCGCTATACAAGTGATATGATTGATTGATTGATTGCATACTTAGATCCAAGTTCTAGCACACCATGGAACAACACAGCCGACATTCTCTACGATAAGCTTTGGTTGCAAGTGGGCGGAAAAAAACATCAAATCAAGTGAATTTGGACTATTTAGATATGGCTTTCGCCATGACTTTTGATTTTGCTAAAATTATATGCATAATATACTCATAGGGTGTTTCAGTCAGCTCTCTTTGTCCATTTTTCTTCCCCACACCCTATGATACAGCATTGGGCAGAGGGTCAGCCCACTTCAGCCATTGACTGACTTTACTGTGGGTGATGACATTCTGCCTTTACACACACTGACATTTAGACACAAAATAATTCCCTTAAGGGTCAGGGACAACTATGGAAATGTGTACTTTTTGAGACCCCCAAAAATAGTTTTGCTTATAGCCAAGTTTTTCTTTTTTTATAGATTGACGAGGGCCTAGTAGCTTCTTTAATACAATACTGCAAAAACAATCCAAAATAAGCATTCACAAAGTCAAAAAGCTGTCAGAACTATTGGGTCTGCCAAAACTTGTTTTACTGAGTCTGAGCCACCATTCAGCAACATAAAATAGGAGTATTTTTCTTGCCACAACTGATCATATTGCCTTTTGTCATGTTCAAGGGAAATGTGGGCTGCACACAAGGATTCTGATTAGCTGCCAGTAGGCACTCTGAATGTACTAATGCGGTGACTTCTTCTACCAGTCAGCATAGAGTCAGGTTTTATGTTGATTTTCACTGGTTGCAAGGAACCAGCCCAGAGCGTCAAGTACCAGCCAGGGAGGCCGATGGCCAGACTGGCCTTTGGCTTATGACTGGTCCAGGGTAGATATAGCAAAATAAACAAGAATTCTGCAATGGCATAAATATTGGCCACATCACAAAATAAATTGATAGATGGAGTGGTCAAACTTATCCAATGCTCATCCCCAGTCACAGATTGCCACGTCAGCCCAGTTTGTACCCAGCAATATCCAAATCAGTCTTGACCCCGCTCCTCATGAGAATAGTCTAGCCGGAGCTGACCTGGTGTACTGCCAAGTCAGGTCCTTCCTGGACCAAACATCTGGGACCGGTTTCAGGGTATCAACCCTCATCAGCCAGGGTAGCTTGAATCCAGTGGCAAAGTGGGCAAGGGACCCACGTCTGGGAATACCCTGCCAACTTAGGGCGACCACAGCAAACACTAGGAGATGATGGATGGAGCACTGAAACTTTTTAGACACCCCAGTCACAGATCTGGGTTGAATCCATCATCGTTCTTTAGCTCACTTCGCCACCCCAGTTCAGACACAGCTATGTGCAAATCAGTTTTGACCCTGTTCCTCATGGGAACAGGTCAGGCTAAACTGCCAAGCCAAGTCTTCCCTGGGCCGGAAACAAGCATCCTGCCACCAAGTTCGGGCTAACAGCCCTCATCAGCCAGGCTACCTTGAATCCAGTGGCAAAGTGAGCAAGGGAATCTTGCCAACTTAGGGCAAACAAAGCAAACACAAGGAGATGATGGACGGAGCGCTGAAACTCTTCAGACACTCAACCCCTGTCACAGATCTGGGTTGAATCCATCATCGTTCTTTAGCTCACTTCGCCACCCCAGACACAGCTATATGCAAATCAGTCTTGACCCTGTGCCTCATGGGAACAGTCCAGCTCGAACAGCCAAGCCATGTCTTCCCTGGATCTGAAACAAGCATCCTGGGACCGGTTTCAGGCTAACAGCCCTCATCAGCCAGCAGGGCCGTACTGGCCGTAGCGGGCACCGGGCGTTTCCCCGGTGTGCCGCTCGGGTAGGGGGCGGTTTTGGCCCTCTGGGAGGCTGTTTTTGTTACAGTGGGCCTGCAATATCGGCCCCTTGTAACAAAATTGGCGAAACCGGCTCGAGCAAACAGCTCGGCCGCACCACCCCTTCCTCCACCAGGGGGCCCGGCCGGGCAGTTTGCCAGGGCCTGTTTTGGTGCCCAGTCCGGCCCTGTCAGCCAGGCTAGCTTGAATCCAGTGGCAAAGTGAACAAGGGCCCCACCTCTGGGCATGCCCTGCCAACTTAGGGCGAACAAAGCAAACACAAGGAGATGATGGATGGAGCACTGAAACTTTTCAGACACTCACCCCCAGTCACAGATCTGTGTTGAATCCATCATCGTTCTTTAGCTTACTTTGCCACCCTTGTTCAGACCCAGCCATATGCCAATCAGTCGTGACTCTGTTCCTCATGGGAACAGTCCAGACCGACTGCAAAGCCAGGTCCTCCCTCGACCGGAAACCAACATCCTGGGACTGGTTTTGGGGTATCACCCCTCATCAGCCAGGCTAGCTTAACTCAAGTGGCGCAGCGAGCAAGAGACCCACCTTCTGTGCATACCGTAGCCACTTAGGGCGCACATAGCAACATCACAAAATAAAAGGATGGTCAGAGAGTTGAAACTTTTCAAACACTCAACCCAGTCACAGATCTGGATTTAATCTATTGTTATTTTCTCGATATGTCACCCCAGTTTGGACCCAGCCATATACAAATCAGTCTTGACCCTGCTCCCGCATAATTGACCGTTACACCAAGATTTTATATATTAAGTTTTTCTATTTTTAAAGACTAACGTGTTGCAAATGTCCCAATCGTAACCCTGTAACAACCACAAACACGGCTGCAAATAAAACCTTTTTACGGATCACTTTTCTTCATGAATTCTCGTTTTCTTCATTTTATCTGTTTTTTCCAAAAACTTCCATCTTCAACAAGCAGACTTTGCACACTAAAGGGTATGCATGATGGGAGACTGGTGACATTTCCATTTAACGCTGAACTAAGCAAATTGTCGACATGTTTCCGTTCAATGTAAATCTCTCTAGAAAGCCTGTGTGCAAGAGTGCTATAAAGGGAGCGCAAAGAGAGGCGGACACACAACCCCGGGCAATACCGCTGCTGTGGAGGGCAGGTCAGTGGCGTAAAAGGAAGGCACAAAACACCCACACAAAAGACTCATCAGACTCCATCCAACCCTGGTTTACTGGGGAAACAGCAAACAATTGTCACCAGGCCCTTGGCAAGGAGGACACACGGGGTGTTTCAGTTTTCATTGTTTAAACTGAAACCTCGGAATGCATTATAAGTGACTCATTCTGTTGCAAGGGCCGCCATGTTGTTGAACTTAAAGAATCTTGAGAAGTCCAGTTTGCTCTACGTCCTAGTCCCACATAATAAGATATTTAATATAAAATGCGCAGTTTTAAAAAATGTCTCACACTCAAAGACTTGATGTGTTAGTTTTTAAAGACTGTCATGTATTGCAAATGTCCTACTCAAGCACAAACAATGCTTCTGAGAGGTTTTTAAAAAAATTTAAACATACCTTTTCCAGCTTTACTGAGGACAAATCGGATATTTTTGTGGGGCCAAGTAAAAAACTCTAGCGGGCCTCCCATAAGATGAGCGTCTACAGGCTAAGAGCACATACAGCATTTGGTGTCATCAAGTGGTATTTGCTGCCGCGTCAGTAACCCGCGAGGCAGGATCTCTTTAAAAATCGACAGATACATGTTATGGCTCGTGCATGGAGCCCTAAAAAAGCATGGGGTTGGGACAATGACCCCTCCTCTGCTCTCCATTCTGACTGCCGAGGCACAACTTTATGTGTGGCAATCAGGGCACAAGTCCTATAAAAAGAAGTGGGGGGCTGACCAAGTAATGCAATATGCAAATGAACTCATGACGTCACGACGTAGCGCTATAAAAGAAATAAAATAGTGCACCTTAAATTATTTGTGCAAATACTGGGACAGACTAACCCGTCTGACAGTTTTACAGTGTCTGCATTTATATACAGGGACAGAACAAAGGCAAAAGCATACCTCTCTTAAGTACCTGTGAACAGAAGGCAAGCTGTGTGCCTTTATTTCCCTCTGTGGCATTCACATTTAAATGTAAGGTTCTAGGCGGCCCCCAGTCAGCATATTCACACAAAAGGTAGCCGGTTGGTCCCTTAACTTCAGCCCAGCTGGAGGTGAAAAAAGGCTCCCTCGCTGCCTGCACTTTGCTGCTGGGAATGGAAAGCAGGCAACGTGCTGCTGGACGTGTCTGGCGTCTGAAAATTACACCAGGACAAGTTCAGCATATTTCTGTGGGGCCCAACTTCTTGGCCGGGGGACGGCGTACACCCTGTGAAAAGAGTGGGGGAACGCCGTGTACCCCCGACTCGAGCGGTGGCAATGCACAAAACAGCCCAGCCCTCCCAGACTGGACACAGTGCGAAAGAGTACAGTCTCAAGGCTCAAACAGGGCACAGTGTAACTACATCTTTCAACTTCCCAGACTCGCCCTGTTCGCAATCCTCTTCTGATGTGATACACTGTTGATTTCCGATGTTGGCAGTCAATAACAATAGTGCCAACTAGTCATCAGTGTGGCTCCAAAGCAGCCGGTCCAGTTGGCACAGAAAGCATAAATAAACAGAGTCCAGTCCTGGCAAACAAGTATAGGAAGCTCAACAGTGGCAGACAGACAATAGAATGCAGTAGGATTTCCTTTTACACATCATTGTTTTCAGGTCTGTTAATTCAATTGTTTTAGGGAGACTGAACCAACACTACAGATCCCGAATGCACTGATTTGTTCAATTAACACCAGTTCCTCCCTTAGGACGTTAGGGTGTTGCCCCCTCCTCATATTTGTGGCCTCCCTTTTAATGTGAATTTCAGTGAGTTTTTTTAATCTGACCTCTGCAGTCAGCTTTCAGCAGCAGGCAGGTTAGCCTATTGTGAGCCCGAGGCGGCCTGGAAGCCAATTCGGGCCTGCGGAGGTGGGGCTTACAAAATATTGACAACAGCAGCACCTGGGCCCACAAAGTGTGCGTATCGGGTTGGACAGCTGTTTTTCTCTTGCCAGCCTGACATGCGCACTAGAGCCTCTCTCTAGGAGTCTCCACCTGCACAATTAGTGAACCAAGTTGAGGGGAAGCACAGCTGCAGCCCCAGTCTCCTAATGAGCAGTGAGTTTGCCTGCCCGAGCCAATCCTGGCGCTGCTTTCATGCTGTGTCAGTAACATGATAGCAAGGGAGCCGCGTCTGGATTGGCCTAAAAGATACAGTTACTAGGCCTCTGGTGCAGTGGCACATGAGGCAGCATGGGGGTGGGAGGCTCCTGTCCACGGAGCATGACCAGCGACTGTATTACTTTATTGTGAAGCTGTGCAGTGATTGGCCATCTCTACCCTTGCTGCTCAGCCTCTTTCTCTACCATCTTTGTGTGGCTTGCAAACAGACTGGACACAAGGCACAAGGGAGCGGTGGAGACGAGCAAGACCACACCTGACCTCGTGACCTTTAGGACTCGCATGTGAATTGTCCTCTGAACCTCCTTGGTGATGACATCTCATTCTCAGTGCAGATCTTCTATTGTCTGGGGTTTCTGGACACATCTATATCCTGATCTTGAATGGTCAGTAAAATTTACAAATGGTCTGTTAAGAGGTGTTCAGCCCCATCCCCGCTGTGTCTTTCGCTTGCAGCCTTTTTATTTAATTATGTATAGCTGATTTATTTTTGTGTAGTCATGTGCAGCTGGGTCCAGCACCAGCCCACTTGAAACAGAAGCTACAGGAAGATAGCACTCGCTCAGAGTTGGAGAAGCGGCCACGCCGCAGTGTAAAAAATTAATGATAAAGAGGTAAAAATGCATGAGTGCTTACAATTGGATTTCTGTGGATGATTGTGTTGAACAAGTATTCATGTATGTGGTGTGAACTGCCCGAGTTTTAACAACTCAAAGACGGTATAGTAGTAAGGTGGGCATGGGGCCTTTGCTTTCTTCTATTTACTTACTCAGATTTATGAATTATTTCAGTGTATATTTACTTGCTTTTATTTTTTTTATTGTGATTATGCCTCCTTTTGGCTCTTGCATTTCTTCCCTCACCTTCAGGACTACTTTCTTGTGTGCCCTTTTGAGTAAAGGTCTGCGCCTAGGTGGCAGAATGAGGGCTCGGTGGGTGAGACACAGGGAAGCACTGGAAAGGGAGGATTAACGCTCTGACCCACAATGTGGTAAATCTTGGTACTTCTAAATCCATATCAGATCATCTCTGCTGTCATATCTTCCTTTTCCTGGACACAGCGGGGAAGGGAGGCTGCCAAAGTCGGGCCGGGATCCGATCTCCGCTGCCGCATCTACTGGCTCCATGCCTCACCTGGCCATTTAATCAAACTGTGCCTGCTTGCTTTTCTGTGTGCTACGGTTTCCTGCACATTATGCTCAAATCCGACCTGTCTGCACAGTCAATCAATCGGGATTTGTAGAGCGCAGCTAATCACCTGTGAGGGTATCCAGGCGCTGAGAGCCGAGCTGCTCGGGAGGAATCAGTTGATCGACCAGATCTTGAGTCCCGTTCTGAATTCCTGAATGGACGTTGAGGTCTGGAGGGGGAGGGTGTTCCCGGAATTTGCAGTGAAGTAGGAGAAGAAGCGTCCACCACTACTCTTCACTATGCCACACCACTCAACTCTATGCCGCTCTACAACACTCCACTCAATTCCAATTTAGTCCAAAACTTACTACGCCACTCTGACATTCCACTCTACAACACTCCACTCTACAACATTCCACAACCCTCTATACCACTCCACGACAATCCAATCTACGACACTCCACTCTACGCCTCTTTACTCCACTATATGCCTCTCCAGTCAATGACACTTTAGTCCACAACTTACTACGCCACTCTGACATTCCACTCTACAACACAATCCAATCTACGACACTCCACTCTATGCCTCTTTACTCCACTCTATGCCTCTCCACTCAATGACACTTTCATCCATTCTACGCTACCCACTCCGCTTTACAACACTCTACTTCACTCCATGCCACTCCACTCTACCCCACTCCATGACAGTCTACACCACTCATGGACACTTCACTCTACGGCACTCCACTCCACGATACTCCAATCTATGACCCTCTATTCCATTCCAATCTACTCCACACTACTCTATGAGTCTACACCACTCCACAACACTCAACTCTACAACACTCCACTCTATGACATTACACAACACTAAACACCACTCCACGACACTCTAATCTACGACACTCTAAGCCACTACACGTTACACCACTCCACTCTATGCCACTTTACTCCACTCTATACCACTTCACATTACACCACTCTACACTGTGGCACTTTAGTCCATTCTCTGTTACTCCACTCCACTCTACTCCACTCTAGACTCTTTGCTATAGCACAACACTCTACGCCTCTCCACTCTGCATCGCTCCCTCCCACTGAGTCATTATTGGAAGTAGTGTACCCCCAGCCTAAGTAATTTCTATGAACTGTAGCACAAAAAATACAAAAACAAGTATACACCAAACAAACACTCAAATATTTAATTGTTTTCTTTAATTCACAATCAAATATAGAATTTGTTTTCAAATGTTTAATTTTGTTTATTTAATTGTAGATACTTTATTCATTTTAATTGTACTAGTTTTAACATTATTTAATTTTGTTAAACAGCTGCAGACCTCTTGAGTAGGTCTTGAGGACCCTCAGCGGTCCCCGTACCACAGTGTAAGAACCACTGCTCTACACTCCACTCCACTCTACGCCACTTCATTCTATGATACTTCACTCAACAACACTCTATGCCACTTCAGTCTAGGCCACTCTACTCCACTCTACAACATTAGACTCCACGATGCTCCACTTTATGACACTCTACTCCATTCCACGCAGCTACACTCTATGGCACTCTTTGCCACTCAACTCTATAACCCACCACGACACTCTGACACTCTACGACAGTCTATTCTACGACATTCCAGTCTACCACACTCCACAACACTCCAATCAATAACACACTATGCCACTTTACTTCACACTGCAACCACTTCACACTACACCACTCCACTTTACTCCACTCTATAGCATTCACTCTATGACACTGTCCTTCACTCTATGCTGTGCCACTTTCTGACCCTTCCACTCTACGGGATCCACTCTGACACTCTACTCCACGCCACTCTTCTCCACTCCATGCCACTCTAAACCACTCTCTACGAGACTCTACGACACTCCATTCCACTCTACTCCAACTCATTATGTGCCCATCCACTCTATGCCCCTCCGCACTATGCTCCTCCACTCTACTTTACTCTCCGTCACTCCAATCCACAACACTATGACCCTCCACTCCACGCTCCTCCAGTCCACTCCACTCCTCTCTGCTCCACTCCATGCATTGTTTTTTTTTCAAGCAGCCTGCTGCAATTACCTATCATTTGGCAACGCTCCATTCCCTGCCGCCCATTGCAGTGCATTAATGAATGTATCTGTCTTTATTTCAGAGGCTCTGGTTTCGCGATGCTGCATTATGAAAAGGATAGACAGACTGGGATTAATGGGGAGGTACACACTGAACCTGCTGTGGTGTGATTTTTTCATATTCAACACATAAGCAGTAGGCTCCTGGAGGGGTGGTTTGTCTAAAACCACAGAATGCTGTGGCAGGGGCTGAGGGGGGTGCAGGGTATACTGGCATTGAGCCAGTGACGTGGAGAGTTATGTAGACAGAAGACGCCCCTTGTCCAAAGTCACTAAAATGTCATCTGTGAATTTACTTAATCAATGGAAAACACTCTTACACGCAGTGCTTAATTAGGAACAATATAAGTGCCAGGGCCCAAGGTATTAACACGTCACCTCATGATGTATGGATAGCTTCTACTCTTCTGTTTTATTATTTTATTAAGTATATTGAACATCTTTCCTTATCTATGAGCTCTGATCCGAATTAGACAGCGCCACCATGGGGTGGACTGTCGTAAGTAAGTGCCAGTGTTTGAAACAAGTGCCAATGCTAAGCAACGGCAAACACCGGCACAAATGAAGCACTGCTCAAATGTCTCTCAGGTAACATTTTGTGGCGCCAATTGTATAAACTTTCATAAGCACTGTTTTTTGGAATTTCAGAAAAAATGTTAAACAGCCACTGTAATTCACAAAAAAATGAACAGTAAAAAATAGCAGACCCTAAACGTGATCCCTGTAGTGATCAGCCACAGACCTGCAAATATGATCCTGGAGTGGGCCCCCAGGGAACAAAGAGGCCTTTAGGTGCGTTCCTCCGCCTCCAACACCCTCTGACTGTTTTATATTCAGGGCTGAACAAAGGAAATCAGCCCAGGCAAAAATATATTCAATGCAGGCCCACACTGCAGAAGGCGACAAACTGAACGGGGGTAGGGCGACTTAATAATGGTTGGGTCATGGCAGAAAACCTGGGTCTGAAACACTGGAGAAAAGGTCAGAGAGGCAGTGTGACCAGTCCAGCCCTGTTTAAATGTACTCTGGGAAATCTGTGTGCAATCTTACAACTGTCCTAAGGGCATTCAACAGCGCACACGATTATAAACACCAATAATCTACAGCAGATCGTGCACAAGCAAGAGAGTGAGTGTCTTCGTAAACTAGGAGGACTCGCGCATTTTCCCCCTACACCAGTCCCTACGAGCTGTCTGGCCCCTGCAGCGCTCCCTTGCATGTCCGGGGTAACGGGGACAGGCTGAGGTGTCCGTGGCGCGTGGCAACAAGGAGACGCCCAATCACCAACAATGTACACAGCCTGCCTCGTTCCGGTGAGCGGCGCAGTCAACAAGGGCACTGATTGGAGGCGATAACAGTGTTTTATTTTGTGACTGAAGGGGCTGAGCTGGCTCCACAAAACTCACAGTCCGATTGGCTCCTCAGGAGGTGTTTTTTTTTGCCATCGAGACTGGGTAGGATTCTCAGTCACTGCAATCGAAATTCTGGACAAAACCCTTAATACCCCAGTGCTTATACGAAAAAAAAGATGACTGTGATTTTTTGTGATGTAACTGAAGCTCATGTAAAGTGCTCCAATACCTTCGGCTAGTGCTATATAAAAACTGCAGAAAAAAAGCTACAAAGAGGGAAAAACATAAACATTAACATAAAAAGAAGTGACAAATAAAAATGTGTACAAAGTGAAACCAGAAAACCTGGCTAAATTTCATCTTCTCTGCTTGCAGTGTGTGATCATAGGCAAACATTTTAATTCTCCAAAACTGATTTCTCTTAATAATAAACGCATGAAAGCATTTTCAAATGTGTGAGTTCAGAAAACCAGCTGTAGAAACACCTATTGTGTTTGATTTAATAGACGATAATGTTGCTATGAGCCACATACAGTGTTCACATGACAACTGTCTTGCCTCTTGGTTCACTAATGACACTGTCACCAGTGAGTGGACGGGGGCAGGAATGGTTCTAAGTTCATGTTTAAAATTATCACTTTTTTTATAGTGCAATACTATAATGTTACATATTAATTTCAAAGCTACCACATGTTAAAAATAAAAACACTTTTTCAAATTATGAAGAGACTATTTTACGTGATTTTGTTGTATGATTTACATAGCAAACTTTTTTAGGGCTCAGCTCGTACAAGGGTTCTTTTTTTTTTTTTTTTTTTAATTTATTTTATTGTTGCATCAAGGTATATAGGTACAGTGTAATTGATCTGCTGACGTGGCCTCAACATTCAGCCACGAACAGTCAGGCGTGCAACGTTTTTTAGTATCTACATAACTGGCGCTAACATACATTTCCTTGAATGATCAATGTAGATCGTGCAAACATGTCCGCAGGTCGGGAAACAGTGAATCTATATCGCCAATGGGGCGGTGGATAATAGCGGGTATATAGGATCCCACCTTGAGAGCGTCGGATCAAGGTCTGCACTGTCCATACAGTGGTGGCACCTGATAACGAGGGGGACAAAAACCGTGGGTGGGAAGCTTACAGGCGCTAGCAGGGTCTAGGCAAGGGGATACTGGCGACGGGCGTCAGGGGGGGGGGCCTCGGAGCTAGTTGGTCTACGCACCATGAGAGGGGGAGGGAGGGGAACAAGAGGGGTGAGCAGGGGGTGAGTACCCTCGGGGATGTGGGCAACAAGGTGGGTGGCGAGGCATACGAGAGTTTGATCAGGATGTAGAGGGTGCCGGGAGACGGTCCTGGGACGGTTGGTACCATGTAGAGGCTATTGATTCTCTTGGGTAGGGGGGGGGGAGGAGTAGGCTGGCCTTCTGCATATGTGGACTGTCGGAAGCTGTGGAGGAGCATGGCCCAGTCCATGGACAAGGGAACCTTACGCGCACCCCTGGCTTCTTTCTCTCTAAGGGCATCCTCTTCCGCCGCCGCCCATTTACCGACCGCGCCCCTCCATGCCGCTACAGGGGGACCTTCCGGGGAGCGCCAGCGCATGGTTATACATCTGTTTGCCAACAGGAGTGCTAGTGATACGAAACGTCTGCGCACTGGGTCTCTCTTGGGAACATGAAAGATGCCTAGTGCACTGGACTCCCAGGTAGCTAGTGTAGTGAGACCCGTGAGGTCCGCCAGAGTGTCATGTACCGCCCGCCAAAAGGGGTGAAGGTTGGGGCAACTCCAGAACATGTGCCGAAAGTCCGCCGTAGGAGAGCAGCATCTGGGGCATAGGAATGTAGTGGAGGGATAGAACTTCTGCAGGCGCGCTGGGGTGAGGTATGCCCTGTGTAGGATGTAGTATTGGATGTTCTTGAAGCGGGCGTTTCTAGAGACTCGTTTAGGGGCCTCCAGTGCTTTAGTCCATTCAGAATCGTGTAGTGCGCGACCTATGTCCTCCTCCCATGTGGCTCTCAAAGTCGTAAGGGGAGTATGTGAGAGTTCCCGGATGGACTTATATAACCAGGTGATTAAGTGGCGTCCCACCCCCATTTGTAGGATTGTGTGTATTACTGGATGCGTGTCTGGCTCGCCGGTGCAGAGATTGAAATGGGGCCGGTATCCGTCAAGCAGCTGTCTATATCTGAGGAATTGGCCTGAGGGGAGTCCGTATTCAGCGGTCAGGCGGTCCAGCGATTTTAGCTGGCCTTCCTCGTAGAGTGATTCCAAATCCGTGATGCCACAGAGAGACCACTCGGTGAGCAGTGGAGCGGTGAAGTAAGAGTCCTGTCTGGGGCCGCCTATCAGTGGCAGTAGCGGGGAGTACGGAGGTCTATTAGGGGACAGCCGGTGGATTCGCATCATGCACCGGCGCGCCATCGCCACTTGAAGGGGATATGTGCGCCGGGGCCTGGTGCCCGGGAGGAGGAGGCGGGTGAGTTCTGGGGTTGTGATTCTGCCGGCCGAAGTGACAGTCTCCTGAGGGTAACGGTCCGCCGTCCAGTAAGACAGCCATTGGAGTTGTGCCGCGAGGAAATACGCCTCAAAGGATGGAGCTCCGAGTCCACCCTGCGTCGTGGGAAGTTGGAGGGTTTTCAGGGCAACTCGGTGACGGCCCCCGCCCCAAATGAGGGTTCCTAAGAGGGAATCGACAGCGCGGAAGAAGGACCTGGGTGGTATAACCGGTAGGTTCGTGAAGTGGTAGAGGAGTCGGGGAAGCATCACCATTTTAGCTAGGGCTATCCGTCCTATCGGGGCCAGGGGGAGTCTATTCCAAAAGGCGACAGTCGGGCGCAGACTAGCTAGCACTGCGTGGTGATTACCCGTCAGCATGGCCGCCGGAGAATGGTATAAGCGGACACCGAGGTAACGGGGGGCCTCCGCGGACCATGAGAGTGTATGTGGACCGAGTTCGACCTCCCGGGGGGGTAGGCTCGGGTGTAGGGGGTAGACTGTGGACTTGTCCCAGTTCACCTGTAGGCCTGAGGCGTCTGCAAAATCCACCAGTGTCGCTCCTATGGGGGCCAGGTCCGTTTCGATGTCCCGGACATATATGAGGAGATCGTCCGCGTACATGGACACGCAATGCATGTCGTCCGCGAGGGGAATGCCCCAGTTTACACCCTCCAGGCGCAGCCGAACCGCCAGCGGCTCGACCGCTAACGCAAATAAGAGCGGCGACAGGGGGCACCCCTGTCTTGTGCCCCGCCGAACTCCGAATGCTGGTGATATATGTTTCCCGATCCGTACTCGGGCGGTGAGATCGGTATACAGGAGGCGTGTGTACGCCATGAGTGTCGGACCGATATTAAGGCGCCGCAGGACAGAGAAGAGATAGGGCCAAGTGAGGGTGTCAAATGCCTTTTCTAGGTCCATAATGAGACAGGCGGCGCGAGGAAATCGGTCACGCACCTGATCCTGGACATGGAAGACACGACTGAGATTCTGGGAGGTGTTTCTTCCCGGCACGAAGCCGCATTGGTCGGGGTGGACCAGTGGGCGAATGACCTGCGCATATCGGTCCGCCAGGATTTTCCCCAGGACTTTACAGTCGGCAGACAGGAGCGTGATGGGGCGATACGACCCCAAGTGGAGAGGGTCTCTGTGGGGCTTGGGAAAGGTGACGATCACGGACTCTCGCAGTGACTGCGGCAGCCTGCCTAGATGAAGAGACTCCCCAAACATCCGCGACAGACGAGGGACCACCAGGGGGGAAAACGTCGAGTAGTATTCCAGTGGGAAGCCGTCCAACCCCGGCGCTTTGTTACGAGACATGGCCCGTATCGCCTGGGTGATGTCAGATGGGGCAATCTTGGCGTCGAGGGAGCGTTTGTCGGCGTCCGATATTGTGGATAGAGTCAGAGGGTCTAGAAAATTGTCTACAGAAGATAGGGAGTACTGGGTCGGGGTCCCGTACACTCGTGTATAATGACGCTGGAACGCCAGGAGAATCTCGGCCTGTGAGCGCACCAACACACCGTCCGGGTTGATAATATCTGTGATTGGCTTAAGTTCGGTGTCCTGCTTCGCCATCCAAGCCAACAGCGCCCCCGTTTTGTCCCTATCCTTATGCATCCTAGTGGCGTAAGCCCTGAAATTATACTTCCGAAGATCGGCGCAGGCGGTCTGATATTCCGTCTTAGCCTCGGCCGTGAGCACAGCGTGCTCTTCCGAGTCGTCGAGTCGTTTAGTGAGGGTGGCTAATGTCTGCTCCGAGGTCAGGAGCGTCCGTTCTAGGGTGCGGCGAACCCCCACCACCTGTTTGATGCATTCTCCCCTAGCCACCACCTTAAACGCGTCCCATTCCACTAGTACCGACGACGCCGTGTTCGCGTTATGTGCGAAGTAGTCCCGTATGCAAGTTTTATGCGTGTCTCTGAATACTGGGTCGGTCAGGCAATCCCGAGGAAGGCGCCAGGTGGGGACCGGTGGGTGGGGGGGGCGCCGAGTTAGTCGCAGAATGTGAGCGTCGTGATCCGAGAGGATCCGGCCCAGATAGTCCGTGGACGTGATCTTAGGGAGAATTGGTGCAGAACAGAGGAAGCGGTCTAGGCGGACCCGGAGGTTGTGTGGGATCGAGTGGAAGGAGTAAATGCGAGCCAGTGGGTGGAGGTGTCGCCATGCGTCAGTGAGCGCCCAGTGTGTGACCCAGGTCCTAAAGAGTTCCGCCTGTCGGGGGGCCGGGGAATGTGCGGGAGGAGGATGTGAGCGGTCCAGGGTGGTGTCCAGTGTACAGTTAAAGTCGCCCCCTAGTATCCATGGGACTGTGGTGAACTGGGCCAAAATGCCCGTGAGGTGATCCCAGAATTTATCCTGGTCCGTATTAGGGGCGTAAATGCTGCCAAGGAGTATTCCCTGCCCGTCAAGTATTCCCTCCAGAAGCGCATACCTCCCCTCTTTGTCCACCACCCGTCGGAGCACCCGGAAGGGAGTACCCGGTCTGACCCAGATCAATGCTCCGCGTGCAAACGCTGAGTATTGCGTGGCACAGAGGGTCCCACGCCATTTAGATTGCAGGCGAGTGAGTTCGGTAGCATTTATGTGTGTCTCCTGAAGGAGTGCGATATTGGCTGACATGCGTCTAATGTAAGCGTACACAGAGTATCGTTTGCTAGGTGTGTGCAGGCCTCGTACATTCAAAGTAAGGATGTTAATGTCTGATCGTGGGACTGCCATACCTGGGGTGTCGTGGTAGGGATGAGGGTCCCCCTATAATACCCAGAAGGCGCCTGTGTATATGGGTCACGTGTGTTCCTGCGCGCCAAGCTTCCACAATCGTTGGGGAGGGACTAAGGGGAGTAACAACTAGTATAACCTTGGGTGGGTAACAGTCCCAATACTGGGGATATAGCACCGAGGGTGGCATATCCAAACTAGTATCCCACTAGGGGAGAAATACAACAGTTAACTGCGGGGGTTGCGGCATGTGTCGCTGCTGGGCCTGTGCGCGGGTCGGGCTCCTGTAGGAGAAGAGTCCATCGCTCGGATGCACATGCTATAATCAGGTGAGACAGTCTAGGCACCTAGACATCGCGCAATATAACAGGTGATCATTAGAAGGATACAGGAATCGACAGTTCACTGTTCATGAGGAGGCGTTAGGTTGGTCGGCCAGGGTAGCGTTCAATGTAGGTGCCGCCATGAGTGGGGAAGAGATCGGGCCAAATCCCGACATCGTTCCGTCGCGGTCCTTCTCTGGGGTGAACAGGTGTGGGTGACTCTCTGGGTCCGATGCCTGGGGCGACGTGTGAAGCTCGACCACCGCTCGTAGGACATCTCGTCGCTCTTGCATGATTTGCGCAAGGTCGGGCGACCCCGTGGGGGAGGACGCCTGGCTCCTGGGGCGGCCAGACTGGGTACGGTTCGCGCCCCGCCGTCGAGATCGTCTGGGGTCGTTGTTGCGGGTCCTCTGGGGTCCGGGCTTAGGGATCAGCGGGCAGTGAAGGTCAGCCCAATCCTGTGCTTCCGTCGCCGTGGTGAAGAAGAGGGCTTTCCCATTGTACAGTACTTTGAGGCGGGCTGGGAACAGCAAGGAGTACTGTAGGTCGTTAGCGCGGAGGCGTCTCTTGACTTCCAGAAAGGTGGATCGCCGCTGTTGGACCTCCCGGGCGTAGTCCGGAAACACCATAACATGTTGATCCTCCACCTGCAGGGGGCCCACTGTCCGGGCCGCTCGGAGCACCGCGTCTCGGTCTCGAAAATGTAGGAATTTAGCTAGCATGGGTCGTGGAGGGAGGCCAGGTTTGGGTGCCCGGGCCGGGACTCTGTGGGCCCGTTCGATGGAGAAGTACGGTGATCTCTCACTCTCCGGAGTGAACGATCTGGTCCAGGATTCCATATAGGTCAGAGGATCCGAATTTTCAATCCCCTCCGGTAGGCCCAGGACGCGGATGTTACATCTTCTCGAGCGTCCTTCCAAGTCCACTGTGCGCTCTTCTAAGGCCTCCACACGACGAAGTACCTCTCTCATGTCTTCCTCCTGCATCTTCACCACGGGTCGTAACTCGGTCACGGTTCGTTCGCCCTCCTTTACCCTGTCCGCCAGTTTACGGTGTTCGTCTCGGATCAAGCTAATGTCCGTCGTCAGGGCACCTAACCTCTCCTCCATTGACAGGCGAGACATTTCAATCGCCGCCAACACCTGGTCCAATTTCGCCGACAGTGCAGGGTCTGTTTGTGGTGTATTGGCTTGCGTCCACGTCCTGGTGTGTGGCATCTTTTCAACGGCCGTTTCAGGGACAGCCGTCACCTGCGGGGCCCTTGGCTTCCCCATAGGTGCTGTCGGATGGGCCACCGGGTCACAGCCACAGGTAACGTCTCGAGGTCCTCCACTCCTCTTGGTGGCAGATCGGAGGGTGATCAGGCTCTCAGTGTGTGATCAGGGTCGGTACCTCGGAGCCCCGGCGTAGTGGCCGTCACTTTGTGCGCTCGGGCACTGGAGCGAGAGAGGGGGTGGTGAGGGAGAAGGCCGGTATGTGGGCCACCTGGCCGCCGTGCACTCTGGGTACAGCAGGCCGACGCAGCTGGGCCACGGGCAAGTTCAACGGCAGCCGGTCACTCCTGTCTCCCCAGGCTCCGGGACGGCCCCTCCTCGTCTCAGGGAGCGCCTTCTGGTTCAGGGCGTCAGAGGCGGTCCGAGGCCATCGGAGCCGGTGGTTCCGGTGTCAAAAAGACCCCGTGGGTCCCCCCTGGTGTGTGGCGCAGTGTCCGTGGCGGCCGGGAGGGCCAGAGGTCAGGTGGTGGGAGTTCAGAGGGGCTCCGGTGTAATGGGCGGCCGCCGGTGGAGTCTCGAGTCTGGGAGGGGCCACCCCTGCTCCCGTGGTGAGGCTCGCGCTGCTCCTGGAGTCTAGGACGCTGTGGGCGCCATCTTAGGGTCAGGCACTTAGATCCGGCGATCGGTGCGGGGTAGTGGAGGCGCTCTGGATCCTCTGGTCAGCCAGCGGCGTGTGCCTCGTCGCCTCACGGAGCCCCCGAGGCTGTAGGGGGGGGGGGGCCACTGGCGCCGAGAACTCCGAGGGAGGGGGGGAGGGACGGGCACTCACCGCCCTCGCTCGTGCGTTGTTGGTCACTGGATGGCACACCACCACGTCCACAACGCGTCCGTCGTCCCTCCGCGCCTGGCGGGTCGGCCGATGCCGGGGGGATGATCAGGCTCTCGGTGAGGCCACAGTGCCGATGTAGTGGAGCCCCGGTCCGGCGGCCGCCATCTTGCGCGCCGGGACTTCGGATCGCGGGAAGGCGCCGTCCGGCGCGTACTCCGGGGGGGCCGGTCTCGTTGTTGCTCCGGGGCCCCTCGTAGGCGTCCGTCAGCTCTGTCTCTTGGGGCCTCTGATCACTGGGTCAGCTCCCGGCGGCGTGAGTGCCCGCCGGACAGGGTCGCGCCCGCCATCTTGGACCGAGGCGCTCGGCTCCGGATTTGCGAAAATCGGTCCGTGTTGTTCGTCCGCCGTCGCCGGAGGTCGTCCAAGCGGCGCCCCAGCGCATGGGGGGTCCCAGGTGCCTTATCAGTGGGCTGAGGCTCCCGGCGATCTCGGGTACTGGGCTGGATGCTAGCCCGATCGCGGAGCCTCAGCAGGACACAGCCGCCATCGTGGCTTGCTAAGCCACGCCCCTCGTACAAGGGTTCTAAGAGCCAAGACAGACCCTTGGCTTTTCTCTCCCAGTAACTGCCTGTCCTGCGCCATTAAAAGTACAGCAATTTTGCTGACAAATACCTACACTGTTACCTACTGTTCTGGTACTGCTCCACTGTCGATAGATAGCTATCAATCAATCAATCAATCATAGCATTTGTAAAGCGCACTACATACTCGTGAGGGTCTCCTCAGGGCGCTGGGGAGGTGGGGAAAGCTGCTACTGCTCGAAAAGCCAGGTCTTGAGGAGTCTTCTGAAGGTCAGCAGGTCTTGGGTCTGTCATAGGTGGATGGGGAGGGTGTTCTAGGTCTTGGCGGCGAGGTGGGAGAATGATCTGCCACCTGAGGTCGCTCTTCGGATGCGGGGGACTGTGACGAGGGCGAGGTCGGCGGAGAGGAGCTGGCGGTGTAGAAGCTGAGTCGGCTGTTGAGGTACGCTGGTCCGGTGTTGTGGAGTGCCTTGTGTGCGTGGGTGAGGAGATTGAAGGTTATCCTCTAGTTGATGGGGAGCCAGTGCGGGTCTCTCAGGTGGGGTGTGATGTGGCTGCGGCGAGGGTTGTCGAGGATCAGGCGTGCAGAGACGTTCTGGATGCGTTGAAGCCATTTCAGGAGTTTGACCGGGCTCCTGCGTAGAGGGCGTTTCCGTAGTCCAACCTGCTGCTGACGAGGGCCTGGGTGACCGTTCTTCTCGAATCGGTGGGGATCCACTTGTAGATCTTGCGGAGCATGCGGAGGGTGTTGAAGCAGGAGGATGAGACGGCATTGACCTGCTTAGTCATGGAGAGGGTGGAGTCGAGGATGACCCCCAGGTTGCGTGCATTGTTGGTGGGTGTTGGAGCGGTTCCCAGTGCGGTCGCCCACCAGGAGTCTTTCCAGACCGAGGGGGTGGATCTGAGGATGAGGACCTCCGTCTTGTCCGAGCTATATGTATATCAAAAAATATTATGCTTTGACAAAACCAATGGGTCTTGGGTTGAAAAGGCAGATCTATGGGATTTGCCTATTTTCTTTATTTTGCCAGTCGCATGTGTCATGATGCATGCGCACATATGGCAGACAATGTTGCAATGAGTTTTCTATGAAAGAAAACTATTATATTACATCTTATATTTTTGTGAGGGAAAAACATTTGAGAGTTGATTGAAAGTTCTAAAAAGCATCAGTTGAGCGCCGGCTGTTTCTGGGCTTGGCGTTTGCATGTCTGCTCCTGTATTTAAGTTATATTAAAAGTACAACATTGAAATGGGGAGCGTGCCGGGAGTAAAAACAGAGCGCGAGGAGGCCCAGAAGCACTTAGCAGCTGCCGGTTCCCGTCCCAATAATAATAATAATGAAACAGGGGGTGGGTGAGTAAAAAGAAAGTGCACAGGTGGGCATTAAACCCATACACTCCAATGGAGTGCTGTTTAATTGTGGTGGTGGTGGTAGTTAAGAACCACATGCACATTGTCCAGACGTTTTTCCAAAAACTCAATTTGATAAGATGCATCCATGAGTGGTAACCGGACAGCGCCCGTTGCACTGGATCCTGATCTCCAACTGCCCAAAGCGGCCGTTAGAAGGTCTGGAACCAGAATGCGTAAGCATCTCTAAAGATTCTCGTGCCTATCTGCACGCAAATCTTACCCCGAGTGGGCTGGGTATGCTCAGACGTGAGTCCCAGGCTCTCCACACCACTGGAGTCAAGCTATCCAGGCTGATGAAGGCTGATAGCCAGAAACCGGTCCTTGGATGCTTGATTCCGGTCTGGGAAAGACATGGCTTGGTAGTTCGGACTGGACTGTTCCCATGAGGCACAGGGTCAGAGCTGATTTGCATATAGCCAGTGTCTAACCCAGGGTGGTGTGGAGTGCAAAAAAACTATGGATTTAGGCCCAGATCTCTGTACTGGGGTGAATGTATGACATTGTTCTACATTCTGCCCATCAACTGTGTTTTTTGCAATTTTCACCCCGAGTGGGCTGGGTATGCTCAGACGTGAGTCCCAGGCTCTCCACACCACTGGAGTCAAGCTATCCAGGCTGATGAAGGCTGATAGCCAGAAACCGGTCCTTGGATGCTTGATTCCGGTCTGGTAAAGACATGGCTTGGTAGTTCGGACTGGACTGTTCCCATGAGGCACAGGGTCAGAGCTGATTTGCATATAGCCAGTGTCTAACCCAGGGTGGTGTGGAGTGCAAAAAAACAATGGATTTAGGCCCAGATCTCTGTACTGGGGTGAATGTATGACATTGTTCTACATTCTGTCCATCAACTGTGTTTTTTGCAATTTTCACCCCGAGTGGGCTGGGTATGCTCAGACGTGAGTCCCAGGCTCTCCACACCACTGGAGTCAAGCTATCCAGGCTGATGAAGGCTGATAGTCAGAAACCGGTCCTTGGATGCTTGATTCCGGTCTGGGAAAGACATGGCTTGGTAGTTCGGACTGGACTGTTCCCATGAGGCACAGGGTCAGAGCTGATTTGCATATAGCCAGTGTCTAACCCAGGGTGGTGTGGAGTGCAAAAAAACTATGGATTTAGGCCCAGATCTCTGTACTGGGGTGAATGTATGACATTGTTCTACATTCTGTCCATCAACTGTGTTTTTTGCAATTTTCACCCCGAGTGGGCTGGGTATGCTCAGACGTGAGTCCCAGGCTCTCCACACCACTGGAGTCAAGCTATCCAGGCTGATGAAGGCTGATAGCCAGAAACCGGTCCTTGGATGCTTGATTCCGGTCTGGGAAAGACATGGCTTGGTAGTTCGGACTGGACTGTTCCCATGAGGCACAGGGTCAGAGCTGATTTGCATATAGCCAGTGTCTAACCCAGGGTGGTGTGGAGTGCAAAAAAATGATGGATTTAGGTCCAGATCTCTGTACTGGGGTGAATGTATGACATTGTTCTACATTCTGTCCATCAACTGTGTTTTTTGCAATTTTCACCCCGAGTGGGCTGGGTATGCTCAGACGTGAGTCCCAGGCTCTCCACACCACTGGAGTCAAGCTATCCAGGCTGATGAAGGCTGATAGCCAGAAACCGGTCCTTGGATGCTTGATTCCGGTCTGGGAAAGACATGGCTTGGTAGTTCGGACTGGACTGTTCCCATGAGGCACAGGGTCAGAGCTGATTTGCATATAGCCAGTGTCTAACCCAGGGTGGTGTGGAGTGCAAAAAAACGATGGATTTAGGCCCAGATCTCTGTACTGGGGTGAATGTATGACATTGTTCTACATTCTGTCCATCAACTGTGTTTTTTGCAATTTTCACCCCGAGTGGGCTGGGTATGCTCAGACGTGAGTCCCAGGCTCTCCACACCACTGGAGTCAAGCTATCCAGGCTGATGAAGGCTGATAGCCAGAAACCGGTCCTTGGATGCTTGATTCCGGTCTGGGAAAGACATGGCTTGGTAGTTCGGACTGGACTGTTCCCATGAGGCACAGGGTCAGAGCTGATTTGCATATAGCCAGTGTCTAACCCAGGGTGGTGTGGAGTGCAAAAAAACGATGGATTTAGGCCCAGATCTCTGTACTGGGGTGAATGTATGACATTGTTCTACATTCTGTCCATCAACTGTGTTTTTTGCAATTTTCACCCCGAGTGGGCTGGGTATGCTCAGACGTGAGTCCCAGGCTCTCCACACCACTGGAGTCAAGCTATCCAGGCTGATGAAGGCTGATAGCCAGAAACCGGTCCTTGGATGCTTGATTCCGGTCTGGGAAAGACATGACTTGGTAGTTCGGACTGGACTGTTCCCATGAGGCACAGGGTCAGAGCTGATTTGCATATAGCCAGTGTCTAACCCAGGGTAGTGTGGAGTGCAAAAAAACGATGGATTTAGGCCCAGATCTCTGTACTGGGGTGAATGTATGACATTGTTCTACATTCTGTCCATCAACTGTGTTTTTTGCAATTTTCACCCCGAGTGGGCTGGGTATGCTCAGACGTGAGTCCCAGGCTCTCCACACCACTGGAGTCAAGCTATCCAGGCTGATGAAGGCTGATAGCCAGAAACCGGTCCGTGGATGCTTGATTCCGGTCTGGGAAAGACATGGCTTGGTAGTTCGGACTGGACTGTTCCCATGAGGCACAGGGTCAGAGCTGATTTGCATATAGCCAGTGTCTAACCCAGGGTGGTGTGGAGTACAAAAAAACGATGGATTTAGGCCCAGATCTCTGTACTGGGGTGAATGTATGACATTGTTCTACATTCTGTCCATCAACTGTGTTTTTTGCAATTTTCACCCCGAGTGGGCTGGGTATGCTCAGACGTGAGTCCCAGGCTCTCCACACCACTGGAGTCAAGCTATCCAGGCTGATGAAGGCTGATAGCCAGAAACCGGTCCTTGGATGCTTGATTCCGGTCTGGGAAAGACATGGCTTGGTAGTTCGGACTGGACTGTTCCCATGAGGCACAGGGTCAGAGCTGATTTGCATATAGCCAGTGTCTAACCCAGGGTGGTGTGGAGTGCAAAAAAACGATGGATTTAGGCCCAGATCTCTGTACTGGGGTGAATGTATGACATTGTTCTACATTCTGTCCATCAACTGTGTTTTTTGCAATTTTCACCCCGAGTGGGCTGGGTATGCTCAGACGTGAGTCCCAGGCTCTCCACACCACTGGAGTCAAGCTATCCAGGCTGATGAAGGCTGATAGCCAGAAACCGGTCCTTGGATGCTTGATTCCGGTCTGGGAAAGACATGACTTGGTAGTTCGGACTGGACTGTTCCCATGAGGCACAGGGTCAGAGCTGATTTGCATATAGCCAGTGTCTAACCCAGGGTAGTGTGGAGTGCAAAAAAACGATGGATTTAGGCCCAGATCTCTGTACTGGGGTGAATGTATGACATTGTTCTACATTCTGTCCATCAACTGTGTTTTTTGCAATTTTCACCCCGAGTGGGCTGGGTATGCTCAGACGTGAGTCCCAGGCTCTCCACACCACTGGAGTCAAGCTATCCAGGCTGATGAAGGCTGATAGCCAGAAACCGGTCCTTGGATGCTTGATTCCGGTCTGGGAAAGACATGGCTTGGTAGTTCGGACTGGACTGTTCCCATGAGGCACAGGGTCAGAGCTGATTTGCATATAGCCAGTGTCTAACCCAGGGTGGTGTGGAGTACAAAAAAACGATGGATTTAGGCCCAGATCTCTGTACTGGGGTGAATGTATGACATTGTTCTACATTCTGTCCATCAACTGTGTTTTTTGCCTTTTAATACCCACCATAATTTCTAACCGCAGCCTGTTCTAAACCCAGATTATGTGATAATGCATCCTTTTCAGGTACGTTGTGCATGGAGCCTCGTCTATATTAAAGGGACCCTTCGGTGAATGATTTCATAATGAGTCTGAAAACCCTAACATCATCAAAGGACCTTTCTAGAGTTCGTATTATTACCGATTGTTATTGGAGCAGCAGTGCCTAAATAGGACTGCCATTGTTTGACTCCTATTGAGTGCCACTAGCGTAATATGAGATTCTAAAGCAGTTTATTCCAGTGGCGACTCCTCCGCTAAGGTAGAGGAGCATCGCCCCACTACTTATGAGCAGTGCAACAAAACAAAAATAAAATGATAATAATAGGATGTTACCATTTTATTTTTCTCTAAGGAGCCAGGTTGGGCGGGGCTGGGCTGGGCTTCTGTCGCAGTGCAGGAGGAGGAGTGGTATGTGCACCTTAATTGCGCATGACGGTTTGGCCGGCCACATTGAACTGGCCAAACTGTCATGCGCACATAGCATGTTCTACACCAGGCTGTAATGCAAAGCCTGGGTGGAGATCATGCACAGGCTTGCAGTCCCCGTCTAAGTGCTGAACCAGGGCACTGAGACCAATCACGACACTGCTGTCATGATGACAGCAGCATTTTGATTAGTTTATGTTAGCCTTGGTGCTTCCAGCTTCCGGGAGAGATGAAGGGTAAAGAACGACGAGACTCATGCAGCGTTTACAGGTAAGTGATAATTATTTTTATTTTTCATCACCCTCGCAGCAATTCCCATTCTGCAGCAGCCGCCACTGGTTTATTCAAGGCTATGGGGAATCGGCTGTTCGGAATCCTTTCCGACCAACCCATTTTGATGGGGTTGGTCGGAAATGAATCCAAATTAGATTTCCGAATGGCTTACGACAGGCTCGTAGAGCCCAGCTGCCATTCGGAAATCCTCCATCAATCCCTCGGGTGGTTCTTTCTGGCCGAGGAATTCCGATGGAAGATTCCCACAGCCTTTCTGTACCGACCTTTCTGACACAGAAAGGCTATCGGAATCCTACTTCAGTGGCCCCAGCAGGGCCCCCATCAGTGCAAGGACTCTGAATGGCGGCCTCGGGGGCACCTATGGTGCCCCTCTGTTGATCTCTGCACCCCGTGGCAGGCACCTCAAGGTGCCTGCCACAGGGTGCAAGGATGAATTGCACCATTGCTCTTTTCAATGAGAGCGTGCATTCCATTTGGAATGCAGGCTCCCATTGTAAAGTATTGAATTGCGACCGAACGGGGTTCAGTCACATCCTACTTGCGGGGCTGGAACTGACAACAGGAGGTCGTTCGGTTCCAACAGATGTCGGACAGACTCCGGTCCATCCGACATCGTAATTGGCCCCAAAGACACAGCAGCAATGGAAAACAAAGCCTGTTTCCCACCGCTACATGTCATAAAGGGATTTCAGGGCTCACTGACAGGGCTCTCAGAGAGCCCATTAGGGCAGAAGGTGGTTTTGATGGGTGGCAGGACACCAGGTGTAATGCAGGGTGTTGTATGCTGCTTGTGTGCTTCTCAGCACACAAGCTTCTTAGAACGTAGAATGTTCTATTTGAGTTCTGTGGTCAGTTGGAGCTGGACTGTGCCTGTGAGCAGTCGGTGGTTGTTAAGCTGTTCCATCTATCTGAAAATAAACTTTATCCTGGAACATAACCTTGTCGTGGACCTTCTATCTTTCCAACATATTGGCGACAGTGGGAGCAACCTTGCAAGAATTCAGGATACTCAAGGAGGAACAGCGTTCACTTTGTGCTCCGGTTAAAGTAAGATTTTCATACTTGTTAATTGTGCCTTGATAGCACCAGCGGTTGCTTAAGTACATGTGCCTTGATAGCACCAGCGGCTGTAAAAACTTTTTTATTCTATTAATTGGGAACCTTTTCAAGTATTTTCGAGTGTAAACACTCCTACATTTATGCGTTTCTGCGGCAGTTTTAAATCAGTGCACTTGATGGCACCCGCGGCAGACAATTAACATACAAACCACGGCAAACGCTTAAAATACTATATTAACGTGGGAGACTGTGGAAAAATAACGTCGTTATCCTTACTTGTATGGGCTCGAGCACCTCGCCTTTCTTGCTGCGCAATCAGAACGTTTGAGGCTCATCATTCTCTCTGCTTCATATTCGTCAGGCATATCCTTCTCTGAGTGATCGTCACAGTTGCAGAGCATTGTGGGAGTGACGCTATCACGTTTTCTCACGTTTTCGGCCATCTTAGTTTGGGAGAATTTTGTAAAACCGGCGGACAGCATGTTTTAAAGAACATTTCTGTCTTAGAAACGTTTTTGTTCTGGAATTTTCTCCGTTTCAACAATAGATTTCTAAAAAGAAGAATATTAGTTTTTCTGAACAGCAATATTTCAACAAAAAAAAATATATATATTTTATATACTTTAAGAAATTCAAAATTTATTACAGTTATAATAGTTTATTAACAATTAAACTATTCTGTTTATTAAAACAAATTTATATTTTTGGTCTACAGTCATGGCAAACATTATGGTTCCACCGCATTTTCTACCAGTGGCAGGTGATCCCAAAATGGATTGGGATTTGTGGTATCCCATGTTCCTGGCTTACGTCAGTGTTCTAGAAGAAGATGGTTGTTCGTCCAAAAGAAAGTTAGATTTATTGCGGTTGTCTTTAGGTGGTCAAGGCATCAAGGAGTTATCAGATTTGCCTCCCTTGGAAGATTCTGACTCTGAAACGGATGTTTTTGAAATCGCTGTCAAGCAACTTACCATTAGATTTGGGGAAAAAGTCAACACTGTAATGGAACGTTTTAAATTTTATTCAAGAGCACAAAAAGAAAACGAGTCCATTGAGAATTATATATCTGCGTTACGTGCTTTGGCTGGATCTTGTGCCTTCGACACTATCAACTATGAACAGGTTCTTAGGGACCAAATTATGATGAAGACAAAAAGCAAGAAGATACAAGAAAGATTGTGGTTAGGAACTGAAACTTCACTTAAAGCTGTGGTTAACATAGCTAAGGGTATCGAACAATCAGAGAAGTTTGTGACTGAAATAAGAAGTCAGAGTCAGGGTCTTTCAGTCAAGATCCAAGAGTCTATACCTGAAGTTTCTGTTGTCAAAGGTCAAGCTTTTCAAAAGAAATCTGTTGTCCCCACTTCCAAAAAAGAAGGTTTCATGAAAGAAAATAGATTTAATAATAGACGTACATTTATTATATGTTATAGGTGTGGAAGTTTTGACCATGTGGGGAATTTTAAAAGTTGTCCTGCTTTAAATAAGATTTGCATAAAATGTAAAAAAACTGGTCATTTTGGGAAAATGTGTCGTTCACCTCAAAAAGTAAATTGTATTTCATTAGACGAAGAAGAGTTTGATGCAGAATTCAGTGAGTTCAACTGTATTTCATGTATATCTTCTGATGACTGCAAAAGTTTTCCATCTGCTTTGTTTTACATTGATGGAAGGGAAGTTTCCATGTTAGTGGATTCCTGTGCATGGTATTCTATAATTGGGAAAGATATTTTTGAGGAATTGTGGCCCAATAGAGAATTCACGTGTCCAGATATCAAACCTGGTAGTTATTCGGGCCATAAAATCGAATTAATTGGTTTCTTTTGGGCAAAGGTAGAATTTAAGGACAGGTTCACTCAAGCTAAAATCTATATTGCTAACAAAGGGGAGTCGATTTTAGGTTGGCCCCACCAAAAAGAGATGGGCATCAAACTAGATCCTAATGCTTCACCTCCTGTATATATTGACCCGAATATATCATGGCCTGTTTGCATTGTAACTCCTAGTGACAATGAATTTGTAGATAACATTAAAAAAGATTTCCCCAGTGTATTCGATGAGAAATTAGGTGAGTATGCTCAATTTAAACACAAAATCATTCTTAAGGACAATGCAGTACCTGTAAGGCATAGGGTCAGAAATGTACCTTTGGCATATCGTAACAAATTCAAAGGTATTCTCGATGATTTAGTTAAATCTAATATCATCGAACCCATCGAGTCTTCTCCTTGGGTTTCCCCTATTGTTCTTTCTTTAAAAGCCAATGGTGAGCTCCGTTTATGTGTGGAGCTTCGCAGCCTCAATAAAGAGATATGGACTGACATGCATCCTTTACCGAAAATTAATGAACTAATTTCCACCCTCTCTGGTGCGAGTGTATTCTCCACATTAGATCTTGCTAGTGCATATCACCAAGTAGTTCTACATGAGGAATCTAGGAATCTAACAGCTTTTGTTACTCCTGAGGGTATGTTTCGCTATTTACGTATGCCATTCGGTCTTGCGAGTGCCGCATCTGTTTTTCAACGCTTAATGAAGGAAGTGTTGGAGGGCTGTAAGGGTGCCATTGCATTCCAAGACGACATTCTGGTTTTTGGCAGTGATGTTGTGCAACATGATAAGAATCTTAAAGCTGTTTTGGGTGGGATACAATCAAAAGGTTTGACTTTAAAGTTTTCCAAGTGCAAATTCAGACAAGAGAAGGTAGAGTATTTGGGGCATGAGATTTCCAAGGAAGGTATTAAACCTAAATTCGATCATATTGCCAGTATTTCAAAAGCTCCTGCCCCTATCAATAAGGATCAATTGTTTTCTTTTCTAGGTTTAACTGAATACTTTAGCAAATTTGTAAGGAATTATGCTTCTAAAGTGTCTTCTCTTCGAGTTTTACTTAAAAAAAATGCAAAGTTTTCATGGGGTAATAAACAGCAACTGCAATTTGATGTGTTAAAAAAGGAAATTTGTTCTGCACCATTCTTAAAACCATTTGTTGTGGGTAAAGAATGTATTGTTTCAGTTGATGCATGCAATACTGGTTTGGGGGCAGTTCTTATGCAAAAAGGCATTGGTGAAGAAAGTATTATTTCATATGCTTCAAGAACATTGAAAGGTGCTGAGTATAACTATTCAACAATTGAAAAGGAATTATTAGCATGTACCTGGGCAGCCCAGCATTTCCGACAATTTTTGTGGGGTACTAAATTTGTGCTCAGAACCGACCATAAGCCATTGGTGAGCATGTTGGCTGCGGGTGGTGGAAGGATTTTGACAGCTCGTTTGGCCAGGTTGGCGGCCAAATTGCAAGAGTATCGATGCACCGTGGAGTATATTCCTGGTAGACTCAATGTGCATGCAGACTGCATGTCCAGATTAGCCTTACCTCATCAGGATGATGAACATTCTGATGAATGCGACGTAGCCTACACCATGAAAGACATAGATGTTGATGATTTAAAAGTTATCAATGAAGATATTTGGGTGGAGGCTATGTCAGAGGATAATATTTTGGGTTTGGTTAATACCTATCTGAAGTGTGGGTGGCCTGAAGAAAGGAAGTTGTCAGGCGATTTGTGTTCATTTTTTAAGGTTAAGGATGAACTTATGTGTTCTGACAAAATTTTCACCAGGGGTGACAAAATTATTCCCCCTGTTTCAGTCAGGGAAAAATTTATTAGGATTGCTCACGAGGGCCACATGGGCATGTCTACCACCAAGAGGCGGTTAAGGGAGTACTATTGGTGGCCCTCTATGGATGCTCTTGTGGATAGATGGGTCAGGAATTGTCAACCCTGTTCCAATAGTGACAAAAGTGTGAAACCTTTGTCCTCCTCGATCACTCCTATTGAGTATTCGGAAGGACCTTGGAGAAGATTAGGGATTGATATCATTGGTCCTTTAAATTTGCCTGGGTGTAAAGAGGTTTACGGATTAGTTTTAATTGACTATTTTTCGAAATGGCCAGAGGTTAAAATTGTTGAAAGAATTACCTCTAGTCAGGTCATTGATTTTCTTAACAACGTTTTTAGTCGTGAGGGTCTTCCTTCCGAGATTATTTCTGATAATGGAACGCAGTTTATTAGCAGTGAGATTGAAATATTTTTTAAAGAACATAGTATTTCTCACAAGAGGGTTTCCAATTATAATCCTCAAGCCAATGGTCAGACCGAGCGCTTTAATAGAGTTGTTAAAGAATCCATTCAGTTAGCCGTTAAGAATAATTTGAATTGGAAAAAAGCATTATGTGCCACTTTGCTTACTTATCGCATCTCACCCAATTCTGTAACAGGGTATTCTCCTTTCGAATTATTAAGGGGTCGCAAAGCTGGATCAAAGCTGTTACCTTGGTGGTTAAAATCTGATGACTCTGCTGTGTCTGGTTTTAATGTCAAGAAAATGAGAGAACGTGTCAAAATTTATCAAGAGAAAATGGGTAAATGTTCTGCGAAAAGGGTTTCACGCCACAAGGTCAAAGTTGGTGATTTTGTGCGTGTGAAATTTGGAAGTTCACTTGCTAAGAATTGGGCTAAGTGGTCGGATCCTGTTAAACATAACATAACATGAGTATTTGTAAAGCGCACGTTCACCACTACGGGCATCTTGGCGCTGAAATAACAGATGTTTGTTGTTACCCAACTCAATGGTACTCATTTTATCGACCCAAATGGATGAAAGGCTGAGTGGACCCGCCGGGATTTGAACCTGTGACCATGAGGTCGAACACAGGCCCCTGCAGTAGATGCATTAGTCCACTGAGCCACCAGACCCGGCAAAGTGATTGAAGTATTCAGTAAGGCTGTACGTGTTGAAGGGGGGAAAATTTGGAATTTTAGACGTGTGTCTGTTAGATCTGACAAGTCGTTAATGAATTCTAAGAAATGTTATTCTCATATTTATGTTGAGGATAATGATCAATTGTTTTTGGATGATTTCAATGCTATGCAAAGCTCACAGAAGACTCTGCCTATTGATTCTGATGTACCTGTTGTCACCACTCTTGGTCCACAGGAGTTTGTCAACAACACTGATGTTTTGTGTGATCATGGTGTTGTCGAATTTGGTCCTGTTGCTCAAGATGAGTCTGTGCAAAGAGTTGCAGATTCTGTACCTAGAAGAAGTTCGCGTGTTTCGCGTCCACCTGTAAAAATGAAAGATTATGTTTGTGCTTAGTTTTTTTTTGTTTTTTTTAGGGGAGGGAGGTGTGTTGTATGCTGCTTGTGTGCTTCTCAGCACGCAAGCTTCTTAGAACGTAGAATGTTCTATTTGAGTTCTGTGGTCAGTTGGAGCTGGACTGTGCCTGTGAGCAGTCGGTGGTTGTTAAGCTGTTCCATCTATCTGAAAATAAACTTTATCCTGGAACATAACCTTGTCGTGGACCTTCTATCTTTCCAACACAGGGGCTGTGGAATAAAGGATATGTTTGGTTTGAAAGCAGGTGCAGATGATTAGATGTACCATAAATAACATAAAATTATAGATTAAGAGATGCATAATCAAAATGTTTTTGACTTCAGGGTTCTGAGTGACATCATGTACAATTCACGTGTCAGCTCACATTGTCCATTTGATGTCACTCAAAACCCCTCAGTGAAATACAACCCTGTTACTCAGATACCCATTAATAACGGCAGGATATTTTTATTATTTTACAGAAGAATCCTTTAAACAGGTAGCGTGAACAGGACCGTATGCCCCTAGGAAGGTATGGCCACCAGTAATAAATACAATCATGAAAAATGAAGGTACAAGGGCTTAAAGCATTTAGAAGAAAAGTGGGTCCATTAAACAAAAAGCAAAAAAAATGTAGACACTAAATTGGGAAAACAAGTTTGATAAAACTGGCCCTTAGCCAGGAACAATAATCTCTGCAGACTGTGTTTTATAAATATCAGGGTTCTGTCAGCGGCCCTAATAAAACAACTGAAATCGCACTCTCAAAGCTCTGGCAGACAAAGGGGGCATTAATATCTGCTGCGCGCCATAATCTTCCATAAACGGTGCCCCGCGGCCTGTGATTGGCTCTTCACCAGAAGTAGCCAGAGTGAAGCAAGGGCTGTCTGTTCAGGGGAGGCTCCCCCGAGTCATCCCAGAGCTTGAAGCTTTACCTCTTGAATCCAAGTTAAGACGATGGCGGGAATGGTCCAAATCTTGGTAGTCGTGGCCGCAAGAGCCATGGGGACGGAAAAGAGAGGAGCCACAGGAAGGGTGCATGGGACATGTGGGTGCATGGGAAGAAGGTACCAGCAAGCAGTGGCGTTGCTCCACTGAACACGAGGAAAACTAAAATGATAATAACTGTTGCTACTATCATTTTAATTTTCCCTTGCCATCAGTGGCTCTCAGGGTGGGGCGGGACTGGGCACAGCAGGGGAGAGGTGTGCTTTGCGCTCCTTAAGTGGTCATGACTGCTTGACTGGCCCTCTCTGGCTGGCCAAACAGTCATGCGCACTTTGCATCTTCCCTACCAGCCTGGTGAGGAACATGCAAAGCCTCCCATTCTCTGTCTGAGCACCGATCCACGGCGCTCAGACGAATATCAATGCTGCATTGCAAAGTTGTGATTGGCTCAGGGGAACCTGGGAGCTTCCTGCTGCTGGCTGGGACTGCAAGAAGAAGTTAGAGGCCGGGCGTTTCAAGTAAGTATTCTTTTTTTTTTTTAAATGTCTCTGTTCCTCGTCCCCCGTTCCCCTCCCCCTCTCACCACCTGAATCTAGTAGTAGCCGCTACTGCTAGCAAGTCAGTTGAGGTGCCAGTGACTAGATGAAAGGAGGAATGTGACAACCTGGCATGTATGTAAGGAGAGAGAAATGATAGGAGATGTGGTGGCAGCTGGTGACATTTGAAAGTGGTGAGGCATAAAAGTTAGCAAGCACTACATTTTCTTTTACTTTTGCCATGTCATCATTATTTTGAAAAAAAGAGCACTCCCATCAAACCCATATGCACAGTATCACAATTACAACTGGAACACGTGACCACTGCCCTGCGTGCTTTACAGAGAGGTCCAGGATTGGATGGCCATCAAGGTTTTTGAACACCTTTTTCACTCACTTACTGCCACTCTGAGAAACTCGCAGTGCAGTCAGCCTCAGCTCTAAAGCTCTCAAGTGGTGTGACTCAGTTTAAAGTATGCACTGTACAGGAGTAATGTGATACATTAAAGAAAATTCTGAAACATCATTAAAATAGCTCACACTTTTAGGGAATGCAACTATGTAACAGAAAAAGAATGCAACTATGCAAAAGACAGAAGAGAAACGTGGCACTGAAGCAAACCGGGCACACAAAAAGGTAATCGCATGACAGGCACCAGCACTGAAAAGGATAGACAAGGAAGTGTTGACAGCTGCTGTAAAGAGACCATTCTTTGACCAAACACCAGTGCTTGAAATGGGAATATAGAAGTGCAGGTACTCCGTACCAGAGTACCAACACTGTTTCTGAGAAGTGCTGGTGCTCTCCAATTAAAAGTTTTACGTCAGTCTTGAGAAGTGCCGGTACTATCCCTCTCAAAATAAAAAAGTGCAGGTACTCTGTACCGGACAGTACCGGCCCATTTAAAGCACTATCTAACACACAATGACATGCTGGTCAGTCGAGGTCAATGAAGTATGTAATCCGAACAATTGGAACATCTCCTTATTAATGGATTATATTAGAAATATCAAAAATAGCAGAAAAAATCCGTGACCGGCAACAAGAGGGCTAGGAATTGAATGAACGGGTGTGGCAAAGGCTGGCTGTTAGGAACCAGCAGAAAGCGTCTGCCGGTTATATAAATGGAATTCTGAAGGAACAGGGGGTAGCTGTCTCAGATCCAGATGGTGAGTGGGAAGTTTTTCGAATGTATAACAGTACACAGGCGTCTGCGGGGGAAGAGGAACTGGAGCAATTGTTTCATCTAACAACTTTAGAAAAAGCAACACAAGAGGATCGTGACTTTTTTCTATAGATGAAATTCAACAGGCTTTGCAAGATCTCCCTACAGGGAAGGTGGTGGGTACAGATCAGATAACTAGAATTTTAATAAGGTATTTTCATTGCACCTATTGGCAGATATGCATGAGCTTTTCTCACAGGTTAAGAAAGGGCAGTGTCCCTCAGATTCCTGGGCCCTAGCAAACATCATAGTGTTTTTGAAGAAAGGGAAAGTCCAGAACAACCCTGGTTCATATAGGCCAATTACACTGATAACTTATTAATCTATATTAAAAAATTTGAGCTAATCGGCTGGGACGTATTATTTCTAGATTAGTTTCAACGAAACAACATGGTTTTATTCCAGGAAGAGGCATCCCTGATCATGTTTGTTGTGTAATTACGCTTTTGGATGCTAAATGTACTGTAGGAGACCCTATGGGAGAAGCCCTGTTGGATGCCGAAAAGGCATTCGGCAGGGTTGCTAGGGTCTACCTCTGGAAGACCATGGACTCATTTGGACTCAGAGGGTCTTTTATCAAAGCAGTTCAGGCTATGTACTATAAACCTGTAGTCCAATTACAGATGATGGGCAATGAATCAGGACCGATTTTAATTGAAAGGGGGACCGGGCAAGGGTGCCCTTGCACCCCTTTATTATTGGCTTTCTATATAGACCCCTTTGTCTAAGGACTTGAGGCTAACATAGATATTAAACCAGTTAGGATACATAGCTGGGTTACAAAATCTTTAGCCTATGCAGATGACATCACAATAGTTAGTGTAGATCCCGACAGAGCCCTTCATACAATATTGAGGAGGATGCAATAGATTTTTTGCACTTTCGGGGTTTCTATTAAATAGCAATAAGACTCAGCTAGTAGTGAATAGCTTCATAGCTAACCAAGATTATCGGGTGGTGAAATGGGCAGTATATCTCGGGTCAGTATTACTGCAAAGGTGGAGCATATTGCGGAGATAAATTTGGCTTCGCTGATTGATAAAGCTAAAAGGGACTTTTTAAAATGGGATAATCCGCATTTATCAATTGTAGGACGGTGTAACTGTTAAAATGTTGCTCCTTCCAAAAGTGTTGTATTTTCCTCGCACTATTCCTCTTGCATTCGAAGGCTCCTGGTTTAACGTTTTGGACACCACTCTTGCTAGGTTTATATGGTTCTTTGGCAAGATTCGAAGGGCAAATAGGTTTTTGTCTCTATCCAGGAAAAGAGGGGTCTGGGCACTGACTAACTTAAAATTATATCATTTAGAAACAGCCTTGCAGTATATGTATCCACTTTTTGATAATTTCATATCCGGACAATGGGCTGAGGATTTTGTGCCATCTATATTTGAACTTCTGCTTGACAAGGCTGCAAAGGGATATTTGCTAAAAATATTTGAACCTAATTACTATTAAAAAATGTGGTAAAATACACTGATGGCAGCCTTTGTAAATTGGGCAGGGTTGCAGGAGAAATGGGAGTAGGGAGATTTAGTTGGTATATGCCTATTCATAGGAATTCTCAACTACCCGAAATCTTTCACGATGCATGGTTACTAAGATGGGAAATATTGGGACTCTAGAGGCCTGGGGATCTTTTTCAGGGGCTCCATATTGCCTCATTTGAAGAGCTTCAGGTGCAATTTAACATGGGGGCAACAGGTTTTTTCTAATTCCTTCAACTAAGGGATTTTTTTTTACAGAAAAAGGAGGGTGCATCTCTGGATTCTGTAGGATACCCTTGTTGAATTTATTAGATGGGGAAGAGGAATGCACAATTTCTCAACTGTATGAGTGCTTGAATAGGCGAACTCTGGATGATTTGGAAAAACATAATGCTAAATAATAGGAAGACTTAACCGGGAAGATTTTAGCTTTTTTGAGTCTTTGGAGTTAGGTCACCCTATACTTTGTTCATCTAACTTACAGTCCCAGCTCTATAAAACTATTTTTGTATTATATTTTACAACTTCCAAAATAGTTAAGTGGACGGGTGTGCATGGGATATATTGCTCTCGATGTCAGGAGTAGAAGGCTGATTTGATCCGTATATTTCGTTCCTGTCCTTGCCTCGATGCTCTTAGATGTGACACTGCAAACATTTTAGGGGAAATCCTAAATGTAAATATTTCTTTGACTCTACAAATTATGCTGCTTGGAATTGGCGGGATGGGAATGGGGACTGGAGCTCAGTCGATCTTTGTGGCAATGGCAGTCTGTATGGCATCGGCTTGGCTGGATGCACAGCCTCAGTCGTTTCAGCAATGGCAGGGGCGCTTTCTCTGTATTTTTAATCTGAATCTGCAACTGCACTTTATGAGCGTAAGGGGAGTTGAGCAAAACAGAAAGGCAGGAAAATTGTGTGGCCTTTGTTGGACTGGATCCAGTCTTGTTATTAGAATGCTGGTTTAAAATATTGAAAGGTTTTAGGATTAATGAAATGGCATTTTGCTCCCCGTTTTTTTCCCTTTTTGTCATTCATGGAATAATGGCATGGTCTAATAAGAGTTTTGGCTTTGCTAAGGTTTTGTTATTATTTATTGATACATTATGAAGGATATTGATTTCAAACATGCCTAAATTGGAACAGAGATGAATTTGTTACTTTTTGCTTAATAGCTGATTTTTTTTTTAACAACAGATTTTTTCTGATTTTCAAAAGTGCCGCAGGAGCAAAGCCCAGCAAGCATTATACATGTAACAGGTATATTGTAGAAATTCTCGGTACTCAATATTCACCCCAATGCAGAACATCAGACCAGAACTCCCCACCCCCCACCCCCCACCTCCTACCACGCACCACACACCCTACAGTCATCATAGAATAACAATATGTAGGCATGCTCCTCGCCCACGTGCAACGCCTTTGCATTAAACTGGTGAGTTGCTCCCGACCAGCCTGTCAATCGGGTCCCGGGAGACCGGAGACCCCAAGAGCGATAGATCTATGCCTCTGTTGGTGGCCCAGACCGCCCATTTTTTCCCATGGATTTGTGGACATCCCCGTGCCTGAAAAACCGCCTTTTCCACCGAAAGGCATCTATCCATGGCTTTTTTCCAATTACCTATACTAGGTGGGGATGCTGCCTTCCAGTGTTGCACAATGTAACGCTTGGCAAGTGTAAGACCCATGAATAGCAAGTGTCGATTGTATCTGTTCCCCCCGATGTTTTCTGTGCCATGAAGGAGAATCAGCCGTGGGTCTGCAGGGATGTTCCACGCTAGGACCCGCCTCAAGCAAGACCTAATGCTAGACCAGAAATGTTGCGGCACCCCACAGCTCTATACCGTGTGTAGGAACTACCCCTCACATGGAAGTCTGAATAGCCCCCATCTTGTAGAAGCGTAAGCGTGTGTAGTAGACCCTGTGGAGGTACTTAAATTGGATCAACCGGTATTGGGTGGATACAGCGGAGTACCGAGGGCTATACAATGCCTCAGCCCAGACATCATCAGTCCGAGTGGGCACATCCACCTCCCACGCCGCCCGAGTTCGGTGCATAGTGGTCGTGGAGTGTGTAGTGATTGTTTGATAAACTTGCCTAATTTTATGGATCCCCAGATCCCCCATAAGCAACCAGCCCTCGAGCGGGTGAAACTCATTCAGAGTTGTGAGGTCTCTGATGAATTCTTTTTTTACTTATTATTTTATATGCCTGTCATCTTGTGTGTCACTGTAGCATTTATGAAAGAAAAAGAAGGAAAAATTTTAATTAAAATATTTTTTCTTTTTTAAAAAGAGCTAACATCATTTCACATCTTAAAATGACTTTTGTAAACACTATTAAAGTTGTTAGATGAGAATGGCAGCCTCATTCACAGGTTTGCCACTGATAGTTCTGGAACTGATCACTTTAACCCATTAAATATACCATAACAAAATGGGCGGAGTACCCCAGTTCAGTGAGTTAAATGCTAGCTGCTGAGATGACATCCCCGGTGGCCTACACGTCGCAAGTTTGAATGCTGCCAAGACCAACCCTGTCTTTCATCCCAGCGAGGTTCGTAAATTCAGTAGCATTACTTTGGAAACTTGGATAACTTGCTTCTTACACCGCTACAGGGACTTGTGATATAAACTGAGTTAAACGAATATATATTTTAAAATGATGACCAAAAATGTGCCAACTACTAAACCCATAATGTAATTAATGAATGAAACATGAAATTCACGTTATCTGCTGACAGGGCCATGAGAGAAAACGAGCAGTTAAACACAGATGAGGACGTCAGTATGTGGTTCTGACCATCCCAGAACAGAACCCCATACCCAACCTAACCAATCCAGGAGCTTCTATCATGCTGCTAAAAATATTATTCAGCATGAGCGAAGCATCTGGATTGGCTGGAGCAGGCAGGCTCAGCGCTCTGAAAGGCACTGGAGGCCTGTACCTGCTCTCCAAACCAGTGTCTAAGACAGCTGGGCTGGAGAGGTTTGAATTGTGTATGTCGGGCTGGCCGTATAGAAATTGCCGGCCAAACCAACAGGTGCACTTCAAACTGAAATGGCCACTCCTCATTGCTGCCCATCAGCTAATGATGCACTGGCCCTGCCCCGCCCTCACACTCAGTTCGGTAGACAGTAAAAAATAAAATGGTGTGGAGATAGGTGAACGAAAGATCAGAGGTAGACCAGGAGGAGACCATGGGATATAGGAACATGTGCAGGGAGAAGCAAGTGGAAGAACATATACAGAAAGAGGGCATGAGATGGGAAGTTAATGGAGTCGCATGGTGTGGAAACCACTGTGAGGCAGGCATACCTGTCAACTGGATGAAGGAACGGGTTGAAAAAAAGTATTGGACAAATAAGATAGGGAAAAAGTGACTGAATAGTTACAGAAGAGAATTTAGAGGAGAACATAACTGGCAGACATGGGAAGAAGAGACAGAGAGCAAATCTAAGGATAGTTTCTAGGTGCCAGTCAACCAGTGGATGAGCAGGTGACGTGCGCAAGACATTGACAGAAATCCGATGATTGGGACAAGTTGAAAGAGACCTAAACCCTGAAAGAGCAGTCTTAAAGCATGTCCCACCCCAGAGTGAAATATGTCAGTAAACATTCATTATTGTCTTGAACCACAATCAGACTTCTGCTTAGAAGACTGCAGGATCTAATAATAAATGGGCAGTCACACCGCTGAGTTAAAAAAAAGAGCCTATAATTTTTTTTATGAGGCCTCCACCCACTTTCACCAGTGGTGCCGCCCACTTCCTGCATGGGCCCATCCCTAAGTCTTAAATGTCATTACCTGTCTGACAAGTTGTTCCGTAGGTGTGGGAGAGGGAGGGAGAGTGGGTGTGATTAAATTTGACTTTGCATCTTTAATGCTGTGCTTCTGGTTCACACAACAGAATAATCCCTTGGATGCCTGCCAAGCCCTAACCAAAAGGGTGCACACTCTGGTCAGGTAAACTGCAGAATGTGGCCAGCATGCTCGATCAGTGGCTTCTGGTGACCCTTGGAAATGATGGATAATACTGGCCTAAACTGCAGCAGGCAAAAACCCCACTTTTCTCAATGTAGGTTCTGATGGGCTTTTCACATGAGAACATATTGAAAACATTGGGTCAAATAGTACTTTTCAGGGCACAGTGCTCAATTTAAGTAACTAAAATGCAATAGGCTGGGAAAAGTCCCTTGTGAACTTTTTCGTACTTTCAAATGTTGACCACCATACTTACCAATCAAAACGTGAGTTCCTCAGGTCTTTGACCCCCCCATTAAGCCTGATTTCAGCACTAAAAGCCTAACACTCATGTCCCTGTAAATGTCTCAATGGCTCGTCTTTTCCGCACAGACTAGTCCGGCATGGCCTAGGCCTCGCGTGTATAGCTCAAGTGAAACAAATACTATTGTCCCTTCAGTGTGACCAGTTAGTGAGAGAGTATTTTCTTAGGTGTTTATGAATCTGACCTAACATGTATATTGCCCTAGAACCCTGTTGCACATATAAAGTGTAACTTTGTTTTGCTTAATCTTGGCAAAAGGAATGAAGGGGCGTTCCAGGAGTGGCTGAAGCCGGGATGTAGATCAATAGGCCACTTCTTTGACGAAGAAAGCCCCATACAGTATGAGACCCTGATGGCAGAAAATGCAATCCCTGAGATAGAAAGATTCCGGTATGCACAGATCAAGCATTGGGTGATGCAGCCAGAGATTACAGAGGCAGCTCAACGTCCTCTGACAAAGTTTGAAAGATGGCTTCTACGCAAAGAACCAGACAAGCATTTAGTATCAGACTTATACAAGATGTTGATGAACGGGCCCTCAGACACGGGGTCCCCAGCCCAACAATGGTGGGAGCGGAAGCTGGGGCGGGTGCTCTCCCTTCAGCAATGGCGGGATATATATTATCGGGCGAGGCATACAGCATCCACTACATCCAGCATAGAAACTGTGACTAAAATCGCTAGGTACTGCTACTTCACACCGGCTCGCATTCACAGAGGGAATCCGGACCGGAGTGAGTGGGGTTGGAGATGTGGCAATGCACCCGGGACACTAATACACATTCTTGGGGAGTGCCCTAAATTGACTCAATTCTGACGGAGATTGATCAACACTTTAACACTCAACTCCCCCGATTCCCTGCATATGCGGTGCTGGATCATCCAAACCTGCTGACCTATCCACCCAAAATCCAGAAGAGGCAGGCATATTGCTGTGACGCTGGGGGCGGCTCACCAGTCGATACTCGCCTTTTGGGGTACTGATAGAATCCCGACTAGATTGGGGTGGCTCCAATGCATTTGGCACTTGCTGGGGATGGAAAGGCTTCAATCGACACTTAAATTACAAGTGGATACATTCAGAGAGATCTAGCGTCTGTTTATTACCCCTCTCTCCCTGGAATTCACGGAGCTTACCTGCCCTAGGTATATGAATTGCTATGCTTGACTAAATCACAGCCTTGAATTACCCGAGGGGACTACTGCAAGAACACTAGATATATGTCCATAGGCACCCAGGGGAGGGGGAAGAGCGGGAGGGGGGTTTAGGGGTAAGTTTCTTTTCCTTTTGTTATAAGTTGCACAATTGGCTGACAATGGCTGAATGTTGATGCTACGTCAGTGACTGCATAGCTTTCAATAAGTGTTCTGTGTCGCAGCAACACAAATAAATATAAACAAAAACTTTGCAAAAGCATTTGGGGTCTTAGCTTTAGAACAATTATTGCTAGATAAGCTTCATACACATGAGGTGTTCTTTAATTTGGTTGCTCTTTACCTCTAACTTCTTATTAAAGGAATATTTGTGTCAACAATAATGCACCTGACTAAAATTTGTTTTTTGCCCCCAAGTGTGACAGCTTTTTGAAGGACGTATCTGAAACCAACCTCCACACCACTGGAGATTCAAGGGATGTAGGCGAGTCTTGTATGGCTGTTTTTATCTCCAAGCCTGACCAGAGGTTCAAGCACAATCCAGGAGGTGACCAAAATATTAGTCCTAGTAGGACCCTCCTTTGACACCCTAAGAGTGCCACACACTGCTCTGCAGCTCCTTTGCCAAGACCCCCTGTGGATCCTGGCAGCCACGACACAGAGTAATGTCCCTGGCACTGCATGGCACGCTGAGAAGTCCCAGCACTGTGGTTACACCCTGAAAGGCACTTAATAATGACATATTAGCCTACTTGGCACTGTGATATTAGCCTAGCAAAGCCATGACACCCTAAGAAGTCATGTCAGGCCTCTGCACCGACAGGACACCCTGCAAGGTATTTGGCCCTGCAGAGACATTATCATGGTGTCTCTGGGTCTGCTGTGACACGGTCAGTTCTCTGGGCCTATCCAAGCACTCGTAACACTCCCTTGCTTGGTTGTGACACACTGACAATTATTCACTTATTGTGCAGCTTTATATAGCATGGACTCCGCCCGAATAGGTGGCATAGCGCTTTACATAGTAAGTGATGATACCTAAGCACTTTATGTTTGTTAGATTAGACTTTGATGAGTACAGGTTGCAATTAAGATAGGTAAACCTTGACTCCAAATGATTCAACACAAAGCAGGTGAAAAATGTAAGATGCTAGGTACCTGTAGCAATTCACTCCTAGGACTCAGCTCTCCTCGATTTTCGTATCGTGACAAGCAACTGCGTGCCTAGCAGTGATGTGTCATGTCATAAGGTCCCATCCTACCTTTACACACATTGAGATATCAGAGCAGACACAAGAGACACCTTCATTGATCATAAACAAACTGCTTTATGCTTCAGCTACCTAATCAATCATGGCAGCGCCTAGAGGTCACCTGGAAGGAGCAAGCGCTCTCTGTGCAGATGAGATGCCTACAATCTACTCCCCTAATAGCAGATACTGCACCCAACACTCAGCTACTCACCCCCTGACGACCACGATTAGCAAATGCACTCACCACTTAGATATCCAGCAGAAGCACCTGAAGGGTTATGAGGAGGTCAAGCAATGAAACTTCAAAGCAGAAGTACTATGCTATGTGGTGGGCAGACTGGGTCAAACAAGGGCAGTCTGGTACTGGCAGTTATCCAACCCCTGTCCCATCATGTGCCCCTGTCTGGGCCGGGGTCGACAGAGCAGCTGGTCACTGGTCCACTTGCCCCAGCTTCGGAATCCTTCACTCTATGGGTGCCGCCCCAGGTTGGGTCAGTCGGACAGACAGGGGCGGCTCCTCCTAAATGGCGGAGGAGTGTTGCCCCGCCAGCTGCAAGCAAAGCAGGTAAACACTAATAAATAAAATGGCATGATAATGCCATTTTGTTTTGCCACCAGTTGGCGCTGTGTACAGTGCGAGCGTTAGGCAGGGGGATGGGGCAGAATCCTGCTATTGCGGGGCTACTGCTGCCCCTTTCAGTGCGCATGTTGGGTTGGCCAGCTAGCCTGACATGCGCACTGAAAGGGGCCAGACACCCAGCAATCCCTGGGCTGTGAAACAGCTGGGGTATTGCTGCCACAGGCCCCCAGTCTCAAAATGAGTGCTGGTTTAGCCTGCTCTAACCAATCCTGGGGCTGCTCTCATGCTGACAGCAGCTCCAGGATTGGTCAGGAGTCACATTCCACTGGGCAGGAAGGGAAGACCTTCTCTTTCCTGCTCGTGGACGTCACACCACCATCGCAGGGAGTGCCACACTGGGTGTGTTTATCATTGTGGCGAGTTTGGCACAATTTTTGTATTGCCAGCTGCCACTGCAGACAGATTAAGCTAAAGATACAAAGCGGACAGGCCGAAGGCTAGTGGCTATCAGTAGGGCTGTAGAACAAAGAAATAAGACCACTGTCAAGAGATGATTGAAGCGGGCAGAGAAATGGTACTAGTGTCGCATGAGCACTGTTGACCACATGATGCCTCAATTATCAGCCATTGGTGGCATTAAATTAACCTGCGCCCCAATCTGTTTTGATGGATCATGGTAATTACTTGGGGCTTTTTTTGGACAAGGTGTCATGTTTTTGGCTCTATGTCCACAATGTGACCACATGTGAGGGACCGAACATGATTTTTTTGGGGAAATGACTGAGATTATGAGCAACGCTGCATGCAGGAAGAATAGAAAAGTGTTTGGTGTTGCCTACCAGCAAAAACTAATTTTACCACAGTGTTTCCATGGCTTACCCTTGAGTCTCGAGGGCTTGGGTAACATTCCTTGGTTTTACTGTGAAAAGCTATTCCCTGGAACATCATCTTTACATCTGAATACATCTCAATTTTTCTAATCTGATGGAAGGTGTTTCATGGTAGCTACAGGTTACACAATTTCCATATTATATCAAGTAATTTAAAAAAAACCTGGAAAAACAATTCTTCTTAAAGTGCAACAGGAAACGCACCAGCTACCCCTGTCGAGTGACACAAAGAAGTGGCGATCTTGGCACTAAACTGATAAGTATTCTGTAAAAGTGCCTACAATTGGCTACTGATCCTGACAATCTTAACAGATAAGGGAACTGAGGCATAGAAAGATGAATTTGTTTCAGATAGACCTTACAAAGTGGTCAGATTGGGAAGCCAGGATTCATTACAGGCACCACTCTCAGCAGACACTAGACCACATCTCCTTCTTAAGTGGGCATTTGTTGTTAGGGAAGGGTGCAAGTTCTGGAACAAACACTTTAGATAATGGGTTGAGTAGGGCAATTATTGTAAATTAAACCTGCACACTCCAACTACCCGGCAATGGTGCATACCTAAACCACAAATATAAAATAAAGATCAGAGCAATCACTGGTGTCTAACTTTTGGTTAAATAGAACGCATACGAAGATGCTCATAAAGTGTAACTTCAGTTGTTGGAAATTGGTAGACACAATGTAAGGAATTTCCTTCAGGCACTTTTTTCTCGCTAAAGTAATTCTTCTCCTTGTTTCGCAACGTTCCAGTAAAGATGCTGTCAACTACGATATTCTCATACGTGACATATTTTGATATATACAGACGAATATCACGTGTGGGAAGATACTGAATACTTAAATTGTAGTTCAGCATTTGAGGTGTGTCATGTGTCAGAGACCACTTCCCACACACAGGCCCTTATTGCTTTCTATCGTTTGTAATTAAGTGGTTAAAGAAATGCAGAGGCACACAAATACCTGCCCATACAAGTTCATCAAATCAAACATTTGTTAGAGGTTCATATCATCTATAAAGCATACACAAATAAAATATAACTCGTATACATTCCAGGAAAAAAGAAAAGACAATGTTCACGAACTTCATGCAGATATGACGAAAAGGAAATTCACAGAAACAAAGCATTTGGCAACAGCATTAAAAAAGGAACAGGCTATTCCAGTGGAGTCTACAATATTTAAATTATGGAATTTGCAACGGTCTATGTTCCCGATTCGGAAGGGGCACACTTGAAGTTTGAATCAGACTCTTGGCTTTTTATACCCAACTAACTGCCCAGTTCCCGTCGCCCCACCTCTCTTTTGATCGGGTCCAATCATACAACGATGCACAAGTATTTAAAACATTTCAAATCACAGCCTCTCAACCAAGAGTGAACCTCTGCAGCACATCCAAATTAGCATGCAAGGCTTGAGAAGCATGAACAAAACTGGAAGGCCTGTCAACCTCGGGAGGTCATGTTTAAAGACCCATGTCCTTAAAGCGGCAAGGATGGGGAGAAGATGGGAAATGTACCTATGGTGTTTGTGGGAGCATGTTTCAGAACTTAGGTCTTTCAATGCACTCGTGTTTTTTAACGTTGCACACTCTCACTGCTGCATCAGCAGCTTCGGATTGGATGACCATAGAGTCAACTGTCAGCAGCCTAGAGTGGGTAACCACTGAGTCCTAGACGACCGTTCCAAGCCAGCTTCTCTTCAAGATCCCGAGCTCCTTTGCTGCAGACGGCCTTTTGGGGGCAGCATCACTGTGTGGTCTGACTGTGGGGTTTATATGGCTGTAGGTAAGTCCTTCAAAACAGACTGGATCTTCTGATTTAATTCCTCCTCACACTGTGTTAGCTATTGCATTTTACATACATTACAGTAATGCACTTTAGCTGGCGGCAATAGCCAGGTTATTATATGGTGGTCATACTTCAGTAAGAGTCCCTGTACAATTACCGGTATATCTGACAGAAGAGAGAACAGCATTGGCTTGTAGTTCCAGTAGCTGTAAAGCATCCAACACAACTCACAGACTCTTGCATGGCCCAGGTTGGGCAACATGTCTAAGAATGGAAATTGAGTTATGTCTTTAAACAGAAATCAGCATTTGTTATTCTGAGCTATAACATTTTGACCCCATTCCGTTTTCTTTTTGCTGTAAGTTTATTTGGTACCCGTTTCATCTTCTCTCTGTGGTTTCCCAAGATTGCCATACGTAGAATGGCATCAGTGGGATGTATGGGATTTCTGCAAATTTTTGCACTCTAGCCTTAGAGTTCCCTGGTTAACCCCAGCTTACGTTGTTTGAGCAGAGGGAAACAGCAGAACACGTTCAGACTACTGTGACCGCTATTTAAAAGCACGGTCGGCAGTCTAGTCTTTCTGACCCCGAGGGTCATATAAGAGGCTTCCTGGCGCTAAAGGCAAGCCCGTCTGTGCCTGTACCCGCCCGAACGCCACCAGGAAAAAAGGTAATTTAAATGCCTCCTTTACGATACACCAGAGCTGACTTAACAGATATTAGGGATATGGCTATCCGTTTTAGAACCCCTAGCCTGCTCTGTACTTTTGGAATTTGAGTGCCACCATTTTTACAGATCTTGCGACTTTGTGTGCTCTCTATCTATCCTCAGGAGAAATGCTACTTTTAGAGTGACTGTAATCCCAGTCAGCGGAGAGCATGGATGTCTCTCCTCTCCATGGCTTTGCAAAGGCTATCCATTGAACCACGCCACAGACCAATCTCTGCTTCGTGGCCTCTACTGTAATGCTCGGTCTAACCCCAAACATGCTTTCGAACTATGGCATCTTTTTGCCACTGATCAACCTGACATTTGTTTTGTTTCCGAAAACAATGCTCCAATCCTCAGCACTTCCCAGTATCCCTTTAGCATTTCCCCCGGTGTGAGGGTTGATTAGATTAGATAGAGAGTCTAAATTTGGAGGCGAAATTGCTATTGCTTTCAGCAATCCGGCAAAAATAATTTTATTGGATTCACTCCTTACCGACTGGGTTGAGCTCTGTATTTTTAAACTGGAGACACTTACTGGTGTTGTCTGGAAGAGTGCTTTAGTTTACCGCCTTACAGGACCTAAAAAAGATTTCATTAATAAGCTGATTGAATATCCAGCACTGTACATTCTAGCTTCTGACAACTTTATGCTGATAGGTGACTTCAACTATCATGCAGAGCTGGACTCCGACCCAGAAGCTGTACTTCTGCTTTTAGATTTTGAGTTGCTAAGACTGCATCAAAATGTTTCTGGCCCCACTCACAAAGCGGGTCATACTTTGAACTTTATTTTTACTAACTCACCAAATCTACAGGTTGACTCTCCATTCCCACTGGTCTGGACGGATCACTTCTCCATAAACTTCCAGCTCCACGTAGGGAAATCGATTCGCCACAATATGGCAGCCCCATACTGATTTGGCGTGGAGGTAGGTCTCGCTTCCCTCTTGCATGCCTTTCTTTCCCACCCAACCCTCCACAATGCACTCAGATGTTAACATTGCCCTGGAAGATTTCCAAAGCTCCTTTTCACAGGCATTGGATAACAAAGCTCCAGCTAAACTTAGCTATCCAAAGGCGATTAAAACCCTTCCCCCTGGTGTTCGGAGGATCTTAAAGTGGAAAAATCGGCATGTAGAAAACTTGAAAGGATATGGCGAACTAGATCACTTTGAGGAAATACTGTCCAAAATCTTTGTTAACTTTCCCAGCGGCTTTACACAGACAGAATTTCCCTCCCACGCTTTCTCAGCCACTAACCACTTGGCTCTTAATGGCGGATTTTCAACCCATTACTTCAGAACACGTCCTAACCCAGATGAGCAAAATTAAATCAGGCTCACCATCTGACTCCCCACCCCCACACACACATTATGGCAACCCTGGCATTTCTCGTGTCTGTTTACCCACTCTCTTAGTACTGAAAGCCTTCCTTCGAGCTAGTAAGCAGCTCAGATCCTGCCAATCTTAAAGAAACCTAATGCAGACACCCTTGAACTATCCAACTACAGGCTGATTGTGCTGCCTCCATATCTCAGTAAAATAACAGAGACTTTGGTAAACAAACAACTTATGCCTTTTCTGGTAAACCATTCCCTTTTGGAGTCTTCTCAGTCAGGTTTCCGTGCCTTCTCCAGCACAGAAATGGAATGGTGGCGGTATTAGACATCTTCAGACTATCTCTTGAAGGTCTCCCAGCTATGCTGATATTACTCAACTTATGCACCACATTCAACACAACCCCACATTCTCTCTTCATACAGATACTCCTCGAAATTGGTATCAGCGGAAAAGCACTTAGATGGCTTCAAAACTTTATTAGTAACCGGTCTCAAACTGTAAATCTAAAGTCCTTAAAAAAAACTGCTCCATGGCCCAAGACAAGGGGGCGCCGCTGGGCTCCTCCCTGAGCCCCACACTTTGTAATATCTACAGGCCCCCTTGGCTCAAGTAGTAAGATCCTGTGGTTTTGAAGTCCTTTCTTAAGCAGATAACACTCAATTGATCGTCTTTATGGGACCCAATCCTGAATCTACAAAAACTGAATTTAGGGATTATATGAGGAAGATAGCTTTCTGGAGGACGTTGAACTGCCGACAACTAAACAGCGACAAGACAGAGTTTTTTGCTTTTCGGTAAGGCCCATGGTCACTGGTCAGATGACTGGTGGCCCCTGGAACTAGGCACGGTCCCCCTCCCTAAAAAGGTAATGAAGAATGTGGCCAGCCCGATAGATGAGAGGTTAGCTCTGCTTATGGTGCCTGCTACGGGACAATGCGCCTGCTCAGGAAGACTTTCCAATGGTTGTCCCTCCAAACCAGGAAAAACCTCACTCAGCACTGATTGTAAACCGCCTAGACTAAGGCAACACTTTTATAGTTTCAGCAAATGATGCTCTTTTGTCTAAACTTCAGCTGGTTCAGAATAAGACTGCACACCTGATCTGTAAACTCCCTCCTCGTACCCCTTCCATGTGCACTCTGAAAACCCTGCACTGGCTGGGGGTGGGAAAACACTCCCTGCTCAGACTTCTTTCCGTAGTTCACAGGTCCCTGTCTGGCAATGGGCCCCTCTATTTAGCAAAGAAATTGCAACTTTACCTGCCCACTCGTAACCTCAGGTCCAGTGGGCAATCTCTGTTACGCCCAAACCGTATATGTACGGCCAGATATAGTGGGAGATCTTTCTCCTCTCTTGCTCCCCACCACTGGAACAGACTGCCTTTACACATTGGGTCCTGCCCTAAAACTGCTCAAAACTTGACTCTTTCTCTAATTCTATCTTTTCCTGTTTATATGCCACAGCGCCGAGAGATACTTTCAGGGGTGATTCGTCCTGCGCTTTATGAACCTATTAACATAACATAGCCATGCTGATACAAGTGATACCAAACTGGCTACATCTAATAATTCAATCCTGTGGTCTCAATAGTTAATTCTGATGTATGTGCTGTCCGCCCTAGTGTATGTGAATGCCCCCTCAAATGTATTTGACAACCCCAGTCTACAACATTTTATAGCCCCCTGAAATGTATCTGACAGGTAATTCTGATAAATAGAATAGCCTACATCTTTCTTTACATTAGAGCGATTAAGTGTCAGTGAAGCTCCCTATCTCTAGATATCAAGATACTGGCCTTGCTTCTATAGATCCCTGTGTCAGTCGGAACTAAAGCCAAGAGACCTAATACAAATGATTCCACTGCTAGCTCTGGCCCACCGGAAACCTGCCACGGCAAGATCTGGAGTCAAGGACATCAACCACTGCTGAAATGGGCATAAGCTACTTTAACACTTTAACAATTACATTTAGCATGTCTTTGGTAACACCGCTAAAAGGTGAGCGCTAGATTGTAGTGGATATAGGGTGTTTTGTTTAGATTGACTGGAGAGCCCTGTTTTGAGGTTAGGCATAAACATTACAGTATTTTGGTCATTGGCTGAAAATTAGTTGATGTTTGGGTTGCTTAGTTGCTGGTTTTACTATTGCATTTTTAAGTAGTATGGCTATGTCTTGCTTTAATGTTGCTGCTGCCCAGCTGAGATAGTGCCGGCAATATTCACCAGATCTCCCTCAAGAAGCAAGCCGGGCAACAGTCCGGCAGTGTCATGCTGCTGCGGCCTTATTCGTAGGATTGCCTCCTGCTCTAGGCAACATTGCCGACTGAGGCGAGGCGCTGCTCGTTTACATTTGCCAGCAAATCTATTGAATTTCAGTATGGAAGTCATCTTACCGATAAAAGGAGAAACAACAAAGTTGGAGATACAAAGTTTGAGTCTGGCATTAATTGAATAATTACTTTGTTTTGAGAGTGTATTTTGTGATTTAAAGTACAATGGTTTGGCCATATTTAGTTTCCTCCACCTCACCTCCGACAGGAAGTCTTTACAGTCACGCCAAGCAAAACATATGGTGACAAGACGTATGCAAACAACCCAGATGAGCAGATGTTAATTCTACAACACCCTTAGAACAAACCAGCTCATCCTATCCCTCGCATGCTGCCTGGAAAACACGCCAAACCTGATTTTCTGGGCCCTTGCCAGCACTGGTAGAATAGCTGCAACAAGTTTTAGATTTTCTCCTTGGTACAGAGGCTGTGCTGGTACCTGGGTCCATCCTACAGAAGCCCAAACAACGGTAAAGACACACATGCTCAAACACTGACTTCCAGCTATCTTGCAAACCTTACAAGAAGGAATATGGCCGAAGCTGTTCTCCTACTAAGGATGTAATATGTAGCTCTAATCCCAGATCACAAAAAGTTCAAAAGGCACTGAACAACTATCTCTTCAAGCTAGCTTTCTACAACCTCTGTGCTTGACAGCACCATGTTTCTCCTCTCTTCCACCTTCCAGAGTCTTCAATCTTATAGCCCTCCCTAACTCCTCTTTGCTAAGCTAAGCAGTAAGAGATTGGAGGTGGTTCCTGGGATGCAAACATGCTCTATAGATAACCATGATGTCTGGAATTAAATACATTTAATTTGATTTGTTTTCACCCACAGTATTTTTATATACCCTACACACTTTAGTTTGATTCACACGGGTGCTTGCTATTGAAAAGTTGTTCTCTTGTTGTTCATGTGTCTTTGCCCCTATGTTTTAGACACCATACATCTCGAGGACGAGCCACACACACAACACGGATGGTGACCATGAATCATCCACTTTTAGAAAGTGACGAAGATTAAAACATAAATATGTCCCTGATGAGGGAAATACTTTATAAAACATGGAGATTTGTGTCACTATTTCTAAAGAACTAAATAGAAAGAAAACATTTGATCGAAACATATAAAATTCAAGTGCATTAAAACAATTCGACAATCCTTGCCGAAGTCAATAACTTTACGAAGCAGATTTGTAAATACGCTACTGCAATGAAAAATGTGATTTAGGGGGGGGCACTATCTTTTGGTCTGTATGTTAATAGGAAGTCTAAATGCACTATATGATTTTCCAAATGGTGGCAGATGCAGATTCTCATTCTTTGTCTCTGTCTCGTTTGTAGTTCATCATAACAGCTCAGGGATCTGGGCCACCCACTGATACAGGAAGAAAGGAAGAGAATATTCCGATGTTATGGTGAAAGAGTCTGCTGTATGGCTGGAATGGTGCACAGTAATTTTTAGTAATGATGGCTTGTCAAGATTTTATTTCCGGTCAAATACTGGAAATAAAGTGCTTGGACAGTGAATGCCTAAGCCATATTTTCAGAAAGTGTTCCTGATTTTCTTTCAGCCGTTTGAGTCTTTGTCTTTGTACAAATACAACAACCCTTAAAGGAGAGATGGAATATTTCAATTAATCTCAGTAACTGGCGATCACCGGGGGCCACATCCCAGTTCATTGTTTTTCACCCACCATGCCATTCTAGACAAAGACCTGCCTTATACTACAGATCAGAGCCAATTATGCTCCCTATCAGAGCAGTCCGTACGAACTGCCAGGGGTAGCCGCCCTCTGGAAGAGACCACAAGCACCCCATTGCCAGGGGAAGCCCCCCTCTGGAAGAGACCAGAGGCAGCCCCACGCTGGTTTCGCCTTAGTTGAGGCTCGTCAGTGGACCGTAGCTTCAGTCCTATGGAACAGTGAGTACAGAACCCACGTTTGGGCATACGCGCTGCCCTTCAGTTTTTCATATTTTTCATTGTAACACCCTCAAAAAGATGGGTATCCCCATATGAGGGTCACATGCTCATTGAGCCAGTGGCTGAGATTAATTCAATCATTCCACCCATCATCCATCCATTGTGAACAAATAGAGGTACAGTAGTGGGAAATAAGCAAACAATAGGCAAAAAGCACCACACATTCTGTAAATTCACTAAATTTTCAGTTTTGGAAAAAAAAGAGAATGGCGTTGACCAGTTTCTTCAATCTCTTGTATGTACACCACTAGCTAAATTCATACTTTATTCCAGTATGAGCATATATTTAGAGTGATATGACACTAAAACCACGAAAGGGGATTTAATGAGATAGGTATTGAACATCTGAATTAGTACCCTGCACAGAACTCCAACACCTAAAGTGGTCATTCATTCAAATATATTATGCATTTTCTCAGAACTGTTATTCTCCTTGCAGCCAGTCTGTGCCTACTGGAAAATACTGGTTAAAAAGAGGTCAATATTAAATCTGTAAATGTTTTGGCAAATTTTACAATGTAGTGGACACCAAGTTACTACATGCCCCACTAGGCCCAAAAAGGCTTTACGGTGATGCTGCAGGGCCAGATAATTCATTCCTCTGTTGCCCCAGTGTGATGAGCCAACAGCTGCACCAAACCTTTCCTTCGCTAGGTTATAGTTCCTTCTCCAAACATATGTAAGCAGTACGCGTGAGTTAATGGAAAGCTAAGAGAGGCAGCAGTAATGCCTAAAGAAACAACATAAATGGTCTAGGATAGTTATCTACCTGCACAGCATCGGCATCAATTCAAATAATGCACTGTATAGCACCTACATGTGAATTTATTAAGGCGCTGCATGTCTGTAGAGGGATAGCTCAAATGAGTCAACTGCCAGTTTGTCTCAATTGTCTGAGAGAAGTCAAGGTTTTCCCCTCAGCCATCCCAGCAGGCCTTGAAAAGGCTGATTTCAAATATTTGATGGAACTGCACCAGGCAGTGGCAGATTCTAGTGGTTGCACACTTGCTGATGTAAACATGTGTCAAAGTTTATTCCAGAAGCCAGAATAAAGAGCACAGGACTGATGAAATGTAACTATACCCATCACCACTGTTGCTGCATAATCTTGTACTTTTTGGCATCTACTCAAATCAGCTCACCTGGAAACCCAAGACAAATACTACAGCCGTAATGTACCACAAAAAGCCTGCTTTTTTTTGTGCAAAGGTAACAACCCAGGCAGACAAATAGGAACAAAAACTGGCTAATGAAAGAAACACATATTTATAAACAACAAAAAGCCTGCTACATAAAAATAAAGATTGCTTTCATTACACAATGCATTTCTAGATAATTTAGTGTGCTATAAGTCAGTTAATTTAGAGAAGTAAATTAGTTCCTCGTGCATTGCAATGCAATCACCCATAGAAGGCTAAATGATACACAAAACAGCCAACTGCATGAGGTGAGAGAGATATAATCTACTGGGCGGAAACAAATCCCACTGTATGTATATTTTAAAACATTGGTAACAGTCGTAATAGAGATAGTTGTGCTGTAAGGGCAGGCCTAAACATTACTCGAGAAATTGAGGCCAATGCGTTGACTTTAAGGAGATATTGGTGGGTTGATGGAGACAGGAATATATAAGCACATTCTTAGTCACTGCATTGGCCTGGTTTTCAAAAGACAGAAATGGGTGAAAGTAGAAACCCAAAGATTTAACGGAGTTAGTTGTAGGGGCCAATTAAAGAACGTATCCGGGGTCCAGTAGCTTGAACACCGATTATCTCATAGGTGCTTGTGTTACAGGGTCAGGATTAGGAGGTGGGCTGATCTTGTACTGAAGACCCTGCTTAATTTGAGCCTGTGTTTTCCAGGGCTCGGCACCAGCACTTCATTGTCAGCGCTGGCGCTTGTGTCGGTCTGCCACAAGGTGGCACTGCCTGGCTAATTTAGAGATGACCACAACAGTTAATTATTCATCTGCAGCTCTGGTCAACATTGGAACTTATTGGGGTCGGATTACATGGACACCCAAAAAGTGGTGTCTCTGTTTCTTCTACGAAACTCACGAAACGACCTCCCCCGATCCGCCACCCGCAGGAAGGTATCGGAGCCTCGTGACGCGCGGCATTAAATATCTGGGTGTCCATGTAATCCGCTGTACCAGATGAGGCCACACTTTGTACTACTTTAGGTTGCCTCACTTCCCTAGCAGGTAACTCCCTAGGGTAATACCAGTGGTAGGTAGCAAAGCACCTTTTCCACTTGCTTGTAGATAGTTTTTATTATAATATTTTGTTCACGGTCCTGAAGAATCGCCACTGATCATTGTATGACAAGTTTAGGGGGAGAAACATGTCGACCATCTGGGAGTAGAGTATGGTATTTGTCACACTGAGAACAAAATACGCTACCCCTCCCTCATTATTTTTATTCAGGTAGCGTACCTCACAGAATAAAGTCTTCAAGAGGATTTTCTGACCTGCTTTAAACTTCACAACACACATCTACACCTGACTAGGCCCCTCACACCCACTGCACCCTTACGGCAAGGAACAAAAGATTTCCGACAAAGAGCCCCTTTAAGGGTGCCCGTTGGGCATTGCAGCGCCGGCCCAACGAGGAGCAGGCTCAAATGATGAAGCATGACACCTAGCTTGCTGGGTGTGTGAGAGCCCTAGTTCTGAAAGGAGGAATTTCCCTCCCCCCCTCCTTTGTTGACCTCCTGTAATGGTACCGCGTTGTTACAACGAAACCCTAACAACGCGGTACCATTACAACGCAGGTTTTAGAACAAAAGTCGTTACAACGACTTTCGCTGGAGGGCGCTTTAGGATAGGGAATAGTTTAATTTACTATCCAACACCTTCCCTACTATCCACGGGGACTGGAGTTGGAATAGTAAATTAAACTATTCACTATCCAGCGCCCCCCAACGCAAGTCGTTGTAACGACTTGTGTTGAAAAACATGCGTTGTAACGGTACGCGTGGTAATACCACGCGTCGTACCGTCATACATCCTCCTGTAATACGTTGCCAGACATTACTAGCTTTGGCATTTTAATGGTGATAATTATTTCACCTAGGAACTTCGTACTCCTTTCTTTATTTAATACCTCCTGGTGTTACCCCTTCCTTCAAGCTTGGCCTCTGCCTCTGTGGTAGAGCTCAGGTCTTTGTTGCTTCTTGGTGAATCCTATGGTAGAGCTTCGATGGCCGCTGGTATCTCCTGGCATTTGTTGAATCTGATACATCTCAGATCTCTATCAGGGGCGCAACTAGACCTGTACTTCAGGCGGGGGGTTAACACTCCCACCCAGGACTGGCCCTCGCACTGGTCGCGCACGATGCAACAGCCTTTTTTTTGGCACCCCTCCCCCATTTCCTAATCCATGAATTCCGTAACTACCATTCACCAACAATGCACCTCATCTCTCTATAGCTGCTTTCTGACAAACATTTCTTTTTTTTTATAGCGCTACTCATAGTTTACTCACACTCAGTTCTGTAATCTGCATGGTACACGTTGTTTGTAGCAGGCACATTAACCCTCTGTGCTGTGTGGATGGCAGGTGTGCCCATGTGAGTGCACGGTGAGCGATACGACAGTGTGAGAGTAGGATAAAAGGAGTGACTGCAGGGTGAGTGAGGTGAAGCCCTTTTAGCCTTATGGGCTTTGCGCGCCTGATCTCTACTGTCTCCTGATGCGCCACTCTGGCACCTCATATCGTGCCTCCTCAGCAGGGCTCAAGCATCCACCTCCTGGTGCACACTCCCTACCAGAGCTCAGACCTCTGGCAATTCCTACCAGTCCCTGTGTGGGCAGAGCCTGCCTTTGCTAAGACAGCGCTGTGGGCAGACGGAAATTTGCCATCCTTGCTGATGGTAGTGAATTAAATGAGGCAGCAGGCGGTCCCTTTTGTATTCACTGGTCAGTACCTGGATGAGCAGGGACCGGCCCCTGAACACAAACAATCCCGGATTTCCCCCAGCTTACCTAAATCACTGATAGTTTAGCAGCCTCACACAGATGATGGTTTTGTTGATGTGTGCCAGCAGGGATCAGAGGTTGAAGGGAGGGCAACAAAGGGGGCTAAAGGGGTGTTAAAAACATCGCCACCATATGATAATGAAAAAACTAAAACCACTTTAAACTGGCAAATCAGACAGAAACAAACAGACAGGGACAAGAACAAGGTTGGAGCAAGATGAAAAGAGTGCTGCCATTGGCATGACCCTAATGCACACAGCTCTGTGCCTCCTACAGAAAATTGGCAGCCTGGGCCCAGCTCTCCCATGCCAAAGGCCGTCCCTGTGTGTGTGGAGTCTTGTGGCACATCCCTCTGGTAGAGGTCGGGTTTCCGATGCCTCCTGACGTACCCCCTAAGGTAGTGCTCAGGCCCAGAGCTTAAAGTGGGCCAGGATGTGCCAGGGCTGAGGCAGCTCTAAAAAGCAAGTGCTGATGGGGCTTTTTGTTTTTTACCCCCACCTCAGAGGGAAACAAAACTTAATTCTGCAGCAGTGCCAACCTTCACTGCCTTGGATGTAACTTCAAAGACACATGTTATAGTTCTTTCACATGCTTATCATTTCAGAACTGTTTTTTTTTTGCAGAGTTATATATTGCAAAGTGGACCCACACTGGAGCACTTTATGTGAGCAGCAGTGACATTACACAAGGGCATACTCAATTTTTTAACCTTAGGATGTTGAGCTGACTGTAGAGGCTTTAACCTGCTTCCCGAGTTCCAAAGTCGGCAGCTCTAACCGTTCTCCCACAAAAACTGAGGCATTTTCAATATTTTATACAACGAAACATAGTTGTTGCTCATTTATCCTTTGCAATTAACAACTACTGACAAAGACCACAGTCCTGCCTTGTTGTAGGTGTAATGTTGCTTGTTGTATTATATATCTGGATGCAATAACAGAAGCAACAAAATACCAGTCGGGTGGCACACTATGCTAAGCACAGATTGTTTACCCTAAGTGTTTGGCCACGCCCTTTATTAGATCGGCCAAGCCCCATTGCGAGACCCTACAGTTTTTTTTAATCCCACTTAAAGCGCGAGTCAGGCTTGTAGCATCTTCTGGCGTCCCCTCCTTGGCAGAGGTCAGAATCATATTCTTTCTGGTGCACCTTCTCACACCACATAGTTCAGGCTTCTAGCACTGCATGGCAGGTGCCCTGTTGTAGAGCTCAGGTCGTTTGTGTCTCCAGGCTCACTACCTAGGGTAGGGCGCAGCGCCAGGCCCGGACTGGCCGTTGCGGGCACCGGGCAATCCCCCGGTGGGCCGCATGGTTGGGGGCTGGTTTTGGGCCCCTGGGGGCCGTTTTTGTTACAGGGCCGTTTTTGCAGCTATGCTGCAAAAACGTCCCTGTAACAAAAACGGCCGAAAACCGGCCCTGGCACAGAGCGCGGTCGCACCCCCCCCCTCCTCCCGGAGGGGGGCCGGCCGAGCACTTTGCCAGGGCCGGTTCTGGTTCCCAGTCCGGCCCTGCGCAGCGCAGCCCTTCGCCTCCTGTCTTATGCCCCTGGAAGAGCGCAGGCTTATGATGCTGTGGCGCTCCATCTCTGGTGCAGCGCGGGTCCCCAGTCAACCCTCGCCCTGCCGCCCATCCCCAACCTCCCCTCCCCATCCTCCAAACTCTGTAGAGTTCAGACCTTCGCCCCCTGTCGTGCCCTCTTTGGAACGCAGCTTGCTAGCACCTCCTGGTGTGCCCCCTTTGTAGGGTGAGCAGAATTTTAAAGCCAAAACATAAAAAGCACCTCCAGCCATTTTCAGTCGTCCCTCTTTAAAAACCGGGACATGAGCTACATTTCTTGTAATCTGCAGGGACAGCTGGTGAGAAACGGGGACCTTCCTTGCAAATCTGGGATCCCTGGTCACCCTACCCCTCTGGTACACGTCAGCTCCGGCACTTTCCATCCCACCCCTCCTTAAGCCATTCAAAGAGGCGCCTCGTGGCACGCCTTAGAGGTCAGGCATCTCTAGGCGTCAAGCTCGCGCCGCCGGCGCATGCGCCCTCTGGTAGGCGCGCGCCTCTGGTGCCTGTCACACCACTTCCCATTAGAGACCGGCGCAGCGCCAGTGCTTGGCTGTGTTTAGTTGACTCGCGCACTTCCAGCGGATAGCATCTGTGGGAGCTCCCTGACAGTTAATATCCTAGTGCGTCAGCCGAGCGGGAGAACAGGTTCTGCGCTCAGCAGCACCTACACTGGACCCGGAGACTTCCCCGACCCGCTCAACGAGTGAGACACCGGGCGAGGCCGTACTCATCCGCTCGCACCCCGCCTGTCATAGGATACCGCGCACGTGAACTCAGGGGCCTCCAGTAAATACAGTCCGCTCCCTCCGGCCCTCGCTCAGGCCTCTCTCAACATTCTATCTTCACACACTCTCTCCTCCCACCTCTCTCATCTTCTTGCGCTTTATTAACCCCTCTCTCCCTCTCTTTATGTCTGTTTCTCATTGGCCGGTCTTCGTCTTCTCTGTCCCTCTCCCCGTACCTGTTTCACTGCCTCTTCCGCGGTTTCCCCTCCTCTCTCTCCCACTCATTCTCCAGCGCCCTTTTCTCCAAGCACCAAACACCTGTCCCTCGGATCGGCCCCTTGCTATCCAGTGGCATAGATTGCTTCCCTTGCTGGATTTACACTCCTACCCCAAAGAGGATGCTGAGTGCATGGCGGGAGTCGCTTTGGGGCTAGTGCAGTTTATAGGCCGGGATGGCAGATTTACCATCATAATAGTGTGTCCTGGAAAGGGACCCAAATAATGACGACAATATTCAGGATCCACACACAGAAATGTCGCAGATACACAAGGTACTGCCAGCCTCTAGGGGTAGCTGGAAAGACCTCTGCTCTGGTGGGCCGTGGTTCAGTGATGGTCTTTCACGAAAGGGATGCTGGCAGAGATGGCGTCCTGTGGGCCATGTCCATAGGCATCTGGGTTATTATCAGGAACACCCTATTTCACCTCCCTTTAAAAGGGGGTGGCAGACGGGGAGACAGGATGTCTAGCTTATTTGAAATGGGTCCCATAACAGCATTCTACAAATAAATCAACAAATTACCACCCAAGGCACACAGAAGACATGATTTCATTTAAACTTGCCGTGGTGTGGCCACTGGCAGATAGTTCCACAGAGTGCGATGTTCTTTGGCATTCGAAGCACATGGTTAGCTCCAATGCAAGCATTCTTGGTTCCTCGGGCAAAATGTAATTTCACTTAATACCTCAGGACACGGGCACTGGAGCAATATGGCGTCTAATGCTGCTGAATTTAAAATGCAACACAATAGACCCAATGGACTAGGTGCGTAGCCGGCCATGTGGGCAAGGGTGCAAAGGGTTGCAGGGTTATGATGGAGATGTGCGCCCTATTGAGAAATGGCAATGGATGGGTAGTGTTAAGTTACTACTCTGTAGACACTCCTCCCCTGGGATCAGGTCACGGTAACTTTCTGTTCTTTGGTTGTAGCTTGCCTAGGCCAGGCCTACAGATTCATTGATCGTCGGCCTCGCCCTTCAAGTGATGTACACCTTTTCGCCCCACTGAGTGGGACTCGCCTTCTTCTCCCTAGCTAGCCAATTTTGGATGCTGTCACTGGTTGATCAGGGGAGCACAGGTGGTGCCAATAACAGCAGTTACAAGATGGGCAAGATACTCATGGTAGAGAGAGTTCTGCTCCTCAGTTCGTCAGGCACACACCACAATGCTCGCCCCAAATAAAGCTAGAAGCCAACTCTAGTTGATATTGGGAGACAGGTGACGTCTAATTTCATGGTCTATAAATAGGGGCCGCCCTTTGTCTTTGCTCACAGCTCAGTCTTTTGCACCCAACAACTGTGGATCAGGGTCATGTTTCTAGGCGCTAACTTTTAGTACCCCACCATGATGTGATAAATGTTTAGGAAGGCCGCCATATCTGGCATTTTCACACGATAACATGTTTCCGGTGCATTCTGGTCGCATGGACCTCACCCATTGTCTAACTGGTGCAAGTCTTTCCCAGGCTACCGTGGCCATCACAGTTTGCCACCTCCTCAGCTCTTTTGCTGTCCTCCCTTTTCTAGACAGCGTCCTCTTCATTTAAAGGCACCTTCCATGCCTCTGCTCAGAAGATGGTCAGTGACTTCCTTCAAAGCAGGCTCCAAGGCAGCCTAGCAAAATTCCCAGGTTCTGGTTCTAAACCTGGCAAAAGGAGTTGCTGGGCACTCTGGCAGGGAGTTTCTCCCCATTCTTTAATACAAAGATCAGACAGTAGTTTTGTTTTCCAAGAGTCAGGCTGATTCTGGGTAGTTCTTCCCTTTTGTTTATTCCACTCAGACGTATCCAGCCAAGATCTTTGTTACAAGGTACTAGCAGAAAAGTAGGGTGGAGTTGGGAATCTCCTGGCATGAGAAACTCCCAAAAAAGTTATGAAAGAGAGGGAGGCTGTTAAACTTAACTAACTGGTAGTCTGTGAGGGTAGCCCTTCCACTAAATATTGGGTCAGGAAAGGACAGAGGAAACTCCTTTCGTTTCAACCCTAACTACTCTGTCTCCTTTCCTCCACACTCAAAATTCAGAACCATTACAAAGGACACCTGGAATGTCATGGAGAAGCTGTGCAATTCACATCTGCTGTCTCGGCTCTCTTTAACGCTCCAGGTGTAACAAATACACAATGGATTTCAGTGTGGCTATGGCCACTTGCATCACACATGCTCCACACAGATCCTCTACACATACAGATAAATATACACATTACATCCATCACCTACATGAGTGGCAAAAGGATCTGTTTGCAGGGCACTGGCAAATAAATGTGGGTGAGTCCGATAAGTATCCCTCCCAGGCAGGATCAGGTAAGGAGGTCTGCCTTGCCACTATAATTTTTTCCTGCCCTCAACAGTAAGCAGATAGTAGTCACACTTGTGAAAGATTGTACACATGGCCTGACCCTGCCATACCACAGAGCCTTGCACTGGAACACAATCAGTGTCACATATGCCTCCAACGCACACACATGACCGTCATGTGTGCTGAGGTGGAGATCAAAAATCTACAGCTTGCTATGATAAACTCAAGGCAAGGACACACGGTATCGCAAGCCAGACAACTAACCTTTCCCCATCCCAACAAATGTAAAGTGAATTGAATAATCTTGGACACATGGAGCTTTGTGAAATGGATGATGTTGGCCGCATGAAGCTTGAGCGCTCGTTGCACTGCTGTAGGCTCGGTCTGTAACTTGAATCACTAAATTTGAAAACAGGAGACCTGCTTCTAATCCAATCATAACAGTTTCTCCAAAATTGTGTGCTCCTGGAACATCACATCCCTTTACCTTAGTTAACTTCTTTGCCCACATCAGAGAGATTTAAAAATAATCTGGAAGAAGTATTAAACGGAAGAACAAACACACTAAACATACTTTTTGAGTGTTAAACATCAAGACATTCACAGTTTGAAGCAATTTTAGATTCCAGTACTGTGATGTAGCGATAATTAAAGTTATCTTCATTTTCCTAAACACATCTCATTTCCTTTACCTAGGAAGTTACTTTGCATATAAAAAGGTTAATTCACTGAGCTCTAATTACTACGTGTTTTTGTTACTCCAATACATTCAAGAGTAAAGTTAGGGTTAAAAATAGCCTAGGAAGCATATTTTTGATCATTATCAAGCAGCTATCCTGTTGATGTGGCTGTGTATGTAGGTGTTGTGCAGTTAAACAGTGTAAGAAACTGGGTTCCTAGCTGAGCGGGTTAAGCACCCACCTCTAGTAACAATCATAATCCTTGTCATATTGAACCACTAAAGTCACTAAATAAACCTGAGCTTGCTCACCCCCTGGTAGCTACGTAGAAGAGCAGACAGGCCTAACTTACAGGCAATGTGTAAAGTATTTATGCATTACCAAAACAGCAATAAAGTCAAAATGCAAAACAATTGAAATCCCAAAATGTATTAGAAATATTGAGTAAAATCTAATAAACAAAACAACATGAAAAGTATGAAAAGAATCCAATTAGGAGGACCGGCGTTGTGGATTTATAAAGTTTTCAGTAGGAAATAGCGCCATAAAGCACAACGTATCAATGATAGTCAATTGTCGAGATAGAACAGGACACAGGCACAATTTGAGACGGAGCAAAGGTCGGATACACGAACCAGGTTTGTCCTTGTCAAAGATTTCACCTTCTGACTTTAGTCCTGTAAGTCCCAATCCACCACAGGAGTACATTTCTAAAGCCCCCCAGGGTCTTATGGGAGGTGCTATGAGTCTCACAGAGTGGCGTACATAGGCCAACAGGAGGGTCCAGTATAGGTCAAATTGCCACTGGTTAGCTGAGCAGTTGCAGAAATAGGACTCCTGTAGCTTCTTGAGTCCCAGTACCTTTAGGAGTGTGTCTGTGGGGGTGTATTATGGTAATCCTTGTGTCCTCACATGTCTAACACCAAAATCCAGTTTGTGGCTGTCCCAGCATCTACAATAACCTCAGGCAGAAAGAAGTCTGGTAGAGGAAAGCTGAGTTTTCAGCAACCAGACATGGGATACACAAGAATAGTTTTGGTCTCCTTCGGGGTGGCATAAATACTTTTAAGGTAGGTTTAGGTAAATCAAAGGGGATTATTTTGATATATCGAAATTGCAATTAAAATCAGAGCAGACAGGGTACTGGTGACAGGCCCCCAGTCATGTTTACATTGTCGCTGTAGTGGAGGACTCAATGGGTGCTGCAGCCCACTTATGGCATTTAACTTAGAGGCCCTGGGTACACATTGGTACCAAATACTAGCGACTTATAGGAAAGTTAAATCTGTCGGGTGTATAACAATGTCATCATGTTGAAAGGAGGAGCACAGGCAGTTTATCCCTGTTTAGCAGGGATAAAGTGCACAGAGTTCTATAGCCAGCCAAAATAGTGTTCAGAAAAAGGCAAAAAAAATCAAGGCCTATACCCATATTGTGGCTAACACCCACAAATTAGATTTACACCTACACATGAGTCCTATACCCACAAATGAGGTTTACATCTACAAATGAGGTATGTACCCACAAACAAGGGTAGTGCCTGCAAGTGAGACATACACCCATACATGAGGTTTACACCACTGAGGTGTGTTTTCACAAATTTAGTTTACAATCACAATCTGGGAACATAAAATGTTTTCATGTGTACCCTTTAAAAACAAGGTGAGCACTTTTATTTCAATGTGGTGTTAAAACAGCATTTTGAGAAATTGTATGAAATTCTTATCGCTTTCATTACCTCTTATCAGTAGAACACTATAAGCCCTGTGTGAATGAAGATACAAACCAAATGCTATACTCTTGGCACTAGGTGGCCACAAACAAGTTGCTTACTCGTTTTAGGGACCGTTCTTGTGGGGGAAAATGTTAATATGTTTGTGTGATTTGCATACACTTGCATGGCGGAGAAGGAAATATAAATGATACGCAGGTTACGAACAGATGCATTTTATGCTGATGACATTTCCACCTTTGTGAATTGTGCTTATGGTGTCTGATAACTGAAAACTCACACATGCTAGCAGTAGTTAGAAAAATTATACATTTTAAAAGGGAATAAAGGACCCCAATTAGAAGCCGTCTACTGTTAGTTGGGAGGAATTTTAAAAACAAAAACCGGGATACTGGTCACACATAGAAGCAGGACTGCAATTTTGCCTCATCTGAGGAGCACAGAATGGCTTAATTGGCTGCACTCACAAATATAAACAAGCATTAGAAAAGCAAATGTGTCTGGTGTTGACATCCGACTGCTTAGCTTCGTCAATGATTATTTTGTGATGGTTTTTGAAAACCTTTAGTGTGTGGAAGCTGCTGAGCCCTCTTCTATCTATGCGAAAAAATTGACCACAAGGATGTGTGTGTGCGTGTTTGTGTGTGTGTGTGTTTTTAAAACTATCATTTCGACCTGGTAAAATAAACATTTTGCCAGGCCCAACTCCTCCTTTTTATTAATACATATAAGTTGCATGACTTATATGTGTTAAAAATCAGGGTAGGCTCTGGACAGCCTAGAGGGCAAGGTGCAATGAACTTGAAAAGTAGGCCATATACTTTTTAAGTTTTACATGTCCTAGTAGTGAAAAACTCTCACATTTGTTATTCACTACTGCAAGGCCTACCTCTGCCATAGGATAACACTGGAGTTGCCTTATTACAATGTATACATATAATATCCAAATAGGAAGATATGACCAGTTCATGTTTGGTGTCTCGGAAATTGGAATTTAAAATCCTAACTTATAGTTAAGTTTGATTTTAAATTACAGTTTTCAAAATGCCACTCTTAGAAAGTTGCCATTTTCTTGACTTGGCCCTTTTGTGCCTGTAGCCTAGTCTGGGTCACATGACTGGGTGTAGCTGACAATTTGACTTTGTGTATTCCTCCTAGACAGCCCACATAATTGGAGCTAAGGTGTGACTGGATGGGCCATCACTGGTAGGAAGAGGAGCTGGGCACAGCCCCACTTGCACTTGAATAGGCTGTGTCCTGTCTTCACGCAAAGGGCCTAACCGCCCTTCATTGTCACTTCAGCCAGCTTGGAGGCATGGCAGGAAAGGCGGGGAAATCCCTAATCTTCAAAGCCACTGTCTATAAGCTTCTCCCACCTACCAGAGCACCAGTGAACAAAAGAAGGACCTCAGACACCATCACTTAAGTACACTACTAAACCTTTGGATACTCCGGCAGGAGGAAGGACTTCTATGCTGCTACCAGGACTGCCCCTCTGCTGGACTACTACTCTGAAGGGCTTGCTGCCCTGCTGTGATTGCCTGCTGCCCTGTTACGTGGGAAAGAAGAACTGGCCCTGCAGCCTCCATCTTGAACGCAGGACCCCAGAGTGACTCAAAGGGCTAGTCTGCTGGCCTCATGATCTGAGACTCAGGGGCACAAAAGGCTCCCCTACAGCTCCTCTACCCATCTTCAGTGAGTTCCTAACCCCCAAGTGGTGCATCCCAGGCCCTAGTCCCTTGGTGTGGCTCAGTGGGCTCCTAAAGCACACTTTTGAGATCTACGTGACCGGGCCAGTTCGCACTGGGCCAGCGCCGCTGGCTCCGAAAATCAACATGAGTCACCCCCAGCATGTCTCTTCCCACAGCAAGCATCAATCGCCGCGGAGGACTGCCTACGTAAGACTCCCGCCCGCCCATCCACGACGCCTGGCCTGCTCCTTGCACCATGCTCCCCGGCGGCCTTATCCAAAGTGAACTAGACTCTTGGCACATAACTTGAAAAGGTAAACCTTCAGTGGGACTGAGCTGGGACTGTATCAGCCCCATGGTCCATCACGGTTGACTTGAATTTTTGACTTTGACCCGGTCCAGCGCGACCTGATATCCTGATTGGCACTTTATCCTTTTAGGCTCTATTTTACAGTTTATTCTTTAAAAACTCATAACTCTGGTTCTACTGACTGGATTTTTGTCCTGTTTTATTTACTAAACTCTATTTTTCTAACCAGGTGTGGGTACTTTTTGTGTGGTGTTTTCACTGTTTACTGTTTGAAGTGTTGCACAAATACTTTACACATTGCCTCTAAGTTAGGCCTGATTGCTCTGTGCTAAGCTAACAGGGGGTTAATTTGGGGTTTTATTGTGCCTTACTCTGATGAGGATTGTGGTTGCTGCTTGACCAGGGCTCATAACCCAGTCAACCAGTAACCTAATTACTAAAAATCTGCATCTTGTGAACAAGAAGAATGCGATCAGACACAGTCTGACCTATTGCCCCCTGTTGTACACCGCAGTGGGTTGAATAAAAATGTGAGTGACACAATAACGGACTAACGAAATAAGAGGGCTGGATGAAAGCCCATATTAGTATATTATACATAATATAAATTTACTAAAATCGAAAGGTATTTGCTAACACCAGACGTACAAACACAAGCAATGACGCACCAAGGGGAATTCAGTGCAAATTCTCACACACAGTATCATCTGTGTTAACTAGATTGCTTTCTGCCTGCTAACTAATCCTGCCCTGGAACACAGGAAGATTTGCCTCCCTCTGTGTTCATTTGATAAGCGGCAAAAATAGGTATATGCTGGGTCTGGTGGCTAAGTGGACTAATCTGCACGCTCCTCGACCAGGGCCACACCACAGGCCTCATCCTGCTAGACCTCTCCGCAGCCTTCGACACCATCTCCCACCGCACTCTCACAGCCAGGCTCCACGAAGCTAGCATACGGGGTACCGCCCTCGACTGGATTTGCTCCTTTCTTGCCAGCAGAACCCAAAGGATCAGACTCCCACCCTTCCTTTCTGAACCCACAGAAATCAACTGCGGAGTACCCGAAGGATCATCACTCAGCCCTTCGCTCTTCAACATCTACGTGGCCCCCCCTTGCCGCCATCTTCAGACAGCATGGACTCAGCATAGCATCCTACGCCGACGCCATCCTATCCTCTCCCTCACGAAGAACCCTGAAGACACTAGACTCAGCTTCCAGGAAGGAATGAAAGACGTCACAGCCTGGATGAGCAGCAGTTGCCTAAAACTCAACTCAAGTCCTCGTCCTTGGACCCGCCCCCACCGCATGTGACAACACCTGGTGGCGCCCCACCCTCGGAAACCCTCCCACCTCTACGGACCATGCCCGGAACCACGGCATTATCCTCAACTCCTTCCTCACCATAAATCGCCAGATCAACGCCGTCGCCTCCACCTGCTTCAACACCCTCCGCATCCTACGCAAGACCTGCCGGTTATCAAGCCGATTCACGAAGACATCTTTGTATTAGCTTATACAGCAATACTCTATATGCATAAAGTCTTTTGACGGAAAAAGTTACTCTTTTACCTTGGACCTTATTCTCATTTCGATCATACCACATAGGAAACCTTTAAGCCTACTAACTTGAATCGCGAGCCCTGACAAAGTTTCTTCTGGCAAAAATCAGGAACGAAACGCGTTGGCTGTGTGCCAGTTTTAAAAAGATTGATTGAATAAAAAGAAATAATCTTGGAACAGATTTCAACACACGTGTTTTGACTTCGCAACAAGTGCACTTTCCGTTTCCTCTTGTGAATCTGGCTGCTACAGACACCTCTGGACGGTGGGTGTGGGAAGTGATTGCACCAGCTTCTGAATTTATTGTACATATGGACTGGATGTGCTTGACCGTGGTCTGCCGTGTGCCCATCCTCCGCAAGACGTTCAAGTGGATCCCCCCCGAAGCCAGAAATACCGTCACCTACTCGCTCATAACCAGCAGACTGAACTACAGAAATGCCCTCTACGCTGGAATCAACAAATCCCTGCTACACAACCGCCAGAACTCCACAGCCAGGCCCATCCTCGGCACCCCACGACATGAGCGCATGACCCAACACCTACAAGACCTCTACTGGCTCCTCGTCGAGAAGAGAGTGACCTTCCAGCTACTCACCCACGTCTACAAATCATTCCACAACATCGGACCCTAATACTTCAATGAAAGAGTCTCCTTCCATGTACCCAAAAGAAACCTCCCTTCCGCTGACCTCGCCCTAGGAGAAACACTGCGCATCCGCAGAACCAGAGGAGGTGGAAGAGCCTTCTACTATGTCACTGCCAAGGCCTGGAATGAGCTCCCAGTCAACATCAGACCCTCCCCTACTCTACTCACCTTCAGGAAGAGCCTCAAGACGTGGCTTTTCGGCTGACCCGGATTGCCCCCTCTCCAGCGACTTGAGACCCTCAAGGATGAGTAGCGCGCTTTAATACTCCCTGATTGATTGATTGAATGTGTCCACTGTAGGGGCCTGTGTTCGACCTTATGGTCACAGAGTCAAATCCCGGCGGGTCCACTCAGCCTTTCATCCTTCTGAGATCGATAATTTGTTTAACAATAAACATCTGTTTTTCAGTGCTAAGATGCTCACGATGAACGAGCAGTTTACAAATACATGTTATGTTTTGTTCTAAATGTACAGGAATTAGCCTGGACAACCTGTTGCTCTGGTAAATCTGGCGCACCTGGCCACCCTATCTTGGGGTGCCCTTCCGTTAATTGTTTTTGTTCATGGACCACTCTAGAAAGGGGCCCACTAAACTCAGGCAAATTAGTCTTGGTCCTGCCCAGACAGGAACAGTCCAGCCAAAACAGCAAGGGCAGTCAGTCTCTTCATAGAGGAACACAAGCTAGCACAACCTAGTTTCATCCTAGTTAGGACATCTGCCAGGAGCAGTTTGTGTCCTGTCTCTCAGTGAGCACAAGACCCACATCTCAACATACCTGTCAAGCATGGGAAAGGCAATACAACAAAGTGAGGGAACGAATGCTAGAAATGCAATACAACAAAGTGAGGGAACGAATGCTAGAATCATTTCAGCCACTGCCAATTGCCTGGGCCATATTCCAACCCATCGTTTTTGTATGCTGAGGGCAAGGTGTGCAGGTTTAGCCCAACCTGTGTGGGCCAATCAGAATGACAGGAAGTAAGTTGCAGACACTGCAACACCTACTGTGTCCCTGCAACTGGACAAGGGATATACCGCCTATACTGCAGGTCCAGCTTTGGCCCTGCCACTGGACAGGAGATGTGTCGCCTACACTGTGGCCCAGCTTGGTCCTGCCACTGGACAGGGTGTGTGTGGCCTACACTGTGCCCTGCCACTGGACAAGCGGATGTGTCGCCTACGCTGCGGCCAAGCTTTGGCCCTGCCACTGGCCTGGGGATGGAGGGTGACTGTGCTGCACTACTCACAGCTGCTGTGCTGCTTGTTGGACAGGGAATAAGCGGCCTACATGCCAGGTAGGGCAAACAGCCTAGTAATGTACAGACTTAAGGGAACAAAATTATAAATATAATGATTTCAATAATTGATAACATATCAACATGAATAAAAGGAGAACTATCTGTATCTGGATATGTTTACAAAATATTGCTGATGATAAAAGAAGGCGGTCCCATGCAAACTCAATCATTCATATTCATTCATACAACACAAAGCTAGTGTACATCAACATTTGCAACTATTTTAAGTTTCAGATGAATGCAATGATAACAATTTCAAGTTTTAATGAGGGAAAAGCAGTGTGGCACACAAGTATTAATCTCTTGCGTTCGACGTGCGTTTCAGCACTGAGCTGTGCCATTGTCAGGAAAATGGGCCACAGTGGATCATCAGGGTTGGTTTCCTATATCTATTAATTTGACGATTAATGCAATCCTCTTTGATTTGCTGATGGCTGTTAGGTGCTTCTTGCCTGTTAGACAGAGATGAGGATACACGGAGTTGTGAGTATTCTGGAACAAGGTGTTGTTCTGTAGTTTATATGTTCTAACTTTATGTCACTGATTAAGGACAGACCTCAAAATTGTCCTTTATATAGATTTTGATATAGGCAGTGCTTGAAATGGAAAAATAGAAGTGCAGGTACTCTGGAACCTGAGTACCTGCCTGTTTCTGAGAAGTGACGGTACTCTTCCATGAAAAGTATTACATCACTCTTGAGAAGTGCCAATACTCTCCCTCTCAAAATAAAAAAGTGCCGGTACTCCGCACCGGACAGTACCGGCCCATTTACAGCACTGGGTATAGGTATCCGGAGTCGCACACATTTATTTGTGTGTCAGGTTCTGTTGCCAAATTGAGGGGTCCTCCGCACACTGCGATAGCCGCGTGAGGCCTTCTCCATGCACCCAGCCAGCCCTATGTACACATGTGCCGCCGTCACTGCCCCGCTCCCTCCCCGAGTCTGGCGTCACCGCTGAGCAGGAGGCAGACAGGGAGGGGAGCCGGCCCGGTGTTGATACTGAGCTCCTGAAATAACACTGGTCCCTTTCAGCCGCCGTGAATTGGATATTCAGCCTCACCTTGCAGTGACACCCCGCGCGGGAATGAACACACGTTCACAGTGTGGCTGTGAGAGTGCGGGCAGCACCGCGCGGGGTTACCTTCAAACAGGGAGCCCTCTGTCACGCGGCCGCCTCTACGCCACCAATCAAGGGCACCAATGAACAGGCTGCAATGATGTCACGGCACGAGCCGCCCTACCTTATTGGCTGCTTGATAACTTCCTCCACCACCTTGGTATCACGCCACAAGTCACAAAACCGCATTGGTTACCGGATACCTTCCTCCTTCACCCCGTGATGTCACAACACAAGGTACATGGCTTTATTGGCTACCTGGTTACCTTCGGCAAGCTACAAACATAATCACCAGTGCATGTATGTGCGACCAACCTGCTGGTCACAGGTTCAAATCCGAGCTTGTCCAACTCAGGCATCCATTCTTTTTACATTGATAAAAAGAGTACCATTAAGGTGGGTGATACTAGTTCCATCATTCAAAAAATCCAATTCCTGATGAGAACTGACAGTGGAACCCTGAAGAAGACACACACTTCAGACAGTTGAGTTGAGTTCATTACCTAGGGGGAGCAGAAGGGAGTTCTGAAAGTAGAAGCCCCCGCAGCATATGGGCCTACAACGTTTGTACTTTATCTGGCATGTGCTTACAGGATTTGGGTGCTACATTAGTAGGTGGAATTAGAGTAGTCTGTGAAACGTGGATCCCTGATGAAGCCACACACTGCGAAACATGTAAACAACACTAGTTTACAGCAAAAGTGACAGATGACTACCGTGACTGGCTTCTAGGGCATCCCGAAAATGATAAGGTTCTCAAACATTTCTGCATGAAGATCCCATTTTTCTCCAACATATATGTGCATGACCTGGTAGCTATAATTCTTATTTAGCACTATATAACAATTAAATTATACGCTTCATTAAAGCTGCCATTAAGTATTGATCTTTTCAGAACGACCAACCATGTAATCAATTTTGTCATGACTCTAATTCATTATTGTTTGCATGAACTCAAACCTAGATTCCCCGGCTCCAGGATCTGTATCTGCCTCCCCACATATTACTGCCATGTAATTATTTCAATTCCTGACTTACTCTTTTTTTCTCTGTGATGGCTATTTTCTGGTTTGTTTGCCTAAATATTACCTATAATGTTGACATACCACATGGATCTGTTGTCCAGCACACACAAACCTGTATTGGCTGATTCACACTAAACAAAAACAAAAGGTTAACAGATACTATATATGAGTACCATTTGCGTATATTCGGCCTACTCTTAAAGTCTGACAATCCGTATTTGTACCTTAGAGTCTGCGCTATAGTAAAGAACCCTGAAGCTGCAGCATGCGCTACTGCAAAAATGAATTTAAGAAATATATGCTCAGTATATCTCCACGGAGATCCCAGCGCATACTCTAACAAACCTTGTGACACGGCATTTAATAAGAGAAGCACTTCCGACATCCATAGTTCTCCTTCATGAAAAATGCATGCTAAATAGCCTATGAAGAGATCCAGCCTGGCAAGACAGCTCAGAAGGTCGACCGCCTGTTGCCGATATCTGTGCCTGTCCTGAGGGCAACCAACTCAGCGTTTCTTCTTTACAGAGCCGATAAAAGCCTTGGGAATGCCTTGCCTAACAGTAGCCCCCTTCCTAAGAGCACAAATTAATCAATCAGTGTCTTTCGCTTTATAGTGGGAAACATTTTCTATATACTGACGGCCAGAGGTGCCCTGTCCTATAGGATAATATGCATATTATGACAGGACGATGCATCTGTGAGGCCCACAGACGTGGGGCACACGTGTGGGTGACCGGTCAGAGGCGTAAGGAAACCTTGGAGGCCTCCCAGCAAGGGATGGGGCCCCTGGCAATGCCTATACCCTCCAGCTGACAAGCTGAGGAGGCCTCCCACAATGCATAGAAGTCTGCCACCCTTGCCTCGCGGGGGCTCCGTTACGCTGCTGTGACTCAATGTACCCCACCCCTAACTATTGGCCTTATAAAAGCACCGTCCTATCGCGATACAACTCGATATTCGTTCACGGAGAGCACTCTAGCACTGGTCGTGACCGAAGGCGTGCGTACATCCCTCTGTGGTTTCTTCCCCTCAGTAAAACCCCCTCCTAAATTCTCTGGCCCGGGCCGTGTTGACTCAGCCTGGCTCCTCTCGGTGGGCCCTGCGGTGCCTGGAGAGGGCCCCGTGCCCGTCTCCCGCCTGAAGCGGGGAGCTCTGGGCTGCAGGACAGGCTTGGCATCTCCTTCCGGCGCGGCGCTTCGAAGCTGGACATGCTCGACACTAAGCGCTATGCCAGCAAACATGCGTGCTCAACCCTATGGTAGTTTAACTGGGCTAGTGGTAATATTAATCCAGCATACTACTAACAATTCTAAATCACGCTAGTGAATAATTGTTAATATTAACGCCAGCAATATTACTGGTTAATAACGAAAATGATAATGAACTGAAGCTTTGATGAAAAGTTTACATGCGATTTGTGGAGAGCGTTGTTTTTTCCTTCACGCACTCTCTGTAGTCGTTTTATAGCTCTTACTGCGCCCTGGAAAAGCTTCGAAGCACCGACTGTAACGTTTACATGGAGGAATCTCTGGAGGTCGGGGGGAGGGGAGGGGATGGGCATGTATTTTTTTGCAATATTGTGCCATGCTGGAGCCCGAGCCTGTCATCAAGGCGCTTTAACAGCACAAGTAACGAACCGGTCACTGTGATTGTTGGATCTATCCAACTACTATGATAACTAAATGCATATATACAGACACGTATGTAAAAGATGAATGGACGGACACCCAAGTACATGAATGAATGAGTAGATGCATCAATGAGTTAACTGATATATATATATATATATATATATATATATATACATATATATATATATATATATAAAATCCATGAGGTTGCTCCCACATGAAGATGCCACTGCAGAAGGTTTGAGTGCCTTTTATTTGAAGTGGTACAGCGCGGCAGGTAAAAACACCAACTGCAATTAATAAAGTGCCCAACGCGTTTCAAACAGCTTGTGTCCTTGATCACGGGCAGGAAAACAGGGAGTGGCTTGCATACGATGAGAAACACCTTGATAAGTGCTCCAAGTCCCGCCTCTTGTAGGCGTATGCCGCTGGCATGATGGTACCTGTAGTTTCTCACCTTGAAACCCTGAGTGGGTGCCGCCACAGCCTGCACTCGTAGTCTTGTATTTCCCTAGTGGGTTGGTCTGGAATTAAAACACAGCCGAGCTGCAATCCCAGCACCTTCAAACCGGCCACTTCAAATAAAAGGCACTCAAACCTTCTGCAGTGGCATCTTCATGTGGGAGCAACCTCATGGATTTTGTGTTTAGCGGCTGTGCTCGGCCGCGAAGATGCTCGCTGTTTTTGTGCAGATCCTGCGCCAGGGATTCACCTAGCGCACTGGAGCAGAAGGGCCGGTTTGAAGGTGCTGGGATTGCAGCTCGGCTGTGTTTTAATTCCAGACCAACCCACTAGGGAAATACAAGACTACGAGTGCAGGCTGTGGCGGCACCCACTCAGGGTTTCAAGGTGAGAAACTACAGGTACCATCATGCCAGCGGCATACGCCTACAAGAGGCGGGACTTGGAGCACTTATCAAGGTGTTTCTCATCGTATGCAAGCCACTCCCTGTTTTCCTGCCCGTGATCAAGGACACAAGCTGTTTGAAACGCGTTGGGCACTTTATTAATTGCAGTTGGTGTTTTTACCTGCCGCGCTGTACCACTTCAAATAAAAGGCACTCAAACCTTCTGCAGTGGCATCTTCATGTGGGAGCAACCTCATGGATTTTATATATATATATATATATATATATATATATATATATATATATATATATATATATATATATATGTATATATATATATATATATATATATATATATATATATATATGATCGACAGACACGGTCAAACATTCGGTATAAATACATGAATAAAACAATTTATGAATGAATGGATGAACACACAAACAACATAAAAAGAGCCTTGCTCAGCCGAATGTATAGATAGATGAACACATAATAAGTCGGTGAATGAGCGACCGGCTAGATGAGTACATTAACAAGCAGCCAGCCGTCTTGGACTGCCAGTCCCGGCGAGGCACTCACCATCCTTCGACTCTCTCTGTTGACTGATTATCCCTCTTCTCCTGGAGCTCCCGTGAACGTAAACCACTCCGAGTTTCCTTATTTCTTATTTCCCCAAAACGTTGCGTTTCCCAAAAAATGCAGAAAAAAAATTAAAACCAGTGCGTGAAGTGTCCGAGGCGGCGCTCCATCCAGAAGGGACCCCGAGTCCTGCAGGGCCAGAGAGGGGGCCGGTCGCTGGCCGAGGGTCGTCTCTAGGCGCTAGAAGTGCAGCGCTGCCAGCAGGCTCCGGTTGATGCAGCCGGGGGCAGCTCCTGGCTGTTGTGACGGCGCGTAGTGTTGCTCTACGCCGGTCTCTAGCGAGGAGCCGGGCGCTGCGTCTGCCCCTGGGAGGAGACTGTCAGGGCAGCCTTCCTGGAAGACTAGCGGCTCTGTGTGCCACGGCCTCCCTCCTCCTCCAGCCCGCGTCCGCCCTCCTCTGCTGCACACATGCGGCGCCGTTCCCGTGTCCCACTGTTACCGTAGTGACCATAGTAGACGCGCTTTCAAATGGTTGTGCATTACCTAAATAATAGAAACCACCATAGTCTCTACATTTGTTGCATTCTCCTATGGCTACAATTGTTTGTAAACGTCATGAGCCCGATCGCGCCTTTCCGATATATCTTTATTAGACTGTTAAGTTATCGATCAGCCCATAAAAGTGGCAGATGGTGCCCTGCACCAGAGTGTGGGGCTTTGACACTTTTCAGAGTTGGGGTGCTGCCCCGTGGGGTTTGTTCACAAAAATCACAAGACTTCTGAAAAGTGTTAGTAAATTAGAGCAACCCCATAAAGAAACCCCTTACATACCATCATATACATTTTTTTGTAAAAAGTAGGCCTAGAGGTGCATTTTGGACTCCACATTTCTCAATTTATGTGTGAAAGTCATGCACAAGGAGTATGGCTGTGTGCCATGATATATAGGGATTGGGGTGCCCTTGCGCCCACCCCTAACTGAGCCCTGCAGCAAGAGGAGGCTCTGAGGACACCAGGTATGTCTGCAGCATTCGGAGGACACACCAGCCAGAAGTGTCAAGGCTTTCACAGGGCACTTTAAGCCACACCCTAGTCATTAGCATCCCAAGGCAGAGCCAGTGAGACAGGTCATGGGGTCAATAGGTCTCCTTCCGGGATATGGAATTTGATGATTGCAGATTTAAATCTCAGTAAAGATTGCTCAGTGAATTAATGTACTGGCCGAGGTCTGCACAAGCAGGATTGAATGACGACTGGTCGACTAATTTATTAAGGACTTGCGAGGACTGCTGTCCACCCCACAACTATTCATTCCATTACCTTCCATCCGGTATCAGCATCCAACATTATGGAGACATCCGTTGCCCCCAGTTTCCCCCCCACATCACGCCTTTCTATGGCTGGCACCAATTAGTTCAAGATCAAATACCCACCAAATCTTTCCAAATAGGCAATGAAAACCCTGAAACATAGGACCATGAGAGAATATCCGGAAACCTTCTCCGCAGACCAATACCATTACCAATGCAAAGGCGCCCTCAAAACCGACTTCCTCCTCTGCACACAAAACACTCCTCTGCACACACAACACTGACCTATGGATTAGGTTCTTACACAATTTTCTCCCATCCTCCTCTCTCTCTAGCATACCCTTTGGATACAAACTCAAATGCTTTTTCCCCTTTCGCCTATTGGGCAACCTTTCAATGCCCATCTACAACAACGGTAAAATCATGTCCAAAGTCAACGACACAATCCTAGCCATAATCGACTTTATTTATCTCACCCTCAAGCCCTCAAAAGACCCTCCATGCTCCCCATTCTCCATTCATCCCTAACACCCCTCAACCACGCTCTGCCCCTAACGGTGCACCTAGACAAACTCTCTCTCCCCAGGCTCTGCTGCAATCCGATATACCCCCCTCAAACCACCAACACCAGACCTTAACCCCCCAAAGATGATCTCCACACTGCTCCTCCCCAACCACCTACAAACCATTATCTCCCCCTTTGGTCTCCTCCGCTTCCCTCTTCTCCATAGTCGACCCAGAAGCTCACCCTCCCTTATCGCCCACAACCCTAATTTCTCCTAAAACCATATACCAACAACCCACATCTCCCCCAACCATATCTGATGAGCAAAACTGGCCTCCGCTCAACAAGCTCCTTTCCTTGTTCTCCCACCTCTCTATAATAATTTCCGCTACCCTATCCTCCTCTCTTCCCGCAGTGGGCTGCCTGATTTCCACCATCATCTTAGACCGCAGTCAAACTCACACACACTGTCCTAGTGTACAATCATCCCCTCTTAAATTGATTTAATCCCAACTTCCCTCCAAGTCAGAAAGACAACAGCTTCTCCCTGAACTGCATGCTACACAATTGTTGGTCTGCAGTCAAACACAATCTGGAGATATCTGACTAGATCCTGGCCCATAATCTTTATATCCTGATTTTCACCATAACATCGCTCAACGACCCATCTAACCACGCTAGAGAACATCTGCTCCCTCACAATTACTCAATTTTTCATCGGGAAGATCGACAAGGGTCTCACATCATGTTCACAGAAACTCCCTGAGATGCAGGACCCTCTCAATGATTCCGTTTTGTCTTTCGAGTGCATGTCAGTGGAAATGCCCACATCCACTGCCTCAACATCAGACTGAATTTGAGTTACCATTCACCGGGTCTAAACAACTTCTTCATTGAGGAATGCAAGGATCTCATCACCTCTCAACTTATCAGCTCGAACAATACTATCTTCCTTGGAGATTTCAACATCCACTGGGGTGAACGAGGGTAACAGCTATGTGGACACTGTTACCTCCTTTCTCAAAGATAATGATCTCCAACAACACTGCCATGAACCCACACACCACAAAGGCGCCATTCTGGACCTGCTGATCTCCAATTTCTTCAACCTACAGTCATACGACCCCATTCCAGTCGATTGATCCGACCACATGCAGACCCCATTCTCCCTAACCGGTATTTGTACCAAAACACCCGGGTAACTCAAAAAAAGAAAATATTGTTCAGGGACATATCCAGCTTTGACACAGACGCCATAGCTATCATGGACCTTCCTACCCTAATTTCGATTACACATTACCTTGATATTAATTAGGCCACTGACAAGTACAACCCCTACATACAATCCCTTATTGACAAATGTGCACCCTGAAGTGCAAATCAGCAAGACCAAAAACCCTCTACTTTTTGGTTCTCAAAAGAACTTTACGAAGAAGGAAAGCTTATCAGAAAATGTAATGAAGAATGGAGACTATCACCCTGTCACCTGAGTATAAATCAGCTGTGCAAAGCTCGAACACAATACAAAGACCGGATCCTCAGAGCCAAATCCACCCATTTCAGAGCACTAATGAATTCTGCAAATAACAGACCGAAACACCTGTTCGAGGGACTACAAACTCCTCCACCACTTCAACTCCTGAGTCATCAGTGGTCCGCTGCAACAACTTTGTGGATTTCTTCGATAAGAAATTTAAAGCAACTCCTCATGAAAGGAGATTCTACCATGCAAGACACTTCATTCACAGTCTTCTTTCTCCCCAATTTCCAAATTGGTCATACAGCAAACAGTTTCCAAAGTGAAATCCTTGAACCACCTTCGGTTTGCCATTCCAGTCTCTATTACAAATCTCTTGCCACATATCTGCTCCCCAGATGGACAAACTTGATCAGCTCCCCCTCCAACAGGGCCTATTTCCAGAATGAGTCAAAGTGGGTCAAGTCTCTCCTTTCTTGAAAAAACAATCTCTTGACCCAGAGAACATGAGCATCTACTGCTCAGTCTCCATGCTCCCATTTTGTAGGCAAAGTCATTGAAAGTTGCGTAATGTCCTAACTCGCTTCACACATTCGAACAAACAACCTCTGAGACACTCTCCAATCACGTTTTTGCCATGGCCACAATGCAGAAACTGAGATCCCTTAAATAATCGATGTCTTCTTAGAATCCTCGACTCCAGTAACTCCTGCCTCCTGGACGTATCTGCTGCATTTGACAATGTCAACCATCTGGACCTCCATCGCTCTCTTGAACAACGCATCAGATGTGGAGGCACAGTCCCCAACTGGTTCTCCTCATACCTAACCAACTGTTCACAAATTGTGAAAATGGGCAACTCTTTCTTGAGGCTAGTCAGCGTACATCAAGGGGTCCCTCAAGGCTTGATCGTCTCACCAACCCTCTTTAACCTCTACATAGAATAACTGTGTGTAATTCCAAGGAACTCTGTGATTCTCTTCCACCTCTATGCTGACCATACTCAAATAAATATACATGAAAATCACATCCCCCGAAGACGTTGCCCTCCTTTCGATCAATCTTCTAAAGATTCAAAACTGGATGTCTAACCACTGCCTAAAGCTCAACTCAACCCAACTAAAACTGAATTTCTTTTGATTTTACCTCTGAAAGCAAAATACTCCGGTACAGGAATGGATGGTTAACTTTCCCGCCCTAGATGGCTGCCCTGCCATGGTCCAGAGTGCTAGATCACTTGGTGTCACCCTTTACAATCATGTCAATCTTCACAGCCACATCACAGCCATGGCCAAAAGCACACACACCAACTTAGGCAGCTTTGGGGTATCAGACAATTGATCCGGGAACAAAACCTTAAAACAGTGGTGCATTCTCTCATTTTCTCCAGACTAGATTATGGAATTGCCCTTCTAATAGGCATTCCCAAAGTTCACTTAGGCCCTCTGAGAGCAACACTACATTCAGCAGCTACTTCATTTTTGGTCTCAAGAAATTTGACCACAGTTCTGCTGCCCTGCCCATTGTAGCATGGGACCAATTCAGAACCGCCTGCATTACCCACACAGCGCTGCACACCTCTCCACCCTCCTATCTAAATGAGAAACTGAAAGTCTCTGGAGCTAATAGGGGTTCCATAAATGCCCAATCCCTGCTTCTGGAACCTCCCACCTTCAGTCGAGAATGGTACATGAGTCAGTCATTCTCTGGCAGTGCCACAAGAACCTGGTACTCCTTATCTCACTCCACCTAAGCACCTGCCTAGTCACCATCAAAGAGGACCTCAAGATCCTCTGATTTAATAGACACCTTGGTTAATCAACCTCGACTACACTTAAGTACTCTCTCCACCAGGATACGAGCCGCCTTCTTTATATGACCCCACCTTCTTAATCATTGTTTGAACTGTGTACGAACTCTGACTAACTGCTGCAATTGACCTGGTCACGTCTACCGATGCTAATGTCTGAATTTATTTACTGTAACTGCAACTCGCTGTACCCTTGTATTCTGCTACTGTAAAGCGCTCTGATGCCTGCGGGCCATGTCAGTGCTATATAAAATTGCAAAAATAAACAAATAAAAACAATTGTGACCACATTCTTCACTGACATGCCTTTGTGAAGTAAAAAAAATAGCAACAACAAACACTGGAAGGTTCACCCCAAGTCTTGCTTGGAAATACTTGCAGGGGTTTGTTTTAAAACTGGTGCACAAACAGGCTACAGCAAACACATTTTACACTGTTGCACTGAGGCAGAAACAGAGAAAATTAACTGAACATATGTTGCTAATCTGTTGCTTTTAAATCATAAGCACAATAGAGATTTTACCTAATATATATTAGGCCAAAGTAATCTTTTTATAAATAAAAAGTACATTAAACATTAGCTACTTATAATAAATGGACCAAACTAAATTGCCTCAAACTTTGCACAAAGAGAGGATATGCAAATACTTTATACTTTCAATTCTGCTTGTATATGTTGAAATATATGTAAACATTAAAATCAATATTTCAACGTGTTCATCTACAGGAAGCTGTTGGCAATACTTGGAAATGTAATAGGGAAACAGCCTTTACCCTGATGCCTTTATCACACAGGTATTTGAGCCACACATTTGCCACACATTCCTTTAACGTACATGGTAAGTATATTTAAGGTAAGTATATGTGTATGCACCCCTCCGCAAACCTTATTGGGAGCCCATCCCCTAGGACCTAATCGCATAATAAAGGGGAGGGGGACTTCACGCTCCCCGAGCCCTCAATAAGCTCCAGGGACCCCACCATCCAGGGATAAACTAAACTTTATAGAGTTCCCCATTCCTGAGCCAGTAAAGGCCCAGTGACCCCATTCCCCGGTGCCAGCTCAATGACTGTGTATCAGGGAGCCCACAGGGGGCAAATGCCCCCCTCTCACAGTCAGTAAACGCCCGCTGACCTCATCCCCCAGGGCCGTCTAAATTACTGTGTCCCAGGAGCCCAACCCCTGGGACACAGCAGTTCACCTGCCCTCATCAGTGCAGGCAGGGGAACATATATTTGCTCCCACCTGGCGGGAGCATTTTTAAAGCTCCCGCCATGTGGCCTGCAGGACCGCAAGGCATGTCTGCTCTCACTCGGTGGGAGCTTTAAAAATGCTCTTGCCAGGTGGGAGCAGACTTCTGGCTCCCTATCCGCACTCCTGCAGGTAGGAAACAAAACATAGCTACCGCCCGGCGGAAGTATGCATAAATAACTGCTCCTGCCGGGGGAGGGAGGGTGGAGGGGGAACGCAATGCCGGCTCCCGCAGTATGAGGGGAACCAGCTGGTGTCTGGGACCCTGGGGTTTAGCCCCACAGCCCCCAAGTTTCTGCTTGATGGGTGCCCCAGTGCCCATCCGATATAAATAAGATAGTCCCCGAGGGATTGAGGCCACAATAGGCTTAGTGAGGGGGTCCAGGCACCCTCCCTTTTAAGTTAAGTGAAGCCCCAGGTATGGGGTCCCCATGGCCTCTTACGGCTCGGGGGCCACAAGGACTCCTTCCCTTTTTATTGGAATTCGTGCCAGGGAATAGGATCCCTAGGGCCATTATTGCCTCCGGAGTGGGACCATGCTTCCCCTTCCCTTAATAGCGCCAAGAGATGGGATCCCCAGATCACTTCTGTCTCAGGAGGGGGGCCATGTGCCCCCCTCCCCTTTACAAATATCGTTTGGCTTCAAGGGATGAGGTCACCGGGCCCGAAGTGTCTCAGGGAGGTTGGGGGGGGGGGGCACCCAGGGGGGCCCACACCCCTTCCCCATAATATATATGTTTTGACCCAATAAGATGGGTTCTTCAGGACTCTATCAATCAATCACGGCATTTGTAAAGCACCCTATTGGCTTGGGAGGTGGGCTGTGCATCCCCCACCTAACATATTTGGCACCACTATTTGCTCAGGGAGGGGGGCAATGTGCCCCTTCCCCTTAAATGCCCCAGAGAATGGTGTCCGAGGGGCCACTTCTGCTCAATGAGTGGGCCTCGTGCCTCCCCTCCCCTTTACGAATATCATTTGGCCTCTGATGATGGGGTCCTCGGGGCCTGAAGTGCTCGCGGTTGGGGGCTGTACACCCCTATTCCCCTTCAAAAAGCAAATACCCCAGGAATGTGGTCCATGGGTACTGCAGTCCAGACCCTGCAGCCAATCCTCTGCCTCGCATGGCCTACGACTGTGAGCGGCCGGGGGTTGACTTTACAATAAAATATTGCTTTATGTTAAAAGAACCCTAGAAATTTACTGAAAAAAACAAAAGTTAAATTTATGTCATAGTGTTAGAAATGGGATTTCTGGTTGGCTAAGGCTTGCGTCAAGGCCAGGCAGAGACCACCACTCTAGTCAGGGCAAGGGAGATACACGCCAAAGATAACCCCTGCTCACCCCCTTGGTAGCTTGGCACCAGCAGTCAGGTTTATCCCGGAGGCCATGTGTAAAGCATTTGCGCACGCACACAGCAACAACATCCCAGGCACACTACAAAAGGAACTCCACACAAGGCTATATCAAAAATAGCCATTGTATTCTCAAAACACATTAGAATAGTAAACACATAATATACATGGTGCCACCTGGCAATGGGTCATATCTACAAGGAATTATATACACATGACAGGGCCCATTGAACAACTGTCAGAACCATCGCAAAGTGAACTTAGTAAAAGTAAAACATGTCATAAACGTACAACCAGTAACCCCTGGTAATCACTGTACTTAGCATCAGCCTGCAACATAAACTACATTATGCAGAGCATCACATCAGGCGCGAATTACATTCTGTCCCAACTTCACCAGCATAAACACCTTATGCACTCTTCTCATAAGTCTAAACACATTAGACCCTAACCTCCTAAGCATAACTCACGTTAGGGGCATAAATCACACAGTGAAACATAATCTCACTAGCATAAACCATAATATGCAAAACAACCTCCTAATCATGAAAACCACATTCAGGGGTATAAAACAGGGTGCGTAATCATACTACATACATTACATTTCCTAGCACCACATAATCACATTAGGGCCTGGCACCCTACAATCCTAACAGCCCCCTGGCCAACTGGCCATCTCAAAAAGGGGCTCAAATGACCTAAGTCGCAAGAGTCAGGGCTGCTGCCTCTGCAGCAAAAGTCAAGGGTGCACAATCTGCACAGACCTAAATGTTGTAGCTGCCCACTACTCGCAGGGAAGCAGGAAAAGTATGGGGCAAAGGAGTGCCTCTCACTCCTAACTCAAAACATGCCCCCAAAGAACTGTGCGCCTAAACGGTGCAGCTGCCCACTACTTGCTGGGCAGCTGGGAATATTAAAATGAGGGGCACTGGCACCGACTGTGCCCTGAAAACAAATGTGCCCACAAATGTGCTCCGATGTGGGAGCCCCCTTCGAAATTGCCGCTGCCCTCTAGCGAAACAGGGCAGCTGTGGAGGGATGGCCACACAACAGGGGAAAAAGCCTGGGACCCTCCAGGCCCGTCTAAAATGAATGCGCCCACCGTTGGGGCCACGTAGGCTCTAGAAATCACTATGCCACCATTGGAGCCATGTAGGCTCTGAAAATCACTATGCCCACAATGGAGCAGCCCGCTGACAGACGGGACCGCTCTGGCTCTGCCTCGCACTGGCACTTAAAACAAGATTCGCTCCCTCGTAGAGAGGGTGCGAAATATGGCCATGGCCCCCTCTCAGCCCTCTCTCACCGGCTCTGGGGGCAAAGGCAGCAGTCTGCCTTTTCGCCCGGTCCCATTCCTGGGGGCCGGTACTTCTCACAGGCGGCGGGGGCAGGCTTGCTCCGACCGCCTCTCTTCACCTGGGCTTGTGCTGCCATATGCGGGGCTCCTCTTTCCCATACGGGAGCCCCACCAGCAACTCGGCACTACTCCCCTTCACCTGGGACCCGGGACCCGGGACCCGGAAGTTCTCGAGGCATATGCGGGGCGTCCCTTAACTCACGGGAGCCCCACACGGCCGCAGGCTACTTCTCGGGATGCGGGGCGGGCTTCCCCCACAAATGCGGAAGTCCTGCCCCCGTCAGGCGCGACGTTGCCTGACTTCCTCTTTGGGCCATAGGGCCGCGACGGGGAAACGCAGGGTGGGCTCCCGCTATAAAAGAGATTCAGAAGCGGACAATGAGGGGTAGGCTCCTTCATAATTAAAGCTATTAAGCGGGTGGGCACCCGCAAGCACGATCGATCAGCGGTGTGGGCACCCGCTCTCAGGGCATCACAGGGGGATCCCTAGTCTGGGGATTCCCTCTTTCTCTCTCCAAGCAGCGCAACGCTGCAGAGATCTCTAAAGCGCCTTTAAGAAATAAAGGTAAAGCGCTCACAGGGTGCCAGAAGAAGAAGCAAGGTCCTTTAGAGATTAGAAATAAGTCCCAACCAAAAATGTCCTCAAAATGAAAAGGGGCAAGGCAGGGCCCAGGGAGGCAAGCCCTGCTGGCAGCACCCCCGGGCCCCAGCAGCAGCACGCCCAGCAAGATCAGGAACTAATACAGCACTGAACAATTTCATGGGGTCACAGACCCTTCTTTTATGCACACATTTCCTTTGTGCAAAGGTGCAGGGTTTGGGGGAACCAGATACAACTGGTTCAGGAGCACTTTTTATACATGACTCCTTCCTTCTTTTTACAGGACAGGCCAGGGACATCAGGCGCACCACAGGAGGTGGAGCCAGCATTGTGGAGGGAAGGCACAGTCTTTTTCAGGTCACAGGTGCAACTCCTCCCTCCCACCTACATGCAGATCTCCCTATTCACCACTGGGCAGACTCATCCTGGCTCCTGGAGCCACCCATATCATCAAGCAACTGTCACTCACAAGCCAGACATGCAATTCACATCATGCAGGCAGACACACAGCACACAGAAATGCCAACTTCTAAAAGTGGCATTTCTAAAATAACCACAATAAACCTGCGCACACTATTGGAGAAGTGTGGCTCAATGGTTAGAGCGGCAAACCCTGATGCAGAGGTCTAGCCCGGGACCAGGGTTCAATTCCCCGCCTCGGCGGGTCTTGGGCTCAAAAATTCCACGGACCTGATAATTCTCGCCTCGGTGCCTATTCCAATCATGGAGTCCCACTCTGGGCAATAGCTTGCTTAATCTCCACAACGGCCCCCACAACGCTAAGGATGCCTGGCCTCCACCTTGGGGGTGCCCAGGAGTGGACATCTCACAGGGAAAGCCAGGATGGGTTCCACAGCGGTATTCGTACAAGCGCCTTGAGACCCTTGCGGGTGAGTAGTGCGCTATACAAGTATCAATTTACATTTTTATTGCACAGCATTTATTCACATGAGTTTGCACATACTAAACTCGACCCTGCACTCCCCTCAAACCATGAATTACCAAAAGACACACATATCCCCCATGCATTCCTATGGGAGGGCAGGCCAGTCTCAACACACATACACAGAGAGCGCACGCACTTTACACTAGGCCACAGTGCTAAAGTCCGCAGAGGCCAAAAATCACTTCCACTTTGTCAGAGCTTAAGGCAAAAAGTTCAGGGGTGAACCTGCCAAAAGGGCCAAGTCCAACAGTTAGGAATTGTGAATATATCCTATTTTATATTAAAAACAAAAACACCCTAGAAATTCACTCAAAAAAACACAAAGATTAAAGGAAGTTGTATTTAGGTGAAAATGTCAGTTAAAACATATCGTTTTAAACAAACAAAACCACTGAAATTCACCAGTTCTAGTTATCTCAAGGAACTATAGCTCATGTCATAAAGTAACTGTGACTTGCACTCTAGCCATGCACTGCTAATTACCCCACTATTACGACATAACTGATTACATCACAGCAAAGTCTGAAATTAAGCCTGACAGTGGTGCGAGTTATAGCTACTTTAGGCCACGAGTTATAGTTTCTTAAAATTATTATGGCTGGTGAAATCAGTGCTTAATTTGAGTCAGTGGTTTTGGGTGCTTGGTACTGGCACTTAATTGTCCACACTCGCACTTATGACAGCTGCCACATGGTGGCACGATTTGTATAATTTAGAGATTAGCAGAACAGCAATTGTTTATTAATTCAGTATGCTTTAAAAACAACTAATACCTACCACCCAAGTAATTGGGTGGCCTGAAATAGGCTGAAATGGAGCAGTGTGCTGGATAGTAGTTGTGTAGGCACTGGCATTGGCAACGCTGGCAGTGGCAATGAGTGGTGCAAGCTGCAGAGGCCTCCTGACTAGAACCCTGGCACTTATTTATTTTTACAAATTAAGCAATTTGTGAATTTCTGTGGTTTTGTTTGTTTGGAAGCTTTTCAGGTATGTTAACCAAATATGTTCAATGCACAGACCGAAGACTACAACTCCCAGAATCCACTTACTTGTTAATGAAAGCCCAGACCCCGTGGTGTGGTGTCTCGGACACACGGAGTTAGTAATAGTTATTTGTTTATTTATTTATTTATGCGTTTTTATATCGCGCAGACTTTACCCGAAGGTGTCAGAGCGCTTCACAATAGGAACAGAACTGATACATGAGAACATTACAAGTGAACAAATTACAAAAGCAAACTTTACATTACATGAGGCAAAAGTGTCAATCGTGAGCCAACAAAATACAAGAGGTAGCAAACGGTGCATTACAGAGGAAAAAGTGACGTGTGCAGGTTACAAAAGCCTACAAAGTAAACATAGAGGTATAATACTGCAATATATGGAGGATACTCAAACACAAGAACAAACGTTATGTAGGCAATTGTGGCACTTGTGCAGGTATCGAAATCAAACAAAATGTAAGAGGTAGCAAACAGTGTGTTACAAGAGAAAAGTGACGTGTGCATGTTACAAACGAGTACCAGGTAGAAGGCTAATACTGCAATAAATGGCAGACTCTCAAACCACAAGAACACACTGGGAAGGCACTTCCATAGTCATGTAAAGTAGAGTTTTCTATAATGGAAGGTCTTCCTTCAGGTAATAGAGAGGGCGTAACCTTGTAACGCTACTTGCAGTGCGCCTGCTCTTTGAGGCGTGTATTTACTCAGTAAATCTGGTATAAGATAGAACTGTCATGCCAAGTATTTGTTTTTTTCCCACATCACTGGTTCTAATCATTTTTGCCTCCTGTTCGGAAGAGCTTTACTTCAGCACCTGAGCTCTCCTATCTCTTCCACGTTCCTCGGCTGAGAGAACATGATCTTCTGTTTTTGCGTTTTTTCATTACCGTATTAACTTTAATAGACCGCCTAACACTTTGTCTTGAGCATCCGCTGGCTGGCTGTAGTAATAGGTATATATATAACATTTTGTTGAAAAATGTACTTCTTGAGGAAACTAGAATTCATGCTTCCATTTCAATGATTTTGCCTTGCTCTATTTTATGAAAATGTTAAAAGTATTTACTAACACTTTGCGCCAGGTTTTCATTAACCGGCGCAAAGTATTGTATTGGGATTTACATTATTGCGCAGTAAAGTAGCCCTAAAGTAACACACATTTGAGTCAAGAGGGTATACCATGGGTAGTACCTAGTCATTTTCATTAAACTGCCCACGCATTTTGACACAAAACGTTATCTACTAAAATTAGGAGACAGGTATTTGCCTACAAAGAACACGCCTACTCGAGGCAGGTGTAACTTTAGAGAAATCTTTTCTCTAAACTTCTCCAACTTTGCATGTGCTTAATGTACAGCACTAATAGGAACTTGGAAAAGTTTTAAACTGTGTCTAAGCCTAGCGTGCCCTTCCAGTACAATACCTATGGTAGACATCATGCATAAAGCCTTGTACTAAGGTGCCAGGGTGTGTGTGACACTAGGCAGCCTAATGTGCACCGGCTTGGGGGAGGGACATACAGCGCAGTAGCTTAGCAGGTATGGCATTGTTCTGCTCTCTCCCTTTCACACAACGCAGCAACTTTGATGCATTAAGTGGAAAATCAGTGCATCTGACCAATAGTCTTCTGCTGTGCGTCGAGGCTACAGGTGGTGACCGGAGACAATGTTGCTGGAGGTTCTGACAATGAGGGAGGCAGGGGATTGGCTGTAGGAGCAGCGGCTTAGCAAGAGCGCCATTGGTCCTAATGCAATCAAATACATTGGGTCCCTTATCCTCATGAGTTTGCAGTAAAAAGTAGCCATTGACTGGGGTGAAGTGGGCCCCTCTCCACACTCCTTGGCCCCAGTGCAGCTGCACCTCCTGCCACTGGGGTAACGAAAAGTGAGGGGGCCTCCCCTCTCCGGCCAGAGTGCAGTGCCGAGGGGGCCCCTTTGAGCTAGAGCCCCCCCCCCCCCCCCCCCAGCACCACGTGGGTTGCGAGGTCCTGTGTTACGCCCCTGCCTCTTGCACTATTGATGGCTACGCCCCTGGGTAGGAGGCTGGTTTGTGGCTGTCCAAAGGCTTTCGTTTGCATTACTGTAGTTTGGCCTGACGGGCATGACTGCTCTTCACTGTCTGCGATGCTTACGCTTACTTTGGACACATGGCCTGGCAGCGCAGGCTGGATTGTTCCTATTAGGGGAGGACCACAACTGATTCGTCTATGTCTAGAATAGCACATGGGCAAAAAACAATGGTCTGGAATACGGCCCGGGCGATTGCCAGTAGCTGAGATTAATTCAAACATTCCTTCCATCACTTTGTTGTTTTTACAGTTTACGCTTGGTGCAGACATTGTGTCCTCAGCTGTGGGAGGCGCGGCTCGCGTGCTTGGAATATCCACAGTACATTATCCGCGTTCCCCTCAATGCAAATACCTCGAACCACTACAGGCACAGAACAAGGAATCACCACACCCTGGACTCTAGATCTATTCTGTGCTCTGCCCTTAGCTGAGACCTGACTCACCCAGTCTTTCACTGGCCCGCTCCTTCCCTGTCCCTGGTTACTCCACCTTCAGCCAAAAGGCCTTTCTGTCACTCAGCTGTTGCAAGAAGACATTTCTGAACTGATGAATTAATGAGACACAGCAGGGCAGCCTTAGATTCAGATGAGATATTTCAAATATCCCGGCATGTGTGGCAACTATAGCTTTGGTTGTAGCCTGTGGGGTGAGAGTCTATTACAAACTGCCCTCTTTTTCTCTTTCTCCTCTCATCTCTCTTGCCAACTTCTCTCCTTCCTGCTTCTTCCTTCTCTCCCTCCCTTCTTTCTTTCCCCTCCATCTCTCTTTTTGTGCTGGAAAGTAAATATCGTTGCAACAGTTTGCGCTGCTTTGTACCAAAATGTGCGACTTTTCCAAGTACAAATCCTTACTACACAGACTAAATAAAACATACAGAGTAACAACACAAGTAAAAAGGCCAGTGCTTATGGGAAGGTAGGAATGTAGACAAGGCGGTACTATGGAGGGACTACTAAGCTATTCATGAATCAAAAGCAACAATTTAGAAAGGATAGTAACAGGAGTCAATTGAAAAGATGGGTGAAAAATGGGCTGAGCTTCAAGTCCATACCTGAATACAACATGCCTGGCAGAGCAGCGCATGCTCTGCCCAGGCTCGACCTAAAAATAAACAATTTTTATGATTTATATTATTATGGAATGTTAACCATCCAACTCACTTTACCAGGCGGCCCTTTGGGAGGTAGAGGGTCCTGGACAATTACCCATGCCTTAAAAAGTCTCTGGGATGTTTGTGCTTCAGTTTTGTATTCTTGTGTTCTTAATTTCACTTACCATCCGTTAAACCTTATTCCTCGTCTGACAGCTGGTGTCCTCAATAGGGGAGCCTGCTCGAACAACTTTTTTGTCCTTCCCCTGTTCCTTTAGACTTGCCGGGTAGGGTGCAGGAAGGAAACAAGTGTACAACAGTACTTTCATCTAAGCATAGGTTAATCACTAAGAACAATATCATGACCTAAAATTAGCAAGTCCTAAAGAAATCCCAAACCCCACTGAGCTAGTCCTACAGTGGTATTGGTAGCACTTCCTGAACCAGGACACCTGTACATTCATACAGATCTGTGACACATGTGTTAGGGGCATAGCCCAAATGAATCCACCAGCAGGTTATCTTCATCCTTAACACACATCACCTTGACTGTGGTAATCACCTTGATTCTGGCACTTCCCCACCATGGCTTTTATAGTGGATTTCCCTGGGAGTAGGATGTTTGTCACTAGATTAGAGAACATAGGTGCCAATATCAAAATTGTAGCGCCCCAGCATCCCACTCAGCTAAGGAGACTATACAATTAGTGCTACAACACTGGGGTAACTCCCATTTGTAATCTGGCTATCACTTGCAAGCCAATGGGCAGATAGAGAGGGTCAACTAAGAACAAGAGGTATATCTCAACTTGACCATCTGGCAAGCAAAATGACAATCCGTGATGGTGTAGAATTTGCTGAAGGCAGTGCACCCCATGTCTCTGTTGAAGCCATATGTCTGTCATTTGGCCAACACTCAAACCTAGTACTGGAATAAACGTGTTCATCCAAAGTAAAGCCCACTGCAGATTATGCACAACAAAGTGCATACATCGTATGCCAGGTGAGACGAAGCCACTAAAATCTAACTCTTCCTACAAACATTTTGGATCACCTCTAGTTAAGCCATAGCTTCAGGAATTAGAAGAAAAAACGCGAGAAGACAAAGGGAGGTACAACAGTTATGGACCAGTAGCCTGCATTAAGACCCTCATATAAGACCAGTAGGGCCGGCATGGAAATTATGGAAACTGGAGATATTGAAATTGGCTTCGTAACATAGTCGTTTCACTTCGGTTCGAGGACGGTAGCAGTATGACACTCACAAGCATTCCTGGTTCTTTTCGACATTTTTGTTTTTATCCGTTTGCCACTTTTTTTTTCTTTTTCAGTTCCCGCATGCCTTAATTTCAACCTCCTTTTGATACTTGTTCACCTCAATGTTCCAGCAAAGTCATCCTTAGCCAGGCTTTCTCGCTCCCTACATCCCCTGACCTATCCATTGTATCTTCAGCCACTTCTCCTCCAAGGATGTCCTGCCCTTCTTCCCTCTTCGCAGCACTGCTCTCCTCTCCTGGGCTTCTCCGGCTCTAAGCCTGTTTCGTGGTAGGACTGTGGCTACTTTCAGTCTTCCCTGGCAGAATGAGTGGTAAGCAGCTGACTTACTTGATGTATATATAAATGTTGTTACATTTTAATTACTAAACAAGGAATTCTAATTGTTTTGTCCTGTATTGTGACTGTGCGGGTGACTTGGGCTGTTGGTGAATCCTTTGGGGCTCTATTCCTTCAAACAAACCTTGACACATGGAGGACAGTGTTCAGTATTCTACACGACACTGCATGTTTTGGTGCCAACAAATTTCCACATCAATTTATCAGACCCTCCAGCAGGTGTTAGAATAGAAAGCCCCATCCTAATCCTAATGAATAATCAGCTCTGGGACCAAGGATGGAGAAAGATATACTGCCACTATATTGTGAATGAAACATTGCCGTACAAAATATTGTGGGAAAATATCACATAATATAATGTTGTGAAGTAAAGTATGTGTAGTTAGTAAAAGTTTACTATATTTAACTCAATTTATATATGTACCCTGACGATATATATCTTCAATGTGCGTAGATGTGGAGAAAAAGAACTCTAAATCTCTATTTAACTTAGTATATTTTATTATTTTTAGATTTTTTTTTATTAACATAGCTCAATAGACCACACATTGCAATAAGCATTTCCATCAGTGCACAGGAGAGCATACACAGTACTTCACCAATAGTATGTTTACAGGTTGCATTCAGGCAGTGGAGGCTCCCAATGCCGATCAGTCACCCAGGCATATTTCTCTGTACTTTTTCCAGGGTACCCATATCTTTTCCCACTTCTTAACACACCCCCTGCTTTTGTAGACCGTTTCTTCAGCGTGCTGGCACCAATCAAGGTCTCGTCTCCAGTCCTCCAGCGTCAGAGGAAGCGGCGCTCCCCACCCCATGGCGATGCTTCTCTTCACTATTCCTGCAGCCAAGGCCAACCATAATCCCTCATATCTGGACCAGTCCAAGTCACCTTTTATCATCAAAAGCAGCCATTTTGCATCCAGTGGAACCACCCTCCCCACAGTCCTGGACATAGTGTCCGTGACTTTTTGCCAGTATCTAGCTATCTTTGGGTCTTCACACAAAATGTGCATTAAGGTTCCATCGCCCTGACATCCCCGCACACATAGCACTGTAGGGGTCCTGCCCCATGTGTTTAGGTGGGTCCTCGGGTAGTAGGTGCAATGTAGTATCTTAAGTTGCACTAGTCTAAATCTTGTGTGGACTGCTATTTCTCTTGGGCTCTGAATTGCTTCCTGCTACTCCTCGTCATCTATGGGTCCCAGGTCTTTTTCCCATATGTCTCGGAGGGCCCTCAAGGAATCAGGCACATTGTTTATCAGTTTGCAATAGACCGTAGAGGTTGGCTTCTCCTTGATTGGATCCAGTAGCAACCTAATTTCTAGTGGGGAATATTCTGCAATAGAGGTGTCACTGTGAATGTGGGCGCGTAGTGCATGTAATAGTCCCAGGTGGTTATATCTTTGGGTTTGATGCAGATTATATTCCTGCTGGAGTTTCTCAAATGTAAGGGGGGAGTCTCCCTTCAACACGTCCCTCAAGAATTCAACCCCTATCAGCCTCCACCCTTGAAAGCCCGATAGGGCCGCTACCTATATCAGGGGATCGCCCACCCACAACGGGGTTTTACCAGTCAGCTTCCCCGCCCAGCCTAGTAGTTGATTGGCCTCTCTCCAACACTGGATCACCACTGTAGTGTTGTTAAGCCACTCTGCTCGTGTCTTTCGGGAGTAAAGAAGAGGCTCACAGTTTCGTCCCGGCATAGCGGCTCTATCTGATCTATAAGCTGTTTCATCCATGTCTGTGTACACCCAGTCATTAATGACCTGGAGCTGCGAGGCCCAATAGTATAGCCAAATGTTGGGAACTGCCAATCCACCATCGTATACCCCTTTCTGTAGCTTGTACAGCGCTATTCTAGGTGCGCCACCCTGCCACAGCAGCATTCTAACTTCCTGAGCTACCCTTTTAAACCTGTCAGAGGGACCGGATACAGGGTGTTTTGGAGTACATTGAGGAGGCGAGGTAATATCATCATTTTAAATAAATCCGCCCTAGCTATGAGTGAAAGCGGAAGAGTGAGCCAATGACTGACATCTGCACCTAGGCGGCTTATTTGGGGCCCGAGATTCCTGTCAATCAACTCCTTTGGATTCCGAGTGACATAAATACCCAAGTACTTAAAACCCTCCAACACCACCAGGGCCGAACATTGTGCTGAATCTCTGTGGGGCGGGCGACAGTGGAAAAATCACCGACTGAGACAAATTAATGGTATACCCCGATTAGCTGCTGAAGAGATAAAAAATATGTAGCAAAGAGCGATCAAGTAGTACGGCCTTGCTAAGTATAAGGCGATATCACCGGCATAGAGCGAAATTCGCTCTTCCCACCCCTCTGGTGACACTACACCCCAAATCTCTGGGTCTCACCGTCAATCTCTAGGTTTTTTAAAGATTCGTTTAATATGTGGGTAGACCCTCCAGAGTCCTGGGACACCGGGCCATAGAACAAAACAGGCCCACCGTGGCATTTTCCAGGTCTGCAAACAGGTCCACCACAGGGTGGCCCCACCGACCCACCAACTGGTTGAACAAACTAGGAAGGAGGGAGAAATCCTTTGATGAGGAAATGTCTCTGCTCAAGCGATTGGCCTGCACATTCTCTACCCCCGAATGTAGAGAGCAGACAGACCTAGCACTCAGCCCTCTGCCCGCAGAAAAATGTTGAGTTCAGTGACATGCACCTGGTCCCCCCTGTCTGTTGACATAGTGCTTCGCCACCGGATTGTCCCTCTGAACCGACACCCAGTGGTCCCGAAGAGAGTCCTGAAAGTGAAGCAGGGCCAGCCAAATTGGCCTTAATTCCCTCCAGTTCAAAGACCTCCGGGAGTCCTCTCAGGGACCGGCACCCGTGAACCTGTTCCGACCACAGCCAAGCACCCCACCAGGACAGGCTGGCATCCGAAGTCACCACAAGCAGTGCTGGGGGAGCCAAGGAAATCACTTCCAGAAGGTGACGCTGGCAGAGCCACCAGGAGAGCTCCTCCCAGAACTGGACAGTCATTTACAGTGGAGACAATAGACTCTGAGACCCCCGAGACCAACTCAACAGTATCCAGTTGGCCAGGCGAAGAAGGTGAAAACGAGCCCAGGGAACCAGAAACACCACAGAAGTCAAATGCCCCTCTACCCTCCGGCACTCCACCACTGGAGGAGCCGCCAGAGACATCAAGGCCAGGATCTGCAACTGAAGAGAGACCAGGCGCCGGTCAAACAAGGTAACATGGCTGACCAGAGTCTGAAAACGCGCCCAGATGAACACCATGTCTTGAGGCGGGGGTCAAAGAAGATTTTCTCGAGTTTACAAAAAAAACGGTCCCTGAAGAACCTCTGAGGCCCTCCCCCCTGAGCGAGCAAAAGAGAGTCTTTGACTGCATGCAGTAAGAGGTCGTCCAAATAAGGATGAATGAATACCCCTTCTAATATGTAATGCAGATTTTCTTTTCTCCTTACTTGTAGGGTCGGACTGTCGTAATTTGGCAGCAACTCAGCTACACGAACTTTCACCGTTAACCTGACCAAACGTGCGGAGGCCATTTTGTATTTCCTGGCTTCCATTTTGTATGAACATGCAGCCTCGTGGTCAGCATGCCCTATTGTCCTTCCTCTGTCCCAATGGCCATTTACCTTGCCCGGCAACAGGCTATTTTTAGCACTGGTCAAGCTCACGCATGCGTACTTCAACATTCAGATTAATGAGTGGTCACCTCTTAGGAATGTTTCCTCCAACTGACCAGTGGTACTAGACTCCTCCCACATGTTGGCTTTGTTCCAAAAATGCCCTTATATGTACCTAAACTGTTCAAAAGTATACCGCCTACAATTTTTATTGCTGTAAAACTGTATAAAAGAGGTCACGCACCGATGTCCGGGGTGATACTTCTATTTTGAAAAAGCACACACCCAGGCAGACTTAGGCTACAAGGAACTGGCTAAATCACAACACATTTGTGTGAACACATTATGATAAATACACAAAAAGAACAATTAGTACAACAGACTGTTATGATATCAAAAAATATATTTTTAATTTCGATTTCTTTTAAAACATTATAAAAAGAAGAGTTAGTGAATATCACTTGATTATATATGGTGTATATAGTTATGAATTTGATACATTGATAATGAATAACAATTCCATGGTATATTGATAAAATCAGAACAGAACAGAAAAGAAAACAGTTAAAATTCAGTTTCAGAGTTATTTCTCCAAATTTTTGTTAGACTTGGGCTGTGTCAACGCGTTTCGACAATCTTTTGTCTTCATCAGGACTTTTTAGAATATGCAGCCACTTTTTCTCATTATTTTGTTGCAGCTATTCGAAAAACTGGAGTTGGGAGTGAGGCACCTTCTCTATACTAGATGTGGACGGTATGTGGTATCTGATATAGCAGTATTCACTGCAAGCTTCTCACCCCCTCCTCTGTTAACTTCTCATGAGTCTTCAGCATTAAATAAGGCCACGACTCGATTTCTGTAGCCGTAGGTAAAGTAGCAATCCACTTAATCGTTACAAGTGGGAAAGTTCCTTATTTGTTGGATATAGTTGTTCTAAATCAGAGAGTGCGTGTTGAAGACTCGGTATCTGTCAGGAGCTGCGATTTTTAGGGGCGTGGTTCAGCTTCGCCGTACCCGGCGTCTTACGAATAATTTTGGTCGAAGTTAGGGCTACTGATTGTTATACTCTTCCAGGATCATTCTGGCGGATCCAATCCGATTTGATGAACGGAGACGCAGGCGTTCTTATGTTTATTTGCTTTCCAGGGTCCTATCGCTGTACGGTGTCCCCGCAAAGGTATCAAATGCGTTATGCCGGGTGCCCGTTATGGTGTGGTATTGGCCCAAGATTCGTGTTCGGGATAGCAAAATTCGGCGCGTCTCCTTCCGTCAGGGCTTCAAGCGATTGAATGAAAGATTTACCGAAGGGTGCTGTAGGAATGTACCACCACCCCATGGGGTCCTAATAAACTTGTCTTTTGCATTTCCAGTTTCCGTGCCAACTTCTATTCTATGGTGTTTGAGAGTTCTTTGCAGAGTATGTCGACCTGACAAAACCCAATACCACAAATTGGCGACCACGACGGGACTCATCGGGGACTCGGATGCCCGAAGGAGAGGTCGCGACGAAGGATTGGAAACTTGCCATGGACGCGTACGCTGCCACTGAGTGACCCGAGTCTTGGCACCCACGGTGTTTTTTCCTTTCCTTCTGACCTGACCTTCCAGGTGGCGCCGGTCCTCGACTGAGATCCTGATCGGTTGGGTTGTCGTGCAGTGCCCGTTTGGCTGATTCGGTTAAGGAACTTGGCAGTTGGAACTTGGACGTTTGAAAATATTTGGTAAGCTTGTGATTGGTAAGGTAGTCTACTGACACTTACTGTGGCTTTTTTGGATTTGTTTGAGTTAGCTAACGTTTGGACCTATGATTTGAGTTATATGTGGAGTGCACCTCACATAGGCAGGTATGTAGAGATATTTCTCTGACTTTGTATTTGTTTGAACGGCACACCATGTGTAAAACATATTAAGTGCCATTTTTATGTAATATCACGTTTTCGTGATATTTTGACATGCCTGTTTTAAGCACACTCCGAGGAATGTGCTGTTTTGGAAATGGTACTAATTATCGATTAAATGATTCTCAGCCGGCTCCCCCAGAGGGGACACCTAATCGTGAAATGTACATAAAATTTGGTCTTCCCCCCCATCATGTATAGAACATTATGGCATAAATATACGAAAACTGATCACGAATTGCAATGGCCACTACATGGGTCGTTTGATTTGCGAAAGGTTCAATATGTGGAGCAGTGTTTGTTTCAGCGCAGGTCTAGACAGGATATGTTTGATTGTGTGCGTATGTGGGAGAAAGCGGTGCGTGAACGAATGAAACGTGAACAAGCCTTGGCGGACAAGGAGCAGCGAAAGGCTGCTCGGGATTAAGCTTTACAGTTGCAGGAGAAAGAATTGCAGGAACAGAAAGAGAGAGGGACTCGAGAACGTAATTTGCAGGTTAATGGTCAGTTTCCTATTCGACGTCCTCTTTATCCTGTCCTTACTAATGAATCAGATGATTTTTCATTGCTAGATCGTTGCCCGCCTCCGTATGTTTCACCTACAGCTCCGGATGAGGACTCGGGCGAGGATGATCAAAGGGATAATCGCACCAGGCTAAGTGCTGATCGGGCTGCGGAATTGCGCGGGTTTGCTCGAAAACTTAATATTAATTCTATAACTGTTTCAGAGATTGATGGTCTTATGCGTAAGTGGTCTGAAAAAGAACGATTGTTTTCTGGATCATTTTGGAGAGGAAGTAGTTGAACGGTTTAGAAAATACTCACCTGAGTTGGAACCTAAGGATATATCAGTTGGTTGTGGTAATTTACGTAAAGGTATTTTTGTTCTTACAGATGCGGATGAGTTTTTCCAGCGTTTGGTTCGGCTACGGGATGAAGCATCACGGCTACGGGCGTTGAAAAAGGCATCGGGTTCGCCTGCGTCTGGATCGACGGAAGTATCCAAAGAGTGTCCTATCTTTGAAACAGATAAGAGTGCTACAGTCCACATAATGCCTATGCGAGAAGCTGCGCCTTTGTATGTTCCTCCTAAAGGCCAAGGTACAGATGATAATAAATTGTCTGCGGATGCAAAGGGTTATTTTATATATAATTGGGTTTATACGCCTTGGAATAGAACAGATGTTATGGCGCTTAAGAATGCTCTGCCTGACCCCCGCAAAAACCCAGCAGCTTTCTATGAAGGAGTGGAAGATGCTATTTCTTTGTGTGTTATGACATTAGTTGATATTGATCTTTTCTTTGGGTTAATATTGCCTCCTGATATGTGGAGGGCAATTCGTAAGTTTGATGATCGAGCGATTTTGGGAGCAGATTGGAAGGACTTAGCTCGAGCTGATTTGGATAGGGAACCCGCGTATAAGCCATGCCAATTGATTTTAGACCTCCCGGAGGCTATTTTGAATAAATTAAAAACACTTGTTCCCCCTAAGAAAATTGATTGGACGATGCTGGCTTCTTGTAAGCAGAAGCCGGATGAATCGGTCTCTGACTTCTTTTCACGTTTTGAGGAAGCGTTTCACGATTACAGTGGACAATTATTAACAGAGGACACGGGCAGGCATTTGTTCGTTGATAAGTACGTAGCTAATCTCCTACCGGAGATTGCAAAACGTTTAAAGACTAGTGAAAGTTCCTGGACCACGGCAACCCCTGCTTCTTTATCGACTATGGCTCAGTATTAGGAACGACAGGAGTTGGAGGCTAAGGAAAGTAGTGATAAGAAAGCGAAAGATTTGAAGACGTAGGTGATGTTGGCTCAGGTTTACGCTGCACAGCCGAGAGGGAATGATAGGGGTAGACGTGGATCGTATGGTACGTCTTCTGCTCGTTCCGATATTTCTGAGGATCAGTGTGCATACTGTAAACAGTTTGGACATTGGGCTTCAGATTGTCCGGTGCTTCGAGAACAGCGTAATCAGCGTGGTCGAGGAAGTGGACGGTCTCGGAATAGTTATTCAGGGTCGAGGGGTGGAGCGAATGATCGCTTTAGGTTTGAAGCGAGGGGTCGTGGTCAGGCTGATTATAATACTTTTGATCGACGGAATCAGTAGCAGATAGCTGAGGGAGAGTCTATTGAGTCTCAGGATAATGCATATGCATAGGATTGCGTAGGATGGGGTGTGGAATCGGTTGAAGTACCAGTAGATCAAAGGGGTCCATATATATCAGCGCATGTTTTGGGTTCTACTGATCAGTTTCTGGTTGATACAGGAGCTACTCATAGCGCTCTGTCCAAACACTTGGTTCCAAGGGCTCCCCTGTCTGGCGAAACGATTACACCAATAGGGTTCGATGGAACACCTTCTCTTAGCCCATTGTCTCAACCCGTTACATTTCACATTGATAAATTTGCTGCCCCATGCCCGTTTTTGTTGTCTCCAAACACACCAGATAATATAATATTGTGGGACTTGATATGCTTAAACACTTTCGAGCAACTATACGCTGTGCCCCTGAAGGGGTGTGGGTTATTTGAATGAGAAATACCCAGAGGTTGAGAGATCGTGCCTCATGCAGGAGGCCGACGCGTTAGCTTCTCTTCCAAGTACTTTATGGGCTACTTCCGATACTGATGTGGGTCAAATGATTATTCCTCCTGTACGTATTACTGTAAAGGAGGGAGTGTCTTTGCCTCGCGTACCACAGTACAAAATATCTAGAGAAGGTGAAGTGGCTTTGGCTCATATTGTAAATGACTTGATTATGGCAGGGGTGGTGGAGGAAGTCCCCTATAATGTTTGTAACAGCCCAATTCTTCCGATCCTAAAGAAAGACACAGATACTAAGATCTACCGTTTCATTATTGATTTTAGGGAAATTAATAAGATAGTCGTACCCCAGTATCCGGTGGTGTCTGACATTACCACCTTACTTACCTTGATTCCACCTACATCCACTACATTTACTGTTATTGACTTAAAGAATGCATTTTTCTCGATTCCCATTCATCCTGACAGTTGATATTTGTTCGGCTTCACATTGAATAATAAATCATATAGATTTTGTCGGGTTCCTCAAGGCTACACAGAAAGCCCTAGCATTTACAGCCAGGCTTTAAAAAGACAGCTTGATTCTTTCGATTTACAGTCTGGGGTGGCTCTTATTCAATATGTTGATGACATATTACTTGCAGCAGACACGCAGGAGCAATGCGAGGAGAGTACACTTTCCTTGCTTTCTTTTCTTGCCAAGAATAATCACAAGGTTTCGAGGAAGAAGTTGCAATATTGTAGACCAAAGGTGACCTACCTCGGTCATCTTTTGTCTAAGGAGGGACGTGCATTGACATCAGATCGAATTCAAGCAATTTTAGATACACCAGTCCCTTGCACTCAGAAAGATGTTCGTGCTTTCATAGGGTTGACGTCCTTTTGTAGACAGTGGATATTAGGATTTTCACACATTATAAAGCCTTTGCTAGCATTGTTGTCCAAAGCTACACCAATTCCCCTCGAATGGACAGATGAATGTCAGAATGCTTTTGAACAATTGAGACAAGCCCTTTGTTCTGCACCAGTGTTAGGTACACCTGATTATACAAAGATTTTTACATTGTATGTACACGAGAAGGATGGGTGCGCATTGTCAGTCTTAGTGCAGACGCACGGAGATAAACAGAGACCTTGTGCGTACTTCTCAGCAGTACTCGACCCTGTGGCTCGAGGACTGGCCGGATGTTTTCGAGCAGTTGCAGCAACAGCAGTAGCCATACGACAGAGTGAGGGAATAGTTTTGTCACACAAATTGCTGGTGTTAGTTGCCCATGCGGTAGATGCTTTATTGAACCAAACGAAAACACAGCATCTAACTAGTGCTCGTTTAACAGGATACGAGCTAACACTGTTGGCGCCACATATTACACTGAAGAGGTGCGCCACTTTGAACCCTGCTACTTTATTGCCATATCCTGTTGCTGAGACCCAGAAGGAAGAACAACATGATTGTGTTTTCCGGACTGAAGAACAAACAAAGGGTCGTATCGATTTACAGGATACGCCACTTCCAGATGTAGATGGGGAACTGTGGGTCGATGGGTCGTGTTTAAAGTTGCCAGATGGCACGACTTCTGCAGCTTATGCGATCACGACACTTAAGACAGTGGTAGAAACAGGACGAATACCGCAAAAATCGGCCCAAGCGGCTGAATTGATAGCCTTAACAAAAGCATGTGAGTTAAGTGCTGGATTATGTGTGAATATCTACACTGATAGTTGTTACGCTTTTGGAGTAGTGCACGACTTCGGCCTACTCTGGAAGGAACGAGGGTTCCTGACCTCGCATGGAGTGCATATTATGCATGGAGAATTAGTACGTGATCTCCTGAATGCACTATTATGTCCAAAGACAGTAGCGATAATCAAATGTAGTGGACATAAGAAGGTGACAGACAAAATAGGACAAGGAAACGCTTTTGCAGATCGCATAGCGAGAGAGACTGCAATGTTACGACATGTCTCTCCTATGTATGTGGTGAAATCACAGGCTGAGCGATGGCATGATGCCAGAGAGGAAATATTAGACATACAAAAATCAGTATCCGAAGCGGAACTTGCAACCTGGGCAATGGAGGGAGTGTTGGATGATGAGGGTTGTTGGCATAGCAAAGATATGGAGAGATGGAAATTGCCTGCCGCTTATTTGCAAGCAATGGTTCAAATGACTCATGGGCTGGCACATGTTGGAGCTCTTGCAATTACTAAATTGCTTACACGAGTTTGGGAGCATCCAGAGATTGCCAGCACGGCTAAGAGAGTAGTGCAGACCTGTCTGATATGCTTACAGTACAATCCTGCTAAAGGCACGTATACTCCTAAAGGAGGGTTTGTTCCACCGACTGCACCATTCGTAGTACTGCAAATGGATTACATTCAGCTTGAGCGCTGTAATAACCTGAAGTATGTCCTAGTGGTGGTGTGTGCTTTCAGTAAATGGATTGAAGCCTACCCCACGAAGGATAATACAGCATTGACAACAGCTAAGGTGTTACTCAAAGAGTACTTCCCACGCTATGGTGTTTGTAAATTTTTATGGAATGACAATGGTCCTCATTTTGTTGGGAAAATAGTGGAACAGTAGGAAAATAAGACAGCTAACACGTGTTGTGGAAGCCGTTGCTAATGAAACTGCTTCTGCATTAGGGAACTTAACTGAGGAACTCCAAATTACCAGGATTGTAACGCTTCAGAACCGGATGGTTCTAGATGTGGTATTAGCTGATCGTGGGGGTGCATGCCGCATTATCGGTAGTAGTTGTTGTGTTTACGTCCCAGATAATTCACCTTCTGTGTATGATGCCATTTCTAAATTACACAAAATTGCTGCTGAAATACACTCCGACAATGGTACATGGACATTCTCTAATTGGTTCTGGACTTTACTTAGTACCTGGGGTTGGAAATTGTTGACTATCCTGTGTATAATTATTGGAATACTCTTCTTTCTTTGTTTGTGTATTCAATGTGGCCCTACCTTATGCTCTGTATGTATTACAGCCTGTATTCCATCCAAACGAGCTATTGCCAAAAACGAGCAAATGATCAACGCAAAAATGATGAAAATAATGATGATTAATATTGATGACGAGTATCCTGATTACTTCCATTATGAGGTAGCTTCAGCTAAATGCTAAAAGGGCCGTCTGTCGTAATTTGGCAGCAACTGAGTTAGCATTTAGCTCAGCTACACAAACTTTCACCATTAACTTGACCAAACGTGCGGGGGCCATTTTGTATTTCCTGGCTTCCATTTTGTATGAACATGCAGCCTCGTGGTCAGCATGCCCTATTGTCCTTCCTCTGTCCCAATGGCCATTTACCTTGCCCGGCAACAGGCTATTTTTAGCACTGGTCAAGCTCACGCATGCGTACTTCAACATTCAGATTAATGAGTGGTGACCTCTTAGGAATGTTTCCTCCAACTGACCAGTGGTACTAGACTCCTCCCACATGTTGGCTTTGTTCCAAAAATGCCCTTATATGTACCTAAACTGTTCAAAAGTATACCGCCTACACTTTTTATTGCTGTAAAACTGTATAAAAGAGGTCACGCACCGATGTCCGGGGTGATACTTCTTGCATTACCAAAGGGTGCTGTAGGAATGTACCACCACCCCATGGGGTCCTAATAAACTTGTCTTTTTCATTTCCAGTTTCCGTGCCAACTTCTATTCTATGGTGTTTGAGAGTTCTTTGCAGAGTATGTAGACCTGATGAAACCCAATACCACAGGAATAGCCTATAGGGCAATGTAGTATCACTCGAAGGGCTAACTTGATAGGCCAGTGGGTGGAATGGTAGCTGTTTGTGGGCCTGTTTTATGCTCTGGTTTATACTATTTCCCTGATATTACCGCAAACACAGCCTGCAGCAAGTGCACATGCATGTAATCTCCCATACCTCGTAAAACACTTCTACAACAAGTCTTTACAAGTTCAAATTTGACCTTCTTGATTTTTAAATATGGACCACTTTTTTACCACCTAATTTGGTAATGGAGCCACCTTCATGTTGGTGCCCTATTTACTGTCCGAGTCCAACCCTGCTTTCTTTTTAGTTGTTACAGTGAGTTGGGAAGGTAGCTTAAATCAAATCCTAACAGCAAGGGATCTTGCAGCTAGGATGGATGAGAGATTAAGGATGGTGGAATAGGTGAGCTGAAAATCGCATCTGCTCAGATAGGAAGCCACTAGCTGGCTTCCGTTGAATTCTGGAAACACTGAACGCCTTCCTCGAGACGAACGGATCCCTCGACCCCTCACAGTCCGGCTTCAGAGCCAACCACAGCACCGAGCCCGCCCTCATCGCAGCCACCGACGACATCCGGACCCTGCTCGACAAGGGAGAAACAGTGGCCCTCATCCTCCTGGACCTCTCCGCTGCGTTCGACACTGTCTGCCACCGCACCCTAGTCCAGCGCCTCAGCAACATCGGTATCCAAGAGAAGGCACTGGAGTGGATCATCTCGTTCCTTGCCGGAAGAACACAAAGAGTCCGCCTCCCCCCGTTCCGCTCCGAGGCCACCGAAGTCATCTCCGGCGTCCCGCAAGGATCTTCACTCAGCCCCACCCTCTTCAACGTCTACATGAGACCTCTTGCAGCCATCGCACGCCAGCACAACCTCAACATCATCTCTTACGCCGACGACACCCAGCTGATCCTCTCCCTCACCAGAGACCCCGACACCGCCAGAACCTGCCTACACGAAGGGATGAAAGACGTCGCCGAGTGGATGAAGGACACTCGCCTGAAACTGAACTCGGACAAGACGGAAGTCCTCATCCTGGGATCTTCGCCCTCCGCCTGGGACGACTCCTGGTGGCCCCCAGCCCTGGGCACCGCACCCAAGCCAACCTACCACGCTCGCAACCTGGGCTTCATCCTGGACTCCTCCCTCTCGATGACCAGACAAGTCAACGCCGTCTCCTCATCGTGCTTCAACACCCTGCGTATGCTTCGCAAGATCTTCCGCTGGATCCCGACCGAGACCAGGAAGACTGTCACCCAAGCACTCGTCACCAGCCGACTGGACTACGGAAACCCCCTCTACGCCGGAACCACAGCCAAGCTACAGAAAAAACTCCAGCGCATCCAGAACGCCTCCGCCCGACTCATCCTGGATGTCCCCCGACGCAGCCACATCTCCAGCCACCTGAGGAACCTGCACTGGCTCCCCGTCGACAAGAAGATCACGTTCCGGCTCCTCACCCACGCACACAAGTCTCTCCACGACCTGAGCCCCAAGTACCTCAACGACCGCCTGACCTTCTACACGCCCACCCGCCAGCTACGGTCCACCAGCCTCGCCCTCGCAGCCGTACCACGCATCCGAAGAGCCACCGCCGGAGAAAGATCCTTCTCTTACCTGGCTGCCAAGACATGGAACTCCCTCCCTATCCACCTTCGGCTGACCCAGGACCATCTCGCCTACAGGAAACAACTCAAGACCTGGCTGTTCGAGCAGTAGCTTACCCCTTCCCCAAGCGCCTTGAGACCCTCCCGGGTGAGTAGTGCGCTATACAAATGGTTTGATTGATCGATTGATTGACAATCACAAGTCAAGAAACCACAATGGCGAACCATGTACACATGAAGCACAGTTCCGCGCAGCAGTTCAGGCCTGATGGGCTTTCCACCCACAAGAGAAAGTGGCGGGTTCACCTTTGAGCCCTCCAAGACACAGCAAAGTATCAATACTAGCTCAAATCCAAGAAAGGATACTATCCAAGTCAGTGGTGGCATCATTCCTCTACTGCTCCTCACCAGCATGCTTCAGACTCAAGTTTGCGGTGGGATGTCCTAAGAGCGGCTCTGGAAAATCAAAGAATCAACTAGCTAACATTGCTTTTAGTTGGTACAGCTCCAGGTGCTCTGACCCCACCTCTTAGGACACCCTCAGCAGACCTGAGCATTCCATCAAACTACAGACCGATTTCAAATCTACCTGACCTAGGTGTCCACCACGATGATACCAGAGCTTCGAAGTGACCATCAAGAAACAGTGATAGCATATTATAAACGTTTTTAAATAAATAATTTAAAGGAAAGTTCTTATGGTCTCTATGAATTACAGTAGTCAGGTGCAAATTGGAAATGCAGAGTGCATTGCTTGGATAGCATCAGCTGGATGTGAAAGCAGGCAGGGGCCAGGGCTCCTGGCTCTGGGGCCCAAGGGATTACATTTAAAGAGAAGGTTTTCACAGTCCTAGGTATCCTTCAGGTTTTCTATAGCAGCCTGGGGAAGACCGCAGCACAGTCCCTCCTCTAGCAGGTTCCCATGAAGTTCCTCCCAGGCTATGGTTGCATGGAGCCTCCATTTCTCAGGATGACTGGCAGGCAATGAGAGCCAATAAACAGGGATATGTAGCTGTTCAATCCACTAGGCGCTGAGCTCACATCAGGGAGCACTTGCTCCCTCATTCATAATCTCAAGCGATGGCAGGTGAATCACCTGGTGCTGGGGATCATTAGCGCCAGGATGCCCGTAGGGTTAGAAATGGCATAAATAAATAAAAATAAATAAATCATTCAGGTCACCAGCATCTTGTCCAATGTCTCTGTCAATGCCTCTGGAGATGAGTCATATCTTCATCTGGACCTTCTCCTTATCAGTGCCTAGTACAGGAAGGTTACCTACCAAGAGATGCTCACTGTCACAGAATAATCCCTCTTTCTCTGAGAAAGGCAACACAGCGAGGCAATTAAACACTGAAGTACACAAGCAATGACAATGACAATAGATCTGGCCTGGTAGCTATGCTTCATGTCGTTTTTTAATGCAATATTGAAAGAGAACCATCTTTTCTAATATTTTGATTCAATCAATCAATCAACAAATCAGGGATTTGTGAAGCGTGCTGGTCACCCGCAAGGGTTTCTAGGCACTGGGGGAGAGGAGTGAGGCTTAGCTCAGCTTCGTCTTATCCGAAGAGCCAGGTCTGGAGGCTCCTCCTGAAAGCTTGCAGAGTCGGGGTTTGTCTGATGCTGAATGGGAGTTCGTTCCAGGACTTGGCCGCAATGTAGGAGAAGCAGGGTCGGACTGGGAACCAAAACCGGCCCTGGCAAAGTGCTCGGCTGCCCCCCCCTCCGGGGGATTGGGGGTGCCGCCGAGCTCTTTGCCAGGGCCGCTTTTCGACCGATTTTGTTACAGGGCCGATTTTGCAGCTATGCTGCAAAACCGGCCCTGTAACAAAAACGGCCCCCAAGAGCCCAAAAACAGCCCCCACCCGTGCGGCGCACCGGGGGATTGCCCGGTGCCTGCTACGGCCAGTCCGGATTGCCCCCCCCCCACTCTGGCTTTGCGGGTGTGTGGGATTTCAGCTAGGGAAAGATCGGCTTCTCTTGGGTACATCGAAGGAAATTCTTTCATTGAGGTATTGGGGCCTGATGTTGTGGAGGGATTTGTAGGCATGAGTGAGGAGCTTGAAGGTCACTCGCTTTTCTATGGGAAGCCAGTGGAGGTCTCGTAGGTATTGGACGATGTGGTGTTGTTGTGGAACGCTGAGGAAATGTCTAGCTGCAGCGTTCTGGTCTGGAGTTTGAGGAGTAAAGATTTATTTATTCCGGCGTATAGGGCGTTCCTGTACTCCAGTCCGCTGGTAATGAGTGCCTGGGTGATGATCCTTCTGAATTCGGGGGGGATCCATTTGAAGGTCTTGGGGAAGATGCAGAGGGTGTTGAAGCATGTGAAGGATACGGCATTGATCTGCCAGTGGATGGTGAGGGGTTGGATCCGAGGACAAGGGCTTCCGTTTTCTTTGAGTTGAGCTTTAGGCAGCCGTTGCTCCTCCAGGAGGTGACGTCTTTCATACCTTCCTGGAAACTGTGTCTGGTGATGTCGGGTTCATTGGCGAGGGAGAGGATGAGCTGGGTGTTGTCGATGTAGGATACTATGCTGAGTCCATGGTTTCCGACGATGGTGGCGAGAGGGGCCATGTAGATGTTGAAGAGTGTGGAGCTGAGTGAGGATTCTTGGTGTACTTCGCAGCTGATCTCTGTGGGTTTGGAGAGGAAGGGTTGGAGTCTGATTCTTTGGGCTAGGCCGGTGAGGAAGTGGCGAATCCAGTCGAGGGCGGTTCCCTGGATGCTGGCGCCGTGTAGTCTGGTGGTTAGTGTGCGTGGGATATGGTGTTGAAGGCTTCTGAGAGGTCTAATAGGAGGAGGACTGCCATGTGGCCCTGGTCCAGAAGGGTGAGGATGTCGCCCGTGGCGGCTAGGAGGGCAGTCTTGGTGCTGTGGTTGCTGCGGAATCCGGATTGGGAAAAATCGAGGATCGGGTTGGCTTCTATGAATTTAGTGAGCTGGTTGTTGATGATCTTCTCAGTAAATGTGGCTGAAAATGGGAGGAGAAGGATGGGTCAGTAGTTCTGGAGGTCCAACGGGTCTGCTGTGGGCTTCTTGGGGAGGGACTTGATCTCTGCGCATTTCCAGTCATCGGGGAAAGTGCATGTTTCAAGGGAGCAGTTGATGGTGCGTCATAGCTCGGGTGCAATGATGAAAGTGGCTCTGTGGAAAATGTAGGGCTTGCAGGGGTAGGTGGGGGCCCCTGAGTGTATACTTCTCATGGTCTTGACGGTGTCTTCTGTGGTGACACCGGTCCAAGCGGTGATGGTAGGCTGAGTTGAGTTGTAAGTTGGAGGTTTAGGGTCGGTGTCTAGGTACTTCTCATCGAAGTTGCTGTAAAGAGTACTGATCTTGAAGTGGAAGTAGGAGCCAAGTTTGTTGCAGAGGTCCTGAGAGGGCTGGACGTCGGAGGAGTTGCTGGTGGGTGTGGTGAAGTTTTGTATGATGCTGAAGAGTCCCTTAGAGTTGTGGGAGTAGGTAAGTATTCTCTTCTGGATGAAGTTCTTCTTCGTGGTTCTGATGAAATGGTGATATTCTGCCATAGCGGTCTTGTAGGCGGAGCGTGCTTCGGCAGGTTTGCTGTTCCTCCAAGCTTTCTGATACACACACACACACATGTATATACACACACATATTTCATTAAACATACATCTGGGATTTGTTGTTTTAGTTCAACAGTGGAAATATGGAAATATGGTAACTAGATGTGCATTCTAGACAGGTCAAGTAGTTTAGTAGTGGTAGATATAGCAGGTAGGTAGGTTGGGTATAGTATGTTAGGTTTGGTATGTAGGTATGGTATAGGCATAGTAGGCTCCTTTTCAATAATTGCACCTTCCTTTTGTAATAATCTTTTTCCCCAGCCAAGACAAATGTAGAATTAAATTGATTTCAGGAAAGCACTAAGGACTTACTGGTTAAATATGGATACCCGCCATCATTAGGAAACAAAAAAATGTGGAAATGGGAAATACTCCCTGAAGCTCAAAATTCAGAGGGCCAGTCTACACTCAAGGCTGCATGTGTAGATCATAGTCATCGCAAGCACAGGTCTCAGGGTCTCAGTATCAGAGGGAGAGCTGAGACTATAAAATAACTGGGCTGGGTAGAAAGTAATAAGGCGGATGGTTGAGTGTCAAGGCGGTCACCATAAACGACAGAGTGTGTGCAGCAGGTTTAATTGAGCGGTAGTCTTTGTTAGAATCTGCTGATAGCTTATTTATTAACATGTATCATCCAACAACCAGTAGGACCACCCTTCCTCACTTAAGAAGAGGCAGTAACCTATCAGCAGTCATCATTTTTCAGCAAGACAGGTTTTGACATACTCCTGACTTGACAACTTCCATCTATTCCCTCACCAGAGGAAGCCAAGCTCTGTATTCGCTTTACCTTGACATTAAGGGGCATATTTACAAGCCCCTTTTGCCACCACAACGTCACTTTCCTGTTACGTTGTGATGGCCACTCTACATGGCTTAACGCTGCCTTGTAAATAAGGCCCCCTTTCACGCTGTATTTAGCGTGAAAGGGCAGGGCAATGGGTGTTGTGGCGGGCGTTGCACCGCAACACCCATTGATTTTGACGAATCACTGACAGAATATCAACAACCACAATATCGAGGTCCCAAAATATTGAGACCGAAATATCGATGTCAAGAATATCGACATCCTATCTACATCATGGTAAGTACAAAAATATCGAAAACAAAATATTGTTGTTAAAAATAATATAAACTAAAGTAAATAATACATATAATTGAAAATGAAGATAGTTAGGTTCATTATGAAATGTTTAAATTTAAAAATAATAAAGATAATGTAAAATTTTTTTTAAACATACATATATATCTATACTAATATAATAAAGAGAGAGCCCAAACCTTTGAGGCGGGTAATCTCAGGAACCACAGCACCAATCACAACACCCAATACAGCGTTGGAAAGGGCAGTTGCAGCAGAAGGACATAGGCTATGCAGACACCCACCATATACATTTATGCCAGCAAAGTAGTCCCTTGTGGGCGTGTCTGTGTTGTGCTGTGGGCGTGTGCTGGGGGGCTTGACAAAAGCTGGAGCGTGTGGTACGTTCCGCCATTCATGCAATGTCTCATATCGTGTGCTGTGGGCGTGTGCTGGGGGCGTGGGCATGTGCGGGGCGCGGGATTACAGGGAAAAAAAGCGAGCGTTGTGCCCAATATTTCATTGTTTTTTCTTCCCAGGTTCTGTACATTCCAGCTCCAGGTGTCCACCCTGCTCCCTTTAAATACCCCTGCACCCCATAATCATAACCCACCCTTACTCCTTAAAATACCCCAACACCCTCAAACACTAACCCATCTTAACCCTATAAATATACCCTGTACCCCAAAACCCAAACCTATCCCTAAACCCTAAAAATACCTCTTTACCCCAAAACCCAAACTTAGCCCTGAACCCTATAAATACCCCTGTACCTCAAAACCCAAACCTACCCCAGAACCCTAAAAATACTCCTGTACCCCAAAACCCAAACCTAGCCCTGAACACTAAAAATACCCCTGTCCCCAAAACCCAAACCTACCCCTGAACCCTAAAATAGCCCTGTACCCCAAAACCCAAACCTAGCCATGAACCCTTAAAATAACCCTGTACCCCAAAACCCAAACCTACCCCTGAACCCTAAAAATACCCCTGTACCCCAAAACCCAAACCTAGCCCTGAACCATAAAAATAACCATGTACCCCAAAACCCAAACCTAACCCTGAACCCTAAAATACCCTTGTACCCCCAAACCCAAACCTAGCCCTGAACCCTAAAAATACCCCTGCACCCCAAAACCCAAACCTAGCCCTGAACCCTTAAAATACCCCTATACCGCAAAACCCAAACCTAGCCCTGAACCCTAAAAATACCCCTGTATCCCAAAACCCATACCTATCCCTAAACCCTAAAACTACCCCTGTACCCCATAACCCAAAACTATATCTGAACCCTTAAAATACCCAAACACCCCAAAACATATACCTCAGTACCCCAAAACATATACCCCTATACCCTAGCCCTGAACCCTAAAAATACCCCTGTGTCCCAAAACCCACACCTATCCCTAAACCCTGAAACTACCCCTGTACCCCATAACCCAAAACTATATATGAACCCTTAAAATACCCAAACACCTGAAAACATATACCTCAGTACCCCAAACCATATATCCCTATACCCATACTTAACTTATCCAAACATAAAAAAAACATGCTTTTACCATTCATGCATTTACAACAAATTTCGTTGTAAATGTATGCGTGGTAAAAGCATATAAAATGGAATTCCATGCGTTATAATGGCATTGCGGAGTCATCGTACTTTCGTAATGAAAGTATGTGGAGTACTGGTATGCGGAAAGAAAGTTGCGGAATAATGGGTGTTTACCCTCCACCGGTAAGTACATTGGCGGCACGGCGGCCCACATCTCCAGCAACATACTCATATTTTTTCACCACCGATTTGAAAAATGCACAGGTCTCTCTCATTGATGGCCAGCACCGACATACACTTTTAGACACACCTCCCGCCACAAGTTCTAGAATTGCGAACTTTAGAGCTGGGGAGCTACGTTCGAATCTCGGCATCAGCTCAACATCCTGTGATTCCAGGCAAATTGCTTTGTCTCCCCATGCCTACCACAAATGAATGGGTTCTTCTGTAATGTAAATTGTGCTCATGCCATGTTGTCGAGTTCGCGCTATATAATATTTCAAGGAAAAATAAAGTAGGGAAACTCGAGTTCACACACTACTGAACGCGCACTCTTAAGTGCATCAGCAGTACACTGTGAATCGGAGCGTTTCACAGGCCTGTCACAGATAAGAAATGCTATCAAAACTAAATCCTACAAAACAATATACTACTGGCCGGCAGCAATTCATACCCGGACAACGTCAGGACGGGCTGCTAGTATATATATAATATAATATATACATTTACTTAATATCATTAATAAATAATTATTATAATAAAGTGTACAATATTAGAAACATATTAAAAATTATGAATAGATATATTATTACATATACCAGTGAAATAAAAATAAGATTCAAATTATATATATAATTAATTAAAATATTAAAATATTTTTATTCCTTTACAATGACATTTTACACAACATTAACAGCAACAGTAGGGAAAATATTAGATAGCGAAGGAGATAAAATTACTATTCCCACTCCAGGGAGTGCAACAGTAGGGAGGTGTTGGATAGTGCAGGGGTACAAATTACTATTCCCACTCCAGAGAGTGCAACAGTAAGGAACGTGTTGGATAGCATATGGGAATAATTTACCTTTCCTACTCCAGCAGGTGGAACTGTAGGGAAAGTGTTGGATAGCAGAGTGGAATAATTTACTATTCCCACTCAGGAGAGTGCAACAATAGGGAAAATGTTGGATAGTGGAGGGGTAAAAATTACTATTCCTACTCCAGCGAGTGCAACAGTAGGGAAGTTTTGGATAGCGGAGTGGAATACTTTACTATTCCCACTCCAGAGAGTGCTTTAGTACAGAAAGTGTTGGATAGCGGACAAATTACTATTCCCACTCCAGAGAGTGCAACAGTAGGGAAAGTGTTGGATAGAGGAAGGGATAAAATTACTACTCCCAATCCAGCAAGTGCTACAGTAGGGAAAGTTTTGGATAGCGAAGGGGAATAATTTACTATTTCCACTCCAGCAGGTAGAACAGTATGGAAAGTGTTGGATAGCGGAGGGTAATTATTTACTATTCCTACTCTAGGGAGTGCAACAGTAGAGCAAGTTTTGGATAGCAGAGGGGTAACAATTACTATTCCCAATCCAGCGAGTGCAACAGTAGGGAAAGTGTTGGATAGCGGAGGGGTAACAATTACTATTCCCCCCTCCAGCCAATGTAACAGTAGGGAAAGTGTTGGATAGCGGAGGGGAATAATTTACTATTCCTACTCCAGGGAGTGCAACAGTAGAGAAAGTGTTGGATAGCGGAGGGGTAACAATTACTATTCCCACTCCAGCGAGTGCAACAGTAGGGAAAGTGTTGGATAGTGGAGGGGAATAATTTACTATTCCTACTCCAGAGAGTGCAACATTAGAGAAAGTGTTGGATGGCGGAGGGGTAACAATAACTATTCCCACTCCAGCAAGTGCAACAGAAGGGAAAGTGTTGGATAGCAGAGGGGATAAAATTACTATTCCCTCTCTAGCGAGTGCAACAGGAGGGAAAGTGTTGGATAGCGGAGAGGAATAATTTACTATTCCCACTCCAGCGAGTGCAACAGTAGGGAAAGTGTTGGATTGCATAGGGGAATAATTTACTATTCCCACTAAAGCAAAATAATTAAAATTAATTATCAAACAATTAATTAATTTACAAAAATTGCCTCACACTATATTCCCCTATAAATGACACTGCCAATGTTGTAAAACCTAACACTATTAACATAATTATTTGAAAATTAATTAATTAAAATTAATAAGCAATTTAAAAACACTCAATAATAATGTAGTTCACACAATTAACAGTATAAAACCACTTAAAATGAACTTCATAATACTTTAAAAAAAATATTGAAATAAAATTATTTCTCCGCCTACTCCCCTATCAACCCACCACCTGCTCTTAAAAAATGACACAAATACCATAATTAATAATTAATTAATAATTATTAAAAACATATTAATACACAATGAACAATATATTATTTACCACAATTTGCAATATAACATTTTAAATACATAAATATTAAATAATTAAAAATATAAATAAATACATTATTATTAAATTACTTCCCACCCTACTCCCCTATAAACCCACAACCCGCTCCTAAAACAATAACACAATTTACATATTTACCAATCAATTATTAATAATTAACCAACAATTAATAACTAATTAATAAGACATTATTTATCACGATTAACAATATAAAATCACAAATACTTAATTACTAATCAATAACAATTGTTAATTAATTAATTAATTATGATTAAATTACTTCCCACCCTATTCCCCTATAAACGCTCAACCCACTCCTAAAAAAAGAACACAATTAAGATATTTACCAAAATATTATTAATATTTAACAACAAATGAATAACTAATTGATAATAAATTAATTACCACAATTAACAATATAAAATATTAAATATATAAACATGAATTATTAAAAAATAATAATTAATTTATTATATATACATTACTTACCACTCTATTGCCCTATTAACCCACAACCTGCTACAAAACTAAAATGCAAAATGTACCTTAAAAAAAAGTAATAACTTCTAAAAATTGAATACATACATAATAAAAAATACAATTCTAAAACAAAAATATAGAACACATACATTTAAAATACATACTAAAATACATAACACTAATATAATTATAGATATTAGTAACAACAATATTTTTACAAAGGATATTACTGACTGCTATGTGTGCTACCATGTGTAGCAAACATAGAAAGAGCAAAACGCCATTCATAGTATATGTGCAGGAAGGACCTCCTTCCTGCACATACACGATCATTTTGAAAAAATTCCATTTTGCAACTTCTATGTGTGCTGCATTAAGCATTCCACTATTCTGATTCGGGTCAGAAATCGGCCCAACCGACTTGTACCCGGAACAGAGTCCGACTGACACCTACCGGCACCCTATGACCCGTGCAGTACGATGCGAAGCCTGTGATGTACAACTGAGCCGTACAGAAACAAAGCCGTCCGACCGATCCGTATAAAATTCATCCATCCGGCCGGAAAATGGTCACGAGCCGCACCTACCGAACCGAACCCGGAATGAACCCGACCAATACGTACCCACGACGTCCGAGCCGCACAGTACGATGCCAAACGCATGAAATCAGGCTGATTCGCACTGAGCCCAAGCCGCACGACCGACACGGACCGAAAATGTACCTGAAGCGAGAGAGACCACCGCGATAGACTCGCATACAACACTGAACACAATCAGCGTCAAGACATGGAGCATCCCGCACAAGCCAACATGAGAGTCCGACTTGGTCAGAAGAACGTCTCCTACATGCCCACCAAAAACAATGCCAAAAACACAAAAAAAGAACCAGTCAAGCCATGAGAAAGTCAATAAATACACAAAAAAAAAACACAAAGACACACCCACAACTCCACCTATAAAAAGGCAAAACTACACTGCCATGATCCTTTGTAAAAACAACAGAGCAGCCAGCACAGAACAACTTGAGACACCAACCACAGACACACACACAACTCACCCATCACACAAACCACACACCATCAGCACTCCTCCAAAAGCTCTCACACATACACCTTACAAAACAGACACCCACCCACCCACCCTCACTTGCACCCACACACCCACATCACTCCTCACCACCACCCATCACCATGCCCCCTAAGAAGAATCCACAGTTCACAGACACCGAGTTAAAAATATTGGTAGATGAGATCCTCAGAGTGGAGCCATATTTGTTTGGCACATTGGTACAAAGGAACCCCATGTCACAGAAAACCAAGATGTGGGACAGAATCGTGGACAAGGTGTACCCACAAGCACCAGCGTATCGCACAAAGACCGACATCCAGAACAGGTGGTATGACGTGCACAGGAGGGTCAAGAAACTCCTCCAGAAGTAACACGCCTTGAGTCAGTGCACTGGCGGTGGCCCTCCTGCCAAACCAATCTACTTCAGGTCCTCGGAGGAGAAGGTGCGGGACATCCTACCACCAGAGGGCATCCATGGCCTACCTGACATAGCAGAGCCTGGTGAGTACACAACCAATATGCCCAATATTGTGTTGCAATACACACACAGCACCGTAAAGGGGACTGTGAAACCATGCACTGAGAGCAAAGGCCCAGTAAACAAAAGTCAATCAGCCCAAGAAGTCTATGCTAGTCAGACAAACACAATAATGGCCACATCATAGTAATTTGTAACCGTGTCATGACATGTACAAACCAAACAACAAATAGGGCAAGGCAGTGGCACTAATCTGAGTTAACACTGTCAGACATCCCTGCCACCACAATCAATACCTCACAGTGAAGCTGACTGACAGGAAGGAATAGTGGGTATGCTTGCAGAGTGAGCGTATTTCAAAGCATGATGGTGTTGTTGTCACAGATAATGCACCCCCTCACAATTGCCCCATCAACACATCTCTGAACAATGCTCATCTCACAGGGGCATGGAAATGGTCTGGCAAGTACTCTGGTAGTGGGCTCTGTTGTGGGGAGCACAAGGCCCTGCTGGGACTTGGCCACCACCAAACACCAGAACTCCACTGTCAGCCATCTTGCCAGCACAGGCACACCGGCTCACAGGGAAGCAGAGTCAGAAGGAGGGAAGTCAGGGCATGCTGGGAAGGGGGATGTAGCCCAGAGCATGCTGGGATTTGCAGTAACTCACAAACCTCAGCCACCTACATGGCCCAGCAAGCCCACAATGCACCATGCTCACCTCACAGGGGGTGTAAATGGGCTGGCAGGTACCCTGGGAGTGGGCTCTGTTGCGGAGAGCACAAGGCCCTGATGGGACTTGGCCACCACCAAACACCAGAACTCCACTGTCAGTCATCTTGTCAGCACAGGCACACCCCCTCACAGGGAAAACAGAGTCAGAAGTAGGGAAGTCAGGGCATGCTGGGAAGGGTGGTGTAGGTCAGAGCATGCTGGGACTTGCAGTCACTCACAAACCTCCGCCATCTACATGGCCCAGCAAGCCCACACTGCACCATGCTCACCTCACAGGGAGTGGAAATGGACTGACAAGATGTCTGATAGTGGGTCCTGTTGTGGGGAGCACAAGGCCCTGCTGGGAACTGTGTATCAACAAACACCAGGACTGCACTGTCAGCCATCTTGTCAACACAGGCACACACCCTCACAGGGAAGCAGAGTCAAATGTGAACAGGGATCACACTCCTGTGTCAGCCACCTGATGACCTTTGAGGAACAATTTCATACATGAGCTGAGTATGTGCACACATCAACATGCACATTGAACGTCTCCATGTTGGCAGGACAATGCGCTACCACAACATCAGACTCTGTCTGTGACAACTGAAGACGATGCAGTGTTCAGTAATGCATCCTGACGTCACGTTGCAAATGTCACGTATATAAAACATTGTTACAAAGCTCAAGGAGGGGTGAATGGTCTACTCCTCCTGTGCAACCTGGTTCATAACTGATTGTGGCGCCTCCATTGAAAGCGGCGCATATGTACACATGCGTAGTGTGTGACATCATGTTTTTCGGCATCCGTGTACTGTAGCAGCAGCATCATTGGCTCCCCCTCGTTGCTAATATGCTGTGCCTCCAGCTGGAGGTAACTTGGCTGGTTCCCCAGTAGTGCCCAGAGGAGAAAACTGAGAGTGTGTGTTTGTGCACAAGTGCAGTGAGTCAAAAACACACACAACACCCAAAGGCAAATGAAAAACTGAACATTGTGATGTAGAAAGTTACAAACAAAGGTGTTGTGTGTGGATCCAGCTACTCATCCACCACACCAGGGTTGGTCACTGTTGGTCAACATATGAAAGCAGCCAGTCTACCTCCAGGTGGAGGCACATCAGATTTGCATTAAAGGTGAACCTAAGTAAATGCAGCTACAGTACACTGAGGCGGCATTCCAAGTAGCACGGCCCCATTCTTGTATACGTATAGGAGGGAATTTTCTAAGGAAGGAAATCATGTACATATCATGGCTGCACTGGATTTGTGATCCACTGCCCCCTCCTTCATTGTTAGTACTACCCATTGCAAGATAAATATATCAGTACCCCTTCCCCCCTCCCTGTTGCAATATACATAGTTCAACCATTGATGTCTGTAGTAACATAACTTACAATGTCTGTCTCTTCCTAACACAGGTGCCACTGGGGATTCAGCACCAAGTGAAGAAGAAATCCCTGAAGGAACGACTGGACAACAACGCCCACGACAGCAAAGAGCTCTTCACTATCGTCAAGGAGTTCTCCAACCCCAGCACCGGCACCAACGACATCACTCCGTCACAAGACTTCTGCGACTCCCTCGCCTCGTTCTTCCACCGCAAGATCGCCGACATCCACAACAGCTTCGGCGCCCCACCCACGCACCCAACCGTCGAACCAACGCCCCCCACCGCCACCCTTCGCACCTGGACCACGGTGACCACCAAAGACACAGCCCGCACGATGAACACCATCCACTCCGGATCACCGACCGACCCCTGCCCACACCACGTCTTCAACAAGGCCGACTCCACCATCGCACCCCAACTCCAGAACATCATCAACGCCTCCTTCAACACCGCCACCTTCCCGGAGAGCTGGAAGCACGCCGAGATCAGCGCCCTCCTGAAGAAACCTACAGCGGACCCCACCGATCTCAAAAACTTCCGCCCCATCTCGCTCCTCCCTTTTCCTGCTAAAGTCATCGAGAAGATCGTCAACAGACAGCTGACCGCCTTCCTCGAGACGAACGGATCCCTCGACCCCTCGCAGTCCGGCTTCAGAGCCAACCACAGCACCGAGACCACCCTCATCCCAGCCACCGACGACATCCGGACCCTGCTCGACAAGGGGGAAACAGTGGCCCTCATCCTCCTGGACCTCTCCGCTGCGTTCGACACGGTCTGCCACCGCACCCTAGTCCAGCGCCTCAGCAACATCAGTATCCAAGAGAAGGCACTGGAGTGGATCATCTCGTTCCTCGCCGGAAGAACACAAAGAGTCCGCCTCCCCCCGTTTAGCTCCGAGACCACCGAAGTCATCTGCGGCGTCCCGCAAGGATCTTCACTCAGCCCCACCCTCTTCAACATCTACATGAAACCTCTCGCAGCCATCGCACGCCAGCACAACCTCAACATCATCTCTTACGCCGACGACACCCAGCTGATCCTCTCCCTCACCAGAGACCCCGACACCGCCAGAACCTGCCTACACGAAGGGATGAAAGACGTCGCCGAGTGGATGAAGGACAGCCGCCTGAAACTGAACTCGGACAAGACGGAAGTCCTCATCCTGGGATCTTCGCCCTCCGCCTGGGATGACTCCTGGAGGACCCCAGCCCTGGGCACCGCACCCAAGCCAACCGACCACGCACGCAACCTGGGCTTCATCCTGGACCCCTCCCTCTCGATGACCAGACAAGTCAACGCCGTCTCCTCATCGTGCTTCAACACCCTGCGTATGCTTCGCAAGATCTTCCGCTGGATCCCGACCGAGACCAGGAAGACTGTCACCCAGGCACTCGTCACCAGCCGACTGGACTACGGAAACGCCCTCTACGCCGGAACCACAGCCAAGCTACAGAAAAGACTCCAGCGCATCCAGAATGCCTCCGCCCGACTCATCCTGGATGTGCCCCGACGCAGCCACATCTCCAGCCACCTGAGGAACCTGCACTGGCTCCCCGTCGACAAGAGGATCACGTTCCGGCTCCTCACCCACGCACACAAGTCTCTCCACGACCTGGGCCCCAAGTACCTCAACGACCGCCTGACCTTCTACACGCCCACCCGCCAGCTACGGTCCACCAGCCTCGCCCTCGCAGCCGTACCACGCATCCGAAGAGCCACCGCCGGAGGAAGATCCTTCTCTTACCTGGCTGCCAAGACTTGGAACTCCCTCCCCATCCACCTTCGGCTGACCCAGGACCATCTCGCCTTCAGGAAACAACTCAAGACCTGGCTGTTCGAGCAGTAGCATACCCCTCCCCCCAAGCACCTTGAGACCCTCCCGGGTGAGTAGTGCGCTATACAAATGGCATGATTGATTGATTGATTGACCAAGTGAAGATGAGTCCCTGGCCCAGACTCTGGTGGAGGAGGAGCTCTCTGGTGTCGATCTGGCTCTGTCCTCTTCGGATGACAACAATCAATGGAACCTCTGGGGTGAGTCATCAGGCAGCCCCACCATCAGAAATACCTGCACCCCCTGCTGCCGTGTCAACACCATTTGCCCACGGACCAAACACCCCTGCCAACAAGGACCGACCTAGGAGACCAAGTTCAAGCAGCACAGGGGCCCCGGCCACCCAGGATGCTACCAACAATGACACCAGTGGCAACAGCCAAGGGGGCCCGGGTCAAATGTGCCTGCCACCACAGGTACAGCCCGTGTGTCTAGGGGTGGTGGGAGTGGTGTTAGGCCGAGGGCACGATCTGCAGAGGGGCCTGGACTGCCTGATGACCCCCAACTGGTACGCATCATAGATGCGTACCAGGATAGCACTGGAGGATTTGGCCAGGTAGTGGGGGTCCTCAAGGACATGCAGCAGGAGCAGGCTGCCCATCATGCCCGCATGGAAGCCAAGTGGGACAAACTCACGACGGTGCATATGGACATATTAACCTGTCTCCACCAGATCAGCACACATATGTCCACACCTCCCTGTGTGCCCACAACACCTCAAGCAACAACATCTGCTAATGCTACAGGGAGGACGGATGAATCTGGTGGAGACTCCGATGCACTGTCGGCGCCTGCTCCTGAGGATCCCCCACAGAAGAAAAGGAGGGGTCGTCCAAAGAAGGATAAGTGAGCCTCATTTGTCCCTGCACATCCCCCAGGAACCCAGAACCTGTTTTGGATGTTGGTCTTTGGGTGCAAAGCGTTCACCTTGTTGCACATGACACAGGTCCCCATCATGACATGGAGGGTCCATGTTGTACCAATGTAGAAGATGAATGTGGACTTCACTCTGGACATTTCATCTATCAATACTTCGGACTCATGTGTAAACTGTGGATTCTAAAGTTCATGTACAGCACTATCTCCACACATGTATGTAAATAAAATTACCATTACACTATACTTGCCTATGTTGTGATTCCAACTTGGTATGTGTCATGGAGATGATGAAATGCTGAAGCTCACAGTGCATGCCAACTACTACAGCAATGTAATTTCCGTTATGTGACTCATGGTGATGTGAGACCTATGAGGGAGACACACCAATAGGGCTCCACAACACATACTCACAATGGACATGTGACACATTGCCTTCAAAGATGGTTGCCAGATATACGGTGAAATGCACAGACACCACACCTTTCCACAGTCACTGCCAACAAGCCCACAGGTGAGGTTACCAAATGTCAGTCAGATGTGTGAAGACAGACAACACACATTACTAAGTGAAGTACTGGTACATTACAAATCAGAAACAAGTTTATTACACAACAATATCAAGGTGAATCCACATGACAGTGGGCACAGGGTCACCAAGTGTCGTCAAATTGCGCTTTAAGGGTGGAATCTGGATGTCGGTGTCAGACATGCCCCTGGAACTGGCACAGTACCTTGGGAAGGACAGAAATGAGACACAGTCAGAAGCATACCAGAACAGGATGGAAATGAAATAGACATGTCACAAGAGAACTACACACTAACAACTTAGCATGTCAACACCATTGTGGACTACAGAACATATGACAGGACACATCACTACACGCTTCGAGTCAAGTACCACACTGGCAAACTCAAACAGCAACTGAGCTGCACAAACACATCACAGGCTCACTCAGGACATTGACATGACAACCCTGTGAACTCACATTCAGCTGAAGAAGTTGTTGATGAGCTGTGTGCGGACGTCACCCTCATCATCATCATCACTGGCCTCGTGGCCCAGGCCAGGATCCTCCACAGGTGGTGGATGTTGGTCGTCGTCGCTCTGGATGAGGGGCACCTTCTTCCGCACTGCCATGTTGTGGCGCATGCAGCAGACGATGATGATCTTGCACACCTTTGCAGGCTCATATGGGTGGGCCCCTCCGGGCTTGTCCAGGCAGCGGAAGCGGCTTCTCAGGAGACCAAAGGTACGCTTGATGACTCGCCTGGTTCTGCCATGTGCCTGATTGTAGCGCATCTGGGATGCTGTCACAGGGTTCCTTAGGGGTGTCAGCAACCATGGCATGTTGGGATATCCAGAGTCACCTACATACAAAGAATCATACATAAGTGCAGTATTGTAAGGGGGTGGGAGACAACATTGCAAAACACACACATTGGTAAACAGTACACACCAACAAGCCAGGCGCGCTGGTTTGGCATCTGTGACATCATCAATGGTATGCGACTCCTCCTCATGATGTAGGCATCGTGGGCAGAACCAGGGAAACGTACACACATATGTGTAATCACCATGTCCGCCAGGCATACCACAAGAGCATTAATAGAGTGGTAATGTTTGCGGTTGCGGTAGGTCTGTTCCTGCGCCCGTGGTGGTATCAGGGCCACATGTGTGCCATCGATTGAGCCAATCACGCTTGGCATCCTACCCAGTCCATAGAAGTCATCCTTGATCTCTGCAAGTTCACCTAGTGTGGGGAACTTGATGTAAGAGTCCAGGTGAATCAACATCCCCTCCAAGACATCTCGTAGCACACAGCTGAACATAGTTTGTGACATACCATCAACACTAGCCACAGTGTGTTGGAAGGTACTGGTGGCTAAGTAGTGCAGGGCTGCCAACACTTTTACCTTTGGTGTCAGGACTGTCGGGTATGTGCGGCCAGGTAGCAGATTTGGTGCCAACTGCTCCGCCAAGTCATCAATCATGCTCCTGGTGAAGCGGTAACGTCGGATGCTGTCGCGTTCCACCATGGTCTCGAGGTCAGGGAATGGTCTATGCACTACAGTCACCCGCATCGGATCAGCGTGATGCCAATGGGCAATGCGTGCGCACGGCTCGGTTCATTCTTGTTGGACGCGTATGCAATCTGGCCCGACGTGGGTGATTTCTGAGTGGATGCGTCGTACAGGCATGGACCGAGCTGTGCGCACGCACAGCCCATAGATTTGTATCAAGACGGATGCGTCTTGTTTAAAAAATAAGCGTTGGATAGTCATTTTACTGAGCCATGCACACTCATTGGTAAGGGGCTGTCATGGAGACGGACGCGAATTCAAAAAATGCCCGAGTCATGCGCTGGGAATACAGTTGGATGCGTACAACAATGTTGCAATCCTAGGGCGTCCTGAAGGTGAGTGATTTGAACGATGCGAAAGACGTATAAAAGTCCTTCATTTTCATGGATTGGACAGATTCACAGAATGCAACTGTGTCACAGAAAATGCCTCTGCACCACAGATTTAAGGCTGCCAGGCCCCCAGAGACCTCACTTGCCTGCACTACATGCTACAGGACCACTTTCCACAATCCACTGAAGCGGCTGTCTGTGCTTCCTCTGGATCCTGCAATGGCACGTACTTTGGAGAGGGCCCCAGCATTCACTGAGGAGGAGAACCAGGCCCTGCTGGATGGGGTCCTCCCAGAGTACAGCAAGCTGTATGGGACACCAGGGGAGCAGGTGAGTTTTCCGTTCCTCTGCCTATCATTTCATGCAAGTTGTCTGACTAAAAGTATTGGAAGTCTGCACAGCAGTGTGAGGCATATGCACTGGGTAATTTCAGCTACCTATTCATGTGGGTACATGTGTTGAACAGGTGTCCTGCTGCAGTAGTGCAGGCCTTACAGTACTAGCCAATATCACCATGTCAGACCTACAGCAGAAATGCACATGTCTATGGGTGCACTACCTGTGTACCTCTTTTGACTTTGTGATGACTACATGTATTTTCAACTGTATGCAGCACAATTATGTGGTATGTGTGGTAATGTCATCTTCACTTTGTGATCCTCACGGGTTGATACCCACCAGAAGCAGGAAATCTGGTTTACCATCTCCCGGGCAGTCAGATCAGTGGGGGTCTACAAGCGCAGTATCCGCAACTGCCAGAAGAGGTGGCAGGACCTACGTGGCTGGACCCGGAGGATCGCGAGGGTCCAGCTGAAGCTGTCACCTCCTCGCCGTAGGGGCGGACACCGGACCCTGACCCCCCACATGCTGCGGATCCTGCCGGAGGTCTTCCCGGACCTGGATGGGCAACTGAAGGCCAGACAGCAGCAAGGAGGGGGTAAGCTCATGCCTGATCTGTGAACATGTCTGACATGCTATGTGCAGTGTTTTGGCCTAGTCATACTCCCACATTAAGTTGGTCTTGGAGTCCAGGACTTGTGTCCCTCTATTGTGTAAGTCACACTCCTCACCTGATCCACAGTTGTGGCCCCTACAGTCTGTGACTATTTTCAACTTGGGCACTGTGTCCCTTAAATGAGCTATGCTGAAGGTCCTGCACAGCATATGTTACTGTGACTCTGATATGTGCATCGTGGGTGGGTCTCATCTTTGCACTATGCTTGGTCTCTGGCATGTGTTCTGTGTGTGCCTTTCATATGTGTTCAAATTGCTGGTCTGTGTCACAACATGTGTGTGGGGTTCTTAAGACATACCCATGCAGCAGGTAAGTCCATGTAGTGTCCTCAGGGCTATGTAGAGGAAGTATGTCACACTGGCCCAGACACCTGCCCACTGTCCATGCCAATACACTGTATTTGGTTTACCTGCTATGTCAAGCCCACTCCACAGCATAGTGAGTCTCTGTACTCACACTCACGTGTATGGACCTACTGGTTGTGGTTCCTGAAATGTGCCATCAGGTGTTTGACACAATATCATTGTAGTGTGGCTTCCTATTTTGGGACAACTGATGTGTTGAGGATTTTAGTGTGAGCAGGACATCTGAGTTGCGACAATGGGGATGATACCTGTGCAACATATAAGGGTGTGGTCAGTTGAATAAGCACAATGCTGTATGCTAGAGTGACTTTCACGCAGCTATGTGTCATTGGCAGCAGACTGTGTGTCGCTCATGTTCAGGTAGTTGTGTTTGCAGGCACTCATATGTCAGATTTAAGTGATGTAGGATCATTATAGTCCAAGAACAGTGTGTGGCAGGGGACTGACTGGTGCACTTGTCAGCTGCAGAGTTTGGTATGGGCATGACCTATGACTGTGATGCAGTGCAGACTTATGTTGTCTGGATGCATTGCCCCATGACATGTGACAGTGAAGACTGACTTACCATGCATGTGTGTGCCAGGGCATTGACTTGCTAAGAAGGATCCTACATTGGAGTCTGAGGTGCTCCATGCACACCATTGTGTCATTTACTATCAGGACGTTAGGACATCATTGTGTGTTGTGCTGCTAGGCATCACAAGATTGTGAAATGCGAGTGTGGCCATACATTCATCAAGACACCGGTACTGAGTGATTGGCATTTGATGTGATCTATGTTAATAGTGATGTACTTGTACATGGTCATTTGCATGTACAACAATTGGGTATGTGGTGCATGTGTGCACTTTGGGGTATTAACAGCCAGCATGCAACAGACATATGGGTACCTGTCCAGGAGGGATATGGGTGCCATGGTTGATGTTCAGACTGGGTTTTGACACTGGGTATTGACCTATGTACGCCTGTGTGTGCCTTTTTAGTAATTATCAGCTAAGGATGCCAGTGCATGAACGGTAATGTTGTGTATTGACAGTGTTGTATGCATGTAAGTGCAGGCAACTAATGTGGTCCTTCTCTTCCTGCTTATATGCAGATACATCCACGGGCACAGGAGACAGCGCCATGGATGAGGAGAAGCCACAGAGCCAGCTTGGGCCAGCAACTGAGGAGTCGGAGGGACCCAGTGGCACGGAGGGTGAGGGGAGCCACACCGAGGAGTCCTCAGCACCATCCACCTCAGCTGAGGACCACAGCAGCTCGGACGATGGCTCCCTTGTGGGGGCAGGTGTCAGCAACCAGGAAACAATGGAGGGTGAGGCTGTCACCGCCACCACCACCACCACCCTCGGCTCCCATCCCAGAGATCCGTGGCAGCTCCCGTGTTCGGGAGCATGTCTCCTTCCTGCCAGGCACCGCACCCCCTGCCCCTGTGTCCCCTGCTGCCCTGAGTGTGGAGTCTGTGGACCTACTTAACCCCTCCCCTGCTGATTACGGAACCGCTCCGTCTTCAGATGCGGTGGCGCTGTGCTGATGACGGAGCGGTTCCGTCATGGCCCGCTCGGCACGCCTGCGCGGAGCGGATTTCGCGCCTGCGCTGAGCGCTCCATTGAGCGGGCGGGGCCATGACGGAACCGCTCCATCATGAGCACAGCGCAACCGCGGCTGGTGATGGAGCAGTTCCGTCACCAGCATGTGCCAGCCGCGCGGCCGCAGTGAAGGGGTTAAACAGACCCATGTAGGGCAGACATCAATGCTGAGTGTCCTCCATGCACACACCGGTCTGTTGACACAACTGGTGTCGTTCATGGAGGGCATCTCATCTGGCATGTCTGCCCTACAGATGACCAATCAGTCCATGGTTTTCCTCACTGACGGCAGCAGTATCCCTCCTACAGCAGTCCCTGACCTCTTCAGCCTCAGCCCAAACAACTCCTCCTAGTACCCTACCTGTCCCCAGCACACGCACAACTGCACCGTCACCCAAACAGACAGACACAGACAGCACACAATCACCCACACATAAGTCTGAACGTGCACGCAAGCAAAGTCAGGAGACTGATTCCACACACACAGGGGATGTGGCTCAGACACACACACAGGTATCCACAAGCACTCCGCAGTCCTCCGATCCCTCTACCTCCAAGAGCCCTTCCCTTGACTCACCTACTACCCCATCTCCTAAGAAGCTCTTCCTGTGTGACCTAGGCCTCTTCCCCTCAGATCCAGACTACAGGGGGAAGGGGAAGTCCCCACACACAGAGAAGAGTGCCCCTCACACCCGGACACCCTCCCCCAGACGCAGGCAGACGGAGGCCGCCACCCGCAAGTCACCCCATAGCCAGAAGAGCAAGACTCCACCACCACCACCCAGCTCCACTGCACAGTCTCCTTCCTCCATTCCCCAGGTCAGCACACCACACCCTGTCCCAGCTTCCCCCCCCCACAGATACGTCATCCCCAAATTGCTCAGGCCCTCCCCCCATGCCACTTGCTCTTCCACTGACACCACCACCAGTCTGTCTGTAGCTGTAACTACTGTGGGGAGCGTGTCACCCCCAGCTGTCCTGCCAACCACACCTGCACCCCTTTCCACTCCCATGGTGTTATGCACTGCAGTGGAGTCCACGCCCACCCAGTCTGACATGGGCACTGCAGTGGGGACAATGTCCACTTCACCTGACCTGCCCACTGCAGTGGTTCCAGTACCCACCCCATTAGACATGTGCCCCACAGTTGTGACGGCACAACCCATGTCAGACCCCTCCACTGCAGTTTCCACAGACTCTCCTGCACCCATCACCCCTTCCCAACATCCTTCTGAGCCCTGATCCTGTCCCTGCGGTGCCTGGCTTGCCCAATGTATGCCCCTCAGAGTGGATGTCCCCCAGTCCTTATCAGTGCAGGCAAGCAATGGGTGACAGGTGCCACTCACACCATCATTGGACTTTTGATTTTATAATGGACATTGGAGGACATTTCGTCATTTATTTTCCATTCCAGATGGCAGATTGCTGAATAATTTATTTGAAAAAATGTTTGCACCGGGCACAGTGCTAGCTATTTAATTGTGCAGCAGTCATACCATAGATATTTGAACAATAACATAGTTCATACTTGTCTTATGCAAAAATATATATTTTTTATTTCTTTTGCTCTTTTGTTTCTGATGATTGGTATCAAGTATTATGAAAAAAGATATACACATACAACACAAACATTTTTTTATATTTAAAAAGACATTTCGTATCAAATCCTTTTCTATACAATTGTAACCACAAAGACAAAATGAAGTTAAGGCTAGTTGAGCACAAACAGAATTGAATAACTGCAGAACATCTAATGTGATCTACTTGTTAACTTGCCCGTGCCAATTGGGCTACATTGGTGAAACTGGAAGATTTTTTAATGTTAGATTAACAGAGCATAGATCTGCAGTAAGAACCAGGAAAATATCAGCGCCTATAGTCAGCCACTACTTGGAAAAAACCATAGTCCAGATGATATGCGTTGGTATATTTTAGAACGCATATACCCAAAGGATGGCAAATCTCTGGAAGCAACACGCAAAATGAGAGAAGTGTTTTGGATTTTTTTGCTGGATACAGCTACCAAGGGTTTGAATATGGAAATACCAGGGGAACAGGCAATTAGGTATAATTGATATGTAGACAGTGGAGCTAGATTTTCAATAAACTTATAAATAGCATCCTCTACTCAATGAATAGTCTTGTAGAGGTAAGTGTTTCTTTTTAAATATAAAAAAAATTGCGTTGTATGTGTATATGTTTTTTCATAATACTTGATACGAATCATCAGAAACAAAAGAGCAAAATAAATAAAAAATATATATTTTTGCATAAGACAAGTATGTTATTGTTCAAATATCTATGGTATGACTGCTGCACAATTAAATAGCTAGCACTGCGCCCGGTGCAATAAATTGTAGTCCTTGTTAGGGTAATATCCTTTTTACAGGGGGGCCCTTGTTTTTCAAGATAAAAAAAAAAAAGATTGCTGAATAAAGCATTCTTTGTTCTCCTTGTGCATTTGATTTAGCTGTAGATTTTGTTGCTGGTGTTTACACTGACCTTGGTGTGAAGATGCAGGATTTACAAATGTCTGTTACTGAGGTGATGATGTGGTGTAATCCATATGGTCCATGAGAGGAGTTTTATGTTCCAGTTGGTATCCATGTCATCCTTTGCAGCTGAGTGGGGGTCTAAAGATTAGCTAATTTGGCACAGGGATGGTAACATTTCATTGGCATGGCCACATCTGTGGCTTGCACCCATGCACATATGATGTGCTTCACAATGTCCAATTTGACACTTACACTGACTGTTGTGCCATCTGAACTGTACATGCAGGTGTGGACATCATTGGTGTAAAGTCAACAGTGTCCTCTGTGCAACTTGCTAGACATATGTATTGTCTATGTGCAGGTGACTTAAGGGGCAATACCGTACCCAGACGTATGTCACCAGTGCCTACATTGGGTGGTAAAGGAAGGTTGACTGTACAGGTGTTGTGCTGACATGCCCAGGAATCATACGTACAGTTTGGCATGTGCTGCTATTTCCATGATGCCACCTACCTTGTGGTCACTGTGATAATGGGTGATTTTCACCCTTTGCAACAATACTCAACTTTAGCTGCACTTTGTGTCCACACATTTTACATTGGATGTACACACTGATGGTGTGTTTTCACACATTGGCCCAGTGATATTTCAAAACTTAACTTGTGTAGCCCACACTCTGGTTTACTTCACACATGTGATGTTAGGTACTTTGTGTGTCATGAATCAGGATCCCTGTTGGGGCTATTTTTTCAGGCACTACTCACTGGTGGCATGATGTTGTTGTGAAATGTATTTGGCTGACATGCCTGTGGCTGATGTTTGATGGATGTGTGTCACACCTTCCTCCCTATGGATGGGGTGGCATCAGTGATAGGCAACATAACACATATGGGTGGGTGAAGCAGTGGTGATACACAACATGCCCCTATGGGTGGGGTGGCATCAGTGATAGGCAACATAACACAAATGGGTGGGGTGGTATCAGTGATAGGTAACATGCTCATATGGGTGGGGTAAAGAGAAAAGAGAGGTGCCAGGGCTCGAATTTGAAACACCAAAACTTATTTATTCAGCTGGTGTAAACCTTCCTTTCAACGATTCAGGAGGCTGTGTATTTGTCATCTGTTACCGTATTCAAAATATACTCAATCTTATACAATTTTCAGAGTGAGAAAACATTCCTTAAGCTGTGGAAACAGTTTAAACACATTTTTACATCCATTACAATACTTTCATTATAATCAAAAACAAAACAAAGCAGAAAAAATTCTTCATCAATATTTACATACAAAACTTTTTGGTACATAAAATAAAGAACGGCGAATCATGTACACCTAGGTTCATTCGGGTACATTTGATTGTGAATACATTGCCCTATTTTATTTATGCGTCTCTTTTAGACAGCCAGATAGCCGACGCGTTTCCAAACCCTTCTCTCTAATCAATGGGGTTCTTCATCAGGGCTGGGCTGTGTACCTGTGGTGTAAGATTTAAGGGACATTTAGTATCTCCTTCTCTCTAAATCTATATCATCTATTATATGAACAGGCGAAGCCTTTACATTGATTTTACCTGGTTTCGCATTATTCTTGGGCGATGTTTTTCTGAGCGGGGCATCAAGTAAAACTTAAATTTTTCACCACTACCTAGAAAAAGTGAGGGTAGGCAAAAGTTGTAAATTTTTGGGCTTCTATCTTTACTTGTTACCTTCACTACATTTATAGAGCACTGGCACTTACTTTTATGTCTGTTCGTGTGGTCCTTCACTACGTCAATATCACCATGTTTAAAAATTTGGCTGCGCGTTCCGCGGTGCTAGTTTGTCTGTAAGTCAGAAATTAAATATCAATTCATGTTCGGAAATGCTGTGTGACTGTGTATACGTGCATTCTCTGTTCTGCTTACTTGTGCGTATAGCGGTGGAAGACCCAAGCGTTGCTATGTTTCTGCCTGGTTGCGCTGTTACCACTCGACGATAATTCAAGTTTCTAAAAGAAAGGAGGGAGGGGGGGGCACAACAATGGTTGCCATTACTCTGCGGTCAAATTTCTTTAAGTTTAGAGCTTCGGTTCGGTAACCGAAGAGAAGCTTACCCTGATTAGTGTCTTTAGGCGCCGCAAATTGGGGTCTGCACGCCGCGTAAATCTCACTCCGTTTGTTAATCTCCTGGGCGGATTACCACGCTCGGCGAGGTGCGGTTTCCCATTTACATATGCTGCTAAGCATTGTGGGATATGTAGTTTTGACGGATTTTCCGCATGTTTTTTTAAAGAAGGAAAAGTTTCTGAAGGTGGTCATTATTATAAGTGCAGTGCTCTAATTCTAATTTTCTCAAAGTGTATGGTTTGGAAGGTGGGGTTCACAGAGGGCTCAGTAATTGGACCTTTGTAGTTCGGACATTTCGTTCAGGCCATCCATCACACAATTATACTTTAAAATTAGATATGCTTCTTTTTGAAGTAACATGGCATCGATGTTTCCTCCTCTTGGGGGGATTTTCATGGCTTGCAAGATTGTCCATTTAAAATCTGTCTCATTGTGATTTAGTTCAACAAAGTGCTGGACCATGGGTGCGGACAGCACTTTGTTTTTGATTCTTGATCTGTGTTGAGCTATTCGCTGATTAGCTCTCTGTGTGGTTTTCCCTATGTACAACTTGGGACAAGGGCACATTACTGCGTATATGACGTTGGTCGTTTTGCAGTTTGAGAATCCTTTGTGTATCCATTTTATATTATTGAATAGGAATTCTTCACCTTCCATTGTATTGGGGCAAGAGACACACGAACCACATTTATGGTGGCCTGTTACAGGAGGTAGTCTCCATAGCGTACGTAAATCGGTTTTTGCTTGACTGATGCCCAGGTCGGCTCTGACTATATGTTGCGCAATACTTCTGTTCTTTTTTAGGGCAAACAATGGCTCCTCCATTGGGACTTCTGAATTCTTGATTAGATGCCAATTTCTTCGAATAATTGATTTCAACTTGTTCGTATAGGGCCCAAACGTGGTGACACATATCGGCCTTTCGAGGGGTTTGGTTTCTTTCATAGAGTTCAATAACTCCTCCCTTGGTGTGTTCCATGCCCGTGTGGTGGCATGTTTCAAAAGTTTATGAGGATAGCCTCTCTGTTGCAGTTGGTCACTTAGTATTTTAGAGTGGATCAAAAAATCTTCCTTCCTAGAACAGTTCCTGCGGATTCTCAACATTTGTCCGTACGGCAAGTTGGATTTTAGGCTTTTGGGATGGTAACTTGCATAATGCAAGATCGTGTTCTTATCAGTCTCTTTACGATGCAAGGTAGTTGTCAATTTGTTTTCACAGGGAAAAACCACTACATCAAGGAAAGTCAAAGATGTTTTACTAGATGTTACTGTGAATTTTATATCCGGATGTCTGGTGTTTAACCACTGATGGAATTGGGCAAGCATTTCTTCAGACCCTTTCCATTGGCACCAGATATCATCAATGAAACGATACCAATTGGTGATGTTCTGTAGAAAGGGGTTGTTCCGGTAGATGTAACGCTCCTCGTACAGGGCCATGAAAAGCACCGCCATTTCTGGGGCATAAGGACACCCCATGGCGGTGCCCTTCACCTGCACGTAGAACGTGTCCAAGAACCGGAAGTAATTCCTTTTGAGTGCTATTCTCGCCAAGTCGATAATAAAGTTTGTGGGGACTCTATGTGGTCTGGGTCGTGTCTCAAGGTAATACTCCATTGCTTCAAGTCCCTCCTGCTGGGGTATTTGAGTGTATAGGCTGGTGACATCAAAGGATACCATCATTTCTTGATCCCCATCAAATGGGGTCCCTTCTATCTTATTGATAAAGTCCCTTGTGTCTTTCAAGTATGATTTTACTTCGGGTAGAAAAGGCTTTAGGAATACATCCACGTACTTCGCCAGCGGTTCCAATAATGAATCGCACCCGGAGACGATAGGTCTCCCGGGAGGTTCAGTCAAGCTTTTGTGAATTTTCGGAAGAAAATAAATCACTGGGATACGTGGGCTCTTTTTGTCTAAGTATTGGAACTCTTTCGTTCCTAGTATCCCCATGTCTCGGCCCTCCACTATTTTGTTCTGGATCTCAGCTTTAATTTGTGGAGTTGGATCCTCCTTGACTTCTCTATACCATTCAGTGTTTTGAATCTGGCTGTTGGCCTCTGCAATATATTTCTGTCTGTCCCAGACCACAAGTGCACCCCCTTTGTCAGCGGGTTTTAACACTATCGAATCGTCTTTACATAAGTTATTTAGAGCCATATGTTGGTCCCTGCTAATGTTCCTCTTGAGGAACATTTTTTGTTTACTTAATTGTGTGATGGAGGATAGAACGGCTTGCTCAAAGGCTATTATTTCCTTGGGGATTGTATATGATGGGGGCACGAATGTAGATTTATTGGATAGATTAGAGGGTTCATTGACTCTATTGTCTTCTCTGTGATAAAAGAATGCCTTTAGTCTTAGTTTTCGACAAAACTTCAAGGCCTCAATCTTTAAATTAGTAAGGTCAGTGTGTGCTGATGGCACAAATTTGAGTCCTAGTTCCAATACAGATTTTTCATGTACCGTTAGTTGTTTGTTGGAAATGTTTACTATTGAGGTCAGGTTTATGTTTTGTACTGGGTTCTTCGTGTTCGCATTTCCCATGGTTGGGGCTGCGGTTTGAATCTTACTCTTCCCCTTCCTTCGCCCTTCTCTAAAAAAGGACTTCTTTTAGACGATCCCTCTCTGGGGTCTGAGTCGTTGGCTGATTCGGAGGATGAACTCTCAGAAAAAGTTGTGAACCTGTTCTTGGACCTCCCCTGGTACTGTGAGAGCGCTCGTCGGGATTCCGTTTGGGTGTAATAGTCCTCTTTAAGGTATGGGTAGACTGATTCTATTTTGAAGGCCTTGACGTCTTTATCGAATTTGTTGGACCTAAAGTTAATGGTGTTGTCTCTAAATGTGGCAATTTCTTTATTGATTTTCTCGAGTAAAGCCTTGGCTTCGTCTACAGTATGATTGTCCTCTATTGCTTTGATCAATGCCTCTATCTCTTCCTGTTCTTTCTCACAAATTCTCTTCGCTGTTTCTACTGTATGGACCATGAGGTCTCTACTACATTTTGTCGCGATATAGCTGAAACCCTTTTTATATAGAGGGTCCTCTGTGAACACCACCGGTACGTTTTTGACTTGAAGACCCCAAGGGATGGTGCCTGCCTTGAGGTGTTCAAATAAAAAATGCCCGTGCAATTCCGTGCGGGTATGTTTTTTGTGTAATCTTAGCAGTTTGTCACTTTCGTTTTGTTGTTGAGCATTTGTGCTAAGTTTTATGGCGGAGAAAGGAGATGGTCCTGAAATTAAATTTTTGATATGTGCCTCAGAAAAGGACAAGGTTTCCTCCTCTGACATGTTACAACAAGTTATGTTCTATAACCTGTTGTGGGTATTATTCAGAAAAATGTTCTGACTTTTTTCTCAAAAACCCACGCAGGCTTCTGCCTGCTCTTTATACTTATATAAATAGGGGGGTTTTGTCCTACGGGTCCTGGCTGGACAATAACATTAGTAAAGAGAAAAGAGAGGTGCCAGGGCTCGAATTTGAAACACCAAAACTTATTTATTCAGCTGGTGTAAACCTTCCTTTCAACGATTCAGGAGGCTGTGTATTTGTCATCTGTTACCGTATTCAAAATATACTCAATCTTATACAATTTTCAGAGTGAGAAAACATTCCTTAAGCTGTGGAAACAGTTTAAACACATTTTTACATCCATTACAATACTTTCATTATAATCAAAAACAAAACAAAGCAGAAAAAATTCTTCATCAATATTTACATACAAAACTTTTTGGTACATAAAATAAAGAACGGCGAATCATGTACACCTAGGTTCATTCGGGTACATTTGATTGTGAATACATTGCCCTATTTTATTTATGCGTCTCTTTTAGACAGCCAGATAGCCGACGCGTTTCCAAACCCTTCTCTCTAATCAATGGGGTTCTTCATCAGGGCTGGGCTGTGTACCTGTGGTGTAAGATTTAAGGGACATTTAGTATCTCCTTCTCTCTAAATCTATATCATCTATTATATGAACAGGCGAAGCCTTTACATTGATTTTACCTGGTTTCGCATTATTCTTGGGCGATGTTTTTCTGAGCGGGGCATCAAGTAAAACTTAAATTTTTCACCACTACCTAGAAAAAGTGAGGGTAGGCAAAAGTTGTAAATTTTTGGGCTTCTATCTTTACTTGTTACCTTCACTACATTTATAGAGCACTGGCACTTACTTTTATGTCTGTTCGTGTGGTCCTTCACTACGTCAATATCACCATGTTTAAAAATTTGGCTGCGCGTTCCGCGGTGCTAGTTTGTCTGTAAGTCAGAAATTAAATATCAATTCATGTTCGGAAATGCTGTGTGACTGTGTATACGTGCATTCTCTGTTCTGCTTACTTGTGCGTATAGCGGTGGAAGACCCAAGCGTTGCTATGTTTCTGCCTGGTTGCGCTGTTACCACTCGACGATAATTCAAGTTTCTAAAAGAAAGGAGGGAGGGGGGGGCACAACAATGGTTGCCATTACTCTGCGGTCAAATTTCTTTAAGTTTAGAGCTTCGGTTCGGTAACCGAAGAGAAGCTTACCCTGATTAGTGTCTTTAGGCGCCGCAAATTGGGGTCTGCACGCCGCGTAAATCTCACTCCGTTTGTTAATCTCCTGGGCGGATTACCACGCTCGGCGAGGTGCGGTTTCCCATTTACATATGCTGCTAAGCATTGTGGGATATGTAGTTTTGACGGATTTTCCGCATGTTTTTTTAAAGAAGGAAAAGTTTCTGAAGGTGGTCATTATTATAAGTGCAGTGCTCTAATTCTAATTTTCTCAAAGTGTATGGTTTGGAAGGTGGGGTTCACAGAGGGCTCAGTAATTGGACCTTTGTAGTTCGGACATTTCGTTCAGGCCATCCATCACACAATTATACTTTAAAATTAGATATGCTTCTTTTTGAAGTAACATGGCATCGATGTTTCCTCCTCTTGGGGGGATTTTCATGGCTTGCAAGATTGTCCATTTAAAATCTGTCTCATTGTGATTTAGTTCAACAAAGTGCTGGACCATGGGTGCGGACAGCACTTTGTTTTTGATTCTTGATCTGTGTTGAGCTATTCGCTGATTAGCTCTCTGTGTGGTTTTCCCTATGTACAACTTGGGACAAGGGCACATTACTGCGTATATGACGTTGGTCGTTTTGCAGTTTGAGAATCCTTTGTGTATCCATTTTATATTATTGAATAGGAATTCTTCACCTTCCATTGTATTGGGGCAAGAGACACACGAACCACATTTATGGTGGCCTGTTACAGGAGGTAGTCTCCATAGCGTACGTAAATCGGTTTTTGCTTGACTGATGCCCAGGTCGGCTCTGACTATATGTTGCGCAATACTTCTGTTCTTTTTTAGGGCAAACAATGGCTCCTCCATTGGGACTTCTGAATTCTTGATTAGATGCCAATTTCTTCGAATAATTGATTTCAACTTGTTCGTATAGGGCCCAAACGTGGTGACACATATCGGCCTTTCGAGGGGTTTGGTTTCTTTCATAGAGTTCAATAACTCCTCCCTTGGTGTGTTCCATGCCCGTGTGGTGGCATGTTTCAAAAGTTTATGAGGATAGCCTCTCTGTTGCAGTTGGTCACTTAGTATTTTAGAGTGGATCAAAAAATCTTCCTTCCTAGAACAGTTCCTGCGGATTCTCAACATTTGTCCGTACGGCAAGTTGGATTTTAGGCTTTTGGGATGGTAACTTGCATAATGCAAGATCGTGTTCTTATCAGTCTCTTTACGATGCAAGGTAGTTGTCAATTTGTTTTCACAGGGAAAAACCACTACATCAAGGAAAGTCAAAGATGTTTTACTAGATGTTACTGTGAATTTTATATCCGGATGTCTGGTGTTTAACCACTGATGGAATTGGGCAAGCATTTCTTCAGACCCTTTCCATTGGCACCAGATATCATCAATGAAACGATACCAATTGGTGATGTTCTGTAGAAAGGGGTTGTTCCGGTAGATGTAACGCTCCTCGTACAGGGCCATGAAAAGCACCGCCATTTCTGGGGCATAAGGACACCCCATGGCGGTGCCCTTCACCTGCACGTAGAACGTGTCCAAGAACCGGAAGTAATTCCTTTTGAGTGCTATTCTCGCCAAGTCGATAATAAAGTTTGTGGGGACTCTATGTGGTCTGGGTCGTGTCTCAAGGTAATACTCCATTGCTTCAAGTCCCTCCTGCTGGGGTATTTGAGTGTATAGGCTGGTGACATCAAAGGATACCATCATTTCTTGATCCCCATCAAATGGGGTCCCTTCTATCTTATTGATAAAGTCCCTTGTGTCTTTCAAGTATGATTTTACTTCGGGTAGAAAAGGCTTTAGGAATACATCCACGTACTTCGCCAGCGGTTCCAATAATGAATCGCACCCGGAGACGATAGGTCTCCCGGGAGGTTCAGTCAAGCTTTTGTGAATTTTCGGAAGAAAATAAATCACTGGGATACGTGGGCTCTTTTTGTCTAAGTATTGGAACTCTTTCGTTCCTAGTATCCCCATGTCTCGGCCCTCCACTATTTTGTTCTGGATCTCAGCTTTAATTTGTGGAGTTGGATCCTCCTTGACTTCTCTATACCATTCAGTGTTTTGAATCTGGCTGTTGGCCTCTGCAATATATTTCTGTCTGTCCCAGACCACAAGTGCACCCCCTTTGTCAGCGGGTTTTAACACTATCGAATCGTCTTTACATAAGTTATTTAGAGCCATATGTTGGTCCCTGCTAATGTTCCTCTTGAGGAACATTTTTTGTTTACTTAATTGTGTGATGGAGGATAGAACGGCTTGCTCAAAGGCTATTATTTCCTTGGGGATTGTATATGATGGGGGCACGAATGTAGATTTATTGGATAGATTAGAGGGTTCATTGACTCTATTGTCTTCTCTGTGATAAAAGAATGCCTTTAGTCTTAGTTTTCGACAAAACTCCAAGGCCTCAATCTTTAAATTAGTAAGGTCAGTGTGTGCTGATGGCACAAATTTGAGTCCTAGTTCCAATACAGATTTTTCATGTACCGTTAGTTGTTTGTTGGAAATGTTTACTATTGAGGTCAGGTTTATGTTTTGTACTGGGTTCTTCGTGTTCGCATTTCCCATGGTTGGGGCTGCGGTTTGAATCTTACTCTTCCCCTTCCTTCGCCCTTCTCTAAAAAAGGACTTCTTTTAGACGATCCCTCTCTGGGGTCTGAGTCGTTGGCTGATTCGGAGGATGAACTCTCAGAAAAAGTTGTGAACCTGTTCTTGGACCTCCCCTGGTACTGTGAGAGCGCTCGTCGGGATTCCGTTTGGGTGTAATAGTCCTCTTTAAGGTATGGGTAGACTGATTCTATTTTGAAGGCCTTGACGTCTTTATCGAATTTGTTGGACCTAAAGTTAATGGTGTTGTCTCTAAATGTGGCAATTTCTTTATTGATTTTCTCGAGTAAAGCCTTGGCTTCGTCTACAGTATGATTGTCCTCTATTGCTTTGATCAATGCCTCTATCTCTTCCTGTTCTTTCTCACAAATTCTCTTCGCTGTTTCTACTGTATGGACCATGAGGTCTCTACTACATTTTGTCGCGATATAGCTGAAACCCTTTTTATATAGAGGGTCCTCTGTGAACACCACCGGTACGTTTTTGACTTGAAGACCCCAAGGGATGGTGCCTGCCTTGAGGTGTTCAAATAAAAAATGCCCGTGCAATTCCGTGCGGGTATGTTTTTTGTGTAATCTTAGCAGTTTGTCACTTTCGTTTTGTTGTTGAGCATTTGTGCTAAGTTTTATGGCGGAGAAAGGAGATGGTCCTGAAATTAAATTTTTGATATGTGCCTCAGAAAAGGACAAGGTTTCCTCCTCTGACATGTTACAACAAGTTATGTTCTATAACCTGTTGTGGGTATTATTCAGAAAAATGTTCTGACTTTTTTCTCAAAAACCCACGCAGGCTTCTGCCTGCTCTTTATACTTATATAAATAGGGGGGTTTTGTCCTACGGGTCCTGGCTGGACAATAACATTAGTAAAGAGAAAAGAGAGGTGCCAGGGCTCGAATTTGAAACACCAAAACTTATTTATTCAGCTGGTGTAAACCTTCCTTTCAACGATTCAGGAGGCTGTGTATTTGTCATCTGTTACCGTATTCAAAATATACTCAATCTTATACAATTTTCAGAGTGAGAAAACATTCCTTAAGCTGTGGAAACAGTTTAAACACATTTTTACATCCATTACAATACTTTCATTATAATCAAAAACAAAACAAAGCAGAAAAAATTCTTCATCAATATTTACATACAAAACTTTTTGGTACATAAAATAAAGAACGGCGAATCATGTACACCTAGGTTCATTCGGGTACATTTGATTGTGAATACATTGCCCTATTTTATTTATGCGTCTCTTTTAGACAGCCAGATAGCCGACGCGTTTCCAAACCCTTCTCTCTAATCAATGGGGTTCTTCATCAGGGCTGGGCTGTGTACCTGTGGTGTAAGATTTAAGGGACATTTAGTATCTCCTTCTCTCTAAATCTATATCATCTATTATATGAACAGGCGAAGCCTTTACATTGATTTTACCTGGTTTCGCATTATTCTTGGGCGATGTTTTTCTGAGCGGGGCATCAAGTAAAACTTAAATTTTTCACCACTACCTAGAAAAAGTGAGGGTAGGCAAAAGTTGTAAATTTTTGGGCTTCTATCTTTACTTGTTACCTTCACTACATTTATAGAGCACTGGCACTTACTTTTATGTCTGTTCGTGTGGTCCTTCACTACGTCAATATCACCATGTTTAAAAATTTGGCTGCGCGTTCCGCGGTGCTAGTTTGTCTGTAAGTCAGAAATTAAATATCAATTCATGTTCGGAAATGCTGTGTGACTGTGTATACGTGCATTCTCTGTTCTGCTTACTTGTGCGTATAGCGGTGGAAGACCCAAGCGTTGCTATGTTTCTGCCTGGTTGCGCTGTTACCACTCGACGATAATTCAAGTTTCTAAAAGAAAGGAGGGAGGGGGGGGCACAACAATGGTTGCCATTACTCTGCGGTCAAATTTCTTTAAGTTTAGAGCTTCGGTTCGGTAACCGAAGAGAAGCTTACCCTGATTAGTGTCTTTAGGCGCCGCAAATTGGGGTCTGCACGCCGCGTAAATCTCACTCCGTTTGTTAATCTCCTGGGCGGATTACCACGCTCGGCGAGGTGCGGTTTCCCATTTACATATGCTGCTAAGCATTGTGGGATATGTAGTTTTGACGGATTTTCCGCATGTTTTTTTAAAGAAGGAAAAGTTTCTGAAGGTGGTCATTATTATAAGTGCAGTGCTCTAATTCTAATTTTCTCAAAGTGTATGGTTTGGAAGGTGGGGTTCACAGAGGGCTCAGTAATTGGACCTTTGTAGTTCGGACATTTCGTTCAGGCCATCCATCACACAATTATACTTTAAAATTAGATATGCTTCTTTTTGAAGTAACATGGCATCGATGTTTCCTCCTCTTGGGGGGATTTTCATGGCTTGCAAGATTGTCCATTTAAAATCTGTCTCATTGTGATTTAGTTCAACAAAGTGCTGGACCATGGGTGCGGACAGCACTTTGTTTTTGATTCTTGATCTGTGTTGAGCTATTCGCTGATTAGCTCTCTGTGTGGTTTTCCCTATGTACAACTTGGGACAAGGGCACATTACTGCGTATATGACGTTGGTCGTTTTGCAGTTTGAGAATCCTTTGTGTATCCATTTTATATTATTGAATAGGAATTCTTCACCTTCCATTGTATTGGGGCAAGAGACACACGAACCACATTTATGGTGGCCTGTTACAGGAGGTAGTCTCCATAGCGTACGTAAATCGGTTTTTGCTTGACTGATGCCCAGGTCGGCTCTGACTATATGTTGCGCAATACTTCTGTTCTTTTTTAGGGCAAACAATGGCTCCTCCATTGGGACTTCTGAATTCTTGATTAGATGCCAATTTCTTCGAATAATTGATTTCAACTTGTTCGTATAGGGCCCAAACGTGGTGACACATATCGGCCTTTCGAGGGGTTTGGTTTCTTTCATAGAGTTCAATAACTCCTCCCTTGGTGTGTTCCATGCCCGTGTGGTGGCATGTTTCAAAAGTTTATGAGGATAGCCTCTCTGTTGCAGTTGGTCACTTAGTATTTTAGAGTGGATCAAAAAATCTTCCTTCCTAGAACAGTTCCTGCGGATTCTCAACATTTGTCCGTACGGCAAGTTGGATTTTAGGCTTTTGGGATGGTAACTTGCATAATGCAAGATCGTGTTCTTATCAGTCTCTTTACGATGCAAGGTAGTTGTCAATTTGTTTTCACAGGGAAAAACCACTACATCAAGGAAAGTCAAAGATGTTTTACTAGATGTTACTGTGAATTTTATATCCGGATGTCTGGTGTTTAACCACTGATGGAATTGGGCAAGCATTTCTTCAGACCCTTTCCATTGGCACCAGATATCATCAATGAAACGATACCAATTGGTGATGTTCTGTAGAAAGGGGTTGTTCCGGTAGATGTAACGCTCCTCGTACAGGGCCATGAAAAGCACCGCCATTTCTGGGGCATAAGGACACCCCATGGCGGTGCCCTTCACCTGCACGTAGAACGTGTCCAAGAACCGGAAGTAATTCCTTTTGAGTGCTATTCTCGCCAAGTCGATAATAAAGTTTGTGGGGACTCTATGTGGTCTGGGTCGTGTCTCAAGGTAATACTCCATTGCTTCAAGTCCCTCCTGCTGGGGTATTTGAGTGTATAGGCTGGTGACATCAAAGGATACCATCATTTCTTGATCCCCATCAAATGGGGTCCCTTCTATCTTATTGATAAAGTCCCTTGTGTCTTTCAAGTATGATTTTACTTCGGGTAGAAAAGGCTTTAGGAATACATCCACGTACTTCGCCAGCGGTTCCAATAATGAATCGCACCCGGAGACGATAGGTCTCCCGGGAGGTTCAGTCAAGCTTTTGTGAATTTTCGGAAGAAAATAAATCACTGGGATACGTGGGCTCTTTTTGTCTAAGTATTGGAACTCTTTCGTTCCTAGTATCCCCATGTCTCGGCCCTCCACTATTTTGTTCTGGATCTCAGCTTTAATTTGTGGAGTTGGATCCTCCTTGACTTCTCTATACCATTCAGTGTTTTGAATCTGGCTGTTGGCCTCTGCAATATATTTCTGTCTGTCCCAGACCACAAGTGCACCCCCTTTGTCAGCGGGTTTTAACACTATCGAATCGTCTTTACATAAGTTATTTAGAGCCATATGTTGGTCCCTGCTAATGTTCCTCTTGAGGAACATTTTTTGTTTACTTAATTGTGTGATGGAGGATAGAACGGCTTGCTCAAAGGCTATTATTTCCTTGGGGATTGTATATGATGGGGGCACGAATGTAGATTTATTGGATAGATTAGAGGGTTCATTGACTGAACCTCCCGGGAGACCTATCGTCTCCGGGATAGGTCTCCCTATATAAACATTACACGGGGGCCATATATGGCTATTTCTGTTGTAGCGTGTATGTTGAAGATAATACTGTCGACGTTTCGACCCCTATGGTAAGGGCAGGTAGTACCTCAGTCTAGGGTCTTCATCAGGACTATAGAAGTATTGAGCACATATATTATGGCGTTAAAGATGTCCCACTTCAGTTGGAGACTCGCGCCGTTGAGAGGATTTATGTTCTTCTGCAAAAGAGAACTGTAGGTGGATGTATGGAGTCCCAGATGAGTTGAGAGCTAGCGTCGTAAAGGTGAATTTGAAGATCCCCTTCAAAGGGGAATCGGTGTTCGTGTCCGGTCTTTGTGTCCATTAGTTGGTGTAGTATGGTGTAGGTCAATCACACCATCTGTGTCCCTGCTGGCGTGAATCTTTAGCGGAAAAGATTCACGCCAGCAGGGACACAGATGGTGTGATTAGCCATATATGGCCCCCGTGTAATGTTTATATAGGGAACCGTGTGATCTATTGAAGACTGGAAATGTTCTTAGATTGATGCAGAATTGCTCACAGGACACAATTCCTTTTCTATGTCCCCCTACCTATTCCAACCACACCCTACCTAACTGAATCCAACCCCTTTTTCCTTTGACACCCACCGAGCACTGTATTGAATGATGACTTCATCAATTGTTACGTATTGTATGAAATGAAATATAATACCTGTGAAAGTACTGGACATCACTGAATACAGCTGAATTAAATTCAGTTCCATATCTCCTCTGTTTATGTGTGTACCTTTCAACAATTATTGATGAAATTATTTTAGGAAATGTTATGTAACCGACCACCCTATGGGTGGGGTGGCATCAGTGATAGGCAACATAACACATATGGGTGGGGTGGCATCAGTGATAGGTAACATGCCCCTATGGGTGGGGTGGCATCAGTGATAGGTAACATGCGCCTATGGTTGGTATGGCATCAGTGATAGGTAACATGCCCTTATGGGTGGGGTGGCATCAGTGATAGGCAACATAACACATATGGGTGGGGTGCCATCAGTGATAGCCAACATAACACATATGGGTGGGGTGGCATCAGTGATAGGTAACATGCCCCTATGGGTGGGTGAGGCAGTGGTGATGCACAACATGCCCCTATGGGTGGGGTGGCATCAGTGATAGGCAACATAACACATATGGGTGGGGTGGCATCAGTGATAGGCAACATAACACATATGGGTGGGGTGGCATCAGTGATAGGCAACATAACACATATGGGTGGGATGGCATCAGTGATAAGTAACATGCCTTTATGGATGGGGTGGCAATAGTGATAGGTAACATGCCCCTATTGGTGGGGTGGCATCAGTGATAGGTAACATGCCCCTATGGGTGGGTGAGGCAGTGGTGATACACAACATGCCCCTGTGGGTGGGGTGGCAGCAGTGATAGGCAACATAACACATATGGGTGGGGTGGCATCAGTGATAGGCAACATAACATATATGGGTGGGTGGCATCAGTGATAGGTAACATGCCCCTATGGGTGGGGTAGCATCAGTGATAGGTAACATGCCCCTATGGGTGGGGTGGCATCAGTGATAGAGAACATATATGTACAGGACTGGTATGACCTGCGCGATTGGATTCATGCTCTGTCTCGAACCGTTGCTGGCTGCTCCGGTTCGGATCCGTGAAATGGGTTAATGGCGCGAATCGGAGTTGATATGCAGCTCTTCCGGGTGCTGTGACGTGCTGTACGTGGCGACCCATCTGGAACGTAGGAACTGCGCATCGTTATTGACCGTCCGGAAGTAGCAGTGTTTAGGTTGCCGTGCGGCACGAATTGGTTGTTACCGGGTCAGGCTCGGACGGAAATTGATGATGGAGTCGGAGCGTGCGGATCGGTTGGGATTTTGGCACTTTTCTGCATCATACCTCCTCGCCCGGACGGTCTCGCTCCTGGTAAGGTTCGGCCGTAAGGTAAGGGCTACTGACACGTCTGGGAGGGCTGACCGACCTGGATCGGAATCAACCCCATAGAAGTAACAAAACGGCATTTAAATATTGTTTATGTGCAGAAAGGGGGACCTTCCTGCACATAAAAAATGTTCCCCTCAAAAACACGCACCCTTGCACTATGGTGCAAAGGTGACTGCGTTGGCGCAAGACAGCTAAAGTTAGCGCCAGCGCAGGGGGAAACATAGGGCTGCACCATATTCTAGTAAATATGGTGCTGCCCTGCATTTCTAAAGAGTTAAGCGTGTCGTTATTCTTCTTGGCTTAACGATAAGCTTTGCCACTTTATTGTAAATATGGCCTAGGTGCTGCCAAGTGGCTTGACAGGGACATGGTGGTGCTTCCCAACATATACATGCAGATCTCGTTTGCTGAATTCTTATCTCTGTCGTTGAATATAGTTAATTTTTTAGTATTGTTGGAAGTGTCTTGTTGCTCATCAATGTCCTTCGTAGGTGTGAAGCCAGCCCTTTTCTGATTTTAGGTGAGAAAATCAGAAAATAAGAATCAAAGCCTCCGTAAATGATATCCTACTCAAAAGTGACAATGCAATAAAAATAGTAGCAATCAAACCTATGATAAGGAGTGTCAGAAGAGAAAAAAAAGGACAACGTTCAAAAGGGATTGACCTTATGAAGAACACCAGGTTTTAAAAATCTTGCCGTAAACTGGGAAAACACATAGGTATTTTCTTCTTTAACCCATTAATTTATAAAGCATTTCACTTTAGCTGACTATAGCGATAAGGAACAGAAAAGAAAGACTGCGCTCTCTATATAGTCTCCACCCAGTCTTCTAATGCTGCGAGACATGAGAATCTCTGGAATTTTATATTTTCTTGCAGCAATTTAAATACTGCCCCTGATTTAAACCCACATAGATCCTGTAATAAGCCGGATGTAGCTGTTTATTCCTCATTTATATGCAGTGTGACTCTATTTAACTAAGTTGTTGAAGCACTTTACAGCTGAAAAATGAGTAAAGGTCTGGATCTTTAAGCATAAAGGTCATCAATGAACTGAGAACTACTCTAACCTCAGCATCTGAAATGGGTGTGAAACACCAAATCAAAGATGGGTACTGAAGGGGAGGGGGCGAGAAGACAGAAGGCAAATGATAAGAAAGGGTAACAAATAACTTTTCAGGAGAGAGGTCTTTGGGATTAGGAGAGATCATGGATAATCAAGGAGAGGATCATATCAGGGTAGAAGGCAGGAAAAAAAGAGGGAAAGAGGTGAGTGGAAAGACCGAAAAAGACAGGGGAGTTCAGGGATGGTGGGTGAGGACAACTTAGGAGGTGAAAATGGAGCAAGTGGCAAGATCAAGGAAGAGGGGAGGGCAAAGAATAGAGAGAAAGGAAAAGGTGGGTGGGCTTGAAAGCATTTAGCATTTTATGTTATGTTATAAGAAGACAAAAGCCAGAATAGAAATTATACTTCAAGATAGTCGTTAAACAAGTAGGGTTTTAACTTCTTGTATTATGAAGTCGTTAGGGAGAAAGTTATACTAGTCAAAGTTACTCACACCTAAGAATGGGTTTGACGAAAAACAGAACAGTAAAATCCAATCGATGTTTTATGGATATCCACAATGAATATGCATAAAGAATATTCACATGTAATGTTTCATTGTATATAATTTCCATATTTGTTCGTCATCCTGAAAACAAAACTCTATTTTCACTATACAGTGGCTTAGAGAGCCTTTCCATTGAATAAGTTACTGCAAAACCCAGCGATATAGATATTTGCTTTCTTGGGGGCTGACCTAGTACTGTATGTTAAATCAAATATAAAAAAGATTAAGAATTGCGATATTTCCTAGATCCCCCTTCATTTTTCCGGGCGGTCGAGACCGTTGTCTGAACGTCCCTCCGGGATGGGGGAGTCCCTAGGATATATGTCAAAATTGATGAGGGGATGGTACAACGGAGGAATAGCGTTTCCGGCTCTCCAACAATATTACTGGTTCTGCCGGGTTTTCCAACTATTGATCAAGTTAATTAATTTTGATCTTACTACCAGGATCTACAAAGATGTATGAATAACCAGGAGTCACTCTGGTTATCTGTGGGCTGTCACCCCCTACCCTCGTTCTTTGTCCTGATGAAGACCAGCCTTGACTACCTAATTGAGCTGAGTTTGGATTGAAACGTCGACGACCTTGCATGGTCCAGATTGACCAAGGCTCTATGTGATTAGGAATATTCAATACACAGCAGAGTCATTGTTGTTTCCTAAAATTCTGGCCATTTTCTTTCCCATGTACATATTTTAAGCACGCTGTATATATTGCACACTGAACACCAGCACTGAGGACAAATGTCACTTGATCACTCATCATCTACAAACCTCACCTCGTGTTGACAGCCTTGTTTACAAATGTGTAAATATATATGAATGATTTAATTTTTATAAAACAAGATAGTCGACAGCTATTTTTGTCACGTGTGTTACTATTTGCTAAGTGTTCTAATTGTCTGGATAACTGAGATACCTGTACTTATGGTTACAGAATAATGTATTAACACTAGGGGGCCCATTAGGATGATGGGCCATCCTGTTGTGACTAGGGACCGCCCGCCATAAGGGCGGGGGTCCCGTTGGGAGCATTAGGATGTGCCCGCCACAGTGGCGGGCGCATCCTGTATCTTTAGCATTGTGGCGGGCGGTGCTGAATGCACCTCCCGCCGCAATGCTAAAGATACATGTAATGCATTACAAAGCACGTTGTACTTTGTAATGCTGGGGGGTACCATGGGTACCCCCATGTGCTCCCCCCACCCCCGGAGTCCCTGGGGGCCCGCAACGGGCCCCCGCAGGGTGTCTCCGCATGCCTTTCCGTGGCGGCATTGCCGCCACGGAAAGGCATTTGAAAATGCCCATCCTAATATGGCTGGATTAGACACCGCCACCATATTAAACCTTTTCCGCCCCGGCCGCAAGGCGACCGGGGCGGAAAAGCTGCGGACGGTCTTTCCGTCTGCCGCGGTCCCCCCGCCATCCTAATATGGCGGGGGAATTTAGGTGCGGATTGCCCCCGCCAGGCTGGCGGTGGCTACCTCCAGCCTGGCGGGGGCAATCCGCCCGCCATTCTAATGGGCCCCTAGGTGTTCTTATAAGAAATAGTTGGAAAACCCGACAGAACCATTTTTTTTCATTTACTTATCCATACCCAGGTTCTGAGGGACACAGGGTCGCCCCATAACATACACTATTACTGGGAAGCCCAGCTTGCGGCGGTGAATCACTAGGTCCACCTCCCTCAGGATGAACCCGCCTACAAGATTGATTGACGAAATATGCAACTAGGGGGTTAACCTAGAGATCTCTATGGGGGACGGATAATACATTATTGCCCACCCAATGTCAGCAATAATGAAGATTTAGCACACTGCATCAACAGCACTGGGTTTGCAAGGTAGAATCACCCAGGCTATACTGCTGTGGGATTCGGCACAGCTAGACCTAGTAGCTAGGTACCGGGGTTTCCATAAATGGGATTTAATAGGCCACGCACATGTTGGAGATTTGTGGTCAAATGGGGATGTGAAGTCCTTCGGCGACTTACAAAGGGAATACCAATTGGCACCTTCAGAGACATACCACTACCTCCAAATTAGACATGCATTGTGGGGAGTGATATCGAGAGTAGAGGAGCTGCCTAAGACTTCTGTGCTAGAAGATAAGCTGCTCAATGAATGCATAAAAAGGCAACCTCCTTGACATGTCACAAAATCCTAAATAATTCCCCTGACCTCCTAGCGCAGCTGAATGAGATATGGGTGGTAGATCTTGGACAGATGGAAGACGATGAGTGCCAGGAAGCGATGGCAACCTCCAGTGAAGTAGCTATCCGCTTAGTTCAACTCAAGATTCTACACCGGACCTACTATTCCTGTAACACTTTGGTCAAGATGGGCAGGGCTGAGTCACCATTGTGCCCCAAGGGGTGTAGTCATGAGGGTAAGTTTTTCCACATTCTGTGGGACTATCCGGTACTTCAGGCATACTGGGTTGCAGTGCCATCTTGCATTATGGAGATATGTGGAGGAGACATGTTGGTCTCGGCAAAGTGGTGCCTGTTGAATGTGTGGGAGGCAACAGACCTAACAGCTACAGATAGGCTCTGGGTTACTCTAGGCATTGTTGAGGCCAAACGTAACATAGCTAAGATGAGGAAGGCGGTGTCCCCCTGACGTTGGGGGAATGGACGGCATATAAGGATTGGTGCATGCAGGCAGAAAGGGTGGTCTATGAGCGCAGAGGATCTCCACACAAATGGATGAAGGTCTGGGAGAGTTGGAATGAAAGCAGGGGAATGTTGTGCACCCCTGTCACTATAGTTGATTGGAGTGAACTGGATTGAGGGTTCCTACACAGAGTGTCCAGCAAATGTGGTATTGGTGCAGAGGCCAGACAACTGGAATTGTATGAGTAATGTATGGAACTCGTCTACTGGTATAATGTATTTTAATATCTGTTTAATAGGAGCTGCTGTCATTGCTGTTTTATGCTTAATCACTGCAATAAAAAGAGTTGTAGAAAAAAAGAATCTTGAAATTATCCCTAAGACTTTATTAGAGTGCTCACCAGTTCTCATACATAAGCAACTTGAAAATGTTCCAAAAATTGCAATATATGTCAGACATTAAAAGTCTGGCCAGTAAGAATGCCATTTGGCTGATTCAGTAGGCCAAACTTACAAGCCCAAAGATTTTTATATTTTATATTAACGATCTTTCAGTGCCCACAATAAATAAGTAACAAGTTGAATACAAGCTGTCTGCCATAAAGTGGTGCCAGACTAAAAAGACAATTGAATGTCGGTGATGCTCTGTCACAGTTTCATGTATTGCCCAACATACACTAATCTGCACTACATATAGGCCTCAGCTCGAGTATCCTGTTAAAACATAATGTTCTCTCTGTGCTGTGTATTTTTGTTTTTTCTAGTTTCAGGAGCCAAGCTATTGTTGTTTATGTTATTTAGAATGTTACAAAATGTTTTGGTCTCTGTGAGAATTGGTTATCTGTATGAGTTTCATAGAGAGGGAGTAATTGTAATGATGTGCCTTATGCAAGGAAAGCAGACTCCTTAATAGGTGGTACCAGGTATATTTAATAATTATTATGATCACACACAGAGCACCGAGCGTGTTCACTTCACACGGCTCCGGCACCCGAATGATTGGGAAGCGCGATCTAAAATGGCCGCCGTTCACGCCACGTCATCACATAGCATGAACGACTAGAGCGGCAACTATACATATCTCCCCCCTTTTGTCCAAACAAGTAACACAGTCTGTGTGGGGGTTTAGAGGCCATCGCCCATTTCATAGTCCCGGAATCTGGAGGGTCTCACCACCAAACGCCCACCTCTGGTGCACCTTACCGGAGTGGATGTAGCTTCCTTCTCACTTTGGGTTATGGACTCCGCCTCCTTATCTTTGTGGACCAACACTCTACCCTTGTCCACTGGCTCTTCCTCTACTCGTCTTGAAATGTTCGCACGTGGAGTACCTCCACCTTCTGATTCCCATCCTATTTCTGTGCTGTCCCCTTCTCCTTCCTGTTTGTCTGTATCATGTCCCAATGTGCCGTGGTCCATCACTTCGGGTTCTCGTACCTCCGGGGCCCATTGCACTATTTTGTAACATCGAGCCATGCGATCCTGGGACCACACATTCCCATCACTCAACCTAGCTGCTCGGCCAAGTACTTCTCTGACTTGGAGCGGCCTGCTGTATTTACTGTCCCCTTTTCGTTGAAGTGTGGCCAGTTTGACTCTCACCCATTCTCCTTCTTCCAACTGTGTGTCCTTTACATTCCTCCTCTTATTGTAGTGCTCCGAATATATTCTCTGGGCCCTCTCAAGGTTTGCTTGTACCACCGCAGGAGACCACTTACTGGTCACCGTCGTGTCCTTCCACGCCATATTGTCCTTTGTGAATGGATCTTTTCCTCTAAGGATCTGGAAGGGACAGTACCCCGTTCCTGTGGGGGTGATGCGATATGCCCATATCATATGTAGCACTTCCTTCTCCAAGTCCTTCCCCATCATGATGGCTGCTTGGATGGAGCCCATCAGGGCTCTGTTGAACCGTTCCACTTGTCCATTCCCTGCCGGGTGGTATATGGACGTGTGCTTTGAGCAGACTCCATTCCTTTCCATGAACTTTAGTCACTTGTCAGAAGTGAATTGCGGGCCGTTGTCACTTAATATACATTTGGGGATGCCTTCCCTGAGGAAGATGGTGGTAAGGAACTTTAGTGTGGTATCCGTGTCCATCTCTTCATTGACATGTACCTCTGGCCACTTCGAGTATTTGTCCACTAGGACACATAGGTATTTCGGGGTCCCTTGATCGTCCAGGATGGGTCCCAAAATGTCAATGGATAGTTCTTCCCATGGATTTCTCGGCGTGTCGAATTTTCCTATGGACGGCCTCAATGGTGTCATGGTCTTATCAGCTTGTTGGCATTGGTTACACTCCCTTACATGTCGTTCCGTTTGCATGTCCATGCCTGGCCACCAGTAACCTTGTTTGGTTCTCAGTTTTGTCTTCCCGATTCCCAAGTGGCCTTCGTGTAGTATGGCCAACAGTCTAGGGACAAGTCCTTCTGGGGGTACCACCTTGTCCCCTCGGTATATGAAGACTCCCTTATCGCCAAGTGAGAGCTCCTCTCTCACTTCAAAGTATTTTCTCATGTCCCCGCTCAAATGTTTCTTTTCTGGCCATCCTCCTGTGATGTACCCCTTCACTTCTTGGAGGCTCTCATCCGCCAGATATGCTTCCTTCCATTCTTGGTTGCTGATAACCTTCTCTGGGTCCTCCACCAATGCCACCATTTCGTCTTCTTCTTCCTTTTCTTCTTCCGCTAATTCCATTGCTGATGCCCTGCTCAAATAGTCAGCGACTTTGTTCCTGCTACCCTGGATGTACTCAACATCATATCAATATTCCAGCAATTTTAGAGTCATTTTTGCTATTCTCGGGGTGGCACTCGCATGCCCACTGGACGTGAGGACTCGCACCAAAGGCTTGTGGTCTGTTCTTAGCCGAAATCTTGTGCCCCACAGGAACTGGCAAAATCTTCCCAAAGCCCAGACCACTGCCAGCATCTCCTTTTCAATAACACTGAACATCTTCTCAGTGTCTGTTAGGGCCCTGGACGCAAAACTGAGGGTCTCCATCACTCCTCCCTCTCTGTCTTGCATGAGGACTGCGCCGAGTCCTTTGTCACTGGCGTCCGTTGTTACCACTGTCCTCCCTTGTGGGTCATACCCTCTGAGGGGTATGGCTTGAGTCAGGTCCTTCTTGACACCATCAAAATCTCTCTGAGTTTCTTCTGACCATGCAAACGCCGTCTTTTCTCTTGTCAACATCCGTGTGTGGTGGGTTTGGGATGCGAAATGCTGTATGAATTTGCTATAATACTCGGCCATGCCTAGGAAAGACCTGACTTCCTCTTTGCTAGTAGGCGGCGGAGCGTCACAAATTGCTTTAACATTCTCCTTCTTCGGGGTGACCCCTCGCTCTCCGATTTCGTGCCCTAGGTAGGTGACGGATGCCATACCTAAGTGGCATTTCTCCCACTCAGCTGTCAGCCCTTTTTCACCCAGCACTCTCAGTACCTTGGTCAATTTTGCATCGTGATCCCGTTGATCGCTTCCCATGACTAAGATGTCGTCTTGGAAGTATTGGACCCCTTCCACGTCCTTGAAGAGACGGTGCATCAGCTTTTGGAAGACCGCTGCTGCCGATGCTAGCCCGAACAGCATCCTGCAGAATTGGTAGCATCCGAAAGGGGTGATGAACGATGTCAACCTCCTGCTCTCCGGGTGTAATGCTATCTGGTGGTATGCCGACGTCAAATCGATGGTGGAGTACCATTTCTTTCCCTCCGTCTTCGCCACCATTTCCTCGATGCGAGGCAACGGAAACTTCTCTACTACGATGTTTTTGTTTAGCTCGCGTAGGTCCACGCACAGCCGGACCTTGCCGTTTGGTTTCATCACCACCACCAGGGGGGCCAGCCACTCCGCACATGTGATGGGTTCAATGATGCCATTTCCTTCCAACTCGCGCAGCTCTTGTTGCACCGCCTCCCTTACAGCTATCGGTACATTCCTCACTTTATGCGAGACTGGTGTGGCATCTGTCTTGAGGATGATTTTGTGTGAAAACTTCTCTAATTTTCCCACTCTACCCCCGAATACTTTGGGAAAGTCTCTTTTCCACTTCTCCAGGTCTGGCCACTGTTCTGGTTCTGTTAGTAGTACCTGCACTGCTCCGCCAGGGTCCAGTTTGATGCCCAAATCTCCCTGGTCCATCCAGCCTAGAACCGATGGACCTTTCTCCGTCACGTACAGTTTGCAGTCGGCGCTGCGTCCCCTGAACTCAAATGTTAAAGGTCGGTAGCCTGCTATGGGGATGCGGTTTCCCAGGTATGTGACCGGTCTGATGTCCGGAGGTTCTAAATCTGGGCCTAGGTGGGGCAGGAATTTCTCTGTCCACACTGCCCTTTGTATCAACGTGTACGGTGAGCCTGAGTCCGCTACGATACTTATCATCACGCCACCTATCAACATGTCCAGCACAGGTTTGTTCGATCTCCTAGCGCCCACACTCAAAACCTGGTCCTCAATGCACAGTATTTCATCTTCTTCTGCTTGGTCTCTTCCTCCCCCGTCTTCCTGGTCCATGTCAACGAATTTCACCGTGTTGCGGGCCATCTTCTTCCGACAAACCTTTTCGTAATGTTACATCACTCCACAGAACATGCACTTAGCCCAGAAGGCCGGGCACCTTTTGTCATTCACCTCGTGGTTCCAGCTGCCGCATCGGTAGCATGACGACTTACTCCCCTTTGACTGCCTTCCTGGCGGACCTGGCTTCCCTTGCCATTTGTTGGGTCCTTTGTAGTTGGAGCTTGTGTTCCTGCTCCCATCTTTCGGTTCTTCATCCTCTATTCTGTTGACCATGGGCTTTGCCGCCATTTCCCTTTTCGCCGCATCCGCACATCTCCGTGCCAATACTGCCTTCTTTACCATAGCAATCGCCTCTTTCAACGTGGTGTCACCGCACGTCCATAGTTTGCCCTGTACCGATTTCATTGTAGTATGCATCACTATTTGGTCCTTGATGAAGTCATCATGGAGTCCGCCAAACTGACACGTGGATGCCAACTTCTTTAGTGCCGCTACATAATCATCGATAGACTCACCAGGTTCTTGCTTCCGCTGTTGGAAATTGTATCGGTCTATGGATACGCAGACCGCCGGTCGGTAATGTTCATCGAGTTCTTCTAGGACGTGTGCGTACACATCATCGTAACTCGATTGCCTCTGCTTGGGTACGAGATTCTTGAATACTCTGATCCCCTCCGGGCCCAAGTTATGTAGCAAAATTCTCCTTTTCCTGACGCTCGTGAAAGGTTCTTCATTCTCATCCTCCAGGACCTCAATGTAATTGGTGATGTATTCTTTCCTATCCTCCCACTTCATCAGGGGTTCTCCTGGCTTGGGTAGGAATGGAACTGGTGCCGTCGCCGAGGATGATTGAGCGCACATGGCTTCCCGCCTTTTTGGCGCAACGTTCTGGGTCTTGTGGCTGCCCGGCGCGCTGTTCTCTTCATCTCCGCCCGGTCGGGGCTGGGTCTCTTCCTTATCACCACTGTCTGTGGCCCCTGGATCTGCCAGCGCTACTGACCAGCTGGGTGATCTAGCGGGATGAGACGCCCAAGACACCTAGCTGTCCGTCTGGCACGTGGTCCGTCGCAATAGTGCCCCTTTCGCCCCTGTTTGACTTCCAGTATGTGAACTCACCGGATACACCGCTTCTGCCGCGCTCTGTGTGCTCCCTGCGTGCTCCCCTTCTTGTGCAGTGACACAGCCTGTTCATCGGCCTCTCTGGCCTGTGGGAGTGACGTGGGGATATGTCCAGGGTTCAAGTATTCCTTTTAAGTGGGTCCTCGTCTTGTTCCAGATCACCTCGTCGCCATTGTAAAGATGTGCCTTATGCAAGGAAAGCAGACTCCTTAATAGGTGGTACCAGGTATATTTATTAATTATTATGATCACACACAGAGCACCAAGCGTGTTCACTTCACACAGCTCCGGCACCCGAATGATCGCGCTCGGGAAGCGCGATCCAAAATGGCCGCCGTTCACGCCACGTCATCACGTAGCGTGAACGACTAGAGCGGCAACTCTACAGTAATGGATATCCACACCTGTCCTGATAAGAAGCTGACCCCAATGTATCATCCTGCAGCAAGATATTGAAGGTTGTGCAACAGGAAGCTTCCATAGGCTGGGAAAAAGGGTGTTCACGGGACCGTGGGGTTTTGCATCCTGTTGAGAATTGTGTGTTTTAATGGTACATTGCTGGGTTAGTTAGATTCAGATGCCGATTACACACACTGGAGATCTTTCAGCGACTGCTCAGTTAGTTAGACTCCAGAGCAAATCCATTCTCACTTCCCTGATAGTATCTTTATTTGATTCATTCTGCATGTTGAAGGCTTTACTTGCTGAAACCACTTCCTTGACTCCTCTCACAAAATTCTCCTGATTTTCTTTAGTTTAGCATATTAGGGAATCTTCCCTTCAAGGGAAACTGAACTTCCTCGAGTTTGCTCTTTGCTAATGCTTGACATTTTATTGTGTATTTTCCAATTTTGAATTGATTTGAATTATATATAACGAAGACATATATGCACTGACCATTTATCCTTGATAACCATTAATGATTTGAGTGATTGAGCTACCCTACTAATACTCTCTGTCATCCTTGCGGGAACTAATGTGTTTCACTGTCATTGACATATTGTTGGTTTGTTGATGGTAAAACTCAGTCCGGGACCAAAGGTCCATCAGCTCAAGTGCAGCTTGAACTTTTAAGTTTGCTCCAACAATCTGCACTGTACAAATCACATCTCCTTCCAACAATGTCCACTCCACTAAATCTCAAAACAGGTTTGCTTTGTCTTTTTAAGGGGCAATGCCAACTTCAAAATTTTTGAACAGTCCCAATTGTGATCACCTGAATGTAATATTCATTCTAGGGGTGGCATAGAGATTTAATTTTATTGGAGGAGGGTTAGAATCCCAAACGTGTTATTGGGTGTTGACTGGGTAAGGTTTAGCCAATCAATGTTGACAGCAGTGTTAATTTGAGACAGTGGTTGTCGGTGGGGGCCATGGGCACTCATTTTTGGGGACCTACACTTATTTTTCCTCATCAGACGTTTCTCGAAAGCAAGAGAGAAAAAAACATACAAAGTGGATAGGCAGATGAAGAGAACAACAGAAAAACTGTCCCAAAGGCAAAGAAGCAGGAACTTCGAAAGATTCAGCTAAAAGGGGAGGGAGTGTCTGGTACAGGATTACAGTAGCATGAGTTGGAATCAAGATTATGCAGATTTTGCATGAGCCATGGGTTTCTGAGCAGAGCTTTGGGCACCTGTACTCATTCTTTTATCATATTAAGCTCTGACTGACAGTTCACACAATGTATCATCTGTGTGTTAACAGGGTTTTAATCCCCAACCATGTTTTATCACTCTGTGGTCAGAGGACGTGTGCACCAGTTGTGTTTTTATGGAACGTGGTATGGAATTCCACAGGTGACTCCAAGTAGACAAACACATCTCAGGAAATTATGTCCTCGATGAATGTCTAAAAAAGTTTGCTTACACATATGACCTTTATTAATCAGAATCAGGTCAAGGGATAATTATGTCTCACACAAAGTACATTTACTCTTTAGTCACTGTTTGAAAGTTGGCACAGCACGGCGAATATTTAATAATCACATTACACATAATCTGCCGATCTGATCTGCCCACGTGCGAGCGCCAGAAGTGTCAACAGTCCACGCCCTCCAAATATGGGAGGCATGCACGTGCAAAGCAGGGATTATAAATCCCTGAAGAAACAATGACACATGACCTACTTTGTTCCCAGAAATATTTCACAGTCCATTATCAAGAATCTGGGATGAAAATGTGGCCTGCCCTTTCCTATTGCCAGTGCTTAAGAATAAGTGCTGTGGCTGGCACTATTGAAAGTCAGTTCGCCGAATTTCAAAGCTGCGCATTCTTGATTTTACCTCATGCCTCTTTGATCCACCACCAGATACACAGAGGACAGGTACATATTACTATTCCCACTCCAGTGATTGCAACAGTAGGGAAAGCGTTGGATAGCGGAGGGATAAAGTTTACTATTACCACTCCAGTGAGTGTAACAGTAGGGAAACTGTTGGATAGCGGAGGGATAAACAATTACTATTCCCACTCCAGTGAGTTCAACAGTAGGGAAAGAGTTGGATAGAGCACGGGTAAATATTACTATTCCCACTCCAGTGAGTGCATTGTTCTGAAGAAGTGTCTGCAATCTGGGTGTTATGCTAAACAACAACCTCAGCATGGAAACGCAGGTAACCAAAACAGTTTCCACCTGCTCGGCCCTTCTGCGTTCGTTACGCAAAATCATGCCACTACTCCCCACCCAGGCCCGAGCACTGATAGTCAGGTGCATTATCCTTAGTCGCCTTGACTATTGTAATGCTCTTCTGCTCGAGTCCCCAGCTGTTCTACTGGACAGACTCCAAAGAGTCCAGTCGGCTGCAGCCAAACTGGCCCTTGGTTGGACTAGGAGATCCTCGGCCACAGCAGCCTTAGCCGAGCTACACTGGCTCCCTTCGAAGCAACGAATAGCTTTTAAAGCACTCTGCCTGGTCTTTAAGGCGCTACACGGAACGGGCCCCAGATCTTTACAAAAAATGTTTTCCTGGTATACCCCCACCAGAGCTCTACGATCCACCACAGCCTGCCTTGTGACGGTACCCAGATTTAACAAGGTAAGGACCGGGGGAAGATCCTTTAGAGTGGCCGTCGCCAAGCTTTGGAACAGTTTGCCGGTCGACATTCGCCAAATTCCACAGCTCCTGCCATTCAGGAAGCGAATCAAAACTTGGCTCTTCCCCTAATCATGTCACGTCCAACCCCTAAACAGCCTTCCATCTCTTCCACCTCAGGAGTAAGCTCTCAGCGCCAGGATACCTGCCAGGTGACAGTCGCGCTCTACAAGTGTTTTAAATAATAAATAATAAATAAGAAAACTGGATATTTGCTTGTGAGCGGATCAGCGCATATGAAACAAAAATATAATAGTAAATTGTCATCCATTACCCAGAATTCAAGATTGATTGGCAAACCTTGGGCATGCTAAGTATTATTTATTGTTGGACCTAAGGTCAGCCTGCCACCAGGTTCCACTTGCTGTGGAGTCACAAGGCTTGACAACATTTGTAACACCATTTGGGGCATTCACATTTTTAAGATTACCCTTTGCATCTGCAGTTGGAAGTACTTTAAGACGTGAGAAGTGTCAATTGTTAACAAGCAAATTAAATAATTTGGGTCATAACATTGCACCTTTAGGTATGTGTTTCACTGGTATAAATTCGTGAAACCTTAATTGAAACTGCTCATGAGGGACATCTTGTAGTTTGTGAAACGTGCAAGAATCTTAAGCACTACTTTTGGTAGCCGTATATTAATTCACAAGTGAGCTGATGGATTTCATCATGTTAGACGTGTTTACTGTCACACAAACATCAAAACTAATCAAATGCCAATACGTTTGGTACTTTTACCCAATGAAGTTTGGTTCAAACTGCCTTTTGCTTTTGCAGGTCCCTTTGCCATGCTTCCTGTGGATAGGAGGTATATATTAATGCTGGTCGATTACTTTTTTAAATGGGTATGCTTGAATTTTCATCTGCCATCAATACAGAAGCAGTTATCAAATGTTTGAGTAGCATATTTGACATTGAGGTACTCCCTAAGGAGTTGGTCTCAGATAATGGAACCCACTTTACCTCATGACAGAAACGAGATTTTATTGGGTAATTTCACGCAAAAACATTTAACGGTAGCCTTGTATTCACTAACTCCGAATGGATTGATTTAGCGCATGAACAGGTTCTTAAAGGAAGGTGCACAGACAGCTATAGCCATTGGTCTACCCAAGGAAGAATTGTTGAGAAACAAAGTCTGGTCCCATGTCTCGTAGGGTAAATCAGCATTCAAGCTTTTACGGAGGAGAGATCCTCCGTATGAATGATCCTCCAGATGAAAGTATGCCCAGACAGGACTTAATCTATATTGAAAAAAGAAGACAAATGCATGTGTGAGGTAAACAAAGAGGTGTATAATAAAGTTTCACATCAACAAATATTAAACAAAGCCAAATTTGATGACAAATTCAATGTGAAGAACATGCAATTACAGGTTGAAGTTTGTGTTTTGATTAAAAAAACAATAGAGTCAGAAAGGGATTCAATTTATACATCTCCAGTACAGGTGTTCAAGGTTTCCATAGGGTTGGTGTTGTTGAAAAGAAAGGGGTGGTGGAGAAGAAGGTGTTTGGTCAAAGTTTCTTAACAACAAGCCAATAGTATTCTAAAATATGCAAAAAACATCAATTTTAATGGTGAGGCAAGTGTTCAATATGGGGCTTCCTGGTAGATTCGAGGAAATGCTGAAGCTGAAAATATTAGCAGAAATGATTCAAATGTTCCAGCCACAGAGACTTTGCTGAGTGATTTGTATGAGCCACGGCCTCAGGATGATTCCTCTTCATCGTCAATTGATGATTGATGTAGTCTGGACTCGTTGAGTCAGTCTGCTTCTCATGGTTATGTTGTTCAAAATTTGCAGGATTATGGTATCAGGTATTCTCCAAATGTCTCTATACCTGTTAGATTTAAGGATTCATATTTACAATAAGTACATGCAAAATGTTAAATATGTTTGGTTAAGTACAGTTTTCAGCTCATCTTTAAAGAGAGGAAGATAATGTACTGTGTGTACTGTTTATTGATTGCCTACTTACCTGTGTGTGTTCTTGCCTGTGGAGTTCCACCTTCTGGATCGCCTCTCTTAAGGTTCCAACCAACGTCCGACTGGTGCAGTTAGTGACTGGAATCGCAGGAGGTGCGGTATGTGACCTCCTGACATATATAGAAAATAAAGCTCTACAAGATGTACATTGTGATCTCAAGCAGTTCTTAACACATAGAAGGTGAGATCAAAGCCTTCTAATGTCCTTGAATTTAATGGGAGTGGTTCCATGAATTGACATAGGATGTTTTCTGTTGAGTCATATCTCTGATTTGTTACACATTAGCATTAAAATCACCTGTGCATGCTTTAACAGAGCTCTGTGGGTTATAGCACTCACACCTCACGGTCATACTTTCTGCTTCAGGAACTGACCACCCCTTCTGAGGTCCTTGAAATGAAGACCAGATTAGGCTGGTAATAATCATTTCATAAAAATGAGTTCTCCTAGAATGAGTGAAAGCTGGCAAAGGGAGCCATAGGCTTGAAAAAGCAACATGTGGGATTATGTTAAAAGTGTAAGTAAAATGCAGACAATGAAACTAAATGGTAGACCTACTACACACCACGTGAACAATGGATGGTACACAGCATGAACAACTGTAACTGACTGTACCTGGCAAAGGCTCTAACACTGCAGGCATCATGGGCAGTAGTGTGCTACCCATCCACCTGTTCAGCGCCTCGTTAAGGGTAGAATGCACTATATAAATGCCAATACGATGCCAATACAATACAATTAATCATGATAGTAAACATGATGGAGAGCTAGTCTGTCAGACACTACATCCACCTTCATCAAGTCAAAGTAATAGAATCCACGTGAAACAATGAAGGTACCTTTCACTCTTATATACCCTCCTTTTTTGCCCTACTTGTTTTTTTTTTGCTGAAAAGTCTTTGATACATTTTCAAGACAGCGAAAGCAACTTAGAAAGAATAATGACTTGCTCAAATATTCCTATAAGGAGTACAATAAAAACCAAATGAATATAAACAATCACAAATACAGCACAAAACATGGAAGAATGGAAGGAGAATCCTGCCGCCTTGTGCTCCATTGAACTCTTAAGGACCAATTAAATGAGTGACAGTACTTATGGAATGAGATAATTCTTCACTAGCAAGGTGTTATTTCCAACGTCATTCAACCAAATGCCCTGCCCAGGTAATCTTTGACAAGTTATCCATGCCATGCAAGGCTTGCTCTCTGTCATCGTATAACCTGCCTGCCACCACACCTTATCACACGTGTGTACATCTTTGCTAGTCACTTAATCAAATTAATTAATTACCTAAATAATCTGTGTATTAAGAAATTCGATTATTATTTGGTTTGGGTGACTGCTCACTTTAAAGAATAATCACATACCTTATCAGGGTGGGCCATCCAAGGCATTAAATTAATCTGAGCTCAATTCCCTTGTAGCTATGGCAAAGAGCAGACAGGCTTTTCCTTTGGGCAATGTGAAAAGTATGTATGCAGTACCAAAACAGAAATAAAGTCAAAATGCCCACAAAAAAAAAATCTCAAATCGAATTACAGAAAATTAGGTGAACTGTAGTAAACAAAATGACACCACAATAACAAAAATCAAATAAGAGGAACCAGTGATATGAATTTTATGAATAAAAATTGCACCAAAAAGCACAAATCGTCAATGACAATCCATGATCGTGGTAGACCTGGTGCAATTTGGGGTGACCGCGATCAGGGCCAGACTGGCTACCGAGCGTTTTTTGCTGGGGTGGCAGCGTGGGGACCAGGTTCACTGCAGAGGGGCCGATTTTGTTGCAGGGGAGCTGCAGGCGCTTCCAAATGAACAATGCAAAACAAATAGCTTTAAAGCCTACTTTTTAAAACATTTGTTTTGCATTGTTTCTTAAGGAAAGCCCGGTATCCAGTCTGGCCCTGACCGCGATGGAGAGTGGGCACCATGTTCTTCCTGGTCAAGGATTGTACCGTTTTATTTAGGGCCACATTACAATGTTGGCGGCCGAACTGCCGCCATCCCATCAGTGGCGGTCCAACTGCCGACAGCCCTTTGGTTCGACCGCCGTATTACAATACTGGTAGTCAGACCGACAGCAGCTGGACAAAATGCCGCAGACATCGTCACGATCACAATGGTGCGATGGTCGGAAGTGTGTTTCTTAATGGCAGTTGTGCCGAGGCAGGGACTGCCATTGGGATTACGATATCCTTTACTGACCACCTTTACACTGCAGGGAACCTTCTATGTAAAGGTTGTCGGAAAAGGATCCAGGGGGTCCCAAACAGGGCCCCCGGGCATCGGATCCCAGAGTAAAATGTGCCAGCAGGACATTTAGTGCCCCCCTACATTCGCACTGTAGTGTGTGCACTGTGTGACATCCACAACATCGACACAACATGCTGTCCTCTCTAAATTCGGCAGTCGGACTGCCTCATGCTTGTTGACGGTCAGGAATGGTCTGACAGCAAACATCATAATTAGGCCCTTAGGGCCTGATTACAACTTTGGTGGTCCATAGGACCTTCGACCACTTGGTGGTGGTCCGTGCACCGCCTGACTGGCAGTCCATGGGCCGTGTTACAAGTACGATCTATACAAGTGAGCAACCCAAACCACCCTGGAGGGCTTGGGCAAATGTGAATGAAAGGGTAAGGGATGCCTTAAAGGGAATTTATTTCTGATAGTTATTCAAATTGGATGGACTCAGTTATAAGGACAATTCAATGGTCCCTGGATTAAACATTAAATCATGGAATCAATTTCTTCAAGTCATGTAAAAATATCATATGTAAGAAAGTCTTAAAAAACAAACAAAACAGGTGTATATAAAAATATTGAATTTATCACAAGAAAAAAGGCAAAAATACATACAAATATGCAAACAGATCCACAGGAATATCTGTGATAAATCAATAAATAACACTGTAGGTACTGCTAACACCTTTCTTTTCTATGAAACATAAAACTTAATTAATAATAGGAAAAGGCGATGGTCGACGTTTCGGTCTCTTATGAATTCATTTGTGAGACCATCTTCAGGACTGTGTAGTTTGTATTTGTAGTGCCCTAATGTAACATAAAACAAAAATATTTACAGTTACCTAATTGTCTAAACTTTCAATGTGCATTTAGTATATAATACCCGTGTTTGTAGTTAAAAAGAAAGAAAACCTATACATTCTATGTGCAAATTCATGATGTGTCATACACGTCATATCCATAAATCAAACAACAAGACTTTTTAGGGATCTAAGGTACATATCAATTTTATAATCTTCATTGATTTCCCTGTATATTGAACCTTGACATAATTTATAAACCATACGTTTATGTCCAGCAATATGATGTCGGAGGTCTGTGTATTTTAAGATCAAACCTTAAGAGGCTTTATTTAGTCTCAGCTATATATATATTGGGCTTACTAGTCTGTTGATGGACATAATTGAAAGCAATTATGAATATTTGCTGAGTAGAACTTTTTAATGGACAGTCCTAACACAAAGCTTGACCAGTTCTATTTATCAAAAAAATCTATCCACAAAAACGAAATTACATATAGTCAGGTGTACATGACATCAATCATGATTAGGATGTATGAAAATAGATAGATATCTGCCGTGATACAAACGAGTAGTTTATTAGGAACTCAGGGTAGCTTGAATTTAAGACAGTCACCTGTAATACAACAATTTATCCTATCCCGTGGATTCAGTTTCAACCGGACAATGCAGAGTTATTTATGGAAGCTGGTGTGGTCGCAACATGTCATCATCATCTAAAAAGACATGTTCGAAACGTTTTGAACCATAATGCGTTTTCATTATCGTTAATCTGATTGATAACAGATAGACCGGTGCCGACATACCTCGATTGTAATCTGGCAAGTACAATAAGGATATCGATAGGTGGCCAAGCAATGCAAGCGTCTCTGTCTATGGCGGGTACTCTCAATAAATGCAGATAAGTTGCGAACTGCAATATAAGAGTACAGCATGTGTATAAAAATGTATCTATATGTTTTTATGGTAACTTGTAACAAAGTCACTGTGAGAAAATACCTCAATAATGTCTTGGTATACGCGACAATTGCAGAGCCAACGTAGCGGCCGACAGATGGTTAAGTCAATGGCCCAGGCAGTAATTTCTATCGCTCATTCAACTGATGTCGTACTCAATTTGGATAGGTTGGAATCTAGAAAAGTAAGATTGCGACAAATTGTAAATAGATGTATTTTATCTAAATTGGAAAGGATTATTTTAAGGTTACTCTCAAAAGTTTTTACCTCAATTCCGACTTGGTAGAAGCAGTCGTGACACAGGAAGCGTGACGGTCAGTCTCGAAACGCATTTGTGTGAATTGCGGGTCATTTAACATAGTTTGGAGCGCGAAAGAGGACTCAGTCATGTGCTTCGAGTGCCATCTTGAAAGAGTGTTCGTCTCATTTGATCAATGCCATCTTTGACTAACTCAAGGTGAAGTCAAAGTGGTCTTCAGTGTAAGCGGTCGGAACATAATTCTAACGCTGTCTAATGTGTTGAGTCGAAGTATTATATTATAAACGAGTAAACAATTCACGGCCTCTATTGTTGTAAATTAGGGCGCGTATGTAATAGTTGAATTTGATTCATAGCGCGAAACAAGTGGTAAATGGAACTGATTGGGGGCCATTTTGAGAGAAAGTGCTTGAAAATTTATGTGGGCGCCATCTTTAGCTAGTCAAAGGAATAATAGTGTGAAAGAATGGAACAAGAATCTCAATCCCAACATTAAATAACATTATTTTTACCTTCAAGTTATACACCTTGTTTGAAACAGTATTAACATCACTCGTATGTCTAACTTTGATGTATCGGTTATGTACCATACAAACAATCCTAACCACATTATACCTAAACAGGGGTCATACTTGTGAACAAATAGTTTTTAGAACACAAAAAGGATACCAGTGCTTAAAAACACTGAGTGACATTTAGCGAATCAAGCATTGGCTAAAACAGGCAACTTGACGCTATCATGATGTCATACATATGTTGACTTGATCTTAATGAACATAATTAAGCAATGAATGTGCTTGGTAATAAATATACATAGCATAACAACTTTTACGATTCATATGGCATACTTTTTATTAGACAAGATGAACAAAAAAATTTAACCAAATTATCGCACATAATTGTTTATGTCCTATATCTATAGGCCATCAACGTCTTTTGATATGAATGAATAAAGAAACCAATCTACAGTAATGTATGTTAGTCAGGGTAAGCATGTAAGAGCATGCCATTCAGTAGCTGTGTTGAGTCTACGGTCAACGGTATCAGAAATACAGATTAGTTTACCCTCTCTTAAGGATAAAATTCTGTCTACATTGTTTTGTCTTTTGTTGGGTTTAATTACGTCAAGAACCCACCATAGCATATCTGTCTCTTTGTGACCTAGTTGGTGAAAATGGTCAACTAAAGGGGCATTTTTTTTTTTTGCACCGAATATGCGACTGGTGTTGTAGAATGCGTTTTTTAATTGGTTGTATTGTTTTACCAATATAGTGAAGTTTACAAGGGCATTGTATACAGTATACCACATTGGTGGTATTACAATTAGAGAATGATCTAATTGTAAAGTTAGCGTAATTTATTTTGCATGTCTTAACCGTCCCAGTAGTTGCACAGGCTGTACACATGTTACATTTGTGGTGTCCAATTAGTGGCGCTAACAGTCTCATGTTATTAACTGTATCTTTAGCTGTTTTGTCTTCATATGCATGAATGAGTCTATCTTGAAAATTGGTACCTCTCTTGAAGGCAAACATAGGCTTTTGGACAAGCTCTGGTAAAGCCTTCAGAAGATTCCAATGTTTTGAAATACATTTTTTATGGCATTGGAATGTGTGCCAAATGTTGACACACAGACTATGTTTGTTCTCTTTTGGCGTTCTTTAACTGTTAGCAAGACTTCTTAGTTATTGTACTACGCCCGTTTCATCGATCTTCTAAGCAATTTGGACGAGTAACCTTGGGCTAGTAACTTGTCTTTCAACTTTCTTGCCTCACAAAAGTAGTCCTCTTTAAAGGTACAATTCCTGCGTAAACGCAGGAATTGACCAAACGGTAGCCCGTCTTTCAAAGCTTGCGGGTGATGGCTATCGTAACTGAGAATGGTATTTCTGGTTATATCAAAAAGTGCATTTCATTTGTGTCATATTCCATAGTGAACTGTAGATTAACATTTCTTGAATTCGACCAGTTGTGAAAGTCTTTTAATTGTTGGATGGTGCCATGCCATACCATGAAGACATCTTCAATGTATCTAAGCCATTTTCGAATATTACTGGAAAATGGATTAGATACATGCCACATGTGCTCATTTTCAAAAAAGGAAACATAAATATTGGCAATATCTGGAGCACAAATAGCTCCCATAGCAACTCCCTTGAGTTGCTGGTAAAATGTATTTTGGAACAAGAAGAAATTTTCACAGAGGGATATTCTCGCACATTCTGTGATAAAAGCGGTAGGTACTTCATGAGGTCTGGGTCGCATTTCAAGGAGGTTACTTAGAATGGTTAACACTTCTGTTTGTGGAATGTTGGTGTATAAACTTTCTATATCCATAGAAACCAGAAGGTCATTCTGCGGGTCAAAGTCAAAGTTTTCTACTGCATTTATCACAGCCATGGTATCTCTTATGTAGGATGTCTGATTTATGGCAAAAGGCCTAATGAAGTAATCTGAATACTGAGCTAAGGGTTTCAATATCGAATTGCAAGCCGAAACTATGGGGCGGCCTGGTGGGTTAATAGGATCTTTATGCACCTTTGGTAGCATATATATAGCAGGCACTGTAGGTGCTTTGTTGATTAAAAATGCGGCTTCTTTTTCATTTAACCAACCTCCTTCCCCACCTAGTTTACTTAAAGCTTCAATCTCTTGTGACAATCTTTTGGTAGGGGTTACATGTTAGTTTTTTATAGTGTGAAGGTACTGTTAATTGTCGCATCATTTCTTCCTCATATTTTGTTTTTTCCAGAGAACTATTCCGCCTCCTTTGTCAGCGGGTTTAAATAAGGCTTTCGGTAATGCTTGTAGATTTTGTAAAGCCTGTTGTTGCTGTCTCGGGGAAGTTGGGTTTAAATTTAACATGGTTTTTGAATAAATTCTCTATCTCAATCAATGTGGCATTTTCAAATGTGAGAATTTCTTTCCTTACCATAGCATTGGTAGGATAGAACGTAGATGGATTTTTTAAACCTGAAATGCCATTTCTGGATTCAGAGATGTTAGTAGCAAAGAAGTTTTTAAGACGGACAGTACGAAAGAATCTGTATAATTCTAACTTGGTCTGAAAGAGATCGTTTTTGTAGGTAGGGACAAAGCTAAGTCCCTTTGACAGAACTGATATTTCTTGTTCTGATAGAATATATGAAGAAAGATTGAAAATGGGAATGGTTTGATCATTAGTTACCACTCGTAGTATTGGTTGCGCGTTTGGCAAAACCCTGGGAAGTATTTGTTGCGATACCATCCTCTCCTCGCTTGTTGTGGCCTCTGCGGACATAAACAATTATGTGCGATAATTTGGTTACATTTTTTTGTTTATCTTATCTAATAAAAAATATGCCAAATTAATCGTAAAAGTTGTTATGCTATGTATATTTATTTCCAAGCACATTAATTGCTTTATTATGTTCATTAAGATCAAGTCAACATATGTATGACGTCATGATAGCGTCAAATTGCCTGTTTTAGCCAATGCTTGATTTGCTAAATGTCACTCAGTGTTTTTAATCACTGGTATCCTTTCTGTGTTCTAAAAACAATTTGTTCACAAGCATGACCCCTGTTTAGGTATAATGTGGTTAGGATTGTTTGTATGGTACATAACCGATACATCAAAGTTAGACATAGGAGTGATGTTAATACTGTTTCAAAAAAGGTGTATAACTTGAAGGTAAAAATAATGTAATTGCATGTTGGGATTGTAAATGTAAATGTCATGGTACTTATAGAGCGCACTGTCACCAGACGGTCACCTTGCGGTGTCGCCTATTCGGCTTCCTGGCGCTGATACTCATACCGCTGTGGAACCCCTCCTGGCTTTCCCTGTGAAATGTCCACTCCTGGGCACCCCCAGGGTGAAGCCAGGCATCCTTAGTGCTGTTGGGGCCGGTGTGGAGGCTAAGCAAGCTATTGCCCAGAGTTGCAGCGTGAGGCCCGTGATTAGAATAGGCACCGAGGCGAGAATTAACAGGTCTGAGGAAATTGAGCCCGAGACCCCGCCGAGGCGGGAATCGAACCCTGGTCCCTGGCCAGAACTCTGCATCAGTGTCTGCCGCTCTAACCATTGAGCAACACTCCTCCAATTGTTGTTCCATTCTTTCACACTATTATTCCTTTGACTAGCCAAAGATGGCGCCCACAGCAATTTTCAAGCACTTTCTCTCAAAAATGGCCCCTAATCAGTTCCATTTACCACTTGTTCGCGCTACGAATCAAATTCAACTATTACATACGCGCCCTAATTTACAACAATAGAGGACGTGAATTGTTTACTCGTTTATAATATAATACTTCGACTCAACACATTAGACACCGTTAGAATTATTTTCTGACCGCTTACACTGAGGACCACTTTGACTTCACGTTGAGTTAGTCAAAGATGGCATTGATCAAATGAGACGAACACTCTTCCAAGATGGCGCTCGAAGCACATGACTGAGTCCTCTTTCGCGCTCCAAACTATGTTAAATGACCCGCAATTCACACATGCGTTTTGAGATTGACAGTCACGCTTCCTGTGTCACGACTGCTTCTACCAAGTGGGAATATAGGCAAAAACTTTTGAGAGTAACCTTAAAATAATCCTTTCTAATTTAGATAAAATACATCTATTTACAATTTGTCGCAATCTTACTTTTCTAGATTGCAATCTATCTAAATTGAGTACGACATCAGTTGGATGAGCGATAGAAATTACTGCCTGGGCCATTTACATAACCATCTGTCGGCCGCTACGTTGGCTCCGCAATTGTTGCGTATACCAAGGCATTATTTTTTTTTTTTTTTTTTTTTTTTAAAACCTTTATTGAACAAGGAAAGCTCACAAATACTGGCCTACAACCCCACGGGCTGGCCAGAACAGAATGGTCAAATAACCAGCATACAAAAAGAAGATCTGCACAGGATATAACATCAGGAGCACTGGTGAAGCAATAAAAACCATCGAGCGTTCAGCAAGAGCAGGATAATAAAGGTTAATTTTCTAGCACGGGGAGGGGACCAAAGGAATAACGGGCCGTATATGAGAGTACAAGGGAGGGACCGTGGCAAGCCGCCATTTTATAGACACAACGTAAGAAAATGAAACCATATAATCAAATCTAGCAAAGGACAGAAACAGAATCAGACCATCAAATAGCGACAGTGGCAACAGTCAATCGAGCTCACTCACCTCCGCCCCTACCCGAACAAAGAAGACGTGGTCAAAAAGCCCCATCACAAAGACTACGCAATACGCACCCCAACGGAAAAAGGGAACCTCCATAAAGGAGGAAGGGAAAGAGGGAGAAAAAGACAACAAAAGGAACACCCGCCAGACCATGCACCCCCAGGGGGAAAAACAGGACAATAAGACCGGCATGCGATGTAACAGAAACACGATACCAGAATAGGCAGCGAACCACAATCAGCCACACACCGGAAGAAGGACAGAAAACCCCCGGGGGAGATACAAGGTGACAGAGTCCCGAAAAAGTGAATACACAAGAGCCATAGAACAAAAAAAGGGGAAAATAAGGGGGGAAAAAGACCCCCCGACACAAACAGACCCCCCCCACCCACCCTTAAGCCCACCCTGCACCCCTGCAGAAGGCTACAGCCTACCCCCCCCCCCGCAGCGTGCCTGTCGCCCTAAGTAGAACCCGAAATATAGTGGAGCAAGAAAAGTCGGAATTAAAAGACAAAAAAAAAAAAAAAAAGGGGGGGGGAAGGAAGGGAAGGAAAGAAGGGAGTAAAGACATACAAACATACACACGGGGGAGGGCCAGAGACAGGAGTAAACGCACCCATCCACCCGCCCGGGTTAAAGGTCCAAGTCCTCGGGAAGCCAAAGAGTATCAGGCCAAAGTCCAGGAGCACTAACCAGTTACACAGAACCATATCAGGACACAGAGATCATCCAAGCCGTTCATGAGCTACCGCATATAAGAGTCAGTTTACATCAGCCCTGACCCGTTTTATCCAAAGCAATAAGGGTCCGATCCAACGAGGACCCTGCCAGAAAGAACAGAAGGCAGGCAGCAGGAGAGTCCAACGGCAGTCCAAAAAAGTCACAGGAAGAAAAGCACGGAAGATCCAGGAAAATCACAGAATGTAGCAAACGATGCAGGCACAGTTCCAAGGATATATCCATAAAAACCGACCCATCCGGGCCGGCACAGGAGACGTCATCGGGCAGTGGTGATTGAGAGGGACCAGGAGAATCATGAAAGTCCGGCAAAACAAAATCCAGCTCCCGGGCCAAGGGCAGAGGAGGCAGCACAGGAGGAGAAGGCGCCATCAGGTTACGCACCTCCGGGGCGGCAGCCGGGACCGAGTCCGCCAGGAGAGTACCAGCCACACCCCGCGATATCAATGCCTCATCCGGTCGTGGGGGCCCGGGAGGCCCGCAGTGAGGAACCGTCTCCAGAGCCAGGAGTGGCGCGGCCACCGAGAGCCGCCAGGATAGCAGGATGTGGAAGATCCCCTTAAGTGCAGGAAAACCTTCACAGTATCCGACACCCGGGCCTTGCGGCGGGCCCCCAGTGCTCGTCCGGGTCCGGCCCAAACAAATGGGGTTGGTCGCCATCTTGAGAGCCCGAACAGGCCGCGCGGCCAACAACCTCCGCCGGGGCGGCAGTCAAGCAGATGAAGTCCCGCCGACAGGCAGAAGAACACCCCGGACAGGAAGGGGGGCCACCAGAAGAAGGGGATTCGCCGGCCCCCCAATGTCGCCAGTCCCGATCTCCGGGTCCGGGCGGCAAAGAACAAAATGGCCGGACCGGAGAACAAAGGGGGAGGAAGCTGAACACACGAGGAACCCCAATACTGAGGGGCAGCGTCACCATCCAAGGCTGCCGCCAACCAGGAGTCTCTCAGCCAGGAACCTCCGGCTCACACGAACAGCGGCCCTCCAATCACCTCCAGTGCGCCCCGAAGGGCAAGCCCGCAGGCTGCATCCGGCCCAGGAGCCGGGACGAAGAACCAGGCCAGTCCGCTCTCGAGTCCCGGGAATGGTCGGGGGCACTGCACCGGACCCACAGCAGCCAGGACAACCGGAACAAGTGGTAAGTGCCTGCAGTGCGTCGTAGTAGTACCACACAGCAAGGAGGGCTTCCCGGGGCAGGATAAATGCAGGATAAATGTGAAAAACACAGGCGGGCGAACGGAGCCGAGCTAAAGCGCGGCCATCTCGGTCGCGAGCTAGGCTCCTCCTACCAAGGCATTATTGAGGTATTTTCTCACAGTGACTATGTTACAAGTTACCTTAAAAACATATAGATAAATGTTTATACACATGCTGTACTCTTATATTGCAGTTCGCAACTTATCTGCATTAATTGAGAGTACCCGCCATAGACAGAGATGCTTGCATCGCTTGGCCACCTATCTATATCCTTATTGTACTTGCCAGATTCCAATCGAGGTATGTCGGCATCGGTCTATCTGTTATCAATCAGATTAACGATAATGAAAACGCATTATGGTTCAAAAAGTTTTGAACATGTCTTTTTAGATGATGATGACATGTTGCGACCACACCAGCTTCCATAAATAACTCCGCATTGTCCGGTTGAAACTGAATCCACGGGCTAGAATAAATTGTTGTATTACAGGTGACTGTCTTAAATTCAAGCTACTCTGAGTTTCTAATAAACTACTCGTTTGTATCACGGCAGATATCTATTTTCATACATCCTAATAATGATTGATGTCATGTTCACCTGACTATATGTAATTTTTGGATAGATTTTTTTGATAAATAGAACTGGTCAAGCTTTGTGTTAGGACTGTCCATTAAAAAGTTCTACTCAGCAAATATTCATAATTGCTTTGAATTATGTCCATAAACAGACTAGTAAGCCCAATATATATATAGCTGAGACTTGAAGAAATTGATTCCATGATTTAATGTTTAATCCAGGGACCGTTGAATTGTCCTTATAACTGAGTCCATCCAATTTGAATAACTATCAGAAATAAATTCCCTTGAAGGCACCCCTTACCCTTTCATTCGTGTTACAAGTACGGCAGTTGGACTACCACTGGACCATTGCTACCGCTGGGATTTTTGATCCCGTGGCAGTGGCGCAGCAGTCTGAGGCAGCAATATACTGGCAGTGCATATTACGAGTTGCCTCACTGTGACCCTTTCCATGGTTGTGAGCCCCGCCATGAAAAGGATGGCAGTGAGGTAACTCAGGAGACCCATACAGGGCTCCCTGATGGCTCTGTGCTTGGGGGTGCATCTAGGGGGGCACATGGTGTGCCCCCTATATTTTTGCACCCCCTGTTCTGCTCTGAAAGAAATGCACAAATTGTGCAATTCTTTCTGTGCAGGAATGGGCTGCTGTGCTCCTACGCAGTCACTTTTTAAGGCTCTTGTTTGAGCCTTAGAAGGACTCACCCATGGGCCTCCCACTGCAGGGCTGCCCTTCAGGATTATACTTGTAATTCACAGGCGGTCAGACTACGGGTTTGGACAGTCTCACTGCGGAGTGCTGGTATGGTCTTTAAAGTCTCATTCAACCACAAATACACTTCTAAAGTCCCAGGGCCTTTGGGGGCAATTTGAAGCCCCAAATGCTAAATGGAAGGGCATTTTAAAGATGGGGAAATTCTCCAGCCACTCTAAACTTGGGCTCTGGGGACCAGGGGTGTATGTGGGAGTCTCATAGGTATATTACCAGTGCCCACCCACATTTAACACGAAAATCTAGTTTGAGGCAGACTCTGTAACCGTAATAAACCCAGACACAGAAGTCTGGTAGGACAAAAGTAGGGTCCTTCAGCAACCAGAAAGGGGATCCACAAGAAATATATTGGTATCCTTTTCTCTCCCTTTCAAGTGTGCCCCAAGTGTTACCACTTAGGAGACCTGTCAAGCAGGATTTGACAATGTGGTGTTGCAGGATGCGCACATTCTGAATATTCTGCAGAGTTCAGAGTAGTAATCTGTGCCTAATCAGTTCAGCCTGGGAGGCATTTCAGACCGCGTTCACACCTATTCAAGGCTGAGTACAGGCTGGGGCAGCTGGAGAGCTAATGCAACAATCTGACTTCTCCATTGAGGGAAATTTCTAATAACTATTAAAATATTAGTTTATTTATTTTTCTAGCTGGCCCCTTTCCACAGTGAGCAGTGATAGCATTTTAATCTGCACTCCAATTTTCTACACAGAACAGCTAGGCATGCCTCCATGAAAATAGCATTTTGGACCTCGTCACTGTAGGGACATGGTAAAATGTATTTTCTACGTGCTCCACTTTTAAATACGTTGCACCCTACCTTGTGGCCTACAAGGGCCTACATACGGGTGGACTACTTGTATTCAAAAGGGAGGTTTTTACTTGTCAAAAGGGTTATTTTAGCAGGTTGCAAAGCAGGTTTAGCACTGCAACAGTCATGGTATTGTTTTCTTTTGTCACACTATTGGATGGCATAATATGTTTTGCAGTCCAAATGTGGCAATTAATGTTTTATATCATGGATGTATTTATGCACAACATACTATGGCCTTACAGAACAGTTGAAAACGCCATCAAGGGATTAGCCAATCCCTGCATGTTGTAGGAATCACAGCACATACACTGGGTACTGGACAATAGTGCCCTAATGCGGAAACTCTAAACCCCAGCAATAAAATATGTCCAGGAAAAGGAAAAAAAAACGCCAATCTTCTCCCTCACTTTTTGATGAGGTGAAATAACAGGATTATTGTCGACTCAGTAGAAATTTGTCATCGTGCAGTAAAGAACTGCAAGTCTGCACCAAAGCACATTGACACAGATGAAGCAGGGAGAAGCTTACAGCTGTTTTTCCTAGTTGTATTAAACCTGGAACTGGGGCCTTTCTTGAAATAAATATCCTGCTAAGTATTTGGGAAAACGCAGCTCAGTTATCATATTTAACCAGCTTACTATAAAAAAGCACAAATCTCCAAAAATGAAAAGTAGATCACCGGTTAGCAAATAGTGCATATACTTCGAAACTATTTTATTTCAACTCCATCTGATTTAGGACCCTCAGAAGGTATATAAATATATATATATTTTAAGTGTCTGTTTGAGCAATTTTACATGAACAAAAACTTTTTCACGTTTCAAAAGTTTCATTTTGCCATTTTTAGGAATCCGATATTAAAGGAACTATTCCAGCCAATTACATGTAGCTGAGTGAAACAGTTACGCTCAGTCAGTGGCACCCATATTCCATAACATGCTAATTAGGGCATACGATCATTGGTATGTTGATATGAACTGGCGTCACATAGTGAGGCGTCCCTCACATTGCATTGTTATTATTGACTACCTTGTAGCATTGCGAAATACATATTTAACATTAGAAGTATAGTATTTTCATTATGTTTTTTAAAACCTTTCTGAAGCCATCTCTCATCAGTAACTACTACATATCCATCAGCACAGTATTGCACCACATTCAAATTAATGCATTCATTTTTGGGTCTGGCCTAGATACAGCTTCAGCTGTTTCACCAGCCTCATGTTTTCCAGAAGGAAATCCTAATACAAATAGCATGCATATTGGGTCGTAGTGTTTAATGGCACAATATTGCCATTGAGGGGTCCTCGTGGCATCATACACCATGGGGCTGAAGGCAAAGTGATTTCTAAATGTCAACAGAACCCCACGAGGGACTTTTCTAACTCTCTTTACTGGGGGCTACCTAAGTCCCTCCTCCATCATCTTCAGTTGGTGCAGAACCAGGCAGCTAGACTTATTTGCAAAGCCCCCAAATGGCAATCCACCAGACCCCTCTTGGCCAAGCTGCACTGGCTGCCCATCGAACAAAGAGCTGCTTTTAAAATAGGCTGCCTGGTATATAAGGCCCGGCAGACCAAGGGTCGGGCTTTCCTGGAATCCCTCATCAACTCTCACTACCCGGCTCGTAACCTCCGTTCTGCCCATCTCCACCTTCTCACCACCCCGATGGTTAAACTAAAGAAACTGGGCGGCCGCAGATTCAGCTACCTAGCACCCAAATTGTGGAAATCCCTCCCCCTTCAAATTAAAACCTCTGGCACCCTACTAAGCTTCCGAAAGAGCCTAAAAACATGGCTCTTCTCAAACCTTATTTAAGCTATGGCCCTCACCCTCAATCCTAATCACAGCGCCAGGAAACCTCCGGTGTCAGTGCGCTTTATAAATACAGCATAAGATAAGATAAGATAAGAGGGCAATAGAGAACGATATTACACATTACCTGTTATGTATTTTTTATAGCGCATGTTTATTTTGGGGTAATCATCTTGAAAAGGCTGTTTTCTTCAAAATGCAGATAGCAATTAGCAAAATTTGCAGATTTCAACACAAAAAGTTGTTTCTAACTAAAATGGATGAAAATTATACAATCAGAAAATCTGCTGATTAGTTAGCATTTTTGCTCCACAATTAAGAAAACAATGTTGCATCATCTGGTACACCATACCAGTGACCGTCCTGAGATCCTCAGAAGCGGTCGCTCCTCACGCTGCTCCCTGCGCCCATTCTGGTATCGTAGCGCTATACTGCCTGAGTGCTCTTTGCCTTTAGAATCAGCTGCCCATTGCTCGCACTGCCCCTGGAACTATTTATGCTTTATTAGTGCCTGAGTGTATTTGTATTGTAGCGCTACACTGCCTGCTGAGCTGCGCTTTGATTAATAATCGATTGTGCATTGCTGCCTTTGAATTATTTGTGCCTGATTGTGCCGGTGACGCTTCCCTGTTAATACTGATTGTCCTGTGTGGCTTTTGGCCTGCTGCCATTTTGTTGTTTGTTGTTGTGCCTTCCCAGCCCGGCTCTCCACCCTGCTCCCGCCTCCCAGCTGCTCCTCCCTCGCCCCCGCCCCTTCCTCTATCCACATATGACAGATGCTTTAGCGCGCAGCGGTCATGCGCAGCGGACGCGCCCTATGCGTGCCGAAGGTGCGCCAAAGGTAAGCCCGTCTACGCCCGTCCGCGTCTGGACCGCGCACAGCGCCAGACCCCCTGGCCCCCGCAAAATCCTCTCCACCCGCATAACATACGACGCCGCAACCCTCTCAGCCCTTAACCCCGGCCGCCCACCAAACTGCTACCAAGCCGCCCCAGGACACACCCATGGACCCTTCACCTGCCACTCCTGCAAATTCGACTGCATCAGGACCTACACCAAATCCACAAACTCCAAACAGCGCTCCGACACTAACCACCTAAAGTGCATCCTGCTCAACACCCGCTCGGTCCACAGACACGCCACTGAACTCTGGAGCCTAGTCGACACTACATCGCCGGACGTCGCCTTCCTTACAGAAACCTGGATGAACGCCTCATCAGCTCCCGACATCGCCATAGCCATCCCTGATGTGGTGGGTGATGAGGTGGCCAGGTTGTTAGTGGTTGGGTTTTTCTCCAGGCTTTCTCGAGGGTACGACAGAGCTTCTTGGATTTCTTAAGGTCATCGTTGAACCAGGGGGCTTTTTTGCTACCTTGCTTGATTTGATGCTTTTTCAAGGGTGCTAGTTCGTCAGCGCTGTTGGTGATCCATTGTGTGAGGTTGGTGGCTGCTTGGTTTGGGTCCGATGATTTGGCAGGAGGGTTTTGGTGAAGCGATGTGAAGAGCTGGTCGGTGGTAATTTTGTTCCAGTTTCTTCGGGGAATAGGTTGAGGGGGGTTGTGGGTCGTGGTCTTTTTGTAGTTGAAGTGAACGCAGCTGTGGTCCATCCAGTGGAGAGCTGTGGTGTGATTGAAGGAGATGTGCTTGCTGGAGGTCAAGATTGGGTCGAGCGTGTGTCCGGCATAGTGGGTGGGGGTATTGACAAGTTGTTCGAGTCCGAGGTTGGCCAGGTTGTCCAGAAGGGAGGTGGTGTTGCTGTCGATTTTCTTTTCCAGGTGGAAGTTGAGGTCTCCCAGTAGAATGTAGTCCTAGGAGGGGAGGGCGTGTGGGCTGATGAAGTCAGTGATGTCTTCGCTGAATTGTTTACGGGTTCCTGGAGGCCTGTAGATGAGGGTGCCTCTGAGTGTGGTCCTAGGGTCGGTGTGGATCTGGAAGTGGAGGTGTTCGGCGATAGCAAGGTTATCGTCGGAGTTGGTCGTGATTTTGATGGTGTTCTTATGGACGATGGCGATGCCTCCTCCTGTTTGGACGATGCGGTCTTTTCGGATGATCTTGTAATTGTCCGGAATGGCTATGGCGATGTCGGGTGTTGAAGAAGCGTTCATCCATTTTTCAGTAAGGAAGGCGATGTCCGGTGATGTAGTGTTGAGTAGATCCCAGAGTTCGGTGGCGTGTCTGTGGATCGAGCGGGTGTTCAGCAGGATGCATTTCAGGTGGTTGGAGTCGGAGCTGTGTTTGGAAGTCGTGGATTTAGTGGGAGTCTTGCTGCAGGCGAACTTGCAGGAGTGGCAGGTGAAGGGACCGTGGGTACGTCCTGGGGCAGCTTCGTGGCATTGTGGTGTGCGTCCGGGGTTAAGGGATAGGAGGGTGGCGGCGTCATACGTTATGCGGGAGGAGTGCGATTTGCAGGGGACAGGGGGTCTGGCGCTGGGCGTGGTCCAGGCGCGGACGGGCGTAGACGGGCTTACTTTTGGCGCACCTTCGGCGCGCATGGGGCGCCTCCGCTGCGCGTGGACGCTGCGCACGGAATCATCTGTCATATGTGGATGGAGGAGGGGGAGGGGCGAGGGCGGAGCAGCTGGGAGGCGGGAGCGTGTTCGAGGGCCGGTCTGGTAGGCACAACAAACAAACAAACAAACAACAACAAGATGGCTGCAAGCCACGAGAGGGAACAGGATGAGATTGGGCACGATCTAACAGGCAAAATCAATTGGGCAGCACAATCAGGCAACAATTAGCAAAGCGAGTGGCACAGCAAAATAATAAGGCACAATACAATGTAAATGACGGTCTGTTCAAATAATAAGGCACAATACAATGTAAATGACGGTATGTTCAACAAGCGCTGCGATGATTTTACTCAGTGCGCTCAAGTCTAGTAATAAGCGTTGCTATGGCAGTGCAAGGTAAGCGCTACGATACCACGTGTGGAGGGAGCAGGGAGCAGCGAGGGAGCGACCGCTTCAGAGAGCCTCCGGACAGCTGCCCTCATCCTACTTGACCTCTCCGCAGCCTTCGACACAGTCTGTCACAGCACCCTCATACAACGCCTCAGCAACGTCGGAATACAAGGAAAAGCATTAGACTGGATCATCTCGTTCCTCGCCGGAAGAACCCAGAGAGTCCGTCTCCCCCCTTTTAGATCAGAGGCCACCGAAGTCATCTGCGGCGTACCACAAGGATCATCACTCAGTCCCACCCTCTTCAACATATACATGAGTCCCCTCGCATCCATCGCGCGCCAACACAACCTCAACATCATCTCCTACGCAGACGACACCCAGCTGATCCTCTCCCTCACCAAAGACCCAAACACCGCCAAAACCAACCTACATGAAGGGATGAAAGAAGTAGCCGAATGGATGAAGAACAGCCGTTTAAAACTGAACTCGGACAAAACGGAAGTCCTCATCTTAGGTTCATCCCCCGCTGCCTGGGACGACTCTTGCTGGCCACCGGCCCTGGGAACCGCACCCATACCTACGGACCACGCACGTAACCTGGGCTTCATCCTGGACTCCTCCCTCTCGATGACCAGACAAGTCAACGCCGTCTCATCATCATGCTTCAACATCCTACGCATGCTCAAAAAAATCTTCCGCTGGATCCCCACTGAAACAAGAAAGACGGTCACCCACGCACTGGTCACAAGCCGACTGGATTACGGAAACACCCTTTACGCCGGAACCACAGCCAAACTACAGAAAAAACTCCAACGCATCCAAAACGCCTCAGCCAGACTCATACTAGACATCCCCCGTCAAGCTCACATGTCCGAACACCTGAGAGACCTCCACTGGCTCCCCGTCAACAAGAGAATAACGTTCCGTCTCCTCACCCACGCACACAAGGCCCTCTACGACCTAGGACCCGAATGCCTCAACACGCGACTGTCCTTCTACACCCCCACCCGCCAACTACGATCGTCCAATCAAGCCCTCGCCGCAATTCCGCGCTTCCATAAATCCACCATGGGGGGGAAGATCCTTCTCCTACTTAGCAGCCAAAACCTGGAATTCTCTCCCCACCCACCTCCGCCTTACACAGAACCACCTCTCCTTCAGAAAGCAACTAAAAACTTGGATATTCGATAAGTAAGGTACCCCCCCCTCCCCCAAGCGCCTTGAGACCCTCTGGGTGAGTAGTGCGCTATACAAATTTTTGAACTTGAACTTGAACTATACCACATAATCCTAAAAGCCCAAACAATGTTAAAGATTTGGAGAGTGGTTGAGAGGCGGCTGTCAGTATGAGGACGAAATCTGAATTTCACAGGAAAGCATGAACCTCAAATAGTTGCGCAAATATATGCATGCCAGCTTTCGAAGGCAGCATTTTTACTGTTTATTACGTTTTTTGATGTTTATTACATATATTTCTGTTTGCAAAAAAACATTGAACACTTGCAAAGGCCAGAGCTACTGGCTTTGCCAATGCATGTTTGATTTCTGTAACCTGCTGGACACATCAGTATTCGGTTAATTCAGAGAGCGTCTGATCGCATGCGTCCATTACATGCTGTGTGCGTTGTATTCTAATGGTAATTGTATTCATATAGCGCCTTATCCCCCTGACAAGATGCAGACGTTAATGGACTGAGGTCTTCAGGACAAGTTTGCTGGTTGTGCAACTGTTTCTGTGAACTAACTGTTGGGGTATAATTAGTGATGTATGCTATCAAGCTGTGTTTAGGAGAGTTATACATCAGCTTGTGATAACATGAGTGGTTCGAGGATTATCAGAGCTGCAGGCAAAATTGAGTTTCACTAGATGGAGCACTCCCATACCCTAAAAAAGGTAGGTGTCATTTTCAGGAAACAGAAGCCTTGTGTGATAGTAGTGGTAGTGGACATGACACCCGAAGGAACCAGCTTTTATACCCATCTGTACTGTAGCTTGCTCAGTGGGTCCATCACTTGGGGGGTAGCAGGAAGGTGGATGTTGTAATCTGGAGTTGTCAAAACACCGAGATAGCTCAGTGGGTTCAGAACCCTCATGGGGTTGTTCCAGTATGTCCCAGGGTTGCGCGCCACATACTTTCGATACATCTATTTAATTTTGAATCTTGTAAGGCAATGCATGCCGCATTTTGACCAATTCAGAGCATTAGACCGTCTACTCTGGCAGGACTGTGGATAGCTGGAATCCAAACATGGCCACGACCTCTGTTCAGACTTCAACAGACATTACCTGTTTAGAAGAGTTTTTCCACTCACAGGCAGTGGCGTAACAAACATTGAGGGGGCCCCCCTGCAAAGCACATGGAGGGGGCCCCCCTCCCCGGAGGCTCGGCTCACCACGTACCACTTTGCCCTACCACCCAGAAATCTAGGCAAGGAGGCAGGAGCTAAAGGACAGAGCCAAGAAAACAGGGGATGAAGCGGTCTTGAATGTGTTGTATTGTTAAATTTATAGAGGGCCTACTACCCGTATGTGGAGCACTGAAGTGCTTGCATACATGAGTAGCAAGCTACAATATGTGTAGGGTGTGTGGTTGGAAGGGCGTTGTATTTATTTTGACGCTGTGTTGGAAGTGTTCCCATTCCATGTGGTGCATGAGGATCACTGAATGGGGTGCATGCAGCCTCTTGTGCAATAGGATGTAGCGCTTAGCAATGGCTTACGAGGTGAGATATATGCACACTATTTTGTTTTTCATCTCTCTGCAGGTCACTTTATGGTATTTATTATGTTCAAATCCCACCTTGGTGATTACTGCATAGAGTCGTCCAATCTAAAAATACTTTGCCTACTGTTTAAAGTTAATGGTCCTGAGTAGGCATAGATTAAAGAGTGCACAGTGAGTGATGCAACAGTGTGAGAGTAGGGTAAAACCATATGAAAGTGCAGAGTTGGACGAAAGAATGCATTGTTGGTGATTGGCTTATTTGAGTGAGATTGCAGATTGAGCAGTGAGGGGGACAGGTGAGTGAAGTGTGACATGAGTGCAGGGTGAGTAGTGTGCTTGTGTGACTGCAGGGTGAAGTACAGCGTGAACTGCGCAAGTCACAAGTGCACTGCCAGTGCAGAGTAATGACTAAGTGCAGGATGAGCAGGTGAATGGTGTCACTGCATGGTGGTCAGCGTGAGTGCATTGTGATTACTGTGAGTGCAGGGTGAGCATAAAAGTGAAGGGCACGAATGAGGAGTGAGATGTCTGAATGCAGGGTGCATTCCCGGACACTTGATGTAACTCAGCATGTGATTGACGGCGACGTAGGGTTTCAGGTATTATTATTCTGGCATTAATAGGGATCGAGGATGTAGGAAATAATGTGCTGATCGTGGAGCAAACTTCCAGTCTTATGATTAGGGTTGCCAGCTCGTTATTTTGATGCCCCTACAGGACAAAAAAAGCATCACCTAAAGCCGTATTTTCAGCACTTATCTTTGCATACTTTGAACAGCAAATATAAATAAAACCACTTTTAATTGTGTTCTAGGGCTGGCTGAATGATCCATGACTGATAATTAAAGGGAACAAAGACACAAAAGTAGCATTACAAAGGAATACATACATTTTTATTTATAGCACTATTTAGTGTCCAGACGAGGTCTTTCAGTGTCTTTAAACAACACATAGCTGGCATTTTTCTTTTGGCAAACCCTACTTTAAATTCATTTTCATGAAATTCATTCTCACACTACAGCAGTAAATGTAAACAGGCAGAGTGGGGGCCCAGCGGGTACTGGAACAAGCCAAAAACTATGCCTAGGTAACCAGTTTACAAAGGTATGTAAATATGCAAATGGTCTATGGCCTAGAGGCAGTTGCCTTCAACCCACTTGCTTCTGGGCCTGGTAGTGGTTACACCCTCAAATCCCGAGCCAGAGGGTTCTAGAATATCAGGGGCTGTAGGGCTCAGGCTGGCTCTTTGAGGAGAACAATACATCAGCTACAGCAAAAGGAGGATTTGGTAGAAAAGGGAGACGAAGAAGGGAGAGAAGGGAGAGGAAAGTCTCACAGAGTAAAAAAAAGTCCCACTCCTCCTCCCTGGGTGGAGGAGGGTGGGAGAAGAGAAAGTACCAAGATGAGAGAAGAAATGCAGGAAGAGAAATGAAAAACTGGAAAAACAAGGACTGCAGGAGGGCGGAGAGAGAAACAACCGGCAGAGCAGCTACTGCAGTGAAAGACAAGTGAGACCGGCGTGGAGAGCAGAAGACTTTGAAAAGAAATCAGCCATGATGAAGACACCTGTTTGGAATTTTAGTCAATATCTTTTTCCAAGCTCCACTAACACAGGGAACAGGTACAGCACGGCCCACAGCATTGTAGAGAGTGAAAGGCGACAGGGAGGTAGAAGCAGCCCAAAGCAGAGGCAGCAGAAGGGGTTTGTATAGAAGAACTCAGTTCTCGAGGGCTCCTTATACCATAGACTATTATCTTTTCAACCGATGTTTATTGGTTTTTGTTTTTCTATTTTGTACATCAAATATATGAAAACGCTCAGGACATACAGCAATGTAATTTGTGGAAATCAATTACTGATCAATTAACAGTGAGCTATGAAGTTCCTTAGAAAATATAACAATAGGGGACATAAGTAAACAGCATTAAAGACATTACTCAAGTTGTGTCATCTATAAAGGAGAGGGCTGCGCTCTCATCCGGTGGGCTCATCAACAGTTACAGTTTACCAAACAGGCAAAGTAGGCCCCGGCCAAAGGGCCCCACTCCTTCCAGGCGCCCCACACCAACATATCAAAATAATATTGATGTGATCTTGAAAGAAAATTGCAATCAAGCTCTTTACATTGTTTCCAAAAGATAGAAAAAAATGAATCAACTCAAAGAATCGCAAACTTTTTTTTTTGATAATCAATTTTTATTTGCATTTTGAAAAAACAAGCAAAAAAATTCCAGCACACCTCGTATAAGAGAGAGCATAGGAAACGAAAATTTGACATTATAGTCTCTATAGAGAAAATACTGTTTTAATGTAATGTACCTATTAACAGCTACTGGGCCCCACAGGGTTTAATCCGGCACTGCTCAACAACGGCACACATCGTGGTCCAGGCAAAGTCTTTACGGGTGTAGGATATATGATCAAGGCCAGGTTATGCTTCTGCAGGTACATCACATTCCATTGAAGACTGAATAATGTCCCTGCATACATCAGCAACGGGTGTTGAGGCATGCCATTGGTTCCTTCCCTTCTTAAGGTCTCCTCCTCCGCACCTTGCGGAGGCCTTAAGAACCCCTCCGCTTGACATACTGTCCCCACTTGGCATAGGCATACCCCTCCCACCCCAACTTCCAGGTCTTCGCAATCAGCCATTAATCCAGCGCAAGGTCAAGGGATCAATTTCCCACCTTTTTACAGGCAAGCTTCCGGTTGCTTTGGAAATTCCCTGTGCAACGTGTCGCCCAGGAGTTGGGTGATGCCCCCAGACAAAATGCCCATTCATGAGTAGCTCCACACCATGTGGAAAAAGCCTACTGATGCTGACATGCAGCGAGGGCAAGTCCTAGGGTCACCTCCAAATATCCCACCAATTCTAGAGGTGGATAACTATGGTGATGAAATAATGTAACTGTATGAGCTTAAGTTTCTAGAATTTCTTTCGAGTGTACAACAACATTTTCACACAGTCCTTATTCTCCAAGTCAATCGCAAGGCACTGCTCCTATCGAGCCCTAAAGTGGTCCAGGGGATTCTCACATTTCCATTATGGGATTGATAAAACCAACTTATTATTTGACAGCCTCCTCCCATCATCATTAGCAGTTTCCCCAGAGCATGGTGTTGAGGTGCAGTGCCTCCCGAGCTCCATAAACATTGAAAGGCTTGAATCAAAGAACCAAAAATCAAGAATTGGCCAAGGGATCCAAGCCATACACATTTATAAATATATCTAAGGGAATGATTTCACCTGCAGAATAGAAGCCTCCCACTGCAACATTCCCAGCTTCTGTCCACTGCATGAAGTGATCTGTCCCTCCTCGTGTGAGACCTGTTAGAAATGGGATCCCTGGCTGGCCAGGGCTTTCGCCAAAGTCAGTCAGAGACCACCACTTCCACGTCAGGGCAAGGGAGTTACACGCCAAGATAACCCCAGCTCACACCCTTGGTAACGTAGCACGAGCAGTAAGGCTAAACTTGGAGGCGATGTGAGTTAAGTATTTGCTCACGCACCCCAGCAACAACACCCAAGGCCCATGTAGTGACGTTGTAAAGAATAACAGATGATCTGTAGTCTTGAAGTAATCCTTTTAATAGAATAGCTCGTAACATAGAAGAAGGAAACATGCAGATCTGGTCGAGCTGACAGCAGGAATCAGAATCGTGACAATCTAAACTGTACCAAGTTACAGAGAACACACAATAAAGTTCTACTTACAACATTCTGAATATTACATACACAACGTTCCTACATCATATTCCATAAAGGAATATGCCATCACTACAGCCCACCACAAAGGAAACTCCACACAAGGTTATATATAAAAATAACCTTTGTATTACACCTAAACACATTAGATGAAAACACACACTTTACAATGTGCCAACAGGCACGGGCAGAATTTACAGGGGATATGTACAAGACAGGGCCATCTGGACCACTGTCAGGAATCAGCACTTTTAGAAGTAACACTTTTAGAACATAGAACATAGAATGTAAATCACTGTAGCAAGAAATAGCACACAACCAGTAACCACTGGTAACCAGGACCTCACTAGTACCACCTGTACTAGCAAGAACAACCACCTAAGTATCACAATACCTGTAGAGGTATAAGCACATAACACATGATGCATAAACATACATTCAGCTGTGCAAGGAAGGAAAACACATGATGCCTAAAAACATTCAGAGGTGTAGGAAATAACAATTGCGCAGAAATCACCTTAGCAAGTAAATCACAAGTTGCGCAAAACTCACATTAGTCACCACCTGTGACTGTCCCTAGGCCAACTGGCCTTGTTGGGGCTAGGACGCCCTGTGTCCCAGTGTCAGGGGCCTAAACGTGACAGCTGCCCACGAAGTGCTGGGCAGCTGGAGACAATGATGGGGCCAACGCTGGAGAAATAAAATGTCCCCCTGAGCCTCTCAGGGCTCTACACAAATGACTGGCCCCTTTGAGCCTCGCTGGGCTCTTCGCAAACAATTGCGGGCTGTGAGCCTCGGGGCTCTGCACAACAAAATGCCCTCAAGAGCCTCTCTGGGCTCTCAACACACCGTGGGCAAGGTGGGAGCGGTCCCGGTACTGTAGGAGTCCCTCCCGGGGGACTCGCAACTGCAACCAATGCCCCCTGAGCCCCTCGTGGGCTTGAAAACAAATAGGGCAGGTCGTGGGAGTCCCTCGTGGACTTGAAAAGTAATGCCCCTGAGCCTCTCAGGGCTCGTAGAAAAGGTGCGGCTCTCTGGGGCGGTGGGGTCCCTCACGGGGGACCCGCGAACACTTGGGGCGCCTTTGTTGGGAGTCCCCCCCTCTGGGGGACTCGAGATGCCGCAAATTCCCCTTGAAGCTCTCGTGGCTTCACAATAACAACGAGAGCGAGATCGCGCTACTGGGGGTCGGGGGGGGCGGACACCGACAATGTGTACCGGCGCCCCTCCCTTCTCCTCTGCCCCACTCACCGGGTCTGGCGGCGGCTCTGCTTCTTCTCCCTCTCCTGGGCGAGTGCACCGGGGTGCAGAGTAGGCTTCTGCCTGCCCTGGTGCCCAAAACAGCCGCGACTCGTGGGAGGCGGGCTAGGCTCCCGCCCTCCTACTTCCGGTTCCGGTTGTCCTGCCCCGGCCTGCCTGACTTCTTGGTCGGGGGCCAGCGGCGATGTTCGGTTGTCCGGGCTGCGGTGGTGATGCGGGGAGATACACGAGGGGTAGACTCCCTCTATAATTTAAATATAAAGCGAGGTGGCACTCGCTCCCAATGGAGATCTGTGGCAATTTGCGGCAAATGCCGGGTGGGCACCGGCTTGGAGCACCAAGCGCTCCCAGCGCTAGAAGGGAAACCAAAGCGCTCCCAGCGCTTAGAAGGAAAGTACAGCGCTCTCAAGCACTATAAGTAAAATAGAGTGCTCCTAAGCGCTAGCAGCAGAAATAAGCGCTCCCAAGCGCTAGGGCACAAAATACAGCACTTCCAAGCGCTTGAAGGGTGAACAAAAAGTCCAGCAAAGTCCTTAGGTAGGCAGGGGGCAAGGCTGGGCCCAGAGCCAGCTCACTGGGCCTCCAGGCAGGGAGGCAGTCCAAGTGGCGGTCCTCCTGCCCAGCAACAGCAGCAGCCCCCTCAGACAGGATCAGCAAAGAACAACATTCATGGGGACTCAGCCCCTTCTTATACTCTAAAATCCTTTGTCTGTAGGTGCAGGGTGGGGGGAAACCAGTCGCAGCTGGTTTTGGAGCACCCTTGATGGCTCAACCACCCCTTTCATTCACTAGGGAGGCTAGGGTCATTAGACGCACCACAGGGGGCGGAGCCAGCATTGTGTGGGGAAAGCCCAGCCCCATTCAGGAACCAGGTGTAGCCCTCCCCTCACATCAGCATGCTAATCTCAGCACTCACCACTGGGCAGACCCATCCAGACATCCTGGAGCCTGGCATCCCAGCCAGCTCCAGCCAATCACACTCCAGCACCCTCACAGCACACGTACAGCCATGTCTAGAAGTGGCACTTCCATACTAGACACACACACGCCACATACATCATTTCGTAGCATTCAATCACACGAGTCCGCACATACCAGACTCGAGCCTGTACACCCCACGCATCAGGAACTACCAGGGCCACATACATTCCCCATGCATTCCTATGGGAGGGCAGGCCTATCTCACCACATGCACTCAAAGTGCACCCTCACTTTCCACTGGGACACAGTGAAAGTGCGCAGAACCCAAAATTCACCATCACCAGGTCACCATTAAAAGCAAAAAGTCTAGGGGTGAACCTGCCAGAAGGGCCAAGTCCAACACAACCCCCTTCCAGCCAAAACGCAGGTTAGACCAATCACCACCGTGATGGACTTCCCTGCTTGGGGCGATAGAACACGGACTGCAGGGACACCCTCCTGTTCTACGCCACGGTGAACCCATGGGATTCCTTCTCAAACCACTGTCTGGACCAACTGGGCTACCCCACTGGTACTCCCGAGCCGTCCGCGGCCAGGACCAGGCCCTGGGCCACCCAGGTGCCACCGGTCCTTGCCTATTCGCAGAGCGGGGGGTAGTAACCCCTGGCACATAGTAGCCATTCTCCACTCTTCCTGTCTGCAAGACAGGACTAAACTGCCACTGGTTCTCCAGCCTAGGGTCTGCACCCTCAGGCGGACCAGGAGTGTCAGGGAAGGCTCTCCTCCCCCTACCTCTTCTTCTAGGGTTCCTCCACCTCCGACGGGGGGTACACCTAGAACGCCATTCCAACCCAGGGTTTAACCCCTCAGGTTGCACCGGGGTCAGAGGTGGGCTCTCCCACCCTCTGCACCCCCTTCCAGAGGTCTGCCCTCTCCCAACTGGAGAAGTTCCTCTGGAAGAAGAACCGGTCAGGACACTGGTTACAGTCGTCCTACCCTTCAGGTCAGGCTGAACCTGAACCTGGCCTCCCAACCTCTGGTCTAAAACCTTTGGTGGAACAATTGCCTGGCACTCCAGGACTTCTGGGGATTTACACACCATCCCCCTGAGGCTAACAAATGACACATATGTTGGGTGACTGTCTGTCTGGCACAGATCTCCCGTCCCCTGTCCACCTGACAGTGCGCGACGATTCCCCAGAACAGAAGTGGCGCCACCCGGGTCCCCCCAAGAAGATCTAGCCCAACTGGCTAGTCCCTGGTCCACTGATGCATCCACTGGGAAACTCATCCCCCAATCACTCCTCATGCTGGACTCCTGCACCCTCCCCACCGGAGCGGTACTGCCAGACTCTAGAACCACAGGAGCTCTGTTTACAGACGCTCCAGGTCCTCTACTCACTAGGAGATCTTCCTCAAATGGACTAACAGGACAGCCTAGGTCCCCAACCTGCTGTTCCCTACAGAAACCATCCAAGTCCTGAGGCAGGGCTTTGGGCGTCTGGGGACCCTCGGTCTCCCTTTCACTCCTGCTCCACTGAGCCAGACAGTGAGCCCCTACACCCTCCTCGCTATCCTGGGACCTAGCTGGGCTACACTGAGCCTCTTTCACCACGCTGGGCTGGAAGATACCTGAACCACTACTTTTGGAGTCACTCACCAATGACTCTAGAGAACCTCTAGCACTCTCCAAGCGGTCGGCTTCCCTTGCCAGTAACCCTGGATCAGTAAATCCAACTTGCAACAGGTGTTGGCGCAACTCTGGTGAACAACCACTGAGCAGGTGCTCTTTGAGAATCATACCAAACAGTATGTCATAATCAGAGTCCGTGTGAACCCATATCCAATCAGACAGTGTTCCATAACATTCATCCACAAACTCCTCCCACGACTGGTGAGACAGTTTCCTACTGCCCCTGAATTTCAACCTATACTCCTCTTCCTGGGAAACAGGTACCATACTCTGGGAACTGGGAGTGGGACTGCTCACACTGGACTCTATATAGCTGCCACCACTGGACTCAACCTACCCTGGGGAGTCCAGAAAATTAAAAGTGCGGGCAGGGGATAGTCTACCCTCCAGAGGTAATTTCTCTATGGTAAAGGCCCTCTCAGCCTCCTCTATCCTTTCTTGCGCTAAGACCCTCTGAGTCTCTAGCTGTTGCTTTCTAACGCCCAGCTGTGCCATAGCCTGGGCATTCTCTAACTTGAGCTTTTCTAAAGCCAGCTGGTGCTCCCTTTCTCTCCTCCTATCTTCCCACTCCTCTGGGGACAGGGAAAGGGATGAGGCACTGCCTCCTACACTGGACCCAGCAAGGGACTCCCTCCCTATGGGGTCTTCACTCTCTACTGGCATCCAGGTACAGACATCTTCTCCCTCCTCTTCTGATTCTTCAGGGCTCCCCACAGACACACCACCCTCCTGGTGTGAGGCCCGGGCCCTTTCCTTACTGCGCTCAAGATGCTTTTGTTCCTTACACCATTGGACAAGGTGGTTCCTAAGTTCGTACTTAGTATCTGACCCATCCACCCCTATGTCTCTCTCTCTCTCTATAGAACCTTTCCAACTCCTGCATACTGTACCAAACTAGATCACTGAGATCAAAAACAGGCTCCATCTTGGCAGGACGTTACAGAGACAAGATTACACAGGGAACCTAGGGGTCTGAGCTTAACACAGGGGGCGGAGCCAGCATTGTGTGGGGAAAGCCCAGCCCCATTCAGGAACCAGGTGCAGCCCTCCCCTCACATCAGCATGCTAATCTCAGCACTCACCACTGGGCAGACCCATCCAGACATCCTGGAGCCTGGCATCCCAGCCAGCTCCAGCCAATCACACTCCAGCACCCTCACAGCACACGTACAGCCATGTCTAGAAGTGGCACTTCCATACTAGACACACACACGCCGCATACATCATTTCGCAGCATTCAATCACACGAGTGCGCACATGCCAGACTCGAGCCTGTACACCCCACGCATCAAGAACTACCAGGGACACATACATTCCCCATGCATTCCTACGGGAGGGCAGGCCTATCTCACCACATGCACTCAAAGTGCACCCGCACTTTCCACTGGGACACAGTGAAAGTGTGCAGAACCCAAAAAAAAACATCACCAGGTTAAAAGCAAAAAGTCTAGGGGTGAACCTGCCAGAAGGGCCAAGTCCAACAAGACCTATTCCTGTGGTACGAAAGGGGCCAGCGGCCCTCCCAACGGTCCTCACCTTTTCAATTGCGCTGTATGTGGCTTTGTTCTTCCTAACATGGGTAGTTTGCCCCAGTTGGACGCGAGCCTGTCCTCTCTGCATAGAGGTGATCCATCACTTTTGGGTTAAGCCTGCAATGTCTCGGCAGGTCTTCTAAACTGTATGTCATTTCCGCGACACTTGTTCGACATACACTCTCTACTTGTGGACAATAAGCTCGACCTTTTGTTTCTGACAGAGACATGGCTTTCCGGTTCCTCTTTCCTGACATTGCTTTAGCTAGTCCACAGGGTTTCGCTATCAAATTTATCACCCGAAGTGACCATAAGGGTGAGGGGGGACTTGCAGTCATGTGCAGAGACGCCATGGTTCACAATACCTCTAAGTTGTTAGACGTTAATCCTTACCTTTTCTATCTCATTGAATCTGGCTTCCAATTTGTGTGGAGTTTTAATTTATAGACCCCTGAGCAGCTCCACTTAGTCCATTGCTGGGCCTTTGCACCTTCTGAGCCAACTCACTATAGCTTTAAAGAGCACCAAAAGGCACATTTCTTCTGAGCAATCTTACTGTCATCCCTACATTACCATCCTGGAGGTCACAGGCATCTGATAAATATTTAATCAAAAATATCTATAGGTGTGATGGGTCCATTGAGCCCCGAACCTGCTCAAGTGCAGCTCTATGTCATCAGTTACAACTAGGAAGACACAGGTTTTAGACCTGTTGGTGTTGAGCCCAGAGACCGTACCATAATCTGACAAGAGCTGGAATGTTAATGATAGGCCCATCAAACCATGTCATAAATGTAACAATAAGGTCCTCAATCCGATGGTGTTTGGATGAGTGTCCGACTCCCATCGTTGCGTGATCGGAACCGGTCCTGTCTGCTGAATTACAATCCGACTGCCATGTAGCAGTCGGAAACATGCTTTTTGCCATTGAGGGTTGTGCTGCGTCCCGGAAAAGTGCAGCAGCACAAGCCTCAATGACAAAAGGCATGTTCACAAACATCCCCACACCTTGCGCCAGGCACAGAGTACATGGATGTTTGGGGGGGAGCATAGCCATGAAAAGCAGAGGGAAATGGACATCGTAATCCAGACTGCGGTACCTGCGCAGGCACGCCGTCATTCAGAGATTAGTAGTCCGACCTCAGCGGCATCATAATCCGGCGGTCGGACTGCAGCCCTGGATGATGGCCTGTTGGTGGCGGTCTGTTTGACATCGTAATCAGGCCCTATATCATTTGCATCGAGGGAGACTGTGTGTCTTTCCATGGTGGAATGCCTCTCTTCTGTCCCTCAAGTCTGGCAACCACCACAAAAGGTTCCATTTCTATTGTGAATAGGAGTGGTGACAAGAGACATCCCTGTTGAGTTCCCATGCATATATTATATTTTTTGTAGATGCAGCCTCCTGTGTTCACTTGGACCAAGGGATTGGAAGTAAAGCAATTTGATCCATGAGTTACTCCGCTCCGTCCCATAATGGATATATCGGCATCTAGAAACCCCCACTGTAAGGTATCAAACACCTTTTCAAGATTAAAAGACAGGCTATGCGAACTGATGCTCGCGTATATATCCTGATCAGGGCTCTGACCTATCCTGGCACGCAGGCGGCTTAAACTACGGGCCCTCGCTCTTAACAACTGGGGGGGTCTCTCTCTTAGAGCCCCGGGGACTGACCCTGTACGGAGAGCACGGCATGGCGCCTGGCGTAGATCCTGGTGTGAGTCGGACCCGCTCCTCAGAGGCGTCCGCACACGGCCATGCTAAGGACCGGGGAAGGTGCGCCCTCTATGCGGGATTGCCGACACCGGATCAGACTCTGGAGCGGCTCGGTGTTGAGCCCACGCTCGGAGATCTAATGGTGGCGATTTGTGGACTCCACCTTTCCTTGAGCCGAAACTTCCGAACCCTGGCCAAAAAATTGGACACCGCTGCTTTCGGATGGGGGCATATGAAGGCGGATGATACACAATCTAGCTGCACTGAGAGATTAGCGGAGTCCGTTGAGCCCGGTTTAAATGAGGTCGTCGATTCTGTGACACGAGGGATGTACAAGACTCAAGACGGTACTTCTGTTAATGACCATAAATTGGTGGTCCTGGCTGTGTCAATGTGTGCGAACTTGAGGTGGATGGGAGGAAAACCGCGCTACGTATGGAGGTCGCCTACTGTGAAGACTCGGGGGTTGCGCAGCAGAGTAGTCCACTCATCCTTTTGGGACTTAGTGCGACTGGATTTGCAGCGACGCGAGAGCTCTTGGTGTTGTTGGGACCTAGAGACTGTGAGCTTAAACCTGCCAAATCGCTTTGGGTTCGCCTTTGCTTGCATTCAAATGTATTTCTCCAGTTCATTGACTCTCTCAAGATGGCGGCTGTCCGGATGAAGTACTCACGTATGCCTGATCGTGCGGGTCAAGGCTGAGAACGACTTATTGTTTCGGGACTGTGGGCTGAGTGGTAACGATGTGGGGTTCACTCTGAATGTTAGTGCCGGGAGACTAGATAGGCGCGTATTGATCCCCCGTTCTTAGCGTAATGGTGTGCTTCCTACTTTATCTGGACTTTAGGGGAGGCCAAGAGTTAGCGGGGGGGGAGGGGCTGGGAGCCTGTAAGAAGTCCCTCCTCCATACACCCTCTTTTAGATTTAGTTATTTCTTTATATTTCTTTGTTTCTTCTATATTTCGGGTTCCACTTCTTTGGGGCGACAGGCACACTGCTAGGGGGGGCTGGCCGTAGTCATCTGCAGGGGTGCAGGGTGGGGGGTTGGGGGAAGGGATTTTTTCATTTTGCCTTCTTTGGTTCTATGGCCCTTTTTCTTTCGTTTTCTTTCCTTTTCCTCTCCTTTCGTTCCTTCATCTTTTGGGTCAGTATAGTGAGTCCACTTTTGTGTTTACCATCGATCCTTCTTTACATGTGCCCTCCTGCAGAATAACCAGTATTAGGGGCGGGCGCTTAACTGGTGCGAACTGTGACTTTATGCTTGCTGTGAATCGTATGCCTTAGCGACACTGTCTAACTGCGAACGTTCTAATTGCGGATGTTTTACTATTTGCCCGCCCTTTACGTGACTTTATCTTATTGTGTGGCACCTGATCCTTTCATTTTCATATTATAAAATGGAGCCTTTGCTTCCTGTGATTGGGCTTAGTAACAAGTTTTAACCGAATTAATAGTGCCCCCGATTAACGGGCTGCCGAGTCGTGTCATAACTGATTTGCCTTACTGAAAACTGACTAGCGGCGGGCACTCGGGGTTGTAGGCCCATACTTGTAAGCGTTCGAAGCAACAATAAAGGTCTTTAAAAAAAAAAAAAGATTAACAGACAGAACTAATGCTGTTGGGTACAATTTAGGAACAGTCTCGCTCAGGACACTGTACAGTCTTCTAAGATTGAGTGAGGTGTTTAGAAAAGGGATAATTCCATTTTGGTCAGCATGGATCAGCTCTATCACAAAGGGATATAATCTGGTAGTCAGGATTTTACTAAAAATTTTAAAATCTGTAGTAAGTATTGCAAGAGGTATATGCAAGACCAACTCGTCTTTAGTTTACCTGGTTTATGCAAATGAATACTCAAGGCTTCCTGGACCGGCTGCCATTTGTCCACTTGTCAGGAGTTCTGCCAGAGACTGTCTCACCTACTCCCAGCACACTTCGAAGTTCGTACATCTTGCCTGAAGCTGGAAGCCAATAATGCCAAGTCCCAGAGGCACACCACCACTGCAGCATGTGTTTACCCTTCACAAAGAACACTGTCTTCACATTTCTGCTGGTAAAGAAAGCCTTTCCTGTCAACAAGGTATGCAGTGCATCTCATCTCCCTAAGGAACTCTAGACTGCAAGTTGCTCTGCCTTCCATGCTATCTTAGTGTAGTGCATAGAATTAGGCATTACAGTGTTAACTTTTAGATTACATTTTAAACATGATAGAAAGGTTCATTTTATTCTCGCTGTTTCTAATGTTCCTTGTTGCTATTTTTATATTTTGTATTGTTGTTTTAGATATACTGAGAAACAGATTGCTCCTGTAGTATTAAATACTTTTTTTTACTTAAAAGTGTTCACTCTTCTTAGTGCAGAGTGTGTGTGATATTGTGAATAACGAAATAGGTCTGTTACTGTTACTTCATACAGCTTGTTAGTAAGCCAAAAGCAATACCTACACATTGGGGCATATTTACAAGGCAGTGGCGGGCACGGAGTTAGCCTCCTCGGCTTCACGCTGCACTCCGTCTGAAGTGCAGGGCTGCACTGTATTTACAAGAATACGGTGCCGCCTTGCTTTTCCCCCTGCTCTGGTGCTAACTTAGGGCCAGATGTAGGTAAATCTGAAATACCGATTTCTTAATTGCGAATTTTACCGATTTTCTATTGAGAAATCGGTATTTCGTATGTAGGTAAAGATTCGGTAAAAAAATACCGAACCCTTAATATTCCTTATTACCGAATCGGTAATTGAGATTCGGTAATAAGGAATACCTACCCATTCATTTCTATGGGGTATGAGGCCCATAGGAATGAATGTGAAGACATTCACTATTAGCGATTCGGTAGTACCGAATCGCTAATAGCAAGAGCACTTTTAAGGGGGCTAGGGTGTCAAAAGACACCCTGTTGCACCACTGAAATGTGCATGTGAGCACATGTGGCACACATACATGCCCTAAGGGCATGTATGTGTGCCACATGGCACTTAACAAAAAACAAAAAAGTGATTTTTTAAAGGAAATCGGTAATTACCACCAACTTAAAGTTGATGGTAATTACCGATTTCTTAAGGCTCAAAAGCACTCTTTAATGTGCTTCCTACATTGCATTTAAGGAATCGGTATTACCGATTCCTTAAATGCAAGAGCAATAAGGAATCGGTATTTACAGATTCCTTATCTACCGATTCCTTACCTACATTAGGAATGGCTAAATACCGGTCGGGAACGCTGAAATTTAACGAATTTCAGCGTTACTGACCAGTATTTAGCCACCTACATCTGGCCCCTGGCTGCCTATTGCCAATGCAGGCCCCCTTGCACAATAGTAATACAAAAGGGGTTTCAGCACTCAATATGGAATTAATAGTATTTCCTGTCTCACTCCACTATCAAAGAATTCTGGTAGTTTTGCACATAAGGAAAAAGTATCCAAGTCCAGAATATATTTTTCTGGTAGTTTTGCACATAAGGAAAAAGTATCCAAGTCCAGAATATATTTTTCTTGTTCCAGTGTTCACTTTATTTTTCACAAACAGATTCTTCCTTCCCAAATTCATTGATCATAGCCAGTATTTAGCCACCTACATGTGGCCCCTGGCTGCCTATCGCCAATGCAGGCCCCCTTGCACAATAGTGTGAGGGGGCCGGCGTTGAGGGGAATGATTGTTTATGTGCCGAAAGGTGTCCCTTCTTGCACATAAACAATATGAAATAGCGTTTTGTAACTTCTATGTGTGCTGCTTTGTGCATCACACAAAGAAGTTGCAAACGTCATATTTTTTACATGATTGTTTATGTGTAGGAGGGTACACCTTCGTCCACATAAACAATCAATGGCGTTTTGCTGTTTCCATGTGTTCTGCACAACGCAGCACACATGGAAACAGCAAAAAAGTGGAGAAATTAAACATTTCTCCTCATTGCTACAGGGTAATACTAGGTTTTCCCTGGTCTTAATTTTGGTGCTACCCCATATTTACGCTACCCTTGTAAATATGGGGCAGCGTCAAAATCAATGGGTGTTAAGGTTGAAGGCCTACCACAACCCCCATTGACTGGCCCATTCAAGCTAAGTATTGCGTGAAAGGGTGTCTTATTCACAAGGTGGCTTTAAGCCACATTAAGTGACTTAACACTGCCTTGTGAATAAGGTGAAGCCCCTATAGCCACCACAACGTCAAGAAAAGTGACGTGGTGATAGGGGCTTATATATATGGCCCATTGAGTAGAGTTCTGCGGGTCTACAATAACCTGTCTTTCACATTCATCGTTGGTGCATTGTACCAAGTGCATCCCTGTCACCCCTAGGTGACAGGGGTGCACTTGCAGTGGTGTGGCTCACTGGTTAGAGGCGGCAGACCCAGAAGCAGAGAATGGCCCGGGACCAGAGTTCAATTCCCGACGCGGCAGGGTCGTGGACCAGGGTCAGCGGACTCGATAATTCTCGCCTCGGTGCCTACTCTAACCAGGGATCACACTCGGCAACTCTGGGCATTAGCTTGCCTCATCTCTACAACGGCCCCCCACATTCGCCGGGGATGCCTGGTTTCACCTTGGAGATACCCAGTAGGGACCATCTCACAGGGATAGCCAGGACGGGTTCCCCAGCGGTCTACAGCGCCACTACGCCTCAGGGCAGCAGTGCGCTTTACAAGATACATACATTTAGATGGGAAAGCACACATTGTAGAGATATTCAAAAGTCATAGCTTACACAACAAATTGCCCCCCTGATCTCACTCTAAGTAATGGTATCTCTCAGTCCTTCACTCTCCCTGCAATTCAGTGTTCGCATTGGGCCCTGTCCAAAAACGTCACCACCAACACCTAAGGCACTGCACTAGGCGGCCCATAAAGGGCTCATTGATGTCACTTTGGGAATATACCAGTCAGGCAACTAAAGTTTGTATACAAGAAATCATGGGCTCCCTACATTTTGAGTGAATAAGCCATGATCTTCTGGCCTCCCCTCCCGTTATGTACTCTGGAAAAATATTCCCTATGATTATAGTATTGTGATTTCTCAATGATTTGAGTATATCGTTCTTTGCATTCTGCAAGTTTAGTAATTTTGGACGGGTCCTGGGACACCGTGATCTCCAAGTTATGTATGGTCTTGTCTATTGAGGACAGCTGAGTTTCCAGGGACTTCCAAATACCCACAGTTCTTCCTATGCAGTGGCCCCATACAATAAGCTTGAAGGACTCCCACTCCTGAGAAACAATAAAGGCGGCCCCTCAGTTATTAGTAGAATATTAATCTATTATCTCCCCATCAATGTCGAAATGGGGCATCTGATAGAGAGCTCGGCTGGAGTCTCTAAGTAGGGAATGGCTGTAGAGATTGCTGCAAATACACTTACACCGATAGAGGGCTGTGATCCAATTATGGTTCTACCCGAGTATTCAGAGCCCAGCATAAATCACCTCATATTTTTTTTGCACAGTGTTGTGTCAAGCTTCATGTAGATATGATGTATGGCAAAGTAAAACAAAGAATCTTGCTCCAGATCATGCTCAAACCTCTACATATCCATCAGTCCTCAATCATTTGACCATGTGGTAAATCCTCTGGCAACTCAATACGGCTAAGTATCAGGCAAAAGTGGAGTGGATCGATCTAAGTGTACATTTCTAACACAATTAAAATCACCTTCTATTACCTTTGCCGCAGCCATCATGCGCCCATCTGTTTCTAAAGGAAGGACAAAAACAGCAATTTGTCTTGGTTGGGGCATATATGCTGCCTAGCAATACTTTATACCTATTTAGTTTACCCAATATAAATACATATCTGTCCTTTTAGTCTATCTGTGTGCGTGAGATTGCAAAGGGGACCCCAAGACGAATACAGATAACGGCTCCTCTGGCATATGAGGAATATCCCATTGGTAATACCTGCCTTCTCCATCGATGCAGCAAGTGCCTCAAGAGTCATGATTTGTGCCTCTTGTATGAGGAGCATGTGCGCTCCACGGCATCGTAGGTACACGTTAACCTTATGACACTTGGATGCTAATCCCAGCCCCTTCATGTTTCAAATAATGAGCAGTCATGTTAGATGATAATAATCAGAGCTTAGAGAAATCCGTCTAGGGTGTACTGCTGTCTGGCACCCAACCCATGTCTGTCATGTAGAAATGTATGAGGAAGAGATGCTTCTTTGAAGAAAACTGTCCATGGCAAGCCCAAACTCGACTCTAACTCCCCATAGCAAGGTGCCCAAACTGAACATCACTAACTATCATATTTAGCCTGTCCAGGAAACTACAGGACCAAGACTTGGTGAGGGGGGGTGCATCCCGAAAGCATAGGTTACCTGATACCGCAGGCTCAACTCTCTCCCTTGAAAGGATAGACTAAAATGCATTTAGATCCCATTGATACTCAAGCACCAATGACCTCTTGTACTACTCAGTAAGTGAAAATATATTTAAGAGATCTACAGATCCTTACCTGTGCAGACTAGTAGGAGATCCAATCCCCCCTCTAGACATCCATCTTCTCACGTTTCAAACTCCACACTCAGACATAAGTTATTTAACATGCAAATTTTAAGTTGTGACCTGTGGCAGGTTCTTGTGTCGAACCAGGAACGCCTCTTATTCTGATTCCAAGGCCTGGTCACTCGACGTTCCACTGCTCTTAATGTCTGAAACCTTATGGAGTCTGATTGTTGATGCTACCAGAACTGCACAGCTGCTTTATCTTTTTCAGTTTGAGTTCTATTCCGGAATTTAAGGAAACTGTTGTCTCTTCTTCCTTTTCTTCTTCTTTGTCTGTGGGGTAGGTCTAATCAAAGAGTTATAGGTTTGACATGCTCATGCGGGAATAACTGGTCGGGCTTTAAGTTGGCTAACATCGTATCTTTGTAATAGACAGCAAGCTGTGGTGTTACCACCCTTTCGATCTGCCACACGACTGGTGAAACAAGGTGTCCCCCAAGGATCTGCGGTCAGTCCGATCCTTTTTAATCTATATCTCCGACCCCTGATACATCTGATAAAGTCATTCGGCATAACAGTCATCAATTATGCCGATGACACTCAATTGATTTTCTCATTTGAGGGTACTGAGATAGTATCGAGGGACACCTTTCACCGCTGTATGTCGGCCACAGCAGAGTGGCTGCGTGCCAACTCACTCCAATTCAATGGGTCGAAAACGGAGGTACTCCATTGCTCCCTAAATCGACTCCCCCGTGCTCTGCCGGATGATTTCTGGCCAACCTCTATTCCGGGCTCGGTGGAGGCCACAGAATCGGCTCGTAATCTAGGAGTTCTGTTTGAACCAAACTTACAGCTCGATGCCTCTGTGAATAGGACCGCAGCGACCTGTATGGGTCTGCTCCGCGCTCTACGTAAGATCTTGCCACTCCTTCCCCGGGAAGCTAGAGCAGAAGTAGTGCGTAGCTCTATCCTCAGTAGGTTAGACTACTGTAACGCACTACTTCTGGGAGCCCCTAAGATCTTGATCCTTAAGTTGCAGAGGATCCAAAACATGGCGGCTAAAATGGCTTTATCCCGCCCGCGCTCCGCTTCTTCATCCTCAGCTTTGGCTGATCTCCATTGGTTGCCGGTCCAGCAGAGGATTGCCTTTAAGGCTCTATGCCTTGTCTTTAGGGCTCTGCAAGGAGTAGGACCGATTCCACTCCAAAATCTTTTCTCTTGGTACCAAGCTGTCAGACCTTTGAGATCCTCCTCGGCGTTCCTGGTGAGTATTCCCAGGATAAACAGAGTGAGGATGGGCGGCCGCGCCTTTAGCTTTGCGGCCGCCTCATTATGGAACACTCTACCTCTGACGCTGAGGAGTAAACAAGATTTGTCCTCTTTTAAAAGGGATCTTAAGACCCACCTATTCCCAAGAGCAGTTTAAAGCACCCACCCGATGGTTGTATTCGGTCTCAGCGCCAGGATACCCTTTGGGTGACAGTTGCGCTTAATAAGCATTAAATACATACATACAAATACATACATACTATACCATTCCAGCAAATCCCAGGTTTTGGTGGGTTCTTTAAAAAACAGGGATTTTCAGTGGATCATGATTTTTTACTTAGCTGGGAAAAGCAGTGAGCACTTTAGATCAACCTCCTTCGGTGATTTCTTAACTAGGGTAAGGGAGGCCCATTTGAGCTGGACTGCTGCAGAGTAATCTGGAAAGGAAACAGGAGTACTGAACTAGACTCCACTTTGAAGGGCCCCGTGCTGTGTGACTTCTGGAGTATGGTGCCGCAGTCTCTGAAATACAAGAGCTTGGCCACTATGGCCTGGGGAGACCCCATCTGAGAATCGCCTTGCAGGAACCCTGCTCACCCTTCCAGCGCAAAGAAAGTGGAGATGTCCTGAGGTGCCACTTCAGACCGCAGCCAGTTTTCCAAGTATGTCACCATATTGGCGGCCTATAGACTCTGTGGCAGGCCAACAACCCCGATAACATTTTGGCAGTTCCTCCCTTCTGAGTTTTCAGCTCTATATTCAAGTTGTCAGACCCTCTGAGTAAATTCAGTGACTTCTGCTATGGCGCACTCAGGCAGATTTCCTTCCTAGAATCTTCTGTGGACTTGAGTCCATCAGTCAACTTACATTGGTCTAATGAGTCAATTTTAGGTTCTAGGGCCTTCCGAGAGTTTGATAATGCCATCACGATCCTGTGACTTTAGTTTTTAGTGGGTTATGGAAGAAGAGAGGGGACCAGACCCATCCTCTGTTTTAGTTCTTTGATCACCACTGTAGCCCTTAACGGGGGCACAACTGCCTCCCTGTGTAACCAGGTCTTTCTTCTGCTTAAGGCATACCATCCCTTTTGCATTTTGTGTGTTTTGATCCAATTCTATATCGTATAATGGGATAGGTTGGAGGTGGGCTGACATGTTAGGAACTCTGGCCAAACATAAATACTTAGCTTAAAGGCAGGCCTGACCAAAGCTGACAGATACACAGGGCACTGCCATTTGGCAGCTATGTCATGGACTTACCACAACATTGCTTGTCCCCTCCACACACAGAAAGCATCATTTATAAACAAGGATTCTTAATGAAAGATGCTCCTCATCCTGAGATCAAAGTAATATTAGTTTTGTATTCACTATATTTTTTAACATCAATTTGGACCTGCAAACTGCAATGGGCTTGCAATACTGTGAAGGCTGTTTGTGACTTACCAATATATGCTTATTGGTAAAATGGGAGGCTGAAACAGGCTCCTCACTCCTTGTCTTGAGCTTTGTACTTCAACTGCAAACAACATATTTCAAATTATATTCTATGTGTGGTTATGACCACACACCATTCTATGTTCTATATTACATCCCTATATCCCCCCTTTTTTTAACAAGAAAAACAACCTCAACACAATAATTAATTAATTAATTAACATTGTTAAATAAGTCTTTATGGTTTTTTGGGTGCCCTTGTTCTTCTAATAGATTTGCAACCACTTTCACTTTCTTTTGTACTTTGATGTTCTTGAAATGGATTCAAATGTGATATTTTTCAATTTTTATTCCGTTAAGTAACTGCGGACCCCTTTATTTTCGTTACTTTCAATGGAGAATCTACTTGCAGATTTCTTATTTGGTTTTTTCTTAACACAAGATCTACAACCTGATAACTTCTCTCTTGACTTTTTTTTCTGTGATCTGCGTATTGTTTTATTTTTCTTTCATCTTTTCATCCCTCTTTGCAATTTGATCATATTCTTTAGGGGATTTCAACGGTATCTGTGGCAAAACTGTTTGCCGTGCTTGAACAAACATCAATTCTGATGGACATTGTCCGGTTGATCCATGAGGTGTATTTCTATAATCACATAAAAGTTGACAGAGAGCTTGATTTATAGAAATTTGTGATAACGTAGCTCTTTCAATACATTTTTTTATAGTAGCTATCAATCATTGTGGGGTAATTCTCTTATGTGTCACTCCCATGTATTCAAGACATTTAGAAAATGAATTTCCCTTAAAAGGTAGACCAATGGGGGGGCAAGATGGTGGCGTCTTGCTAGGTCGCTATTAGCAGCTCCCTGACCGAGCTCCGATGACCACGCAGATGGGAAGATAGGAGGAGGAGAAGAGAACCGTTCACTCGCACGCTGTTCCGCGAGTATGTTTTGGGCAGCTTAATCATCTTCTCTATGCCCTTTTCTCTATGCCCTTCGACCCTCTAAATGGCTTGTTAATGCGGAGCGGAAAAGTCTAAAGGAGGATCAACTATGCCGGCGGTGGCGGTGTGGACAGAGGATCAAGCACGGGTCGCAGTCGGCAATGGAAAAAACCCGGCTTTGAAAACGCAGCTCTCACTCCTCACCTCACTGATTGGTATCGCGGTGCTACGGCTCCTGAACGGTATCCGCTCACCTGTAGTCACTCTCAGCCGGCATCAGGAGGAAAACACCCAGGACGTCTCCGCTACGGTAATGGCTCCTAAGAATGCAGCAGTCATCACAGCGGCGGCGGACAAAACTAGAGCCGCAAAACAGGCCCTCCGTGATCAGGAGGTTATGACCAAACGAAGAGTAGCTGGCCACGGCAACACGGAAAATAATTCGGTGGGGGGGGTCCGAAGATCTGACTCCTGCCCCGAAGTCAGCGGGGAAGTCTACCACTCCTACGCCCTCCGTAATTGATATGCTTCGACATGTCCCAGGTCTGAAAGCCTCGACAACACAGCAAAAAAACACACCGAATGCTTTGCCTGCTCCACCGGGATCTTTAAACTTACTAAACACGGACCAACAGACTGGAGCATTCGCATTGGAATGTTTGGAGAGACCTGTGCCTGATAATTCTCCCGGGGCTGCAATGGAACGTCCTGACTCATCTGGCTTATCGGCAACGACGGGGCTGGAGGCTTTGAATTGTATTGCAACAACAGGGGATCTCACGGAGGTGCAAGTCGGCGAAGGTACGTCCCTCGGGGTTGGTGGCAGGGCAGAGCCCAAATTGACTTTAAAATTAACCCCAAACGCACCAAAGACACCTGTAATATCTACTTTGCCTCACTTAAATAACATACAGGAACCGAATGTCCCCCTCACTAGGGATACCAGGACCAGGGTCATTGGGCTAGATATGGAGGCACCTATTTCCACTTTAATGGTGGAAGATGCCAGAGGGGGGAATTGCAATACAAATGTCCAGAACTCGGAGGATATAATGCGCCAGGTGTCTATAGAAGAGAGTACAACTGATACAGTGATTAATCACAAAAAAAGGATACTCTCAGGAATACACTGCAGGATAACGCAACTGAAACGATAGAAGTAGAAACTATTAAGACAGATAGGGAACTTACAGACCCTACAGACTTCTACTCATTCTCAGAGGATGTTAGTTGGTCCGGGGATACAGAGGGGGAGCCTGAAGAACTGGATGACGACGACAACGACGCAGAGTCAGTTATTAGCACGGATAGTGATCAAGACTTACGTGCTAAGGCACCTCGTGAGAGGCGGAAGACAGTCTTGAAGAAGAAAAGGGGAGGACATCACGGTGCAAATGATCTGGTGAGGGACTATACATCAACGAACCACGGACTGAACCAAAGCCAGGAGAACCCACCCCAGCCATCCTTAGTATCTCACTCTCTCCAATTAGAATCAGCGGACCAACCAGAACAACCTGGGGCCACACTAACTCAAGTCATGGATACAGTACTTCAGGCCATCGCATCACACCGAGAAGAAACATCAAAAGATGGACGCAAAGCACGGGCTGCATTGCAAAAAGTACAAGGTGTTGTTCATAAGCTCACTAAAACTGTAGGCACATTCAACGACCGTATAAACGAGATGGAAGAACGTATAGCCTCAAATGAAAATACGGTAGCTACGACACACGAACGTGTGGATGCTCACGAAGCTGAACTCCAGGATGTTAGATGGAAACTCGAGGACTGCGAAAATCGGCTACGCCGAAACAACCTACGCGTCCTTGGTATCCCCGAGAAAAGTGATGGGGAGGATTGCCGCTCGTACATTATACAGCTTTTCCGCGACACCTTTCCTGAACTCTCTAGCTGGGATTGGAGCTATGAAATACAACGAGCCCATAGAGTTCCATTAACATTAAAAACCACAGCAAAAACAGGGGGTTACCCACGAGCAGTCCTAGTCTACTTCGGGAACTTTTCACTTCGGCAAGCTATCTCTGATAAAGTCACACCTGATAAACGCCGCAGCAGAGAATCGATCTCATACTTTGTGCGCCCCGATTTCTGCCACATTACAGTGGAAAGAAGATGGCGCCTCAGGCAGCTAATTAAGCCCTTCCTAGACAAAAAAGCGACGGCGTACCTTAACAATCCTGCCAAATTAAAAGTTATATTTGGGGGGCAAACAAAGTATTTTACTTCGGAGATTAAGGCCAAGGAGTACCTAGAGAGCCTAAAATAGTTACAATCATACTACTATTTAGATGAACCCAGATAAGGAATGGAGTAAATACATATGACAGCAGGGGTGGATAGTTTAGCTTAGATCGAAGTAAACAACAAGGTTTTGAGGGGGGTCGATAATAATGTCTAAATAATGTGCTACTGATGACTTCATTTTGATCCTATCGACCCCTTCGACTCTATTCTTTCTATACTACTCACCACTACATTACGGTATCTATTTTGTATTTTCTAGTATTTAACCCTTTTTTTTTTTTAGCTTTTTCTTTCTTTTCTTTCTTTTCCTATATCTATTCATTTCTCTTTGGTACTGTGTGGTCATTAAGCACTGGTCAGGTAGCGCTAGACCATCACCACAGACTCTAACAGAGTCTAATTGCCCTATTTTTGGGTGTAAGGGGGGAGGGTTCTGTCGGGGGGTGGACGGGGGTGGGGAAACGGGTGGGAAACAAAAAAGAATATAAAATGAGCAAGTCAAAGGGTACAAGTAATTCAGTAATGCACACAATAGCTGAGGTAGTATATGAGGTTCAATATATGACAAGACGTTGTATAGAAATTAGCATCTATATACAGGTAACAAAACAAATGTTCTGGCTTAACATAAGGTACGGTCTGACTACTCGAAAAAAATTATGGGGAAGTTAAAACTCGGTTGCTGGAATGTAGCAGGCCTCAACGACAGGGGGAAGAGGGCACAGTTATGTCAAGCAATATATCAAAGTTCATGGGATATTATATGCTTACAGGAGACCCACATTCCAATAGGTGAAATAGATCTGTTAAAAATCCCTGGTTTTAACATTCTTGAGTCAACTACACAGACGTCTAGAACTCGGGGAGTGGTCATATTAGCAAGGACTTCCCTGGGTAAATCAACGCGGAAATTGGCAGATCCCCACGGCAGATGGACTATAGTACAGCTTAACATAGGCATTATCGTCTGCTCGATCTACGGGTCAAACCAAGACGAACCTGCCCTATTTTATGATTTAGAACTCGAGCTGGCATCCTGGACTGGCTCTCTTATAATATGTGGCAATTTCAATATAACGATGGGCCATTTACAGAGTAGACTAACACAGCGAACATTCCTAGGGCGTAAGCCCAAAGTATTTAGGGCAGTACAGCAATTGATGGTCACTCATAACTTAAGAGATATCTGGAGCCTAAAAAATAAAGGTGATCCAGGATGTACGTACTTTTCTTACCCCCACAACAAGTACGTATGTATCGACTATATAATGTCAACTACTGATATTGCCCTAAATGCTGTTATAACTAAAGCCCCCAAGACGATATCAGATCATAACGCTCTTTCTGTTGTATTTGACGCTGCTAGCTACAAGAGGCCACACTCCCAATGGTCATTCGACCGTAAGCTTCTTGTCAATCAAGAATATATAACATACATTAAGCTATGGACCAAGGAGTTCTTTGAATGTAATCAATATAGTGCACCCAGAGTGGCTGTCTGGGAAAGCTATAAAGCAGCCCTAAGGGGGGAAACTGTGTCTTTTGTAGCCAAGCGTAAAAAAGATCGTGTAAGGTTGACTGACCAGTTAAACACAGAATTAACAACCTTAGAGCACCTACATGCCACCCAGATCCACCTCGGGGAGAAAACTGAAGGTACTCTCTGTAAGATTTTAGTTTTAAAAGCCGAGATTAATAGCGACCTATCTCAAAAAGCAGCAGAAATTCTCCAGGTAAATCGCAATAAAATATATGAAACCGGAGAAAATGTTGGGAAACATCTGGCTCTTAAAACCCGCCAGAAACAATCGCATAATTCCATTCAACTCATTGAATATGGAGGACAGAAACATACCTCCTCGGCTGGCATAATAGCGGCATTTCAAGATTACTATCAGAAGTTATACCAAAACGAAGACCAACAGTTAACACCTAACACTAAAGAGTTTTTAAACGATTGGCTCAACGAAACAGATCTTGGGAAAACAATCGACGAAACAACAAGGGAAGACCTTGAAAAAGAAATATCCAGCACTGAGGTAGAATTAGCTTTATTAGAACTTGCTACCGGAAAGGCAGCCGGACCAGACAGAATACCTCTAGATTTGTATAAGCTGCTTGGTAACCTTATTATGCCATTCCTCTACGATTTATTTCTTGGAGTACAATGGCATGAGAATCCTCCTGAGTCATGGAAACATACAAACATTGCCATCTTCCCCCCAAAAAAATAAACCACCAGAACAAACCTCTTCATATCGTCCAATCTCACTTATTAATTCAGACTCAAAGATTTATGCCAAGATTTTTGCCAACCGTCTCAGTAGGATTATCGAACATCTGGTCTCCCCCTGGCAACACGGCTTTATTCCCGGCAAAAGTACGATAGATCACATCCGGAGAGTCATCTCCTTATTTGACATCATGGGAGTAGAGGGAGGCCAGATGTCGATGATCCTATTGGACGCAGAGAAGGCCTTTGACCGGATCTCATGGCAGTTCCTTTGGGAGGTGCTAGAGATAAACAATCTTGGCCTGGCCTTTATAAAATCTATTAAGGCCCTCTATGTTGACCCTAAGGCAAAAAGTTTGGTGAGGGGTAGCGAATCAGACTCTATTAACATCCAGAGGGGCAAGCGGCAAGGCTGCCCGTGCTCCCCGATTCTATTCGCCCTCTATATCAACCCAATTATCCTAAAACTTCTCACCTCTACAGTAATCGAACCAGTTAAAGCCGGTCCCTATAATACTAAAGTACTTGCTTATGCCGATGACGTGGCAGTATTAACACCAAACCCCACAGAGGCAATTGATGAGATCGAAGTAATTACACGGTCCTTTGGCTCATATTCAGGGTACTCCCTGAATAGGGATAAGACGATGGTAATCTGCACCGAGAATACATCATTTGTCAGCCAGTATAGAGTTGACAATGCGGTCTATTTGGGCGTAAACATCTCGCCTAAAATAAACGAGATTAATCAACTAAATTATGAACCGCTTATCAAGAAAGTTAAAAAAGACCTTCTCAGAGTTAATAATCTTCATCTATCTATAATTGGCAGGGGGAACTACCTTAAAATGAGTGTGTTCCCAAAAATATTATACTTATTCTGGGCAATTCCACTCTTGGTCGACGATAGTATAATTAAAAACCTTGATTCTGCCATGTCTAGATTTATCTGGAATTATGGCAAAATTAGGAGGGCTCTCCCCAAACTAACCTTACCATATTTAAGAGGAGGATTAGCAATACCAAATCTAACACTTTATCTGTGGGTGACCCTCTTACAACAAATGACCATCCTCTTAGATAATATACCCTCAGTAGGCATTAACCCTGAACAAGAGATACCCTCAATATACTAACTATCGTTAGGAGATAAGGCTAGAGGACTGTTGCTGAAACAAGTCGAACCATCCTATTTTAAAAAGATCAAATTCAAGATCACTACAGATGCATGGAAAATCTGGAAGCGTGCTAGTAAATATCTGAAAATACCAAAATATACTAAATACACACCCCTGTGGCAGAGTTCAATTATCCCGCTCCAACTTAACGACAGCACCTCTAGGAGATGGGAGAGCCTAGGGGTTGTAAAATTAGGAGACTTCCTGGGTAAGGATTCTATGGTTTCTTTTGATGAGCTATGTAAAAAATATCAAATCCCCCGCACTGATTACATGAAATTTATACAAATTTACACTACCCTCAGACAGGTGATTCCGTGCATAGACTTAAAAATAGTTCCAATACTAGAGCTAATAGGTAAACAGACAACCCGGATAGGTAGCATCTATGAAATATTCGTAAAGAATCACCCTGATGATCTCGAACAAACGGAAAGAAACTGGGCTATTAAACTAAATATTCCAAATATCGATATAGATATGTCTCTAATATTAACATCAAAGCTACTCTTAGCGTCAAACTTAAAGGCCCAAACCTACAAAACAATATACGTTCTTTATTTTACCCCTGCAAAATTATTTACCTGGGGTAAAAGAATAACTGACCAATGCCCAAGATGTTTTTTAGGTCCAGCTAATCTTATTCACATGCTAGCTGAATGTCCAAAACTAGACGCGATTAAAAAATGTATGACCAAATACTGGGCCGAATTTTTGGGCACCAACTAAGAACTTCAATGACACTTTTTGTTATAGGTTATGATGACTCTCTAGGGTATAGTAATAAAGAAGCAATGTCTATTTTTATCGGTACGGCTGTATATAGAATCATCTTGACAGCACGGTGGAAATATGTAGATGCTCCTACTTTTCAGGGTTGGCTGAGCAGATTATTAAGTATTTACAAGCAGGAGACTGCAATATATAGAATGAGAGGGAAAAAATCAAGAATACTCGGGGAACAGATATGGGCCCCTGTTGCTAATTGGTTTGATATCCAAAGACATTTATAGGTTCTGCAGAGGACACTGTTTATACCTGATTATGTTTGTGTAATAACCTTGAAATGAATTATTTCTTACCGTCTTGTTTATTTACCATGCTCGCATGGAATGAACGATGTCCAGTATAGTTGACATATTTTTATTGTGTATGTTTTTTTTAAACTGTACCATTTTGAACTTGCTCAAATAAATACATTTAAAAAAAAGGTGGACCAATGACTGTCTTCAATATTTTGAGTATACCCCACATAGAAAAATATCATCCATGACAGGAAGCATCACAGACCCAGAAGTGCATGGCACTATTTTCACAATTGGAAATCTGGCGTACTAATCAGCTACAACAAACAGATACTGTCCAGAATCCAATGGCCCATAAAAATCACGATAGTTCAGACCATACAGCATCTGGGGGCTTAGACCTGTGTAGTTCCTCAACATTCCTTTCTTTCATAGTGCAGTGACAAAGATGATAGCCTTGTACAATTTCTTCGACTTGACTGTTAAGTCTTCAGAACCACACTTTTTCACGCAACAAAGTGTTTGTCGCTGATATCTCTCTGTAACTTCCATGTGCCAGATTAATCACACGTTTTTGCAGAGTATGCGGGATAACTATTCTGTTTTCCAAAAGAAGATTACCAGAAGGAGTTATTGTTAATTCAGCCTGTATGATCTTAAATGCAAGTATCTCTTTTGTGTAAATAAGGTTTACATTTTGTCATAGCATTTATGTGCTTCAATTTGTTAAATGTCATTATTCGTCTCACTTCTGCAAGCGTGTTATCCTTGGTAGATTCATGAAACAGCTCTTTTTCTGAAATTGCCTCAGGAAATACTGACTTGTTTATGAAATTCACTTATTCCTTGACCTCATTACTTTGTTTCTCATTCATGTTAAATGGATGTCTAGACAAATAATTTAATGGAATATATTCTTTTCCAGCCTTGTGAACAATTTTGAAATCATAATAAATCAATCTTATACCCCGCCTTTCAATACAAAGGGGTCTTTTTCCTATCGGATTTCCAAAAATAGTTGTCAGTGCCTGATGGTCCGAAACTATCACAAAATGTTTACCAAATAAAAAATCATGATAGTGCTCATACAGCCATATTACAGCCAGGCTGTCTTTTTCAGGCTGTCAATATTTCTTTTCTATATCAGTTAGTCATTTGCTGGCAAGTGATACTACAGGCCTATGCGTCTTCTTGCCGGGTTTGTGTTGCGCCAAAATGCACCAAGTCCCACAGGACTAGCTCCGACTATTAGTTCAGTATTTAGATATAAGTCGAAGTATTTAAAGTTTGCTGCTGAAGCTTTATCATTTTTGACTTTTTGGAATGCATATTCACATTGTTCATTCCAGTCAGACACTCTTTCTTTCTTTGTTAACTCTCGAAGAGTTCAGCTAATAGTAGCATAGTTCTATTCTAGATATAACGAGAGCAATAACTAGCCATTCCCAAAAAAAAGCCTAACTCTATTATATTTCTGGACTAGTTGTTGACTCTAGAAATTACACTTTCATGGAGTATAGTCTCATCCCTTTACTTGAAAATATGTGACCATAGGCTTTTTTTTTTAATAATTATTTTTATTAACACAAACAAATTATAATACACTTACAATAAATACACTGGTGTGCCACTCTGCACAATAAATCTGTACACATCCTCTTCGATATTCCTATTCGATAAAGATCAACAATGATTTCTATATTCGGGTTCAAGGATCCTCCAGCACTTCCAGGTCCTCCAATGCCACCGGGGGAGTGCAGATATCACCCCTATAAGCATTCCAGGGCCCCCATATCTGGACCCATTTCTTGGGCCTCCCCCTTGCCACATACACAGCCCGCTCTCTAAACATGCACCAATCCAAATCATCCATCCATTTCCCGACTGTCGGTGGCTGAACCGCCCCCCCACAGCTGAGCTATATGACGCTTTGCAATACTACATGCCAATGTGGCCCACATCTTTCCATGCGATGGGAGATCTGTCGGATCCCAAACATTCAGGAGGCAACGCCTCGCCTCCAACTCAAAACCCACTCCCCACACCTCCCTCACTTTGGCATGAATAGCAGACCAGTACCCCCGAATGAGGGCACAGTCCCACAACACATGAAAGAAAGTTTCTGACTCACCACACCCTCTCCTGCATACGCCACTCACAGCTAAACCCATTCGCACCAACCGTGGGCCAGTCACATAGCAGCGGTGGAGAATCTTTAATTAAACCAGCCGGAGCCTCATCTGGATGGCAACGACCCTCGGAGAGGCCACCGCCTCCCTCCAGTCCTCATCATCTAAGATCAATCCATCCGCTGTCCACTGGTCCCTTAGAGCCACCAAAGGAACCTCCGCGTGATTAACTAGTTTTTTATAGATCAGGGAGATCGTTTTCGTCGGGAGATGACCATCCATTACTCGATCCTCCAGCGTGGAGGCCTCCGGGGGCGTCATGCCAAGGGGAATGTTAGTAAGCAGCAAATGCCTAATCTGAAGGTAACGAAACCTCTCGCTCCCCTACATTTGATACCGTTCCTGCAGAGTCTCAAATGGAAGGATACCATCCTTACCCCATAGATCCCCAACTCGGGAAATCCCAAGGAGGTCCCACTTGTCAAAACCCTTGGATTTTCATAAACTGCCCAAACGTTCCGAATTCCAGAGGGGTGTCGCCAGCGTGATCTTCCCTTCCCACCCGAGGGAGAGGCTAGCCTTGTGCCAGACCCCAACTGCCACCGCCGTTGGTCCCACCACGGGAAAACGCCCCCGTCTCGCATAAAGTGCCCTAGTGATTTCCCCCCCCGGGAACCTGGCCACGGTCCATAATATAGCCAGGGTCCAGTGGTGAACCGTAGGCAGCCTGATTAACCGCCGCCAACTGTGACGCCCAACAATACTTCAGAATATTAGGCAGACCAATCCCGCCGTAGTACCACGGCAATGTCAATTTTGCAAATGCCATTCGGGGCCTACCCTCCCAAAGAAGTTGTCTCTGGAGAGACTCAACATCCCTGAAATACGACGGCGGGACCGGGTCCATAGAGTTCTGAAGCGCATAGAGGAAACGAGGAAGAGCCATCATCTTAAACAGAACAGCTCGACCAAGTGACCATAGGCTTTAATGCTGGCTTGCCAGTTTCACATTTATCTGGATTTAATGTAAGTCCAACTTTCATAAGTTCTTGACATACTTTCCCCATGGCTTGATCTTGCTCACTTTCTGTTTTTGCAAACAGGAGAAGTCATCACTGTAAGTCATTAGGATTTTTACAGGTCTGATAGTATAATCTCCTGAAAATTGTCTGCAGTCGGACAAATCCCAAAACTGAGCCTTTTATAACAGAACAGCCCTAAATGTGCAGAAAAAGTTGTGATATATCTTGAGCGCTCATAGATCTCTAATTGATGATATCCTTTACAGAGATCTACTTTTGAAAAAACTGTTGCTTCATTTAAAACACTAATCATGTTATTCAAATGAGGTCCTAGGTGCCTTTCCCTTTCAATTGCTGTATTCGGCACTCTCATATCTACACAGATTCAAATTTGATTTGTATTCTTTTTAGGTACCACTATTATTTGGGACAAACACAACGTTGGACCCATTGTTGGCTCGAAAATGTCTTGCTTAAGCAGTAAATTTACCTCTGCTTTAAATTTGACTTGTATGTTGTTAGAAAAATGGGATTCCTGGTTGGCTGAGGTATGCAACCAGGCCAGGCACAAACCACCACTTTAGTGAGGGTAAGCTAGATACACAATAAAATACTCATCCACTGAAAGCATGGCACGGAATAGTCAAGCTTATCTACAAAGGCAATGTGTAAAGTATTTGTGCAACACATACACACACACACACATAGTAACACAATGTATATCCCACAAAAAGACTCCAATAGGTTTAGAAAATAGAGTATATTTATCTATGCAAAATATGACCAAAAGGACACAATTCCAATCAGTAAAAGTTGAGATATGAATTTTTAAAGATTAAATAAAAACAGTGCTCAGAAGTCACTAGCGGTCAAAAGGTTACTTGAGGACGCGAGGGACCGGTGCAACTGCAAAGTTCAGGCTGACCACATTGGAAGGCAGGCTGGCTACAGGACCCACACAGGGCCCGCTGAAAAAGTATCTTGGATAGAGCAAAGCCTGGACGCTGAAGGCTTGATGTGTCGATCTTTTCCACGCAGCCGGGTCACTATGTAGTCGTTGTGCTTTGCTGAAATGAAGACAATGCATCATCGTCGTCCAGTTGCGCAGGCTGTAGAAACGCTGTTGCCGAACAGTCTCTGTGCCGGCACCAAAGGGTGAAGTGTTGGTTTCAATCAGCACAGTGGTGACAATGCGTCAGTTCTGAAGAATTCAGCTGCAAAATCCATTTCTGATGCTGAGAACTTGGAGAGGGTACCTCCGGCAAGGGCAGGACTCACAGACAGCAGAGTCCAGCAGCACCAGCTGAATTGTAGGAAGTCTTTTGTGTCCCTGAGAATTCAGAAAACAGGAGGAAAGCTAGTAACCCCTTGCAGCAGAGTCATGCAGCAGCAAGCAGCAGGGCAACAAGCAGAAATGCAGTCCATCCCAAAAAGCAGTCCAGTTAAGTCCTTTAAGCAGTACAGCAGTTCTTCTGACTGAGGTTCAGTTCAAGATCCAGAAGTGTCTGATTTGGTAGGACAAGAGCCCCAGTACTTATACCAAAAAGTGCCTTGATGTAGGGGGTGACTTCAAAGGAACTCTCTGAAGTTCACACGGATCACTTTCAAACCAGTCCTGCCAGCTAGGCTAACCCTGCAGGGTAAATCAGTGCTTGGTGTGAGGACAGGACACAACCTATTCAGATGTAAGTGTGAGACACCTATCTCCTTTCCTGCACAGGAAGGCTATCAGAATACATATGAGTCCTCTGTCCCACCCAGCCCTTCCTTTATTTGTGGTTGTCTAGAGGGAATGCACAAAGTGTAGCTGTCACCTAGACATGTATTGGAGACAAGCTGTCAGGCAAAAACAGCGGTAAGTACAGAGAAATGTCCACTTTCTAAAAGTGACATTTCTAAAACAGTAATGTTAAATCCATCTTCACCAGTAAGGAGGATTAATCATTGCCATTCCAAACATATCAAACATGAAAAAGCTACTCCTCTCTTATCAGGAATTACAACTTTAAAGTAGATTAAGGAATCCCTAATGCTGGCCTATGAGAGGGGTGGGCCTCACAGTAGAGAAAACTGAAATAGGCTGCTTGTTACTACCAGGAAATGCAAAACATAAAGCTACATGTCCTACTTCTTACCTACTTAGCTCCCTGCCCTTAGGGTTATGTAGGGCCTACCTTAGGGGTGATTTCTATGTAATAAAAGGGGAGGTTAAGGCTTGGTTACTAGTTTTAAATGCCAAGTCGAAGTGGCAGTAAACTGCACACATAGGCACTGCAGGAGCAGACCTGAGACAATATTTGAAAGGCTACTTCTGTGGTTGGCACAATTAGAGCTGCAGGCCCACTAGTAGCCTTTGAAGTACAGGCCCTGGGTATATAGTATACCACTTTACAAGGGTCTTAACAGTACAGCAAATATGCTACTCAGGTATACACCAATGTCATCATGTTTAGGGGAGAAGCACGTGCACTTTAGCATAAACAGCAGTGGTAAAGTGCCCCAGAGAATGAAGACCAACAAACACATCTGCGCAAATGGGAGGCAAAGGGCAAAACATTGGGGGAAAGACCGCCCTAAGGATGACAGGTCTAACACATGTAAAATGGAAGCCTCCGCTGCATTTGTGCCACAGGTTTTAACCTTTCATTTATATGCAGAGGAATAGTTGTATCCTTCAATTTAGGCAAACCATCAATCAAAGCAGGAATTTCTCTTAGTATAGAGTGCACCATTGTTACATTAAATATCATGGCCAGTAGCCCCATCAATTGAGCAGGAACATTGTTTAGTAAGCAAGGACCTGACACTTCTCCTTTCAGATCAAGTACTTCTTCTTTCAGAGAGGAATTTCCATATGTGAAACTTTCTTCAAATTCTTCATACCTCTGAAAAATAACCCTACCATATGTGACACTTCCAGCCAGTCACAGCTGTTTTATCCAACAGCATGCTGCATTCTGGTCCATGCAGTTTATTTTATATAAGTTCTGGATTACAAAGCCAGAATTTGTCAAAGGTGTCATGTATGACAGCTAAGGCCACGTTTTTTAAATGCTCACAAACATTACTTGAAGCACAGCATTTAATGTGGGACCTTGCTGAAGAAATAGCAATCTAAAAAGGCTATTTGTAGCTTTTGTGGTGAAAGTTGTAAGTGGTTGTGAAATGCCGCTCCAAGCCAATAACCAATTTACGGCAAGTTCAAGACCTCACCCTAGCTCTAGAAATGCATGAAGATACACCATGGCCAGGTGGGCCAGCTCAAAAATCTTACAGCAGCAAAGACCCATCTTTAATATATGGTAAAAATCTGAGCGCAATTTCATGGGCGCTGCACAGCTATGCGAGTGAGCGAAATATTTTAGTAATGGTAAATTATAAAAAGAAAATATGCAGCCTGATGTCCGGTTTCTGCAGCATTGCACAGACCTAGAAATGATTGAGCACCCAGAGCCCCTCCAACAGCTCTTATAGTCCGAGCTGGAGGCTTCTAGTCTCTGTGAGGAACTTTTACCTGTGATTCTGTGTGCAGGCTCCCCAGTGATAACTCTAGGCAAACAGAGAGGTGTGGCACAGCACAGCACCTGCTGAGCTGTGTTTTACACTACCATGTGGGTGCCAAGGGGTTACATGATCTGAGGAGAGTGTCCAAGCTTCAGGGTCGGACTGGCCATAACGGCCACCGGGTGTTTCCCCGGTGAGCTGCCAGGGGGTGGGGGCTGTTTTTTGGCTGCCTTAGGAGCCAGCAATATTGGCCCCTTGTAACAAAATCAGCCGAAACGGACCCTAGCAAACAGCTCGGTTGCCCCCCCACACCCTCCAGGGCTCGAGTCGGGGTACCACGTGGGTGGACAGCGTCCACCCACTTATTTTACCCGGAGCTTGATAACTATAAACTGCAACTGAGTGCAAGCCACCTTTTGTGACATCACTTCCTGTCGTGACGCCAGCGTCCCCCACTTCTTTTTTTAGGACTTGTGCCCTGCCCCCCCTTCCCCCCTCCCCCACCTCAGGGCCAGCCAAGCAGTTTGCCAGGACAGGTTTTGGTTCCCAGTCGTCCCTGCCGGGCTCTCAGTCGCGTGCAGTCGCAGCCGGTGCAGGTGGGGCGGGGCAGGGCCAGGGCAGGGGATGGGGGGTGAAGTCGACAGACGAGGGGAAATAGAAAAAAAAAAAAAAACACTTCATGTGTGCTAGCACAAGGTAAGTGGTTTTCTTTTTTTTCCCGTTGTCTGTCGATTTCACCCCCAACCCCTGCCGTGCCCCACAGGTCGCGTGGCTGGAAGAGAAGTTAGTCCCGAGCACTAGGTGGAAGGGGGCTTTTGTTGGGTCGCAGATTGCCTCTAAGAATGCTTCTACACCTTATGAAGTGCCCATCCCATCGGCGAGTCTCCTCCTTATGAGTGGCACCAAGTGAAATAATTGGGCTGTGCTGTAATTAAACACCGGGCTAAACGGTCTGCCATCTCACGCGCACTACAATCCTGCACAGATTGGACACGAGCCTTTGTTTGGCCTATCTGAACCTCACAATCCCCTTTGAAACTACTCTCGGCCTTGATAATGTTGCTTTTCTACATATCTGCCTGTTGGCGTAGCTGCGTAGGATGCACATATTTACATTAGGCAATAATACGCTGGTTTTTTATGCTAAGAATTTTGATGCAGTACAAACCTATTTCGGAAATTGCAGGGAACTTTGCAAAGCATATTTTTATTCCAGCAACATCATCTAAAACCCGGGATGTTGTACAGAGAGCAGAAATGTGTTTGTGGAGGGTCTGCTTGAAATCAGTTTACTGGCACTACGGGAGGGGGTGGGAACATATAACTTTGTACAAGCCAGAGACCAGAGTGCGCATTTGCATATGTTAATCTAGTGAGCACTGGTACCTCTGTTCAGTTGGCGGTCCTCGATTATCACCATAGACTGGTACTGCCACGCCTTCCAAATCCTTTTTCCGAACTGTCACTTGCCCTCCCTTTGCCACCCTCTGCTGCTGGCGGACTCTCGGACACTAATGTGGCGTCCTGCAGGACACGTCAAGCAGCAGCCCCTCCTATGTGCAGTCTTTCCACTCACCCACACCCATCCAGCACAGGCGTCACTGGCAGGGCCGGACTGGGAACCACAACCGGCCCTGGCAAAGTGCTCGGCCACCCCTCCTCCCCCCCCCCCGTGGGGGGTTGGAGGTGCCGACGAGCTCTTTGACAGGGTCGGTTTTCGGCCGATTTTGGTACAGGGCCGATTTTGCAGCTATGCTGCAAAAACGGCCCGGTATCAAAAACGGCCACCAGGGGCCCAAAACCGGCCCCCACCCGTGTGGCCGACCGGGGGATTGCTCGGTGCCCGCTATGGCCAGTCCGGCCTGGGTCACTGGTCAGGTAACCCTGTTTTTTTTTGTTGTTTTTTTATTTTATAGTTTATTGAAGTATAAAGAAGCAATGACAGAAAATGAAGAAACAGTCATAAGTTACTAAAAACAAGAAATCTCTCTTACAAAATGGCAGAACTGATTAAAATAACTGTACAGAAAAATAGGATATGTAATAATGCTCCTAAACATAAGGAAAGGAAGGAACAAGTTGATTAATAAAAACTCATAAGTGATATGAAATAAGCAGTTAATGTACTTAAACACATTGAAAGTAATTAAGAAAAAATGCGATCACGGTGGGTTTTGAACTTCAACATTACGTATTGGAGAAGTGGGAGGGAGTCTGGTGATTCTGGATAGATATTCAGTAAGGGGGATCCATAAGAGATCACGCTTAATTGCTAGAGAAATGGGGGAAACAAAATTAGTGTCTAGACGATGGTTAAAACAAACTGCGTTCCACCAAGCATTAAAGGAAACATCGTTAGCCTGTTTCCAATGTGACGTAATATGGTGTAAAGCAATGGCAATCAAAAGATCAAATAATTTATGTTTGTGTGATGAATCAATGGAAACAGAGGAAAGAGAACCTAGGAAAACATGGACAATGGAAAAGGAAAAACTAAAGTTGAAAATCTTTTGAAATTGGGACCAAACCAAATGCCAGAAACGCAAAATGGGAGGACATTCGAATAGCATATGTTTCAGATCAGCCAAAGGGCATGGACAGGACCAACAAGTGGAGGGAGTGTCTGAGGAGAAAGATGACATAAGTAATGGAGTAAATAGTGTACGGTTGTAAACAAAAAATAAAGTTTGGGTGGTGTTAGCAGCTCTGGATGTACTGTGAAGCTTAGACCAAAGTTTATCCCACAACGTGAAGGGCCATGTATGAGACAAGTCTTTTTCCCAAGCCAACTCAACTTTAGACTTAGTGCGATCCGTAGAAAATTGCATAGATTTATAGAGAAAAGAAGCAGAGAGTGAATGGTCGAGGGCATTAGAAACAGAAATATGCGTGCTAGGGATAGAGTTGGTGGTAGGAAGGGAAGAAAGGTATTGAGTAAGGGAGGGAATTAGTGATAAATATTGTTTACGGGAAGATGAAGGTAACGAAAATTGAGTTTGGAGATGTTGGAAAGGGAGAGGTTGAGTACCAGAAAGAAGTTGAGAGACCCATTTTAAGCCAAGAGAATGCCAGGATTTCCAATATACTGAGCGATTACGGATTTTAAGGTGCTTATTATGCCAAATAGGTTGGGTGTGAGTAGAGGATGTAGAAGGATAGGAAGATAATAAATATGGTTGAAGAAGAGCTCGGGAGTGAGAGATAATGGGGGAACGGAGAGATGTTACATTAGAGGAGAAGGAAAGAACCTCACTAAATTCATAAGGGTAAAGGAAAGAAGATTCTAATGTTAACCATAGAGGAGGATAAGAAGGAAGATCTGAAGAGAGCCAACGTAGTGCTTGTTTTAAGGAAAAAGCGTTATGGTAAAGTTTAAAATTAGGAAATTTGACTCCACCTAGGGATTTATCCTTTTTCAAAGCAGAGAGGGCTATTCGAGATTTCTTTCCCTTCCACAGAAATTTTAGCAGAATAGAATCTATCGATTTGAAGTAGAAGTCTGGGATACGAATGGGTATCATGGAAATGGAGTAAAGGACTAGAGGTGCTAGCATCATTTTGATGGAGTCAAGACGACCCCACCAAGAAAGAAAAAGAGGGTTCCACCGATTGATAGATGCAGTAAGCTTATTGGTAAGGGCTTCGAAATTAAACTTAAGAGTGTCGGAGAGGCGAGGAGCGAACCACACACCTAAATATTTAATCTTAGAGGGTTGCCAAGAAAAGCCAGAGGCATCAAAGAGATGTTTGTGACATAGAGGATTTAAAGGCAGGATTTCGCATTTGTCAGTGTTTAGACGATAGCCAGAGACAGTAGAGAAGGAGGAAACTTGGTTGAGAAAGGAAGGTAAAGTAGTTTGAGGATTTGAACAATAGAATAAAATATCATCCGCGTATACCGATAATTTGATTTGTTGCTGAGAACCAAATTGAAAACCCGAAATATTCTCATCAAGTCTAATCTTAGTTAAAAAGGGTTCTAAAGCTATAATAAACAAAAGAGGAGATAGAGGGCATCCCTGGCGGACACCTCTTTTAAGGGGAAAATAATCGGAAGTCATACCATTCGCAAAGATTGAAGCATGGGGGCTAGAATAAAGTAAAGAAATAAGGGAAATGAATTTAGATGAGAAACCGAACCAACGAAGAGCTTGGAACATAAAGTCCCATCCTATCCTGTCAAAAGCCTTCTCGGCGTCAAGAGAGATGGCAGCTAGTGGAGTAGAAAGGGAGGGGGCTTTACTCAAAATGTTAAATAAAACACGAGAGTTATCTGATGATAAACGACCTTTAACAAAACCGGATTGTTCAGGGCCTATGAGTTCTGGTAATAGAGGGTCTAATCTAAGAGCTATAATTTTGGCGAAAATTTTATAATCTGTATTTACCAGGGAGATGGGGCGATAGTTTTTACATAAAGTGTGATCTTTGTCTGGTTTGGGAATTAAACAAATTGGTGCTTCTTGGAAAGTTCCCTGAGAGGATCCAGAATCCGCAAAGGATTGAAATAACAAGAGTAGTTTAGGTAGGAGAAGGGAGGAAAAATGGTTATAGAACTCGATGGTGAAGCCATCAGGCCCAGGCGCTTTACCACGACGAAGGATTGAGACAGCATGAGATATTTCAGAGAGGGAGATATCTGAATATAGTGAATTAAAGTCAACATGAGAGGATTGAGGGGAGGGGATATCTTGAAAATAGGCAAAAAGATCAATAGGATCAGGACTAGATTCAGGAGTATATAAAGTTTGGTAAAAGGAAACAAATTGAGATAAGATGTCCTTGTCTTTAAACAGAGAAATTCCAGCCGGACCTTGTAAAGATTCAATTTTGGTCCTTTCCTTTCGTATCTTGAGATAATTGGCTAGAAGTTTACCCATTTTGTTTTGACCACCATAATAGCGAGAGTTGCATTTCAGGAGAGAGTTTGAGGCTGCATTGGTGGTAAATTTATTAAAATCAAATTTGGCAGTAATAAGTTCGCGAAGAGAAGAGTCCGAATTAGAATTATAATAAGCATATTCCAATTTCTTAATTTTATCCAAAAGTTGAGTTGATTTAGAAACCGACTGCTTTTTCTTTTGAGAAACGAAATTAATGATAAAGCCCCTAGCAGCCGCTTTATAGGAATCCCATACCATGACAAAGGGAGAGTCAGGAAGGTGATTGAGTGTAAAGAATTCAGTGGTAAAGGCTGTAAAGTGAGTGCAGAAATTGGGGTCAAGGAGTAGAGAGTTATTAAATCGCCAACGTCCTGAGTGAGGAGAGAAGGGGATAAGGTCAATATCCACAAAGACGGGAGCGTGGTCTGAAATTAAAATGGAACCGATGTCTGAGTGAATGGCAAGTTGTGCTAGGGGTTTACTGAGGAAGAGATAATCAATACGAGATTGGGAATGATGGGTGGGGGAATAAAATGTATACTCTCGAAGGTCAGGATTACATAATCTCCAAATGTCAACTAAAGCATTATTTCGAATAGACGTAGTAAATTGAGAATGCATCTTAGAGGGAACAAACTTAACTCTGGAATTCCTATCTATAAAGGGGTCTAGGACTTGATTGTAATCACCACCGAAAATAACATATTGTTCATTGAGAGTAACCAATTTGTCAGAAATAGAAGGCCAAAACAATTTATCAATACCTGTGGGAGCATAAACGTTGAAAATAACTATAGGTATTTTATCAATAAGAAGGTTAACAAGAACCCAACGACCATTAACATCGCATTCTTGGGATATAACTGAAACTGTTAACTTTTTATGACACAAAATAACGGTACCATTTTTCTTACCCAAAGCTGGGGAATGAAAAACATGTCCCACCCAGCATCGTTTGAGTTTTATAGCCTCCTTTTCCGAAAGGTGGGATTCCTGGAGGAGGGCAACATCAGCTTTAAGTCTAGTCAAATGCGTTAGAATTCTTTGACGTTTAATGGGGTTATTTAACCCCTTAACATTCCAAGTAACTACACGGAATATAAGGCATCAATAGAATGATATGAAAGAAAGAATGGAGCAAAAAGTGAGTTAAGAAATAAGAATAGTAGAAATAAGAAATATAAAATAGAGTATGTAAGAGAAAGAAGTCATGAGAAAATACTGAGAGCGTAAGGAGAGAAAAGGATAGGAGGAAGTAAAGAAAGAAAATAGTAAAAGAGAACAGTAGAAAAAATAGAAAGAAGTGAGAAGATTGTAGAGATTGTAGAGACATACCAATAAAGATAAAACAAAAAAGACAGAGGGGTGACGACGCCAGAAGAAGACGACATCGACAACGGAAACTCACGCCACCGAACATCTGAGGAACCAGCAGAGGACCAAATGGAAGGGAAGCAGGAATACACCGGGATGAAGAAACATGGGAGGAGGAACTGCAAGAAGAGAAAATGTAAAAGGGATGTTAAAGGGACACATGAAAAAACAAAATATATAAACTACAAATTACTAGGACAAGATCAAACAAGGCAAGAGATACTCATCAGGATGTGGGATACAAAAAACAAGATATAAGATACGGCAGGGTAACAGAAAGACAAAATCAAATTAGGTTAATGTGGTAAAAACATGGGTGATTAAACAACTCTTTCGGTGTCCATGCTGCAGGCTTCATGACGGTGCAGAAACTCTTGAAGGACTAGTGGATCTTCGAAAGTTGTAGTCTTGTCTTTATATGTCACCTTGAAGAGACATGGGTGAAGTAATCCAAATCTGGCACCAAGAGCTCGTAGTCGTGGTCTCAAATCAAGGAACTGTTTCCGACGGTCTGCTGTCACTTTAGCTACATCCTGAGAAAGATACAATCGATGACCCTCCCATACAACTTGTTTTTTAGCTTTTGCCGCTGAAAGTACATGAAGGAGGTCAGTATATTGTAGGAATAGCATGATGACGCCGCGGGGTTTGGTGGAAACTTTAGGACCCAGTCTATGTGCTCGTTGAATGTTAAGTAAGGATGAAGGAGGAAGATCCAAAATTTTTGGTAGAAAGGTTTGGAAAAAGGCAGTTGGATTGGATCCTTCCAAAAGTTCAGGAAGACCATAAAGGCGTAGGTTATTTCTACGATTTCGATTTTCCAACTCCTCTGTCTGCCGTCTTAGGAGAGAGACATCTTTCTCCAACATTGAAATTTTAGCACAAGATGTTTGAAGAGACTCCGTAGATTGTTCCACTAGAAGCACCCGCGATTCAAGAGTAGACCACTTGTCGTGAAGAAATTGCAAAGTTTTAGTAGTTTCGGCCATGTAGGGTTTGAGCGCACAAAGCTCCTCAAGGATAAGATCCATAGCTGCTGATTGCGACGAGGAACCTGGTGAGGGAGGGTCTTTTTTCAGCCGTTTCGTCGAACCAGGTGGTAGAAGCTTACTTGAGGGAGGAGCTTTAGGAATAGCCCCAGTGGTGATATCCGACTTGAGAGAAACAGGGTTATCCATGGTCTGCGTCGTGGAATCAGAATCTGAAGAATGACGTTGTTTGGCCTTGGAAGCAGTAAGCTTGAGGGTACGTAGTTTCCCCATAAAAAGCAAGGGAGAAAAAAGAGCAGTTGCACCACAGATTCCAGGAGAGTTGTTTTATAAAGAATTAGCAAAGGATACACCCTGTGATGTAAGACTCCAGAAAGCGTATATTAAAATGCGCCCATCAATACTGCGATAAAGACAAATTAAGTAGAAAGGTAGATGAACCACACACTGCTCTGCCGCTGGAGAAACCTTCAAAAGATATGTACTGCGCCAATATTATGTCACCGCAAGTCATTGAACAGTCAATCAAATCACACGGGCAAGGGCAGCAAGTGAGAGATTACGCAGGTCAATTAGAAAGTTAATAGGACACATGAGCAAATGTTCGTGAAGAAAATTACTTCAGAGGTCCTGCGAAATAAGAATCTCTGTGGGAGACCTGCAAGTCTCGTGGACATGAAAAACTGCGGTGAATATGAGCGCCCTTCAGAATGATGCAGCGTGAAGCGCTGGGGCAGCTTGAAGGAAAATGGTGCGTGCAGTGTAGAAAAAAAAAAAAGAAAAAAAATAAATAAAAGGCTGCAGCTACTAGAGAGGCATTATGCAAGTGTGCATATCATTGAGGCAACAGGTTGAGGGTAGAAAGTTCTGCATAGTAGATATTGAGGCAGAAAAGCGGCGTTTGCTGTTTGAGGAGATATCACGGCAGAATGTGATAAAATGGCGGCCGCCGAAATAGCGAACCGCGTCACAAACGAAATGAACGCATGTCGCTGTAGTTAAGGAAAGCGGCTTACGTCTGCCTGCTCACCTCACATTCCGACAGCAAAATATTGGAGTGGAGTCAGCAAAAGCTCGGTGTCTGCGGAGATATGCGCCGGCTCCGGTGCTCAAGTAGCGGAGCTCCGGTATCAAGCCGCCATCTTGTGCGGCGCTCAAGCCACGCCCCCAGGTAACCCTGTTAATACAAGGGCCCGAGAGCTCGTGGCCAGTTATGCACCCACCACACTAGTGCCTGTGTTGTTACTATACATAGCATGTGGGCCTAGGTCCCACTATCCTAAATTGGTGATGAAGGCGGCTGAGCCCACCATGTCCAACACTGGGTTTCCAACCTAGTGAAGCTCATCCAGCCCAGGATCACTCTGAGGGCTCCCGACAAGCCTGAGTGAACAGCGCAGTGAATGGGTGGTGAGTGCAAGATACGCACCCTCTGGTTTTGCCCACAGACAGGATGGCAGGACATGGAATTCAGTCAGTGGAGATGCTGGGCACCGGTCCGCTGAGGAGAGGGATAAGCCCTGCTGTGCTAGTGTGCTGTGTCTCTGAGGACATGTAAAGGGTCAGGTGAGTTCAGGTTGAGCAAGAGGCTTGCACTCAAGCCCCATTGCAGAGCAGCTGATACCAGGAATCTTCAAGACCTCAGGGGTCCGCACCCTCTGCCCCACTTACCAGAGCCCATGAAGGAGCAGGAACGTCCCACCTATGTGGGTGTGACGTGCTCCTGGTCTGTAGAGTAAGGCTGGGATGGGCTCAGTGTGATTGGATGATTGTGATACTGAGAAGTATCCACAAGAACCTCTATTTGAGCATTAGTATTGGAAGAGTTTGCCTTGTCCATGTCTACTTTCACCCCACAGTTCTCTTTTCCTGAGGAAAATTGTTATTAAACTGAGTGTTTCATTTACAGTCAATAATGTATGTAATATATGGAACTCATTACCCCCAAACATAAGATCCACGTTTAACTATGTTATCTTCAGAACCCTACTCAAGAGTTGACTCTTACCTATTTAACCACCATACTCCAACATAAATTTACAGCATATCCCTGTGTCTATAAGCATTTATTTGATTATGTATATATATATGTAGATATGTGTATTCCTTTGTATAAATGTGTGTAATGATTATGTTTATAAATATATATTCGTTAGATCTGCTTAAAAAATGTACATATTACTTATGGTTATAATATTATATGCTTAATATGTATACAGGTCATTGCATAGTTTTCATATAAGTTATTTAATTAGATGCATATGGTTCCCAGTTTATTTATCTATCACAATATGTACATTTTATCTTAACTATTAATCTACAATTGCTTCACTAATGAATTATTAAAAGAAAAAAGAATAAACACAAATAAATTAGCTTAACGTACAGCAACAGTTGAAAGTTAGAGCTTATTAAATACAACTTAAGGATAAGAGAAATGTGTAGAGCGCACTAAAACCCAAAGGTGCCAAAGCGCTAGAGCAATAACATTAGTCACTCTCATTACTTTGTTAATTAAGGTACTCTCAAGCAGTTCGTTTTTATAACACCTTTTATTAGTTTAACACAATATTATAGCAACTTTCTTAGTGTATCTCCAACTCACAACGTATGAAATATGAAATGCATTGAATACTGTATTGAAAACTATTGAAATAGAGTGAAAGTGTTGCTGCCCCCTCAAATGTTCTCATGTTTTTGGGCATACACTAGCTTTGTAAACTGGAGGGTCATCTTGCCCAGACCACCTACAGCTTCCCCGCTTGAAAAGCTGCTTTCAGAATATTAATCTGACCCCTCGCATCATCCTCTAATGTGGGTCATTTTATTTGGTGTCCTGCAACAGCTGAATATGGGACAAAGGAAAGACACCAAATCAAGGACGACTGGTCACTCAAGCAGGACTGGATCCTTGACGCTAACACTGCTGGGAATGTGTGCATTGAAGGTGCATTGATGGCTGCATCTTGGACACCTACATTGGTGAGGACTATTCATGTGCCCTGATATCAGGATCCACAGGCAGTCATGAGCTGCACAGACCAGGATAGGCCTAGATTTAGGAATGGGTTCAGAATTAGGAAGGAGGCTACACCGTCTGCCGTGCTGGCTTCCTCAGCTACTTCCTCAGTACGCCATTCCCAAGCATTGAGAAGCACCCTTTCCCTCTTGCCTTTTTTAATGTATCCCATTGTTCGCAAACACCAAGAGATATTTACGAAATCCAACTTGAAGAAGAAGCACTTTCTGAAAACATAATGGAAGTGATCACAGGGAAGTACTTCCGGTGGGGAGGATTGAGGACCATAAAATGATATTTCCGTTTTGTGGCATCGGTATGTGACCAGTGTTTGGACAGGTGTATCAGTCAATCAGGAGGTAAATTCACAATTTTCTGTTGATTTTTTAGACCAGTAATCACCTGCATATATCTACTCATTGTGCCCAGGCCTTGTGAATGGGATTGAAATTGCCGCAATACAAATGAGGCACGAAGGCATGTGTGTTGCCTGGCACTATTTTCTTTGTTTGTTACTACAGCTGCAGTTTTCTTTGAGGCCAATCTAGAACATCATACTTGCCATCCCAGATGCACTAGCATACTGCGGTGCAGAAAAAATGACTGGCAGTCCTGTGGTTCTAAAAGGCTGAGTCAGAGTGGTAATAGATGGGTGGGGATATCATCAGCTATCTTAGCTGGTGACCTGGGTTTTAGTCCCTGCTGCAGTTCATGAATTAAAGATCTGTGACTCTTGAGAAATGAGCCTATTACTCTGTTCCTAAGATTGTAAATATGTTATGTTAATGTCAACTGTACAGTGTACCCTCATAATGACATCTTCACAGCTCTTCTCTTCATCAACATCTTCCTAACCCCTCTCTCCATCTCATCCTAGCTTGTGTAATCCAGTAGCCAAGCACCCATTTCTGTTATATGTACAGAACCACGAGCCTCAGCTGCTTGTGCTTTGAGAAAATGGTTCATTGCTCTTTCAGCCTAGGTCAGCGCAATGCTAAATACCTAAAAGTAAAATAAACAAAGTCAAATTGAGTAAAGCTGTAATGACGTACCTAATACGCAAGACTGTCCTGACATGTTGCTGATGAGTCAGACTGTCATGACATGTAACTGATAAGTCAGACTGTCATGACGTACCTAATCAGTAAGACTGCCCTGACATGTTACTGATGAGTCAGACTGTCATGACGTATAGCTGGGATCACTAACAAAATATCGACCTAGAAAATATCGACCTACAGGAATATCGATGCAGAAGTATCAAAGGCAAGAATATCGACATCCTATCTACCACATGGTAAGTACGAAAATAGCGAAAAAAATATATAGATATTAAAAATAAATATCGATGTTAAAAATATCGGTTTTTTTTCTGTAAAAATATAAATGTAAAATAAAGTAAATAACACTAATAAATAAAATAATCATAGTTATGAATATCTAATAATGTTTAAAATTAAGCAAGTATACATAAATAATAATAATACATTAATTAAACATATACAGAAAATATATAAGGTATACATACTTAACAATGAGTTGTAATAGTTATTTTAATAATTTATAAATTAGTAAAAAAATATTAATTACAAATACATTTACAAACATAAAACAAAAACATAAATAAAAAGTAAAGAATTATGTTTAATGAATTAAAAAAATTAAATATACCTTTAATATTTTTTTACATCAATTATATACTACATTATCTAAATTTATACAAAAGAAATTAAATAACTAAATAAATAAAAATACTATTCAAAATCCATCAGTAAAAAAAAATACAGTAATAAAAATGATGGATCGCATAGAACTTAAAATTACCATTCCCACTCCAGAGAGTGCAACAGTAGAGAAACCGTTGTATAGGGTAGAGGTAAAAATTACTATTCCAACTCCAGAGAGTGCAACAGTAGGGAAAACATTGGATAGCGTAGGGGTAAACATTACTATTCCAACTCCAGAGAGTGCAACAGTAGGTAAAACATGGGATAGCGCAAGGGTAAAAATTACTATTCCCACTCCAGTGAGTGCAACAGTAGGGAAAGCGTTTGATAGCGTAGGGGTAAAAATTACTATTCCCATTCCAGAGAGTGCAACAGTAGGGAAAGCATTGGATAGCGTAGGGGTAAAAATTACTATTCCCACTCCAGAGAGTGCAACAGTAGGGAAAACGTTGGATAGCGTAGGGGTAAAAATTACTATTCCAACTCCAAAGAGTGCAACAGTAGGGAAAACATTGAATAGCGTAGGAGTAAAAATTACTATTCCAACTCCAGAGAGTGCAACAGTAGGGAAAGCGTTGGATAGCGTAGGGGGGAAATTACTATTCCCACTCCAGAGAGTGCAACAGTAGGGAAAACATTGGATAGCGTAGGGGTAAAAATTACTATTCCAACTCCAGAGAGTGCAACAGTAGGGAAAACGTTGGATAGCGTAGGGGTAAAAATTACTATTCCAACTCCAAAAAGTGCAACAGTAGGGACAGCGTTGGATAACGTAGGGGTACAAATTACTATTCCAACTCCAGAGAGTGCAACAGTAGGGAAAACATTGGATAGCATAGGGGTAAAAATTACTATTCCCACCCCAAAGAGTGCAACTGTAGGGAAAATGTTGGATAGCGTAGGGGTAAAAATTACTATTCCCACTCCAGAGAGTGCAACAGTAGGGAAAACATTGGATAGCGTAGGGGTAAAAATTACTATTCCAACTCCAGAGAGTACAACAGTAGGGAAAGCGTTGGATAGCGTAGGGGTACAAATTACTATTCCAACTCCAAAAAGTGCAACAGTAGGGAAAACGTTGGATAGCGTAGGGGTAAAAATTACTATTCCAACTCCAAAAAGTGCAACAGTAGGGAAAACGTTGGATAGCGTAGGGGTAAAAATTACTATTCCAACTCCAGAGAGTGCAACAGTAGGGAAAGGGTTGGATAGCGTAGGGGTAAAAATTACTATTCCAACTCCAAAAGTGCAACAGTAGGGAAAACGTTGGATAGCATAGGGGTAAAAATTACTATTCCAACTCCAGAGAGTGCAACAGTAAGTAAAGCGTTGGATAGCGTAGGGTTAAAAATTACTATTCCAACTCCAGAGAGTGCAACAGTAGGGAAAACGTTGGATAGCTTGGGGGTAAAAATTATTATTCCAACTCCAGAGAGTACAACAGTAGGGAAAGCATTGGATAGCGTAGAAGTTAAATATAACATACTTATAAATAATTGTTGTAAGTAAAATAATTTAAAATTTTATTTTTAAATAACCCTACATCATTTGCAAATACCCATTAATAATTTCTAAAAACTTAATTACAATTGAATAATAAATTGACAATAAATTAACAATAAATACCAATAAATATTAATTAATAAATATAAATTAGCAAATATTAAATATTGAACACTAAAATATTTTTCAAAACAAAAAACGTATTGACAATTAATAATTGATTAACAATTAAAAATGGTAAACAATAAATCTATTTTCAAATGAAAAATATATTTTATGAAAAATTAATTACCAATTAAGAAAACAAATTTCTAATTAATAAAAAGTAATTAAAAATTAAAAATATCAATTACCAATTTAAAAAAATTAAATACCAAATAAAACATTTAATTGCCAATTACAAAATTAATTACCAATTACAAACCTTAATTACCAATTAAAAAATTATTTGCCAATTAAAATTTTTTATTACCAAATACAAACCTGAATAACCAATTAAAAATATTAATTAGAAATTAAAATAATTAATTACCAAATAATAATTAATTAGAATCAAAATAATTATCAATACCAATTAAAAATAAATAATTACTTAATTACAATTAAATTACTTCCCACCCAATTCCCCTATAAACCCACAACCCGCTACAGAGCTTAAACACAAAAATTAATTAAAATTATTTTACAATGACTAAAAATTAATAATTAATTTACTATAATTAAATTAATTCCCACCCTATTCCCCTATAAACCCACAATCCGCTCCAGTACTAAAACATACAATTAAATTAAAAATAGCATTTTTAATATATAAAAAATAGTACACATATAATTTTAAACAAATTAAAAACTTAACAAAAACATATAACACATTCTTATAAAATACATAATAAAATACATAACAACAAACAAATATAGATATTAGTAACATCGAAATTAGTAACATAGATATAATTGATATCGATATTACTAACTTCGATATTACTTACATCGATATAAAAATAATCGATATTACTTACCTTAGGGTCGATATTCTGTCCAACGATATTCTTGATTTTGATATTCTTCACCTTCGATATTTTGAACTCGATATTAATGTAGGTCGATAATTTGGAATCGATATTTTGACTGTGCTGATGAGTCACACTGTCACGAAATGGAACTGACATGACCCCAAATGAGCCTGCCCTTTAGGGTTACTGCTGAATGTTATTCCACTGCTGAGTATTTACCAGACAGAACATTTTTAATATTGTTTTGAATGGCAGAGATTAGGGCGTTTCAAATGCTTTTTCTTGCACCGTGGTGGTTTGTCTCAATTGAGGGTGCTCTTCTGTAGTATCTAGTATTCAAACCTTCTGTTACAAGGAAGGAGGTCATGTAGTCATGTCATGTAGATTACTATTGTAGGTTTATTCTTCAAGTTATTTCTTCAGTTACAAGTTATCCGGAAGATGGTAAGTTCCTATGTAATGCCCCACCAGTAGCAGCCTCTCAGCCCATTCACACCAACTGACCACTACTCCAAACACAATCACTGTCAACATTCTAATGACCTCACACACTGAACATTCTAATGACCCCACGCACTGGTTGAGCAGCAAGGAAGAGAACATCCATGAACATCAATGGGGATTATGCATTATACTTAAATGATTACAACACAGCTCCCCCTTCTAGAAACAATTGAAAACACAATGGAACGTAAGATAGCAAATCCATAAGCAATATGTTCCACAAATTTATAAATCCCACTCTAAAGAAATAAACAGAAAAGTTTAAACAGACAACCCAAAACTCATACATCAGGGAAAACCAACTACAAGAACACGGTCTCACAAAAGGACCAGTCTCAAATACGGTCTCAACTCAGGATCTCAGGTACTCAAAACATGGTCTTACCTCCAGACCATGGATCCCCTTCATTCACGGTCTCACATCTGGACCAAACACTCCCTACTGCAGCCAAACAGGACCAGGGGTAACATATCACATCACCACCCTTCTGCATCCAAAAAGGACCAGGGTAAATATTTAAAACACAGTCACTCAAAAATGGGCAGCTATCAACTCACATTGCCACAAACACAGGGCATCTTCAATCCCTCTACTAATTTGGATTGGGCTGCATTGGGCTGTAACCCATCTACCCCTTCACAATTCACTCAAGCAGTACCATGGCTTCACCCATTATTTATTTTATTTATAAAGTGCCTGAATCACCCCCAAAGGGGAATCTCCGCAAATGGAATCATAGCAGCTGATACAGACTAGAAGACAAAGACTCCGAAGAGCTCTGTTTTAAGCAGTTTTCTAAATGGAAGATATTCTGAGCATTTTCGAAGATGGATCGGGAGTTGACTCCAATACTGGGGGGCTAAATAGAAGAAGGCTTTGCCACCTGTACGGGCTTTTCTCAAATGAGTAATCACGAGCAGTGATCTATCTCCTGGTCGTAGGGATATATTTGGCTGGTATGGAATACGTTTTCAGTTAAATAACTGGGTCCTCTGCCAATCATAGCTTTGTGTACAATGCTAATATTATAAAAGGCTACTATGGTTCTGTTGGGAGAGCACAATTTCTTTACAAAAAGTATATAAACCATAAAGTATCATACAAATATAATACGGTTGGAACACAGAAAAACAGATAAGTAAGCGCTTCTCAGAACAAAGATTTTACTTCTTGTTAAGTAGGGCAATCATAGCATGCATTTACAAGGCTGTCAGTAATGAATGCAAAAACATAGTGACATATAGTACAGTGAAAAGAAATGCTCAGTGACTGTGGTGCCGTGATTGTCTTATATACAAGTGTGAGGGTGGGTTATGTACAAGTTATCAAAAGAAATTTGAATAAAAAATGGCCATAATAATGTAAAGACAATGTCTCCGGTAAATAGCACAAACGCTTATTATTTAGGACCGTGAGACTTGGTATAGCTGAGTCAAATCCTATCGTCAACGTTTCGACCCTGACAACAGCATTGTTAAATAAATGTCAAAGCGGGTCTTCTTCAGGACTAAGGAAAACGATGACAGCCCATCATGGGGATGAATTCCCTTGAAATGGCCTCGTTGACTAAAGGCTAGCTGTGACCTGATGGTTTTCAGGAAGACACAATGAAAATAATCAAAGTGGTTGCATGAAGACTCAAGGATGAATAATTGCGGTCGTGTGAATCTCGACCATGTAAACACACGAGCTGAAGTTATTGTATCATCAGCCGAAAGGTGAAGCAAAAACAAATTAGGGTCCCCGGATGCAACTGCCGCGGGTTGAAGACCATTTGCCAGGACCTATGACTGGCAAGCATCCGGGGAGCCCAGGTGAGCGATTCCTCACCCAAACATACAATCATCCAGTATGATGAGTGCCCAGTCACCAGAAATATCTTGCCACAGTACTTTTTATCAATTTAAGATGGACTTTATTATTTTCTCCTTTTCCAGTGAATGACAGTCCTCTACTCTGATGAGCGATGTCCAATATCGTTCTGTCACCAGTAGCCTCACCATAAATCATGTGAACTAGGGCACATTACTTACGTTTAATATGTGTACACTGTCCAAAAATTCAGTGCACCTCACTGTGCAACTCATACAAATATTTTACCTTTAACGGGCTGACCACTCAGTTGTGCCAATACCAAATGCGCCCACACGTTATACGCGGTTTTAGCTTCCCTTTATTTTCCGCTGCTGTTTACTAATTAATACAAATTTGATTTGATGGACTCACAACCGGTGGGGAGTGCCGACAAAAGCACATACGATCCAATGGCCTATGTCCTGCTCCAAGATGGTATGCCTATGTTGTGCACTGTGATGTTAGGAGGTCACGCCCACATGAGGTCATCCAGTCGATGTCACAGAAGGACATGGGGGAATGTAGCTTGCTCTTCCGATTGTGGCTGCACCGCTGAAATCTCCGAGAGCTTGATCCTCCCGTTCCACTGTACACAGGTACAGGCTAGCTTTAACTCTTAGTCATCGCGCTGAGCTGCCACAGGTAAGCCCCTTGGGATGATGCGTACAATCAGCGCAGTGTATTTGGCCTAAAAACTAATAAAAATAAAGGTAAGGACGATAAAGTTGCCTCAGTATGTAATTAAGGTTAGGCTGGCACCCAATCCAACTCTGCTCATCACCAGTTCAATTTAACGCCAGCAGTTTACTCCAATTAAAAGGATGAAGCACCCACTACTTTTGTAACTGCAGTCAACAAACGCGATCCATAAGCGTGCCTTCAAGTGACTTTTTCAAAACTTCTGATAACTGCAGGCTGTCAGACTTCAAGGTCAAACACCCAAAACATCTATCGACTGTGGGCTGTCTGCTGTAAAAGACACCAGTGGGGCTTTCAGGGAGTTGCTCTTTCCTCCAGCTTCAAACTCACTACTCCTAGTTTCTTTAGTGTGTTCACCTTGTCTTCATCTCCTTTTAAAGAGGCCACATAGTCAGGTCATGTTGATTACTGTTGTAGGTTTACTCTTTAAGTTATATCTTCAGTTACAAGTTATCAGGAAGATGGTAAGCTCCTATGTAATGCCCCACTAGGAGCCACCTCCTTGCTTCTCAGCCCATTCACTCCAACTCACCACTCCTCCAAACACAATCACTCTCAATATTCTAATGACCTCAGGCACTGAACATTCTAATGACCCCACACACTGGCTGAGCAGCAAGGAAGAGAACATCCATGAACATCAATGGGGAGGATGCATTATACTGAACAGTAAATTACAACACCTTCCTTCAAACTGATAACTAAGTGCCCTTTCTACAAAATGACTTGAGACTTCTTGTTCTTTATGGAGTTGCATGATTCTTTCCTAGAGTTGCTGCCTTGCTCTTAGGTTTAGATTGTACATAGGGTTTGAGTTCTTGCTGTTGTGTCAGTTATTCTCATTGCCCACTTCCATTGTCTGCCGTTTTCTGGGTTATCGCACTGGTGGTCTCGATAGTGGGAGAGGTGGCTGGCTTTGTTCCACTTCCATCACCTCATGCTAATCCTAATACCATGTTTGTGGTGGTGAAGGGGTGCACAAAATGTGCTTTTTTCCCTGCAAAATGCATGTACTTTTCACGAAAATATGAATAAAAAGAGAAATAAAATGTACCATTTCCTCAAGGAACTTTTCTCCACAAGAGTATTCTTCAAACAAAAAAAGATACCAGCACAACACCGTTTTAAGGGCAAAAAGAATCCTTTGAGGAGAAAATGTCTCTCGGCAAAACATTTTTTATTCCAGCTACTCTTCAGCAGGCAAAAATCATGCGAAATTTTACGCTTTGTGAAACGGAGCAAATTTCTCACCTTGCACCTAACGCGTAATTCTGGAATGACATCATATTGGGATAATGTAATAAAGAGTTCGCCGCCTAGTGGTGAAGCAGGAGTTGGTGCGGGTCCCACAGAAAGAATGCTGGTCAGTGTTTGCTCTTTCCACCACTAGTGCAGTGCACTCGCCTCTGATCTCCAGTGTGTTCCAGGGCTCAAGGAGCACGAGTTTCAGCTGGCCTGGCTAGAACTAGTTTACCTCGGCCTGTCATTGTAAGACAAGCCCCGGTGACCCCTGATTACTACCTGCCTAGTGGAGACAGCCAGCATGCAATAATTAAATGGCCTCGGGTGGACTCTTCTCACGTTGCTCTGGGGTTCAAGTTATTGACATGAATCTCCCTACGTGCACAAGAGCAGTGTCCTCAAGACCAGAACAGACTGGTCACTGGTCGCACTTTGTTTCCATGTGTGACCTTTGCAGGCCGCGAACCCTCTTGTGGTAGGCCAGTCTTAATGGAGCCTCCCTGGCCGTCGCTTAACATGACTTTTAAGCATTTTTAACTCCTTTGGAACGCTACCCACCCTTTTAATACTTTTGGGTGTAGTTGCTGCTTCTGTGTTTTTAGCGAGTCGGGTTTTGTCAAGAACACACTTAGATATGAAGGAGAAATTTGCTAAATATAAGTGCGCCACCATTTCTTTTAGCCAAAAATACACTGCAGTTCCAAGGGTCACATTCTTAGGAAAAATCTTTAAAAGCAGACCAGGTTCTAAATTTATATCAAGTGGGCCCAGCCCAACCTCTGCATTTTAATTTGCTAAAGCTGGCAGGCAGAGCACATTCCAAACGGTTCTTTTGGGAAACAGTTGCCGAAAAAAGACCAAAATCGGAACTTCGTAAAGACATTATTAGATTTAAATAAGTACGTCAGTTTTTTTGGGCACAGCAGCATCCATTCGGGATATGCTTCGTCTTTTCACCACAACCCTTTCCTGGTTTGGACCTTTTCTAGGAGTGACCGAGAGCAGGCCTCTCAGAAGCTCTTATGGGGCCACGAGGGAAGTTTCATGAGGACCCCACTTGAATTCTCTTCTAAGAATTTTTGGACCCAAATGTTTAGGAAGTACGATTTTACTTCATAGCGAAATAATGTCTGTAATAAGTAGACATGGGTCCTATCTCACCACATGACACAAGTAGCAGTATCAGCGAATGCCTCCCATCTCATATATAAAACCCCACACTACATAACCAGGGCCCATCGTCCCCTGACCCCAAACATTACTGCCACCACTACCTGAACCCTGGAGGATGGAAGGCTGGGTCCACCATGCCGGATTTCAAACTTGTGATCTTCGGATCACCGCAGATGTCAGAGGTGGAGGTAAGCTCGCTGAGCTGTCTTGCTGACTGTGCAACAATACATCTATTGCCAACGCATACTGTTATTTTCAGAATCCATAAGTGCATACAAGTCTTAGTCAGCACAAAAATTGCATAGACTCGACCCAATGACACAACATAATAGAGCAGCACTCTCCCATAGCAAAATATTAATTGCACACTAACTAAGCACTTGTCATTTTTAGGTCAGGCATTATCCAAGGGCATTTGTTTAAATACAAACATGTATATATATACACTATGTATACTTACCTACTGGAGCTTTAAGCCAGCCCTCTTCATCCAATTGTGTGCTATACTGTAATTTACATTTTGCTTCCCCCGCCACAACATAGAGCATGGGACAAAGCCATGGCCCACTTCAGCTATTGGCTAACCTGACTGGAGTGATGGCATTTTGCTGTTGCACAGGGTGGACATCCCCAATCATGAATCCTCTTCAGTGTCAGTGACTACTAGCACAATGTGTGCTTTTACATATAAAAAACATATTTTGGCTTTTAGACAATACTTCTTGTACTTGGGTGAAACTCAACAGCTACCCCAACACTGCAATTAGGCTGCTTGCATGCCACATGTTTTCATACAAAGAACATTCACAAACAAAATAAGGAATGGCAAAGATAAAAGGTCAGCATCCAGTGCCAGACCCATTGGTTTTGCCAATGCCTGTTAGGTCTGATGTTATCCAAGACCTTTTGATTCTGCCTGAATGGCATGTACAATCTACTTCTGTATAGATGCTTTCAGCCAGCCTTCTTCATCCATTGGTCTGTTATTGAGTCATTCACAGTGGCGGCTGCTCCCGGGCAGTAATAGTGGGGCGGGAAGGAGGGGTTTAGAAAAAAAAAGATCACTTACGTGACGGCTGGCCAGCTACCACCTCTCCTCCTTCCTCTCTGTCCTCTTCCCGCTGGGTGAACTGGAAGCAGGAAGCACATAGGTTCTCCTAAGGCAATCACAGCACTGCTGTTAGTAACGTGATAGATCTGAGCGCCGTGGTTTGGCGCTCATACGGGGACCGAAGTCTGTACATGTTCTCCACCCAGGCTATATAATACAGCCGGTGGAGAACATGCAAAGTGCGCCTGACCGTTTGGCTGGCCAAACAGTCATGCGCACTTAGAGAGTGTCACCACTCTTCCCCCTGCTCTGACGAGCGCAGCCCAGCCCCGCCCCACCAGGCAAAACTGCCTCAGCACGGAAAAATAAAATGATAATGACATTGCGTTATTATCAATTTATTTTTCCTTCTTGCAGTGCTGAAAAGCAGTGGGGCGACGCTCCTCCACCTTAGCGGATGAGCCGCCCCTGGTCATTGACATTTTTCTTCCGCCCAATACAGCATACAGTATTGGGTAATCGGTATGCCCAGTTGAGCTATTGGTTCACTTCAATGTGAGTGATAGCATTCTGCTCTTTCAAAAGGAGCACAACCACACACACTGTAGTTCCCTCCAGGGCCAGGGACTACTTAAGCAATGTGTGTTTTTTGAGACTAAAAACAGGTTTTGCGTTCAGTCATTTCTTTTGAGGTATTTAGATGTGAGCCGAGATATTTTGATTTTTCTAAAACTATATTGATATAATACGTTTACTTTTAGGGGCTTTCAGTCAGCCCTCGTCATCCATTGGTCTGCTGTTGTATCATTCACATTTTCATTCCACCCACTCCAGCACACAGCATGGTCCAAAGAGTCAGTCCACATCAGTCATTGGCTATCATCACTGTGAGTGACAGCATTCTGCTCTTTCATAAGACGCACATCCTCACACTTAGTATTACCTTTTTTATATGGCTCTTCAATTTCAGTCATGGACTGTCTGGGTCAGGTAAAGAAACAAGCATTGGGAAAATCAGTATGTCTGGCTTAATGTTCTAACACAGGCATATGTCACCAGGGGACTGCAGCACTTCTTCTGTCACCGCCACTGTGACACAGTGAAAACATAGCTCTAGGCCTGCCATTCCAGGCTAGTTGGGCAGCTTTTAAACTGTCAACTTGACATGGCAAAATAACCCTTTTAAGAACACGAAGGAACCTATTAGGGTTCCTAATCAAACTGCACAGCCATTGAAAGAACCGAATGAATCAAATTAATTAAATTCGACAGTTTGTCATCTTATTTTCACTCCACGTTTACTCCATTTCTCTTTTCCATATTCATTTTACTCCATGTTTTCTTCAATTTATTTTATTCATTCCACAACCATAGTACGATTTTCTCATGAAACGTGCAGGACACCAAATTATTCCGCATGTCACGTCTTTATTTAAAATATCCCAATGCATTTCGGGAAGTCATCTTCCCTTCGTCAGGGGAATCTATGATAAAAATTCAAACATTTCATGAAAACATGCCATCAGCACAACCATTAATTTTATTCATAAGCACCTATTTTCATTTGCTTAACTTTCTATCAGAAAAACTTTACCAGTGTAATTAAATCATTACATAATAATGCCCTCTTGCTTATATAAAGTGATAAATTCATTAAATCTGATTTGCGATAAACTCGCTAGTGCCTCCCGTTGCAACCTCCCAATACGTGATCTTGTCCTCCCTTATGCTCATGGCACTACTACTCTACTGCCATTACAGTTTCACCAAACACAATCAGCTTACCATAATGTGTGCGCTATTCACTTGCTTCAGCGCCGTGGTTCATGCATCTCGCTACGCATTCTCAAAATGTCATTTTTTCCAAGTTCTAGTGTTTCTTGCTCCTAAGCCTGCCGCAGCGCAACCTAATCTAACTTTTTTTATGTGTTAGCTTGATTGTAAAATGTACCTTTTGCCATGTTCAAACCTTCTTTTTTAATATTTGTAAGTCACACCTAAAGCAGGCCCTAGTAGTTCTTAATGGAGGGTGCCAGTTATTAAAAAGGATATGTTGAATTTAAATGTTATGTGTTCTGACAGTGAAAAAACAAACTTGTTGTTTTTATTGTAGGAAGGCCGGTAGTCCCATTGGCTAACATGGAGTTTTAGTAGCCCGCGCTGTAAGTGCTAATTTCCATTCGGGACCATCAAGCCTAGTACTCCAAGGAATCAAATTAATAATTACATTAAACCCAGCATTGCTGAAATCTGATTTATTGTACCTTTTGTTATATTATGTTATGTGAATTTGCAGACTGCGGTTAATTACCCGTGAGGTATCCAGGCGATGAGGGGTGTGGAAGAGATCCTGCCTGTTTTGCATGAAAGAGCCATGACTTGAGGTTCTTTCAGAAGTCCTTGAGGGAGGCGAAGGTTCTGTGGTGTTACGAGAGGTTTTTCCAGGTCTTGGCTGCAAGGTCCTCTACTTCTAATCTTATTAATGCGAGGAGGTGTGCACTTGCCGGGGACGCAGATCGAATGTGTCTCGTGGGTTAGTAGAACTTGAGGAGGTAGTTGAGGTAAGCTGGACCGGCGTTGTGGAGAGCTGTGTAAGCATGTGTGAGTTGATCGAACTTACATCTTTCCTGGACTGGGAGCCAGTGGAGATTGTTGAGGTGTGGAGAGATATGGTTATTTCACTGGATGTTCAGGATGAGTCTGGCAACAGCGTTCTGGGTTATTTAGAGTTGGTGTAGGACATGGACTAGGATTTCAATGTAGAGGGCATTTCTGTGATCAAGTCTACTTGTTCTAAGAGCCTGGGTGAGCGTTTGCCTGGTGTTCAGTGATATCCACTTGAAGATCTTGCTTAACCTTCACAGGATGTGGAAGAATGATGAGGAGACAGCATTGATCTGTCTGCTCATGGAAAGTTTAGTGTCCATGATGATACTGAGGTTCTTGGCATGGTTGCAGGGGTGGGAGGGGAGCCAAGTTTGGAGGGCCTCCAAGAGGCATCCGGGGGGAGTGGTTGTTGAGGAAGATTAAGACTTCAGTTTTGTCTGTGTTGAACTGGAGGCAGTTGTTTTTCATAAAAGCAGCGATGTTGCTCATGCAGTTGGCAAAGGTTGCTTTGGCAGTGCTGGTTGAGTTGGTAAGGGGGAGGATGAGCTGTGTGTCATTGGTGTAAGATGCTATGTTGATGCTGTGGGCTCTGACGATGTCTGCGCGGCACTTCATGTAAACGTTGAAGAGTGTTGGGCTAAGCGACAATCCTTGAGGGCTCCTCAGATGAGTTCCTTGGGTTGTAATGTGTAGAGGGGATATCTAACTTGTTAAGTTCTGTCAGTGAGGAAGGAGGATATCCGCTTGAGGGCCGATCCACAGATTCCCAAGTGCTTAAGCTTTTTGATGAGTGACTTTTGGGAGACCGTATGGAACGCTATAGAGAGGTCGAGGAGAATGAATGCAGCAATTTTTTCTCAGTCGAGGGTGATTCTCACGTCATTGGTGGCTGAAAAGAAGGCCGTCTTTGTGCTGTGGCTGGTGCAAAAGCCTGATTGAAAGCTGGCTAGTAGTTTATGGAGTTCTAAGTGGTCTTTGAGTTGGGTATTGATGCCTTACTCCGTGACGTTAGCTGGAAAAGGCAGGAGCGAGATTGGTCTGTAGCTGCTGAGGGTGTTGGGGTCCGCAGCTTGTTTCTTCAATAGGGCATGAACTTCTGCATTTTTTCAGCAAAACAGAAAGGTGGCAGTGGTTATGGAGGTGTTGATGATAGCAGTGACCATGGGGGAGATGATGGTTCTTCCAAGTTTGTATATGAAGTAGAGGCATGTGTTTGAGGGGGCTCCTGAGTGGATGGTATTCATCACAGCGGTGGTTCCATCATTTAAAATGGGCTTCCAGTTGCTTAGCTACTGTTTGGCAATTAAGGAGGTGTGCGACTGTGTGGCTAGTCGGGGAGTTCATATCGGTATGCTTTGGTTCGAATGTGTTTTATGTCTTGGTAGTGTTCAGTTCAAAGAAGTTTGAGAGGTATTTGCATAGTCCTTAGAATGGGAGGATGTCATAGTTGGCAGCTGCGGGATCTTAACTCTTAATGCAAAGGTGACTTTAGAAATTCACCACTTCCTTGATCCAAGTTTCTAGTAGCTGTTTCTGATGAACTATAGCAGCTGTCACCAGAGACAGGCTGCTGCCGTCCTGCTAAGAGGTGTGAAGCACTCTCAGGAACAGGAAAAAAATGACTATTGGTTGGAGGAGGTGTGACCTCCTCCATCAGGATAGCAAGAGGCCTGTGGCCACAGGTGACCCAACTTCAAAGAGGCTACTGCCTGAGATAGACAAATGAGAATCACACTGCGGTCTGTCCTTAAGTCATCTCTTCCAAGTGGGGAAAATGTTACAGAACTAATTTCTCAGGAGGGGTGGCTAATTATAGTGAATACATTTCAGGGATTATGCCCATGGCTCTGTCCCAGGGTAGAAGAGTCCTGACATCTTGGATTTGGGCAGAGAGATCCACTGTGAGATTGTTTTTTGCAAATCTCACAGGAAATGATGTAAAGGTTGGTACGGTTGACCATTGGGAATAATAATGCATTGGCTAGTGAGTCCTCCCCACCCACAAACTCGAAATTGGCATTAAAGTGGCATCCTTGGCTTCCAACCTCAGAATACCACTGAACTCGGAAAAAACAGAAGAAGGACTGCAGCTGCTGAAACTGTGAAACTCAGAAACGAAGGCTGCACCAAGTAGGACTGCACCTACTGCACCTAATAAGCCAAGACATGACTTAAGAAAAAGAAGGGCTGCTCCTGCTGTTGAACTCATAGAGGGAGACTCCGAGGTCTGGACCAGCTACCAATCATGCCAAGGACAAGTGAGAGGACTCCAAGGTCTATTGGGCTATCCTTCTGGTAAAGAAGCCCTACACCTGCAAAGGTCCCAGTTGACCAGTTCACCCTTGACTGTCACTGGACTCCGCTGGCGTAGCCGAGAGATTAAGGGCCATATGTATCATTCCAAATTGCGATCTCAAATGCCGAAATTCACAGAATTTCGCTGTTTGCGATCGCAATTTGGCTCAGTGGTATGTATGACAGAAAAACTGCCTCGCAAAATAAGGAAAGCAAAATTTGTGATTCCTTATTTTGCGATTGCATTTAAGGAATCACAAATTGCTATTCCTTAAATGCAATGTAAGAAGCACAGAAAAAGTGCAATTTGGCCTTAAGGAATCGCAAATTCCCACCAACTTGAAGTTAGGGTATGCGTGTGCCACATGTGCACACATGTACATTTCAATTCAATTCAATTCAATTCAAATAATTTATATAGCGCGCTACATACCCAGAGGGTCTCAAGGCGCTTGGAGGAGGGTGGGGAATTACTTGTCGAATATCCAGGTTTTAAGTTGCTTTCTGAAAGCTAGGTGGTTCTGAGTGAGGCGAAGGTGAGTGGGGAGTGAGTTCCAGGTTTTAGCCGCCAGGTAGGAGAAGGATCTTCCACCCATGGTGGTTTTGTTGATGCGAGGTACAGCAGCAAGGGCTTGGTTGGAGGAGCGAAGTTGGCGGGAGGGGGTGTAGAAGGAAAGTCGTGTATTTAGGCATTCGGGTCCAAGTTCGTAAAGTGCTTTGTGTGCGTGGGTTAGGAGGCAGAATGTTATCCTCTTATTGACGGGGAGCCAGTGGAGGTTTTTCAGGTGGTCAGAAATGTGTTCATTACGCGGGATGTCTAGTATGAGTCTGGCTGAAGCGTTCTGGATGCGTTGGAGTTTTTTCTGTATTTTTGCGGTGGTGCCGGCGTATAGGGTGTTTCCGTAGTCCAGTCGGCTTGTAACCAGTGCGTGGGTGACCGTTTTTCTAGTTTCGGTGGGGATCCAGCGAAATGTTTTTTTGAGCATGCGAAGAATGTTGAAGCAAGAAGATGAGACGGCGTTGACTTGTTTGGTCATTGAGAGTGAGGAGTCCAGAATGACGCCTAGGTTCCGTGCGTGGTCTGTCGGGATGGGTGCTTTTCCAAGGGATACTGGCCACCAAGAGTCGTCCCAGGCCGAGGGGGAGGTGCCTAAGATAAGGACTTCTGTTTTGTCGGAATTCAGTTTCAGACGGCTGTGCTTCATCCACTCGGCTACTTCATTCATTCCTTCATGCAGGTTGGTTTTGGCGGTGTTAGGGTCTTTGGTGAGTGATAGGATCAGTTGAGTGTCATCAGCGTAGGAGATGATGTTGAGGTTGTGTTGGCGTGCGATGGCCGCGAGGGGGCTCATGTATACGTTGAAGAGAGTGGGACTGAGTGAGGATCCTTGTGGCACGCCGCAGATGACTTCAGTGGCCTCTGACTTGAATGGTGGGAGGCGGACTCTTTGGGTTCTTCCAGCAAGGAGCGAGGTGATCCAATCCAGTGCTTTTCCTTGGATTCCGATGTTTCTGAGGCGTTGTAACAGGGTGCTATGACAGACTGTGTCGAAGGCTGCGGAGAGGTCGAGGAGGATGAGGGCGACTGTGTCTCCATTGTCCAGTAGAGTTCGGATGTCGTCCGTTGCTGCGATGAGTGCGGTCTCAGTGCTGTGTTTGACTCGGAAGCCGGACTGTGAGAAGTCGAGGGATTTGTTGGTTTCGAGGAAGGCGGAGAGCTGGTTGTTGACAGCTTTCCCGATGACTTTGGCCGGGAATGGAAGGAGCGAGATGGGGCGGTAGTTTTTGAGTTCGGTGGGGTCTGCTGTGGGTTTTTTCAGAAGGGCGCTGAGTTCGGCGTGTTTCCAGCTTTCCGGGAAGGTGGCGGAGTTGAGGGAGCAGTTGATGACGTCTCGGAGGTGTGGTGCAATGATGGAATCTGCTTTGTTGAAGATGTGGTGAGGGCATGGGTCAGTGGGGGATCCTGAGCGGATGGAGTTCATCAGGCGGATGGTGTCCTCAGTGGAGATTGGGTTCCAGTCATTAAGGATGTTCAAGGGGGGTGAAGGTACGGCAGAAGGTTGGGTGGGTTGGTCTTCGGGTTGGTTGTCGAAACTGTTGTGGATGTCTGCGATTTTGTCGTGGAAGAACAAAGCTAGGGAGTCACAGAGGACTTGAGATGGAGTGATGTCGTTGGAGTTGGCAGTGGGGTTGGTAAACTCTTTGACGATGTTGAATAATTCCTTGCTATTGTGGGCGTTGTTGTCAAGTCGGTCTTTGAAAGCGGCTTTCTTGGCAGTCCGGATCAGTTGGTGGTGTATGCGGGTGGCGTTTTTGAAGGCGTCCCTGGTGCTGGTGTTTGGGTCTTTTTTCCAGGCCTTCTCAAGTGAGCGACAGAGTTTCTTGGATTTCTTAAGCTCATCGTTGAACCAGGGGGCGTTTTTGTTGCTTAGTTTAATTTGACATTTTTTCAGGGGTGCCAGGTTGTCGGCGCAGTTGGTTAGCCATTGAGTGAGGTTAAAGGCTGCTTGGTTGGGGTTCGAAGAGTGGGCAGGGGGGTTTTGAAGAAGCGATTAGGAGATCTGGTCGATGGTGATTTTGTTCCAGTTTCTTCGCAGGCTAGGTTGAGGGTGGTTGTGGGTTGTGGTTTTTTTGTAGATAAAGTGAACGCAGCTGTGGTCCGTCCAATGGAGGGTTGTGGTGTGACTGAAGGAAATATGTTTGCTGGAGGTGAAGATAGGGTTGAGTGTGTGACCTGCATTGTGGGTGGGGGTATTAACAAGTTGTTTGAGTCCGAGGTTGGCGAGATTGTCCAGAAGGGTGGTGGTGTTGCTGTCGTTGCTCTTTTCCAGGTGAAAATTGAGGTCTCCCAATAGAATGTAGTCCTCGGAGGGGAGGGCGTGTGGGGTGATAAAGTCAGTGATGTCTTCACAGAATTGTGCACGGGGTCCTGGAGGCCTGTAGAGGAGGGTGCCTCTGAGTGTGGTCTTAGGGTCGGTGTGGTACTGGAAGTGAAGGTGCTCGGCGGTAGCGAGGTTGACGTCTGGGCTGGTTGAGATGCGGATGGAGTTCTCGTGGACGATAGCGATGCCTCCTCCTGTTTGCTTGGTGCGGTCTTTTCGGATGATCTTGTAGCCTTCCGGGATGGCAATGGTGATGTCTGGGGCTGAGGAGGCGTTCATCCATGTTTCTGTTAGGAAGGCGACGTCCGGAGAGATGGTGTCTAGTAGATTCCAGGGGTCGATGGCGTGTCTGTGGATCGAGCGGGTGTTGAGCAGGATGCATTTAAGGTGGTTGGTGACAGGTCTCTGTTTGGTGTTAGTGAGTGAGGAGTTGGTCTTGGTGACGTCAAATTTGCAGGAGATGCATGTGAAGGGTCCATGGGTGTGTCCAGGAGCGGCTTGGGCGCAGTTGGGGAGTCGGCCGGGGTTAAGGGCTAAGAGGGTGGATGAGTTGTATGTAATGCGGGAGGGGAGGGGGCTGCGGGGACCAGGGGGTCTGGCGCTGGGCGCGGTCTTGGCGCGGACGGGCGTAGACGGGCTTACCTTTGGCGCACCTTCGGCGCGGCCGTAGCGCGTGGACGCTGCGCGTTGGGGCATTCGACTTAAATGGATAGTTGAGGGGGCGGAGCGTGGGAGGGTCAGCAGGGAGGCGTTAGCTGGGAGGGTAGGCGGGACAATCGAGTAAACAACAAGCCAGGTTCCAAAATGGAGTTTGGAAAGTGAAACTGGGACAGACTATGTTTAGTGCAAAGCTAATACCACAATGAATGCACAGTCGAGGCAGCACAAGAATGCAGATTAAACAATGTCAGCAGTAGCTACAATCACGTGAAGTTAAACCACAATGCAGAAAATGATGCGAGGTACGGCGCTATTAAGTAGTCAAAGCGCTATGTATAAAATAACAATTTCTATCGTGCGCGATGATGCCAGGTCAGTTTCACTCAGGTGCTGTGCTTCAATGTCGAGCGCGATGTTCAGAATGCACTTTAAAAGCTAATTGACTCGAACTCGATGTTCAGAGCTCCTTACAATCACGCGCTATGTTTAGTATGCTAATGCAGTCAAGCGCGAGTTACAAATGCTGCTTTACAGCTATGCGCGATGAAATAGAGTAATTGCAAGTGAGCGTGATGCTCAAATTTCTACAATACCAGTGTGCAGCAGATCTCAATGGCCAGGGAGCGTGGGGGGAGCGACCGTCTGGAATCAGATCCAGGTGGTCACAGCGATGAAATGGAGGAGGTGAAAGCTGTATTCGTGGGTGGGAGGGTCAGCAGGGAGGCGTTAGCTGGGAGGGTAGGCGGGACAATCGAGTAAACAACAAGCCAGGTTCCAAAATGGAGTTTGGAAAGTGAAACTGGGACAGACTATGTTTAGTGCAAAGCTAATACCACAATGAATGCACAGTCGAGGCAGCACAAGAATGCAGATTAAACAATGTCAGCAGTAGCTACAATCACGTGAAGTTAAACCACAATGCAGAATATGATGCGAGGTACGGCGCTATTAAGTAGTCAAAGCGCTATGTATAAAATAACAATTTCTATCGTGCGCGATGATGCCAGGTCAGTTTCACTCAGGCGCTGTGCTTCAATGTCGAGCGCGATGTTCAGAATGCACTTTAAAAGCTAATTGACTCGAACTCGATGTTCCGAGCTCCTTACAATCACGCGCTATGTTTAGTATGCTAATGCAGTCGAGCGCGAGTTACAAATGCTGCTTTACAGCTATGCGCGATGAAATAGAGTAATTGCAAGTGAGCGTGATGCTCAAATTTCTACAATACCAGCGTGCAGCAGATCTCAATGGCCAGGGAGCGTGGGGGGAGCGACCGTCTGGAATCAGATCCAGGTGGTCACAGCGATGAAATGGAGGAGGTGAAAGCTGTATTCGTGGGTGGGAGGGTCAGCAGGGAGGCATTAGCTGGGAGGGTAGGCGGGACAATCGAGTACACAACAAGCCAGGTTCCAAAATGGAGTTTGGAAAGTGAAACTGGGACAGACTATGTTTAGTGCAAAGCTAATACCACAATGAATGCACAGTCGAGGCAGCACAAGAATGCAGATTAAACAATGTCAGCAGTAGCTACAATCACGTGAAGTTAAACCACAATGCAGAAAATGATGCAAGGTACGGCGCTATTAAGTAGTCAAAGCGCTATGTATAAAATAACAATTTCTATCGTGCGCGATGATGCCAGGTCAGTTTCACTCAGGCGCTGTGCTTCAATGTCGAGCGCGATGTTCAGAATGCACTTTAAAAGCTAATTGACTCGAACTCGATGTTCAGAGCTCCTTACAATCACACGCTATGTTTAGTATGCTAATGCAGTCGAGCGCGAGTTACAAATGCTGCTTTACAGCTATGCGCGATTTCAGGGGTGCAACAGGGTGTCCTTTTAACATCCTGGCACCCTTGAAATTGTATTGTCAATTTGCGATTCTCTAACTGAGAATCGCAAATTGAGAATGTCTTCCCATTCATTCCTATGGGCCTGTAGGCCCATAGGAATGAATGGGGAGGTATTCCTTAATTGCGAATTGCAATTTGGGATTCGCAATTAAGGAACATGTAGGATTCACAAAATTATTTGCAAATCATACATACATAGAGTTTTGCGATTCTGAAATAGCGATTCTCTAAAAATCGCTATTGAGAATCGCAAAACCATCGTTTCATACATATGGCCCCAAGTTCTAGCCCCGAGGAGGTCTCTCTCAGGTTCTGGACCCTTGGCTAGTGCACTCTTTCTCATCACGGAACTGAAACGTGCTGGTTTGTAGATAGCCTCGAAACCACTGAAGGCAGAGGCTTTCACCAGACCCCTGTACTTCACCGATCTGTCGAACGCAAGTCTGGACTGAAGCTACAGAGGATCCTGCCAACCTCAAAGTTGAGAAAAATAACCAGAAATGTTTCTAAGTGCAAAGGTACATTTTGACTGGGAACAAACAACCCAGTGCCCCCATCCGACCTGTGCAAAAGGAGAGATTGGGTTTGGATGGGAGTCAGGAAGAAATGGCGCACAGCGGGTGCCTGGTACGTGGGTAGTCTCTATAAATGGAGTTAGTACGGTGCAGACAGGTCAGGGGAACAAACCCAGCAGAAACTGCCCCTGCCAAGATAGAGGACGTATCCCCTACCAAACAAATGCAAAGAATGTCCTGTGCGCACGTATATATATAATACAATTCTCAAGTGAGAAACCAAAAAGGTCCTTGGATAGAGTTCAATATATGAGGTCGGAGTCCAGTGTCGTAGAATGTCTATATTTTTAATGGTTCCGTGTTGATCAGTACATACAAGAACAAATAGCCGAAACGTGTTTCGTCACACCGTGTTGGGGCTGTGACTCTTCAGGGCTGTAGTAGAAATGAAAACATCTAATGAGTGTTGCGGCGTGCCGAGAGAAGAATCAGGGTCTGGCAGCGCGGTAGGAAAAGCAGGCTGGTGTGCCTGTAAGTAGTGGATAAAGTGAAGCCTCAGGACGGGTCTGTCCGTAATGGCGAACTGTTAGAGTAGGTGTATTGCACGGGTTTGTGCAAGGGGCTTGGGTCATCATCCGGATAGCGGACCTCGACTTCCATCACGGTCCGCCTGAAACTTGAACCTAGTGTTCGAGGCTCATAGATACTGTTAAAAGTGAAAAACAGTGATTTACAAACTTTTTTTACATTTTTCAAAATATTTTGGAACGAAAAGCAATTATTTATGAAAACTTTGCAAAAATCATAACTCCGGTTCCTTTTTATCTGATTTTTGTAGTTTTCGTGTCTATTAAAAGATAAAATATATTCCACTTTTGCAAATTGGAGTGCGTGGTTTATTGTGTCTCGGTTCTTCCTTATTGACAGTTTTGTTACTGTTGTATCTCTTTGAGTTAAGCCTGATTGCTCTGTCCCAAAGCTACCCAGGACCGAGCTAAAGGTTTAATATATGGAAACCTAACTGGACCTGGCACGGATTTGTACCATTATTACTTGATGAGGTCTCACAACTAATAATTCCTTTTTCTCACACAAGGGGTTGAAGTATTATTAAAGAACATTCAAGCCAAGAAGACACCTCGTTGCCCAATGCTTTTCTCTTTCTGCATTCATTGAGACAGCATTAATCTATTTCATTAAAAACTTTTTGATATGCGTCCTTTTACTGTCAAGGGTTCCGAGGGGAAACATCCTTTACGACGCAGTAATGACACCGCAGTGCCATTACAACGCGGGTTTCACAATGCAAGTCGTTACTATGACTTGCGCTGGAGGGCGCTCTAGGACAAGGAATAGTGTAATTTACTATCCCACACCTTCCCTACTGTATGTAGAATGGAGTTGGAATAGTAAATTACACTACTCCTAAGTCCAGCGCCCTCCAACGCAAGTCGTTGTAACGACTTGCGTTGTAAAACCTGCGTTGTGATGGTCTGCGGTGTTTTATACCGCGTTGTACCATCATACATCCGTTCCGAGGTATATTTTTGCATATATTGAGATGGTTTTAATTAAATTTCATTAAGGTTGAATTTCATTTGACTTGAATGAACTACTACATTTGGCTTTGTCAATGTTAGTGAATTACACAAATTATATTTGATTTGCCTGCATGAAAAGTTAACAACAATTCACTGAATAGCTAAAGGGTATTTCCTAAATAGTTCAATTCCATCTTGTGTTCTTTCACTCTCTATACACAAAGAACACCCTTATTAAGCACACAATCAATAAATGTAGACATTTAAAGATTTTAAAGTTTAAAGACTCTAAGAACAGGGGGAGGTCACTGAGTCTTAAGTTGCAGAAAAGGAACCAAACAAAATTACTATTGACAAAAAGATTGCCATGGCTGGTAAAATCTCTGGAGTTCCTAGAAGGTAACCCCTGTTGTATAAACATCACAAAATGGAATTATTCATGGCGAAGGTCCATAAGTCTTTTCCGTGCACACCTTCCTCGTGCATTTAACCCCTTGAATGCTCATGACGAGCTGAGCTCCTCATGAGCCACGGCGCTCCGGTGCTCATGACGAGCTCAGCTCGTCATGAGCCGTGGAACGCTCGCATGCGGGGATAATTCCCCTGCTGTGCTGAGCGTTACACGGGAACGGGTGTGGCCGTGACGAGCTGAGCTCGTCATGAGCACAGGAGCGCCGTGCCTCATGACGAGCTCAGCTCGTCATGAGCATGTGAGCGCTGTGCGCGCCCCCCTCCCCCCCAGCACAGCGGGGGAATATCCCCCGCAGCGAAGGGGTTAATTGGTGTGAATAAATGGGGTGAAAAGGGGGCCCCATACACCATCATTGGTGGGCTTTCGAATTGGGTACGTCATCCTCATAGACCTGATAGTATAACAAGGGACCCTATTTAGAGGAAAAAATACAGATGAAGGGAATCGTGTGTGAAACGGAAGCTCTTAGCCCTTAGCTCTTACTAGTAGATACCGGGTGTTCGCTGGTCTGTCGCCTGTCTACTCCTTACTGTACATACACCTGTCCATGCAGGTGGGTTGTGCACTATGGTGTTGCATGAAGTCAGTATGCAACATTGTACACCACTGTGCAGCACTGATATTAGTTTTCCTACCGAAGGCAGTCTAGATGAGTTTGATGATTAAAAGATGGGAAATCACAAAATTCACATTCTTCTCAAACTTAGCAGAGCGGAGCCACTGAACACATCTACGTCCGTGAGTCAAGTACGTTAATATCAAGACTGACCTTCTGCTGAAGCCTCCAGGTTAGAGATTCAGTTGGACTGAGCCCTGGGACCGAATATACTGGGCCCACTCCAAGCTGGTGATGGACTCAGCTCACCGGAGACATCTGCTCCAAGCCTTCCAGCTCAAGACCAAGGCAATTTACCGATCCTTGAAATTCAGCACTTTGTGTCCGCCTCTGAACACTCACCACAAGGCTTGCTGGCCCTCAATAAGCGCTTGGCAGGTTCTCATAGAACCACGTGACCTCACTGAGCAGGAGAAGCCCGTCTGCGGTTGTGTCTGTCCACGAGTGTTCCGGGTGCGCGGGTGTGGATACCGACAAGTGGGTGGACTCCCCTAGTCCCTCCAGGCTGGGTGCTGTGCGTTGGGCCTCAGCCTCCAGAGTCAAGTAGATGGTCAGTGGGCTCCGTCTGTGGGCCGCGATTGCACCCGGAATGAGTTCCCAGTAGGCCACAGTCTGCTCCTGGCAGTATGTTGCATCTTGTAACCAGTTTGGTGATTTTGGGAGCAGGGCACCTGCCCCAATGTATAGCCACTCTGCACTTATCTAAGACAAGCAGCATAGTGGTTAGTCGTTGGGTCTCAGGCGAGACCTCCTTTACATAGACCAGTAGGGCAACGGGGGCGACTGTTGCAGGCAAGTCACCAGCAATCAGAGTGACAATTCAATAAACGTCTGCCCAGGACGTTGATATTGCAGGGCAGTGCCAAGAAAGGTGCAGAAACCTGGCTTAAGGAACTGCAAACCGCAGGCATCTTGCTTCCTCTACAAGTCCCAGCCTAATTATAAAGCAGGTGTGCGGTATGTCCGGTGGAGGCAGTTGAAATGAATCAATCTGAGTCTGTAATTGGGGTAATTTGCGCCTGATTGTGGGCAACAATAGCTCCATTGTTCCTCTGAAATTGGGAGGCCACCAAATTAGAGCAGAGCTACTAGGGAAAGTGCCTTTTGAAGGGCTAGGGATATCTATGAACAAGTAGAGAAACTTAGGGAGGACAACTATTTTGGCAATGGCAAGCCGGCCTACTACAGATAGGGGAAGTCTAGACTAGACCTGGATCCATTCCTCCGGCCAGGCCATGGCTCTACCGTAGTTCGCCTTCCAGAGTTCACTCAGGCCTCTGCTAAGGCAAATACCAAGATAGGGGACCTGTTCTGTCACCCATTGGAGCGGGTATCCAGTTTCAAATCGGTTTGTTACTGAGGTGAGGGGGAACAGGACAGATTTGGATCAGTTAATGAGGATCCCAGCATGCCTTCCAAAGCAAATCACCTCTCGTATAATCGGGGGGATGTTGGTCTATTTGTTACAAACAAATAGGGTGATGTCATCTGCATATAAAGACACCAGAAATCTCCTGCTGGTAAAGGACAGGCGTCTGTGCGAGTGGTGTTGAGTCGGTTGCCATATATCATGGAGATCAAGATCTTTCATGAGGGTGTATAGCTGAGCGACGACCCTAGAGTGATGCCGTCTGAAGTCATTGGATTGTTCTGCAAATCGGCCCAGTACTACGTTAACCCCCCATCAGCACCGTCCCCGGTCCCTTGGTGGTAATCAGCCATCATGCCTTTGCACAGAATTCAGGGAGGTCCACATTAGAACTGTACATGGTAGCCAGCATAGCAGCAAGGCCATACAGCTTGCCCTGTATTATTACAAATCTGCCCTTGGGTCACAAAGTGTCTGGTGGGAGCGCCATTGCAGTCCCTTGTAGGGAATGGCAGTGCTTCGAGAGCGTTGGAGTATAGGGAAACATAGGATTCAGCAGCCCACCCCACCCAGGGGTGAGCGTGGGTTGTCTAAGTCAGGAGCAGCTCCTGAAGGAAGTAGATGACAAGTGAGGTAATCATGGACCAATCGTGCTTTGCTTCGGTCATTAAGCCTGCAAACGTTCGAGGTGAGACATCTAATGACCATCATCAGGTGCATAGGCGATTTGGGACTGGTAAAGCATGTTTCGATCAATGTCGACCACATGCGCCGAATGATTAAAGTGAAAGTCACCGGAGTATATAGTGCAGTTCGCATATGGGTAAACAGGGAAAGAACAACACATTACCCACCCACCTCCTACTTCAACCCCCCCAACTGATTGCAAAACCGTAGCCCACCTACCACCCCAGACAACATCCCAACAACCATTTGGCTTTCTGGCAAATAAAACTCAGGTCTGCTAGAAGCCAGGCCTACAACCCGGTTGAAGTCAATTGGGTGGCCAAGCTAGAGGAGCAGGGGATAAAAGCTGCACGAGGGCAGTGTCATTAAGCCTGGCCAAGGGAGCCATCGGTGCAGGCCTGGGAATGTGTTAATCTTGTTGCATTTTGCAATGGCGAGACGGAAATTAACAGAATAGTAGAGCAATGGTGAGTCATAGTTGCGGTGCTGTCCCTTGGCTACAGCAGGGTGAGAGGCTGATACGGCCATGCTGGTTGCTGTCTATTTCTGTCAGAACCATGCCTGCTTTAGGGTACGCAAAATAATGGTGCTTGCTTTGAAGATTCATGCATGAATGGGTAGTGCAAGGAGCAAGTGAGCCCAGCTTGCTATGGGATACATTTCACCAGGAGAAATTCTCGGGGAGCAGTCTGGAGTGTAAGGGTGGAATCAGGGTTCAGTGAGACAGTGCTGTCCTTGTATTGAACCAATTGGCCTTCTCTTGAGAGCCACAGGATCACACCCCTGTCTCAATAATTAAATAGCCTGGACATGATGGGCCTAGTCGGGGTCCCAGATGGGATACGCAGTCCTAGTGCGCGATGAGCTAGCTCCACTATGAAGCCCGGAGACAGGACCTTGCCAAACAGAGATCGTAACATATTTTCGAGGAAATGTTTCTATTTTGTCAATGGCTGCCGACTTAGGAGTTCCGGGAATGAGAAGGTTATTGCTTCTGGAGTGCACTTCAAGGTCTTCATTTTTGTTCTTGATGACTTCCAGAACTTTTTCCAAGCAGAGGAGGTGCTCACCCACGGATATATGGGTGTCTTCAAGATAGGATGTGCGATGTTCGAACTGACTGATTTGGTCTTCATACTCGTTCCTTTATGTGATCATTCCTGTTATTGAGGAGGTCGATTTTTGAGTCAACAGTGTTGAGGCTGGTTTTCCTCTCTGTCAGGATTTCTCTTAATTCATGATCTCGTGCCACAGGCCTAGCAGGGCATCTGGTCCTGGTCAGGTTCATGTGTGCCCCTCTTGTTGTTAAATGTCAGTTTAGGCTGCCTGGGTCCTGTTTGCCCATTGCCCATAAGCATGTGATGCTACGGGCAGGATGTCGTGCTCCAGGTGCACATAGTGCTCATTGATGTATAGAGTTCTGATGGTTCCACCTCACGCTGTCCTTTGCAAATTGGCACTGTGGGGCATGAGCAGACCCAGTCTTCAGCCAAGGGTGCATGTCCACCTGAATTGAGGTCACAGTGCCCCCGGATCATGGAGGTCTCAGTTGAAAGATACCCCAATGTGTAGAGCAGGTGCACAACGCCCATTGGGCTCAAAGGGCTTCAGTTCCCCTGTCGTGTGTGGCAGCCCGGGCTGAGACAGCTTCCAGGGCACACACAGAAGCACCTGAGTACTTCACAGGCCTTTACAAGACCATTTGCTTGTCAATGAGGCTTTGTTGTTATTTCAAAAACACGAGAAATTCCCCTGTGGCTTTATGATTTTACATTCGACATGGTTCAAAAAACATTTCTAAGTAACCTCATTAGACAACACAGATACCGTAATTTTATGTCATTTTAGTTATTTATTTTTTATATATGTAAACATTTTCTTTTTTTCATTTATTTTGAATTAAGTACTTTCACTGTATCAAAAATCATTTCACAATTTATATAAACATTTAAAAAATACAATACATTTTACAAATGATTGAGAATAAATAAATCAATTAAGTGGACCCTGATAACCACACATATACCAACAAACACTCTTTATACATACATCCCACAAAACATACTACATTCAACAACTAATTTCTGCGATAGAGGTAGTCCAGATGATATTAGTGACTAAAACGCCAGGTCTACGCGTTTCGGTGGGTTAAAACCACCTTCCTCAGGACCAACAGAATTTATCTTCCTGCCTTCGTGGTTACAGGGTATCTGAAATATCAAATATATTTACATGTATCTGTGTTTGTGAACTATAGACAACCAGCAATCAATACTGAGAAACAGTCAATTAATTAATTAAAAAAAACATTCCAACTGCCTGGAGACAACAATGTGCAAACGACTAGCCCTCTATACATGAGGTGGCATTACAATAATTGTATTTTATCAAACAGGTCTTCATTTAGGTAAAGAAACAGATAATACCAAGGGAATTTGGTCTCTCTCATTACATTGAATTTAACATTATAAACAGTTATAATGCGATATGTTTACCTATTTTATTTCTTTAGTACTAATTGCAGGGATAGTATTTAAAAAAACATGCTACAGTGTTTTATAAGAATTTGAAAAAGAGGTAAAGTATTACATTATACCTTCTATGTCTGACCAAGCATAGGTTGAAGACGCAGTTTCCTAACATGTAAATCTGAAGGCGTAGTTATTTAAACATTTCTCTAAAAAAAGAGAAGAAGAGAGGGGGAAAATGGTGCATGTATGTTAGCTAGTGATACTAGATGATATCACAGTATATATATTTAATTGGACCTGCGTATTAGTCTGTGGGGATAACCTCGTTTGATGAGTCTGTCTTTGAGTTCTTCACCATATTTCTGATAGTCATGTAAGTTTGTACAATTACGGCGAATCCTAAGATATTCTCCAAATGGTATTGAATCTTTTTGACAATGCGGATGATAGCTGCCAAATTGGAGAATTGTGTTTTTGGCCGTAGGTTTTCTAAATAGATTAACCTCTAAGGTATTATTCTTACCATTGATTTCAATGTCAAGAAACTCGACTTTCTCATTACTATAGTTCGAGGTAAATTTCAAATTTGAGTCACTCGAGTTTAGCCATAAAATGAACTCTTTCAAATCACTTTCCTCCCCTCGCCAAACAAAAAAAATGTCATCGATAAACCTTTTCCAATAAAAAATGTTTTCAAAAAATGGGGCAGCTATATTGAATATGTTTTTCAGCTCCCACTCTCCCATGTAAGTGTTCGCTACGCTGGGGGCACAAGATGCCCCCATGCTGGTCCCTTTAATTTGTTTAAATAGGGTTCCCTCATATTCAATAAAGTTATAATGAAAGAGTTCAACTGTGGAAACCAGTCCCGGTAGAAAATTAAAGGAATCACAATACTCACATTTTGGTCAGTGCCGAATTATAAGGTTAGTATCGCTATATCATGCCCCTATGTATCGTTATTAATAGGATTCACCAAATTAGCGTAATGTGTAGGTGGCGTATAATCACATAAGTTGTAATATTTACTTTTAGGATCGGAAGACTGCGTTGTATATTAGGAATATTGAGAGAACTTCTCATGCCGCAAATTGAACACCATAATTTGGGCAACTACTTTGATATATCAGGTAATACTCTGACAGGTCCAATTAAATATATATACTGTGATATCATCTAGTATCACTAGCTAACATACATGCACCATTTTCCCCCTCTCTTCTTCTCTTTTTTTAGAGAAATGTTTAAATAACTACGCCTTCAGATTTACATGTTAGGAAACTGCGTCTTCAACCTATGCTTGGTCAGACATAGAAGGTATAATGTAATACTTTACCTCTTTTTCAAATTCTTATAAAACACTGTAGCATGTTTTTTTAAATACTATCCCTGCAATTAGTACTAAAGAAATAAAATAGGTAAACATATCGCATTATAACTGTTTATAATGTTAAATTCGATGTAATGAGAGAGACCAAATTCCCTTGGTATTATCTGTTTCTTTACCTAAATGAAACCCTGTTTGATAAAATACAATTATTGTAATACCACCTCATGTATAGAGGGCTAGTCGTTTGCACATTGTTGTCTCCAGACAGTTGGAATGTTTTTTTAATTAATTAATTGACTGTTTCTCAGTATTGATTGCTGGTTGTATATAGTTCACAAACACAGATACATGTAAATATATTTGATATTTCAGATACCCTGTAACCACGAAGGCAGGAAGATAAATTCTGTTGGTCCTGAGGAAGGTGGTTTTAACCCACCGAAATGCGTAGACCTGGCGTTTTAGTCACTAATATCATCTGGACTACCTCCATGGCAGAAATTAGTTGTTGAATGTAGTATGTTTTGTGGGATGTATGTATAAAGAGTGTTTGTTGGTATATGTGTGGTTATCAGGGTCCACTTAATTCATTTATTTATTCTCAATCATTTGTAAAATGTATTGTATTTTTTAAATGTTTATATAAATTGTGAAATGATTATTGATACAGTGAAATTACTTAATTCAAAATATATGAAAAAAAGAAAATGTTTACATATATAAAAAATAAATAACTAAAATGACATAAAATCACGGTAACTGTGTTGTCTAATGAGGTTACTTAGAAATGTTTTTTGAACCATGTCGAATGTAAAATCATAAAGCCACAGGGGAATTTCTCGTGTTTTTGTTAAACTTTTCCTCTCTTTTCCCTGGCTATAAATAAAATAGAGGGGTCCCAATTTTTTGCTGTTTGTTGTTATTTCACCCTTTCTTATAGCTCCTGCATCTTCACTCTGCCAATTGCTGGAAGAATTAGCCCCCCCCCCTGAAATTTGTCTATAGTTGCACCTTTGGTGTAGTGATGATTAACCAGGCCTTGATCAGCTGGGAAAGGGAGATTCCCTCCGGAGCACCGCCACACCCCAACTCCATTGGGGGCATGAGGAGGTCCCACTACTAGCAGGTGGGGCCCTCCCCGAATGGTGATAACCTCTTGGCACAGGCCTTCTGGGTGGTCTCTACGCAAGCTGTACTGCTCTGTGGGCCAGACCAGGACTCCGTGCAGTGAGGCTGCAGACAAGCAAACTGCTGCACTTAGTGAAAGAGCCACATGCCACAACATCCCATAGCAGTCTCTGCCAAGGTCTTCAGGGGCCCCTTACCACTGCAATCATGGTTGGAATGTGCCAGTGTACTCAATGCCAGGCAGGCAGCACTCTCCTTCTCTCCCTGTCTCCTCTTCTGTGTCTCGTTGACGCGGGAATCAATAGCTGCACCCGCTCAGCGCAGTAGGCATGGCACTGCCACCGACAAACACCAGGCCAGATCTCCCCCAATTACCTGGTGATCAACTGCAGCCAGCAGCTGACCTCCAACGAGAGGACAGGCAGTCAGGCCAGTGCCTGGGCAGGCCGCACCACAGTTCTCGCTCTGCTTCTCTGTCACCGCCCAGGTGGCAGCCCAGGCCTGTCGGGCTCGGCGGAAGTCTTCTCAACTAGCAGTCTCTGAACGGGGAGAGACAGGAGGTCCAGCAGCTTTTGGCATCCGCAAGCAGCTGGAATAAGGGGAAGGAGGAGGAAATTACACTCTCTTGACCGCAACAAATGAATTTATTAATTGTACGGTTGGCAGAGCCTCGCTAGGCGGTGGCCATCTTGCACCCAGGCTGTCTTGAGCTCCCCAGGAAAGAGCAGTTGAAAGAAAATTTTAATTTATTAAATTTTGCTGTATAATATTCAAGCATGTGTAGTGACCAAATGTAAAGGAACAACCACTCCGAAATATTTGTGTGCTTACTGATATAGCACACTTTTCACATTATGCTCATCGTTTACATGTCATAAAATGCCACAACTTGTCAGTAACAACGTTTTTTCAAGAATGTAAATTCCTAAATTTCACAATGGCATCTTATTGTTTATGTGCCTAATTCACAAGTGCTTACTTCCAGTGGCGGCTGGTGACATTTAAAAGTGGTAAGGCTTAAAAGTTTGGTATGACTTTTATGTAGTGAACGACGCGGGCCAAGCTTAATGGACAAATGTGGGATCCAGGCTGGATCCTCCTCAGGAGAAAAAAAATGAAAAAAAATTGGCAAATGGTGCATTTTAAAGCAAATTCGTTTTGTGAAAAAGCAAGGCTTACAAAGCAGTGAGAACATATCGTTTTGAAAAATTAAACACATTAAAAACTGCCCTATATCTTACTGCATTAATATATTCAACAGTTAATATAATGTGCAAATTGTACAACGTGATAACTTCAGTCTTTTAAAGTGTGTGCTTGACAAGTGTCTTGCACTGCATGCAGCATCAACTTTGGAAGAAAATGCTCTAACCAGTTTCGGGAGGGACCCCCAACTGCTGATTGCAATCAGTCATATAGAAATATATGCAGACAGGTCTTTAAATGGGATTAAAAATTTGTTGACTCTCTAAAAGGGAACAGGTAAAATTAATATCTGTGATTCCCATAGTGTGTTTTCCGATCTGTATTTTGGCTTCTCTCTGAGATGTAATTGCATCCAGATATAAAACACAACAACAGGCCAACACTTAAAACCTGTCACTATGATTGGTTTTGTCAATGGTTGTTAGCTGTCTAACATAAATGAGTAACAGCAAGGATTAGTTATAAAAAATTTACCTTCAAAATGCTTCAATTCCGAAATTTATATTATATTGAGGCCTGTAGAAAGAGTTTCGGCTTTCAGTTATGTGTGCTTTATGTTAGATATATATGCCCTTTTTCTCCGTGCATCTCGTCTACCGGCACATCTTCGACCACCTCTCTTTCCTCTTCAGCACCCTCTTTTCACTCTTCCCTGAATGCACTTCCTTGCATCTCCCTCACTTTACCACTGCCAAACATACACTGCACTCACTCACATTTAAGCAGTGTATTTACTTTTGCTTTTGGTCTGTAAATATTTTGCCATCTGTGCACCCCCTTCACACACATTTTCACAAAATTGCAATTACAACATGAATACATGACCAATGTTCTGTGTGAGATGCAGAGAGTTCAACCCACTGACAGACACTTTGCTTTGGCTTCAGGGTCAGCGTTGTCAATCAAACCCTCTCATAAACACCTGCACAGCTCAAAGTATGCATGGAAAGAAAATTGAAAAAGAAACACAACATGATTAAATAGCTAACTCTGAGGGAGGCAAGATTAAGTAAAACTTGACATAAGAGAGGAATTAAATAGCTGACATGCATTGCCGTAACGTTTTTAACACTCATTGTTCGTAAATCAATCCATGTTTTTTGGCATTAATATTGTTAAGGGCATGGAACTGGCGTGCAAGACTGCGGCAATGTGGACTGAACGGCCATGGATTGGACTACTATGAATGCTAATGTCCACCTTTATCTTGTAAATCAAATTTAAAAAACTACACACAATGCTTTTCTTTTCAGAATATTATATCATCAAACCGTGGGAACATAATACTGTGTCATTAATACCATGTAATTATTAAAAGCCGCACTGCATGTTCTTGGTTCTGGAGACTAAGCAGCATGGCCATGCACCTGTACTTGCAGTGAGGCATGCAGCTGATTTAAAAATACTCTGCTGGCAGACCACATTAGAATTGCAATGCATTTATATCAAATAAGCCAACATAGCTCAGCTGGACTGGAAAGACTTTAAGGCGCACAGCATGCACTTCTCGGCAGGACTTGGTACTCAGGGCCAGTTTTACTGTCATCCAGCAGATAACTGTCTACTGTAAGCACATTTCTCTCGCTTTGCGTTTGACTAGGATATTTGCATCAACTTCACAAGGGAACAAGAATCCTGGCCTGCTCATCTTTTGGATACATTTCGTGGGGGAACAAATGAAACAGCTCCACATCTAATGGGGCAAGCGACGTGCTGCCAGGGCCTGGGGTGTCACAGTGGGGTAGGTTAGTATGGCGAGGTGTCTCAGCACAAAGTGTATAACAGTAGATTAGCATTCTAACACTTACTATTACCAAGAACAAGGCACCAGATCACACATGCTTGCCTCCAATCCCGTGCTTGAATCCATTCTCATGTGTGATGAATGGGAAAGGATAGCATCTATGCCTGTGAAGGACGGAGGCTGCTCCCACGCAGAGACACAGGGCCCGATTCACAGAACTAACTTAAGACAAAATCCTAAACTTACTACTTTTGGTATTCACAGAAGTTAGGATTTTGTCTTAAGTTTGTCTTAAGACAGACTTAAGACAGACTTAAGATAAAACCCTAACTTAAGTCTGTCTTAAGTCTGTATTAAGTTTGTCTTAAGACAAACTTAAGACAAAGTCCTAACTTCTGTGAATACCAAAAGTAGTAAGTTTAGGATTTTGTCTTAAGTTAGTTCTGTGAATCAGGCCCGGAGACTTCAACACATGAAACTATGACGCTGAAAGCGTCACTGGCCTAGAGTGGATATTACCATAGAATACAATGGCAATTATTCCTTATGAAGGCAATGATTCATTATGATGGCAATGATTCATTATGAAGCCCACGATGCAGGGCTTAGAACAGTAAGCCCGACATCGTGCGTCAAAGTTCAGAAAGTTGATTTACTGGCTGCCTTCTGTCCCCTGCTTCAAAGCGAGGTGGGGTAGGAATCCTTGGACACACAGCCCAGACTTCAATACATTGATTTGTTTAAAGATACAATCTTATCTCTAAATAAATCGATCTATTTTATATTTGTACAGGAATGTGAAGGAATATCGGGGAGGGGGGCGCAGCCCCAAAACCATAATGGAGAATCTGCCCCTGATTACTCCACCTATATGCAACTTTTATAAACCTCAATAACTTGATTGGCCTGTAATTGGATAGGTCCAAGGGATCTGCTGTTGTTTTTTTCAGGAGAAGAGTTTTTTATGGTGCGTCCAGAAGATTTGGTACCATGACTTGAAGGAGAAAAGTGTTCAGGACATTAGTGATATGAAGCAGAAGCATTTTTTATGAATGCAGTGATCCTTGCTTGTGCTAGTTGTTTGACACTGTGATTTATTGTCTTGATTCTGGAATGTGTCCCCAGCATATGTTTTGGACTCAGTAGTAGAAAAGTTTAGACGGGTGTGTACAGAAGGAGGATCTGAGTGAGAGAAGAGGGGTGTTGGTCCAAGTTTGATGTGACTGGCTGTGTCCCAGAAAAATCTAGGAGGAGAAAAACTGGGAGTTTCTCATAAGCTTTTTGGGACCTCTGAAAAATCTAGGAGGTTCTCCTATGGTTACACAAAGAAAGGAGGGTATTCTTCAAGCTCTGTGGGTCCACAATTGTGTAGTGGAATTGCAATACTTCCAGCGTAGTCATGGGTGCTTCCGTGAACTAGCATATGTAGCACTGGTTCAATGTACGTGTGATGTATTTTTTCATGCTGCCCTGGGATAAAAAATCATAGGGCAATGAAAATGAGAAGCAAAAACGAAGATGTAAAAAATGGTAATGCTATAAACAAGTCTAAGGGCCTACTTTAGCTCTCGAAGGACAGATTACGCCATCACAACAGTGACAGATATCAAATCTGCTGAAAAATAAATCCCATTGAATATCTATTTCTATCGCCGTTGTGAAGGCGTAACCAGTTCGTAGATAAGTAAATCAGGAACAAAGGGGCATATTATCAAGACAGGCGATAAAATTATTGCCGCTTTAGCGGTAGAAAACTGCCGCTAAAACGGCAATTTACTGCCTTGATAATATGCTCTATGGAATTCCAATTGAAGCTCATGTTAGATGTGAAGGACATCTAACCTGAGCTTCAATTGGAATTCCATAGAGCATATTATCAAGGCCAATATCGCCGTTTTAGCGTCAGTTTTCTGCCGCTATAGCGGCGATAATTTTATCTCCTGTCTTGATAATATGCCCCTTAATGTTTACTAGAAAGGCTATCTCTGAACTGTGGTAGGCACCATTCCACTATGGCATGGGACTGGGGTAGTGTGTGAGAGGGCACAATGGAACATTACTGGGTGCTGCATGCTTCCGCTGTCAGACAGAGTAGCTGTTCCAGCCTGGGCTGGCTAGAAGCAGGAACAATGTTCCTTCCCAACCTTGGCTATATATATATATTATTTTAAAAGCTGCAGTCTTTGACAAAACAATGTTTAACCAGTCAGTGTTGTCTTAAGGGCTTTTGGGGCCCCAGTCAAGACGTTTTGGGGGCCCATGTTCATAATTTAACTGCCCATTTTCTGCTAATTGAAGCACGCATAATAACAAACACACTTTTAGAAATAGGGTTAACAAAAGAATTGTTTACAAATGTGTTCCAAGGGTCCCCAAAACTCCTTCCGACGACCCTCTCCAAATCGAGAGACTCAGAAGCAGAGAGTCAGAGAGGAGAGAAGCTGAGATATGGAAATTGATGCAGGTGAGCTAGATAAAGAAAGAGTTGACATGCCTAGAGGGCCTCTTGGAAGAGGGGGGTTCGGGGCAACTTAGTGGGCACGAAGCCGCTCAGCCTGGGGCTGCAGAAGGGCGTGCGAGCCTGAGCCCCTGCACCTGGCTGCGAGAGCTACGCCCAGAGGAGCTCGGGGTAAGTCACATCCCCAGCACTGAGAAATAACCCAGCTTGCAGGCTTTCAGTTTGTGGTTGCAGGAAAGATATGGTGCATCATATGGATGAGTTTCGCCCATAGCTAATGCACGGGCGCGTTGTGGGTGCATTATTATTATCATGTGTCTGACTCTATCTCTTCGTCCGTGGGACTGGAAATGTGTGTGTTATTCTTGGCATGCACCCCTGCACAGCCGCGCCTCCAGAGGAGGGAGGAGCCAATTCCAACAAGGCTGCCCGGAGCTTCAGCTCTGTGGAAACCCCACACACAAACCCCACGCACAACATCCTAACGCGGCCCTCCAAGCCCCGCTAAATTATCTGTATGGGCCAAATGCCAAAATCGGACGATCAGGAGCGTCTGCCGCTGGGGCGGCCAATACTTCCAGTGGCCGCTCTGACGTGATATCGGCAATATCCTCCCCTGGTGATAACACATCAAGATGTGTGGCCCGTGTCGCCTGTGTGTGGATGGGGGCCCGTGGCCACAGCGGACGGGCAGGACAGGTTACACGACCGGGAGAGAATTTTAATTACAGCGCTCACCCCCTACATTTGACGAAGCCGCTAACGCCTCCCTTGGTGACCCAAGATAGACATCAGCTTTTTGTCGAGCATGAAAGCTGGGTGGAGACCTGGGGATTTGTTTTAACACCCCTCCAGCTAATGACACGGGTGGACTGTGGTGCCCAGTACAGGAGCCTGGGAGCATTTAGACCGGGGATCATGTGTGTGCAGAAGTGGTGAAAGGAGGTGCAAATACTGAAGATGCTCATCCTTTTGACTATCTGGCTCCTTTTCCCGTCTTGTTCTTCCTCTGTTGGGTCAGCTCCCTGGTTTTCTTTGGACTTGGCCCTCGTAACTTTTGGACTGAAACTCGTGTGCGCCCCGCCATTTTGGGACCATCTCCTGTTGTCGCTCTTGCACTGGGTGCATCTTGCCATGTTGAGATGGTTTCCATTGATGCCCACGACCCGGGTCTGCCATTTTGTTGATTCTTGTCCTTTCCTTTGGTCCCTTGGATTCCATTCTGCTGACCTTCAGACATTTCTCTTACGCTGGATTGCCTTATCTCTTTCTCCCCCTCAGGTCCCCCTCTCTCCTCTCATCAATCTCAGCCTCCAACTCTTCTCCCCCACATACCGCTCTCTACCCCTTTTTATTTTATTATTTTTTTTTAATGTATTTTTATTTCTCTTTTTACTCTGTAAATATGTGATATATACTTGTCCAAGGCGAATCACTGGTAAAATGGAATCCTGAGAAAATCTACTATTTGTATATATATGTATATAGAGATAACTCTAACCATTAGTATATGTAGTAGACCTGTGTACTCACTACCATTCCTATGTGATTCTTAGAGCTTATGCATTTGTATCTCTTCCCTGTGTGACTTTACAACTTGTACATTTGCATTTTTTTTTCCTGTTTGTATCTTTTATGTAACTCATATAATCTTAAATTCTTATGTATCGTAACTGGTTCTTTTGTAAAGCGCTCTGACACCTTCGGGTAATGTTTGCGCTATTAAAAATCGCATTAAATAAATAAATAAACGTTGCCCATGCCTTAAGACGTCTCTGCATTGCGTCACACAGAATGACAAGTCAGAGCAGTCTGTCACCCCTCTCCTGGTGCCCCTGCCCAAGGTCACACCTGCACCTGCCAATTAAAGTTCAGTGCTCTGCAATATTGCTGGCTCTGACTGTGGGCATGCACCCAGCATGAGCATCAGTTCAGGCAGCGGCAGTCCCCTTCATGGGGCGCCATAATATTTGCTGCCTATATCCGCAGCCTAACCCTGAATAGGTTAGTTGAAGTGGACATTCTGTGATTGGCGCCCATCCACATGCAAAGTAGTATTCTTTAATGCAGAGTCCAGTAGTATGGCAATGTGTGCTTTTTAAAGACTAAAAAATATTTTAGTTGGTTTTTTGTTTTTACATATCTGCGGGCGCCCAGCAGCTCTCCCAACATAAAGCTTTACCAAAAATCATGACAAAACAAAACAGGTATTGATCGAGCCAAAATTCAGCACCAGATTATTGGCTTTGACAATGCTTGTTTGTATTTCTGCTTCCAGATAAATTAAATGCAGCTTGCCTTTTCACAAGATGAAAAACAAGAGAAAATTGTAAACAACTAGAGTTAATTTACTGTGAGTATTTCAGCCTTTAGATTATTACTCGCCCAACCTAGTATCATAAGAGGCGGGGCGATACCGCGCCCTAGTATCAGTTAAGGAAAGGTGGGGTGACTACCGCGTTAATTACAGACCGTATACTTCGTACGTTTTAAGCGGAAATTTGAACTCATTATAATACAGTAATGATAAAAATATCGAGGGAGCAAAAAAAAACACAAAAAACTAGAAATTCACCTCTTAGAGGCGGACGCCATCTACAGACGATTGCATGAATTACCTTAGGACGTGCGGTAAGAAAGCTGGCCATCAGCAAGAAGTGCAGCGTCACCCATTCATGAAGCTCTGTAAGTGACACAGCTGTTTACTAACAGAAATGAACAAGAGGAGACAGTAAGGCAAGCCTAGGAACGTATGAGTCACAGTCTACACAGGGAAAACGATGCCTTTTATTGTAAATCCTGTTTAATGTCGTGTCGTGTCGTCTTTCTCTTCACCGCCTTTCCGATCAGTTCGTTTTTCCCTCTCTTGCCATGGGCAAATGTATGATGCAGAAAAGTAAGTGCTGGTGCCCACACCGGAAACCACCGGCTAAAATTAAGCATTGTCAATGAAAAAATGTTGGTTTAGAAATCTGAACGAATGCGGAATTTGGATTGCTTGAGTTGTTTTTATCCAGACGAAAATTCTATCCAATCCTGATGATTAAAGAAAAGTTGCTAGATGGTTTCTACGACTTTTTATACGTTCTTTCTTCGGATTTGTTTGTTCAAAGGACCAGTGATCCATAAAATATGGGGGCATATTATCAAGAATGGGCGTTACATTATCGCCGCTTTTATCGGCAGGAAACTGCCGGTAAAGCGGCGATAATGGGCTTGATAATATGCTCTATGAATTCCATTCGAAGCCCATGTTAGATGTCTTTAGATATAACATGGGATTCGATTGGAATTCATAGAGCATATTATCAAGCCCATTATCGCTGCTTTATCGGCAGTTTCCTGCCGATAAAAGCGGCGATAATGTAACGCCCATTCTTGATAATATGCCCCATGGTTCCAAGTAGACAGACGACAATGTGGCCCTCTCCAAAAATATCAGGATATGCTGGTCAGCCAACACCAACCTATTGTATAACTGAAACCTTATAAATACTCCATGGTCCTGTTGGGACACACTGGCAATAATTTGGGCACAGACCAAAAGGAGATGATAAAAAAGAGCGTTGGCTATAGGACTGTCCAAAGCAAGGGCAGTTTAATCGAATTGGAGATATCAATTGCACAGCCGAAGTCGAGGCATTAGGGGTCTATAAAAAAGAGCAGTGCAGCCTGCAGAGCTAATGATGCCAGAATTTGTATACTGGTATAAAAGTTAAAAGGCCATCAAGTGTATGATGTCACAATACTTCTGCAAACCCAAGCAGACGTCATCAAACAAGGCTACATTATGGAACACCTACTGGTGGTGATTATTAGCCATACAAGGCTGGGTGAAGGAACAGTTTGTTTCCTCTACATTGATGACAAAAGAGGAGTAGAATGCAGGGCCCTTACACCCAGATTCATGAAAGTGCCATTCTGCGAATAGCAATTTGCGAGAAATAGCGAATCGCACTTTGAAATTCGCAGAATGGCATTTATGTAGAAATGCGATAGAAAAAAGCGAATCACAATCGGCCACAATAGCCGATTGCGATTTTACCACAATCGCTTACATTTTGCATAATCGGCATTTTTCCATGTAGAAATTGCGATCTCGCAATTAGCGAAATCGCATTTTGCGATCTCGCTAACTGCGAGATCGCAAAAACGGGAAGTCGCATTTCGAGCCCATTGATGACATCACAACCAGGAACAAACAGAACACTGAGCCAGACAGTGGAAGCAGCATTCTGAAGAGCTCCAAACCTCTGATTGTGCAGCACCCCAGCAGGACACAAATCCTCAACATGTCCCAGGAAGCAGCAGGGAGCAGTAGGCAAGGGAGGAAGAGAAAAATCAAGTTCTCTGAACAAGAACTAGAGTACTTGATTGAGGGGGTGTGCAAGGACCATGGACGCCTCTTCGGCAAAGACTCCCGGAGGGTGCCAGAGGCAGACAAGTGCCGGATCTGGCTGCGCATCCGTGCGAAAGTAAATTCGGTCGGGGTGACCCAGCGGTCAATTGATGACCTCAAGAAGCGCTGGTACGACCTGAGAGGTCGTACAAAGGAGCATTGCCGAGAGGCTTGGGGAGCGACTGGCCACCGGTGGAGGGGATCCTATTGCCACACCAAACACTCCATTGGAGGACCTCATAGAGGACACCCTTGCACCAGAAGCCTGCGTGGGGGTAATCCAGCTGGACTCGTCCCGACCCAGCCAACAATCAGAAGGTAAGTGCCATGCGACTGCGACCCTGTCCCCCAACAATGCCCATGACTCCTGAGCTAGCAATATGACATCCCCAGTAATGCAGGCCATGCACACCTGAAATGCCCCATTGCATTGTGGTAGTTGTAGTGAAATCATAATTCCCCAGATAGCTCAACAGAGCCAGACCTGTCAAATCAAAGTAATTCCAAAAGCAAGTCAGGGAAAGCAAGCCTGCATGCATGTCTCAACATCTCATGTGCAAGAGACATAACATTAATCATGCACCCTTTTACATCACAGGTGCTGTCGACCAACCCAGCACTGATAGCGAGGCCCTGCACATCGCGGAGATCCAGGAGGACACTGAGGGTGAGGGCCAGTCCAACCAACAACCCGTTCCATCACAGCCACCTGCAGTGCTTCCACCACCACCACCCCGTGTGGACAGGGCCACCCCTGCAGCCACAGGTCTCCAGCCAACACCCCAACAGACACCCACAGCAGTGGTACAGGCCACACCACCAGCGCCTAGGAGGCAGACGGGGCGCACAGCTGGAGGAAGAACACACTCCAGAGCACTGAGGCTCCAGCAGCGTCAGGCCTCAACAGGCACGGGTAGGCCACTCCATCTTCCTGATCCTGGCCAGGCCATTGAACGCCGCATGCTGGCGGTGCACCGTACCCAGGCGCGTCACCTGGCAGCAATCCATACACAGCTGCAGGCGACTGGCCAAAATGTGGCCCAGATGACCGCTGCTGTCAGGGAGAACAGCCAGCTGCTGGTAGCCCAGCAGGACATGACCCGCCGCCGCCACCGCCAACTACTGGCCCGCCTGTCTACACCTACACCTACACCTACACCTACACTACACACAAAATAATTATTAAATAAACAATATTTAGAGAGCTTTTTTCGTATCTGATTTTAAACTTATAGAATATGTTCATTGTGCCTAACTGTGCGTTTTATATGATTATATACTTTGTAGAAATTTATGTCCGTGTGGTTTTGAGGAAAATCCCTATTCTCGTTGGACGAGAATAACTTGAACAGAAAAAGGAGGTATTTACCCCAAGGTTGAAAGGGTCCTATGAGGATCAGAGGTATGTGCCTTTAGACTCATGTTGTAACGTGTTTTGTGTATATACAGGATGTTGCATCTTATTTTGCTACCTCTTACCAAGATGAACCATAATAGGGTGTCTATGAGAGGACAAATGTTGCGCTAATTATAAGTGTTGCATATAGTAAGTTGCGCGTGCTTAAGGAATTAACCTTATTAAGGTGCACTTCAACTTTAGACCAACAAAATGTGGCAGAAATTGTTAATTAAAGTGTTTTCAAGGTTTCGACTCAGGGTACACTGTTTGGATTCCAATCCTCTAGGTTTCTATGATAACCACTATACTTATAGCACGTGACCCTATATGAACAGTATGTTCGGATAAGTGGCAAGAACATACTAAATGTATAAATTGTTCTTTCTGTGAACTGTCTAAATGCGAGGTTATGTTTAATGTTGTGATATGTCTACTATAGAAGCAGTGTCAATATGAGTTATACTGCACAGATATTTGTTGATGTATATTGTTTTTAATTAAATGAATTCTGTTTTTTAAAATAATGTTGTTTAAATTTCAGAAATATTGGGCAGACATTACATGCAATCCTGATGAAGGTGGTCATATGTTAGTGTCCGCCGAAACGGGTCAATACCAAAGGAGAAATACATTTTACATGAACTGAGGATAATTCTGATCTTTTGGCTGAATTAATTTTCTGTTTAGTTTCTCCTTTTTTTAATGATAGGAAGTCTGTGATTTTGTGTATGTAATTTTCCTTCTTTAAATATTGTCTGTTTCCCAATTTTAATTGTGTTTCAATGTATATGAATAAACTGTGCAGGATTATTTTATAATAGTGTTTTTTATGGTTATATTTGTTGCACTGCTTCTCTAGTTTAGTTTATGTGTTTAAACTATATTTGTCTTGTATGGGTGATAGAACTGTTGTTTTGAGTATAAGGTGCCCAAAGGGAATCTTTTTTTGACGAAAGTTTGGCTAGTAGTACACGGCACCCTTCCTATTTTGAAATTAACACCAAAACCACGTTATAAGTATATGAACAAGAGGTGTAGGAGTACAAAAAAGAAACCAGGATGGATTCTTGTATGCACTTTATTTTAGAACTCACAATTTGGATACATTCTCCTACTAAACTAAACAGTTCAAATTTGATCCCAATAAATAAACTTAGAATTTTCTGTCTCTGTTGTGCTGTTATATCGTAGTGGATCGTGTCAAACACAGGACTGACGGCAAAAACAGCTCTCTGCAGATACCTGATACTGTGAACAGTGAATAGGAAAACAAATAGGCAAGTTCATTAATTTAGCATTCAAAAAGGCGTAGATTTTGTGGGTGTGGATTCTATGAACTCCAAAAGTGGGCTACTGCAGTGCTACCTGTTGACCATAGTGTAAAAATCCTTCCAAATGGAGACACCTGTAACTAATATGGCATGCTGTCAAAGGAATAGATTCACCACCAGAGGAGGTGCTCCCATAAACACCAGTGAGAGCCGAGAATGCTTATGAGAGCAGGTGACGTGTTGGTCCCTGTTGGGGGTGGTAGCTTTAACGCACCATGCTCTTATTGCTATTACCATTCTTTTTGTGTTGTGCACAGACGCTGGTCCTTGAGCATGGATGCTAATTAGAGACAGCCAACGATAGTAGCTTCTATCCAGCGTGTCCTTTACTGCTCCTGGCACTACAGCTCTTGCCCCTGTTGGTCTCCGACGTCAGTGAGACAGCGACAGGGACCAGGACTACAGGCCCGAAATACAGTTTGGCGACTGGACACTCCACCCCAAACGCAGCTATTCCAACCGCCTTATCACAAGTACATTATACCCTAGGGCTCTTTTAATGTATGTATCTATGTATGCATGGATGAAATAGGCCTGCTGTCTTGATTTTTTTGTTTACACTTCATATTCTACATTCTGATGGTGTCCTGGCTGTGGCTGTGCCGAAAACCACCAGAGATGGTGATCTTGTCTGCAAGATAAGCAGGGGTGCTGGTCGTGATGGCTTTGTAAATGATGCAGCTGTTTTTCAGAGGGTGCTGGCCGGGAAGGGGTGCCAAGGGAGTTCCATCACAAGTGGGGGTGAAGTGATCATATTCCTTCAGGCCCTGTATGAGACGTGCTGAGGCAAGTACGATGCCCTTAAGGAGTGACAGTGTGGCGTTTTGGAGGCCATTGGCCAGGGCATTGCAACAAAATTCGTTGTAAAGGCATGCATGATAAAGGCGTGGTTGTAGTAAAGATCGTGTTGTTATGGCATGCAATATGATTGCATGCGTGGTGCCGTTATATAACCGTTTTACGGAGACAACACTCAATTATTTATCACCCTGGTTGAAGATGATGGGCTCACCAGATTTAATTTTAGACAGTACTTGACAGCTTTTGCCTCTTGGATGAAGCAAAACCATCTGAAGCTCAAGTGTGAAAAAACGGAGCTACTCATTTTCGGTCCTAGCAGAAGACTTAGAATGGTGTGTGGTGGCCACGAGAGCTTGGGTCCTCTCCAATGCCAGTGCGGACTACCCAGAATTTAGGGATAAAGTTTGACTTTCAACTATCTTTTGGTCCACAGTTCCAAAATGTGAGGATATTTGTTTGGGAATGCTGTAAGTGTTATATGTGAGCCTTACTTACCTCTTACAGCCAGAAAGACTGTTATACACGCGCTGATTACCTCCAGAGTTGATTACTCCGACGCGCTTTGTCTGAGGGTTGCAAAATAATCTATTAACCGACTGCAAACAATACAAAATGCTGCTATCCGGATTCTAATGAATATTCCTGAAATGTTTCTCTAGCTAAGAGGCAAAATGATTTACACTGGCTGACTATAGAAAATAGGATTCAATTTAAAACGCTGCCACATAATCACAGAGCAGTTTTTCAGCATGACCATATGAGTCTTCGGGGTATATTTACCTTCTATGCACCTAGGAGAAATCTGCGATCTGCTTCTTCTTTTTTCGTACAAGCCCCTGGGCTTCGACGCAAGAGAGGGCCAAGTTGTGGAATAACCTACCTCTGTCCCTACGGGCTTCCTACAGTCAAGCTCTGTTTTGGAAACAGTTGAAAACTTGGCTCTTCACACATGACCTCAGTTCTGTTTCCATTTACTATGATACCTTTGATCTGTTGGAGGGTTGGTGTCTCAAGGTTAGGATTTCATAGCGCCTTGAGGCTCTTTTCTGAGGAAGGACTGCCCTTTAAAAACGGATCTTTTCATTTAATTTTCATTTCAGTTCTCTCGCTTCTGTGTCTCTTTCCATCCTTTCTCTGCTTGTGCACTCACTGTGCCTGCTCTAATAGAGCCCAGGAATCTGGAGACGATGTGCCAGGGACACCAGTGGAGGTTTTTGGCCTTCAAAACGCTGCCTGTAGCAGCCCCAGCTCACCGGGGAAATGTCAGAGGAGATAAGCGGCCAGTCCGGCCCTTTGCAGATGCGTCTAGTCTTCACTGGTCGCCATGCCTGCTGGTTGTACAGTGGTCCAGGTTTCATCATGTTAAGTGTGAGGCGCCTTCTGCTGTTTTGACATCCAGATTCCCAAGAAATTGAGATTGTGATGCGGGTCACAGAGTTCATTCCGGGGGAGCTGAAGCTGCGGATGGCACCCCAGAATGGGATTTAAGGGCATATTATCAAGAACGTCGATAAAATTATCGCCGCTTTAGCGGCAGGAAACTGCTGCTAAAGTGGCGATAATGGGCTTGATAATACACCCTTGTGAATTCTCATAGCAGCCCAGGTTAACACCAGAACCTGGGCTGCTATGGGAATTTACAAGAGCATATTATCAAGCCCTTTATCGCCGCTTTAACCGCAGTTTCCTGCCGCTAAAGTGGTGATAATTTTATCGCCGTTCTTGATAATATGCCCCTTAGTGTTTTACTCTGTGTCTACCGCTTCCATTGGTTCCTACAGTAGGTAGAGCACAGGACGTGCGCTTCACTGAATCTTAAGCGCGGCCTGTTGTGCCTTGCTGCTCTCAATATTAAGTTTCTTAATTCCGGCCCTACCCATAAAGCAGGACACCTACTAGACCCTATATTCTCTAGTCCCACCGAGGTGGGATGCTACCCTGCCATCCCTATATGCTGGTCAGATCACTTCTTAGCTAAATTTACCCTTGAGCTCCCCGCTCCAGGCACCACTCCTTTTTCCCCCAAAACGATACCGAGAAGGAATTGGAAAAAACTTGACCTCTCTGCTTTAAACAAAGCTTTGTGTGATAACTCTCCCCAAGATGGTCTTGAAATAGGAATTGCAGCGGAAGCTACACAAACCTGGCTTTCTAACGCCGTTGACCTATGTGTGCCCTTGTCCAATAAAAAACTTAACAATCATCGACCCCCGGCACCATGGTTTAATGAATCGCCTAAATTAGAAAAATCCAAATGTAAAGCACTTGAGAGGAAATGGCGCAAACATTACTCACCTGAGCAAAAAACGATATACACCAAGGCTAGAAATGAATATCATACCATCTGCATAAAAGCGAAAGCGGCTTATGTATCTAAAACTATCATTGACGCCACCAACCGTTCTAAAACTTTATTTACCATGGTAAAAGAACTGGCTGGATCCCAAACAGTCGCAACTCCGCGACCTTTAAGTAAACTACAATGTGATAATCTTGCCAAATTTTTCAATGGTAAAATTGAAAAGATAATTTTGGAAATGAACAATTCCAACCCGGACATTACCTTTCCAACAAATCTAGCAGACAATGCCACTTCCACTAATCAAGAGGACAATGCAACCTCCCCTGCCCCCATGGGCATCTTAGAGTGTTGGCCTCCCATGAGCCTGGATGAATTCAAAATCATCCTTGAGAACATTAAATCAGGTTCACCCAATGATCCCGTCCCCATCAATATTCTGAAACAAATTGATACCCCTCACCTGAAGGTGATTCTTAATACTCTCAACACCTCACTTTTGCAATCCATTGTGCCTGCTCCCTGGAAACAGGCAATAGTCACACCCCTCATTAAAAAACCTATGGTCGACCCTGAGGTACTATCCAATTACAGACCTATTTCTCTATTACCCGTCTTTTCAAAGATCCTGGAAAGACATGTCCACTCACTCCTAACACATTTTACTGAAACCAATAACTCTCTTTACCCCTCGCAATCCGGCTTACGGTCAGGGTTCTCCACTGAGACCACATTACTAGGTGTCACCGAAAATCTCAGAAAACTCCTGGATGAAGGTCAAACGGTCGCACTTATTTTACTAGATCTTAGTGCGGCTTTTGACACCATCTCACACAAAAGGCTAATACACACACTTAAAAATACTGGTATATGTGGCGCGGCACTGGATTTGATCATCTCCTTTCTAGATGATCGCACATTCCAGATCAAGTCAACCATAGCCTGTTCAAAAACATATACCTCTTCTCACGGAGTACCCCAAGGCTCAATCTTGAGCCCATTACTATTCAATCTTTATGTCAAACCTTTAGCAGACATAGAGGATCAAGCTGGACGGACCCTGTTTTCCTACGCAGATGATTCCCAAATCATCTTTTCCCTCTCTAACTCCAATCCACGTGCTCCCTCCCATCTAAAGCAAGGTCTCACTAACCTCTCCAACTGGATGACCAAAATTCAGTTAAAACTGAATGGTGACAAAACTGAGGTTCTCATCCTGGGCAAACAAAAAGACCTCTGGGGACTTGCCCATTGGCCTACTCAAATGGGAAATCTCCCTGCACCTTCCACCCACGTCCGGAATCTGGGTGTTATCGTGGACAACACACTTTCCATGCACCAACAAACTGTTAAAGTAGCTGCACCATGCTTTACAATTCTTAAATGGCTCAAGAAGATTCTATGGATGTTGCCTGTCTCCACCCAAAACACCGTAGTCAATGCTCTTATTACATCTAGACTTGACTACGGCAACATTCTCTATCTTGTGTCAAATAAGGATGTGGTCCGCAGACTGCAGGTAATACAGAATTCTGCTGCCAGGTTGCTCTGTAGGATCCCCAAAACCTCCAGCATCTCAGGATATGTACGCAATCTCCATTGGCTCAGGGTAGAGAACCGCATTAAGTTCAAAGCCCTGAGCTACATGTTTAAAATAAAAGCAGGTACTGCCCCTAAATATCTCCAAGCATTAGTGAGTCTACACGTACCTAACCGTCAATTAAGATCTGAAACTTTGGGAAATTTCAGCATACCTAGAGTTAAGCTTTCCAGGATGGGAGGGAGATCTTTTTCCTATCTAGGCCCTTCCATCTGGAATATGCTCCCTATCTCCATTCGGAAAAACCTTAAAACCTGGTTGTTTGATCAATAACTTCTGCTGAAGGTCATGTATCACTCATAATATCCGTCCTGGCGCCGGGAAACCCTTTTTGGGTAGCTGAGCGCCTTACAAACTTAAAAAATACAATAAATATAAATATAAACAGGAGGTCTATAGATTAGAAGCAGCAGCCAGGGGTTCATCTTTACTGGTTGGAGTTCTTTCACTTGGCCCAGAAATTGTGAGTTCTAGTCAGAACGGACATTGTGACAGCAAAGGCACAAAACAAATACTCATTCCCAGTCCCAGTTACTTCTTCTGAGGTGTTTCTTCAGATGGATTAAGCCTTATGACTATACGTGACCTCTCAGAAAGATGTATATATCAGGAGGTACAGAAACACATGTGGGGAGGGGGTGGAAAAACGCTGATTGAACCCTCTCTACACAAAAAATAAAATGCAATCAACTCCACTCAGCATAGAGTAGGCCACACTGCTACCATGACATAATAATTACAGTAGGCTCAAGTAAGGGGAATATATCATCCTACATCGAAGACCATGGGGGAGATTCACAAAAAAGATGCGCAACGCAGCGCAGCCCCGCCGAGGCTGTGCTGCGTTGCGCGACAGGGAGGGAGCAGGAGAGCGCCAAATCTTCAAAGATATGGCTATCTCCTCCCCTTTCCCTTGCGCCGGTGCTGATTACAGCTGCCGTGCGCCATGCACACACCTTAGCGCGGCAGCGCTAGGGTGTGTGCATGAGTCCAGCATATGTTTTGTACAAAATATTATGCTAGACACGAGGGAAGGCTTTTCCCACTTTGTATGCGTGTAGCACAGTGCAGCACGCATGCAAAGTCGGAAAAGGAAGGAGAAATAAAAGCGTTCCACCTTCCATGAGGCTAGTTGAAAAGGGCGCAGTTTTCTCACGCTAAACTCAATCTATTGTTTTTAGTAAAGTGGGTTTAGCATGAGAAAATCTTGGGTGGTTGTATGGAATGCCCATGCACCACCCTTGGCACCAGGCGCGCAACACCCATTGGGCTCACCGGGCTTCAGCCCCCCCCGTCGCCTCCTCTGCCCGGGCTAAGATGACACGCACTGAAATGGTGCAAGAAGGCTGCTATCCGATCCGAGGATGTGATTTTTTTTTAATGCTTTCTGAGAGGCCCGGCAGCCCGAGCCAGACAGACAGACAGCCTCTAAACAGTTCCAGCGAGTGAACCCCCCTGCCCCCACCTCTTGTTTTCCCTTAGAGTGGCACTGAGGTGAAATCCTTGCCTGAAGGCAGGGATTTCACCTAAGCACTTGATGTATTGTGAGCATGGGGTGTGAAGTGCACAGCAGGGGGAAAGGGCTGGCCAGTGCAGGTGACACTTTTCCTTTGCAAAGGACTTTCTGCTGGCGTCATAGCCCAGGGTTTGCTCTTTGTGCACTTGTATAGATGTGTATTCCATACAAGTGCACAGACAGCACACCCTGGGCTATGACACCAGCAGAAATTAAATTACAATGGAAAAGCGTCACCTGCACTGCCATCCCTTTGCCCCTGCTGTCTGTGCACTGCTTTCCTTTGGTCTTATCCTGGTCGACACCTATTTAGGGTAGGCACGCATGCCTGCTGCGCTTGTCATGGTCCCAGCGCCATCTGATTGTGACTGAGGGTAGTCCAGCATCTTTATTCATCTGTCGTATCAGCAAAGGTATTTAGTAACAGTGGCTTCTTGCAAAGACAATGATACACTATTTTGAGATGGTGATATCAGCAAATGTATGCTGTAACTATGTATATCACACTTGCTTATCCTGGATTTTAAGAATCTTACTTGGAACACTCAACGAGATCAACCTGTATAGTGGCCTGTTTGGACAAAACAAGAGGTGTTCAAATTGAAGCTTTCGCAATGGCTAGACAAGGTGGTAGGATATAGGGATATGTTGCTTGAACCCATTTTTAAAGAGAGGTCAGGACATTATTAGGCCACTGCCTTGGCTCTTCACAGCTGACAGCTCTACGTCATGCATGAGGAACTGGCACAGACCTGAAGAGATGAAAGGTGGAAATGAGAGGGGACCTCGAACTCACTGCACTTCTCACTAGATGAATGGTGAGCAGGGCCATGGATCTTTCTCTTTTTGCATCCAAGGGCACCCACAATGAAGCAGAAGAGGCCCTGGCAAGGAGAAACCAGGAAACTTTTGACCCACACCTATCTACACTGTGAGTGCTTCGGAAGGGGCTGGATGCCAGGACGCAGTGCTGCTGATCAGCCAGACTCCACAGTATAGTATCAGAAGAGCAGGCATCAGTTTTGTATGTAAGTTCCAGTAACTTTAATGCATTTTTCAGCACAGCATTACCTACTGCCTGCATATCTAGGTTACTGTGAATGTTGTTCTTGACTTACATACATGGAAACGTCAAAGAGGACAGTCCACTCCGAATATGCAAATGTAGTGTTCATTTTTTGGGGTGCTAGTGGGTAACTTTAGGGTTCAGGGTGGGTGTGGGTTTTAGTGTGCCAGGGAGTCATTTTAGGGTTCAGGGTTGGTTACGTATTGGGGTGCCAGGGGGTAATGTTAGGGTTCTGAGTGGGTATGGGTTTTGGGATTCCAAGGGGGTAATTTTAGGTATCATGGCGGGTGTGGGTTTTGGGGTAGCAAGGGTTATTTTAGGGTTCAGAGTGGGTGTGGGTTTTGGGGTGTCAGGGGGCAATTTTAGGGTTCAGGGTGGGTATGGGTTATGAGGGTGCCAGGGGAATTTATGGTTCAGGGTGGGTATGGGTTATGGGGTGCCAGAGGGGAAATTATGGTTCAGCTTGGGTATGGGTTTTGCGGTGCCAGGGGTAATTTTAAGGTTCAGGGGGTGGGTATGGGTTATGGGGGTGCCAGGGGGAATTTATGGTTCAGGGTGGGTATGGGTTATGGGGTGCCAGAGGGGAAATTATGGTTCAGCTTGGGTTTGGGTTTTGCGGTGCCAGGGGTAATTTTAAGGTTCAGGGGTGGGTATGGGTTATGGGGGTGCCAGGGGGAATTTATGGTTCAGGGTGGGTATGGGTTATGGGGTGCCAGAGGGGAAATTATGGTTCAGCTTGGGTATGGGTTTTGCGGTGCCAGGGGTAATTTTAAGGTTCAGGGTAGGTATGGGTTTTGGGGTGCCAGGGGTAATTTTAAGGTTCAGGGTGGGTATGGGTTTTGGGGTGCCACAGGGTTCATTTTAGTGTTCAGCGTGGGTATGTGTTTGGTGTGCCAGGGGTAATTTTAGGGTTCAGGGCAGGTGTGGGTTTTGGGGTGTCAGGGGGCTATTTTAGGGTTCAGGGTGGGTATGGGTTATGGGGTGCCAGGGGGTAATTTCTGGTTCAGGGTGGGTATGGGTTATGGGGTGCCAGAGGGGAAATTATGGTTCAGCATGGGTATGGGTTTTGGGGTGCCTGGGGTAATTTTAAGGTTCAGGGTGGGTATGGGTTTTGGGGTGCCACGGGGTTAATTTTAGTGTTCAGCGTGGGTATGTGTTTGGTGTGCCAGGGGGAATTTTAGGGTTCAGGGCAGGTGTGCGTTTTGGGATGAGAGGGGGCTATTTTAGGGTTCAGGGTGTGTATGTGTTATGGGGTGCCAGGGGGGAATTTATGTTTCAGGGTTGGTATGGGTTATGGGGTGCCTGGGGGGAATTTATGGTTCCGGTTGGGTATGGGTTATGGGGTGCCGGGGGGTCATTTTAAGGTTCAGGGTGGGAGTGGGTTTTGGGGGGCAAGGGTGTAATTGTAGGGATCAGTGCAGGTATGGGTTTTGGGGTGCCAGGGGTAATTTTAGGGTTCAGGGTGGGTATGGGTTTTGGGGTGCCAGGGGTGATTTTAGAGTTCAGGGCGGATATGGGTTTTGGGGTCCCAGGGGGTTAATTTCAAAGTTCAGGCTGGTAATGGGTTTTTGGGTGTCGGGAGTAATTTTGGGGTTCAGTGTGGGTATGGGTTTTGGGTTAATTTGAGGGTTCAGGATGGGTATGGGCTTTGGGGTGCCAGGGGGGCAATTTTAGGGTTGGTATGGGTTGAAGGGTTGTAGGGTTTTTAAGGAAATGTGGGTGGGTGTGTATATATATATATATACACACTTTACTTAAAAAAATAAGCCATTTACAGGGATATATAAACCTATATATATATATATATATATATATATATATATAGCGTTTATACTTACCTGTAAAATAGTTATATTTTAAAACGAAACTTTTACCACGCATATGCCTTTGTTGTGAAGGCATATGGTAACGTGTTGTAACAGCACTTGAGTTGTTACAACCGTTGTAAAGGCATGCGTTGTGATGGCATGTGTTGTAATGTCATACATGTGTGCGATGCTGAAGCTGCTATCCTTTCATCCATCAATCCAACCATCCATCCTTTCTGATTTCAATTTACTCTGCCAACCTTACACCCATCCTTTTAGCCATCATCTCAGATATTTATTTACTCTACCATCCCTTCACCAACGCATCCATCCTCTCACATTTACATTTACTATACTTTCACCCTTGTATCCATCCATTCTGATTTTCTTTTACGCTGCCATCATTTTACCCATTTAATTGGGATTTACCTAACCCACACAAAGGCCACTTTGTGTGGTTTTGCGTGGTTTAGAAACTCCAGAGTAATGAGAGGCAGAGCATTGAGCTGCCTTGAGTTACCTTGCGTAGGGAAGTCGTTCCATGGGTGGAGCTAGGGCATTCCCACACACCTGTCTATGGATTTCACGAGCACATTGTCCTCCTATAGAAGCAATTGTTAATGAACTGGCGAAAAAGGGTCGTCGCCTTGAAATGGCATTGTGAAAATTGGTTATATTGTGTTCCTAAAGTGCTTTGTAGTAAAATATATTAAATTGGCCTTTTAATTCAGTACATTCTGTTCCTTTTTCATAAGACAATAGCATATAAATGCATCAAATTAACAAAAATGTGTGCTCTAATTTTTGTCCAGTTTCAAATGCAGAATTCACCATATTTTTTCTCAGCTTGACCTGACCATTAACCGATCCTGATTATCTGCCATTTTAGCTCCGCCCCATTGATTAACATTAGCCACGCCCCTTCATTTGCCATGTTAGCCCCCCCCGAAATTAAGATCTAGTTGCGCCCCTGCTTGGCACGCTCCCATGGCGAAAAGTAACGCGAAGCAGCGCATTGAGCTACTTCGCATTACTTTTACATTATTTCCAGCAAACAAGTTTAGTGCTGGAAAGTTAATTAGGAAAAAAAGATTTAGCGCTGCTTTGTGTCACTTTTGTGAAACAAACACAGCACAAAATATTACTAGTACTTCTCCCCCTAATTTTCTGCAGTGACCTGATCAATGGGGTATGCGTGAGAGCAGTTGACCGATTAAACAGAGAACCATTTTGTCCTGGAAAAGGACACATGGTGGGGGTTGGAACAAAGTTTGTGTTCAAGTTTTTCAGGGTGTTGCTTAAATCTAACTCGCAGACATAGTGAGAGCAGACCAGCACAGCATGGGGCTCCACTTGACACAGTGATATATAGGATGACTTGTTAGAGGCTGTGTTACCCAGTTATGGACCACTTTGCAGATCAGGAGAATGTCCCTTCCTCCCTCTGCTGCTCCAGGCATCCGGAGGAGAGGGTTTGTTTTCTACATCAACCTCAGCCTTCATCCACCCTCAGACCTGCTGCATCCTTTCCTTCCTTGTGTTCTAACTCCACAGTTATTGTCAAGGAGAAGGGAGCAGTTTCCTTTCTGGTTCATCAGGTTAGTTTTCTCTTCTTCAAATTATGATGTAATATCAGGAGCAGCATCTTCACGCGTCCCCCTCCTCTCACCTATCATGTTCTCCCAATCTCAACAGTGTTATGTATGTTGATGGGTGTGAAGGCACACAGGGTGCAACTTCTAGGTCCAGATCATCCTAGCGTGTTGACTATTGTTATCCCTTCCTTCAGGCATCAGGAAACTTGTATTTCTGTCACTGTGATTGGTTTCAGAGAATTAAATAAGGAAACCGAATCCATTTTTGTAGCGAGATTAACAATCTTCACGTCCTTCTCAATGGTTGATTCTTGGATCTGGTAGTCATCATGGCCATACACAAAAGCGTTCGAGAATCTTTAGTGTGTGTCAGCTTTGACCCTTAAGCTTTATGCCTTCCGTGTGGGATTTCTATTAGTCAGCCTTCTCTCAGGCTAATTCCAAGCTGGAATTAGACTCTGGTGTTGTGTTAGTTCCAAGTTGATTCCTTTAGGTTGGCCCCAATATGCAGACGTCAAAGGCTGTATTCATGCTTGGTGGAGACGGGGAAATAAGTACTCTGCCCTGTAAGGCTTCCAGTCTTCATGGCAGATTGCTGAGTTGAGAATTGACCCATTGAGAATGGGATTCTTCGTTTGGTCCCTCTCCATATTGACCTGGTGATTGCATTACCAGAATTCTCTTATGATCTCTTTACTCCATGAGGAGTAGAGGCTTCATATCCAAGGCGTTTGCAGAATGATGTTGGTGTATTTTTCAAGCAGAGACCAGAGGTTCTGTAGTGGATTTGTTTTGCTATTCCAAAAACATTCTTGGTCAGGTGAGTGATCTCAGCTGTTACTCATTTATGGATGTTGTCCTGGCTACCGGGGTTCGGGTCATTCTTGCAGGGTCAAATTGGCTTTCCGAGTAGAGGCTCACAAGCATCTCTCGTGGAAAAGTGTGGGGCGGCAACGGGTCTAAGTTTGTGCTGCATTTCCAATAGCAGTGTGTGGAACCAGAAGAAAGAGATTTCTCGTCTCTACAGACAAACACACTAACACACATATGATAATTCCCCTTGAGGTCCTGCAGTGATGTCCTGCTGCCCTACACACCGAACAGCCAGGTACAAATGAGGTGGAAGTGACCAAAGGGGAAAGTCGTGGTCACATGGCATGGAATCCTAGAACTTTTCTGGCCCCAGAATTATGCGGCCGATTGTTACCTCTTGAACCAGGTGCCAACTCTCTGACACCACCCGAAGTCAAAGGAAGGCAGGACACAGGTCATGTGCTCTTCCAGAGGGCAGAATGTAAGGCAGGGACAGGCAGGGAGGCACTAGCTGAGCACACTTATCACTGACCCTATCAAGTTCCTCCCTCCTCCTGTCCTATCACTAGAGACCTTATACTTCATGGCCAGACTTTATGCCTAGAAGAAACACTCTCTCTAGTGAGAGAGAGAAGACTACGGCGTTTACACCTTTCAGTGCAAAGTGGGGCTTTGACTGTTAACTGAGGTTTCTTTTCAGGACATTAAGAGGAATGCACTTTGGGCCATAAATTATTAATGATATTAGACATGCATGTAACAGACCCGTTGCAAGGAGGAGGATATCTGATAGTGGGAGATGCCGAGAACTAGGCAGGATGGTCCAATTTCCCTACGTATGAAGCCAATAGCAATTGAGCTGGAATAGTTACAAAGATGCTAGGTTACAGCCTAATAATTTCAGGCAAGAGAAGATGTGTGGCTTTAAAATATGCATCAATTTATTAATCCACAGGAGATACCCCGTGGGAACTGTAAAAGCGTATAAACTTAAGTCCAGGGCGAGCCCTTAACTGGCATTATTGACGGACTTTGCGGTCAATAATGCTACATTACGATAGCTATCTTACTGACAGAAGCAAATGCCTTTCGCATCTCTTAGCATAAGCTGCAAAGTCTTATTTTTAAATGTGTGCTAAGAGATACTTAGTAATAATCATCTCTGGACATGTGCAACTGCTTCCAAAAGAGATTACATCAAATTACGGTTATTGTTCTCTTTATATGATGCATGCAAATAGTGAATATGTTTGATAATTGACCGAGTAGTTTGGCTGCTGAGTAGAGTTCTGTGTAAAACAAATCTAATTCTGTTCTGTGGAGAGAAAGGGAGAGAGCGGGCTTCCTCGGTCATTGAACAGCATCATTGGTGTGCATGCCAGGTCAGTGGTGTCCAGCCTTGGTCAAGGAGGGTCGGACCCATGTCACATTTTAAGATGCCCCCCCAGACGATGTAAATGATTCCCATTTGGAATATTTAGTACAATATAGCACAAACTGAATTTCAATATCAACATTACCATCAGCCAGTTCCAAAATAGTTTAAATATAACTGAAGAAAATAAGGCTGAAACAATGTTCCACTTGTGGTTTCTGAATACAAAATGAATACAAAATGCTGTCGGAGATATCAGAGGTATGTCAGGGGAGGTATGTGGTAGTGCCCGCACGCCTCCGTTCAGTGGTGTAATTAGCCATTTTTGTCTGCGCTCGTGGCGGTCCCTGTGTTTGCCGCCCGGATGGCTGAAGAGTTGGGGGGGAGGGGTGTTGCCAATTGCCACCCAAGATGGCAGGTAAGAGCGGGAGGTGGTTGCCGCCCCCAAAACTCATGCTGCCCGGGGCGGACCACCCTCCTGCCCCTCTCCTTGCTATCCCACTGCCTCTGTTTAATTTTCAGAAATGGCGGTAATACTGCTGAGCTGTCAGGGTACTACTGGACATTTTGTTTCTATGTCATAGCATAACCGGGATGTTCTGAGTTCAGTGACGTAGCTAAGGGCGGGTGGGGGGCGGCGAGGGGTGGCTCCTCCCCGGGCAGCACTCTTTTTGGGGTGGCGGAGGTGAGCAAGTCATGTCTGTCGACTACCACCATCCCCCGGGAACAAGTCGTCCATCAGCCGCCACCCCCCCATGAACAAGTCATCCGTCAGCCACCACCCTCAACCCCCCACTCTTACCTGCACCCGGCAACAAGGTTAAGCCCCACTCAGGGTGGCAGTAGGTCTAGCTACGGCTCTGTCTGAGTGACCCACTTGATTCACTGTATCAAAACACACAGCCTGCAAACCTGGCTTCAATCAAGCCCTCTAAGAGATGCCTGGCCTTCCCTGTGCCAGAAACTTTTCTTCAGTGCCTTTCTTACAATTCACCATGGGTCACGTACACGTGCATTCTTCTGTTAGAGACTTCAGCCAGATTGTATTACAAGACCGGAGGCTCATATTATGCAGTCTCTTTTCTTACTATTCATGCATATAGAACTTAAACACACGACAACACCCATAATCTGGCAGGCCTAGCAGTAAGTGACAAGAAACACTACCAATTGAGCACTGTAAATAGCAGTGATCCCCACATGGCCTCCTCTTTTCTTGGGGCTGAGGTAAGTTTTAGTGTGATGCTGCGAGGTATTGTTTAGAAAGGAGCGAGTTGCCAACTTTAATCAGACTTGTTTATTGATGGGAGCTGCATTACAGGTAGCACTGAGGGAAGGCCTCTTCTCGAGAGAGTATTGTGGGACATTGGGGAGCTTATGTACAACAGAATGACAAAGCGTGGCGTAAAGCAAAACTTGCTAACACCACGCTTTGCCATTCTGAAAACGCAGGGATGCAGCGTATTTACAAAGATAGGGTAAACCCTGTCTTTCCCCCAGCGCTGGAGTAAATTAAACTGCCTAGCGCCAACGCAGTCACCCTTGAACCGTAGTGCATAGGTGCTTGCGTTGGGGGGAATGATTTTTTATGTGCAGGAAGGTTTCCTTTCCTGTACGTAAACAATCACAAATGGCAATTTGTAACTCCTATGTGTGCTACATTGTGCAGTACACATTGAAGTTGCAAATCGACATTTTTTGTAATGATTGTTTATGTACAGTAAGGGCCACTCCTTGTTTCGCCTTGTTAAGACCCAGTTTTCCCTGATCTAAATGATGGCGCTGCATCATATTTGCGCCACCCTTGTAAATGTGGGGCAGTGTAAAAAATCAATGGGTTTTGCGGCAGTTCGCCCTCTGCAAGACCCATTGCCAACCCCTTTCATGCTAAGTATAGCGTGAAAAGGGGCCTACTTTACAAGGCAGCATTAAGCCAAGTGGCATAATGCCACCTTGTAAATAAGGCAAAGCCCCTATCACCACAGGAACGTCATAAAAAGTGGCGTCCCTGTGGTAATAGGGTCTTGTATATATGCCTCTGGGTTGTTTCTTTGGGGGAGGAGGTCCTTCTCAAGCAACAGCCACAATCCTTGCCAGGGTGAACCACAATAGTTACAAAATTAACCTGTGCTTGACCCTCTGGTAGCTTGGCATAAAAACAGGATTAACTTAGAGGTGGTGTGTAAAGTATTTATGCAACATTAAAACAACCCAAGAAATATCCCACACCATTTTAGAAATAATGGGGAAAATGACAAATATTCAATCAGTAGAACCGGAGATAAGCAATTTCAAAGATTGAAGGTAAGAATAGTGCCTAAATGAACCACTCGCAGTTATCTGGTCATATGAGACCGGGTGAAAGTCAAAAGTTCAGTCAGATCACAATGGAGTGTGGGCTGAATACAGGGTCCAGTATTCCTGCTGAAGAAGTTACCTTCTAAAATTCAGCACAAAGAGTTCATTTCGTGGTGGTGGAGGCCGTGATGAGCGGAGAGAGCATTGTGGAAGTTGTCGCTGTGGCTTAAAGAGTATGCCAGGAGTTTCGGAGAGTCATCGTCGTAGCTCAAGAATCCTGTCAGGTGTTGCAGATAGTCGTTGCTGGAGCTTAGCAATAGCGGTCAGCTTGAGTTGTCGATGCTGTAGCGTGAAGCTTTGCTGGTAGTTGCTAGCGGCCGCTGTAGCTCGAAGATTCAGGTTCACTGAAGATTCATGTCGGCAGTTGGCACGAGCGGTAAAATCTTGGCATGAATATACCCATTTCCGGTTGCGAAGAGCCCAAAACGTCAATATAATGCCACACCAAGGATCCAGAACCTAAGAGGTACCTCATGGGGATCAGGAACTCAACCCAGCAGGGCATGGACAGGCCCAGTTGCAGGACCAGAACAGCAGATCAGCTGGGAAGGTGTAGAGAGGCCTCAGGAGCTTGTTATGTCCTTGTAGCTTAGAGGAAGAGGATAGTCAGCTGTCTCTTGAAGTCATTGCAGCCTGAGATGAAAGGTGCACGCCCAGTCTTCCTTCTCTACAGCAGAGTATACCTCAAACAAAGGCTAGTCCTCTGGCAGCAGGGCAGTCCTTCTTCTGAGCTAACCACAGGCCCAGGAGTGAGCACAAGCATTTTATCTCTGGTTAGCAGTGGTAAAGTGTGCAGACTCCTAGAGTCAACAAAAGCATATTCAGCAAAACAGGAGGAGTGAAGGGAAAAAGATTTGGGGAAATCCACGTCAATGGTGTCAGGTCTTGTAAGGATTATCTGGGAAGGTTACTTTGCTGCAACCAGTGGAAATCAAACTATGTTTCTTTATTTTTTGACATTTTTGTTAATAGTTTGTAGCCGGTGGGGCGCAACTTATGTACAGTGTGGTCTCACAGGCTTTAAGATTCAATTCAGTGAAATCAAACTATTTGTTTTTGTTGTCTGGTTATTTTTGTTGAGCAGAGACTTTGCTAGCGCGCTGCAAACTAAGTTGAGGCTCAGGGCTCATGTTCTATTTAAATTGATTTAAAGTGTTAGAAGATTGTTTCTTTGTTTCTCAATGCAATTATGAATGTTTACAATGTTTTGTCTTTACTCTGTTATACTGTGTATATGTATATTTAAAGGATATTTCCTATGAGGCAAACAGTCTGTCATTTGCCTAATTTAACAAGCATTAGAAATGCAATCGGGCTCGGATTTATTTGAGTTTGAGCTAATGGCATTGTAAATGCCAATGTATTGTTGCTATGTGTTATGGAGTGTGGTTCATGTGGTGTGTACTGCCAGTGATCTCCTTGTGAGTGTGAGAATATTGCACCGTTACTGCCTGTGATGTCCTTCTTGTGAGTGGGAGAAGATTGCACCTCAGCTGCCTGTGGTCTCCTTGTGAGTGTAAAAAGCTTGCACAGCTGCTGCCTGTGATGTCCTACTCACTACTCTACTCTACTCACTACTCTACTCACTACTCTGCACTCACTACTCACTACTCTACTCACTACTCTACTCACTACTCTACTCACTACTCTACTCACTACTCTCCACTCACTACTCTACTCACTACTCACTACTCTGCACTCACTACTCACTACTCTACTCACTACTCACTACTCTACTCACTACTCACTACTCTACTCACTACTCTACTCACTACTCTACTCACTACTCACTACTCTACTCACTACTCTACTCACTACTCTACTCACTACTCACTACTCTGCACTCACTACTCACTACTCTGCTCACTACTCACTACTCTACTCACTACTCACTACTCTCCACTCACTACTCTACTCACTACTCACTACTCTACTCACTACTTTCTACTCACTACTCTACTCACTACTCACTACTCACTTCTCTACTCACTACTCTGCACTCACTACTTTACTCACTACTCTATTCTACTCACCTCACTACTCTACTCACTACTCTACTCACTACTCACTACTCTACTCACTACTCACTACTCTGCACTCACTACTCACTACTCTACTCACTACTCTGCACTCACTACTCACTACTCTACTCACTACTCTACTCACTACTCACTACTCTACTCACTACTCTGCACTCACTACTCACTACTCTGCACTCACTACTCACTACTCACTACTCTGCACTCACTACTCACTACTCACTACTCTACTCACTACTCTACTCAATACTCACTACTCTACTCACTACTCACTACTCTACTCACTACTCTACTCACTACTCTGCACTCACTACTCACTACTCTGCACTCACTACTCACTACTCACTACTCTGCACTCACTACTCACTACTCACTACTCTACTCACTACTCTACTCAATACTCACTACTCTACTCACTACTCACTACTCTACTCACTACTCTACTCACTACTCTACTCACTACTCACTACTCTACTCACTACTCACCACTCTGCACTCACTACTCTACTCACTACTCTACTCACTACACTACTCACTACTCTACTCATTACTCTACTCACTACTCTGCACTCACTACTCACTACTCTACTCACTACTCTACTCACTACTGCACTCACTACTCACTACTCTACTCACTACTCTACTCACTACTCTACTCACTACTCTACTCACTACTCTGCACTCACTACTCACTACTCTACTCACTACTCACTACTCACTATTCTACTCACTACTCTACTCACTACTCTACTCACTACTCTACTCACTACTCACCACTCTACTCACTACTCACTACTCTACTCACTACTCACTACTCACTACTCTGCACTCACTACTCACTACTCTACTCACTACTAACTACTCTACTCACTACTCTACTCACTACTCTACTCACTACTCTACTCACTACTCTGCACTCACTACTCTACTCACTACTCTACTCACTACTCTACTCTACTCACTACTCACTACTCTATTCACTACTCACTACTCTACTCACTACTCTACTCACTACTCACTACTCTACTCACTACTCTACTCTCTACTCACTACTCACTACTCTGCACTCACTACTCACTACTCTGCTCACTACTCACTACTATACTCACTACTCACTACTCTCCACTCACTACTCTACTCACTACTCACTACTCTATGCACTACTTTCTACTCACTACTCTACTCACTACTCACTACTCTACTCACTACTCACTACTCACTACTCTACTCACTACTCTACTCACTACTCACTACTCTACTCACTACTCTGCACTCACTACTCACTACTCTGCTCACTAGTCACTACTCTACTCACTACTCACTACTCTCCACTCACTACTCTACTCACTACTCTACTCACTACTTTCTACTCACTACTCTACTCACTACTCACTTCTCTACTCACTACTCTGCACTCACTACTTTACTCACTACTCTATTCTACTCACCTCACTACTCTACTCACTACTCTACTCACTACTCACTACTCTACTCACTACTCACTACTCTGCACTCACTACTCACTACTCTACTCACTACTCTGCACTCACTACTCACTACTCTACTCACTACTCACTACTCACTACTCTACTCACTACTCTACTCACTACTCTGCACTCACTACTCACTACTCTACTCACTACTCTACTCACTACTCTACTCACTACTCTGCACTCACTACTCACTACTCTGCACTCACTACTCACTACTCACTACTCTGCACTCACTACTCACTACTCACTACTCTACTCACTACTCTACTCACTACTCACTACTCTACTCACTACTCACTACTCTATTCACTACTCTACTCACTACTCTACTCACTACTCACTACTCTACTCACTACTCACTACTCTGCACTCACTACTCACTACTCTACTCACTACTCTACTCACTACTCTACTCACTACTCTACTCATTACTCTACTCACTACTCTGCACTCACTACTCACTACTCTACTCACTACTCTACTCACTACTGCACTCACTACTCACTACTCTACTCACTACTCTACTCACTACTCACTACTCTACTCACTACTCACTACTCTGCACTCACTACTCACTTCTCTACTCACTACTCACTACTCTACTCACTACTCTACTCACTACTCTACTCACTACTCACTACTCTACTCACTACTCACTACTCAACTCACTACTCACTACTCTACTCACTACTAACTACTCTACTCACTACTCTACTCACTACTCTACTCACTACTCTACTCACTACTATGCACTCACTACTCACTACTCTACTCACTACTCTACTCACTACTCACTACTCTACTCACTACTCACTACTCTACTCACTACTCTACTCACTACTCACTACTCTACTCACTACTCTACTCTCTACTCACTACTCACTACTCTGCTCACTACTCTACTCACTACTCACTACTCTCCACTCACTACTCTACTCACTACTCACTACTCTACTCACTACTTTCTACTCACTACTCTACTCACTACTCACTACTCTACTCACTACTCACTACTCTACTCACTACTCTACTCACTACTCACTACTCTACTCACTACTCTGCACTCACTACTCTGCACTCACTACTCACTACTCTATTCACTACTCTACTCACTACTCTACTCACTACTCTACTCACTACTCACTACTCTACTCACTACTCTGCACTCACTACTCACTACTCTACTCACTACTCACTACTCACTACTCTACTCACTACTCTACTCACTACTCTACTCACTACTCTACTCACTACTCACCACTCTACTCACTACTCACTACTCTACTCACTACTCACTACTCACTACTCACTACTCTGCACTCACTACTCACTACTCTACTCACTACTAACTACTCTACTCACTACTCTACTCACTACTCTACTCACTACTCTGCACTCACTACTCACTACTCTACTCACTATTCTACTCACTACTCTACTCTACTCACTACTCTACTCACTACTCACTACTCTACTCACTACTCTACTCACTACTCACTACTCTACTCACTACTCTACTCTCTACTCACTACTCACTACTCTGCACTCACTACTCACTACTCTGCTCACTACTCACTACTATACTCACTACTCACTACTCTCCACTCACTACTCTACTCACTACTCACTACTCTATGCACTACTTTCTACTCACTACTCTACTCACTACTCACTACTCTACTCACTACTCACTACTCTACTCACTACTCTACTCACTACTTACTACTCTACTCACTACTCTGCACTCACTACTCACTACTCTGCTCACTAGTCACTACTCTACTCACTACTCACTACTCTCCACTCACTACTCTACTCACTACTCTACTCACTACTCTACTCACTACTCACTTCTTTACTCACTACTCTGCACTCACTACTTTACTCACTACTCTATTCTACTCACCTCACTACTCTACTCACTACTCTACTCACTACTCACTACTCTACTCACTACTCACTACTCTGCACTCACTACTCACTACTCTACTCACTACTCTGCACTCACTACTCACTACTCTACTCACTACTCACTACTCACTACTCTACTCACTACTCTACTCACTACTCTGCACTCACTACTCACTACTCTACTCACTACTCTACTCACTACTCTACTCACTACTCTGCACTCACTACTCACTACTCTGCACTCACTACTCGCTACTCACTACTCTGCACTCACTACTCACTACTCACTACTCTACTCACTACTCTACTCACTACTCACTACTCTACTCACTACTCACTACTCTACTCACTACTCACTACTCTGCACTCACTACTCACTACTCTACTCACTACTCTACTCACTACTCTACTCACTACTCTACTCATTACTCTACTCACTACTCTGCACTCACTACTCACTACTCTACTCACTACTCTACTCACTACTGCACTCACTACTCACTACTCTACTCACTACTCTACTCACTACTCTACTCACTACTCTACTCACTACTCTACTCACTACTCACTACTCTACTCACTACTCACTACTCTACTCACTACTCTACTCACTACTCACTACTCTACTCACTACTCACTACTCTGCACTCACTACTCACTTCTCTACTCACTACTCACTACTCACTACTCACTACTCTACTCACTACTCTACTCACTACTGCACTCACTACTCACTACTCTACTCACTACTCTACTCACTACTCACTACTCTACTCACTACTCACTACTCTGCACTCACTACTCACTTCTCTACTCACTACTCACTACTCACTACTCTACTCACTACTCTACTCACTACTCACTACTCTACTCACTACTCTACTCACTACTCACTACTCAACTCACTACTCACTACTCTACTCACTACTAACTACTCTACTCACTACTCTACTCACTACTCTACTCACTACTCTACTCACTACTATGCACTCACTACTCACTACTCTACTCACTACTCTACTCACTACTCACTACTCTACTCACTACTCTACTCACTACTCACTACTCTACTCACTACTCTACTCTCTACTCACTACTCACTACTCTGCTCACTACTCTACTCACTACTCACTACTCTCCACTCACTACTCTACTCACTACTCACTACTCTACTCACTACTTTCTACTCACTACTCTACTCACTACTCACTACTCTACTCACTACTCACTACTCTACTCACTACTCTACTCACTACTCACTACTCTACTCACTACTCTGCACTCACTACTCTGCACTCACTACTCACTACTCTACTCACTACTCTACTCACTACTCTACTCACTACTCTACTCACTACTCACTACTCTACTCACTACTCTGCACTCACTACTCACTACTCTACTCACTACTCACTACTCACTACTCTACTCACTACTCTACTCACTACTCTACTCACTACTCTACTCACTACTCACCACTCTACTCACTACTCACTACTCTACTCACTACTCACTACTCACTACTCTGCACTCACTACTCACTACTCTACTCACTACTAACTACTCTACTCACTACTCTACTCACTACTCTACTCACTACTCTACTCACTACTCTGCACTCACTACTCACTACTCTACTCACTACTCTACTCACTACTCTACTCTACTCACTACTCACTACTCTACTCACTACTCACTACTCTACTCACTACTCTACTCACTACTCACTACTCTACTCACTACTCTACTCTCTACTCACTACTCACTACTCTGCACTCACTACTCACTACTCTGCTCACTACTCACTACTATACTCACTACTCACTACTCTCCACTCACTACTCTACTCACTACTCACTACTCTATGCACTACTTTCTACTCACTACTCTACTCACTACTCACTACTCTACTCACTACTCACTACTCACTACTCTACTCACTACTCTACTCACTACTTACTACTCTACTCACTACTCTGCACTCACTGCTCACTACTCTGCTCACTAGTCACTACTCTACTCACTACTCACTACTCTCCACTCACTACTCTACTCACTACTCTACTCACTACTTTTTACTCACTACTCTACTCTCTACTCACTTCTCTACTCACTACTCTGCACTCACTACTTTACTCACTACTCTATTCTACTCACCTCACTACTCTACTCACTACTCTACTCACTACTCACTACTCTACTCACTACTCACTACTCTGCACTCACTACTCACTACTCTACTCACTACTCTGCACTCACTACTCACTACTCTACTCACTACTCACTACTCACTACTCTACTCACTACTCTACTCACTACTCTGCACTCACTACTCTACTCACTACTCTACTCACTACTCTACTCACTACTCTACTCACTACTCTGCACTCACTACTCACTACTCTGCACTCACTACTCACTACTCTGCACTCACTACTCACTACTCACTACTCTACTCACTACTCTACTCACTACTCACTACTCTACTCACTACTCACTACTCTACTCACTACTCTACTCACTACTCACTACTCTACTCACTACTCACTACTCTGCACTCACTACTCACTACTCTACTCACTACTCTACTCACTACTCTACTCACTACTCTACTCATTACTCTACTCACTACTCTGCACTCACTACTCACTACTCTACTCACTACTCTACTCACTACTGCACTCACTACTCACTACTCTACTCACTACTCTACTCACTACTCACTACTCTACTCACTACTCACTACTCTGCACTCACTACTCACTTCTCTACTCACTACTCACTACTCACTACTCTACTCACTACTCTACTCACTACTCTACTCACTACTCACTACTCTACTCACTACTCTACTCACTACTCACTACTCAACTCACTACTCACTACTCTACTCACTACTAACTACTCTACTCACTACTCTACTCACTACTCTACTCACTACTCTACTCACTACTATGCACTCACTACTCACTACTCTACTCACTACTCTACTCACTACTCACTACTCTACTCACTACTCACTACTCTACTCACTACTCTACTCACTACTCACTACTCTACTCACTACTCTACTCTCTACTCACTACTCACTACTCTGCTCACTACTCTACTCACTACTCACTACTCTCCACTCACTACTCTACTCACTACTCACTACTCTACTCACTACTTTCTACTCACTACTCTACTCACTTCTCACTACTCTACTCACTACTCACTACTCTACTCACTACTCTACTCACTACTCACTACTCTACTCACTACTCTGCACTCACTACTCTGCACTCACTACTCACTACTCTACTCACTACTCTACTCATTACTCACTACTCTGCACTCACTACTCACTAATCTGCACTCACTACTCTACTCACTACTCTACTCACTACTCTACTCACTACTCACTACTCTACTCACTACTTTCTACTCACTACTCTACTCACTACTCACTACTCTACTCACTACTCACTACTCTACTCACTACTCTACTCACTACTCACTACTCTCATCACTACTCTGCACTCACTACTCACTACTCTGCTCACTACTCACTACTCTACTCACTACTCACTACTCTCCACTCACTACTCTACTCACTACTCACTACTCTACTCACTACTTTCTACTCACTACTCTACTCACTACTCACTACTCACTTCTCTACTCACTACTCTGCACTCACTACTTTACTCACTACTCTATTCTACTCACCTCACTACTCTACTCACTACTCTACTCACTACTCACTACTCTACTCACTACTCACTACTCTGCACTCACTACTCACTACTCTACTCACTACTCTGCACTCACTACTCACTACTCTACTCACTACTCTACTCACTACTCACTACTCACTACTCTACTCACTACTCTACTCACTACTCTGTGCTCACTACTCACTACTCTACTCACTACTCTACTCACTACTCACTACTCTACTCACTACTCTACTCACTACTCTGCACTCACTACTCACTACTCTGCACTCACTACTCACTACTCACTACTCTGCACTCACTACTCACTACTCACTACTCTACTCACTACTCTACTCACTACTCACTACTCTACTCACTACTCTACTCACTACTCTACTCACTACTCTACTCACTACTCACTACTCTACTCACTACTCACTACTCTGCACTCACTACTCACTACTCTACTCACTACTCTACTCACTACTCTACTCTCTACTCTACTCATTACTCTACTCACTACTCTGCACTCACTACTCACTACTCTACTCACTACTCTACTCACTACTGCACTCACTACTCACTACTCTACTCACTACTCTACTCACTACTCACTACTCTACTCACTACTCACTACTCTGCACTCACTACTCTACTCACTACTCTACTCACTACTCACTACTCACTACTCACTACTCTACTCACTACTCTACTCACTACTCTACTCACTACTCACTACTCTACTCACTACTCTACTCACTACTCACTACTCACTACTCTACTCACTACTCTACTCACTACTCTACTCACTACTATGCACTCACTACTCATTACTCTACTCACTACTCTACTCACTACTCACTACTCTACTCACTACTCACTACTCTACTCACTACTCTACTCACTACTCTACTCACTACTCACTACTCTACTCACTACTCTACTCTCTACTCACTACTCACTACTCTGCTCACTACTCTACTCACTACTCACTACTCTCCACTCACTACTCTACTCACTACTCTCTACTCACTACTTTCTACTCACTACTCTACTCACTACTCACTACTCTACTCACTACTCACTACTCTACTCACTACTCTACTCACTACTCACTACTCTACTCACTACTCTGCACTCACTACTCTGCACTCACTACTCTACTCACTACTCTACTCATTACTCACTACTCTGCACTCACTACTCACTAATCTGCACTCACTACTCTACTCACTACTCTACTCACTACTCACTACTCTGCACTCACTACTCACTACTCTACTCACTACTCTGCACTCACTACTCACTACTCTGCACTCACTACTCACTACTCTGCACTCACTACTCTGCACTCACTACTCACTACTCGGCACTCACTACTCTGCACTTACTACTCACTACTCTGCACACTCACTCTGCACTCACTACTCTGCACACTCACTCTGCACTCACTACTCACTACTCTGCACTCACTACTCACTACTCTACTCACTACTCTGCACTCACTACTCACTACTCTACTCACTACTCTACTCACTACTCTACTCACTACTCACTACTCTACTCACTACTCACTACTCTACTCACTACTCTGCACTCACTACTCACTACTCTACTCACTACTCTACTCACTACTCTGCACTCACTACTCACTACTCTACTCACTACTCTACTCACTACTCTACTCACTACTCTGCACTCACTACTCTACTCACTACTCTACTCACTACTCACTACTCACTACTCTGCACTCACTACTCACTACTCTACTCACTACTCTACTCACTACTCTACTCACTACTCTGCACTCACTACTCACTACTCTACTCACTACTCTACTCACTACTCACTACTCTACTCACTACTCACTACTCTACTCACTACTCTGCACTCACTACTCACTACTCTACTCACTACTCTACTCACTACTCTGCACTCACTACTCACTACTCTACTCACTACTCTACTCACTACTCTGCACTCACTACTCTACTCACTACTCTACTCACTACTCTCTACTCACTACTCTGCACTCACTACTCACTACTCTACTCACTACTCTACTCACTACTCTGCACTCACTACTCTACTCACTACTCTACTCACTACTCTGCACTCACTACTCTACTCACTACTCTACTCACTACTCACTACTCACTACTCTGCACTCACTACTCACTACTCACTACTCTACTCACTACTCTACTCACTACTCTACTCACTACTCACTACTCTACTCACTACTCTACTCACTACTCTACTCACTACTCTACTCACTACTCACTACTCTACTCACTACTCTACTCACTACTCACTACTCTGCTCACTACTCTACTCACTACTCACTACTCTACTCACTACTCACTACTCTACTCACTACTCTACTCACTACTCACTACTCTACTCACTACTCTGCACTCACTACTCTGCACTCACTACTCACTACTCTATTCACTACTCTACTCACTACTCTACTCACTACTCTACTCACTACTCACTACTCTACTCACTACTCTGCACTCACTACTCACTACTCTACTCACTACTCACTACTCACTACTCTACTCACTACTCTACTCACTACTCTACTCACTACTCTACTCACTACTCACCACTCTACTCACTACTCACTACTCTACTCACTACTCACTACTCACTACTCACTACTCTGCACTCACTACTCACTACTCTACTCACTACTAACTACTCTACTCACTACTCTACTCACTACTCTACTCACTACTCTACTCACTACTCTGCACTCACTACTCACTACTCTACTCACTACTCTACTCACTACTCTACTCTACTCACTACTCACTACTCTACTCACTACTCTACTCACTACTCACTACTCTACTCACTACTCTACTCTCTACTCACTACTCACTACTCTGCACTCACTACTCACTACTCTGCTCACTACTCACTACTATACTCACTACTCACTACTCTCCACTCACTACTCTACTCACTACTCACTACTCTATGCACTACTTTCTACTCACTACTCTACTCACTACTCACTACTCTACTCACTACTCACTACTCTACTCACTACTCTACTCACTACTTACTACTCTACTCACTACTCTGCACTCACTACTCACTACTCTGCTCACTAGTCACTACTCTACTCACTACTCACTACTCTCCACTCACTACTCTACTCACTACTCTACTCACTACTTTCTACTCACTACTCTACTCACTACTCACTTCTCTACTCACTACTCTGCACTCACTACTTTACTCACTACTCTATTCTACTCACCTCACTACTCTACTCACTACTCTACTCACTACTCACTACTCTACTCACTACTCACTACTCTGCACTCACTACTCACTACTCTACTCACTACTCTGCACTCACTACTCACTACTCTACTCACTACTCACTACTCACTACTCTACTCACTACTCTACTCACTACTCTGCACTCACTACTCACTACTCTACTCACTACTCTACTCACTACTCTACTCACTACTCTGCACTCACTACTCACTACTCTGCACTCACTACTCGCTACTCACTACTCTGCACTCACTACTCACTACTCACTACTCTACTCACTACTCTACTCACTACTCACTACTCTACTCACTACTCACTACTCTACTCACTACTCTGCACTCACTACTCACTACTCTACTCACTACTCTACTCACTACTCTACTCACTACTCTACTCATTACTCTACTCACTACTCTGCACTCACTACTCACTACTCTACTCACTACTCTACTCACTACTGCACTCACTACTCACTACTCTACTCACTACTCTACTCACTACTCACTACTCTACTCACTACTCACTACTCTGCACTCACTACTCACTTCTCTACTCACTACTCACTACTCACTACTCTACTCACTACTCTACTCACTACTCACTACTCTACTCACTACTCTACTCACTACTCACTACTCAACTCACTACTCACTACTCTACTCACTACTAACTACTCTACTCACTACTCTACTCACTACTCTACTCACTACTCTACTCACTACTATGCACTCACTACTCACTACTCTACTCACTACTCTACTCACTACTCACTACTCTACTCACTACTCTACTCACTACTCACTACTCTACTCACTACTCTACTCTCTACTCACTACTCACTACTCTGCTCACTACTCTACTCACTACTCACTACTCTCCACTCACTACTCTACTCTACTCACTACTCACTACTCTACTCACTACTCTACTCACTACTCACTACTCTACTCACTACTCTACTCTCTACTCACTACTCACTACTCTGCACTCACTACTCACTACTCTGCTCACTACTCACTACTATACTCACTACTCACTACTCTCCACTCACTACTCTACTCACTACTCACTACTCTATGCACTACTTTCTACTCACTACTCTACTCACTACTCACTACTCTACTCACTACTCACTACTCTACTCACTACTCTACTCACTACTTACTACTCTACTCACTACTCTGCACTCACTACTCACTACTCTGCTCACTAGTCACTACTCTACTCACTACTCACTACTCTCCACTCACTACTCTACTCACTACTCTACTCACTACTTTCTACTCACTACTCTACTCACTACTCACTTCTCTACTCACTACTCTGCACTCACTACTTTACTCACTACTCTATTCTACTCACCTCACTACTCTACTCACTACTCTACTCACTACTCACTACTCTACTCACTACTCACTACTCTGCACTCACTACTCACTACTCTACTCACTACTCTGCACTCACTACTCACTACTCTACTCACTACTCACTACTCACTACTCTACTCACTACTCTACTCACTACTCTGCACTCACTACTCACTACTCTACTCACTACTCTACTCACTACTCTACTCACTACTCTGCACTCACTACTCACTACTCTGCACTCACTACTCGCTACTCACTACTCTGCACTCACTACTCACTACTCACTACTCTACTCACTACTCTACTCACTACTCACTACTCTACTCACTACTCACTACTCTACTCACTACTCTGCACTCACTACTCACTACTCTACTCACTACTCTACTCACTACTCTACTCACTACTCTACTCATTACTCTACTCACTACTCTGCACTCACTACTCACTACTCTACTCACTACTCTACTCACTACTGCACTCACTACTCACTACTCTACTCACTACTCTACTCACTACTCACTACTCTACTCACTACTCACTACTCTGCACTCACTACTCACTTCTCTACTCACTACTCACTACTCACTACTCTACTCACTACTCTACTCACTACTCTACTCACTACTCACTACTCTACTCACTACTCACTACTCTACTCACTACTCTACTCACTACTCACTACTCTACTCACTACTCACTACTCTGCACTCACTACTCACTTCTCTACTCACTACTCACTACTCACTACTCACTACTCTACTCACTACTCTACTCACTACTGCACTCACTACTCACTACTCTACTCACTACTCTACTCACTACTCACTACTCTACTCACTACTCACTACTCTGCACTCACTACTCACTTCTCTACTCACTACTCACTACTCACTACTCTACTCACTACTCTACTCACTACTCTACTCACTACTCACTACTCTACTCACTACTCTACTCACTACTCACTACTCAACTCACTACTCACTACTCTACTCACTACTAACTACTCTACTCACTACTCTACTCACTACTATGCACTCACTACTCACTACTCTACTCACTACTCTACTCACTACTCACTACTCTACTCACTACTCACTACTCTACTCACTACTCTACTCACTACTCACTACTCTACTCACTACTCTACTCTCTACTCACTACTCACTACTCTGCTCACTACTCTACTCACTACTCACTACTCTCCACTCACTACTCTACTCACTACTCACTACTCTACTCACTACTTTCTACTCACTACTCTACTCACTACTGACTACTCTACTCACTACTCACTACTCTACTCACTACTCTACTCACTACTCACTACTCTACTCACTACTCTGCACTCACTACTCTGCACTCACTACTCACTACTCTACTCACTACTCTACTCACTACTCTACTCACTACTCTACTCACTACTCACTACTCTACTCACTACTGTGCACTCACTACTCACTACTCACTACTCACTACTCTACTCACTACTCTACTCACTACTCTACTCACTACTCACCACTCTACTCACTACTCTACTCACTACTCACTACTCACTACTCACTACTCTGCACTCACTACTCACTACTCTACTCACTACTAACTACTCTACTCACTACTCTACTCACTACTCTACTCACTACTCTAGTCACTACTCTGCACTCACTACTCACTACTCTACTCACTACTCTACTCACTACTCTACTCTACTCACTACTCACTACTCTACTCACTACTCACTACTCTACTCACTACTCACTACTCTACTCACTACTCTACTCTCTACTCACTACTCACTACTCTGCACTCACTACTCACTACTCTGCTCACTACTCACTACTATACTCACTACTCACTACTCTCCACTCACTACTCTACTCACTACTCACTACTCTATGCACTACTTTCTACTCACTACTCTACTCACTACTCACTACTCTACTCACTACTCACTACTCACTACTCTACTCACTACTCTACTCACTACTTACTACTCTACTCACTACTCTGCACTCACTACTCACTACTCTGCTCACTAGTCACTACTCTACTCACTACTCACTACTCTCCACTCACTACTCTACTCACTACTCTACTCACTACTTTCTACTCACTACTCTACTCTCTACTCACTTCTCTACTCACTACTCTGCACTCACTACTTTACTCACTACTCTATTCTACTCACCTCACTACTCTACTCACTACTCTACTCACTACTCACTACTCTACTCACTACTCACTACTCTGCACTCACTACTCACTACTCTACTCACTACTCTGCACTCACTACTCACTACTCTACTCCTTACTCACTACTCATTACTCTACTCACTACTCTACTCACTACTCTGCACTCACTACTCTACTCACTACTCTACTCACTACTCTACTCACTACTCTGCACTCACTACTCACTACTCTGCACTCACTACTCACTACTCACTACTCTGCACTCACTACTCACTACTCACTACTCTACTCACTACTCTACTCACTACTCACTACTCTACTCACTACTCACTACTCTACTCACTACTCTACTCACTACTCTACTCACTACTCACTACTCTACTCACTACTCACTACTCTGCACTCACTACTCACTACTCTACTCACTACTCTACTCACTACTCTACTCATTACTCTACTCACTACTCTGCACTCACTACTCACTACTCTACTCACTACTCTACTCACTACTCACTACACTACTCACTACTCTACTCACTACTCACTACTCTACTCACTACTCACTACTCTGCACTCACTACTCACTTCTCTACTCACTACTCACTACTCACTACTCTACTCACTACTCTACTCACTACTCTACTCACTACTCACTACTCTACTCACTACTCTACTCACTACTCACTACTCTACTCACTACTCTACTCACTACTCAACTCACTACTCACTACTCTACTCACTACTAACTACTCTACTCACTACTCTACTCACTACTCTACTCACTACTCTACTCACTACTATGCACTCACTACTCACTACTCTACTCACTACTCTACTCACTACTCACTACTCTACTCACTACTCACTACTCTACTCACTACTCTACTCACTACTCACTACTCTACTCACTACTCTACTCTCTACTCACTACTCACTACTCTGCTCACTACTCTACTCACTACTCACTACTCTCCACTCACTACTCTACTCACTACTCACTACTCTACTCACTACTTTCTACTCACTACTCTACTCACTTCTCACTACTCTACTCACTACTCACTACTCTACTCACTACTCTACTCACTACTCACTACTCTACTCACTACTCTGCACTCACTACTCTGCACTCACTACTCACTACTCTACTCACTACTCTACTCATTACTCACTACTCTGCACTCACTACTCACTAATCTGCACTCACTACTCTACTCACTACTCTACTCACTACTCTACTCACTACTCTACTCACTACTTTCTACTCACTACTCTACTCACTACTCACTACTCTACTCACTACTCACTACTCTACTCACTACTCTACTCACTACTCACTACTCTACTCACTACTCTGCACTCACTACTCACTACTCTGCTCACTACTCACTACTCTACTCACTACTCACTACTCTCCACTCACTACTCTACTCACTACTCACTACTCTACTCACTACTTTCTACTCACTACTCTACTCACTACTCACTACTCACTTCTCTACTCACTACTCTGCACTCACTACTTTACTCACTACTCTTTTCTACTCACCTCACTACTCTACTCACTACTCTACTCACTACTCACTACTCTACTCACTACTCACTACTCTGCACTCACTACTCACTACTCTACTCACTACTCTGCACTCACTACTCACTACTCTACTCACTACTCTACTCACTACTCACTACTCTACTCACTACTCTACTCACTACTCTGTGCTCACTACTCACTACTCTACTCACTACTCTACTCACTACTCACTACTCTACTCACTACTCTACTCACTACTCTGCACTCACTACTCACTACTCTGCACTCACTACTCACTACTCACTACTCTGCACTCACTACTCACTACTCACTACTCTACTCACTACTCTACTCACTACTCACTACTCTACTCACTACTCTACTCACTACTCTACTCACTACTCTACTCACTACTCACTACTCTACTCACTACTCACTACTCTGCACTCACTACTCACTACTCTACTCACTACTCTACTCACTACTCTACTCTCTACTCTACTCATTACTCTACTCACTACTCTGCACTCACTACTCACTACTCTACTCACTACTCTACTCACTACTGCACTCACTACTCACTACTCTACTCACTACTCTACTCACTACTCACTACTCTACTCACTACTCACTACTCTGCACTCACTACTCTACTCACTACTCTACTCACTACTCACTACTCACTACTCTACTCACTACTCTACTCACTACTCTACTCACTACTCACTACTCTACTCACTACTCTACTCACTACTCACTACTCTACTCACTACTCACTACTCTACTCACTACTATGCACTCACTACTCATTACTCTACTCACTACTCTACTCACTACTCTACTCTCTACTCACTACTCTACTCACTACTCTACTCACTACTCTACTCACTACTCACTACTCTACTCACTACTCTACTCTCTACTCACTACTCACTACTCTGCTCACTACTCTACTCACTACTCACTACTCTCCACTCACTACTCTACTCACTACTCTCTACTCACTACTTTCTACTCACTACTCTACTCACTACTCACTACTCTACTCACTACTCACTACTCTACTCACTACTCTACTCACTACTCACTACTCTACTCACTACTCTGCACTCACTACTCTGCACTCACTACTCACTACTCTACTCACTACTCTACTCATTACTCACTACTCTGCACTCACTACTCACTAATCTGCACTCACTACTCTACTCACTACTCTACTCACTACTCACTACTCTGCACTCACTACTCACTACTCTACTCACTACTCTGCACTCACTACTCACTACTCTGCACTCACTACTCACTACTCTGCACTCACTACTCTGCACTCACTACTCACTACTCTGCACTCACTACTCTGCACTCACTACTCACTACTCTGCACACTCACTCTGCACTCACTACTCTGCACACTCACTCTGCACTCACTACTCACTACTCTGCACTCACTACTCACTACTCTACTCACTACTCTGCACTCACTACTCACTACTCTACTCACTACTCTACTCACTACTCTACTCACTACTCACTACTCTACTCACTACTCACTACTCTACTCACTACTCTGCACTCACTACTCACTACTCTACTCACTACTCTACTCACTACTCTGCACTCACTACTCACTACTCTACTCACTACTCTACTCACTACTCTACTCACTACTCTGCACTCACTACTCTACTCACTACTCTACTCACTACTCACTACTCACTACTCTGCACTCACTACTCACTACTCTACTCACTACTCTACTCACTACTCTACTCACTACTCTGCACTCACTACTCACTACTCTACTCACTACTCTACTCACTACTCACTACTCTACTCACTACTCACTACTCTACTCACTACTCTGCACTCACTACTCACTACTCTACTCACTACTCTACTCACTACTCTGCACTCACTACTCACTACTCTACTCACTACTCTACTCACTACTCTGCACTCACTACTCTACTCACTACTCTACTCACTACTCTCTACTCACTACTCTGCACTCACTACTCACTACTCTACTCACTACTCTACTCACTACTCTGCACTCATTACTCTACTCACTACTCTACTCACTACTCACTACTCACTACTCTGCACTCACTACTCACTACTCACTACTCTACTCACTACTCTACTCACTACTCACTACTCTACTCACTACTCTACTCACTACTCTACTCACTACTCTACTCACTACTCACTACTCTACTCACTACTCTACTCACTACTCACTACTCTACTCACTACTCTACTCTCTACTCACTACTCACTACTCTGCTCACTACTCACTACTCTACTCACTACTCACTACTCTCCACTCACTACTCTACTCACTACTCTGCACTCACTACTCACTACTCTACTCACTACTCTACTCACTACTGCACTCACTACTCACTACTCTACTCACTACTCTACTCACTACTCACTACTCTACTCACTACTCACTACTCTGCACTCCCTACTCTACTCACTACTCTACTCACTACTCACTACTCACTACTCTACTCACTACTCTACTCACTACTCACTACTCTACTCACTACTCTACTCACTACTCACTACTCTACTCACTACTCACTACTCTACTCACTACTCTACTCACTACTCTACTCACTACTATGCACTCACTACTCATTACTCTACTCACTACTCTACTCACTACTCTACTCACTACTCACTACTCTACTCACTACTCACTACTCTACTCACTACTCTACTCACTACTCTACTCACTACTCACTACTCTACTCACTACTCTACTCTCTACTCACTACTCACTACTCTGCTCACTACTCTACTCACTACTCACTACTCTCCACTCACTACTCTACTCACTACTCACTACTCTACTCACTACTTTCTACTCACTACTCTACTCACTACTCACTACTCTACTCACTACTCACTACTCTACTCACTACTCTGCACTCACTACTCTGCACTCACTACTCACTACTCTACTCACTACTCTACTCATTACTCACTACTCTGCACTCACTACTCACTAATCTGCACTCACTACTCTACTCACTACTCTACTCACTACTCACTACTCTGCACTCACTACTCACTACTCTACTCACTACTCTGCACTCACTACTCACTACTCTGCACTCACTACTCACTACTCTGCACTCACTACTCTGCACTCACTACTCACTACTCGGCACTCACTACTCTGCACTCACTACTCACTACTCTGCACACTCACTCTGCACTCACTACTCTGCACACTCACTCTGCACTCACTACTCACTACTCTGCACTCACTACTCACTACTCTACTCACTACTCTGCACTCACTACTCACTACTCTACTCACTACTCTACTCACTACTCTACTCACTACTCTACTCACTACTCTACTCACTACTCTGCACTCACTACTCACTACTCTACTCACTACTCTACTCACTACTCTGCACTCACTACTCACTACTCTACTCACTACTCTACTCACTACTCTACTCACTACTCTGCACTCACTACTCTACTCACTACTCTACTCACTACTCACTACTCACTACTCTGCACTCACTACTCACTACTCTACTCACTACTCTACTCACTACTCTACTCACTACTCTGCACTCACTACTCACTACTCTACTCACTACTCTACTCACTACTCACTACTCTACTCACTACTCACTACTCTACTCACTACTCTGCACTCACTACTCACTACTCTACTCACTACTCTGCACTCACTACTCACTACTCTACTCACTACTCTACTCACTACTCTACTCACTACTCTACTCACTACTCTGCACTCACTACTCTACTCACTACTCTACTCACTACTCACTACTCTGCACTCACTACTCACTACTCTACTCACTACTCTACTCACTACTCACTACTCTGCACTCACTACTCACTACTCTACTCACTACTCTACTCACTACTCACTACTCTACTCACTACTCTACTCACTACTCTACTCACTACTCTACTCACTACTCTACTCACTACTCTACTCACTACTCACTACTCTACTCACTACTCTACTCACTACTCACTACTCTACTCACTACTCTACTCTCTACTCACTACTCACTACTCTGCTCACTACTCACTACTCTACTCACTACTCACTACTCTCCACTCACTACTCTACTCACTACTCACTACTCTACTCACTACTTTCTACTCACTATTCTACTCACTACTCACTACTCTACTCACTACTCACTACTCTACTCACTACTCTACTCACTACTCACTACTCTACTCACTACTCTGCACTCACTACTCTGCACTCACTACTCGCTACTCTACTCACTACTCTACTCATTACTCACTACTCTGCACTCACTACTCACTAATCTGCACTCACTACTCTACTCACTACTCTACTCACTACTCTACTCACTACTCACTACTCTGCACTCACTACTCACTACTCACTACTCTACTCACTACTCTGCACTCACTACTCACTACTCTGCACTCACTACTCACTACTCTGCACTCACTACTCTGCACTCACTACTCACTACTCTGCACTCACTACTCTGCACTCACTACGCACTACTCTGCACACTCACTCTGCACTCACTACTCTGCACACTCACTCTGCACTCACTACTCACTACTCTGCACTCACTACTCACTACTCTACTCACTACTCTGCACTCACTACTCACTACTCTACTCACTACTCTACTCACTCCTCACTACTCTACTCACTACTCTACTCACTACTCACTACTCTACTCACTACTCACTACTCTACTCACTACTCTGCACTCACTACTCTGCACTCACTACTCACTACTTTACTCACTACTCTACTCACTACTCTACTCACTACTCTACTCACTACTCTGCACTCACTACTCTACTCACTACTCTACTCACTACTCACTACTCTGCACTCACTACTCTACTCACTACTCTACTCACTACTCTACTCACTACTCACTACTCTGCACTCACTACTCACTACTCTACTCACTACTCTACTCACTACTCTACTCACTACTCTACTCACTACTCTACTCACTACTCACTACTCTACTCACTACTCTACTCTTTACTCTACTCACTACTCGATACTCTACTCACTACTCACTACTCACTACTCTGCACTCACTACTCACTACTCTACTCACTACTAACTACTCTACTCACTACTCTACTCACTACTCTACTCACTACTCTACTCACTACTCTACTCACTACTCACTACTCTACTCACTACTCACTACTCTACTCACTACTCTACTCACTACTCACTACTCTACTCACTACTCTACTCTCTACTCACTACTCTGCACTCACTACTCACTACTCTGCTCACTACTCACTACTCTACTCACTACTCACTACTCTCCACTCACTACTCTACTCACTACTCACTACTCTACTCACTACTTTCTACTCACTACTCTACTCACTACTCACTACTCTACTCGCTACTCACTACTCACTACTCTACTCACTACTCTACTCACTACTCACTGCTCTACTCACTACCCTGCACTCACTACTCTGCACTCACTACTCACTACTCTACTCACTACTCTACTCATTACTCACTACTCTGCACTCACTACTCACTAATCTGCACTCACTACTCTACTCACTACTCTACTCACTACTCACTACTCTGCACTCACTACTCTACTCACTACTCTGCACTCACTACTCACTACTCTGCACTCACTACTCTGCACTCACTACTCACTACTCTGCACTCACTACTCTGCACTCACTACTCACTACTCTGCACACTCACTCTGCACTCACTACTCTGCACACTCACTCTGCACTCACTACTCTGCACTCACTACTCACTACTCTACTCACTACTCTGCACTCACTACTCACTACTCTACTCACTACTCACTACTCTACTCACTACTCACTACTCTACTCACTACTCACTACTCTACTCACTACTCTGCACTCACTACTCACTACTCTACTCACTACTCTGCACTCACTACTCACTACTCTACTCACTACTCTACTCACTACTCTACTCACTACTCTACTCACTACTCTGCACTCACTACTCTACTCACTACTCTACTCAATACTCACTACTCTGCACTCACTACTCACTACTCTACTCACTACTCTACTCACTACTCACTACTCTGCACTCACTACTCTACTCTACTCACTACTCTACTCACTACTCTACTCACTACTCACTACTCTGCACTCACTACTCACTACTCTACTCACTACTCACTACTCACTACTCTACTCACTACTCTACTCACTACTCTACTCACTACTCTACTCACTACCCACTACTCTACTCACTACTCTACTCACTACTCACTACTCTGCCCTCACTACTCTACTCACTACTCTACTCACTACTCTACTCACTACTCTACACTCACTACTCACTACTCTGCACTCACTACTCACTACTCTGCACTCACTACTCTGCACTCACTACTCTGCACTCTCTACTCACTACTCTACTCACTACTCACTACTCACTAATCACAGTACTGGTAGTACTGGTGGTGGTGGTGGTACTGGTAGTGGCAGTACTGGTGGTGGTGGTGGTACTGGTAGTACTGGTGTTGGTAGTACTGGTGGTGGTGGTACTGGTGGTGGTGGTAGTGGTACTGGTAGTACTGGTAGTGGTAGTACTGGTAGTGGTAGTACTGGTGGTGGTGGTACTGGTAGTACTAGTGGTGGTGGTAGTGATGGTGGTGGTGGTAGTGGTAGTACTGGTGGCTGTAGTACTGGTAGTACTGGTGGTGTTGGTGGTACTGGTAGTGGTAGTACTGGTGGTGGTGGTGGTACTGGTGGTGGTGGTGGTACTGGTAGTACTGGTGGTGGTAGTACTGGTGGTGGTGGTAGTGGTACTGGTAGTACTGGTAGTGGTAGTACTGGTAGTGGTAGTACTGGTGGTGGTGGTACTGGTAGTACTAGTGGTGGTGGTAGTGATGGTGGTGGTGGTGGTAGTGGTAGTACTGGTGGCTGTAGTAGTGGTAGTACTGGTGGCTGTAGTAGTGGTAGTACTGGTGGTGGTAGTACTGGTAGTACTGATGGTGGTAGTACTGGTAGTAGTGGTGGTGGTTGTGGTACTGCTAGTACTGGTAGTGGTAGTACTGGGAGTGGTAGTACTGGTGGTGGTGGTACTGGTAGTACTGGTGGTGGTGGTAGTACTGGTGGCTGTAGTAGTGGTAGTACTGGTGGTGGTAGTACTGGTAGTATTGATGGTGGTAGTACTGGTATTACTGGTGGTAGTGGTGGTACTGGTAGTGGTAGTACTGGTGGTGGTGGTAGTGGTAGTACTGGTGGCTGTAGTAGTGGTAGTACTGGTGGCTGTAGTAGTGGTAGTACTGGTGGTGGTAGAACTGGTAGTACTGATGGTGGTAGTACTGGAAGTACTGGTGGTGGTGGTACTGGTAGTGGTAGTACTGGTGGTGGTGTTACTGGTAGTACTGGTGGTGGTGGTGGTACTGGTAGTGGTAGTAGTGGTAGTACTGGAGGTGGTGGTACTGGTAGTGGTAGTACTGGTGGTGGTAGTACTGGTGGTGGTAGTACTGGTAGTGGTGGTACTGGTAGTGGTAGTACTGGTGGTGGTGGTACTGGTAGTGGTAGTACTGGTGGTGGTACCGGTAGTGGTAGTGCTAGTGGTGGTGGTACTGCTGCCCGTAGTACTGGTAGTGGTAGTACTGGTGGTGGTGGTACTGGTGGTGGTAGTACTGGTGGTGGTAGTGGTACTGGTATTGGTAGTACTGGTAGTGGTAGTACTGGTGGTCGTGGTACTGTTAGTACTGGTGGTGGTGGTAGTTGTAGTACTGGTGGCTGTAGTACTGGTAGTACTGGTGGTGTTGGTGGTACTGGTAGTGGTAGTACTGGTGGTGGTGGTGGTACTGGTGGTGGTGGTGGTACTGGTAGTACTGGTGGTGGTAGTACTGGTGGTGGTGGTACTGGTGGTGGTGGTAGTGGTAATGGTAATGGTAGTACTGGTAGTGGTAGTACTGGTAGTGGTAGTACTGGTGGTGGTGGTACTGGTAGTACTGGTGGTGGTGTTAGTGGTAGTACTGGTGGTCATGGTACTGTTCGTACTGGTGGTGGTGATAGTGGTAGTACTGGTGGCTGTAGTACTGGTAGTACTGCTGGTGGTGGTGCATGTATCAATGAGTCTAATTTTTCCTAATGAAATACCCATTGGCATTACGTGAGACACACAAGACATTTGTGAATTCCCATTGTAACCGCGGGAAGGCTCTGTTTTCCCTGATTATTGCGTATTCACGTTTTTTCCACAAACTTTACAATAATGATGACTGCATGTTAACTCTGCGAGTCAGGCTCGACAGCACGTGTCACGAAGGTCACTTTTAACCCTCATCATTTATTCAACCAATAGTCTGCATGTCAGCACTTATTAAAATTCGGAAAACAAAGCTTACAGAACCAGAATCCAAATGTTTTATAATAAAACGGCTTTAAACCCAGTTTTTTAAACCACAGACAAAAATAGTGCAGCGCAGCGTGCGAGGAAAAGAAGGAAATGGCGCCCTTTGGAAATGAGAATATTCAGGAAACACAAGAACTACAGTGTGGACGAGCATGTATGAGTCATCTTCTGTGAGCCTCGCCTGCTGCCTCTCCTCTCGTCATTTTACATTGAACGCGCTCACCGCTCAGACCATCTGGATTGCATTACACGGGCACTCTGACAGCTCCTAATTAAGATTAATAGTCTGCCGTGCGTGTAACCGCACAGAAAATGCCAACATGGCCGCCTAACATTACATATGCCCTATGGCATCAACACTACTACAAAAACAGCACCGCGACGACCAATCACCATTCAGATAATAAAAAAAAGCTCGCGCACTAAGGAATGTTTCTTTCCCGAGCCCTAAAGAAACTTTTTTTTTTTCTTTAACAATAGGAGCTCGGAGCTCCGCCCCAGTTCGTGGTGACGTAGGCCGAGCCCTAAAAAGAGGTAGTTTCTATCAAGATGTTTCAAAAAGATGTATATATACTTTGTTGGGGCTCAATTTTCTGGGGATATTGACCAATAGGTCATTATAGAGCATAAGGGCGGCAAAGTCCATGCAGAGACTATTGAAGAATCAAAGGAGAAAATATTTAATATAAAACTAAGTATATTTTTATAGAACTCAGTTTCAAACTCCATTGCAAAGTCAGTATCCTCCTCTTTTAAGAATGTGGCATCTGATATAGGCAACTTAGTGGCAACCACCACAGGTAGCTCTCTAACCTTGCTTGTAGGGGGCAAACAAATGGTAAAAAATAAGCACCTGGTCATGCAAGTTGGTTATGAGGATGACATGATTGGTGGCGGTTCATTTCCGCAAGGTGATTCGCACCTTGTGTACAGTTGGCTTGACTCTTTCATGTTGGGTGCTATTAAAGACAGTGTACATGATTTATGAAGTGAATATGTATACTATGAGGATACCTGTTATGATAATATGCCTGATTTCAGTAAAAAGGTAAGCACTTAGAAACTACCGAAGGTTATTGTGGACTTTGAGGGAAATCCAACGTTTGACCCCACTCTCTCTGTCATTTGTGGACAGAAAGCTAGAGTTAAAAGCCCGGAGCAACAATGAGGGCATTATGCCCTAATCCTACAATTTCTGATAAAATGGCGCTATACCCAACAATTAACACAAAATGGTTATTTTCTTGACAATAGGGGATAAAGACTGTAGGAAAGGGCTGGGCGTATTGCGGCAATAAACTATTAAACATTTTGGGTCCGTTGGCCAGAATATTGTGTTAAACTAGGCATAAAAAGAGTAAGGGGGAACCTCTAGAGATTATATCTAGGTGGGCTCAAAGAACTGTCTATTTTAGGAGAATGCTAATGCTAGGTTGTCATATGAAAGGAGGAAGGGTTTAATGTTGAGAAATGATTCCAAATTGGGGTAAAAGTTTGGTTCTGAAGTCACACTAAGTACAAAAGATTCCCTTTTTGGGATGAAGTTATAAAATAAATAGGGTGCTAGGTTCTAGGTTTCTCATCCTTAGAAAAAGCCCACTCTTCATTGATAAGAGTTTTTGGACAGGTTTCTCCCAGGTCTGGCAGAATCAGTGGTTATTTTGCTGGCCGACCATTCAGTCAGTCAAAAACATAAGTTTATTTAGACCTTAGTCTTTAAAAACATTTGCACAATATGTCAATTTTTCCATAACTTTGTAAAACCATTTCGAGCAAAAGTCACTGCAAATCCAAGGCGAATATTATCAAATGATTCCCTAACCTGTGTTACAATAAAAATTCAAATCTTTGCTAAAGCTTCATTCACAAACACAACAGTGATGGACAGAATGTGGATCAATGTCACACATTCACCCCAGTCAAAAGATCTGGGCCCAAATCCATCGTTTTTCCACTCCACACCACCCTGGGTTAGACAATAGCGATATGCAAATCAGAGCTGACCCTGTGCCCCATGGGAACAGTCCAGTCCGAACTACAAAAGCCATGTCCTTCCCAGAACGGAAACAAGCATCCGAGGACCGGCCCGGTTTCGAGGTAACACCTCTCATCAGCCCGGCTAGCTTGAATCCAGTGGTGTGGAGTGCCTGGGACTCACGTCTGAGCATCCCCAGTACACTTAGAGCGGTAATTGCAAACACAACAGTGATGGACAGAGTGTGTGACATTGATCCACATTCTGTCCATCACTGTTGTGTTTGCAAAGCTTCATTCACAGACAATAACAATTGCCCCAAAGCACAGGTTGCATCCAAAAACCACATATCCAATAGTAAATTAACCCCACATCTTAATTTCAAAAGGGACCTTTATAAACACACACTTGGTACATTTTCTAGATAGGGGAATGTTTCTTCCTCAAGCAACGAGTTCATCAGAAGGGCTACAGATTTCTTGTTCCTTAAATATTTCAGATCATCTTCCCTGGCCACTTATTTTGTGACACTTTGGTACTCGGCTTAACTAACAATTATTAGATTAGTCATAGTGTATTGTATTATTAATTTGTTGTATAGATCATGAATCCTTTCCCCGGAGGATCGTGCCCAATTTAATTAACTATCGATGATTTCCTTTTTACATAGTGTTGATATTTTGGGGAATTCATCGCTATCTATTCTCGTCCAGAATTTTAACGTCTCGGCAAATGTTAAATAGCTCCATGTGGTAAGGCCAGTTTCTGTCCTAATTGCCTGGACCATGGTAGAAAGTGGTAGGTAGACTAATCTTTTTAAGCACTTACCCTCCTCAGAATCCCAGTTTGTTTTCCCACTACTACAAAGTATCTCCTCACCAGATTATAACTGTGACTGTATCATTCCATGACATGCTGCAGGTCTTGAGGATTGACCACCATACATTTTATCAACTTTCTTAAGTCCTCCTACCGATGAAAGGGTTTTTGCCTGCAGGGATTCAATGGGCACTTTATATGATAGATTCTTCACAAAACACATCCCCACATTCTTGTAACTACTAATGATCTCGATTTTGTCATTATTTGGGGTCTAGTTGAACTTTATCTTCTTATTCCTGAATGGAAACACTTTAGTTTTCTCCAAATGTATTATTATTTTTTTCTTACTATAAAAATCCCCATAGGCATCTAACTTCCTCTGCAAGCCGATTTCTGTCAAATCCATAATCCCTAAATTGTGTGCATAGAGTAGACAATTTACGTGTACGCCATTCATTTTAGGGTTATGGCTGCTGGATAGGCCTTTGGTAAATCCGTCAAAAATATGGAGAACAGTATGGGTGCCAAAAAGCAGCATTGCCTAAGGCCATTCCTAATATTTATTCTCCTTCACTCATCAACATCTAATTCCACTTGAGCCCAATTATCTCTGTGCAATTCCAGTAGGATCAAGAGCAAGCTGTGTGGGATATCATAATTTTTAAGGTTCACATAACAACGCCCGATCAACAGTATTGAACGCGGAGCAGAAGTCCACAAAACAACAGTATAACCCTCTGTGCAGCTCTATCGATTTTTTAGCTATAGCCCATAGACTTAAAGCAATGATCTGCTATTGAGTGCCCCCCCCCTTAAAACCACCTTGCTCTAAACACTGTATTAATTGTCTGTGTGCTTTGTAAATATTGTAATGTTCATCTACATTGCTCTTTGTGAAAACTAAAAGTGACACAGAGGTGTATGTTTTAATTCAAAATATGGGAATCCCCTATATATAAGAGAAAGAATACCAATAGATGAATCTCTGAGTTAATAAAAGTAACTTCTGAGGCTGAAAGACTTATGTTTGATCGTTGGTTGGAGAGGCACTTTTTGTTTTGCTGGCTGAATTTTCTGGCAATCTTGGTGATGAGACAGAAGTCTAATAAAGCCATTAATGGTTATAGGTTTGCAGTGTCAGAAGGACAACAGAAGACTGATGGTAGCCCATCTGGGAACATCCATTGCTATGCAGATTTCTGAAATGGATACGGTATATGAATCCTCCAAGTCAAATAATATAGTGCAATTGTATGTATGACGTAAACTTAATTTTGTGTTTGTGGATCTTGGAATAACAATGAGCATCTGTCCGTGAAGCTGCTATCTGCTCAATTGGTAATTCTGTTGTGTTTAGCTTCTTTCAGAAGGATGTCAAATGCCATGGCATTGGCTGTTACTGCTATGCAATTCACATCAGTGGGGGCTAATTTTCGTATTACTAGAAGGATTAAGAATTCATCATCATATGTGGAGTTCCTTAGTTTCTCTGAGGACTCATAGCTTTGCATAGTGAGGTGCCTCAAGCAGCATATCCACATAACAAAGGAGGTGAGGACATCTGTGCCTCAGTTACTGATAGCTTTAAGGAAAACCTTTGCCCCTGTCACTTCAACAACACTGAGTAGATGGGTAAAGGAAATAATGTCTATGGAAGCTGCCAATTCAGGGAGATTTGCGGCTCATTCAGCTAGAGGGGCCATGGCTTCCAAGGAGTTCTGGGACAAATAAGGGCTCAGGGACATCTTAAAAGCTACAGATTGGACTTTAGTATCAGCTTTCAAAACATTGCATTGTAAACTTGTTTATCATGCAGCAATTACAGTTGTAAACATGCTTTGAACATGCATAATGTAAACCTACGGTCTTGTAATAAAATTGCAGATTCTCTTAGCCAGTTGTGACGGAGACCCCTGATTTGATTGAAGACCATGCTTATCTTTAGTGTCTGGGGCAACAAACCAGGCAGCAGTCTGAGGTTTTGGAAACCGAGTGGGCCAGAGGAGTAGGCCAATTGTATTTTCACTTTGTTTCGCGAGAGAGAATACGCAGAGGCAGGGGGATTTAATATGGCTTCTTCTGGGATTTATTTTATTGTGTTTGTTTTTCTGTTTAACACACTGACTCTAAACATTTCACGTTGACATCATGAAATGAGGAAACCCTGTGGGGCTTTGTGTAATTTATACTGGGCTTGATTCGTGTTTTGTGTCACTTCCTACTTGGTCTGCGGGATTGTGGGTATTACTGTGCTTGTAAGTGCTCTGTGGGTAAATAGTAGAACAGTGACTGCATAATACTCATCTATGTTGCCTTTAATGAAATCAGCACTCTTCTTCAGAACTGGCCAGGAGAATCTGCAATCTGAAAATGCCATATGTCAGGTTTGCATTTCTTTTCTAATGCAAAACTGATGCAAAGTGGTTTGTGGTGGATAGTAACCCAAAGTAATGCAAAGTGCTGCATTGTGATACTGTGCCTCAAGGGGGCATTCCATGGGTGGCATTCCTATGCAACCACCCATGGATTGTAGATAGGGATTGCACAAGCATCCTATGCCTCCATGAGGCAGGCGCAATGAGGAGAAATGTTTTCATTTCTACTCGTTTTTCCCACTTTGATCATGTGCAGCTCTGCACAGCCACATACAAAGTGGTAAATGCCTTAAAGCATAGGTTCTGAACGGGTGGGGACCCTTTCCAGTGCAAACCAGTGCTTCAGACACCGCAGGCACCCTTGCACTATGGCGCAACGGAAGGGTGTCTGCGTTGGCACATGGCTGCCTAAAGTGTGGCAGCACAGGGAGAGAGCAGAACAGCACCACGTCTTAATAGATATGGCGATGTTTCACTCGCTCAGTTTAAAAAAACTTGGAACAGCAACTTTACAAGATGTCGTGAGATGTTTGACTTCTTGAAAAATCTGCCCCCAGATTTCTGTTGTGACCAGCAAATAGATTCAGAACCAGTAGTCATTAGTCCAGCACTCAGCAGCAGAGCCCACAGTTTCACACTTTGCTGTGTAGACTCCTCACTCTTCACTTATTGGGCTGGGTGTATTTTATTCGGATCTCATGCAGTTCTAGCTGAGTCTACCTTCTCCACAAAGGCTTTGTAAATGTGCACGTGCACCGGCACACATCCCTGTAAATAAAACTAGTGCATTTGCAGATTCATACTTGTATTAATATTTCAGATGTTTGTGAAGGCTATCCTAAGCTAAACTTCGGTTTAAATGGACCTGCTTCTGCTTCGCCCCATAAGTGCCAGCATCAAATCTGACCTTGTGTTTCGGTGTCTGGATAATTTATGCCACAAAGCACCATTCAACTCAGCTTTGCTATGCTAGGGTATTTCTATCGGAACATTTTAATTGTGCTCAATTATTTCCTATTCAAAACAAATAAGGATAAAGTGGAATTTTCGGTATTAGGTTCCCTCGACTAAAACCATTAATTGGTGACATACAGAGGTCACGCATTAAAGACATGCTTTTAATCCATTAAGGAAAACCTACTCTGAAACATTATACAAACTTGTTGATCGGAACCAATCAGCGGGAAGCATGTGATACATACAGAGAAGCAACAGACAGTTTTCTTTCAAGTAAAGATGCTGTTTGTCTGACCTATTTTGAAGTCGCAGCTCTAGATGGCGCACATGCGCAGTCTCAAATAGAGACATGCTGTATCTCCATCGTGTGCTTATGGACCGCCCATAGGCTTCCCATTTGCTGGTACCATCGTCACTCCATTTATCGTTCTCCTCATTTGTGAAGGGCACGCATATGTCATGCCTCTTCCGGTGTTTAGTCCTCACTGAGCACACTAACTACTTTGAAACCTACCGTTGTTGCCATTGTTATCCATTGTTTCGGGACTACTTTGTTATTGTGTTAGAGGGGTGACTCGTCCTGCCACACATTAGGAGTGCTGTTATTTTAATTAGAGCTAAGCGCCAATTTTATTATTTTTAAAAACCTGTGCGGCTGGCTGCAACCACCACGTCCTCCTGCTGTGCTGATCGGCAAAGCCCGGATTGGCTAATAGAGCTCAGAACATATCCGCACCACCGCAAGACTAATGACCTGCGCATTGCTGTGCCCAGCCCCTGCCCAGGGCTGAGGCTCATGAGCTCCCCCTTCCCCTCCACCACCCTCTACTCCTCCACCTTACACAGGACAGCTCCACACAGCCCAGTAGGCAACACTGAGGGAGCAATGGACTTTCCGCACCACCCCTTCTAAATTACAGTACAGCCCCTTCTACAATTCCCCGCTGTTTATATCCCCTGCCATCCCTTCACCCCACCCCTCTGCTTCTCACCCACCACACCCTCCCCAATCACTGCTCCTTTCCTCCCCTGCTTCGCCTCTCTACTCCTGCTGTACTGTCTCCCTTGCCACCCCGCCTCTTCACGGCCACTGTATTTCTCGCTCATCTACCTCTCCCATCTTCTCCTCCTGTCCCTCAAGGCATACTTGCAACCCCCATGATTGGTTATAACGGGCTTTAAGAGGGTCCTTCCCCACTGACACATTCTGGCACCCAGTCTGTATTTTGGGGTGTGGAGCGGGTGAGAATGGTATTTTGATATAGCTCGAACCTCCCTCATGTGTTCTGATACACATACCGTCCTTTTAGAGGCAGCAGCAAATTTCTGAAGTAAGTTGGGTGCCCTAAGAACTGCAACATACACATGTTTATATACTGGATGTACAAACCCTTGTACTTTGGGTGGGCATGGTTTCATCTTTGAAATCTTCTGTATTTTGGTGGTTCCTATACTCCCCCCCCCCCCACCGCAGCTAGTAGATCAAGTCAAGGGTTGCTTCCCATGTTTCTCTTGTTGCATAAAACAGCTCACCTGCACACCCATAGGTTTTTTATTGTGTCTTGGCGGGGGAAGTTATTGAAGCAATTCTCCATGTTTTTGAACCCACATTTTCATAATGAGCAGGTTGTCTCCAAACTCTTGTGTTGATACCTTTTGGATGATCACATGAGAGTAGAGGTGAGACATCAGTAACTATATACATTAACAGTGCTTTCGAAAGAGGAACCTATTCGGGCCAGTGTTTCACCGACTCTGGAAACACACAAACTCGTCAGTAAAGATACCTGCGTCTCTTTAAACACAGACCTGGATGCAATGCCTCTGAAAGCTTGTCCAGTCAAATCTAAGTGTTTCCTATCCTGCCAGATGCTGCCTATCACCTGGGCAGGCTCACCTCTTCAATGGTCTCCACCGCTCCTTCTTGTTTTGGGGTATGCACTTTCTAGCCTCTTTCTGTACAGCTTCTGTTTGGGCATCCCTCTCGCCCATTACCGTGTCCTGCACTCAGCTTTCTGCTAGAGAATCTCTCATCTGTCGCATCCCGTTTGGCCAATTTTCATTTAGCCACACCATCGACGCAGCCTGCTGTAGAGGAGTCTTTCCCCATTGCCATGCCCCTCCCCACTTCTTTGCTATGCCTGTCCCTTCTATACACTGACCTACTTGTTAGAGCATCTTTCACCCAACCATACCTGACTGCAGCCTTCTAGTTCACCATCTCTCCTCCATCCTTTCTCTGGCCACAGCCTACTGTGTTGTTTCTACCACAGACTGCCCTAAACACTGGCCTGTGGTGTCTACAGAGCTACATATAAATGACAGATTTGTGGAAGATAGGGGCATATTTACAAGACCCCTGCACCACCAGAGCATCATTGTTTTTACGCTCCAGTGGCGCACAATGCTAAGCCATATTTACAAGGACACACAAAGCCATCCTGCGTGGCTTCTCAAGGCCTTGTTCATATGTCCACCTTTCATTCATTACGCTGTGTGAAAGTGGTGTTCCATGGGTGTTGCTGTGGGTGTTCCCACTAAACACCCAGGGATTCTGATGCATTCCCAGATTTACAAGGTTTTTTGTAAACATGTGAATGTGTCAGATTTTAACGCCTCCCCAGGGGAGGCGTTAAAATGGTGCAATAAGGAGAAATCACTTTACCCAGCACACATAGGAGGAAAACACCATCAATGATTGTTTTTGTGCAGGAAGATGTCCCTTCCTGCACAAAAGCAATCATACCTGCAATGCAGGCACCCTTGCACCTTGCAAGAATGCCTGTGTTGGCACTAGGCAGCCAATTGTGCCCCAGCGCAGTTCGGGCTGGACTGTTCCCATGAGGCACAGGGTCAAGACTGATTTGCATATGGCCATGTCTGAACCTGGGTGGTCCGGTAAGAAAACTAACGATGGATTAAACCCAGATCTGTGACTGGGGGTGAATGTTCTGCCATTGTGCAACATTCCGCCCATCAATTGTTGTTTTTGCATTTGTCACACCGAATGGGACGGGTATGCTCACACGTGAGTCCCTTGCTCTCCAGGCCACTGAAATCAAGCTATCCTGGCTGATGACAGCTGATAGCCAGAAATCGGAGCTAGGATGCTTGGTTCCGGTCCAGGAAAGACATGGCTTGGCAGTTCGGGCTGGACTGTTCCCATGAGGCACAGGATCAGGACTGATTTGCATATGGCCATGTCTGAACTGGGGTGGTCTGGTGAGCAAAATAATGATGGATTAAACCCAGATCTGTGACTGGGGGTGAATGTTCTGCCATTGTGCAACATTCCGTCCATCAATTGTTGTTTTTGCATTTGCCAGCGCAGTGGACAGCACATGGAAGCATTGCATTGCTGTAAATGAGACGCATCCCTGCACTTTCCAAATGACGCAACTCGTGCAGTAAGATGGGTTGCAACGCTGCGCTGCATAATTTTCTAGTGCATTTGCCCCTCAGTTTCACACCAGTTTCCATAACACCATGGGTGGCGGCGAAGAGGAAATGACAAGTCGCCTTATATTTTACATGTTCTAAAATTTCAGAGTAATGGAAAATATGTAGTATTGGAACCCAACCCCCACTGTTTTGATATTTTACACCTAAGAATAAGATGAGGTCGAATGTAGCCTCTGAAAGCAAAGGGTGGGTTCTGCTTGGTAATTTCCGTTAACCAACCAACCTTTTAACATCAAATTGCCATCACCAGGGCGCTTATGTTAATTTTCCCACTGTGGTCAATGCTTAATACTTTATAAATGTAGAAAAACTGTACATTTTGTGTCTCATTCTCAATAATTTATTACTTAAAAATAGAACATTCTTTACCTACTCTGGGCCCTCTTTGCTAAAAGTGACATTAAGTTTTAGTTCTGCAATGCTTCTTATGAGGGGAGGATGTGTATTGCCCGCTGCATCTCTGGATAAAACGCACAAGTCTAAAAGTACAGATCCACTAATAGTATATGTGCTACTTATATGTGTTTTATAGTTCAGTTTAGTTCTTCATTATCACGTTTGAAAGCACTTCCAGATATGTGAGTTCATTCTACCAGTTATACAAACATAACACTTTAAATAAGTACTTCTCAATTAAGTGCTACAATGTGCCTATTAGTGTCAAAGCTTACACGTTAAAGAGCAGTAGATGTTGTATCACCCAGGATAATGTGCTGCATGGCTAAATACTTATATGGTCCCAAAAGCAAGACCTAGCGGTCATGTCAATGCAAAGAGCGCGAGTGGTTTAAGTGGGCCACTCATTTCCCTATGTTGTAAATTGTTTCCATACGTGTTCCAACACCTGCCTGGTCGGAAAGCCCCTGCTGTTCTTTTATAATTATATGCCTTTTTCTAATGTAACATTTGTATTGCAAGCCTTTGATTCTTGCGATTAGACAGAAGCCTTTTCTTTCTTTTTCTTTTCGTGAATGCGTGAACGTGGGACTACACTGAAAGACTAAGGATGAAAGTTTAGGTTGTAGCACTTTCAGTACAGCATGGCCTAAAATGACACCAGACAGAGATGGTTATTGAGTTAAAAGGCCTTTAAGTGAAGAACCCTAACTAACAGAATAGTCAGACTGCTATTCATGTCTGTCTCAAATATACTGCTAAAACATTCATATAACGCCAAAAAGCTCGCAGCTCGGCCATTGCTGAGACCTATTGGCTTTGCCAATGCCTGTTTTATTATTCTATTAGTTTAAAACAAGTGTCCCACATTACAGAGTAGGAAGCGGATATTTATCCAGCCACCTTCCAAGTAGTACCTAATCTCTCCAGGTGGTCGGCAGAATAGTCCACAATCTCTGCCATTTAGCCAGTGGCCTGCTACGTTTCAGTAACTTTCCTATTTATCTGGTTGCAGGCCAAATAGTAGAGATCATGTGCTAATTTACCAGCACCTTAATAGATAGTATGAAGGTGGTCTTTATTTAGCAAGATTTGTGGCAATGGCAGTGTGGTGACCTTCTTATAAAGGGAGGCAGTAAAGTGTATGAAGCATTATGAAAATGTGAATACAAATATAGAAAAGTGTGTACAATGGTAAGTGTATGAGTTTAGCTAAGTTGTTTACAGATAAAAAGAACTGTAAAAACTATTTTAAATAAATGTGATTATGTTAATATAATAATAATACAATATTAAAACAAGAAATGTAGGAATCAAATTTCTTTTTCAGGTGCTTCAGGGTACGGCAAATAGATATTGCATGGTGCAGTCTGGGATTACCCAGCTTTCTGCAAAGAATAATGAGTATGTTTTTAATGCATGTCACAAATATATTTTCTTCACTCATGAGAATAAATTTTTAGGTCTTGGCTGGCGTGGGCTGTGCACATGTGAAGTCTCGCTGGCGAGATTTAATGATTTAGAGGGCTTTCAGTATCCGGCTTTAAGCCCCGCCCCTCTTTCCCATTGGCCGGTGTCACTGTTTATGCTAAACCGTGGCCAGCCATTGGAAAAGAGGTTTGTATATGTATACTTTTCTCTTTTTCTGCCGTCCTACTTGGACGGGCTCGCCTGCTTTCCTTCTGAAGTAAAAGGTTTCTTATCTTTATGGGTCCATGTGTTTAAACAAATGGCCACATAAAGACAAGAAATCGTCACAACAGAAGGAAAGCAGGCCGCATGTTTATTTTTGCATCGCGCTTTCACTTTAAAGTGAAAGCGAGATGTAAAAATAAACAGTGGTTGACTGGCGAGCGTTTTTTTTTGCGTGGAAAATGTATCCAGTTTTTGCCAGGTGAAATCTGCTTGGGGGATATGTACCCTCCGTGTAGTATTTACCCCACAACTCGGAAGCCCGACTTGTGAATAAACCCCTACATATCTGAAGCGAGCTCGCTGCTCGGAGTGGGGCCAGAGGGAGGCGTTAGAAACCAGCGTCTTGAATCTGTTGTCTGGAGGCTTCAGGACGCCCTCCCCATGCTTCTTGTAAGTGAATTAACAAACTGCGGGACGCGGAGACCGTCAGATCAACAAGTTTAACAAAGCCAGTGTTGGGAGATCTTGTGTCCACCGGTAAAAGTGTAGCAATGCCGCCACGCTCGTTCGGCGGAGGACAGCTTTATCCGGCAGTTCAGGATTCTGCCACGGTTTTTCCTTCTTTCCTGAACGTAACCTTTTATCTTCTTGTACAAGGCAACAAAGTGCCGGAAAGACAATCTTCCACCACCCCCTCCGCAAACACTGCCCGCGTCCTAGTCCACTCGGCCCAGTGGCCAGAAGATGCTGCTGCTTGCAGATGGGGACAGCAAGGCATGCGCCAGGCTATAAGAACAAGTTAGAGCACAACGCACTAGGTAGGGTTTCAGGAAGCGCCTCTAGGGAGCACCATGAGTCGGAGACAGAGGGACGGAGCTGGGAAGGATGCCAGCCTCAGACAGATACTTAAAGGCACCCACACCCTGCCTCTCACCAGCTATATACCTCCCTCCTCTGGGTGCCCGGGGACTGCAAAGATCACTTACACAGGGCAGAGCGGCCCGTTGAGACACCATGCTGCACAAGTCAGGGCACGGTAATTGAGCTGGGTGGCAGCTCCACAAGAGTGTGGAGAAACCCTTCCCAACATTCAGTGCCACTCTACGGTATGCCCCAAGTAGCCTCTTAAAATGACACAATACGTTCAGTGCTTGATGTGGAAGGTAAAAAACGACTAACATAACCAGTTGGCTCGCTCTCCTCCAGAAAATAATACAGTAGGGTGTATCATATGGATGAAATACAACATACTTCAACAGATGACTGAGTGCCTATCGATGTAATTCAATAATATCTGTTCGCTACAGTGCTTCGGCGCCTAGTCAGGTGTAAGAAGTGCTATAGATAAGCAATGACAATACATCAACTGAGGTCTAGGCAGGCTTAAGTCGCTGAGGCAATACGGTATTCAGCATAAAGGCAGTACTTCTAGTGCCGTGCTTCAAACAGGGTAAACGTCGTTTACAACGTGGTGTTTACACCGCACGATCTTTACCACGCTGCCATTACAACGCAAGTCGTTACTATGACTTGCGCTGGATGGCGCTGTTGGTTAAGGAATATTGTAATTTTATATTCCAACACCTTCCCTACTGTTACGTGGACTGGTGTTGGAATACAAAATTATATTAATCCTCAATCCGCGCCCTCCAACTCAAGTCGTTGTAAAATCCGCGATGTAAAGTTCCCCGATCAAAATGATCGCGTTGTACTATCATACATCCTTCAAGTAGAATGCAAGGAGCGAAGAAAAGTCTGATCTGTGTTTAAAGAATTACAAAAGATTCACACAGTTAATCTAGGATTTCTTTTTTTGTTTAAACATTGGCAAATCTCACAGGAAGCCCATGCTTGGAAATATGTCCAAAAGAGGGTTTGATACACTTCGTGGAATCGCTTCAAAAGCAAATTAAAAAAGACATTACTGCTCTGGGAAGTCCCGGAGATTATTATGTTCCATAGTATAACTCAGTTTCTAAATCACCAATTCAGGCTCATCTTTACATGCGCTACAGAATAAAGCATGACGCAGCAGAAGACCAAATTCCGTCGTAGAGTTAATTGTTTCAAAAAGTCTTATTAACGTCATTAAAATATTGGCAACGGGTGCTGAATAGGACACCAGGCCAAACAAGTATTAAAAATGGAATAGGTCTCGCATTTTATTAAGTTAAAGCCATTTGCTTTGCTATGCAATACCATTAGCAAAGCGAATGGCTTTAACTTAATCAAAGGCGAGACATATTGCATTTTCAGTGCTTGTTTAATGTTTGTGATCCTCCATTTTGATGGTTTTACAGGGTTGAGCTCATTTTTAGTTGCTTATGGGAGGCCTTGTGCTAGTTTTGTGGTTCTTTTTAAGGGACATACCTTAGTTATGCAGACCTAGTAACACAGCATCAGAAAACAGTGAGTGCAGAGAGAGACAGGTGGCATCTGGGCCACACAGATAGGGATACTTAATTAAGGCAAGTTGTGCTATGGGCCAGAACTTAGTGGCACTTCCAAGCGGTAACTCTGGTAAGTCACAGTAGTGGGGCAACTGGGAAACAGGGTAAGTAAAAGCAAGAGACAGGTAATTCATGAGGGAAATGTTTATTCCCTCAGCTGGCAGCTGAATAAACACACTTTTACACACTATTCACTCAGCAAAGTGGGTGTAAGATATAGATGTCATGAGTGGTCCCTTAGGTCCACAGTAACAGTACAGTTACTCGCCCAATGTTTAAGTGGCTTAGGAAAACCTTTATTGTGCCCCCATTCCTGTCCTTGACAGTGCTGTCTCAGAAAAAGAAATCTGGAAGCCAAACACTTTGGACACTCTGGAGCTGTCCCAGAGGTCCGCATCCTTAACAAGCACCCTTTGGATCAGTGAGCTTACGATTAACTAGGTGTTGGTGCAGCTATGTAAAACAGGCATTGAGCCTGTGCGCCCTCCGACTGTACAGCCCAATGTAATCATTAGCTTTGCTGTTCCGCACCCAGCTACTCAGTGTCTTGCTGGTATAATCTAACAAGTCTACCCTAGACTGTCCCTCAAGCTAGGGCCAAGGGTCAGGGTTCAGTCCAAATTTAGCAAGTAAAATAGCCTTTATTGGGAGCATACTGCATCCGTTACCCCACCTCTAGTGTTAGAAGGGTGTCCCTCCCTACTGTAAGCATGTTTCCAAGAGTTCTCTTCTGGGAGCTTGTGCAATCTGAGGGCTACCTAATATGCTGAAAACCATTTATTGATATCATGTTCACCACATAGCTGGGCAGTAGGTCTAGCGGTGTGTGGACTCTCACCTCTCTAGTGGACACTGAGGATATGCTGCCATCTTTAATGCTGGTCTGTGAGGCTCATTTTGCTTTGATGTCATTTCATGAGCCAGTAATAGTTTCTTTCCAGGCAAAGCCTCAGCCTTCTCTTTTGCCAAGGCTCTCTCTGCTTCAGCCTTTCTCTGCTCTGCGTCCCTTTTTTGCTTGGCCATCTGCAGCCTGAATTCTCTCTCAGGCCTCTTGTCCACCAGGTAAGGGACAGGTTGCAGGAAGACATACTGCTCACTGCCCTGCCTGGGAGCTCATCTTCTATAAGCAAGTTGTTCTCCTCCTCTGTGTGCTGCAGCTCAGGACCTGTGCCCAGGTCCTCCTCTCGCTCCTCCATATCTTCCTATTCATCCTGGTCTCTGTTGTGGCTAGTCCCTAGTGGGCCTCTGCCCTGGCCCTGAGGGCCTTCGGGAGCTCCAGCTTCAGTGTGCTCCTCTTGGATAACAGCCCCCTCTCCTTGCAGAATTCTCTGAGGTCAGCTGCAGTGTAGCTGTCCAACTGGCTAAGCTCAAACTTCCCCATTGCAGATACAGTCAGAAGCACAGACAGTCAGGTAGAATGGGAGTGAATATGGACATAGCAACTATGGCCAATTAAGGGGAATTTCAGAAAACTGATTTTGTATAAAATTATTTATAAGGGATTTTAGCGTTACACATAATCACCGCATGGCACTTCACAAACACAGGTACTGAATCCCACCACTGAACACTACTTTGAGAAATTGGATTGTTGGTTGTGGTGGGTGTGAGCCCTTCTCAAGCAACAGCCACAACCCAGGTCAGGGCGAACCACAAAAGTCACTAAATGAATCTGTGCTCAACCCTATGGTAGCTTTTGCCCAAAAGAAGTCAGGCTTAACTAACAGGCAATGAGTAAAGTATTACAGAACACACACTTTAATTAAGTGAAAACACAACACATAAAATGCCACACCACTTTAGAAGAATCAAATAAACTTTATTACATTATTTGCCACCAAAATGAAATACAATTTCAAAGATTTAAGTAAGTTTAGCATGTTAAAGCACAAAGCACCACTTTTCTGGTCATATGAAACCAGGTGAAAATGACAAGTTCAGGCCATCGATGGAGTGCGGGCCAGATACAGGGACCAGGGTAGTCCTACTGAAATGTTACCTTCTAAAGTCTAGTGCAAAAAGTCCAGTTTGTGTTAGAGGAGGCCGCAAGGAGCAGGGAGAGCATCACGGAAGGTTGTCGCTGTAGCACAAAGAGCATGCCGGGAGTCGCGGATGGTTATTCCTGTAGCACTAAGATCCTGTTGGGCATCACAGACGGCCGTTGCTGGAGATTCACATTGGCAGTCACCTTGGGCTTTCGATGCTGTACCGCTAAGTGCATATCTTGCATTGCCAGTTGTTGCTGGTGGTAGCATGAAGAGTCTGGTTGATTGGAGCTTTACGTTTACTGTCGGTATGGGCAACACAAATTAGGCAATTAGCAGTCGCTAAGAGACCGAAAATTCAAGATTTTGACTTTTCTTTCAGGAGGAGCTCAACTGATGCCACACCAAGGGTCCAAGACTTGAAGGGCACCTCTTGAGATCAGGTACTCACCCCAGCAGAGGCCACCAGGGCTCAAGCAGGTCCAGTTACAGGTCCAGGCAGGTTCAGTGCAGCAGATCAGCTGGGTAGTTGCAGGGAGACCTATGGATCATGTTGTGTCCCTCTAGCTCAGAACAGGAGGTCAGTCAACTGACCTTTGGAGTTACGTCAGCCTGGGATGGAGGGTGCAGGTCTAGTCTTCCTTCTTAGGCAGCATGGCAGGCCTCTTGCAGCAGGGCAACAGAGCACGTATTTCGTAGTATCCAAAGCTCCGGGTGTGTAATGAAGTGTGAGTATGAGAGTCCTTTTTTTACATCAGGTGCCCACTTTGAATTGGAAGAAACTTCGGAAATTTTCTGCTTACAGAAGTGACTGAAATTTCCTGGTTTTCTGTCCTGGTCCCAGTTTGTTTGCAGGCAGAATAGGCTAGTGTGAAGCCCTTAGTTTGTGAGCTGAGACAGTGTCTCTGCTGTGCAAGTGTAACAGTTGGCAGCTCTGCCCCTCCCATCAAGGCAGGATGGCCAATCCTGCCAACACCCAGAACCTCTATTGTGTGTCTGTCTGGGAGGAATACAGAAAGACCAACTGCGAACTACTCCTAGTCATGTGATCAGGGAACCAGACTGTAGACACCAAACAGTTAGGACAAGTAAATGACAACTATCTAAATGTGGCATTTTTCAGAATTGCAACTTAAAATCCATCCAATGTTACCATTAAAGAGGGTTTTAAATTATAATTCCACAGACACCAAACATGGGCTTCCTACCTGCTTCCAGACAAAAGTTATAACTTATTAAATGTAATAAGGTAACCCAATGTTATCCTATTGGAGAAATAGGCCTTGCAACAGTGAAAATTAATTTGGGAGTTGTTCACTACCAGGACATTTAAAACTTAAAAGTACATGTCCAACTTTTTAAATACAGTGCACCCTACCCTATGGGTTGTTTAGGGCCTACCCTAGAGATAACTTATATGTACTAAAAAGGACGGTTTATGCCTTGCAAAAGATTTCTTTTGCCCGGTCGAAATCGCAGTTTAAAAATACACACACTGCAATAGTTAGAAGTCTTAGAGTTTGCAAAGTCCTACGGCCAACTAAAACAAATTTAGCAAAGCAGGAGAAATGAAGGCAAAATGTTTAGGGGCAGACCACCCAAGGCTGGTAGGTCTAACAGGGATCTAAAGGTAGATGGGTGAAATGGATTATGGACTATGAAGTATGGCAGAAAGGTATGAGAAACTCAGAGGAATGAAGACAGCAAAACCGGTTCATGGGTAACAAAAGAGGTCAAAGAGATATTGCGATCAGCAAAGGGGAGATCTGGATCATAAGACGACTCTGACGTAGTCAAGGGGGCTACTAAGAACCAAAGCCAGCAGTGGTAGCTTCAAGCTCCAGACGAGCAGTCTGCAAATCTCTGGGGGCAAGTTGAAGGGGGGTAGAAGTACATTAGCAGAGGAATGTTTTGTTGGATAGCAAAGAGGCTTAGAGTGTTAAGACAAGTAGAGTAGTCTTTGAAACTCTGGACCATCAAAGGAATTTGAAGATGAATGTAAGGCTGAAAAAAGGTTTGGAAGGGCTGTGAGACTAGCAGAGATCATTCACAATTGGTCAGGGTGCTGACAAGTGGGCTCTTAGGGCCCACAGAAAAACCAAAAAGCCAAACAAGGTAATTTAAAGACAATAGTGAGGTTGTGAGAGTCATAATAGGGGTGCTGTGATTATCGGCGGGCAAGAAATGGGTTTAGGTTTCTGTGAGTGCTGTCAAAGGCTAGTGATTTTTCAGGGGCAAGACAATGGAGTCATGAGAGACAGTGAAAAGTGAAAACTAAAAAAACTGTAGGCCTGATTTATTTTGTGGTAGGCGGCCCATTTCTCTTTCAGGGAGACATAGTAAATTACTCAGTTGGCCTGACGGAGGTACTGCCCACCAAATGTATAAATGACCGTCGAGCTGCTGGTCATTTCTAGAGCATTGGCAGGAACCAAGTCTTCCCCTTTACCGCCAGGGTTTTCCTTGAGGTGACAGGCAGTGAAAACTGACCTCTAATTCTGCTCTCCGTATTTAGGTGGGTGGATTTAGAGGTCTGCCTCTAATGGCAGACCTCTAAATCCACCCAGGGTGTTGGAGGTATTTAATCATGGGGGAGACAGAGAAGTCTTTGACATGATTAAAGCTAAGATCTAACTGCATTTAAATTTGGCATGCATACCAGTCTTGGCGGTATAGATATGCCATGGCTGTTACTTTTTTCTCAGAAATAGGATCAATGTATAATGTCTATCTGAAGATTCTCTGTTTTATTACTACATTAAAGGAATCTGAACTATTGTATGGCATAATCCAGTTATTGTTTGCACTTTTATGCTACACACCATGCATAAGCAAAACTTCAAGACTGTTGTCACATGATTGGGGAATTCTCCCATGACTCTCCCATGTTATATCTAATATTTTTCATATAGGCCAGACTGCAATCCCACAACCGATTAACCACGGACAACCACCAAGGAAAGGTACGCATCTGAAAATGCAACTCTATCTCTCTAAAACTCTGTGCTTCACTTCATGCTTCACAATGGTACTTGAAGCCTATTGAGGGCCACCACAAGTGTGGCAACTGTGTAGCCTGCCCCAACACCATCGAAGGCAAGGAATTCACACACCAAGGAGTCAGATGGTCACACACAGATTTTTCTAATTGTAGGACCAAAAATGTGGTCTACATGATACTGTGTCCTTGTTCGAAAATGTACATTGGCAAGACTAGCCAACAGATCAACCACAGGATCAGTCAGCACCGGTCCAGAATCAAGAAAAAAGTGATGTCAGCTCCCATGGTAGAGCACTTTTTGGATAAGGATCGCGATGAGCATGACTTCAAGGGGTCCGTCTTACACATTGTAAAATCTACAAATCAATGCCTTGATGTCGAACGAATTCTGCTTCAAAAGGAAGCATACTTGATTTTGAAATTTAACAGTGCACAAACCGGGCTTAACAATCTCTCGGAGATAGCGCGCCTGTGAGAATTAAAAGTTTTTCCGTGAGTGACTTTTATGTCAGGCTTGACTTGCCAGGCTTGGCCAGTGGGCCCGATTCTTCTATTTTCTGTACAAACATAACTTCCATGGAGTCTTTGGGGACCATGATACTCCACCAGCATTGATTTATTCACACAGTTTGTCAACAGGTTGTTCTTAAAGGGAACTGCATTAGAATGCATATTCCTTGTAATCCATTAAGCATATGCTCTCACCTTGAAATTAACCTTTTAAATAATGTAGCGCCCACATCATAATTTAGCAAAACGTGGCCTTCCACACACAGTTTATTTGTTGAATTTCGATTTTTTTGAATTTCGTTTTTTTGAATTTCGATTTGTTGAAACTACTAGACCCATAATGCACTTGGGCCCCATTCATATAAATCCAGCCCACAAACAAGCCGGCCATTTTGAATCATACCTCGAGGAACCCGGTTGCTGCAGAAGCACTTTTGGAGAAGGTAACTTTTTAATCCCAGGGTCATTCCTCCGAGACAAGAACTTATTTGTATTTGAATCATTTACAAGTATTTCTTTTACTTGACAGGAACACAAGCGTTTGGACCATTTTCAATTTAAGAATAACGAAGCCTGCACAAGGTAGGCTCTTGTAGTTACATCACAGCGCCCTTTTAAATATGTAGAGAACGGCATAGCCCTGTCCTCTCAGATTTTTTCCAAATCGCTTTATACGCGCTCACTTTATTTCTGGCAGGAAAACACACGGATGGTCATATTTTACAAGCCATCTCGCCGTTTGGCGGCATATACAAGGTTAGTGCTTGGTGAGAGCTTTGCAGTCGACGTAGTCGATTTATACATTATACATTGATATGGCACCAATACAAATGCTCAGTTTATCTTAAGAAATCATGCCCTGATTTTTCAGATTGAATTGTCTGCCCATTGAAAACGATTGATTCCCTTGGTCCCCCCTTTCCCCTGACTACAAGTCCCACAAGCCTTCTCCTTCCTAGAAAAAGAGCCTGGTATGTAGACTCTCCTTATGTACATACTACTAGTGAATGCATTTTTAAAGTTGAGGCTTTCATTTCAACAAAATGGTGAAACGCTTTTTTTTTACATCTTTCAGACACAAAGAATAAAAGCCCTGATGAGAGCCCAGGGACACTTGTCCTGGTCTCGAAACGCGTCGGCAGCTTTGGTGGAATAGAGCATTATCAATAGACAATATTAGGCTTAGCCAGTTCAGATATTATCAATTTTGAGTCATTCAGTTGTTTCCCTATTCCCCATTCTTTTGATTTTTTCATTCATTGATTCTATATGTATGTGATATTTGTTTTCTGTTATGTATTAATTTTTTTGTAGGATGTTGGATGTTTTGTTTCTATGTGTATCAAACCATTTGTATATACATTGAATGTACAGTCTTTATTTCTGTCTATTTATTTATTTATTTATTTGTGTACTTATAGAGCGCAGTCCTGTCACCCAGAGGGCATCCTGGCGCTTTGATCTAGGAACAGTTGCACTTTTTCCGCTCAAGCAGTTTTTGGAAACAGATGCGTTTTTAACGCTTTCCTGAACGGAAGATAGTCCCTGTGGCTTCTCAGAGATAGTGGCAGGGAGTTCCAGAGTTTGGCCGCTGCAACACTAAAGGAGCGGCCACCCATCCTGACTCTCTGGAACCTCGGGACTACAAGTAGATGCGCCGAAGAAGAGCGGAGGGGCCGTGAAGCAGAGTACCACGCAAACATATTTTGCAGAGGAATAGGGCCCTGTTGATGTACAGCCTTAAACACCAAACACGCAGCTTTGTACTGTACCCGCAGATGTACCTGGAGCCAGTGTAGGTCTCTTAAAGCTAGAGTAGAAGAGCTAGACCTGTGGCGGGAGAGATATTAAAATATATTTCTAAAATTTAAAAATAATTGGGGGGGGGAGGGGTGACACAGAGCTAGCCACAATAACTTACCCTATCTAAGGAGTGTAAAGAAATAATCACACTCCTTTATTCGCTCAACCTCTCATAATGTTCAAGTTCAAGTTCAAAAGACCTTTATTCGAATTTCTTAAAATTCATAAAAGTACCGATTACAGCAATAATTCATTTAAATATAAAACAAAATAGAAAGAATGTTATACAGAAAAACATATCATAATAATAACATTAAATTCCATACAATAACTGTACAATGAATTTCATTTCATTATATTATTTTCTTCATAAAACCATTGTGACTAGTTACTACATTCAGTTTCTATGTTCAGGGATTTTCCATTGTCTTGCGCGCTCGTATGGCCGATCTTAAAAAGGTGCTAGTACGAAAAGTCAATTCATCAGTGTCCAAAGTAATCAACATTATATAAGATTCTTTAAGTGTGAGAGGTCTGCATTTTTTAAAATAAGGAGTTAAAAACCATTTGATAAATCTCAGATAAAATTTACAGAAAAATAAAAAGTGCAGATCATCCTGTGTACTCACACCATCACAAGGGCATGGAGTGAAATCAGCACTATGTCGGTACCCCATAGGAAAAGACAGCAGAAATTTTACAGTACCTGCCCTTACACGAAACAACAATGATCGCTCCCAGCTGGACATAGGGAGGGAAAGATAGGGCGGCAAGATTTGTCTACACAGTCCATTTCCTATATATTTCATAACACTTGATTTCTGGGATTCTCTTCCTGTACGACCATTTCTGTAAAGTGCATAAAGTGCATTTTGAACCTTATCCTTTAATTCAATTGTCGTAGGATCAGTGAACAAAGTACCTCTATCAACTTCGTTAAGTGATTTAAAAACTTCTGTGAACCAAGGAATCTTCATTCCATGTTCACAATTTAAGCAGTCCTTAATAATATTTTGTGTAAGGACAGCAGCATCATTCATCCAGATTCTAATCCAGAAGAGGACTGGTCTTACTCTAATAAAATCCCTTATATAAGGAAGATTTAGTTCACTATGGCAGATAAAATCAGATGAGGAAATCGGTGTGCCCAACACTTTCCTACAAAAGCGGTTTTCCTCCCTTTGTATACAAAGACTGCTTCCCGACCCCCATACCTCTGCTCCATACGTGGCAACAGGTGAGCACTGCAATTTAAAAATCTTTAAAATAGCCCTAGTGGCACCAATTTTCTTTGGGCGAGGGAGGCTCAAAACAGAGTTGTTGGCTTTCGAGAACTTGCTTGTGGCGTGGGCCAAATGCCCACTCCACGAGCCGTTCGCAGCGAAAACCAACCCTAAATAGGGGAATTTAGGAACAGATTCTAGTTTATCTGTACCTATCTTGATAGTATTGAGTTTCCTTTTGCCCGGGCCACAGGACATGATAAAAGATTTTTTTAAATTTACCCTCAAGTCCAGATACTCCATAAAATTAACAAAACTATGTACAAGCAGACGAAGAGCATTAGGAGTGCGGGCCATAAGCACCGCATAGTCTGCGTATAAGAGCACAGGTAAAGGTTTACCTAAAATCATAAGGACATCTGAGGTGACTTTTTTCAAACAGTTGGATAAACCATTAATATAAATGATGAACAACAGGGGTGCTAAAACGCACCCCTGTCGCACCCCTCTCCCTATTTCAATGGCTCCTGAGACCTGTCCACCCATCCCAATACGTACCCGTGCTTTCAGGTCAGTATGGAGATAGGCTAAAAATCTTACGAGAGTATCATCAAGACCGTTGGATGAGAGAATTGACCAGAGTTTGGATCTATTCACGAGGTCAAAAGTGGATGAAAGATCCATAAAGGCAAGGTAGGTAGGAGATAATCGGGCAACACTATATTTATCAATTATTAATTTCAGACTTAAACATTGCTCCACTGTTCCTACCCCACTCCAGAACCCCATCTGACAGGGATCTAAAAAGTCAGTGTCAACCGCCCATTCCAATACTCTATTATAAATTATGCGGCCCAGAACTTTAAGGCTGTTATCCAAAAGGGAGATAGGGCGATAATTCGCAGGATCCGACCTATCTCCCTTTTTGTAGATTGGGACAATAATACTGGTGGCCCATGTAGCCGGCATGGCTACTTTTGGGAGACTATTAAAAATATTAAGAAGTATTGGTGTCCACAAATCGACGTTATATTTGATAATATCAATAGGGAGGCCATCGGGTCCGGGCGCCTTATTTCCTGAACTCTCATTTATGGCTGTTTTAACTTTTAGGCTGCTTAATTGACCTAGATTAGAGAGAGAGTGCTCATCAGAGGGGGCTGCATAAATTCGAGAAAAGTGAGTCTCCCATGCTGCACTTGTTATGTTGCAACTAATTTGGTTGAGCTCCTTTCCCATTTCCCTCGTTTTTCTTACAGCGGACCAAAATGGGCCACTGCCACCCAGATTTGCACTAATAACCAAAGAGTCCCACTGTTCAGAGAGTAGATTAGCCTTCCTTTCCAATATTTTTACTTTATAATTTTTCCTGGCAGCTTGAACAATAACTTTGCACCTAGGTTTGGCAGAAAGTGCCTTTCTTAACTCTCTGTTTGCCAAGGAGCAAGATGAATCAAACCACCTTGGCTCTTTGCATGCCTTGGGTAGTGGAACAGACAAGAGGGTTTTAATAGTTGAACACAATGCTTCAAAATCAGAAATTAATTTGTCATGGTTACCACTAGGGAACATACAAAATTGAATCAAATGTGAATGTGACCTTTGTACACTGTCTAGAATGGCCCCACAGTCAATTCCCCTCCATTTTAAACGAAGGCCATCAATTGACGGTGTAATGTCCCTTGCACCATTTAAATTCATAAAGATCTGGCTAGGTGCAAAATTTAAAATTACCATCAATGGATTATGATCACTAAAGGATGTTTGTACCACAGAAGTTTTTACTATGCGATCTGTTAACAGTGGTGACATAAATACATAATCAATAGTAGAACTGCTGTCCCTACTGATAAACGTAGGGGCATAAGGGGAATTAGGATTATGCCCTGCTCTCATTGCCTCAACAAGGTCAAATTCGGTTAATATTTTAGATAGTTCTGAACCCCTGCGATCAACTAAATCAAGGTAGGTCTGATCTTCAGACCCATAATTCTCTGTTAGTTTCACATTAAAATCACCCCCTATTAGAATACCAGTCTCAGTATCTGCTGATAAAGAACATTGAAATTTGCTTAAAACCTTAGATAATGCCAACAAAATCTTGTTCGGTACACAATAAAAATCGTTGTTATAAAAATTGATTTAATAAATCGTGGTCTTTGACTTTGACTTGTATTCAAGAATTTGGATATTGGGGTTGTCAAGGTTATCAATCTGCAAGTCTCTAATTGTGCCGCCTGCCAGGATCCTAATCCCAATGAATAAGCCACCCACTGCTCGGCCGAAGCTGGGTTTAGATGATGTTAAGCTGAAACAATGATAGCCCTCTATGTATAGATTCCCTACAGCCCATGTTTCTTGAAACATAAGAATATCCACATTATTAATTATCTCAGTCCATGCGGGGTCCGACAACTTAGATTCCAGTCCTGCAACATTCCAGCTTAAAATTGATAAACCATAAGTAGTGCAACGTTTGCCAGGTCTACTCCCAGTATTCCCTATTTTGTCATAGGTTGTATTGGCAAAAATGGGCAAAATGCTGTTAGAAAACATGATTTCATTAGGGCCATTCAGATCCTGGGAAACTACAACTGGTGCTGGGTGTCCCTCTGATTTACTGACTGTTACTTGGCTATGCATATCATTATTAGCCAATGTAACCAGTCAGTCCTGTTCGTCTAAATTGGAAAAATATTCAAACCGATTGTAAGTAGGGATGTTAAATGTTAGCCTAGCTTCAGTTATCGGTGTAAACTGATAGGGGTCGGGGACTGGGTAAGACCTATCTCTATAATTATATTGGTGCATGGTTGAGAATTGTGGATTGTCCAGAGGATGGGAGATGGGAACTGACATTGGGGCCTGATTCCGCCAATTGCGGCTATTCATGTGATTAAAATTGGACTCCTGGTTCTGAATAAAAAGCGGTGATTTGATCCTTGCTCCAAAATTCAAGTCTTGATATGGAATTATAGGGTAATTCGCCATAGCTTGTTTGGGGGGTATCAAATGTCTATAAAAATAGCCTAGTGGAAGGAGTGTAGTATTGAATTCCCATGGTGAGGGTGATGGGGCGCTAGCTAGTGTTTTCTCTGCCCATTATGGGTTTTTGAAATTTATTGTAACACAATCACCCTCAAACTTTTTCCTGAGTGGGCCTATCCAGCCCACTCTCTGGGTGTTAATAATCTCCCTTGCACCATCTATAGGAAAATTGCAATTTGCAATTAGCCAGTGTAGGCTTTTGTTTTTGAGAGATGTGGGAGTTTCGTCCTGGTCCTTCCTTAATTTGGAGACATTTACTAGGACCAGTACATACGCCCCGCATTCCGGTGGAAGATTAATGCGGGAAGGGACTTGCCTAGTTGTTTTTTGTGGCGGTTGGGCCGTGAGGGAACTACTTGCGGGATTCAAGAGTTGTCCTGCGGTAGTCCCATTCAATTGTTTGGTATTCTGGTCATTCCTTTTGTCTAAGGCTACATTATTAGTACTAAGGTTAGCTATTGGCTGGGTAATAGTTGGGCCTTTTTGTGTAACTGATGGGGCTTTATGTACACTGTTTGTATTTGCAATTGGTGCTTGAGAAGTGTTAGAATTGGTGCATACTGGTTTTGTGGAACTCGGTTTTGTTGCACTATTTACAGCACCTTCTTTGTATAGCTTCTTAATGGGGATGCTCAATTCGGCTATTTGCTTTTCTATTCGAGTAAGCCTACTTTCAATGGGAGACAAATAAATACTTAATAGTTCACCCAACCTTTCCAGCATGCGATCATTTACATTCTCAGTGTTATCATTAGTTATATCATCCTTGTCTGATATCCTACCCTGCTGCTCCTCCTCTCTTTCGTCCTCCTGAATTGACTCCGTAGCCCTACTCATATTTTGATTTGAATTAGAATTTGTACCTTTCCCAGTTTTCCTTTTTGTCGAACCATGTTTTCTGACCTTTGTAGGCCGGGACTTCGATACATATAGTTTTTGTTTTTGAATAGCACCCTCACGTCTGGCTCTTAGTTGCCTTGTGTTATCAACTGATAAGACTTTAGGAGTGGGATTAATATGCAGGTCTGGGGTCTTCTCCAAATCCATACTAATATCTGTTTCCGAATCTATCAAAGGAATTGAGGCAGATAAATTTACCTCACTTGGAATGGTGTGAATGTCAGCGCATACATTTACTAAAGGTCTAATAATGTTGTTGGGCATTGTCTGAGTAGGTGTGGTAGCTAAAGCGATAAGACCAAGGGATGAACTTTTAGCATGGGCCAGATCTTGTGAGACCCTGCGTTCTAAGAGAGAAATACCCTGGTTGATTGCATCATTAGCCTTAATTATAAAGTTATCAATAGGGCCAGTTACTGGACCACCCCCCACAGCAGCTGTTTTACTGCGGCTGCCCCTTGGAGACATAGTAGTAATAGCATATACTGAACAAATCACAGTGTAAGCTGTGAACAAGGCAATGAGCAAAGCAAATGCGGTAAACAAATGCCTGGGAAATGAAATGGATTACCACACAAAACACAAAACAAGATGACTAAATATCAGCATGTTGGTTCTCCCGGCAGAGATATAAAGCAATATTGTCAATAATCCTCAGGATAACTACCCGGGCTTAGAAGTTAGTGGCAGTCTGTCAAGTACCTTAAGGAGGAAATGTTAAGGGATTATCCCCGTCCCGTCCTCCTCGTGCCTCTGAGGGCCACAGAGGGCCCGCCCTTTGCCCGGGCCTAGCCCGGCGCGGCCCCGCGCGCTCCCGCGACGCGGGAGGGGCAGCTGGGATTTAAGCGCCTCCGGGCGCGGAAGTCCGGGGAAGAAAGAAGGCGGCGTCCCAGAGAGTTCTGGGTAGTGTAGTTCCCACTCGGCGGCCGCGTTGAGCTGCGGCGGCGGGGAACCACACAAGCTGGCAGACGGTAGGATTGGCGTCTGTGCCCCCAAGAGTTCCCCAAAGTTTGCAGGTAAGCCTCTCATAATGATTATTCTGCGAACATTTCAAATGTTTCTATAGGTTTCCCCAATACATTCTTTGTTAATACCACAACATTGGTGTAGAGATGGAAGTATCATTTCACTGTCAGTCTATAAGACACAGAAAGTGGCCTGTTGAAAGACTGAGTGCATCGTATTTACATGCACAAAATGCAGGTGCTGAGACTCAACTTCAGCACACCTATGTGGCTATACTTGTTGACTGTGATCTGAGTTATGGCTGTGAAAAATCAGTAATACACTATTTATTTAAAAAACTGTAAAGTATTTAACCAGAGGATAATCATTGCCAACCAGTTTGGAACAACAGCTGTCTCTACAGGTCTATAAAGGAAATGTATGGAGGCAGCCCTTTTAAGAACCACATATCTAGACATTGGATTGCACAGGATATATCCTTAATCCACTGTCCCTGATACTTCTTTTTAAAAGGAATTTCAAATGATGATGTTATTACCAGCCACAGAGTCATTTAGTACTACTTAATATTTACTTGTCAAACGTAGCTATGAAGGCATCTGACAAAACATGACTGACATTTGGCGAGGTACATATTTTTCCATTTTTGTTTAGATATAGCCCCTTTTTCCTTCTTTTTAGGTCTTGCCTACGCAGCCCGCATGCGCTGCATAGGCAAAATGACCTTTTGCGATCGCTTTGGCTTTTCAGCCAAATACGTGCACGCGTTCTATTGCCATTAATGGCAACAGGTGCACGTGAGATGACCTACGTGCGGGAGTGCGCTGCGCCATGCGGGAGTAATTATCACTCCTGGCGCTGCACGCTACCGCAAGTGAAATGCTTACACTCGCCCCATGCTTTCACTGGCCCCTCCTCCTGCTGCCTCCTTTTAGCGCTTTCAACTCGCTTGTTTTAATTGCTTTGGGATAGAACTGCTCCTTTTAATTTAGGAAACCCACACGAGGGCGTTCTATTCCTTGCAATAAAAACCAGTGTGTGATGCTTTATTACAATTTTCTTCTCTGAGAAAAAAACAAATGTTGTGGAATCTCATAAATAGGTCTCCAAGAGTGGCAGCAGAAAGTGGGTGAAGCATTGACTATTGATTCTTATTATCGGCGGCATCAAACAACTGCGGGATTGTTTCTTTTTCAGGCTCCCTTTGTGTTAAAAAGAACACAGTCGAGGTGCGAAAGATGGAGTTCACGAGGGAAGGCCGAGTAACAACTTACTAAACATCCCTGACGGAGCCGGAAAGGCGCAGTACCGCAGGCTGTCCCGAGAGGTCCCTAGATGCCCCAGATGTTGGCTGTGCCGCACTGAGGACACGAGTTGCATGTGCAGTTTCGGAGCACCTTTGTATGGCGCTTTGTCTACAGGGACCTATATAGCTTAATGCTTAAGTGTTCATTATGCAGGCTGTTATGGCCTTTATCTGTGCCCTTCACTTACCAGCAAGATTTCACAGGTCCTTCCCTGCATCATATACCTGGCCAGTTGGTGATGAGGACTCAAGTACTGAGTTGGTATGGGATAGCAAATGGTGATGTGTTTTATTTCATATTGAGAACAGGATGGCCATCAGAATGCGGAGAATAACTACCCTCCGTCTGTGATCTGTGGGGAATCCTCTCTAGACACGCATCTAAAAGGGCAATATCAATGTCTGTTTTAACAAGCATTTGCAATGCAATAGGTCTTGCAATTGCGAGATTTTCAGCTATTGGCATTGTACATGACAATGCCTTTTATTTACATGTTTAAATACCTTCTATAATAAAAGGCATTGTCAGTTACAATACCAATAGGTCACATTTAAAAAAATGCAAGACCTATTGCATTGCAAATGCTTGTTTGAGATAGAAATGAAGCTTTTCAACTATACAGCATTTTTTACTTGCATAAGGGGCCGTATGCAATTGTTTGTATTTTGAACATATCACCACAAATATCATATGGCAGCATGTTACAGGACCTTTGACCCTGCTCCAGCGCCGGATCGCTCCCCTGCCGCCTCAGCACCACCTGTGAGCGCTCTCCCCCGCTGCTGCCGTCCTGAATGGGGTTCGAGCCTATGCCCAGATCAGCCGTGGATTGTCTCTTTTTTTTGTTAATTATTGTTTTTTAACTGTTGCAATTTCTCTTTTGTTTCCTTTCCCTTACTCCGCTCCTTAGCTGCACCCTCGGCCCCCCTCATCCCCCTACTTTTGCCTTCTGTGCCCAGCTGTTCCCACCGTTCCCATACGGCCAACCCCCACTCGCCGCCCCGCTCCCGCCTCCCAGCTGCTCCTCCCTCCCTGCTCGCCTCTTAAGGCGGCCGTGGACGGACGGACAGGGTGACCATCGACCCTGCTCCAGGGCCGGGTTGCTCCCCTGCCGCCTCAGCACCACCTGTGAGCGCTCTCCCCCGCTGCGGCTGTCCTGACTGGGGTTCGAGCCTGTACCCAGATCAGCCGTGGTTTGTCTCTCGTTTTTGTTAATTATTGTTTTTTGACTGTTGCAATTTCTGTTTTGTTTCCTTTCCCTTACTCCACTCCTTAGCTGCACCCTCAGTCCCCCACCCCCCCTCACTTTTGCCTTCTGTGCCGAGCTGTGCCCGCCGTTCCAATACGGCCATGCCCCCCTCGCCGCCCCGCTCCCGCCTCCCAGCTGCTCCTCCCTCCCTCCTCGCCTCTTATGGCGACCACCGCCAGGACGCGTGCAGCGGGCGCGCCGATTGCACGCCAAAGGTGTGCCAAAGGTGTGCCAAAGGCAAGTCCGTCTGTGCCCGTCCGCGCCTGGATCGCACCCAGCGCCAGAACCTCTGGACCTCGGAGGCGCTAAAACACCAGACTGCACTACGACACAAGCACCCTCCACGCACTCAACCCAGGACGCATTCACTCCTGCTACCGGGCCACCCCAAGACACACCCAAGGATCCTTCACCTGCCGGAATTGCAGATTCACCAGCATCCGGCCCACTAAACCATCATCCAGAGAACGCAATCACCTCCGATGCATCCTCCTCAACACCCGCTCCGCTCGCAAGCACGACATCAAACTCTGGGACCTCCTCGACTCAACCACCCCGACGTCTCCTTCCTGACTGAGACCTAGCTGAACACCACCTCGGCACCAGACATCGCCATAGCCATCCCAGAAGGCTACAAGATCTTCCGCAGAGACCGAACTAACGGAGTGGAAGGAGGAATCGCCATCATCCACAAGAACACCCTCAGAGTCTCGACCAACACCAACAACACCCTCACCACCGCTGAGCACATGCACTTCCAGATCCACACCGACCCCAACACCACCCTCAGAGGAACACTCGTCTACAGACCACCCGGACCCCGACCACAGTTCAGCGACACCATCGCTGACCTCGTCAGTACCCACGCCCTTGCCTCCACCGACTACATCCTCTTGGGGGACCTGAATTTCCACCTCAAGAACAACAACAACGCCAACTCCACCGCCCTGATTGACAATCTCGCCAACCTCGGACTCAAACAGCTTGTGATGACTCCCACCCACGCCGCTGGACACACAATGGACCCCATCTTCTCCTCAAGTCCCCACATCTCCTTCAACCACACCACCGAACCCCACTGGATCGTCCACAGATGCGTCCACTTCACCTTTAGGAAACCCACCACACACCATCGCACCCAACAGATGCCACGACGCTGCTGGGGCAAGGTCACTGAGGACCGACTGACCATCACCCTCGCCTTGGGACCACCCGCCGATCCCACCGATGCCAACACCGCCGTCATCAACCTCAAACAGTGGATCAATGACTGCGCCGACACCCTCGCCCAACTCAGGACACCCGCCTCCAACCACACCAACAAGAAAGCCACATGGTTCACCGAAGACCTCCGGACCTCCAAGCGCGCCTACCGGAAGCTGGAGAAGAGCTGGCTCCGTGACCAAACACCAGACAGCTACACAGCCCACAAGAGCACCACCCGCAGACAGCACCAACTCATCAGGACATGTTGGTAAGTGTGGTTTAGTCAGTGCTTAATTTGTAAAATATGAAGTGCAGGTGCTCAAATGTTTGTCGGAGGCCACACCTACTTTTCTATGGCTCCACCCACTTCCTCCACTGGCCCCACCCACTTACTATATTGGCTCCACCCACGCCTTCAACTGGCACTGCTAAAAGTCAGAGGTAATACAACCACTTTGTTACAACAAAATGTTAGTGAGTGTATCTAACTGACTCAAGGTGAGATACTGCACAGAAAATTGGGACGTGCTCCAGTCTGCAGTGCAACTGTGAAGGAGTCCTGTGAATTAAAACCGAAGTCAATGTGAGAGAAGGGCTGTGGAATGGCCTGTGGGACTTGGGTACTGAGGAGCTGCAGAGCACGAGGCTGGATTCAGGACAGCCTGACACAGACACGGAACTACGGACACAGGTTTACATTATTCACACAGCAAAGACATGGATTTCGGGAAAGCACGCAAAAATGTTGAAGCGCAAAATCCTGAGAAGCCACCATTGCAGGAGACTGTCTTTCAGACCACCTCCAATTCTGTAAAGCGCTTATTTAAACCTTTTGTTTTTACTGTTGGGTTAAAGGTTGTGCATTTGGTTCTGCTTCTATTTGGCAGTATGTAGCACTGAAATTCAGAGTCCAGAGCTAGTTTGATGAGGTACAGGCAGATTGGCTGGATACCAGGATGCCAAAAACAATTGGATTTAATAAAAACAGGTGAAAAAGTGGTGGAACAGCCTGACTAAAGGGCAACAGATGGCGGCAGGCATCATAGCAGCAAATGTCTTAATATTCTGTCTCTGGAAAGTGCCTCCATGCAGCGCACAACCCGGCCTCCAAAACTCTTTGCCTATCGATGATTCGGTCAACATTCAGTCATTTCTCCCTGTTTCACATGGCAGCAAATATGTACGTGTTGTGGAGTTTTTCTTCAAGTATAGTATCCATATTGGGAAGTAAGCAGTTCATGGCAGTTTGTCAGCAGGTGTTCTCAAGTTTTGCCAGCTACATTGCTAAAACGGCCACAGGACGATTTGGTCCATCATTTGGTGCGTTGGGGGCCATTACGACAGTCCTTGCAGCAGTATGTACCAAGATGCCAGAAGCAAAACTAGCAAGAATTCTTCCTATGTTCACATTCACAGTGGGAAGTGCGTTGAATGCTATCATCATCGCACTGGATACTGCAGGTTTAATTCTTGGTTGGAGGATATTTGATCATGCAGCACATCTCGTCTCGGTGGAGCTATTTTTGGAATATGGTACGTGACCTATGGACATGAGCTGATCTGGAAGAACAGAGAACCACTTGTGAAAATGTGGCATGAATGGATAACTAAAACCCCAGGAAAATGAGACCTTTACCGTGGTCATTGTAATTTGCCACATTTTTCTTTTATTTTGAGGGGTTTTATCTGCTGTACAGAACAAATTGGACTTCCTGCTTTTATGTATGTGTAAAATAATGTAATAAACTCTTGGACTCAAGTTTTCACCATTGCCAAACCCTTAAAACCGAATGTACTTTTTAAATATTTGACAGTGCTGGCTTTTGTGTGTTATCATTATGCAGTATTACTTGACTGCACTTACAAACTTACATCACACAACAATCCACATTGATCGATCTTGTGCACTAGGCTAGCCTGGACCATGTGAATGTACTGTGCACAAGTGACAAAATCAATCATCATCCGATCACCACTACTTTGATCGGCGGCTGGCTGGGCTGGCTGGCCACCGGGCCATGATGACTAGGACGGTGCCGGTGGTGGTGAGCGAGCCTCAGAGCCGCCTGAGCCAGTGTGCGGGTATGCTGGGGTGAGGTGGCACCGTGGCAAGCAGTGAATGCGCACGCATTACAATGTGAAAAAATATGCGCACGCTGCTTGCCGCGCACAGCCACAGCCCCAACCCCCACAGATTTCAGGAGCCTGCTCTGAACCGAAACTGAATCCACCAGGGCAAGTACTGATCTATCTATCCAGGCAGCCTGGGCTGGCCCACGCCGCAACAATAGCCTGCAGTCACAGTGCATACTACTAGCAACATGATCATCGTGATAATCATCATCAAATCAAACACAAACAAACCTCATCCTTATGATCAGAGTGACCCCGCATCAACATAATGATAAAAAAAAGTACAGTTTATTAAAACCAGCAGTAGGCCTCGCCTGCTGCGCAGCTCTACTTATTTTGTAATACATCATGATTTTGCTGCCACCGGCACATATGCCGCCTACTACCCCAGGCCATCATGATCAAACCAGACAGTCACTCACCACCAGTCACCAATCAACATCATTATGATAAAAAAAACAGTAATCCTGCCCTGCCTCACCTACGCAGCTTATTTAAATCATGATTTAGCTGCCGGCGCCGGCCTACCCCATGGCATCACGACGCGACCAGACACAATCAACATAATAATTAAAAATACAAAAACAGTAATAAGGAATCACTGTCACGGCGCCCCCTGCGGCCTGCCAGACCCTGCCCTGCCCTGCCTCACCTGCGCAGCTGTATTTATAGGCCGCCGGCATACCCACTGCCCAGGCCATGCCTCGCTCGCCCTCACCTGTTGAGCAGAGCTATGTACTGTCTACTCTGCAGCAGTAGTCACTAGCCAACGGTACCTGCCTCACTCAGGCTCAACGTCGTCCAAGGAGCAGGTCCCGACCGACACCCACACCTCTACTTCTTTGAAAGGCGGCGTTGGATACTCGGTGCTGGGGTGGGCGTGCTGAGGCAAAATTAAACCAGCGAATGCGCGCGCACTCATCTGCGCACGCGTCACTGCCTCTGCCGCGCACAGCCCCAACCCCCACAGAGGAAGACCCAGCCCAGGCAAAGCCCTGCCCTGCCCAACAACTACTATTACAGTGTCCGACTCCCGCCCACTCCACTAGGCCGGCAACACTGATCTGAGGCCGGCCGCCGGAAGTCTGAAGAAAGAGTGAGGAGAAGAAATTTAATCACTCACGTCACCATTTAGACAGTCACACACAGTAAGGGGTCGATTAGGATCGCGGACGGACTTGAGTCCGTCCGCGACCCCTGAGGAGGAGGGAACGTCCGCATGGGCTGCGGCGTTCCCTCCGATCAAATTAGGATGTGACCGCCAGGGTGGCGGTCACATCCTCTATCTCTAACATTGCGGCGGGTGCAGCTTCAAGCTGCACCCGCCGCAATGTAAAAAATCCATGCACAGCATTTGCGTGCACAAAGCGGCAGGCACCGCGCGGTGCCTGCTGCATTGTGCACGCAACTGCAGGGGGGTACCATAGGTACCCCCCATGTGCACCCCCCACCCCACCTTCACCCAGGGGGCCCGCAACGGGCCCCCGAAGTGAAGGTCCGTATGCATTTCCACGGCGGTAAAGCCGCCGCGGAAAAGCATATATTTACAGACATCCTAATATGCCTGGCGGTGTCTGATAGACACCGCCAGACATGTTAGTGCTTTTCCGCCGCGGTCGCCTTCCGACCGCGGCGGAAAAGCGGCGGACAGATTATCAGACCCACCAGCCATCCTAATTTGGCGGTGGGTCTTTGGAGTCTCCGCTGCGGTTTTTCCGCATCCTCCAGGCCGGCGGACACTTCCGCCGGCCCGGAGGATGCGGAAAAACCGCCATCCTAATCGGCCCCTAAGTGTTTAGGCAACAATAACGAGGGTAACTAAAACTAAGTGACTGCAGCGCACAGCACGTACGGTACAGCAGCAGCACACACTCTCTCTGCCAGTGCCACACACGAGTCACATAAATCAATTACTGACGGACCGCAGGTGCACTTAATGCGGTGTGACTGTGTAGACCCGGCCCTGATAATTAGGTGCCGGTGCTAAGCACCGGCAAGCTCCGGCTCAAATTAAGCACTGGGTTTAGTATAACTTTGATCATATTTCTAGGAATTCACAGGTTACCTCAGGAAAACTCTTACACAGAGAACAACGCTACTTTTTCTGTTAGTTCAAAATGGCAGCTGCAAGTATGACACAACCTGCATCGTTCTTGAATGAATGTAGGGAATCCAATATGCCTTGGGAAGAATGGGAAAAAGTTTTTGAGTCCTATCTGGTGGCAATAGGTGGAGAGAAATTCAGTGAGTTTAGGAAGCAACATATTTTATTGCACAACTTGGGCCCCACAGGAAGAAAAGTGTTTGAATCACTTCCAGAACCGGAAGATGAAGATGATGATGAGGAAGTTTACAAGATAGCACTGATGAAACTAAGAGCTCATTTTGGCGATAAAATAAATATAGTCTTAGAGAGGCACAAATTCTTCAGCCGCGTACAAGGAAAGCAAGAGAGTGTTTCAACATATATAGCTATACTAAGGGGTCTCAGCAAGCTGTGTGACTTCAAGGACTGAAATGACTCATTAATCAGAGACCAGCTAGTACGTTGTACAAATAACAAAGAAATACAGAAGAAGCTTTTGCACATGCAACCAGACCTACAGGAAGCAATTAAAATTGCAAAGTCCATTGAACATACCGACGTGTGTATAAAAGAAATGAACAACACAGAGAGCAAAGTAGCGGAAATAAGTAACACAGAGGAAGAAAACGAAGTATGCAAAATTAAGGGTGATACCTACAAACCACAAAACAAGAAGGACTTTGGACAAAGCCATACAAGTGATTCAGAAGGTTCCAAGTTAAAATGCTACCGCTGTGGAAGCAACAACCACTTAGCAAATGACCCCAATTGTCAAGCAAAGTCGGCGTGGTGCAGGAAATGCAATAAGAAAGGGCACCTGGCAAGATTGTGTGGTTGCTTTTCAAAGAAATCGTGGAGCAATAAAGGAGAAGACAAGGCCCAAGTGAAGAAAATAATTCTACAAGTCAAGGACGTGGGGGAGGAGAAACAAGAATATCCAGAATGTGAAGTCAACATTGATGGAAGGAAGATTAAAATGTTTGCAGACTCTTGCTCCCCATACACCCTAGTGAACTACTCTGACTTCATAGCCATAATGGGCCAGGAACAAAAGAATCTAACAAAAGCAGACATAAATCCTAGTGGATATAGTAAAGACCCTATTCCAATGAAGGGAATGCTCAAATCTATAATCGCCTTCAAGGACCGCACCACAGTGGGAAAAGTTTACATTGTGGAAAAGGGATCTAACTTACTAGGGTGGCGACACCAGAAAGAATTGGGAATTAAATTGGACCCCAATCATCCGGAGCAAGTACTGTGCACCAACCCGGGAAACGACTATGAACATATCGTTAAAGAATTCAAGGAAGTCTTCTCAGAAAAGCTAGGGCTGCTTAATGACTACCAACATAAAATCAAGTTGAGACACAATGCTAAGCCGGTAGTGCCCAAAACCAGGCCCATTCCCCACTTGATGTGGGAACCACTGAAGAATGAACTAAACAGACTAAAAGAATTGAAGATCATTGAACCGGTAGAATGCACAGAATCGTTATCGCCAGGAAGAGTAATAGTCAGGACATTAGGATGTGCATCGACCTGCGAGATCTTAATAACAGCATTCTAGTTGAAAGACATCCTTTGCCACACATCCATGAGATGTTAAGCACCATGGGGAAGGCCACTCACTTCAGCGTTTTGGACCTATCCATGGCATATCATCAAGTGGAACTACATCAAGAATCCAGAAGACTGACGGCATTTACCACACCTTTGGGGACTTTCATGTTCTCCCGCATGCCTTTTGGGCTGGCATCGGCGGCTGCCGTATTTCCAAAAATTATGCAGCGCATTCTGGATGGGGTACCTAAGACACTTTGCTTTCAGGATGATGTCCTAATCTACGGTGCCAACGAAGAAGAGCATGACCAAAACCTAAGACAAGTCCTTTCTAAATTCAAGGACGCGGGACTCACCCTTAAACAAGAAAAGTGCAAACTGGGAGTGGAATCTGTGGAGTATCTAGGACATTGCATCTCGAGAGATGGGTTCAAACCAAAGTTCTGCCTAGTTGAGGCTGTAAAGGATGCCCCTGCACCGACCAATAAAGAAGAACTAAAGTACTTTCTAGGCCTGGCAGAGTATATGGCAAAATACGTTAACCATTTTGCGGAAATCACTGCTAACCTAAGGGAACTAACTAAAAGAAACGTTCCATTTCAATGGTTGGAAGAACACCAATGCACATTTTCGGAAGTAAAAGAGAACATCATTTCCGCTCCTTATCTGTGCAATTTTGAACATAACAGAAAAACCATCCTCACCACAGACGCAAGCGGAAAAGGGTTGGGGGCAACTCTGTCGCAAGTGATTGATGGCAAGGAGAGAATTGTGGCGTTTGCCTCACGGACCCTAAGCAAGGGGGAATTGAACTACTCAGTGGTAGAAAGAGAAGTGTTGGCTTGCTTTTGGGGGGTAAAACACTCTAAATTCTTCTTGTGGGGCATACAGTTTTGTATTCGAACCAATCATAAGCCCTTGGTTTTCATGTTCAATCCCAAGAACAACTCTTGTAACACCCCTCGTATTGCCAAGTGGATTTTGGGGTTGGAAGGGTTTTGCTTCAAAATAGAATATGTGCCAGGTACACAAAACTCTGCAGCAGACTTCCTTTCTAGAAGCCCACTCAATAAAGAAGAGCAATTTGAGGTAGACGAATACCCGATCCTTCAGATTGAGCTTTCAACCATTACTTCAAAAGAATGGTTGGGCCACATGAGCTCAGATAGCACAATGACACAACTCAAGTCGTACATGTTACAGGGATGGCCTGAGTCACAAGAACAATTGAACGCTGACACAAGTAAATTTTGGGAGGTTCGCAATGAACTTTGCATAGAAAAAGAATTATTATTTAGAAAGGACAAACTAATTCCACCTGAAGCGTTAAGAAGCAAAATTATAGACCTGGTACATGAAGGCCATTTGTGGAGAAGCTTAACTAAGGCGAGGTTAAGGGAAAGCTACTGGTTCCCCAACATGGACACTCTAGTAGAAGAGAAAGTAAAACTTTGCCAAGCATGCAGTAGTAGTGACAAGTCAAAGATACCTAGGAAGGTCCCAATTTTCCCGCTCCCCGTCCTAAGTAAACCATGGGAAAAGATTGCTCTCGACATAATTGGTCCACTTAATCTACCGTCGGTAGTTAAGAAATTTGCTATAGTCCTAACTGACTACCACTCGCATTGGACGGTGGTTAAAATGGTCAACCTGATAACCACCGCATCTATAATTCAGTTCCTGAGAGACACCTTTGCTACGGAAGGCATGCCTGCATCCATAGTCACTGACAATGGGGTCCAGTTTGTTTCCCATAGCATGACAGAGTTTCTCAACAACCTAAATATAAAACACATCACCTCACCACTGTACTGTCCCAGGGCCAACGGGTTGGTAGAAAGGATGAACCACATGGTTAAAGGCGGAATTCAATTAGCCAGTAATAACAACATTCCCATTGAGCAAGGTCTTCAGGAAATGTTATGGGCTTACCACACCACACCCAACCAAATTACAGGTGTCTCTCCTTTCTCAGCATTAAGAGGGAGAAAACCCTGTACCAAGTTCTTCTCAAATTGGTTAGGGGGAGAAACACTCATCACCAGGGACATGAGTGCTTTCACCGACAGAGTTCGAGACCATCATAACAAATACAAAGAGCGTTATGACTCCAAACATGGTACGAAGAACCCAGAATGGAAGGTGGGTGAATGGGTTTGCATAAAAAATCCAAGATATCCTGAAAGCAAGTTTTCCAAACCTAGGTGCATAACAGCAGTCAAGAGAAACACGGTCATTTTAGATGATGACCAAATGTGGAGCATGGACAGACTAGTAAGGGCTTAACAAGAACAAAATAGTCAGACCCAAAACCTTCCAAGTTCTGAGCACTTATCTGACGTCACCCCTACCCAAAGAACACGCAAGACACCTGGGTGGCATAAAGACTTTATTGTTTACAAATGAACTTCCTCCTCCGGAAGATATGTTATGTAAGACTGTTTTGTCCGAAGTTATTTATTGCAATGGTTATAGGGGGGAAGATGTGTTACAATCTTATGTCATATATACACCTATTTACAACATGATGTATTATTATATTCACCTATTTACAATGTGTCCACCTTGGTATGTTCCGTCCACCCCCATGGTGATAGCGCCCTTGGTAGCTTCCTGGAAGCTGCTCTTAGAATGTTCATGTGAGGTATTGTCGGTGCTGGAGAGCGGAGCAGAGAATAAAGGCAGTTTTCTTTCAGACGCCTCAGGCTTCTATTTTTTTAACAGACTGCCTTCAAGGACCCCCTAGACAGCAACGCACACAACAGCAAAGAGCTCTTCCACATCGTGAAAGAACTCTCCAACCCTAGCTCCAACACCAACGACATTCCCCCATCGCAAGACCTGTGCGACTCACTGGCCACCTTCTTTCACCGCAAGATCACCGACATCCACGACATGTTCAACACTGCCACCACAGCCTCCGCCGCCGAGACCAACACCCCTGCAACCACCAGTCGTCTGACCACCTGGTCCAACATCAAGGACGAAGACACCACCAAGACCATGAACTCCATCCACTCCGGATCCCCATCTGACCCATGCCCACACCACGTTTTCATTTCAACAAAGCCAGCACAGAATCGCACCCCATCTCTGGAAAACAATCAACATCTCCTTCGCGACAGCAACCTTCCCGGAGAGCTGGAAGCACGCAGAGATCAACGCTCTACTGAAGAAACCCAAGGCGGAACCCGAGGTCCTCAAGAACTTCTGGCCCATCTCCCTGCTCCCTTTCCCGGCAAAAGTCATGGAGAAGATTGTCAACGGCCAGCTGACCCGCTACCTCGAAGATAACAACATCCTGGACCCTTCCCAATCCGGCTCCGCAGCAAAAACAGCACCGAGACCGCCCTCATCGCCGCCACCGACGACATCAGGATCCTCATGGACAAAGGAGAAACAGCCGCCCTCATCCTCCTGGACTTATCAGCCGCCTTCGACACAGTCTGCCACCGCACCCTGACAGCACGCCTCCACGACACCGGAATCCAAGAGAAAGCCCTGGCCTGGACCACATCCTTCCTCTCCTGCAGATCCCAGAGCGGCGGCCTCCCACCCTTCGGCTCCAAGACCACCGAGATCATCTGCGGCGTTCCACAGGGATCATCCCTCAGCCCGACACTGTTCAATATCTACATGGCACCACTCGCCCACGTCGCCCGACAGCACAGCTTCAACATCATCTCCTACGCCAACGACACACAGCTGATCAACTCCCTCACCGAAGACCCCCGCACCGCCAAAACCAACCTCCACAGAGGAATGAAGGACGTCGCCGAATGGATGAAGGAGAGCCGACTGAAGCTGAATTCAGACAAGACGGAGGTCCTCATCCTCGGCTCCACCCCCTCAGCCTGGGATGACTCCTGGTGGCCAACATCGCTAGGAACACCCCCAAAACCCACCGACCACGTACGCAGTCTGGGGGTCATCCTCGACTCTGCCCTCTCCATGGCCAAGCAGGTCAACGGCGTCTCCGCTTCCTGCTTCAACACCCTCCGAATGCTCTGCAGGATTTTCAAGTGGATCCCCTCCGACATGAGGAAAACCATCACCCAGGCCCTCGTCACCAGCAGACTGGACTACGGGAACGCCCTCTACGCAGGAACAACAACCAAGCTCCTGAGACGGCTCCAACGCACCCAGATCGCCTCGGCACGACTGGTCCTTGACGTCCTCCGACGCAACCACATCACACCCCACCTGAGAAACCTGCATTGGCTCCCAGTCAACAAGAGGATCACCTTCAAACTCCTCATCCACGCACACAAAGCCCTACACAACGCCGGACCAGCATACCTTAACAGTCGACTCAGCTTCTACACCCCCACCCGCAGCCTCCGCTCAGCCAACCTCGCCCTCGCCACAGTTCCACGCAATCGGAAAACCACAGCCGGCGGCAGATCCTTCTCCTAACTCGCCGCCAAGACCTGGAACACTCTCCCTACCGGCCTAGGTCAGACCCAGGACCTTCTGGCCTTCAGATGACTTCTCAAGACCTGCGTCTTTGAGTAGCAGCAGCACCCCTCCCCCCCCCCCCCCCCCCCCAGCACCTTGAGACCCTCACGGGTATGTAGCGCGCTCTACAAATGATTGATTGATTGATTGATTGATTGATACAATGTTTCCAGTTCTGGGCTTTGCTGTACAAATCCTTGTTTTGGGTGGTTTAGTGTCATTTGTTACATTGAACTGGAGCAACGTTACCAATTCTAGAATGCACTGATTTGTTCCATGAAAAGTGCAATGAAGTCAGTTTTAGCACGTATAAATAGACAGGTGCCAATACTGCTCACCCCTTGCTTGAAATTCTACATGGTGGTAAGTGTCAGTTGGAAACTGGGCTAGGCATCATAATACATAGTTTCAGCTGTTTAGATTGCATCTGGGTAAATTGTGAAGTGGATCTGCACCTTGTACAGCTACTAGCCAAATTGCTCATGTGTATAATTATGAAAAATCGAATTGTATTAGCTTTTCCTTGTCCCTTTCAGGGAGTTTTAAAGGGATCGATCTCAATGTTCAAATTATTATTTCTATGAACCAATTCAGCTGTTTTTTGTTTTTGACCACATCAATTTACACATATATACAACACTAATCATGAATCACATTGATGACAAAAGAATTGACAATACATTGACCAACAAACAACCTATTAGATAGACAAGCTCCAGTTCCAAACAATAACCATGTGCAATAGAAACGATGAATGGACAGAAAAAGCTAAATGAATTCGGGTTCGAAATACGTCAACCTTTTTCTGTTTCACAAAACACGCGTGTTTCACATTTTAGTACCAGGCTAATATTGACTTCCATTGATGAATTGATGAAAGATAATTATTTAGTTCTGATGACCCGAGTACTTCGCTGTTTAGTAAAGTGCCCCAACTAGGGAAATGTTGTTTTCAAATGAAGTGAAGATTGTCTTTTTTAAACAACCTTTCAACCTCCCCTTGGGGCTTTTACTCTAGTCATTTCGCTTTTTCTGTAAGTAAGTATCAGTATTAGCATTTGTTATGTTGTCACAGTATAATATTGGCCTAGCCCTGCTGATTATGGGCTAGAACCCTCTATTGTTTAGAAATGTGTATAATTAGGAGCATAATTTCTGCTCTTTAGTCTGTGGCCAGGAAAATAATGAAGATGGTTTTCAGATAGTGCATACTGTCAGCCTTTTAGTCAGCAGCTAGGAAAATAGTAACATGTATTTGCTATTTGCAAGGTCACCAGCAAAGAGTACCCAATTTCTGCTATTCAGCCAGTGGTCGGGTAAGTAATGAAGTTTATTTGCTATTTGCATGACTGTTGCCCATATTGTACATAATATCTGTAATTTGCTAATCACTGAACACAACGAAATATGTATTGGCAATTTCCAGAGCTGTTGAATAAATAATGCATTATGTTTGCTATTTAGCCATTGGCTGAGTGAACAGTGAAGTTCAACTGCCGGCCAAACAGTACATGGGTTCCGCGCTTTAGCTACCATGGTGCAGGTAAATAGTAAAGTTTGATATTTGCACAGCTGTCTGCCAAATAATACAGAATCTCTACTATTTTACTAGTGGCCAGATAAATAGTAAAATATCTCCTATTTGCAAAGCCACTGTCTAATTAGTAAATAATTTATACTATTTAGCCAGTGGCCGGGTAAATAGCCACCCCCTTTTTGGTGCATTTTTCTCTTTCTAGTACCAGTGGCGATTCTTCCATGGGGGTGTTTGGGCGCCGCCCCCCTGCTTTCTCTCCGTGCGAGAAGGCAGAACAATGGTAGTTATCATATTATATAACTACCATTGTTTCTGCCTTCTCGCACGGCGAGAAAGCAGAACTTCCTGGTTAGAGTTACTCGAGGGCAGGGGGAGTGGCTTGGGGGAGTGGCTTGCCCATTGTTGTTAATACTGACTGTATGGGCAGCCTGAGGCCGCCCAAACAGACAGTATTACCAACAGTGGCAAAGCCACTCCCCCAAGCCACTCCCCCCTGCCCTCGAGTAACTCTCCCTGTTCTCTCTGTATGCTGCAGCAGCAGCATACAGAGAGAAAATGACGTAGCCTGGGTCAGCCGGCCGCACCAATGAAAAACGCAGCAGTGGAGAGGGAGGCTGCCTGCTGCGCCGCCTTCCTGATGACGTGCTGGTGCTGCCTGCAGGACTTGAAAGCGAGGACGGCGGGAAGCGGGACGAAGTCTCTGGAGTCTGCTGGACGGTAAGTTAAATTTACTTAACTTATTTATATTTGTATTAATGTATTTTGAAACCTGTCTGCTTCGCTGTCAGCTGCATTGTCCGCCAATTTGAGGAAGGTGTTTGCAATGGTATTGCCCTTCAGAATCACTGCCTTTGTCCTATTCTGCGATTGTTTGGGAGGTGCTGCATCATCGGTTTGATCTCCTCCCACTGTTGACGGCCATAGATATTGAGGAGTGCGCTGGCATTAGTGATCCTCCACTTGGTCGCTGCCCCTCTCCATTTTTCTTCTGACCACCTTCCCCTTCTTACCTTTCCCGTCTGGGGGTTTGCCTGTGGACGTGGGGTTCTCAGCGTCTCCGTGACTGTGGAGACTATCAGTGAATCAGCCTCCACGTAGTGCCTGATGAACAACTGATCTTATGTCAAGTGTTTAAGTGTATTTATTTTCGATACAAGGGGTGATAGCCGCAGAGGAAGCAGACTCTTGAAAAGCCTCCTTTCTCTAGTACAATATACTTGGCAGCAACAGGAGAATAAAGGTTCTTTGTCGGGCTCGGTGTAATCACCTTTAGAAGGAAGCGCAACCCTGTCTCCTCTTCCTCGAGATATACTCCATATTTGGTTGCCAGTGGCAACCAAATATGGAGTATATGGAGGAGGGTGCGCTATCCATGCTTGCGGTGAGGCATACCTTCAAATTTGTATGCTGGGTCTAAATGACAGGTGTACCTGATTTTTTACGCCACACCACTTTCAAATGTCACCAGCCGCCACTGTCTAGTACCCACATCTCTCTTTCTAGTACCCACATCTCTACATGCAGATGATCTCCTCTAGTTAGTAGTGAGGGTGATGCAGCTTTAACCTCAAGTGGTTTTGCTCCTCGTTTACCTCTGTGTTTGACCTCCAGCTTGACAGCGCGACAGTTATTATTCAAAATACCTGCAATTAAGAAAATGATTAGTTATTTATATGACTTTTCCAGGGCATTATGAGTACTACCTTACATCGGGAGTTATTACATCACGGTTATTACATCGAGAATCAGTACATCAAATGGTAAGTTTCCATGGATTTACCTGGGGGGTCTTTTATGTGGCAGGTAAGTCAATACAATCATGTTTAAATGAATGCATCTAAACACAGACACCCACACATATGTAATTGATAGAAATAGTTTAAATTGAACATACATTAATAATAGATAATTTAATAGAAAAAGTAATTAAAAGACTAATTATGAAGATAATTAGAAAATTAAGATGTTAGATAATTCGATGAAATTGGTCAAAATAATTGAAAGTAAAGTGAAGTTAACATTAATATAATACTAAAAGAACGCAAATGCATTAATTTAGGGTACTTTTTAAGGATAATTTGAAAATGTATATCATTTGAAAATGTAAATATTATCACAAGGTGGTGGGGCACTTTGATTTAAGAAATGCAGAAGTCTGCTGAAACATGTCATCAGAATAAAAAGTGTGTGACAGTCAGCTGGAGTGCCGGTGTTATCCTGTCTGCACAAAAGAAGTAGCGAAGGAGTGTAAGCATCAATATTTAGTAGGATTTAGCAGAAGCTGCTACCCACTACCAGATGTGGAGAGCGGACTGAGGTATTGGAACAATATATATATATATATATACATATATATAGACACACACATATCTATACATATATGTGTGTGTGTATATATATATATGTATATTATATATACAAGTATATATACATGTATGTAAACTACATCACCAGAAATACATATGTGTGTTTAAGGCACTAGTGAGCACACACACAAACACATATTACCTACTGGCGGTCGCCAGTAGGTATATATAGTTAGGATTTTTTCTCTATGGGTTTTTTGAAAATTCTATGTCTAATAACTTTGGCGTTTGTGGACGGAATTGGCTGAAATTTTCAGGAAAATGGCACATTTTGTTTCTGAGCAGCCCTTGAAAATTTGGGGGGGGGTTCGTCCAGTGGGGGCCGAGAAAAAAGGGGGGTCCCAAAACGTGTTTTTAACATTGAGTTTTCCATAGGGCGGTTGGCCTCACTTTTAGCCCGAACGGCTGAATGGATTTGCACGAAACTTGGCAAAATTGTAGGGACTGGTAGCCCGATGTGCCTTTTGTAGGTCTCAATATATGTGCTCCAGTGGATTTTGAGAAATTAACGTTTAAAAAAAGATATATATCTGTAACAGCGGACCGGTTAGCGCTCTGGTTCGCGGACTTTTCGCGCAACGGAGCTTGGTGAAGCGAAGCTGATTGGTTCTCCGGCGTCTGTCAACATTCCAAACAGTCCGTAGCGGCCGCCATCTTGTCTCTCGGTAGGATCGAGAGACAAGAGGAGGTCAAAACAAAGGGGGAAATAACTATAAGGGGGCATAGTAGATCCTCGCTGACCCCCTAGGTTTGATGTGGAGGTTTTAAAAGGGCCCCGCGGGGCAAAAAAAAATAATAAAAATAATAATTGAACGGCTGAATGGATTTGCACGAAACTTGGCAAAATATTAGGGACTGGTAGCCCGATGTGCCTTTGCTAGGTCTCAATATATGTGCTCCAGTGGATTTTGAGAAATTAACGTTCAAAAAAAGATATATATCTGTAACAGCGCTCCGCTTCGCGTAACGGAGGTTTGCGAAGCTGATTGGTCATTCTGTCACTGGGCTATAGTTGGGCTACATCTGGCTGATATTTGGGCTACATTTGTTTTTTTGTGTGTCTGGCGGCCATCTTTGGGCTACATTGGGCTACATTGGGCTTCATTGGGCTACATTCGGCTAATTAGCAAATAGCTCATCGCAAACTAGGAATGGTAAAGAATCGCTATTTATTCCTTAAAGTTCGCTATTTAGGAAATGCAAATAACTTTGATGATACATATGGCGGTTCATCTCTAACAAGATAAGAAGCATAGGGATAGATTTATGATGACTGGCGCATCACCAGGGATGTGTTAGTCATTCTGTGCCGCTGTTCCGTCACCTATGGTGTGCTGCATTTACAATGCGGCGCATCATGGGGCAAAAACAGCACAGATGCGTGATGTATCTGTGCCGTAAAGGTGGCGCATTGCTGGAGTTGTATCGCAAGTGTGATGAAGGTCCAGCAAGGGTCGGGGGTGCCCCTGTCGCAGGGTTTCTGTTCTCACACAGAACTGTGGACAGAGGATTGGAACCTCGGCGAATTAGGGTGTCCCAAAACTCACGTTAGTAATCAAAAACTATTTAGCAAGCTAGGTACAGTGTCACATTGGATATAACAAACTCTCAATGTTTAGACAATCCAGAATATGAACTTATAGTACCTCAGGATACGTGGAACTCATGAACAGTCGGTCGTTATATATTTCTTAGAAACCAGAACATGGAGTTAAGAAGAACACATGTGTATTTGAAATGTTTATTTACTAATGCCGTCTTCTCAGGCGTAGTACCTTAGATAATAAAAGTACACATATTATCAGTAGCAAAATTACCAGCATAGTTACTAGTACATAAAAAGTGAATGGTGATAGTATGTTAACATGCTGTAAATGAATAAGAGTTAGCAACACTTATAAGCAGCCGCGGGCCGTGGAGGGAGTTACGGTGAGGCAGGGAGGCGGGGAGGGGGAGAAGCAGGGTGGAGAATACAAGTACACATATTATCAGTAGCAAAATTACCAGCATAGTTACTAGTACATAAAAAGCGAATGGTGACAGTATGTTAACATGCTGTAAATGAATAAGAGTTAGCAACACTTATAAGCAGCCGCGGGCCGTGGAGGGAGTTACGGTGGGGCAGGGAGGCGGGGAGGGGGAGGGGCAAGGTAGAGAGGGCTCCACCCTGCTTCTCCCCCTCCCCGCCTCCCTGCCTCACCGTAACTCCCTCCACGGCCCGCGGCTGCTTATATCTCACCCTCCCTAATACACATATTATATTATTTGCTAAGAAGGTCTCTTTGTGTTGGTTTAGGGCGTGCCCATACTTTAGTGTCTTAGATTTGAAGGAATCACATCAGCATACACCAGCTCTCTCTTCATGTGAACCGCATCAAGTGTTGTGTATGTGTGTTCGGCAAAGCAATATAAAACCCGCCTCATGCCCAGAATTGGCAGAAGTTGCACTTATGTTATGAGTATGAAGTCGTGGAGATCAGACCTCATAACAATTCTGTATCGTGTTGTTCTTGAAACTTTAGCACTCGCTGTACAGATATAGTTTAACAAGTAAAGCAGATAGTAGACCAATAACATATTATTCTCATGTAAACCACGATGAACTACTAGGTGGAAAGCTAAAGCAACAACTAAGTGTCGTGTGCAGAAGTTGCAAAAAAGGAAAAATGGCGTTTAAACCGGTAATGAGCCCATGCTAACTTAACACGGTGTAAAGATATCCAGGACCTAGATGACACCTCCTCATGATCCGGAAACGAACTGAATAAGATAATAGAAGTGCCATCTCATGAGAGCAGATTGCAAGTTTATATGTGGACGGTCCGCAAGGTAAAGCATTAAAAACTAGGAAAATTCAATGCTAAAGAAAAATAAAACAGCCAAGTACTTTATCGAGTCTTAAGCCAATAGGCAAGGTAAATAATAAAAACTTGACAAATAAGTCAATGAATTGTCAATGAAATGCTAGTACTCAGCATATGAAACATGAAAAAGGTCTATGACATAACTGTGTATGCAAAATAAGCTGCAACAGCCTCCAATAGGAAGTCACCGTCTTCATCCGAAAACAGTTCAGCCATCCAATTTAAAAGCGGAAAAGAACATACGTGCTCTCCCAGCACCGGATCCTCTATCACCATCAGAGGACAGCTCGGTGGGTTTTCAAGAAAGCTGTGTTCCAAGAAAGACTGTGCTGCCGCCAGTAAATTCCAGGGACCAAGTAGTCCATGCATCAATGCCACAGCCATAATCCTTTCGCCAGGACAAATCAACTCGTGAGTAATGATAGGAGTCATCAGCTGATTAAAGTCGACGTCAGGAGAAACCGGTCCGCAGAGACACAAATCAATGGCCCAATCGAAATCACAGGTCAGGCAGTGAAATACAGGCTGGACACAGGTGAAGTAGGAGAACCGAAAAGATAATCCATATGCCGTGCTTAATATCGCCAACGGCATTGTGCCATAATATTCTAGCATGCGATTGCGGAACAGTGTCAGCAGCTGCAGGGTCGGAGGTTGCATAGGAGGGACATCCATATTTAAAAATGTAAAAAAGCACAAGAGCGTCCGCTGGTAATGCAAGTAAAAATGCAATCCACGAACCAGAGTGGAGAAAATGGAATGAAAGGGAGCAGGGATGACTCCAAAGATTTTCTCAAATGAAGTCACGAGACCACTGGTAACAACTTTAAAAAAGTGTGCCAGGGATTTTGTGGAGGATGCGTTAAAGATAGTCGGAAACATGTTGCTGAAATTGAAAGGCAAACCTGTGTACGGGTGTTCGCTATGTGAAGTACGAAAGTTTCACGGGCCGAACTCAAGGCCACCTCTCTCTGAGACAAAAGAGCTCTTATTCTTGTCATGCCGTTGAAACGTGTCCCAAGGTTGGTATTTGTGGCCAGATTGAAAACTCCCTATGTTCATGTGTGGGAGGAAATAGAACATTTCTGCAGCAAATAACCCGTTCACTTACTGTTACGATAAAAGGAATACTTTTAATTAACTCAGAACAATCTTCATTATTGAGCATCAAATAACTACCATTTTCCAACAACTTGAACGTGGGGATGATAGCAGGAACTGGCGTGCCTTGCAACACGCAAGCCATATTTGGTCGGTGTTTGTTGCATGAATCGTGTAACTGTATGTGCCTACACATTAGTGAATGATCTGGCGTCTCAGTGCATTCCTCTCCATTCAGATAAACTTCTTGATCATCTTTGAAACATCTGTATGTGTATGGAAGCGACCAGACCTCATGAACAAAAGCACTACCTAAAGGTTCATAAAGACCTATTGGTATATATTTCATACAATTTGAAAACTTATATAAAGCAAAAGGCAGCGTTATTAAACCGTGGATAAGGCATGTTGCCAAAAAACCCGCAATCCTCTGCTGATGATGTCACTGAGCATGTCATGAATGATGTAATATGTGACATCATCAGTAGTGGATTATGGGTAATAGTATCTCTAGTTTACTCCCCTATAGCTGTCTTTCTTTTAACATAAGTGTGTGTTTCCTTCCCTTATACTTACTGTTTTTGGTTCGCTTCCAGTTCGCGTACCAGCGAGCGAACTAGGAAGCGAACTAAGAGAAATAGAGGTTGGCACAGTTCCAAATATTGTACCAATTTTTTAATAACGGGGAGGTAGTTCTGAAAAGAACTTTTTTTTTTATTTTTCTGAACATTTTTTTACTGTTTTTGAATTTTTCGGAACAGTTTTATATTTTTTTGGGTTTTTCTTGGAGGGGGCAATGAAAACGATTCATTGTAAAGGGCTCAACAGGAGCAACAAAACAAAAAAAAGAAGTATTTATTATTTTGGGCGTTTCGGACAAACTTGCATATGATAGTCAATAGCTCTGTTGATCAGAGTGATGCTTCTTTCTCCGTAGGAAATGAATCCATCGCAAAATACGCAGGTGTGTTTTACTTCACCAAATCTCATTTGTATATTTGGCACCATCTCCCTGCCCTCTGGTCCCGTTACTTCCGGTACAACAGATCTTCTGGCCATAATAGGGAGATTATCTAGGTCGTTCCGAAACTGTGCAGCACTGTAGTTGTTAGGATGCCACCTAGTCATATGGCGATGCATTGTGTAGTTTCCGAAACTGTATTTTTTGTCGGTCCCTCTGGACAGTCTATCTTGACATATAAGGCAAGTTACGTATCTTGCATTTACTTTTTTCTGACCTTTGGGAATTTTAAAAAATTGCCAAATGAAGTTTTCTTTCCGGTGAGACGTCTTGGGCTGCTCAGGCAAAAACTGCCTCTCTTCGTGCTCGTCCTCCTGTTCCTCTTCTTCTTCTTCTTGTTGAATTACAACTTGAGCAGGTGGTCCACTCTTCCTTGGATGTGGTGGAGGTGGTGGGGAAGCACCAGCTGAAGCTACTAAAGAAGCCATTGCTCAGTGATCACAAAGGGTCTTTCTCTCACAATGATGAAAGTCAGAGTGAGGAAAGAAGGAGGGATTTTCATCATTTGGGAAAAACAAGAGTTCTCAACCAATCAAAAGTGTTCATTTTAGATTATATGACCTAGTCTTACATCATTAGGAAACCAAAAGTGAAATGAACCAATGAAAAGTGTTATTACCAAGTCACATGACTTGCTGTGTTTACGTTAAGCGCTTTGCAGGGCCTCCCTGTTTGCTTCCAGAAACCTGCGCTTTGGCACTCGCTTCGCGTACCAGTTCGCTAACGTAGCACGTCATATGACGTATCAAGCGACAACGTGGAACGTCATGCGGACGGGAGGCGTCACGATGTTGTTTTCTAACGCGGCACTTGCGGTAAAGAAACGTTTACCGGCTCGCGGTCTATTTCGCGGCATCAAGGTCAGCTAACGGGAAGCTTCCTGATTCGCGAAGCGGGAACGAAGAAAAAAAAATATTTAAAAAAAAAAATATTCATAAACATATAAAATATATTTTTGGATTTAAAGAAGAATACATTTTACAGCTACAGATATTAGCTGTTAAAAAACCAATGAAATTCACAGAAAAAACCATAGGTTATAGACCATATATAGTTAGGAATTAGCATTTACAAAACCTTGAAAATTCACTGAAAAAACCATAGGTTATAGACCATATATAGTTAGGAAATAGCATTTAGAAAACCTTATTTTACTCACACAAAACCATTGAAATTCCATATATAGTTAGTTGCACTAACTATATATCGCGCACCTGCAATCCACTGCTGATGATGTCACATATTACATCATTCATGACATGGTCAGTGACATCACTGATGACATCACTGATGACATCTCAAATGACATCACTGATGACATCACTGATGACAACATCCAGTGACTGTATGCTTCTGTAAAGTTAAAATATGTCTTACATATTGAAGAATGAGTGGATGTATAAGTGTCTGGATGAAGGATTTAGTAGGTGCATGACTGACTGTATAAGTGAGTGATTAAATGTGTCTCACTGAGTGCATGGGTTAGTGACTAAACTGTTTTAAATTGTGCATCATTGTGTCTGTTGTTTTGTAATCTGATGCATGTGTTGATCATTAGCTATATGACTAACTATATGGGTTATTGATTAGTTGCCCAAGTATTTGTATGGGAGACTGAGTGTGTGTGTGGGTGTCTGGGAGGTGTATGACTCTGTGCATAGATGTGTGAGCAGTTGATTCACTAGATGTATGGGTTCAAAAGTGCATGTGGAAACATCTGTATGGGCGGTTGACTGTGTGCATGAGTGTATTGGTGAGTGAATGGATATCTCAGTGCTACATGTCAAAGTAAGTACATATGTAAAACACAGTACATGTGATAGTTGACATATATAAATAACTGTGCATAAGAGCCAGTGAATGTGTGAGTGGCTGTATGGATTATTGTGAACTTGTATCAGGGATTGTATAACAGAGTAAATATGTGTTATTATATGTTCCAATAAGTAAGGTGTGTATAACTATATAGTTGAGGAAATCGAGGTGTGATTGATTCTTTGCAAGACTGACTAGGTGTGTGAGTAACTCCATGGATGAGTGACGGTCTGTGAGTGTCTGTTTACACTGAGTGTATCTAAGGTTATATTAGAGTCTGAAGAGGTTCATTGTATCATCACATGAATGATGTCATCAGTGATGTGATCAGTAATGTCAAATGAGATGTCATCAGTGATGTCATCAGTGATGTCATTTGAGATGTCATCAGTGATGTCATCAGTGATGTCACTGACCATGTCATGAATGATGTAATATGTGACATCATCAGCAGTGGATTGCAGGTGCGCGATATATAGTTAGTGCAACTAACTATATATGGAATTTCAATGGTTTTGTGTGAGTAAAATAAGGTTTTCTAAATGCTATTTCCTAACTATATATGGTCTATAACCTATGGTTTTTTCAGTGAATATATATATACATATATATTATATATATATATATATATATATATATATATATATATATATATATATATATATATATATATATATATATATACACTCTCACTCAGCACAGCGGCCGCTGTACAAATGCACTCCAACTTCCAGCCTATGCATAGTTGTAAATCAGCAAGACGACTGCATGGCGGTTTCACATATTTATTACGGTTCCAGCATGTGAAACGGAATCAAAAATAAACCCAACGCGTTTCGGCGACAACACACTCGCCTTGGTCACGGGTTGGTAACTTGTTCACAGTTCACCTGATTTCGGTTTTGAATGTCAATTGTATTTACATGTTGAAAGATGGCGGGACTGTGCTGATTATTATGTCCCTTTTCTATGTCCATGACACTTATGACGTTGACAGCTGAAGTAATATTTAAAAATGGCCGCAGTGCGTTACGTGGTGCAATGGATAAAGGCTAAGTGCCGAAACGCGTCTTGCCCGAAGGTTTCAATAAAATGCTGGAAACCTCTCCCTCGTGAGAGTGCTTTCTTCTTTCTTGGCGGATGTCATTACCGCATTTCGAAAGGATTTTGGGAGCTTACATTGTGTAGCGGGTACACCCCCGCATTGACAGCACCCGCTCGTGAGTGCAACTGGCTGGTGGTTTTGGAGCGGTTGATATATATATATATATATATATATATATATATATATATATATATATATATATATATATATATATATATATATATATATTACCTACTGGCGGTCGCCAGTAGGTATATATAGTTAGGATTTTTTCTCTATGGGTTTTTTGAAAATTCTATGTCTAATAACTTTGGCGCTTGTGGACGGAATTGGCTGAAATTTTCAGGAAAATGGCACATTTTGTTTCTGAGCAGCCCCTGAAAATTGGGGGGGGGTTCGTCCAGGGGGGTCGAGAAAAAAGGGGGGTCCCGAAACGTGTTTTTAACATTGAGTTTTCCATAGGGCGGTTGGCCTCACTTTTAGCCCGAACGGCTGAATGGATTTGCACGAAACTTGGCAAAATTGTAGGGACTGGTAGCCCGATGTGCCTTTTGTAGGTCTCAATATATGTGCTCCAGTGGATTTTGAGAAATTAACGTTTAAAAAAAGATATATATCTGTAACAGCGGACCGGGCAGCGCTCCAGTTCGCGTACTTTTCGCGCAACGGAGCTTTGTGAAGCGAAGCTGATTGGTTCTCCGGCGTCTGTCAACATTCCAAACAGTCCGTAGCGGCCGCCATCTTGTCTCTCGGTAGGATCGAGAGACAAGAGGAGGCGAAAGCGAAGGGGCAAATGACCATAAGGGGGCATAGTAGATCCTCCCTGACCTCTTAGGTTTGATGTACCATTTTGCCAAGTTTGGTGTAGTTCCGTTCAGCCATTCAGGCTGTAGACGTATCTAAATGTCAATAATCGAACGGCTGAATGGATTTGCACGAAACTTGGCAAAATATTAGGGACTGGTAGCCCGATGTGCCTTTGCTAGGTCTCAATATATGTGCTCCAGTGGATTTTGAGAAATTGACGTTGAAAAAAAGATATATAATTGTAACAGCGCTCCGCTTCGCGTACTTCGCGTTACGGAGCTTTGCGAAGCTGATTGGTTCTCCGGCGTCTGTCAACATTCCAAACAGTCCGTAGCGGCCGCCATCTTGTCTCTCGGTAGGATCGAGAGACAAGAGGAGGCCAAAGCGAAGGGGGAAATGACCATAAGGGGGCATAGTAGATCCTTCCTGACCTCTTAGGTTTGATGTACCATTTTGCCAAGTTTGGTGTAATTCCGTTCAGCCATTCAGGCTGTAGACGTATGTAAATGTCCTATGGAAAATTGCATGGGGAAAACACATTTGAAAGTGTTGAAATTTAGAACCAATTAAAATGTTACTTTGGTTTTGTATTTGTGTGTGATGAAAGTTAATTGGTTATGTATATATGTCAAATGAGAGGAAACCACAGCCATTTTGTGATACTACTGTCTGAGGTACATTTGTGAGAAATTTTTGGTGGTGAATTTCTGGTGTTTGATTTACACAGTACTAACACTTCTCCTACTTTTAAAAAGGTGAGTTGTTAATTTGTAAGGGGAACTATGTTGTACACTTGAAGATAATTTGAAAAATGTTTTCTGTTATTTATTTGCAGTCCTTCTGTTATACTAAATACTTGATAAAGTTAGTTTTATATTATGTATTACTAAAAACGATAAATGAAAGTGATTATTTTTTTCTGCAATTTACAGCAAGCAATTTCAAAATAAAATGGCTCACAATGAAGAGACCGTGGCAATTTCTTTGTAAGGGGAACTATGTTGTACACTTGAAGATAATTTGAAAAATGTTTTCTGTTATTTATTTGCAGTCCTTCTGTTATACTAAATACTTGATAAAGTTAGTTTTATATTATGTATTACTAAAAACGATAAATGAAAGTGATTATTTTTTTCTGCAATTTACAGCAAGCAATTTCAAAATAAAATGGCTCACAATGAAGAGACCGTGGCAATTTCTTTTGAATTGTCCACTACATTGATTGAAATTGAGAGCACCAATAATGAAATATTGTCACAAGGAGGAGATGACTTGTATGATTCCATTAGATTGATTGAAATGGACAGCACCAATAATGAAATATTGTCACAAGGAGGAGATGACTTGAATGATTCCACTACATTGATTGAAATTGAGAGCACCAATAATGAAATATTGTCACAAGGAGGAGATGACTTGTATGATTCCATTAGATTGATTGAAATGGACAGCACCAATAATGAAATATTGTCACAAGGAGGAGATGACTTGAATGATTCCACTACATTGATTGAAATTGAGAGCACCAATAATGAAATATTGTCACGAGGAGATGACTTGAATGATTCCACTACATTGATTGAAATTGCCAGCACCAATAATGAAATATTGTCACAAGGAGGAGATGACTTGAATGATTCCACTACATTGATTGAAATTGACAGCACCAATAATGAAATATTGTCACAAGGAGGAGATGACTTGAATGATTTTTTTGATCAATCTGTTGATGGCGAATTTATCGAATGTTTGGAGACCATAGAGTTACAAGAATCATCATTGCAGACTTTTCATGAGGAAATTGCTGATGAGGACATGTTACTAGTTCTTTCAAATTTAGAAAATTCTGAAGAATAAATTTATATTTAGAAATCAAAAATTGTTTGAGACATTATTCATTTTTATTTTTAATTTATGAGGTTGTAGCGAAGTGATTGTAGTATAAAATGAGACTTATAGTATAGAGTGCAACATTTTTATGTTACATGGTAAGTTTACTCATATTTACTTCCCTTCTGCCACTATATTATCTCCAATGTGTATCTGACATCTCTTCTTCATCTCCGGCCTCCTTTCTCTCACTGTGTGTCTCCGATGCATCTTATCGCTGCTATTTTGTGTAATTACAGAAGAGAGTAAAATAAAATAGTTCGGAACGTGAAAAGGGGGCAAAGTAGAGTACCCCTCACCCCCTAGGCCTTTTCAGGCGGTCCCAAAAGGATCAGTTTCTGCTTTCCTGAGAGATTATGGTATGAGTTCCATATACCACAATAATTTGCATTACAACATGCAAGATATCTATCTCCTATTACCAACTTTTGGAGATATTCGCGCTAAGCGCGAATATCTCCAAAAAGTACCACCTGCCCTGAGCAGTTCTTAGCCATGTTATCCAATGGGAGGTGGATAACATGGCTAAGAGCATTAGCTCGGTAATGCATGAATATCGCTGACTTTTTAGCGATATTCATGCATTGCGGCCGTTTTTTATCGCATTTGCGATAAACCTTGATAATAGCAAGGTTTATCTTCGATAATTTCTGACGATGCTTAGCGGTAAAAAATTCGTTGGTAAGCATCGTTAGCGATAAATATTGCTTAACTTTGGTAATATGCACCAACGTCTGTTAACGTTCGATTCGAAGGAAATGAGGAAGTGTTGAAAAACATTGTTTGCGCCATCTTGCCTTTTTTGAAATGCCACACTTTTGTCGTGCACGGCAGCCATTTTAGATGCCTTGACCAGACCCACTCTCTGCACGCTGTCGATTCGTAGCATGGCTCCCCACCCTCGCAAGCATCTTCCCCAGGCACTGGTCACCCCCGCTCTCTGTCTTATGCATGGGCAATAAACCTCCCCCCATCTGCGCTGCTCTTCCCTGAGAATCACACTCTGTGCCCGCCCGACACCTCCCTTTCGCCCTATTCACTACCGCACCCTCTGACACTCCTCTTCCTCTGTGTCCGATTGTCCAGGCTATCAGCTAGCCCTGCAGATGTAGTTTATGGCTCCAGCTGTAAAGAATCACCCCTCTTCAAAGGAGTTATAGTAGATCAAGGCCCACACCCGATGAGATCCGTCACACCACACGTGTTCCTACTATCTGAAAACCATCCTGTATTGTGATTGGGGAGGGGACCGAGCCTGAAGCGGAAGATTCCAGGAATGACTCTTTGTACATCAAAGTTTTTACAATTATGTGTCACATTAAAAATATATAGCACTCCAACAAAGTAGTAGGAATATAAAACTTTAATAACATATAAATATATACAACAAAACAAAAACAGTAAAAACATTTAAACAACGAAGAGACCGTGGCAATTTCTTTTGAATTCCTGATGAGGACATGTTACTAGTTCTTTCAAATTATGAAAATTCAGAAGATGTTGCCTGGGGGTGGGTCGTCAGTAGCAGTCTGTTGTGCGAATAGTTCCAAGGCAGCAGAACGCGCTGAAATCTAGATGGCACGAAAGTGATGTCTAGTAAGTTGCCGCCCAGCAAATAACGGCGTGGGGCGCCGCGGGGGTGAGTGAGTCCAGTAGGCACCACAGCTATTCTTACCAGCATTGCAGAATTACTGCTGGGGACAATGCCTGTGCTGTAGCAGGGTCACAGCAGAAACAAAAAGGATTCTGTTGAAGATGTTGTTGGTTTTCAATTTGAAAACAGTTCTGGTGTCAACTGCTATGCTAATGTAGTGGTTAATGTTTTGTTTTCTCTAGAAAATGTAAAAGAGGGGGAGGCAGTCCAAAGTTAGAAAGGGCAAAGGAAAGGATCGGTGGTTTGAACTATCAGTCAAAAAGGGGAGGGGGTGCAACAATTTTTCCTACCGGGTCACACTGTGCTTTCACCGGAACTGAGGTCTGCAGGATTCTAGTAATTCAAAGTGAGGCTGGCGCCAGCATGGGAGCGCCGACGTCCCACGGATACAGTTTCATCACTCCACGGGCGATCATGGCAGTCATTCCCCATCGGGGGTGTCTGCGGGGGTCGGAGACTCCCGCGGCTTCTGTAGAATCTTCAAGGTCGTGGAGGACTACGGTGGTGGAGTCAACCAGTGACCGGGCCATTTCTTTATGCTGGGCCCGCTCTTGCCAGGTCGACCGCCATTTTGAGAGTTCAGTAGCTACTGGCGATCGCGCGGTCAAATGAGCGGACGGGCTCCACCCTGCCGGGCGAGACGTTGCAGCATCGCCACAGTGGAAGAACCCTTTTCCGGGCGCTTGGAGCGCTGAGGGTGCAGGTGGGAAGCCTCCACTGGGGAGGCGGGAGATGCCTGTTCGCATCGTCTCTCCCTCCCAGTGCACCCCACGGCGTCTCGCTTGAGATTTGTTATGGCCGGACCAGGCGATGAGGACGAGGGGGGGGGGGGGTCGGAGGCATGTGCAAGACATCCCCCCCCAGTGTTGTCGCAGCCATTATTCAAGAGAGAAGAAGTGTCCCGTCCGTCTTCGGGCCGGGCTTCCGGTGGATGTCGGCCGGACGCCCCTGGCTCTGACCCCATGAACGGGTTTCTTGGTTTATCGGCTGCAGCCGGATCCCGTCGGCCTCGGCCCCCCGACCGTTGGTGGCCGGACCGGAAGAGCATGTGGCGGGACTACCTGCAACTCTCAAGGGCCACCGCGGCCGGACTGGGAGAGAGAGGGGAGGGTCGAGGAGACATTCCCCCCCCTGCAACTCTTCAGCGTTGTAAAGGCAATCCCCTGGCTGGGTCCCGCTGGCCTCGGCCTCTCCTCCGGCTACACCCTACGTTAGGATCTCCTGGCCGAGGCGTGGCAGCAGGACCCGCCTTATATGGGCTGCTCCCGGCTGGGCGTAGCCGCAACCCTGCCCCACCTTGGAAGTTTCCAGAGTGGGGGCGGATGTTCTACTGACTTGCATTTGCCCTAGTCTATCGATTTTTTTGGCGTGGCAGGCGGTGGGACAGCGAGGGGTGATTTGGTTTCTCTTACTGTTTTTCTGGTCTCTCACCACTGGCATATTTCTAACGTTTTCTTGTTTCTAGGACATTAATAGGTTTTATCATTACGTTATGTTATCGTTTCTTTGTTTGTTGTTTAATAAAAGTTCATGTTCATCAGTGGCCTACTGATTTTCGTTTTCCTATTCTTTTCTTTCCAGGTTGTTTCATGCTAAAGTTTCTGTTAACAGGATACAGTGATCACTTCGTTATTATTGCATATGTCCTTTTCACTAGGGGTGCTCTCTGGTCGGGCCAGATGACGTATCTCTAGTAAATGGTCCGGGTGAAACAGGTGCATCAATCAGTGGGGAGTAGATAGGCATGACAGATTACAACGGGGGAGAAAGGTCCGCATTACGTACCCTTTCACTATTTGCAAAGATTTTCCTACGTATATTTGCAAACAGGGAATACCTCCAAAAAGAACCAATTCCCAAACAGTCAATGTTTGGGGAAACAATCAATCAATGAGGAACGAAATAGGCACGACGTGTTAAAGGTTTGCGTTACCTACCCTTCACTATCTGCAAAGGGAGAGAGAATATTCCTATTCTTCCTCGTTTGCAGGCAGAGAAGATTCTTAAGAGAACCAACTTCGAACAATTCAATGCTCGATTCAAACAATCAAGAAGGGGTACTGTGAACACAAATGAACGCCGCTTATGTACATACACATTGGTATTATCAACAGGTTGTTCCTAATGTTTCTATTTTAGGGAGGTCAAAAAGAGATCCCATTGGTGGCCTACTGATTTTGCTCGATTCCTTTTGTTTTTTTACACGATTTTTCGCTATCTGCAAAGACTAAACAGAGTATTGCGACTCTGTGCTTGTTTGTAAATAGAGAATGAACCAAAGAGAACAATCAATCAAATGGAGAGAGAAGCAGGCACGACGGATTACAACGGGGGCAAAGGCCTGCGTTAACTACCCTTCACTATCTGCAAAGAGAGAGTACTCCTAATAGAAATGAGGGGTGGGGGGCAGCATTCAAAGCAGATCAGTGTGCATAAACACGAAAATGTTTTTACTTACCACGTACTTGACATTCGACAGCTTATGATATTTGCTATTAAAAAACCATTGAAATTCACTGAAAAAACCATAGGTTATAGACCATATATAGTTAGGAATTAGCATTTAAAAAACCTTATTTTACTCAGACAAAACCATTGAAATTCCATATATAGTTAGTTGCACTAACTATATATCGCGCACCCGCAATCCACTGCTGATCATGTCACATATTACATCATTCATGACATGGTCAGTGACATCACTGATGACATCACTGATGACATCTCAAATGACATCACTGATGACATCACTGATGACATCTTATTTGACATCATTCTTGTGCTAATACGATAAACCTCTTCAGACTCTAATATAACCTCAGATACACTCAGTGTATACAGACACTCACACACTGCCACTCATCCATGGAGTTACTCACACACCCAGTCAGTCATGCAAAGAAACAATCTCACCTCCATTTCTTCAACTATACAGTTAAACACACCTTACTTATTGAAACATATACTAACACATATTTACTCTCTTATACAATCCCTGATACAAGTTCACAATGATCGATACAACCACTCACTCATTCAGTGGCTCTCATGCACAGTTATTTATATATGCCAACTCTCACATGTACTGTGTTTTACATATGTATTTAGTATGACATGTAGCATTGAGATATCCATTCACTCATCAATACACTCATGCACACAGTCAACTGCCCATGTAGCTGTTTCCACATGCACTCTTGAACTCATACACCTAGTGAATAAACTGCTCACACATCTATGCACAGAGTCACACACCTTCCAGCCACCCCCACACAAACTCAATCTCCCATAGAAATACTTGGGCAACCAATTAATAACACATATAGCCTCTCGTATAGCTAATGATCAACACATGCAGCAGTTTACATCACAACAGACATAATGATGCACAAATTAAGACAGTTTAGTCACTAACCCATGCATTCAGTGAGACATATTTAATCACTCACTAATACAGTCAGTCACGCACCTACTAAATCCTTCATCCAGACACTTATACATCCACTCATTCTTCAATATGTAAGACATATTTTAACTTTACAGAAACATACAGTCACTGGATGTTGTCATCAGTGATGTCATCAGTGATGTCATTTGAGATGTCATCAGTGATGTCATCAGTGATGTCACTGACCATGTCATGAATGATGTAATATGTGACATGATCAGCAGTGGATTGCGGGTGCGCGATATATAGTTAGTGCAACTAACTATATATGGAATTTCAATGGTTTTGTGTGAGTAAAATAAGGTTTTTTAAATGCTAATTCCTAACTATATATGGTCTATAACCTATGGTTTTTTCAGTGAATATATATATATATATATATATATATATATATATATATATATATCCAAACAATGCTCCCCCACAGAATGAAGAAGCGGAAGCCCAGAAGGGATCAAGGTAGGGAGCCTTTAATGACCTGCAAACATCCCTGATGGCGGCGAATGCATTTCGGGGTGTACCTTCATCAGCGCCCAACACCAGAATGCCTAATCAGCAGAGTAACTTCCCGCTACCACTTGTAAGGTGTAATCGAGTCCGCTCCTCCCCCACGTTGATACGTCTCACCAGGTGAAGTCCATTTTCCATTTTCTGGACTACCACTCCCAGGATGCCTTGTGATGCTGGCAGCACAGGACGGTGAGTACTCTCTTTGGGGAGTCAGTGTGGCATGTTGATGGGAACTCAGGGAGCAGGGTGCGCTGTAGCAAACAATTATTCCAAGTCTTTCCGGGCCCCCCTCAAGTCCCCTCGTACCACCACAGCCTCCCAAAACTGATGTCCGAAGTACAGGAACTAAACCGCAATGCAGAATGCCCAAAAGAGAGGTGCAATACCTCCACTGTTCTCTTCTTTCAGTGCGGGGGGCGGATTACAGACGATTCCACATCCAAGAATTATCGAAAAGTGCCGTGAGGCAGGCCAGCACATCCGGAACCCAAATGTGGCAGGGACTTCCAACGTGCGTTACTGGCTAACGCACAATGTGTCCAAACAATGCTCCCCCACAAAATGAAGAAGCGGAAGCCCAGAGGGGATCAAGGTAGGGAGCCTTTAATGACCTGCAAACATCCCTGATGGCGGCGAATGCATTTCGGGGTGTACCTTTATCAGCGCCCAACACCAGAATGCCTAATCAGCAGAGTAACTTCCCGCTACCACTTGTAAGGTGTAATCGAGTCCTCTCCTCCCCCACGTTGATACGTCTCACCAGGTGAAGTCCATTTTCCATTTTCTGGACTACCACTCCCAGGATGCCTTGTGATGCTGGCAGCACAGGACGGTGAGTACTCTCTTTGGAAGTCAGTGTGGCATGTTGATGGGAACTCAAGGAGCAGGGTGCGCTGTAGCAAACAATTATTCCAAGTCTTTCCGGGCCCCCCTCAAGCCCCCTCGTACCACCACAGCCTCCCAAAACTGATGTCCGAAATACAGGGACTAAACCGCAATGCAGAATGCCCAAAAGAGAGGTGCAATACCTCCACTGTTCTCTTCTTTCAGTGCGGGGGCGGATTCCAGACGATTCCACATCCGAGGATTATTGAAAAGTGCCGTGAGGCAGGCCAGCACATCCGGAACCCAAACGTGGCAGGGACTTCCAACGTGCGTTACTGGCTAACGCACAATGTGTCCAAACAATGCTCCCCCACAAAATGAAGAAGCGGAAGCCCATAGGGGATCAAGGTAGGGAGCCTTTAATGACCTGCAAACATCCCTGATGGCGGCGAATGCATTTCGGTGTGTACCTTCATCAGTGCCCAACACCAGAATGCCTAATCAGCAGAGTAACTTCCCGCTACCACTTGTAAGGTGTAATCGAGTCCGCTCCTCCCCCACGTTGATACGTCTCACCAGGTGAAGTCCATTTTCCATTTTCTGGACTACCACTCCCAGGATGCCTTGTGATGCTGGCAGCACAGGACGGTGAGTACTCTCTTTGGGGAGTCAGTGTGGCATGTTGATGGGAACTCAGGGAGCAGGGTGCGCTGTAGCAAACAATTAATCCAAGTCTTTCCGGGCCCCCCTCAAGTCCCCTCGTACCACCACAGCCTCCCAAAACTGATGTCCGAAGTACAGGGACTAAACCGCAATGCAGAATGCCCAAAAGAGAGGTGCAATACCTCCACTGTTCTCTTCTTTCAGTGCGGGGGGCGGATTACAGACGATTCCACATCCAAGAATTATTGAAAAGTGCCGTGAGGCAGGCCAGCACATCCGGAACCCAAATGTGGCAGGGACTTCCAACGTGCGTTACTGGCTAACGCACAATGTGTCCAAACAATGCTCCCCCACAAAATGAAGAAGCGGAAGCCCAGAGGGGATCAAGGTAGGGAGCCTTTAATGACCTGCAAACATCCCTGATGGCGGCGAATGCATTTCGGGGTGTACCTTTATCAGCGCCCAACACCAGAATGCCTAATCAGCAGAGTAACTTCCCGCTACCACTTGTAAGGTGTAATCGAGTCCTCTCCTCCCCCACGTTGATACGTCTCACCAGGTGAAGTCCATTTTCCATTTTCTGGACTACCACTCCCAGGATGCCTTGTGATGCTGGCAGCACAGGACGGTGAGTACTCTCTTTGGAAGTCAGTGTGGCATGTTGATGGGAACTCAAGGAGCAGGGTGCGCTGTAGCAAACAATTATTCCAAGTCTTTCCGGGCCCCCCTCAAGCCCCCTCGTACCACCACAGCCTCCCAAAACTGATGTCCGAAGTACAGGGACTAAACCGCAATGCAGAATGCCCAAAAGAGAGGTGCAATACCTCCACTGTTCTCTTCTTTCAGTGCGGGGGCGGATTCCAGACGATTCCACATCCGAGGATTATTGAAAAGTGCCGTGAGGCAGGCCAGCACATCCGGAACCCAAACGTGGCAGGGACTTCCAACGTGCGTTACTGGCTAACGCACAATGTGTCCAAACAATGCTCCCCCACAAAATGAAGAAGCGGAAGCCCAGAGGGGATCAAGGTAGGGAGCCTTTAATGACCTGCAAACATCCCTGATGGCGGCGAATGCATTTCGGTGTGTACCTTCATCAGTGCCCAACACCAGAATGCCTAATCAGCAGAGTAACTTCCCGCTACCACTTGTAAGGTGTAATCGAGTCCGCTCCTCCCCCACGTTGATACATCTCACCAGGTGAAGTCCATTTTCCATTTTCTGGACTACCACTCCCAGGATGCCTTGTGATGCTGGCAGCACAGGACGGTGAGTACTCTCTTTGGGGAGTCAGTGTGGCATGTTGATGGGAACTCAAGGAGCAGGGTGCGCTGTAGCAAACAATTATTCCAAGTCTTTCCGGGCCCCCCTCAGGCTCCCTCGTACCACCACAGCCTCCCAAAACTGATGTCCGAAGTACAGGGACTAAACCGCAATGCAGAATGCCCAAAAGAGAGGTGCAATACCTCCACTGTTCTCTTCTTTCAGTGCGGGGGGTGGATTCCAGACGATTCCACATCCGAGGATTATTGAAAAGTGCCGTGAGGCAGGCCAGCACATCCGGAACCCAAACGTGGCAGGGACTTCCAACGTGCGTTACTGGCTAACGCACAATGTGTCCAAACAATGCTCCCCCACAAAATGAAGAAGCGGAAGCCCAGAGGGGATCAAGGTAGGGAGCCTTTAATGACCTGCAAACATCCCTGATGGCGGTGAATGCATTTCGGTGTGTACCTTCATCAGCGCCCAACACCAGATTGCCTAATCAGCAGAGTAACTTATATATATATATACAATTACCGCCCTCAAAAAGAAATAATTTTAAACAAGGAAGAGGGGTAAAGTGGGGAGGAGTTATGCGCCCAAGAGCATTAAGATCCAATTATTGATTAGAAGAATTGGGGGTTGGAGCCTGATCCCCCAAAACAATCAGAGGAATATATGTTTTTTTAACAAATAGTGTGTGTTGGGGTTTGTGTGCCTCTAATCACTGAAAAACCCAAAGGTTAGAGGGATGTTATAGTTAGGAAATAGAATTATAAAAACCTCAGAAAATCACTGGCAAAAACCAAAGGTTACAGGGACGTTATGTGTATGCATGTATATAGGCCAGTAGGTAATATATATATATATATATATATATATATATATATATATATATATATATATATATATATATATATTACCTACTGGCGGTCGCCAGTAGGTAGTTATAGTTAGGACCTAGCTACCATAGGAAATCCGCAACATTCTATTGGGAATAACTGTGGCGCCGGTAGAGGAATTTTCGTGTAATTTTCCAAAATTTTGGCCAGCTCCGCTCTGCTCCTTCCCTGAAAGTTTCGGGGGGATTCATGAAGTGGGGGCTGAGAAAAAAGGGGGGTCCCAAAACGTGTTTTCACCATGTTAATTTCCATAGGACGTTCTGACAAGTCTACAGCCCGAAACGCTGAACGAAATTACACCAAACTTTGCAAAATTGTAGGGACTGGTACGCAGATGTGCCTTTGCTATATTTGGTGAAAATTGCTCCAGTGGTTTTTTGTAAATTAACTTCAAAAACACATATATATCGCTCACCGGTACGCGTACCGGGGAGCGCACCCGGCGCGCTACGGGAGTGCGCGAGCGGAAAGCTGATTGGCTGTCGGATGTCTGTCAACATTCTAAACAGTCCGGAGAGTCCGCCATCTTGTGTCTCGGTAGAATCGAGACACAAGAGGTGGGGAAAAAAAGGGGGAAATAATTAAAAGGGGGCAGGGTAGACACCCCCTGACCCCCTAGGTGTTTTGAGGGGGGCCTAGAAGGACCCTGAAGGGGAAAAAAACTATTTTTTATTTTTATTTTCGCGGGGTAAGTGCTGGGTGCGTTCCCAGGTGCGCTCCCCGGTACGCGCACCCTGAGCGCACCACGGGGAAATATAGTGCAAGAAAATAGAGTAAAAAAATAAATTTGAGTGCTTAGAAGTAGGGTAGCTCTGAAAAGAGCTGTTGTGTTATGTGGGTGTTTTTTGTACCTACAAGTAGGTACGAATGCAGAGTCTTAAATTCAAGAGGAAAACTCTATTCCCCACATCTGTAAAATGTACACCATCTCTCCTATAGATGCCTTGCATGTTGTAACGCAAGTTGTTGTGATAAATGGAACCCATACCATAGTCTCTGAGGAAAGCAGAAACAGATTCATTTACATGTTTCCTTGCTTTCTCAATCTGTGGACAAAATTGGTTGGACCAGTTCCATTTTTGCCTTTGGCATATATTAGAAAATACCAAGGCAGTTTTGGGAAAAAGTGACATCAATTGCCCAAAGATGTCCTTTAAAAGCATTTCCAGACCTACCCCAGTCAAAGTGCCTAGGTCATTTCCACCACAGTGCACAATTATAAGGTCAGGGTGTGGAAGATGCATAAAGGATTTTATCAATGGTATCAATTGGTGACTTCTAAATCCTCTCTGTCCAATCCACAGAATGTCCACATTTGGTAAATCAAGGTTGTAAATTCCTCTGTTGCTTGCAAATGTTTCACTCCAGAAGACATAGCTATGACCCACAAACCAGACTTTTGGCATCTTGAAGGTAGATGTGCTTGTATTCAGATGAGTTGTGGAAATGAAATTGCAGTTTGATTATGATAAAAAGTGGTTGAGATTCAGTGCACTTGAAAAACCAGAAATGATTGGTGCTTTTCTTAAAAATCTCCACTGAAAATTAGGGTGCATGCTTTATTTTTTTTTAAAGAAGTCATTTCAATGGTTGAGAAAAAGTCATTTAAAGAAACATTGCATTTGATTAGCTAGTACATGTATCTTTTGCAACATAGTATGATGAACTTCTGAACTGTGTGGTGGGTTAGTAGGGAGTTACCATGGTAACAGGGGAATGAGCACTGGGGGGATGGGTGAATCTTATGTGAGTTTCAAAGTGTTCAAATGTACAACCAATTAAAATGTGCAGTTTGGTTTTGAATTTGTGTGGGAAGAATTTTGATTGGTTATGTACAAGAATATGGGTCTGAAATGAGAAAGAATCTGTGCCATTATTCTGAGGCTCCAGTGAAAGAAGCATTATTCAGAGATTCTGCTTAAGAAAATCTGTTGAGTGTGACTGACACTGTTCTACATCTTCTGAAGCATTTTTTCAGACCTTCTCCTTTACTTTCTCCCTCTCTCTTCCCTTCTTTTGCTCCTTAACTCTTTTTCCTTCCTTTACTCTCCTTACTCCACTCTAATAACTCCTTCTCTTACTCCCTGTGTCCTCATAGTTCTACACTCCCCTTATTCTCTCTCTGTTAGCCTTATTCTCTGCGTCCCCTTAGTCTCTCACTCCTCTTCTGTCATGCTCACTCCGTATAACTCAGCCATACTCCCACACTCACCTTCTTTCAGACCTTCTCCTTTACTTTCCTTCCTCTCTCTTCCCTTGTTTTGCTCCTTCACTCTTTTCCCTTCCCTTACTGTCTTTACTCCACTTCACTAACTCCTTCACTTAGTCCCTCTGACCTCCTAGTTCTACACTCCCCTTCCCTCATTCTCTCTCTGTTAGCCTCATTCTCTCCGTCCCCTTAGTCTCTCACTCCTCTTCTGTCACACTCACTCCCTATAACTCAGCCACACTCCCACATTCACCTTCTTTCACACCTTCTCCTTTACTTTCCTTCCTCTCTCTTCCCTTCCTTCACTCCTTCACTGTTTTCCCTTCCCTTACTCTCCTTACTCCACTTCACTAATTCCTTCTCTTACTCCCTCTGTCCTCTTACTTCTACACTCCCCTTCCCTCATTCTCTCTCTGTTAGCCTCATTCTCTCCGTCCTCTTAGTCTCTCACTCCTCTTCTGTCACGCTCACTCCCTATAACTCAGCCACACTCCCACACTGACTTTCTTTCAGACCTTTTCCTTTACTTTTCTTCCTCTCTCTTCCCTTCTTTCACTCCTTCACTCTTTTCCCTTCCCTTACTCTCCTACTTCACTTTACTAACTCTTTGTCTTACTCCCTCTGTCCTCTTAGTTCTACACTCCCCTTCCCTCATTCTCCCTCTGTTAGCCTCATTCTCTCCGTCCTCTTAGTCTCTCACTCCTCTTCTGTCACGCTCACTCCCTATGTAATGATTTCCAGGCAGGTTCCGCAGGAGCGTCAGGAATCCGAAGATAATTCCACAGCCTTCCCCTACGGCCTTCCGACTCTATCAAACACTAGAGTATCGAGAGGCTCGCCAGGGGAAAACAGGGAGACAAATCAAGGAAAGGTTGGGAAGAAACAAAAGAAAGCTTGACTGTAATCTTCTGCGTGATCGGGTAACACACTGTAAGGAATTCTGGTGGACGTAGGGTTGAAAGAAATATACACGTTATCTAACAACAGTTTCTAATACACATATGTCTCTATGTTTCTTTATATCAACATTACATACCACCAATGTTTTGTCTAAGCCTCAGGACAGGTGTATAGGAGGTGTGGGAATTCGTCTTGAGCTATAACTAGAGTGATAGAACAAAAATTAATGACAACTCTCCTATGACTAAGAACATATACTATAAGCTCCTAAGCACAAAGCTCTCACTTGGTTTGATGCACAAGACTGTCCGATGGATGTGGTAATCAAAAATACACTTGACAATAATCCAATGCCATCACCAATACTGTGCAATGGAAATCTATAAAACAAAACACATGTATGAGAAATCTATAATTGTCAAATGCTTTAGATAAACAAATAGGCAGCGCACAGCGCTGTTACCGTGATTCTTAGATGTGTAGATGGAATCTTGCACCCCAACCAGAGTCCACGCAAGTATCCCCAAATACAGATAGATGCTGGCCCAGGAAATAGATGTTGAAGGGGCTAGCCGTAAGACAGCCAAGTAATGTAAGGAAGGGACAATCAATGGGACTTAGCCGGATGGCGGAGAACAAGCCCAGCCTTCGGGCGGTACACAAAACAAAACCTAAATACCTAAAAAAGGGGAGACACACACACCACCCGGCCGGACGGCGGAGACCAAGCCCGGCCGTCGGCGGAGCAGCAGACAGGAGGTGGAGGAGTGCAGGGATGTGTAGCCCGGCCGGACGGCGGAGACCAAGCCCGGCCGTCGGGCGGAGCAGGAGACGGGAAGCGGAAGACTGCAGGGAAGAACTTGCTCGGCTGGACAACGGAGACCAAGCCCGGCCGTCGGGCGGAGCAGGAGACGGGAGTAGATGCAGTGAAACAGTGCCCGGCCGGACGACGGAGACTAAGCCCGGCCGTCGGGCGGAGCAGCAGAAGGGAGACTAGAAACAAAGCTCCAGTAGAGAGTCTATGGGGGAGCTGAGTACAACGTGTCCAGAACACGAAGGACAGAGGACTTCCTTCTACAAACACCAGGCGGATGATTCAAACAGGAAGTCAGGCACTAGGAACAAGACGGAACTGTGAACAACGGAGCTAGACGCAAGAACGTAAAGCGTCGCTCCCAGGGCTCACTACAGATTTATAGTGGTCTTGGCTTAAAGGGACAGTAAATTGAGAATCTCGGGGCATGACAGTACACTCCCCCCACAATTCCCTTCTCCTAATTTGGGTTTGTCAGGATGCTTCTGATGGAATAAACGTATCAGACGAGGTGCATGAATATTTGACACAGGTTCCCATGTCTGCTCTTCTATTCCATAACCCTTCCAATGGATCAAATATTGAAGGTTCCTTCCTACTTTACGGGAATCCAGTATTGCCTCCACTTCATACTCCTCCGAGTCTTGGAGGATCACAGGAGCAGGTCTTTGGGGCAATCTGGTACCCGGTTCAACCGGCTTCAACAGCGAAACATGGAACACAGGATGGATCTTGAATGAAGGGGGAGGTTCCAGTTTCATGGCCACAGGATTAATCATCTTCACCACCTTATACGGGCCAATGTATTTGGGGTTAAACTTGCGTGGACCCCCCAGAGCTATGTATTTTGTGGAGAGCCAAACTTCATCACCTGGCGTGTAAATGGGTTCTAACCTCCTGTGTAAGTTTGCCCCTTCTGTGTACCTCACCTTTGCCATCTCAAGACAGTCTAATGCATCCATATGTACTTTTTGTAGTCTCTCCATTCTGTCAGAGGCAGCGGGAGTGGAACAATCAGTAGGGGTCCCTGAAGGCAACAACTTGGGGTGATACCCATAAGAACAAAAGAATGGGGTGGTGTTGGTAGATGAGTGTGGACTGTTATTGTAAGAGATCGCAGCTAGCCATACAAACTCATCCCAATCCTTCAGGGAGTGCAATACTTGATTACGTATGTATTGTTCAAAACACTGGTTACCCCTTTCTGTTTGTCCGTCTGTCTGGGGGTGATGGCTTGAGGATAATCGGACCTCGATCTGGAGCAAGGAACATAAACACTTCCAGAAACGTGACACAAATTGGGCACCTCTGTCAGAAACCAGGACGGAAGGGAACCCATGGAGTCGGATTATCTGTTGCATAAATACAGAAGCCAATTCTCCTGCTGTGGGTAACCCCTGTAATGGCACGAAATGGGCCATCTTCGTGAACAGATCTACCACTACTAACAAGGTGTTGTTCTTCATCCTAGTGAGAGGTAACTCCACTATGAAATCGAGAGACACGGTATGCCAAGGACCAGGAGGGGAAGCTAGCGGCATGAGTAGGCCCACGGGATTAAGACGTGATACCTTAGTCTGAGCGCAAACATGACAAGTCTTTACATAGGATTCTATATCTTTGAGCATTTCAGGCCACCAAAACCGGTCTCTCAAAGCTTTGGTAGTCTTCTTGATTCCTGGATGGCCTGCTACAGGATGAGAGTGATACCATTGCATAGCCTGTTCCTGTAACTCTTTAGAGGGTAGAACCACTCCCCCCTGGACACAAGCCAATCCTCCCCTTAAAGACACTTCCCGGGAACCCACCAAGGATGTGACGTCCACTGCGGCCTGACTGCTCTGCACTTGAGCTAGAAAATCATCTTCAGTCAACATCCCTCCTATTATACTAGTTCTGGGGATGATGTAAGTTTGTTCTACTACATCTGTGGGGGAATCAAACCCTAACCGTGATAGAGCATCTGCCTTGCCATTTCTTCTCCCTGGTCTGTATTGGACGGTGAAGTCATACTCGCTGAAGAATTGTGACCATCGCAATTGTCTCATAGAAAGAGCCTTGGCGGATTTAATGTATTGCAGGTTGCGGTGATCTGTATACACCACAGCTGGATACCTGGCCCCCAGTAAATATTGCCTCCATTCTTCAAAAGCCTTTTTAATGGCTAGTAGTTCCTTATCACCCACTGCGTAGTTGTATTCAGCAGGGGTGAACTTACGTGAGTAATAGGCTACTGGATGACACTCGCCAGATTTCGTATCAATTTGAGACAGTACTCCTCCCACTGCCACTTGCGATGCATCCACCTCCACCACAAAGGGAAAGGCTGGATCAGGATGTCGCAGGACAGGGGCACTGGTGAAGGCCTTCTTCAGAAGACGGAAAGAGTCCTCAGCCTCCGGGGACCACACAAAAGGAACTCCTTTCCTCAACAAAGCGGTGATGGGTGCCACAAGGGTAGAATAGTCTCGAATGAACCGTCTGTAAAAATTAGCCAGACCCAAAAAACTTTGGATATCTCTCACTGTACGAGGGGCTGGCCATGCCAATACTGCTTCCACCTTGGCGGAATCCATACGAGGACCCCAAGGAGAAATAACATACCCCAAAAAGGGAACTTCTTGTGTGTGGAAAGTGCATTTCTCTAACTTGCAATATAGGCGATTTTCCAGTAACCGTTCTAATACATTGCGTACATGCTGTACATGTTCCACCATTGAAGGAGAAAAAATCAAAAGATCATCTATGTAAGCAATGACATATAAGTCCAGCATGTCTTTCAACACTTCATTTATAAAAAACTGAAATGCTGCAGGAGCATTGCAAAGCCCAAAGGGCATCACGAGATATTCGAAAAGACCGAATTTAGTACAAAAAGCGGTCTTCCATTCATCCCCCTCCTTGACCCTCACAAGATGGTATGCGCCACGTAAGTCTAGCTTGGTGAAGAATTGGGCATTGCGGATTCGGTCAAGGAGAGAGGCGATCAGAGGTAGTGGATATCTATTCTTTATTGTGACGTCGTTCAGCTTCCTGTAGTCGATACAACAACGAAGACCCCCTTCCCTCTTGGGGATGAAAAAGAGAGATGACGAGGCTGGGGAACGGGAAGGTCTGATGAAGCCCTTTCCAAGCATGGTATACAAATATTCTCGTAAATACGCGTTCTCTTTTTCTGTGAGAGCGTATACCCTACTACAAGGAATCCTTGCCCCTGTTTCTAGGTCAATGCGGCAGTCATAAACCCTATGAGGAGGGAGAATCTCAGCTTCTTTAACATCAAAGACTGTCTGCAAGTCCTGAAAGCAGGATGGTAGTTCAGAATCACCCTCTTTACTTGTAATATTAGAGGGTACCTTGTCAACTGAGGCTCCTACCGCTTGTGCCCCTGTTACTTGGGGAAAAGTTATCGTAGAGGTTTCCCAGTTTAGATCAGGATTTTGGGATCTTAACCACGGAATACCCAGGAGCACCGGGAATTGTGGAGAACAGATAAGATCAAACCTTATTTCTTCATGATGTTCTGGTTCTATAGTCATGTGTAGGAATGTGGTATGATGTGTTACGGGACCTGAAACAAGTGAGCTGCCATCTATAGTGGTAACATGACTGGCTATCTCTTTTTTAGTGTAGGGTATCATGTTTTCTTTGGCCCACTTCTCATCCATGTAGTTCCCTGATGCACCGGAATCCACCATTACTAACACATGTAAACCATGCACTCCGTGGGACAGAAACGCTGACACATAGAGGTGATTTGTGGGGGAGCGCTTATAATCTGAGGAAGAGACTGTCAATCCAGACCTACCCGGAATCCTTGTCTCACAGGATTCCAGGCTTCCTAGTTTCCCGAATACTTAGGATGTGCGGGTTTAACAGGACAATCCTTCAAAAAGTGACCCGCCTTCCCACAATACAAGCAAAGTCTAAGTGTTCGTCTTCTCTGTCTTTCTTATGGCGTAAGGGGTCCCCTTACTATGCCTATCTGCATAGGCTCACTCTCCTCACTGGTCTTTTCTACTACGCTCTTCTTTTCTCTAAGAGGCAGATATCTTGCTTCATGTTTACCCCTCTCTTTCTTTCTTTCCTGGATGCGATGATCTATCTTTACCATCAAGTCAATGAGATCAGTACAGGAAGTCGGTAAATCTACTATCTGTGAGAGAGCATCCTTTAAGTCTTCCCTTAAGCCCCTGTAAAACATGGTACTGCGTTTTTCTTCTGGCCAGTTGGATTCTACTACTAGCCTACGAAAGGAGGTAATATAGGCTACAAGATCTTGATTACCCTGCTTCAGACTCAATATTTCCGTATCAGACGAATGGGTATAGACATGTCTATCGAATAATTTACGAAACTCCCTCCTGAATGCGGTGTAGCTATGTAAAAGCGGATCATCTCGGTCAACCAACGGTATGGCCCAATCAGCAGCCGCCCCACTGAGATAGGAAATCACAAAGGCCACCTTTGCCTGCTCAGATGGAAAACAATTAGCTTTACAGGAAAAATGAAGCTGACACTGACTAAGAAAAGCGGCACACCGTGCTGCGTCACCTGCATATCTTTCAGGGGGTGCTAGAGGTAGGGAAGGAGGTGTGGTGACCTGAACTACTGAAATACTTCCCCCCGTAGCCCCAGCAGCATGTTGTCGTTGTAACGTGTCTACCCTAGATATTAACGCCTGGGTCTCAACCTGTAAGTTCCCTAACATACTAGCTACATCAGATAGGGAAACAGCTTCAAGATCCATGACGCTCGGGCATAACAAACCACGTGGGCTTTACGTTCTGTAATGATTTCCAGGCAGGTTCCGCAGGAGCGTCAGGAATCCGAAGATAATTCCACAGCCTTCCCCTACGGCCTTCCGACTCTATCAAACACTAGAGTATCGAGAGGCTCACCAGGGGAAAACAGGGAGACAAAACAAGGAAAGGTTGGGAAGAAACAAAAGAAAGCTTGACTGTAATCTTCTGCGTGATCGGGTAACACACTGTAAGGAATTCTGGTGGACGTAGGGCTGAAAGAAATATACACGTTATCTAACAACAGCTTCTAATACACATATGTCTCTATGTTTCTTTATATCAACCTTACATACCACCAATGTTTTGTCTAAGCCTCAGGACAGGTGTATAGGAGGTGTGGGAATTCGTCTTGAGCTATAACTAGAGTGATAGAACAAAAATTAATGACAACTCTCCTATGACTAAGAACATGTACTATAAGCTCCTAAGCACAAAGCTCTCAGTTGGTTTGATGCACAAGACTGTCCGATGGATGTGGTAATCAAAAATACACTTGACAATAATCCAATGCCAACACCAATACTGTGCAATGGAAATCTATAAAACAAAACACATGTATGAGAAATCTATAATTGTCAAATGCTTTAGATAAACAAATAGGCAGCGCACAGCGCTGTTACCGTGATTCTTAGATGTGTAGATGGAATCTTGCACCCCAACCAGAGTCCACGCAAGTATCCCCAAATACAGATAGATGCTGGCCCAGGAAATAGATGTTGAAGGGGCTAGCCGTAAGACAGCCAAGTAATGTAAGGAAGGGACAATCAATGGGACTTAGCCGGATGGCGGAGAACAAGCCCAGCCTTCGGGCGGTACACAAAACAAAACCTAAATACCTAAAAAAGGGGAGACACACACACACCACCCGGCCGGACGGCGGAGACCAAGCCCGGCCGTCGGGCGGAGCAGCAGACAGGAAGTGGAGGAGTGCAGTGATGTGTAGCCCGGCCGAATGGCGGAGACCAAGCCCGGCCGTCGGGCGGAGCAGGAGACGGGAGTGGATGCAGTGAAACAGTGCCCGGCCGGACGACGGAGACTAAGCCCGGCCGTCGGGCGGAGCAGCAGAAGGGAGACTAGAAACAAAGCTCCAGTAGAGAGTCTACGGGGGAGCCGAGTACAACGCGTCCAGAACACTAAGGACAGAGGACTTCCTTCTACAAACACCAGGCGGATGATTCAAACAGGAAGTCAGGCACTAGGAACAAGACGGAACTGTGAACAACGGAGCTAGACACAAGAACGTAAAGCGTCGCTCCTAGGGCTCACTACAGATTTATAGTGGTCTTGGCTTAAAGGGACAGTACTTTGAGAATCTCGGGGCATGACACCCTATAACTCAGCCACACTCCCACATTCACCTTCTTTCAGACCTTCTCCTTTACTTTCCTTCCTGTCTCTTCCCTTCCTTCACTCCTTCACTGTTTTCCCTTCCCTTACTCTCCTTACTCCACTTTGCTAATTCCTTCTCTTACTCCCTCTGTCCTCTTACTTCTACACTCCCCTTCCCTCATTCTCTCTCTGTTAGCCTCATTCTCTCCGTCCCCTTAGTCTCTCACTCCTCTTCTGTCACGCTCACTCCCTATAACTCAGCCACACTCCCACATTCACCTTCTTTCAGACCTTCTCCTTTACTTTCCTTCCTGTCTCTTCCCTTCCTTCACTCCTTCACTGTTTTCCCTTCCCTTAAGCTCCTTACTCCACTTTGCTAATTCCTTCTCTTACTCCCTCTGTCCTCTTACTTCTACACTCCCCTTCCCTCATTCTCTCTCTGTTAGCCTCATTCTCTCCGTCCCCTTAGTCTCTCACTCCTCTTCTGTCACGCTCACTCCCTATAACTCAGCCACACTCCCACATTCACCTTCTTTCAGACCTTCTCCTTTACTTTCCTTCCTCTCTCTTCCCTTCCTTCCCTCCTTCACTGTTTTCCCTTCCCTTACTCTCCTTACTCCACTTCACGAATTCCTTCTCTTACTCCCTCTGTCCTCTTACTTCTACACTCCCCTTCCCTCATTCTCTCTCTATTAGCCTCATTCTCTCCGTCCTCTTAGTCTCTCACTCCTCTTCTGTCACGCTCACTGCCTATAACTCAGCCACACTCCCACACTCAATCAATCAATCAGGTCATTTGTAGAGCGCACTACTCACCCGTAGGGTCTCAAGGCGCTGGGTTGGGGGGGGGGTGCCGTTACTGCTCGAACAGCCAGGTCTTGAGCTTCTTCCTGAAGGAGAGGTGGTCTTGGGTCAGGCGTAGGTCGGTCGGGAGTGAGTTCCAGGTCTTGGCGGCCAGGTAGGAGAAGGACCTTCCTCCTGTTGTCGCTCTTCGGATGCGGGGGACGGCGGCGAGGGCGTGGCTGGTTGATCTGAGGAGGCGCTTGGGAGTGTAGAAGTTGATCCGGTTGTTGAGGTAGCTCGGGCCTTGGTCGTGTAGGGCTTTGTGTGCGTGGGTGAGGAGACGGAAGGTGATTCTCTTGTTGACCGGGAGCCAATGCAGATCTCTCAGGTGTCCGGAGATGTGGCTGCGTCGGGGGATGTCGAGGATGAGTCTGGCCGAGGCGTTCTGGATCCGCTGGAGTCTCTTCTGGAGCTTGGCGGTGGTTCCGGCGTAAAGGGCGTTGCCGTAGTCCAGTCGGCTGGTGACGAGGGCCTGGGTGACCGTCTTCCTCGTCTCGGTGGGGATCCACCGGAAGATCTTGCGTAGCATGCGCAGGATGTTGAAGCAAGACGAGGAGACGGCGTTTACTTGTCTGGTCATGGAGAGGGAGGAGTCCAGGATGAAGCCCAGGTTACGTGCGTGGTCCGTCGGTTTGGGTGCGGTGCCCAGGGCGGGGGGCCACCAGGAGTCGTCCCAGGCGGAGGGCGAGGAGCCCAGGATGAGGACCTCCGTCTTGTCCGAGTTCAGTTTCAGGCGGCTGGTCGTCATCCATTCGGCTACCTCTCTCATCCCTTCGTGCAGGTGGGCTCTGGCGGTGGCGGGGTCGTTGGTCAGGGAGAGGATCAGCTGGGTGTCGTCGGCGTAGGAGATTATGTTGAGGTTGTGTTGGCGTGCGATGGCCGCGAGGGGGCTCATGTAGACGTTGAAGAGGGTGGGGCTCAGTGAGGATCCTTGAGGGACGCCGCAGATGACTTCGGTGGCCTCTGATTTGTACGGTGGTAGTCGGACTCTCTGTGTTCTTCCGTCGAGGAAGGAGGTGATCCATTCCAGTGCCTTGTCCTGGATTCCGATGTTGCCAAGGCGCTGTACTAGGGTGCGGTGGCAGACAGTGTCGAAGGCCGCGGAGAGGTCCAGGAGGATGAGGGCCGCTGTTTCTCCGTTGTCCATCAGAGTTCGTATGTCATCGGTGGCAGCGATGAGGGCGGTCTCGGTGCTGTGGTTTGCTCGGAAGCCAGACTGTGAGGGGTCGAGGGATCCATTCGTCTCGAGGAAGGCGGCCAGCTGTTTGTTGACGGTCTTCTCGATGACTTTGGCCGGGAACGGGAGGAGCGAGATGGGACGGTAGTTCTTGAGGTCGGTGGGGTCTGCTGTGGGTTTCTTGAGAAGAGCGCTGAGTTCGGCGTGCTTCCAGCTCTCAGGGAAGGTGGCGGTGTCGAAGGAAGTGTTGATGATGTCCCGCAGGTGGGGTGCGATGACAGCGTCGGCCTTGTTGAAGACGTGGTGAGGGCAGGGGTCAGTCGGAGATCCGGAATGGATGGAGTTCATTGTGCGGATGGTGTCTTCGGTGCTGATCAGAGTCCAGGTGCGGAGGGTGGTGGTGGGTGGCGTTGTTGCGGTTGTGGCTTGCGTTGGTTGGTTGCTGAAGCTGTTGTGTATGTCCGCGATCTTGTTGTGGAAGTAGGCCGCGAGGGAGTTGCAGAGGTCTTGCGACGGGGTGATGTCATTGTTTCCGGCGTTGGGGTTGGAGAGCTCTTTCACGATGTTGAAGAGTTCCTTGCAGTTGTGTGCGTTGTTGTCCAGCCGGTCCTTGTATGTATTTTTCTTGGTGGCGCGGATCAGTTGGTGGTGTTTACGGGTGGCGAGCTTGAGGGTGGTCATGTTGTCCGTGGTTGGCTCCCTTCTCCAGGCTTTCTCGAGGGCTCGACAGTTCTTCTTGGAGCTCTTGAGTTCGTCGGTGAACCATGGTGTTTTTCTACTGCAGGGTCTGCTTGGTGGGGTTCTCAGTGGGGCGAGGTCGTCTGCGCAGTTTTTGATCCACTTCGTGAGGTTGTCGGCGGCTTGGCTGGGGTTCGCTGAGCTGGCGGGAGGGTGCTGGCTCAGGGAAGCGGTGAGCTGGTCGGCTGTGATCTTGTTCCAGCTTCTTCGGGCAACCTGTTGCTGGTGGTGGTGGATCGTCGACCTTTTGAAGGTGAAGTGGACGCAGCTGTGGTCCGTCCAGTGGAGTCCTGTTGCGTGGCTGAAGGTGACGTCGTTGCTGGATGAGAAGACGGCGTCGAGTGTGTGTCCGGCGAGGTGGGTGGGGGTGGTCACCAGTTGCTTGAGTCCGAGGTTGGCGAGGTTGTCGATCAGGCTGATGGTGTTGCGGTCGTTGTTGTTCTCCAGGTGGAAGTTGAGGTCCCCCAGGAGGATGTAGTCGGCGGAGGGGAGGGCATGCGGGCTGACGAAGTCGGCGATGTCCTCGCTGAATCGTGTGCGTGGGCCCGGGGGTCGGTAGATCAGGGTGCCTCTGAGGGTGGTCTTCGGGTTGGTGTGGATCTGGAAGTGCAGGTGTTCAGCGGTGGTTAGGGTGTCGTCGGTGTTGGTCGCGATGCGGACTCACCTTCTTTCAGACCTTCTCCTTTACTTTTCTTCCTCTCTCATCCCTTCTTTCACTCCTTTACTCTTTTCCCTTCCCTTACTCTCCTTACTCCACTTTACTAACTCCTTGTCTTACTCCCTCTGTCCTCTTAGTTCTACACTCCCCTTCCCTCATTCTCTCTGTTAGCCTCATTCTCTCCGTCCTCTTAGTCTCTCACTCCTCTTCTGTCACGCTCACTCCCTATAACTCAGCAACACTCCCACATTCACCTTCTTTCAGACCTTCTCCTTTACTGTCCTTCCTCTCTTCCCTTCCTTCACTCCTTCACTGTTTTCCCTTCCCTTACTCTCCTTACTCCACTTCACTAATTCCTTCTCTTACTCCCTCTGTCCTCTTTCTTCTACACTCCCCTTCCCTCATTCTCTCTCTGTTAGCCTCAATCTCTCCGTCCCCTTGGTCTCTCACTCCTCTTCTGTCACGCTCACTCCCTATAACTCAGCCACACTCCCACATTCACCTTCTTTCAGACCTTCTCCTTTACTTTCCTTCCTCTCTCTTCCCTTCCTTCACTCCTTCACTGTTTCCCTTCCCTTACTCTCCTTACTCCACTTCACTAATTCCTTCTCTTACTCCCTCTGTCCTCTTACTTCTACACTCCCCTTCCCTCATTCTCTCTCTATTAGCCTCATTCTCTCCGTCCCCTTAGTCTCTCACTCCTCTTCTGTCACGCTCACACCCTATAACTCAGCCATACTCCCACACTCACCTTCTTTCAATCCCCCTACTTCACTTCACTTCCCCTCTCGTCCCTTTTTTTGCTCCCTCACTCATTTTCCTTTCCTCTCTCACTGCACTCCACTTCACTCACTCCTTTTGAATTTGTTAAGAATACAGCTCTTTTTGGAGAATTGGAGGTAGTTCTAAAAAGAACTTTTTTTTTCTTCTTTTTTAGGTTTTCTTTGTGAACAAAAACAAAAACAGGGAATGTCAAACTGCTCAACAGGAGCAAAAAAAAGTAAAAATTAGGGCTGGGGACGGCAGCGGTGGTTTTCCCTTGTTCGAACAATGTTCCTGATACTTTGTTAACCATAATAAAGTAGTTCATCACAGTCCTTACATTTTATACTGATGCCATCAAAAACAGGCTGAATGTTAGGAATCAGCTGTTCAGGTCTCCCTCTCACGCTTGATGTAGTTGGTCCTCCAGTAGATGTTGAAGCACCAACCCTTGGGGGATTTCGTGCCAGGGCCCTGACACTCTCCTGGGCATAGTTCTGGGGGTGCCTCCTCTGAACATTCCGAATCATCGTCGAGTTGCCAAAACTATACTTCCTTGTAGGGTCACCCCGTGAAAGCACAGTTCGGCAAATTCTGCACTCCACCTTTGGAGCATTCACCTTTTTTTTACCTGCTGGTATAGTAAAAAACTTCCATATGAAGTGCTCCTTTACCTTGGGCTGAGGAGCCTCTTCCTGAATGAACTCATCCGAGTCCTCACTGCTACTGGGGGGTCTAGCAGCCATTCTTTTCCCAAAAAGTTAGAACAGAAAAGAACAGGTCTTGCTGTCTCCAAAGTGAAAGAAGAAGTGAAGGAAATGGGTGGGGTTTTAATTATTGTAAAAAAATCTGTTAACAACCAATGAAAAGAGGTTTTTTAAGGTCACATGACTTGACACGCTTACGCTACGCGCACCGGAGCGCTTCCGGGGGCGCTTACGCAGCACGAACGTAGGCGCTTCCGTGGGCGCTTACGCGGCGCGCCTAAATGACGTTTTGCTAGTTTTACGGAAATGCAAAATCATTTTAATTCAGAAAATCAAAAATACTACTTTTATAAGTATGGTACTGAATGTCTTGCATTATTATTTAGTTTTCATACATATGTTTTTTTTACAAACGCAGAAATAGCGCTCCCGCTGCGCTCTCGGGTAAGCTTACCGGTGCGCGCACCCTGAGCGCTCCGAAGACAAAATGATACGGGTAAGCTTACCGGTGAGTGCACCCTGAGCGCCCTAGGACAAAATGATTAAAAAAAAAACATGAAAAATACATTGAAAAAATTATTTTTGGAAAACAAAATAATAATAATGAATAGTTATAAAAAACAGCTAATAAAAAAACACTTTAAAAATCGTAGGTTACAAACTCGATATACAAAGGAATTAGATTTTAAAAAACCTTTGAAATTCACTGAAAAAACCATAGGTTTCACCATCGTTATAGTTAGGAATTAGCATTTAAAAAACCAATGAAATTCACTGAAAAAACCATAGGTTTCACAATCGTTATAGTTAGGAATTAGCATTTAAAAAACCTTTGAAATTCACTGAAAAAACCATAGGTTTCACATTTGTTATAGTTAGGAATTAGCATTTAAAAAACCTTTGAAATTCACAGAAAAAGCCATAGGTTTCACAGTTATAGTTAGCTAAACATTTTACTCATACAAAACCATTGAAATTCCCACGTTATAGTTAGTTGGACTCAGAAATCAGGGAGTGCGTATGTGGTAACTGGTATTGCTGTGTGAATGGTTTCAGGAATGGTAGTTTGTATTTAACACTGGGTGTATCAACGGTTAGATTAGAGTGTGAGCAGGTGTATTGTATTATCACATGGATGATGTCATCAGTGATGTCATCAGTGATGTCATTTGAGATGTCATCAGTGATGTCATCAGTGATGTCACTGACCATGTCATGAATGATGTAATATGTGACATCATCAGCAGTGGATTGCGGGCGCGTGAGTTATAGTGAGTCCAACTAACTATAACGTGGGAATTTCAATGTTTTTGTATGTGTAAAATGTTTAGCTAACTATAACTAGTGTGAAACCTATGGTTTTTTCTGTGAATTTCAAAGGTTTTTTAAATGCTAATTCCTAACTATAGCAAATGTGAAACCTATGGTTTTTTCAGTGAATTTCAAAGGTTTTTTAAATGCTAATTCCTAACTATAACGATTGTGAAACCTATGGTTTTTTCAGTGAACATATATATATATATATATATATACATATATATCCAATCACAAAAGTTCGCCAAAGCTTGGAAGAGCCTCACACAGGTAGGTTTGGTAACGTGCATTTATTCATGGAGGCTGCAGGCAGTTTCGGTAAAAACAAACATCTTGTGCCAGACGCGTTTCGAGTCTTCCTGATTCTTCTTCATTGGCAATAACACGTTGAGAAGACCAGCTTTAGCAACCATATTTATCGAATAGTCCCCGCCCCAGTGGGCGTTGCCAACTGCATGGCTTTATGGTACTTGTGGTTGCACAATTCAACTCCAGTGAGTCCGTCTTTGTAACAGCGTGATATTAAAATAATAACCACAGTGGGGTGATGTAGTTATTACTTGTGACTGCCGCACATTCAATCCTTCATGAGCACTGCCTCCTGTAGCGGTGACAGCTGGGCATCTTCCGCGACCTGGACCGGCCGCTAATATCCAACCACAAAAGTCAATCAATCAATCAATCAACAGAATTTGTATAGCGCGCTACTCACCCGTAAGGGTCTCAAGTCGCTGAGGAGGGGGGGGGGGGGTCGCTACTGCTCGAACAGCCAGGTCTTGAGTTGTTTCCTGAAGGAGAGATGGTCCAGTGTCAGCCGTAGGTGAGTGGGGAGGGAGTTCCATGTCTTGGCTGCCAGGTAGGAGAAGGATCTTCCTCCGACGGTGGATTTGCGGATTCGTGGGATGGAGGCGAGGGCGAGGCTGGCGGAACGGAGCTGGCGGGTGGGTGTGTAGAATGTGAGGCGGCTGTTGAGGTACTTCGGGCCCGAGTCGTGGAGAGCCTTGTGTGCATGGGTGAGGAGTCTGAACGTGATCCTCTTGTTGACGAGGAGCCAGTGCAGGTCTTTCAGGTGGGCAGAGATGTGGCTGTGGCGGGGGATGTCCAGGATGAGTCGTGCTGAGGCGTTCTGAATGCGCTGGAGTCATTTCTGGAGTTTGGCTGTGGTTCTAGCGTAGAGGGTGTTCCCGTAGTCCAGACGGCTGGTGAAGAGGCTGCGGTGGCATACGGTGTCGAAGGCTACTGAGAGGTCCAGGAGGATGAGGGCAGCAGTTTCCCCGTTGTCGAGCAGGGACCTGATGTCGTCGGTGGCTGCGATGAGGGCGGTCTCAGTGCTGTAGTTTGCTCGGAATCTGGACTGTGAGGGGTCGAGGGATCCGTTGGTTTCGAGGAAGGCGGAGAGTTGTCTGTTGACGGTCTTCTCGATGACTTTGGCTGGAAAGGGGAGGAGCAAGATGGGGCGGAAGATCTTCAGGTCCGTGGGGTCCGCGGTGTGTTTCTTCAGGAGGGCGCTTAGCTCGGCATGTTTCCAACTCTCCGGGAAGGTGGCGGATGCGAAGGAGCTGTTGATGATGTTCCGGACTTGGGGTGCGATGATGGAGTAGGCTTTGTTGAAGATGTGGTGTGGTCAGGGGTTGGTAGGGGAGCCGGAGTGGATGGTGTTCATCAGGCGGGTGGTGTCTTCGGTGCTGATAGGGGTCCAGGTGCAGAGGGTGGTGGTGGGGGGCGCAGGTTCGGTGGTTGGGTGCGTGGTCAGCGCGCCGAAGTTGTTGTGTATGTCGGCGATCTTGCGGTGGAAGAACGAGGCGAGTGAGTTGCAGAGGTCTTGCGAGGGTGTGATGTCGTTGTTGCAGGCGCTGGGGTTGGAGAGCTCTTTAACGATGCTGAAGAGTTCCTTGCTGTAGTGGGTGTTGTTGTCCAGTCGTTCTTTGAATGTTGTCTTCTTGGTGGTGCGGATCAGCTGGTGGTGTTTGCGGGTGGCGTTCTTGAGGGCGGTCATGTGTTCTGCTGTCTGGTCATGGCGCCAGGCTTTCTCGAGGGTACAGCAGGTTTTCTTGGAGTTTTTGAGGTCGTTGGTAAACCACGAGGCTTTCCTGCTGCCGGGTCTGCTGGGAGGATTCTTCAGTGGTGCGAGTTCGTCGGCGCAGTTGGTGAGCCACTGTGTGAGGTTGCGGGCTGCTTCGTTGGGGTCCGTCGTGTTGGTGGGCGGGTTCTGGCTGAGGGCGGTGGTGAGCTGGTCGGTGGTGATCTTGCTCCAGCTTCTGCGGGGAACCTGTTGCGGGTGGTGGTGGGTCGTGGTTCTCCTAAAGTTGAAGTGGACGCAGCTGTGGTCTGTCCAGTGTAGTCCGGTTGAGTGGCTGAAGGAAATGTGCTTGCTGGAAGAGAAGATGGGGTCGAGCGTGTGGCCGGCGTAATGGGTGGGGGTGTTCACCAGTTGCTTGAGTCCGAGGTTGGCGAGGTTGTCCAGCAGGACGGCGGTGTTGCAGTCCTTGTTGTTCTCCAGGTGGAAGTTGAGCTCCCTAGGAGGATGTAGTCTGTGGAGGTGAGGGCGCACGGGCTGACGAAGTCTGCGATGGCTTCGCTGAATTGCGTGCGTGGTCCCGGGGGTCTGTAGATGAGGGCGCCTTTGAGGGCGGTCTTGGGGTCTGTGTGAATTTGGAAGTGAAGGTGCTCGGCACCGGTGAGGGTGTCGTCGGAGTTGGTCGTGATGCAGATGGTGTTTCTGTGGACGATGGCGATGCCTCCTCCGGTTTGGTTGACGCGGTCCCTCCAGGTGATCTTGTAGCCCTCCAGGATGGCTATGGCGATGTCGGGAGCTGAGGAGGCGTTCATCCATGTTTCTGTGAGGAAGGCGACGTCTGGTGATGTTGAGTCGAGGAGGTTCCAGAGTTCGACGGCGTGCCTGTGTGTGGACGGAGCGGGTGTTGATCAGGATGCACTTGAGGTGGTTGTTGCTGGAGCTCGGCTTGGCGAGTGCGGTGCAGGTTCGGAGGCAGGTGAATTGGCAGGCCTGGCAGGTGAAGGTTCCGTGGGTGCGTTTCGGGGTGGCTCGGTAGCAGGCGGGGTTCCAGCTGGCGTTGAGTGCGTTGAGGCTGGCGGCGTCGTAAGTTCGTCGGGAGCATTGGCATCGTCGAGGACCAGGGGTCCTGGCGCTGGGTGCGGTCCAGGCACGGACGGGCGCAGACGGGCTTGCCTTTGGCGCGCCTTCGGCGCACAATCGGCACGCCCGCTGCGCACGTCCGCTGCGCTTCCGTGCGGCGACCTCCATAAATGGCTAAGTGGGAGGGAGGAGCAGCTGGGAGGCGGGAGCGGGGTGGCCAATGGGCGGGGTACAGTATAAAAAAGGGGGCGGGGCCACAGGGGAGCAGCGGCGGGAGCAGGAAGGGGGAGAAGCGGCGGGAAACAGGCGCGGGCACACGGGGACGCTAAAATTACACAGGCACAACTAAGACAGAAACAGAGAGACTGGAAAAAATACAGGGGCACAGGCTAAGAAAAAAACAAAGAAACTGGCACACGTCACACGCAACAGTCCTGGCAGGCAGGCACTCAGCTGGAGCGAGGCAGCAGCTGAGGGCCCACGGCAGTAGCGGAGGGGTCAGGGGTCCTGGCACTCACGGGGGGAGCCGCGCGATGTGTGGAGCGACTGGACCTGCAAGCAAAGACAAAGTTCGCCAAAGCTTGGAAGAGCCTCACACAGGTAGGTTTGGTAACGTGCATTTATTCACGGAGGCTGCAGGCAGTTTCGGTAAAAACAAACATCTTGTGCCCTACGCGTTTCAAGTCTTCCTGACTCTTCTTCATTGGTGATAGCACGTTGAGAAGACCGGCTTTAGCAACCATATTTATCGAAGAGTCCCCACCCCAGTGGGCATTGCCAACTGCATGGCATTATGGTACGCCTAAACTACATCATTACAAATACATATGCGTGTTTGAGGCACTAGTGATCTCACACACACACACACACACACACACAGACACACACACACATATATATATAAATTCACGGAAAAAAACCATAGGTTAGAGACCATGTATAGTTAGCTGGACATTTTATTGACATAAAACCAATGAAATACCATATATAGTTAGTTGCACTAACTATATATCGCGCACCCGCAATCCACTGCTGATGATGTCACATATTACATCACTATATATGGAATTTCATTGGTTTTATGTCAATAAAATGTCCAGCTAACTATATATGGTCTCTAACCTATGTTTTTTTCCGTGAATTTTCAAGGTTTTGTAAATGCAAATTCCTAACTATATATGGTCTATAACCTATGGTTTTTTCAGTGAATTTCATTGTTTTTTTACTGTTTCTCTTGGTTTTCCCCTTGTTACGCTTACCGGGACGCTACCCGGTACGCGAACCGGACGCTCCCAAAACACAAGATGGCGGACTCCCGTTACGCTGCCGGTTAGCTGCCCGGTTCGCGTACCGGGAAGCGCCTCTACCGCGAAAAATCGCGGGGGACTTTAATATCCCCTCATCAATCCTAGGGGGTCAGGAGGGGTTTACCTTGCCCCCTTTCCTTCATTTCCCCCTTCTTTTTTCACCACATCTTGTCTCTCGAACCTACCGAGAGACAAGATGGCGGCCACTACGGACTGTTTACAATGTTGAGAGCTACGCTGCCGGTTAGCTGCCCGGTTAGCTGCCCGGTGAGCTGCCCGGTGAGCTGCCCGGTTCACGTACCGGGACGCGCCGCTACGGCGTAAAATCGCAAAAAAATAAATAAATTATTTTTCACCACATCTTGTCTCTCGATCGTACCGAGAGACAAAATGGCGGCCGCTCCGGACTGTTTAGAATGTTGACAGACACCGGAGAGCCAATCAGCTTCGCTTCGCGAAGTTCCGTTACGCGTCAGGTACGCGAACCGGGGCGCTAACCGGAGCGCTGTCACAGATATATATATTTTTTTAAACGTTAATTTCTCAAAATCCACTGGAGCACATATATTGAGACATAGCAAAGGCACGTCGGGCAAACCATATCTACAATTTTGCCAAGTTTCATGTAAATCTATTCAGCCGTTCGAGCTAAAAGTGAGTCCAACCGCCCTATGGAAAAATTATTGGGAAAAACGCGTTTTGGGACCCCCCTTTTTTCTCGGCCCCCCCTTGGCGAAACCCCCCCAAATTTTCAGGGGCTGCTCAGAAACAAAATGTGCCATTTTCCTGACAATTTCAGCCAATTCCGTCCACAAACGCCAAAGTTATTAGACATAGACTTTTCAGAAACCCCATAGAGAAAAAATCCTAACTATATATACCCACTGGCTATCGCCAGTAGGTAATATACATATATAAACATATATAATCTGCATATCTATATAAATATAAATGCATGCATACATATACATATATGCATACATATGCATGTTATTTACATGAAAGTTTTAAAAACACTAATAAAAGCAAAGCTAAAAAGCCACCTCATTACAAACAGAATGGCTTTAACTTAAACGAGGGCGAGATCTATTGCATTTTCAATGCTTGTTTACTTTGGTTCTATCAAGAAGGCATTCAGATGTGTCACACATTTGCCATAAATTCTGAATGTTAGCACTCTAGTTGCTCATTAGATCACTGTAGTAAAGCTAGTGCTCACCAGGGAAGTCTGCTGCTAATCATGGTTTGCAGCCATTTTCCCGCATTTTTTATCCCGCAGACTTTCAGTCCGCATACCATTATCCCGCAAGGTCATTGACCTCGCATACCATTATCCCGCATTTTTTCAAAATGCATGTGCAGTTATCGCGCATGCCTTTACAAAGAATTACGTTTTAAAGGCATGTATGGTAAATGCATTTGCGTTGTGAAAACCATGATGACGGGAGAGGTAAGTGGGTTTGTGTTAATTTTTTCGTGGGTTAGTGATTGTGTAGTGTAGTGTAGTGTTGTGTAGTGTAGTGTTGTGTTAGTGTAGTGTAGAGTTGTGGTGGTTGTTTAATGTAGGGTCATGCTGGGGGTAGTGTTTTAGGGTTTAGGGTTGTGTTGTAGTGTTTGCGTAGTGTAGGGTCATGCTGGGGGTAGTGTTTTAGGGTTTAGGGTAGTGTTGTAGTGTTTGCGTAGTGTAGGGTCATGCTGGGGGTAGTGTTTTAGGGTTTAGGGTAGTGTTGTAGTGTTTGCGTAGTGTAGGGTCATGCTGGGGGTAGTGTTTTAGGGTTTAGGGTTGTGTTGTAGTGTTTGCGTAGTGTAGGGTCATGCTGGGGCTAGTGTTTTAGGGTTTAGGGTAGTGTTGTAGTGTTTGCGTAGTGTAGGGTCATGCTGGGCGTAGTGTTTTAGGGTTTAGGATAGTGTTGTAGTGTTTGCGTAGTGTAGGGTCATGCTGGGGGTAGTGTTTTAGGGTTTTGGGTAGTGTTGTAGTGTTTGCGTAGTGTAGGGTCATGCTGGGGTGTAGTATTTTAGGGTTTAGGGTAGTGTTGTAGTGTTTGCGTAGTGTAGGGTCATGCCGGGGGTAGGGTTTTAGGGTTTTGGGTAGTGTTGTAGTGTTTGCGTAGTGTAGGGTCATGCTGGGGGTAGTGTTTTAGGGTTTTGGGTAGTGCTGTAGTGTTTGCGTAGTGTAGGGTCATGCTGGGGTGTAGTGTTTTAGGGTTTTGGGTAGTGTTGTAGTGTTTTCGTAGTGTAGGGTCATGCTGGGGTGTAGTGTTTTAGGGTTTTGGGTAGTGTTGTAGTGTTTGCGTAGTGTAGGGTCATGCTGGGGGTAGTGTTTTAGGGTTTTGGGTAGTGTTGTAGTGTTTGCGTAGTGTAAGGTCATGCTGGGGTGTAGTGTTTTAGGGTTTTGGGTAGTGATGTAGTGTTTGCGTAGTGTAGGGTCATGCTGGGGGTAGTGTTTTAGGGTTTTGGGTAGTGTTGTAGTGTTTGCGTAGTGTAGGGTCATGCTGGGGGGTAGTGTTTTAGGGTTTTGGGTAGTGTTGTAGTGTTTGCGTAGTGTAGGGTCATGCTGGGGGTAGTGTTTTAGGGTTTTGGGTAGTGTTGTAGTGTTTGCGTAGTGTAGGGTCATGCTGGGGGTAGTGTTTTAGGGTTTTGGGTAGTGTTGTAGTGTTTGCGTAGTGTAGGGTCATGCTGGGGGTAGTGTTTTAGGGTTTAGGGTAGTGTTGTAGTGTTTGCGTAGTGTAGGGTCATGCTGGGGGTAGTGTTTTAGGGTTTAGGGTAGTGTTGTAGTGTTTGCGTAGTGTAGGGTCATGCTGGGGGTAGTGTTTTAGGGTTTAGGGTAGTGTTGTAGTGTTTGCGTAGTGTAGGGTCATGCTGGGGGTAGTGTTTTAGGGTTTAGGGTAGTGTTGTAGTGTTTGCGCTGTGTAGGGTCATGCTGGGGGTAGTGTTTTAGGGTTTAGGGTAGTGTTGTAGTGTTTGCGTAGTGTAGGGTCATGCTGGGGGTAGTGTTTTAGGGTTTAGGGTAGTGTTGTAGTGTTTGCGTAGTGTAAGGTCATGCTGGGGTGTAGTGTTTTAGGGTTTTGGGTAGTGTTGTAGTGTTTGCGTAGTGTAGGGTCATGCTCGGGGTAGTGTTTTAGGGTTTAGGGTAGTGTTGTAGTGTTTGCGTAGTGTAGGGTCATGCTGGGGGTAGTGTTTTAGGGTTTAGGGTAGTGTTGTAGTGTTTGCGTAGTGTAGGGTCATGCTGGGGGTAGTGTTTTAGGGTTGTGTTGTAGTGTTTGTGTAGTGTAGGGTCATGCTGGGGGTAGTGTTTTAGGGTTTAGGGTAGTGTTGTAGTGTTTGCGTAGTGTAGGGTCATGCTGGGGTGTAGTGTTTTAGGGTTTTGGGTAGTGTTGTAGTGTTTGCGTAGTGTAGGGTCATGCTGGGGGTAGTGTTTTAGGGTTTAGGGTAGTGTTGTAGTGTTTGTGTAGTGTAGGGTCATGCTGGGGCTAGTGTTTTAGGGTTTAGGGTAGTGTTGTAGTGTTTGCGTAGTGTAGGGTCATGCTGGGCGTAGTGTTTTAGGGTTTAGGATAGTGTTGTAGTGTTTGCGTAGTGTAGGGTCATGCTGGGGGTAGTGTTTTAGGGTTTTGGGTAGTGTTGTAGTGTTTGCGTAGTGTAGGGTCATGCTGGGGTGTAGTATTTTAGGGTTTAGGGTAGTGTTGTAGTGTTTGCGTAGTGTAGGGTCATGCCGGGGGTAGGGTTTTAGGGTTTTGGGTAGTGTTGTAGTGTTTGCGTAGTGTAGGGTCATGCTGGGGGTAGTGTTTTAGGGTTTTGGGTAGTGCTGTAGTGTTTGCGTAGTGTAGGGTCATGCAGGGGTGTAGTGTTTTAGGGTTTTGGGTAGTGTTGTAGTGTTTTCGTAGTGTAGGGTCATGCTGGGGTGTAGTGTTTTAGGGTTTTGGGTAGTGTTGTAGTGTTTGCGTAGTGTAGGGTCATGCTGGGGGTAGTGTTTTAGGGTTTTGGGTAGTGTTGTAGTGTTTGCGTAGTGTAGGGTCATGCTGGGGGTAGTGTTTTAGGGTTTTGGGTAGTGTTGTAGTGTTTGCGTAGTGTAGGGTCATGCTGGGGGGGTAGTGTTTTAGGGTTTTGGGTAGTGTTGTAGTGTTTGCGTAGTGTAGGGTCATGCTGGGGGTAGTGTTTTAGGGTTTTGGGTAGTGTTGTAGTGTTTGCGTAGTGTAGGGTCATGCTGGGGGTAGTGTTTTAGGGTTTAGGGTAGTGTTGTAGTGTTTGCGTAGTGTAGGGTCATGCTGGGGGTAGTGTTTTAGGGTTTAGGGTAGTGTTGTAGTGTTTGCGTAGTGTAGGGTCATGCTGGGGGTAGTGTTTTAGGGTTTAGGGTAGTGTTGTAGTGTTTGCGCTGTGTAGGGTCATGCTGGGGGTAGTGTTTTAGGGTTTAGGGTAGTGTTGTAGTGTTTGCGTAGTGTAGGGTCATGCTGGGGGTAGTGTTTTAGGGTTTAGGGTAGTGTTGTAGTGTTTGCGTAGTGTAAGGTCATGCTGGGGTGTAGTGTTTTAGGGTTTTGGGTAGTGTTGTAGTGTTTGCGTAGTGTAGGGTCATGCTGGGGGTAGTGTTTTAGGGTTTAGGGTAGTGTTGTAGTGTTTGCGTAGTGTAGGGTCATGCTGGGGGTAGTGTTTTAGGGTTTAGGGTAGTGTTGTAGTGTTTGCGTAGTGTAGGGTCATGCTGGGGGTAGTGTTTTAGGGTTGTGTTGTAGTGTTTGTGTAGTGTAGGGTCATGCTGGGGGTAGTGTTTTAGGGTTTAGGGTAGTGTTGTAGTGTTTGCGTAGTGTAGGGTCATGCTGGGGTGTAGTGTTTTAGGGTTTTGGGTAGTGTTGTAGTGTTTGCGTAGTGTAGGGTCATGCTGGGGGTAGTGTTTTAGGGTTTAGGGTAGTGTTGTAGTGTTTGTGTAGTGTAGGGTCATGCTGGGGGTAGTGTTTTAGGGTTTAGGGTAGTGTTGTACTGTTTGTGTAGTGTAGGGTCATGCTGGGGGTAGTGTTTTAGGGTTTAGGGTAGTTTAGTTGTTTAGTGTATGCTAAAGGCATATTCGTTCTAAAAGTTTTCGTTATTTTAATTTGCGGCCTAATAGTACATGCGGGATTTTTTTTGCGGACTGATGGTATGCGGGATTTCGTCATATATTCGCTAATCATACTTTCTATGGCAAAATGAACCCCCTCATTTTGTTCCTTTTTAAATTAAATGTTTTAAGAGTTACCACTTTATTCCAATCAAGATGGCTTCAGGTGTGCCATACCTTTGTAATAAGTAGGACTGTTAGCACTCTAGTTGTTCTTTAGAACACTCTGGGACATTCTGCTATTGGGCTATAGTTGGGCTACATCTGGCTGATATTTGGGCTACATTTGTTTTTTTTGTCTCTGGTGGCCATCTTTGGGCTACATTGGGCTACATTGGGCTACATTGGGCTACATTTGGGCTCCAACATATATATAGCCCAATGTAGCCCAATATATATTTTTCAAAGTTAATTTTCGTAAAAACCACTGGAGCCTATATCTTGAGACATAGCAAAGGCACATCGGGCTACCAGTCCCTACAATTTTGCCAAGTTTGGTGTAAATCCATTCAGCCGTTCAGGCTAAAAGTGAGGCCAACCGCCCTATGGAAAATTGCATGGGAAAAACACGTTTTGGGACCCCCCTTTTTTCTCGGCCCCCCCTTGACGAAACCCCCCCAAATTTTCAGGGGCTGCTCAGAAACAAAATGTTCCATTTTCCTGAAAATTTCAGCCAATTCTGTCCTCAAACGCCAAAGTTATTCGACATAGAATTTTCAAAAATCCCATAGGAAAAAAATCCTAACTATATATACCTACTGGCTATCGCCAGTAGGTAATATACATGTTTATGATAATGTCCTACACATCTCGACTCACCTTGCATTCTTTCCAAATTTACATTGTCTTTTTAACACCTTGAATTTGACTACAACTGAAACAATTTAATATTTATGCTATTTATTGTCCTAGCCTTTTTGCATTTTCATAAATACAATTTAAAAGTGCATAAACATAATCTTATTCATCGGTGAGGCTGCCAACTCACCTTAAGCAGTAAACATCATGTTTTTTTAGCTTTATACACATGCACTTTATATTTTGCACTGAAGCTTTAGCACTTTACACACTGGAGAAATAAGAGTGATAGGTACTTTCTATTCTGTAAATAGGAAGCACAGAGCGATTTAACACTACACAAAACAAGCATAGAATTGAGGGAAAACATATCAAGCTACGGGCAACTGAATATATGGAAGCTTTTAAGCCATATTAATTAATGAAATACTACCAAGGGATTTATCCCAATGATATTTTAAAGGAATATAATAATGTGATGTATTTTAAATGCCTTTTAAATTTAAATATATTTATATATTTTATGCTTTTCAAAAAACTCTTATTATCGTTTTGAGATGTATTTATAGGCTTAAAATTGCATTATTACCAAATGTAGAATTGTATTGTTAACTGCATTTGATTCCAAAAAGAAATGAGCATTATTGTTTCGTTTTTGAATTTTAAATACCAAGTTTGTCGAGCTGATGTATACATCTTATGTCTCTTCTATGTCTATGCTTCTACACCAATCACTTGTCAGCATGTAGCACTTTAAATAGTCTGTTACAACATTGCAGCGTTGTCATGTGATCAAGGTCCGTCAGGACTGAAACACGTTATGGCCGACATTAAACCAGCATTATAAGCACGCAATTTGATGGTCCGCGTCTGCTTTGCTTGAGGAAATCTGTGTGAAGCGAAAAGCAGCGTTTTGGTTATTTGGACTGGCGAGGCTTTGACCCATCAAAACGCAGACCCCCAATCACGAAGAGGCGACTGCGAAACAAAGCAAGCACCTCCGAATCTACGACCGGAAGTCATCTGTATCCGGAGGAATTTGGAAAGTCAGCCCCCCTGTAGCCAAGGATTGTGCCGCCCGACCGTTTGCGGCGCTCGCTGTGTCGGAGGACTCACGAGACGCCGGAGAGACGTGAAAGGTAGGACAGAGTGGCATTGCGGGGTGATTGGTGTGCGAACAGCGAACGGGAACAGACGGATATTTAAAATTTCTTCGAGCCCGTGGAACAATCAGAGGAATATATGTTTTTTAACAAATAGGGTGTTTTGGGGGTGGGGGTGACTATAGTCACTGAAAAACCCAAAGGTTACAGGAATGTTATAGTTAGGAAATAGAATTATAAAAAATCTCAGAAAATCACTGACAAAAACCAAAGGTTACAGGGATGTTATAGTTAGGCTCAGATTTGGCTCATACAAAACCAGGGAAATTCAGCAGTTATAGTTACCTGAGCTAACTATATCTTATTCCCCCCATGCACTGCTTATGATCTCACCTATCACTTCACTCCTGACATGAGTGTATGAGTGAAATCAGTACCTAACTATAATGTCCCTGTAATCTTTATTTTGTTCGTGAAAAAAAATATATATATGTATATACAAACATAGATATATTTTAAAAGCCCATAAAGACTCCTCTCTACATACACAAATATATATGTGTGTGTGTATAAATATATGTGTATAAATATATGTGTACATATATATATATATTTTACTCCCAAAGTGCCCTAAGCATCTGAGAGGCACTCACAGTCCTCCTCCCTCCGGGCTTCAAGTTAGCATGCCTTGCCGTTCCACATTCAATCGTTTGCCCGACGCGTTTCGGGGGACACGCCCCCTTCTTCATGGGCTGCTGCTGGAAAAACACTCGATAAGCATCTTTGCAGGTGTAGACCTTTTTATTCAAAACAAACCCCCCCGGAGGGCGTGTGCTTAGTGCATAGTCCTGCTGTGCATTGTGGGGCTTGTGGTCCGTAAAGATGCAATTAATGTTTATGTCCTTTAAGTAAGGTCGAGTGTTTCTGGCAAGTATTTCGCAATGTCATTATAGACCTTCAGTAGGTTGTGTTCAAGCTCGGCATGTCCATCACAACTGGAGTTCTGTGCCCACGAGTCCCAAACGTTCAGAACTCTAAGCCTCGTCGTGCTGAATGAACCATCTCGATGTCAGCCGGCGACGGTGCTCTCTCCACGGCCAGGCCGCCGTGTATTATTTTACTCCCAAAGTGCCCTAAGCATCTGAGAGGCACTCACAGTCCTCCTCCCTCCGGGCTTCAAGTTAGCATGCCTTGCCGTTCCACATTCAATCGTTTGCCCGACGCGTTTCGGGGGACACGACCCCTTCTTCATGGGCTGCTGCTGGAAAAACACTCGATAAGCATCTTTGCAGGTTGTAGACCTTTTTATTCAAAACAAACCCCCAGGAGGGCGTGTGCTTAGTGCATAGTCCCGCTGTGCATTGTGGGGCTTGTGGTCCGTAAAGATGCAATTAATGTTTATGTCCTTTAAGTGAGGTCGAGTGTTTCTGGCAAGTATTTCGCAATGTCATTATAGACCTTCAGTAGGTTGTGTTCAAGCTTGGCATGTCCATCACAACTGGAGTTCTGTGCCCACGAGTCCCAAACGTTCAGAACTCTAAGCCTCGTCGTGCTGAATGAACCATCTCGATGTCAGCCGGCGACGGTGCTCTCTCCACGGCCAGGCCGCCGTGTATTATTTTACTCCCAAAGTGCCCTAAGCATCTGAGAGGCACTCACAGTCCACCTCCCTCCGGGCTTCAAGTTAGCATGCCTTGCCGTTCCACATTCAATCGTTTGCCCGACGCGTTTTGGGGGACACGCCCACTTCTTCATGGGCTGCTGCTGGAAAAACACTCGATAAGCATCTTTGCAGGTTGTAGACCTTTTTATTCAAAACAAACCCCCAGGAGGGCACAGGACTCTTCGTGAATTACAGCGTGCCTAACTGCCAATACAGCCTACTGGAGGTAACTGAAAATTGAGCAACATTAAAGTAAAGACTCTTGACCTTACTATAAGGAGACATTTAAATGTGCACCAAATGAAAGGACCACAAGTCCCAGATAACCTGTGATTGGCGTTGCACTAAGCACACGCCTTCTGAGGGGCTTGATGAAATAAAAGGCCAGTAAACAAATTGGTGCAATTACGAGTGTTTTTCCTGCAGCCCATGAGGAAGGGGGTGTTCCCCCGAAACGCGTCGGGCATCCTGAAAGAATGTAGTGTGGAAAGGCATGCTGAGAGAAAAGCCCGGAGGGCAGAGGACTGTCGTGTGCCTCTCGAATGCTAAAGGCACTTTGGTAATTGATATATATATATATATATATATTTAATTGATAACAATAATAATAAATATATGTGTATAAATATATATGTGTATATATATATATATATTCACTGAAAAAACCATAGGTTTCAGGTCATATATAGTTAGGTATTAGCATTTAAAAAACCATTGACATTCACTCAAAAAACTATACGTTTTAGTGGTGTTATAGTTAGCTGGACATTTTACTCATACAAAACCATTGAAATTGCTCCTATATAGTTAGTTGGACTAACTATATTTCGCGCACCCGCAATCCACTGCTGATGATGTCACATATTACATCATTCATGACATGGTCAGTGACATCACTGATGACATCACTGATGACATCTCAAATGACATCACTGATGACATCACTGATGACATCATCCAGTGACTGTGTGTTTCTGTAAAGTTTAAATATGTTTTACATATTGAAGAATGAGTAGATGTATAAGTGTCTGGATGAAGGATTTAGTAGGTGCATGACTGACTGTATGAGTGAGTGAGTGATTAAATGTGTCTTACTGAATGCATGGGTTAGTGACTAAACTGTCTGAATGTGTGCATCAGTATGTCTGCTGTTGTGTAAGATGCTGTATGTGTTGATCAGTAGCTAAATGAGTGGCTATATGGGTCATTGATTGGTTGCCCAAGTATTTGTATATGAGACTGTGTCTGTGTGTGGGTGACTGGGCGGTGTGGAAACAGCTGTATGGGCGGTTTACTGTGTGCATTGGTGTGTTGGTGACTGAATGTATATCTCAGTGCTACATGTCCAAGTAAGTACATATGTAAAACACAGTGCATGTGAGAGTTGGTATATATAAATGCCTATACATGAGAGCCAGTGATTATGCAAGTGGCTGTATGGATCAATGTGTACTTGTATCAGTGATTGTTTAAGAGAGTAAGTATGTGTTAGTATATGTTTGAATAAGTAAGGTGTTGTGTGTATAACTGTATAGATGAGGAAATGGGAGTGTGATTGATTCCTTGCATGACTGACTAGGTGTGTGAGAAACTCCATGGATGAGTGAAAGTGTGTGAGTGTCTCTATAGGTGTATAAGTGCATATGATAGTATTGTATTGATGAGTGACTGTATGTATGAGTGATTGTATGGGTGAATGAGTGGATGTGTGTGTAGACCTAGGCTATATTAAGGTTATATTAGAGTGTGAGGAGGTGCATCGTATTATCACATGAATGATATCATCAGTGATATGATCAGTGATGTCAAATGAGATGTCATCAGTGATGTCATTTGAGATGTCATCAGTGATGTCATCAGTGATGTCACTGACCATGTCATGAATGATGTAATATGTGACATCATCAGCAGTGGATTGCGGGTGCGCGAAATATAGTTAGTACAACTAACTATATAGGAGCAATTTCAATGGTTTTGTATGAGTAAAATGTCCAGCTAACTATAACACCACTAAAACGTATAGTTTTTTGAGTGAATTTCAATGGTTTTTTAAATGCTAATACCTAACTATATATGACCTGAAACCTATGGTTTTTTCAGTGAATTTCCAAGGTTTTTTAAATGCTAATACCTAACTATATATGACCTGAAACCTATGGTTTTTTCAGTGAATTTCCAAGGTTTTTAAAATGCTAATACCTAATTATATATGACCTGAAACCTATGGGTTTTTCAGTGAATTTGCAAGGTTTTTTAAATGCTAATTCCTAACTATATATGGCCTGAAACCTATGGTTTTTGCAGTGAATTTGCAAGGTTTTTTAAATTCTAATTCTATTAGCGGATAACGTTTTTATATATTCAGACGTTTTTTTAATGCTAATTCCTAATTATATAAGGTCTGAAACCTATGGTTTTTTCAGTGAATTTCAAAGGTTTTTTAAATGCTAATTCCTAACTATATAAGGCCTGAAACCTATGGTTTTTTCAGTGAATTTGCAAGGTTTTTTAAATGCTAATTCCTAACTATATAAGGCCTGAAATCTATGGTTTTTTCAGTGAATTTCAAAGGTTTTTTAAATGCTAATTCCTAACTATATATGGCCTGAAACCTATGGTTTTTTCAGTGAATTTCAAAGGTTTTTTAAATGCTAATTCTATTAGCGGATAACGTTTAAATATATTAATATCCTGGTGGGACCACCTGAGCACCCTAAGGGGTCAGGGTGTTTCTACCCTGCCCCCTTTTTGTGTTCTACACGTTTGTTTTTCTGCTTTTTTCTGCCTCAGTCTATTAAGACCCAAGATGGATGCCAACACTTCCTGGTTAGAAGTGTTGACAGCCAATGAGCATGCAGCTTTCTCGGGAAGGCATGCTGATTGGATGTCACTGTCTGTCAACACTAGCACAAGATAGATGCCAACACCTCCTGGTTAGAAGTGTTGACAGCCAATGACCATGCAGCTTTCTCGGGAAGGCATGCTGATTGGCTGCCACTGTCTGTCAACACTCAAAACCAGGAAGTGTTGGCAGCCATCTTGTGCCTTGTTAGAACCAAGGCACAAGAAAGCAGTGAAACAAAGGTGTGAAACGCGCAAAGCGGCCAGAGTAGAATCACCCCGACCCCCTAGGCCTGCTCAGGGGGTCCCACAAAGACCCCAAAGGCAACAAAAAAAATATATATATATATATCTATATATATTTTTGTAAATGTCGGGGTACGCGTATCGTGCGCGTACCCAGCGATTTTCAAAAACAAATTTTTTTTTCTTTGCCTTGGGGGTCCTTGTGGGACCCCCTGAGCAGGTCTAGGGGGTCGGGGTGCTTCTACCCTGCCCCTTTTTTGAGTTCTACACGTTTGTTTTTCTGCTTTCCTGTGCCTCAGTCTACCGAGGCACAAGATGGCTGCCAACAGTTTCTGTTTTGGAGTGTTGACAGACATTGGCAGCCAATCAGAATGCATCTCGAGCTCAAAAGGTAAGATTACAGAAGTGTACCGGTAAGCTCACCTAAGCTGCTATAGATATATAAATTTTTTTGAACCTAAATTACTCAAAATCCACTGGAGCACATATCTTGAGACATAGCAAAGGCACATCGGGCTACCAGTCCCTACAATTTTGCCAAGTTTGGTGAAAATCCCTTCAGCCGTTCGAGCTAAAAGTGCGACAGACCGCCCTATGGAAATTAACATGGGGAAAACACGTTTTGGGACCCCCCTTTTATCTCGGCCCCCGCTTGACGGTTCCCCCCCAAACTTTCAGGGAAGGACCGGAGCGCCGCGAGCCAGATTTCTCAACCGGCGCCAAAGTTATTCCCAATCGAATGTTGCGATTTCCCTATGGAAATCAATCCTAACTATATATACCTACTGGCTATCGCCAGTAGGTAATATATATATGTTGTGACACGATAGAATAAAGATTTGCACTTTAAAAATCTTCCTTTGTGGTGGTCCGTTCCTGATGACGAAGCGACGTGGAGATTCTCGTTGACTTGCAGCAGGACTTGGTTTTCATATATATATATATATATATATATATATATATATATATATATATATATATATATATATATATATATATTAATTGATAACAATAATAACGCTGTCAAGTTAGACTTGAAAAGCAGCACTTTGTTTGAAATAATATGTATAGAGAGAGGACCGATGAGTGTCCCACAAGGCTGTTTTTTGATGATCTCGAGCACTTTATTTGGCCTGCCGCTGCTATAAAAGCCCCGAAGTCGACTACCCGACTCTATTTGTCCATTTTTTAATAAACAATGACTTTGCACCACGTTCTGTTCAGTGAACCTGGTCTATTTTTATTTTCAGATTTTTAAACTGAATAGGCCCATTTGGTGACTCACATTAATCAATAAAACATGCCTTTCATCTGAACATTAGCTTTCATTTGGCAAATCACATTTCGCTTAGTGCTGTGAACTTTTTCCATTACAGTAAAATGGCCTACTATAGGATTTTAGTCAGAGAGAAATGTCCCGATTATGTCTAGAGAACAACCACTTTATTCCCATTTCTTTGCAATTTTACAGCACACACGCGCTGCCAAACAGTAACCTCACCGCGCAAGAGTGCCATTCCAGGACAGGTCTTTTAAGGAAACGGATAACAAAAAAACACTACTTTCTATAGGAATGTACCTGTAAATGTATGTGTGTGTGTATTTTGGTGTCTGCATACATCTATATAGAAAAAGCACATGTATAGGACAATGCATGCATGTTTATGCATTACATGAACCCACATGGAAAGCTTTGAGTACATGGGGTACATAAATAAAGGGAGCTGACTTCCATGACCTATCCTATATATTGTACCCTTCCAACCCCACTAAGTACTGCAGCTGTCCTCTCCAAAGTGGGGAAACCTTAATGGAGTCTAACTTTTACTTGGGCCCCATCCCCATCATAGACGGTGGAGGAAGCGACCTTAAGGCCCGAGCAGGTTTGATCCCTGAATGTGGATTAGTGGATGCACTTTCAAGGTGCTGGTGAGTTCCATTTGCAGTGTCTCAGACCCCCTACAATGTACTATCTTGAAGGGCCCCACAATGCAGGGAGCGAACATGGGGTGTGAGCCTAGAATAAACTTATATTCAGTGCATAACCAAACATGGTCACCTGCATGACCCTGAATGAATGAATGAATGAAAGGTACTTGTAGAGCGCACTGTAGCTCAAAACAGAGCATCCTGGTGCTAACTCTAACACAAAATCCCTCACCATCAACAACACGACCAGTGGGAAAATAACTCAATAATGAGCATACACCTAAAACAAAAGGGATTAAACCAGACGATTGCACCACTCATCTGAGGCCGAAAAAGACCAAGTTTTCAATATTATTCTAGAAAGTTGCTTCAAGTTCCGTAAACCTAAGAGAACAGTTGACTCCAGTCTGTAGATCCTAATGTTCCAAAACCTTTACCACCTCTGGTTTTAAGCAGGCGCGTCTGGTACAGGTGAGAGCGTTGTGGTGGTGTGGGGCGGTGAGTCGACATAAGCATGATAGGGAAAATAAAAATAAATAAATAAAACCACTTACCTTGCGCTCGCTGCATCCCATCGGAGATGTGGCGAGCGCAAGGTAAGTGTTTTTTTTCCCCTATTCCTTCATATGTCGACTCAAACGCCTCCCCTTCCCCTTTTCACCTCCCCACTGCTCTTACTTGTACCCTCCGTGACTGGTTTTAACCCTGCAAAGCCTCCCTTCTATGTCTGTCTGCGTATATTAAGAACTGTGCTTCCCTGCACTAAATGTCCGGCTGTGGCTTTGTGATTGTGTCCAAGAAGTGAGGGATGGGATGATTAACAGACGACATGGCAGCGACCTGAAATGAAGCAACCTCCACCCTAGGATGGCAACTTTATGGGCAGAAAAACAGGGACTGACCCACTGATGTGTACAAGGAACTGTAAGCAATCTTAACTCTCGAAAGCCATTCAGCCTCTCGTTTTCTTGTCCAATGAGGAAACAGTGGTGCAAGTATTGTCCGATGGCTTGGTTCATTCTTTCTGTTTGGGCATCAATTTCCAGGTGATGACTTGTGGATTTGAAGTTCACTGTTCCCAACTGCATAAGCAAGGTGTTCCAAATGCTGATATAAATTGAGCCCATCCGGGAGTTATTAGGACTTCAAGTAGATCACGCTCTTCACAAACTCCTTCAGGAACATTTGAGCCAATGGGGGGCCCTTAGTAACTTAAAGACACAAAATTGGCCAACTTAATAAACTTGGTAAATGAATCAACCACAACAAAGACAGTGAGTTTTACTTTGATTGAGCTAGACCAACGTTAAAGAAGATTAATGCATGAAACCTGGGATTTGAAGTGACAGGCAGTGGTTCCAATAGTATATCAATGATAAAGATACCTAGGCACAGGTATTGGGTGAATGGGTGAGATCGAATTTGCTTTAATGGGTTTGAATTGAGATTCGTGGACCACCTCCCCTACATATGGTGCTATTGGTCATTACTAACATACTGTCTTTTTATCACCCCACCGATCTAATGAGACCTGAAGCTGCATTCTGAACATTCCAGGTTTGTAGGGCTTTCCTTTCCTCACCCCTTTTGCCCTACAAAGTGAGTCTTAGTAAAGGAACAATAGAGTAAGAAACGGTAAGGACCTGTCCTGCCGAAAGCATCTGCCCTATTTAGGGCTACCTTTCTGTGCAGAAACATGTAAACCAAAACTGGGAGTTTGTATCACACAGACTTTCTACAATATATATTTTCACCTATATAAACTAAGTGGCTAATAATAAAGTAAAGGACCACTGACCATATGCCATGCAAACCTTTAGGTCACAATAAAAGTCTTCCTACCATTAGGGAGGATAAAAACACTACCCGGACCTTCACTCCTGTGGTAAATAATACTATCGCCAAGCTCGCTAAGAGACCCCAGAGGAGCCCCCATTGTGAAAAAAGAAGTTGGTCGCAGCGAGAAAAGACCTGATGATGAGGCACACCGCTACCTGTGCGTGAGGGCCTTTCTGATTCAATAATCTTAATATGAAGAAGCTAATTATGGTTCCCATTTTCACCGATGCCCAGGTATCTTTATGGATATAGTATTGCTTATACCAAGTGGCAACAGCAAATGATAAAGAAGGCCTCTCTTCCCCCTTACAGAGGAGAAGTGGTTGTGATAGACCAGAAAGAGGTCAATAACTTGTGCACACCTAATAATACCGTAGTTTACATGAAGAGTCATAGGTTGTGTCATTTTAAGTGAAAAGAAATGTCAGGAGGTTTTTTTCAGATACTTGTATGACCAACCATTGAGGTTTGATGATTCCACATAAGGAGAATTTCTAATGGCCCGGAAGGAATGAATAGCCTTCTATTGTGACAAAAGACATAAGAAGCAGAAAAGGATTTTTAAAGAAGAATGTTGGAGAACCCTTCTAGAGACAATTGAAAATAAAAATATAAAAGGTTTCTGGAGGTTGATACAGGAAGCCACAGGATGGGTGCCGGGAGCTATGAGTTGTGTTGTGGAAGAGGCGGCATGGGTAAACTATTTAAGTGACCTATATAAAGCAAATAGGACCTCGGAAATTGAGATGAATAGACCAACTTGGACGGGGGGTATAGAAGGGTTAAAATCTGGTTTCTCTGTAGAGAAAGTAATAGAAACAATTAAGAAGTTGAATTTATCACGTGCAGCAGGTCCTGATAATCTTCCCGCCGTCTTAATTAAAATTCAGATAGATTGGTGGGCAGGATTCAGGCCACTTCCCCAAATCCTGGAGAGGGGCCATAATTAGACCCTTGTATAAAAAAGGGGAAAAAAGCACCCTAAGAATTATAGGTTGATCAACTTATTGGATATTGGGGGAAAAGGTCTTCTCAAAAATAATCCTTGGCAGCTTAAAAGAGTGGGCGGAGCGGCAGTCAATAGTTCCAATAGAGCAGGGTGGCTTTAAGGAAGGACATTCCACTATTGATCACTGCTTCGCACTATGGGCCGTAGCGAGGAAGTCCATGGAGCTGCAGGGCATACTGTTTTGTTGCTTTGTGGACTTTCGCGCAGCTTTTGATTTGGTGGATAGGGACTGTTTGTGGGAGCCATTGAGAAAGTACGAGGTCCACACCGATCTCCTGTGGGTAATCCAGGAACTGCATAGCCAAAATTGGGCACAGGTAATTAAAGATACCTCTGGCGGCCTTACAACGGAAATAGGGATAAACAACGGGTTGAGGCAAGGCTGCATCCTGGCCCCGCTGCTTTTTGCCATATTTTTAGCAGACTTGCCGCTTCTGTTGGGCACAGCAAGCCCAAAAATAAACGGTAGGCACCTGTCATGCCTGATGTATGCTGATGACCTTGTAATAATGGATCAAACAGAGGTGGGGCTTCAGAGGAAGCTAAATGTATTCATTGATTATTGCACCGCAAAACGACTTACAGTAAATATGGACAAAACAAAAATGTTGTGTTTTGGGAAGAAGAGGACGAGGTTTAGTTGGTACTTGCGCCAAACCAAACTGGATACTGTAAGCGAATACAAATACCTCGGAATATGGTTTACAAGGTACCTGCAGTGGGGCACACATTCGGAAGCACAGAAATTGAAAGCACACTTAGCGGTATGTAGGCTGAAAAGATTTAACTATAGTTATGGCGATATGTCCCACAAACCTCTATTGACAGCCTTTAAGGCCATGATTCTCCCGCAACTCCAATATGGGGCGGACGTACTCTGCATAGACGGTAAAAGCTCCTGGGACAAAGAGGAGGGGAAATGTTTAAAATCCCTACTGTCTCTTCCTGGGTCGGTAATGATCCAGTAAGTTAGACTGGAATTAGGCCTAACCGCATGGAATGTGCAGGTGCAGCAGAACCTCCTCAGATTCTGGAATCGGTTGGGGCAGGGGGAAGTTACAAAGGTGTCGCAATGGTGCATGAAAGAAATCCAGACCAGTGAGTTAAAATGGGCCAAGGAAACGAGAAGTAAACTCCTGGCCATCTGCGACCACCTAAATGTGAACATTGACCGTAGGACACTCCAAATTAATGTTATAAAGAGTGTACTCAAAGTGCAGGGTAAAGACATTTCAAGGGCAACAGACCAAGAGTATTTGAAAAAGAAAGACTCTGTAAAATTTATGTGCTCAGGCTGGGAGAAAGATGTAAGCTTTCCTTATATAGATTTACTACCGAACCGTTGGCTAGGAATAGAAGTTTTTAAGCTAAGAATAGGTATTAACCCGATATTCGCAAATAGTGTAATAAAAGCTGCCTTAACGCATCCGGATGGCAAATGTGTTTGTAAATTAGAAATGAAATGTAATATTTTGCACATTTTATTGGATTGTTATATATTTTTAAATTTACGTAAACAGTTCCTGTGCCCAATATTTTTAAAATATGATGTTAAGGAGCGTTCACAAGCACGGGAGCTACTAGTCGATATGGAAAATTTAGATATCGCGATAGCTATCTGGAAATATATGCAGGGTGTGTATAAGTTCCCTGAAAGGCTGGAGGCTTAAAAGTACCAAGTAGCTCCATAATCCAAATGAATTCCTGATTTTAAAGTGTTATAAATGTAGTTTTTAGGACAATATGACTTTTTAACTGTTAAGAATATGAATTTGTGAGATGTAGATTTTACATTAGGAACTGTGGTTTATAGATCAATGGTCTAAATAAACTTTGTTTTTGACTTGACTTGACTTATTCATTAATCTTAATATAAAGGACTAATTATGGTTCCCATTTTCACCGATGCCCAGGTATCTTTATGGATATAGGATTGCTTATACCATGTGGCAACAGCAAATGATAAAGAAGGCCTCTCTTCCCCCTTACAGAGGAGAAGTGGTTGTGATAGACCAGAAGGAGGTTGATAACTTGTGCACACCTAATAATACTGTAGTTTACATGAAGAGTCATAGGTTGTGTCATTTTAAGTGACAAGAAATGTCAGGAAAGTAGTCCCAGGTTTTTTTCAGATACTTGTATGACCAACCATTGAGGTTTGATGATTCCACATAAGGAGAATTTCTAATGGCGCGGAAGGAATGAATAGCCTTCTATTGTGACAAAAGAGGTCTCCTGTCTGGGATCTTTGTATCAATGCCAGAAGCATTGTTGGCGCGCAAACCTGTTTCTCATTTACTTGCCTATTGCTCACCAACTGCTTTGACCAGAAGCGGTGTTGTCCCTAATGGACTTTCCTGCTCCCAGGTAGAGCGGTCTCTGCTTAATAAAAGTTCACACATTAGGATGAGGTTGTAAATATTCTCAATAAGAATGACAGACAAGGGCAAAAGTTAAAAAGTTTACTCAATGAATATAAGCACAAAAATAACTAAGCTTGGTCATCAATCAATTTAGCATATAAATCAGAAAATACAACACAAACTTGGTAAAGTTCTACAGGAAATCCAGCATAGACTTGCCTTCTAAGAAACGGAAAAGGTGAAGCCCCTAAACATTAGAAACCGTGTCCTTTTATAGAACTTACTACAGAATACATTTGAGAATTCTTTCATGATTGCATTACTTTCGACACAAGCATTCCCAGAGTCTCTTCAGGTGACACAACTTGTTACATAGTGTGTGATTCGTTCTAAGACAGTTAGGTTGTCCTTGAGTAGGTACATTGAATTCGGTGTGACTGGGAAAGTCTCAGCCCTAAAGTATAAACTTACAATTCTTTATTGCAGCATGAAACAAATCATCAACAGTGATCAAATGATAGGTTGCAATGCTCTCATCCAAAATGGAAGAAAGCACAAAATGTACTTAAGTTAGAGTAAGCTTGATTTTGTGTGTGTTAAACACTACAATCAGGGCCACTGGAATTATGTGATTGTGCGGCCGAAGCAATTTTTGCATAGTTATAGATTTGCTGCATTTGCCCCACAATACATTATCTGCTGCATAATCCGCTGATTTAAACAAAAAATAATTTGTTTCTAGCTCAGATGGTTCAACATTTACTACAAATACAGTGACAGGTGTTGCCACACAGGGAAAGGGCATTTGAAAAGATTGACTAGTTACACTTTTGTTGCTTATTGATATATTTGGGTGTTAAACTGGTACTAGTTGAAAATGACAAAATAATGAGGTAACACTATCAGAAAATGTGCCACATTATGCTGCATAATTTGCCTTTTCTTGCTGCATAATGTACTCAACTCTACTGCATAATTTGGCCCTCCCCTGCTGCAGAATTCCAGTGGCCCTGACTAAAATTCAAGAAAAAATAGATCCCACAACATCCATTCCTTAGCATTGAAGTGACCATGCTTGTCTTAAACCTCTTTCTCTTCATTTTTTGTACTTCCAGAATAGACAGACTTGGCCAATTAGCACCTTTTGGTTCTGTCTGGCGTGACAGTGCATCGACATATCCATGTCTCTTGCCAGGATGATAGATGATGTCATAAGAAATATTCATGGAATGTACTGTTCCTATCCACAACCCAGGGGAACACTAGAAGTGCGCCTGAGTCAACAAATGGTCAGTGAGAATGTTTATAATTCAGAGCAAAAGCCTTCACCCACCAGCAAGGGTGGTATACTTTATCATTGGGTAGCCCCTCATTGGGCTGGCGCTGCGACGCCCATGGGCCCATAAAAAAGTGGCTCTTTGCAGGAGTTCTTTTAGTTATTTTGCTGTTGATTAAATTCTGCACAGGTAAGAAGGGAATTTTAGAAGTGTAGATTAGTGAGGAACTGAAAGTAAACTTAGGCGCCCTACTGAAATTGCTGTTATTCTTGAGGAACTTGTTAATGGAAAAAACTGAATGGAATAACCACAATAATTAGGTTGGTTGCTATGTTGTGGCTTATGTCTGTGAATATCAAGAGTTAGAACAAATTTTGGAACACATTTGATGTATTTTATTACTGTGGGTCACAATTCAAATTGAGTTATGGACACATTCTTTGTAAATCTCAAATACAGGTTAAGAGAGTTAATCCATACTGTGAATTCTTCACAAGTTTTCCGTTTGCCTTTCCATACTATAAGGATATCACCAATGCATTGCCGCCACAAATGAATATTGTTTCTGTAAGGGTTGTCATCACACAAAATAATGTTTTTTCCAAAATTGGACATATACAAACAGGCCTGGCTGGGGGCAAATGTGCTCTCCATCAAAGTACCTAGAATTTGCAAATTTAACTTTGCTTCAAATTGAAAGAAGTTCTATTTTAATGCTATCGAAGGACATTTAGTTATAAAGTCTATCGGTGTAAGGAAGATCCAGTTACTAGTTCTCATTATTCCCTCAACTACTTCAGGGGTGGCATCTTGATTGACATTAGTACATAAAGCCTCCAGGTTCCTAGAAATAAGTAAATCAGTGGTACCACTTTGATTGATCTTGCAGATAAGGTTGACTACATCTTTTGTGTCTTTCTAAAGTGAAGGAGTTTTCTCTACCAGTGATCTTAAGAAATGGTCACAAAATTTGGAAAGGGGTTCCAATAAAGAGCAAATACCTGAAACAATCCGGTGGCCTTGTGGAGACCTTTATGTATTTTGGGTAAAATTTAAAAATTGGACTTTTGGATGTTCATTGATAAGGAGGTACACGTCTCTCTTGGTAATGCACCCCATAACTTCAGTTTAATTCGTTATAGTGCAAATTTGTTGAGTCAGTTGTTTTGTAGGGTCTTCATTGATGACCATTTAAAATCTTGTGTCTGAAAGTTGTCTCAAACATTCTTTCCTGTAATTTGTAGTGGTGAGGACCACTACCCCCTTTGTACGCAGGTTTATGATGATGGAATCATCATTAGAGAGAGAACTAATGGTGTTCCTTTGGTCTCTTGATAGATTGAAAAATGGTCTTGTATCTCTCAAATGTTTTATGTCATTTAATACAGCGCGCTCAAAGGTGATAATCTCATTTGGTATAATGCTGGCACCTGGCATTAAAGCAGAGGGGTTTCCAAATCTTGATTTCCCTGATGCCTCGGGTTCAGCCTTGTGTGAATAAAAGACCTGATTTGGCAATTAGGTCTGAACTAATCTTCTTCAGGGGCAGGATTAATCTCAGTCCCTTGATGAGAACTTTGTTCTCAATCACTGTGAGTTCTCTGTGTGATAGGGCAGAAATTGGTTGTCTTCTGGTCTGGTGTCTTGATTTGTAACATCATTTAGGGGTCCCCTTTGTCCTACTGGACGTTTACCTTCTCCATTTGTTTTCCCCCTTCACTTGCCCAAACCTCTTCCTAAAAACGGCTGGGCAAATGGTAACTGTGGTCTGGGTGGAAACATCCGAATCTGTTGTGGCCATAGTGGCCGTGGTTATTGTAATGGACCCATCTGTTGCTGGTGGGTGAGGGCTTTTGCTCCGAATTATAAATATTCTCACCAACATTTGTTTGACTCAGGCGCTCTATTAGTGTTCCCCTGGTTTGTGTATAGGTACAGCATACTCTATGAATATTGATAGTTATACAATGGAATGTGTATGCCGGACCTCATTACTCCGGGTCCTTCCAATTTCTATGATGTCACAAGAGAGCCAAGAAGCTGAATTTATCTAGCATTTTGTGAATTTGTGCATCTCATGGATTTGAGAATAAAATGTTATGGTGTAGCCACACTGTCGCGTGTTCAGCTCCTTCCTAATAATAACTCCAATACTTAAATGCTTTTCTAATAACTCCTTCTCATACATTGTGTAATTCCTTTCTCAAGTTGAAAACATCCTAGAAAAATAGGCTACTGGATGCAACTCATACTTCCTTGGATCTCTCTAAGCTAGAATAGCTTTGCTGTACCTGTTGTGTGTGATAGAAGCTAGGTTTGCACTTCCTGCAGTTATTGTATCTGTTGTGTGTACATGTGGGAGCCTTGCACTGCTGTTGCCCATGATTTACCTTTTCTGGGTGAGAACCGTTTGTGCTACTGCGTGACAAAACGAACCCGCTTGTCTTTGTCAACACTTATTTTAAGAAATTTGTGTAATATTCATAATGAACTTTGCATCTCTCTTGTACTAATTTTAGAACGTGTTATTCCAGCTTGACAGTTTTCGTGTTCAAACAAGAGGGTGTGGTGTAGCAATGCCTTAAAAGGTGCCCCAGACGACACATGAACCCACTTAAAAATCCCAGAGCTAGCCACACCTTCCTGGAAGAGAAAGCGATGCAAATGACTTTTCATGTGGGTGTTCGTACTTCCTTTACTTTACTTTCAATATAAATTCGATGCCGGTTCACTCAGTCATAGCCAATATAGCCCATTACAGTGGGCAATACCGGTTACTAAAGGCTCTAAACATAAGTGATAGGCACGAATGCATTTATTCCTTTTCAAAAGAATTTGTAATGTGATATAGTTGAAATTATAAATAAATTATTGTATAATATAAAATTTACAAATAATCAGGTTTAGTACATTTTATTTCCCTTTTTGTGAATTCTTTGATAGCAATAAGCAATGCTGTTTGCCATTTTAAGACAGGATTGCAAATTGAGTTTTAAGTTTTGGGACTTTTTGGGACTCATTCACAACTTAAACTCGACAGTCTTAATACATTTTTCAGTATTCTTAGACTATCATTATCAGTGGTCCTGAGAATGGTGAAATATATGTTGCACCTGATAACAACTAACACCACAGGGGTAAGAATTCATTGGGTATGATAACTAGCACCTATTATGAGTTTTTTCCCCGATAACGAAGAATGACATGCCGATTTTGGTGCATACAACACTAAAGAACATTCCACCCACTAAGGGTAGACTGTTCTAAATTTGCACCTTAATATTTGTGTTATTGGTGTTCTTACTGCTTTTCCTTCTGATGTGTTGCTGTGTCTTGAGGTGCCCTCTGGGCGGTGCACCCCTTTCCTTTCTTCCAAGAGTTTCTTTTTTGTCCTGGAGCGGGGGTTCGTTCCATGTTCTCCATGGCCATGGATTCGATTCCTGTTTCCGCAGTCGGTGTGTCCTCCGGTGGCTGGCTTTCGCGCCCTGCTTGCCGTGGGGTGGTTCCTTCCTCTGGACTTTTCTGGCCGCTGTTTTTCCCATGGCCCTTTTCTTTTCCCGGCTTTTCTGGTTGTTGGGCTGCGGGAGTCTCCTGGGGATGCCGGGGTTTGAACCCGGGACCTCATGCTTGCATGCGCTCTGCCTCTGAGCTACATCCCGGTCGGTGCTCTCCCGGCTTACCTGCATGCTGGTGCTGGGCTGCTGCCTTTTCCTCGGGCTGCCTGGTTCCGGGGCTGGTGGGGTGCGTGGCTCCTTGTTCTGTCTTCAGTCAGTTCATGCTGCGTGTCAGGGTCCTTCTCTTCTGGGTTGGCGTTTGGCTTCGGCTTATAATGCTCCCCTCTGCCGGCTTTGCTTGGGGTGCTTCCTGCTGGGGCTGGTCTGCTCCTCGTGGGTGGCTTTCGGCGGTCTCTTGCTTGTGCCGCTCCTCTCAGGGTGCGTCCTGTCAGGACTGCTGTCCCCGTCCTTCTTGGTTCGCTTTTTGCGGGCTCCTCTCCCTTCCGCTGCTTCTGGCGTTCGCTGCCTGGTTCGGTGCACCTTTGGTTGGGGCTGGCCTTCTCTGTTCTGCTGTTTGCCGGGTCTCTGCCCCCCCCCACCCTTGTGGTGTGGGGTTGGGGTGGGGGTGGTCCCGGGTTTTCCCGGGTGCTCTCTTGCCATGGTCTGCGTGGTGGGTTTGTTTCTGTTTCCCCCGCGGGCCTTCTTCCTTTGGGTCGCTGCCTTCGGGTGGGGTCCTTGCTCCTGGCCTTGCGTGCTTTTGCGTTTTGTCCCGGGCCTTGTTAAAGGTTTCTCCTCTCGGTTGGGCTTGTTTGCTGCTCATCTGGGTTGTTGGCATTCTCCCTTCGTTTTGGTGGCCTGCCTCTGGTTGGCGTCGATTCCTGTCGCTCCTGTGGTTCGCTGGTTCCTTTTTTTCGCTGGCTCTGTCTGTGCTTGCTCCTGGAGTTCCCTGTGTTGTTGGGTTCTTCCTGCCTGCTTGCTTCCGCCTTGCCCGCTGCTGCTCTTGTGTCGGGGCCGCCTCTCGCTTCCTCGGCCGCGGCCTGTTGGGGTTGCGCTTTTCTTTGCCCCTTCTTCTGGTTCCTTTGCAGCTCCCGGCCCCCGGATGGTGGTAGGTCGGTGTTTTGGCAGGGGGGAGGGGGGGTCCTGTTGACTCCCCTGGGTTCCTATTTGCCTGCGGTGGGTTTCCCCGCTTTTCTTTCTGCCCCTCTGCGCCTCCTTCTTGGGGTGTCTCCTGGGTGGCTGTCGTGGCCTGGCGTTGGTTGTGCTGCTTCTTTCCCCTTTTTTCCGGGTGGCCTTGCCTCCGCTGCGAGCTGCCTGTTGTGTTGTGTCCTGTGCTCCGCTTGCGGTGCGCCTCCGCTTCCTGGCTTCGGCTTGGTTGGTCGGGTTTGGTCTGCGGGCTTCTGGTTCCTGGAGTTTTTTTCTCCCATCCCTTGGGGGGTGCCTGGTCCCTGTTCGGTTTTCGGGTGTCCTTCCTGGTGCTCTCGGGGGCGTTCTGCCTGCGCCTGGGTGGTTGGTGCTGCCTTGGCTGTGGCTGTTCTGTTCTTCTTTGCTTCGGTAGCATGTGCCTTCGGGTGTTGCCCCGGGGCCTTTTTTGGTCTTGGTCGCTTCTGGGGTCTGGCTGCTTCTGTTCCTTGCTCCTGCTCTCCCTGTGCTTGCCTTTGGGCTTGCTTTGGGTGTTTTCCTGCCTACTCCTCCTGGTGCTGCCTGGGTTCCTGACTGGTTTGTTCCCAGTTGGGGGCCTCCTGTGGGTATGGCTTCTCTGTCGGGGGTTGTGGGGAGCCTGCTATTCTTGCCATGGTGCTTCCTCCCCCCGGGTTGTCTTTCCGGTGGTGTTTTACCTTCTGGGCACTGGTGTTCGTGCCGCTGCTGTTTGGGCCTGCTGTCTTTTGCTGATGCCGCGCCCTTGGCGGGGCTCCTGTTTTTCCCCTCTCCGGGTCTCCTGTTCTCCCGGTTGGTGGCCTGGAGCCGTGCTGCCTTTCTGCGCTGGCTGGGTGTCTGCTGGGGCTTTCTGCTCTTGCGTGTTGGTCTTCTTTTGGGCGCTGCATCCTTGCCTGGGCTCTCTTTGGGTCCTGGCGGGGCGCTCTGCTGTTGTGACCGCACCCTGGTGGGTCCTTCGGGGCTTTTTTCCTGCTGGCGGTTCTTGGCGGTCTTCTTTCGCCTGTGTTGGGGCATTTGTGGGGTCCTTTGACTCCGGTGGTCTGCGGGCTTCCTGCTTGTTCTGGTTGTCCTCGGGCTGTGCCTCCTGGGCTTTCTGGCTGTTTTGCCAGCTCTGGGGGTGTTCTGCTGTGCGTTTCCTGGTTTTGGTGTCCTGGTTCGCTTCTGCCTCCCTTGTTTCTCCGGCCTTGGTTCCCGTTCTGGGGCTGTTGGGTGCCGTCCCCCCCCTCTCTCTCGGGGTGGGGTGTGGTTCCGTGATGCTCTTGCCTCGGTTGGGTTCTCCCTCCTGGCTGCGGGTTGTCTGGGGTCTTCTGCTTGTTGGCCCTCTGCTTCCTCTGGCTTCCGCTTTGGCGGTTTTCTCTGTTCTTTTCCGCCCTACTGTGTGGTTCAGGTGGTGGTGTACTGGGGGTTCCCGGTTCCTCCCTGCCCTTTTGCTGTGCCGTGTGCACTGCATGGGCTCATTCCCGGGTTTCGATTGGGCCTACGGGTCCTCCTGCGTGGTCGGGTTGCTTGGCTCTGGTCCTGGTGAAGAACCGGGTTTTAGAACCCAGCGGCGCCAGGGCACGCCCAAAGTCTTCGGATTCACCGGTCTTGGTATACAGAGACACGGAATTCTTCTGGATGGCGTCAAAGATCAAATTTATTAGCTGCAGCTAGTAACAGTAATCCCAGCAATTCAACACGGTGTACAACTCAGGAAACTGTTCAACTTTCGTAGAGCAAGACATCTCTTTTTATCTACATTTTGCTCATTATAAATGCACACCCACTGCGACAAATACTGACGAATGAAATACATTTTCCCACGCATTATCACATCATAAAAGCTCGATTTACATTGTACCAACCCACAAGTTAATTATAGGAATGTCCCTAACAAGCCGGACAAACCCATAATTGAAAGCACTATCCATGTAATGAAAATTCATAAGAAAAGGAAATAGTTCAGATGCTGAATAGGATAAGATATGTACAAGAGCACTAAAGTTAACGATATCCTGAACATTGATTGGCAATCTCAGACAACGATCAGCCAGGGAAATTGGCTTCGCAAAGGGTCAGTTTCAGGTGACGGGGTCATCGTCCTATAGTTCACTCACTAGTCAGAAAAGGCCTAGTTAATGCGTACATGAACAACGAAGCCCATGCAACTTGTTTGTTCGGTTACCTCGATAGGCCTACGTGAGGGCAACACAAAATGGCGTTACGAACAACTCAAACAAAATGGAGTCCGGTTCGAGAATCACAGAACCTCACGGGCTTCCTGGTTCCTTTGGCGTTTGTTGCCCTGGTTTCTGCTGGTTTCTGGGATCCTCTCTGACCTTGCGCGTGTCGGGCCTTGTGGGTTTTTGGTCTGGGTGCTGTGCGCCCTGTGGCTGTTTGTTTTTTGGTTGCTGCTGCCCGTGCTGCTTGCTTGGCCTGGGTGTTGGGGTCCTGTGCGGTCCTCTGCCGTGCTGGCGCCTGCTTTTCTTCTGCCCTCTGTGCCTGGTGTGGGGGGCTGCTGGGTGCTCCCCAGTTGCTCTGGCCTCCGGTCCTGCTTGTTTCCCTTCCTTTTGGGGTTGGGGGTTTTCTTGGGGCTGTGGCCGGTGGCTCTGTCCTCGCCCTGGTTGGGCTTGTTCGTTCTTCCGGTCTTGTTGGCCTTTCCTTTGTTGGTCGGCTTTCGGCTGGTGCTTCTGGGGGCGTTTCTGGCCTGTGCTCTTAGTGCTGGCCTTCTCTTCCCCTGCTGTTCTGGGTTCGGTGGCCTTCCTGGTTGGTTGGTGGCCTACTGCCCTGTGGGGCTTTTTGGCCTTCTGGGTTTTCGTGTGTTTTTTTCCCCTTTCCTGTCTTCCTGTTTGGTTGGGGTTTCGCTCGTGCCTGGCTCTTGCTCGGGGGCCGAGTCGTTCGGTTTTGTGGGGTGGGCCGGTTTCCGGCCTTTGCTTCCTCGCTCCCTTTTTTGGTCTGTGCCTTTTTGGCTGGTGTGTCTTTTTGGCTGCCTTCCCTTTGGTTCTGTGCTGGGCGGCCTTCTCTGGGTGGTTGCTTGGCCTTGTCCTTTGGGTCTTGGCTTTGGTTGCCCTCTCTCGGGTTTCTCTGGTTGGCGGCCTCCTTGTTGGGGGTTCTTGCCTTCTGTTTTGGGTTGTCTCCGGTCCTTGTTTTGCTCCGGGTGTCCTGTTTTTGGCTTGCGGACCGGTTGTTTCCTGCGGTTCCCTTTTCTTCCTTCTCGGTGCTCCCTGGGGTTTCTGCTTTGTTGTGGTTTCCTGGGTGTGCTTGGGGGTGCGGAAGGCTGGTTTTCTGCTTTGGTATTCTCCAATTAGTTAATGAATGGGACGAGGACATAAGGGACCTGAGGGTAATGTTACATTACTTACCGGTAATCTTCGTTACCCAGGTCCCGTTGTCCTCGTCCCATTCATGCGCCCCTCCCTCCCTCCCGGGCAACTGGCCTTCCTGTCTGGGCTTGGTTGTACAGACGGGATGCTGGGTAAGTACTGATAATGTACTCCCGGTGGGAGGGGCAGTATTAGGGTCCCAGCATGCCTCTGCTCTTTTTTTCTGTCGGGAGATGGTTATCTCCAATTAGTTAATGAATGGGACGAGGACAACGGGACCTGGGGTAACGAAGATTACCGGTAATTAATGTAACATTCCAGTATTTCAACAGCACATCAAACAAAGTTTAGTATTTCCGAGAGACGGTTAACTTACTTATTTTATCTAAAATTTTATAAAGGTCGCAGGGCCTGATTCACAAACTATACTTCGTAGTCCATTTTGTAGAACTACAAAACATACCACAAACATACTGCATAATGTAGGTTTTACTTATACTTATGTGTGTGGAGTTCTCCACCCTGAATGCCGAGTCTCCTCATACTCAAGTGTAGGTTTTAGTACTAAATGTGGGTACACAGGGGAGTGGTGGGAAATGGGCAGACTTACTCCTAAAAGGGATGGAACTGGGGAGGAATAAGAGGGGTTTAGGAAGGGTCAGGGAAGGGCTTAGAGGGTGGACTTCACCCATTCACATAGGAGTAAAGCAATTGCTTTTCTCTGCGGGTGAAGAAATGCAACTTGCACTTCTGTGAATACAGAAAGTAGTAAACTTACTCCAAAGGGTAAACTTACTCAAAAGTGTAAGCTTTCTTTGTGACACAGTCCCATAGTTTTTACACACAGTTTAAAATAATCATACATCATTGCCACTGCTCGAGATGTAGATGTCAGATATGACATCTTTCTGAACGTTCCCACCCTGTGCCTTACAAGTAGATTCTCAGTTACATGCTGGACCACTGGAATTATGTCGTGGTTGAGAACCAAATTATGCAGCAAGTGTGACAAAATTTGAAAGCAAGAAAAAGTACATTATGCATCAAGATGCAACAAAACATGTAACAGTATTGCTATGTTTTTTTGCATTTTACCAACTATTAATACTGTCTGGGAAAGGTTAGGCCACATTTGTACCAGTTTAATAATTCAATACATTAATAAGCAACTGACAGGTGACCATTTAACCCGTGCAAAGGGTCAGTCACTCAGCAGCCATGTGTAATATTTTCTTGTTTAGTACATTTTTATCTGTTTAGATTAAAAAACTAAGAAATTCGTGAAATCTGCAAATAATGCAGAAGATGGTGGTTTATATGGCAAATGTGGCAACTCCATAATTATGTGGAAAATGTTGCAGCTGCAGAATCTCATAGTTCTAGTGACCCTGGTTATAAGACAAATAATCTACTTAGCAAGGCCAGCGTGGAAAAATTGTAATTTGCTCTCGCACTATATTAAGCACCAGATAGTAGAACGTTATTGCGGGTTAAACAGACCTCAGAGCCACTCTGAGCTAGCCTTCAGATTAAAACTTAATGGGTCCAAACAGTAGGTGTTTCCCTTTGGTTACCCCAAGCTCTGGCCTCAGATTCACAACTGATGATATTGTCTTGAAAAGCTTTATCAGATGCCAAAATGTCTCTCTCATAATTCATGATAGAGCTGCAAAGGTGCCAAGTGCCCTCTGGCACCAAAGAAAACACCCAAGCAATAGGTTTCCACAACTTGGAATGGAATACTGCTCAAATATGAGCTTTAAATATGTTATGGGATACCATTTTTTTTCTCCAGACATCAGCCAAATGCCTCTTTACAATTTCCAGCAACACATTCCATCAGCAAACCAGCACAGGCCCAGCCTCCTGGGCATTGTGATGCATGTGTATCTCATTATTCTCCAAGAACTACCGTTCAAGAAACTGAGGAGGAAGTGTGTGTGTGTGTGGTGGGGGGATAGGAGGAAGGAGGGAGTATGGATGGAACTCTTGCCACACATTCAGGGGGTCCACTTTTTACTATTCATTTTTACAGTGCTTTACACTTAATAGATGTGGAGTACTTCTGCCGGAAAAATGCCATTAAGTATGAAATGTACCTGATAGAACTTTCATTGTTAACACTGAGGGGCAGATTTAAAAGCCCCTTGCGACACTTTTACGCCGCTGATGCGTCACAACGTGCCACTATGTGACAGATTTACAATGTGACGCATCCAGTGACATGTGCCACATTGTAAAGCCCTGCGCTACATTTTGCCTGCGTCAGGTATAATGTATACAGGGTGTGCGTTCTGTCGCAAGGAAGCCCCATAAAAGTGATGCAGGCAAATCTACAAGATTTCACGGAGTCACTTTTACACCCTCGCTGCGTCAAAACCTTACGCCTGTTTGTAGCAGGCATAAGGAGTGACACAGCACAATAGGTATAGGCCACCCCTCAGCATTGCTGGAGTTGTGTTGTGCTTGCGACACAACTCCAGCAATGCGCTGCCCTTACAACAGAAGATGCGACACTCATCTGACTATCCTTGCGCCACGGTGTGCCGCATTGTAAATGCGATGCATCCGTGATGACACAAGGGTATGCCTACTTGTCGCATCTTTACAGGTGCATCCCTGCTAATATGCAGGGATGTGCCAGTCCTTGTAAATCTGCCCCTGAATTTCCAGAATGGACTGATAATGTTTGAGACTGCAAAAATGACTGCTACAAGTGGAAGTGCACCAGTTATGTGAAAGCCCCCCCACCACCTGACCGCCCAGTTTCTTTGAACAGTATTTTTAACTGACCACATTCAATGCCTCGAAATGCTTGCAGAAATGTGTAAGAAAGGACAGGGGAGGGATGGGGTTCATTGGAAGCAAAATATCAAAAGATAATATATTGAGCAGTGAGGGCATATAGGGAAGTATAGATTTACTATTACTAACTCCACATCCACGTACCTTGAGGCAGCCGTGCAGGTAACAGCGGTGAGGCGGTGAGGCTGAGGGTGAAATTTCGAGGGACGATGCAGAGGGGAAAAAAATAACAAATTAATTTCCCCTCGTCATCGGCCATCGGAATCCACCTCAACCCGGTCCCACTGCCCCACCGCCGCACCGCCGTACCGCTGTTCCCTACACGGGCCGTGGCTGCCTTTAGGTTATATTTAACACTCAGGTAAATATATATGTAGTTAGGTTTAGAAAATCTAAACTTACGTGTTGATATTTTATTTTTGGAATTCTGTCCTCGATATTGTGCCCTATTGATAAAGTGGTTTCAATATTTATGGGGCACAACTTCCTGGTCAGACTGTCCCTCGCGCAGGTGCCTCCACCGACGCATGATACCCCAGGCCTCCTTCATGGAGCGTGGGGTACACTTATCCATTGTAAAGAAATTCCTGGACTGGAAAAGATCAACCAGGAAAACTGGAGTAAGCCTGCGACGTCGGTCGTGTTCGTGGTGTTTTTTATTTGAACTTGTTAACGCAATGGCGGGGCTTGCGTCACCATTTCTTAGATTCCTTTCTCCCCCTTGTTCAATCTCGCGTTTTAAATGTGACATAACTTCGCCTGAATCGCTGCAATATTTTGGACACAACTGCCATCTAGTGCACAATCCCTATAATTACACAATTAATTTGAGAGTCCTGTATATGCATAGCATACAACTTCAAAAACAATCTACATACCCCCATCAGTTTGACTATACTCTTTTTTAAGTAGTCTAAAAAGGAGCAGTGACCGAAAGTTCTTCTTAGGATCCGAATGCCAGGGTTGCGGAAGACAAAAGATCCCTAGTTATTCCACCTCAGGCAATTTCTTTCGTTACACTAGTGTTTGTCTACTTTCTTTCATCACTCTTATATGGTTTTTGCTTTGATATCACTGCATTCCACCTTTGTCTCTAAGTTCCTATATTTCTCTTTGTTCTCCTTTCTCTCCTTTCTGTCTTTCTCTCTCTTGCTCTAGGTCAAAGCCTGTGATGAAAAATAAGCCCTGGTGTCTAGAAATGACTGACAGAGCCCACCACCTCTGAGTCGCATCAAAACTAAGCTTTGGCAATAAATATTAAACTATGGTAAATACCCACCGAGTTAACCAGCTTTGTACCCCATGCTTCCTTTTGCTGCATGTCAGGTACTGCTCCAGGTATTTTCTTATCTATGGATGTATTTGGGTGGGCACAATGTCAATTCAATATTCGTTGATTTGTGCAGTAGCCCAAAGGCGCTACATTTACTTTAAGCTTTCAAACAGGCACCACAATGCATATATTACATTCTGGTTGTATACAAAGCACGTACAGAGCTATTCGGGGGTAAGAGCTGATCAAAGTCTGTACTCAGCGGCCCCAACCATAGTAATTTCTTGCAGGCCAGACATTAACACTAGCAACAAAGTAACATAACATAACATAATATGTGTATTCGTAAGGTGCACGTTCACTCAAGGGTATCTTGGCACTGAATAACAGATGCTTATTGTAACACAACTCAATGGGACTCATTTAATCGACCTCAGAAGGATGAAATGCTGAGTGGACCTGCCAGGATTTGAGCCTGTGACCATGGGGCCGAACACCGGCCACTATAGCAAGCAGATTGTTTATGAGAGCAGCACAAGCTCTAGGGGGTGCCTAGTACCATGTACCTTCCTATTTTGAAAACAAGCTCAAGACCCATGTCCCAGCCAGAACGCTACGATCTTCCAGCAAGGCCCTTCTCTCTGTACCCAGAGTTCGGACAGTCAGAAACGGTGACAGAGCTTTCAGTAAAACCGCCCCAGAAGCCTGGAACTCACTTCCCATTCAGATCAGGCTAGAGCCTGACCATGTGAAGTTCCGGAGACAGCTGAAAACCTGGCTTTTTTAGCCAGATGTGCTATGGAAAATAGTACCACACCCATGAAATGACATCTTCACACAGTTGGAAGACTAGCTGTTTATTACAATAATCAGTTCAATGTATCCTGATCCATGACCAAAAAGAGGCAGAAATTTCCAGGTGTCAAAACCACTAATTAGCATAATGGTGACATCACCAGGAATTACATCACATGCATTACTGTTGGTCTATTTAAGACATTGCTGAAAAATATATAGGTAGAAAAGTGTTGCAAAAGAATTGCTTTTTCATCATCATCAATAAATCTTTATTTCGGCATGATGAAGCAAGGTTTCACATATACTGAAACTTGCTCGTATTCAGCTCTCTCGAAATAACCTGTAATATATTATTCAACATGCTTTGTCCATTAATATTTGCATTACACAACATATTTAGTTTCTAGTATCTAGGGGAAGCTTTCCTATGTGCTTTTACTACCAGTAACCTGAGTGTCCTAAAAATGGCCGCCGTAAACGCGGGAACTTTACTGCACATGCGTCTGCCACATCGACGTGGTATGACGTCCTTTTCTTTTTGGTGGGAACTTCTTGCTTCTACGCACTAGTGCCAGAAATGGCTGCTTCAAACCTCACATGCTAATGCTTATGCTGCTGCTTGTACTAAGGTTGTTCGTTCTGCTTAACTATTAATGCAAAAGTTAAAATAAAGTAATGGGATTAGAGTAGAGATAAGTGGTATACAGTGCATTCATTTATTTTGTATTCTAATTTGTCTTTCTTTAACTTTGTTGCTAGCTCGTTTTTGGGCCTTAAATGTGACGAAACTACATATTGAAAAGCTGCGCAAAGAATCCCTGAAAGTCATGCAGTCATTGTCATTGAATGACTGCCAACACCCTTCTTACCCACGATGTTCCTTGGAACCTGCTCAACTGACCTCTAAAGAGGAAGCGAGAAGACTGAAACAAATACAATGTATTTACGACGGATAATCAACTGCAACCTTGAAACAGACATGTTCCCTGATGACTGGAAACAAGCCGAAGTCAAACCCTCCTCAAGAATCCCTCCACAGACCTGACGGGCCTCAAGAACTACAGGCCCAACTTTCTCCTCCCCTTCGCCACCAAAATCATCTAGAAAATTGTCAACAACCAGCTAATACACTTCATAGTATCCAACATCATCCTCGACTCATCTTTATCCGGATTCCGCAGCAATCACAGCACCAAGACCGCACTCCTAGCCGCCACAGACGAAACCCATGCACTCCTTGATCAAGGCCACACTGCAGCCCTCATCCTTCTACACCTCTCAGCAGCCTTCGACACTGTCTCCCACTCCACAATGCCGGCATACAGGGAACTAACTTAGACTCTATCCGCTCCTTCCTTCTGGGCAGAACACAAAGAATAAGACTCCCACCCTTCCTCACTGAACCCACAGAGATCATATCCCAAGGATTCTCCCTCAGCCCCATGCTCTTCAACATCTACATGGTCCCCCTCGGGATGTATGACGTTACGACGCATACTTTTACAACGCCTACCTTTACAACGCAATTTTTACAACGCAGGATCCTTTACAACGAATGCCTTTACAACGCATGATATTAAATCGCAGATGCCTTTACAACGCATGCCATTACAACGTAAGTATAGGTAAGCATATAATATTTTTTTTACATTTAATTATTTAAAATTAATTTAATTACATTTAATTTAATTTTTATTTTAGTTTTTTTTCTAATTTTTTAAAATAAATATATATATTTCTATTAATAATGTAGGTGTTTTAAAACAATATTCTAACTCCATAGGGGAGTAATAGTAGGGTAAGTGCTGGATAGTGTAGGGGTAAAAATTACTATTCTAACTCCAGGGGGGTGAAATAGTAGGGAAAGTGCTGGATAGTGTAGGGGTAAAAATTACTATTCTAACTCCAGGGGGGTGAAATAGTAGGGAAAGTGCTGGATAGTGTAGGGGTAAAAATTACTATTCTAACTCCAGGGGGGTGAAATAGTAGGGTAAGTGCTGGATAGTGTAGGGGTAAAAATTACTATTCTAACTCCAGGGGGATGAAATAGTAGGGAAAGTGCTGGATAGTGTAGGGGTAAAAATTACTATTCTTACTCCAGGGGGGTGAAATAGTAGGGAAAGTGCTGGATAGTGTAGGGGTAAAAATTACTATTCTAACTCCAGGGGGGTGAAATAGTAGGGTATGTGCTGGATAGTGTAGGGGTAAAAATTACTATTCTAACTCCAGGGGGGTGAAATAGTAGGGTAAGTGCTTGATAGTGTAGGGGTAAAATGTTTAATTAATATTAAAATTACTTAAATAATTTTTTTTATAAATGATAATTTTTTTAAATATATATTAAATAATTATTATTTAATTATTTTTTTTAAAAATTACTTAAATAAAATATTATTTTTAATTATATACTTACCTATACTTACGTTGTAATAGCATGCGTTGTAAAGGCATCTGCGATGTAATATTATGCGTTGTAAAGGCATTCGTTGTAAAGGATCCTGCGTTGTAAAAAATGCGTTGTAAAGGTAGTTCGTGGTAAAAGTTGCGTTGAAACGTTTGTTTCCCTCCCCCTCGTAACCATCGTCAGAAAACATGGACTCAGCATAGTATCCTACACCAAGGACACCCAGCTCATCCTCTCCTTCACCAAGGAACCTGACATCACCAGGCACAGTTTCCAAGAAGGAATGAAGGATGTTGCATCCTGCCCCAACCTCGGCATCATACTCGACACCTCTCTCACCATGAACCAACGTGTATCCTCCACATGCTTCAACGCCCTGTGCATACTCCGCAAGAACTTCAAATGGATCCCCCTGAATCCAGAAAGACCGTCACCCACGCACTCATAACCAGCAGGCTGGACTACGGGAGCGCTCTCTACACCGGAACAACAAAATCTCTCCTTCACAAACTCCAGACCATCCAGAAGGCCACAGCCAGACTCATCGTCAGCATCCCACGACATGACCGCATCACCCAACACTCCAGAGACCTCCACTGTCTCCCCATCGAAAAAAGAGTGACCTTCAAGCTGCTCACACATGCCTACAAATCCCTCCACAACACCGGACCCCAATACCTTAACAAAATAATCTCCTTCCAAGCCCCAAGAGAAACTTACGCTCCGCTCAACCAACCTGGCCCTGTCCGAAATCCACTGCATCCATAGAGCCAGAATGAGTCACAGTGTTGACGACGTTTCGATCCAGCGAAAGAATGAGCCGATCAACATCAGGACAAAAATATCATGCCTGTGTAATTAGAGCCTCATATGCCTGGAGGAGTAAGTTAAGGAGGGAAAATACAGAGAACGCAAGGTTAGGAATTGTACAGTATATACATAGGAGTCAGTGAAGGCAACACAGCATGCAACTCTATAAGAGGACATAACTCTGTGAATTTTTAACACAGTAGTGAAGGGCCTTGGTAGGTATCTGAAGTAATGTGGTGGGAAGGACAGGTTCTTGTCTAGGAGATTGTGCGTTCGATATAAGTAGCCAGTATCAGGACACTGGACTTGGGAAGCCTGTTGGTAAGCAGCCTGGGCTGTAAACAGTTGCCTTCTAAGATGAACCAAGTAGGGAGATTCTTATTCATGAGTTCGCAAGGTAGTGTGACTCAGGATGAGGAGTACTAGCAATGTGGAGCATCAGCGACCATCTATAATGAACCACTCAAGGAGAGCGTGATGGTAATTTCTTATTCGGGAGATTGCATGGCTGTGTGAATAAGGGCGAAAAGGGCCAGCATTGTGGACCATCATAATTATCAATGCTATATCAGGTTAAACCAAAAGGACACAATAACGATTGATAACCAGTATTCAGCCAACTAGATAAAAGGAACAGTCCTACTACATCATTAATCTGTTTGAGACAATAATCAAGACGTGCGGGATACTCACAGGAAAACCACAAACATTCCTCGTCGCAAAATGATTTTCTATCATTTCTAATGAACGGGAATTTTAAAAAACCCAAAGTTCACCCCCATTCAGGGTGGCCCCTAGTGTCTGATTTTTATAAATATCAAGAGTGGGAGTCACTGGACGGAAAGAGGAACCTCCTACAACCTCAAAATACTTCAGTAGAGCTGTTCTAACATAAGGCCGTGCATCCAGATACATGACGTCCAATCTAAGCTCTCTGTGAGCGTAACCCCCAGGTATTCGAACACCTGAACTCTTTCCAAGGCGGCTACATTAAGCGTCAGATTGGTAAGGGTGGTTGGACAGGGGTTAAAAACCATAAACTTGGTCTGGCTGGAGTTGATCTCAAGCCCTCGCGTCCGGCAGAAAGACCCAAAGCAATCCAGAAGATTTTGTATCCCCATAGGGATTTGGATACCAAAAGGATATTATCAGCAAACAAGAGGGCTGGGATCTTAACCACAGCAAGCAGTGGGGAGTCTGACTTACATTTCTCCTATTGCGATACCAAATCATTAATATATAAAAGAAAAAGGGTTGGGGCTACCAGTAACCCCTGCCTAACTCCTCGACGAACTGGAACGGGATCTGACAGTTCGCCATGGGGTCCAGACCTGTCCTGAGCATAATTATTCAGGTGTAACCTGTTTAGAATCTCTACAAGGTACCCCGGCACTCCCATCTCCTTCAAGATCTCCCACAACAAGTCTTTAGGGACTAAGTCGAATAAAGACCGAAGATCCACATAAATGACATACAGTCTCCACCCACGGGCACATATTTCCAATAAAATAATTGCAGAACACCTGATCCATAGTTACTACACTATCACTAAAACGGGCCTGAAAAAGAGTTCAAATATTAGTCGGATATCCACTCACTCAACCAATTCAGAATGACCCGACAAAATAACGTCACTTTTTCACATGAGACTGGCACGGTAAGAATATATGGGGTTGTTATCTTAAAGCTTTTCACCAGACTGAAGCTAACATTGTTGGCTCTGTCAGGGTTTGTTAAGGTCTGGCTCGAAAGTACAACACCATATGTGAACGATAGAGACAGCGTTTTAAGAAGCACTACTGAGAGTTGATTGGGAAAAAGTTATGCGCTTCCATTGCACTGACAAAGAGTACATTTTATCTTGTGGGAAAGCTTATGCTCAGTATAGAAGGACTGAGCTGATTAGTGTGGCAAAACAATGATCAAGTCCACACAGGTCTCAACTGCTTATTAGGAAAAGTTAAGACAAAGACAGTCAGCCTGACTTGTTTATTGTGAAAAGAATATGTTAATAATAATGCAATAGGCCTCATTACGCTGTACTACAGCTTGTAGACTATTATTTTGTTACATGGAATATTACAGAATCCCATTGTAAGGGTTTTGGTTCTAGTTACTTCCTGTGACAAACCAGCAGGGTAGAATATTTTCTCTTAAGAATCTTTGTTATACTATATTAAGAACAGTTGTATGGTGTTTTGTCAATTGTCATTTTGCACATATTTGTAATTGTATGACTGTACGCCTGATCAGTGAGAGTTTGTGTGTTATACAGGAAGCCTCCATATGTTATGGTGATAAATCAATGATAGAGGCTATCACTGGGAAAAGTTACTTCAGATGCCATTTGTTGTGAAAAGCATTTGGCAAAGGGTTTAAGGAAAGACTGTCAATGCAATGTGCCATTACCATAGTAGGCAGAGTTTTTGGTGTTGATTGCCCACTGTGACAAACAGTTGGAGTTGAAGATTTGCAATGTGATAACCATTGTTAGGCCTTTTTTCATAGGAGTTGTACTTTGGCAACTGTAATTTTTTATATATTTGTCATTTTAGGATTGTTTGCTTGATGGTTAACAGTTTATGCACCACAGAGAAGGCTCTGGTTAGTCATGATGACACGCTGCAGATGGAGGCTACAGCCTTGATTGGCTCATTGGGATAAATTATGTCTGATGACATAAGTCCAATATGTTTATTATGAGAAGTTACAACAAAGGTAGTAGTTCCTGAATTCTTTGCATTACATTTATGGAAGCCAACAGGCCTTGAAGGCACTGGCTTTGTTCACATCCTCCCACTACTACCTCGGTCTGGAGGATGAGAATGCCTCATCCTCAGAGCTGGGGGAGAACATCCTCCTGGTGTTGGAAGACCTTCCCTCACAGCCTGAGATTAGTTTTCCTTTAATCAGTGTGACAGCCATGATGTCACACAGATTGAAAGTGAAAGCAAACGATTTCTTAGGTCGAGATACACCCCCTGAGCACCTATCAAGATGGGAACAAATTGTTCTATCACTCTACTCAACAGGCTCTGTAAGTTTCCCAAACAAGACTCCGTCTAGTGTGCATCATAATCCTCACAACACCATCACGCTCTGCCCTGAAGGGTCGATGCTGACCACTTATAGGTACTACTAGTAGCCCCTTGGCCACGGTTTTGATTTCTTTCATTTCCTTTCTCCTTTCCTTATTCTTTTCCCTATTTTTTGATTTTCGTCTAGTCCTCTATTTCTCTTGTATAACATTACAACGGTAGAAGTTATATGATACAAACAACCACAACTGGCATAGCATGATCCAATGGCTCTGTATTGCCTGAGCTAGTTGGCTATTTCATGTAACTAATCAGCAACCTAACAATGAGCTTGAGAATACTACATGTTAAGATGGACCATATCTGTTTTTTTCAATATAAATCTTTTGTAAGAAGCAGCAACCATACAACAATCTTCTACCTGTACTGTCAAATTTGTAATGTTTACTATGGTTTGTTTCTTTTCTACTTCCTTGCCAAAAACAATACAAAACTACTTGAAATAAAAAGATGGGAAATGTACAGCTGGAAAGGGAACAATACCCCCTTCCAACTGTTATAACACTATGAAGGAGTTAGAAGCTATTAATAGAGGCAGATCCCCTGCCTCCCAAGCTTAACTATAACGAAACTAAGGAGGGCAACCCTGTTTTCCTTAAATCCCAATGTTTTTTAGATGGTTGCGTGGCCCATGTTTTATCTCATGAGTATATGAGATACACAACTTGGTGAAATTATGTGATCAACACAAGTCTAGGGTATTAGGGTTGGGCCATCAACCCCAGGTCCCACGTGTGGCCTGCTACATCATTGGACCAACACCCTCGCTTACTCCACGGCCTAGGGATTTGAAAGTGAGTTAAAATTGCCTGCCGGATTCCATTCACTATTTATTCCCTATATCCTCAGGCAAGGTTAAAAACAGTGGGATGACCAAAAGGTATCATGGCCCCAGACATCTGAGGTCAATAAGCTTTTTTCTGGACCAGAATGAAGGTTTTTATAAATCCCTATGCTGTGTGGCTGCTAATTCCTACCAATCATAAATTCACTAATAAACACTTTAATGGGGCATGCACACAGCTATACAGACCCTTAACAGGTCTCTTTCCTTGATATGGTCTGAGATGGCCTATAAATCAATTAGGCACTGTAGGGCATGGGGGAGGGGACATTACCTGTAGTCATACATTCGTCAAGGGACGATGTCGGCCAGCACACCTACGCTTTTCCCGCTACCCTGAATGTTATATCCTAGAGATGTGTTGATCACACCCCTTCCAACTGTACCTGTCCAAGTGGATGGTTGGTAGCAGATTGATGAAGCAAGATTTCGCATATTACGCGACATGCTTGACATCAAGAACCTCGAATAACATTTAATCCTATAATTTAACTTGTACGTCTTACTAACTTTCCTTTATCTTTATATTTGAGTGTCGTAGTGATGCTTGCCTATGTGTTTACTAATACAAATAACCTGTGTCCCTAAAATGGCCGCCGCTTGATGGGTTTCTTCTGCGCATGCGTTAGTCACACTCACGTGACGTGACGTAGTTGCAGTTCTGGTGGGAAATTGTGCGCATGCGTGCTTGCGTCTAAAATGGCTGTCGGTGTTCTAACGTGGTGAAGCTTGCGCAGATGCTCTCGTGTTATTGTCTGTTGCACTAATTATAATGCCATAGTATATTTTTCACTTTAAGGAGTATAAAGTAGCTACTCATAGTATACAGTGAATTCATTTATTTCTATGTTTTAATTTGTTTTCGCTTACTTTTCATGTACCGCGATATTGGGGGTCTGAGTGAGACGTGAACCATCTTGAAGGTCCCTACTGCGCATGTCGCGCAGCCAGGGAGAAGGCAACCTTGAGCAGTGGAACTCAGCCAGCTGGCAGCCACAGTCAAGATGCCCTGTGAACACAACCTCTGATCCAGAGGGATGGAGCTAGACTGTTCCTAACTGGATACAAATGTTATTTTCTATTGTATTCTGTCAAGATTTTCCGTGAGAACCCCAAAATCGCTAGGCGGTCCCATAAAATGCAAATATGAGCTTGTAGAAGTTTGGTCTGATTGGTGTGTTAACCTATCCTACTTGGGGACCAATCGAAATTGGGGATTCTGACACTTGCAACATTTGGGGGGTGGTACACTGACCCGAAAACAGTATAACTAGCCTAGGTTTAGCTAGAGAATTTGTCCGACTTGTCTGAATGGCTAACCTGTCACTGACCCAACGCACTCAATAGGTGACTGAATACAGAGCGCTGCGGAGCTTTCTGTCCGAATTTAACCATAGACTCTAAGGTTTTACTAAACCTTAAGTGCTGGCGGAGCACTTTGCTGGAGAGTTCGCTACCCCAATCGGGGTTCTGACTGATAGCTGCAGAGAGGGTGGAGCGCAGGCGTTGCTTCTGAACTGCGGGTGCTGGTCGTGCCTTGGTGGTCCTGTCCTGATCCTAATCTGGTTTTCCTGTCCTGTCCTGGGGTGTCCATTCTGCACCTGCTGTCCCATTGATGACTGTTCTTCCTTGGGGTATTTCCTGTCCTTGACTGATCCGTGGCCAGGGTTGGTTTTCACACCATTTTAGGTAAATATATATAGTGCTAAGAAACTCTATACTGCACTCTTTATTTCTGTCTTTGCTTCAATAAAGACATACCTTTGCATACGTTAAAATTTCCATGCTTTCCGCAATCTACTATATGAAGAGTCAATGCATTTATTTCCATAGCATGTTCCTATGTTTCCCGACCTTTTAGAGCACATTCTCTCCATACCGGTTATGAATCATAAATGTGGTATATCATTTTCTCCTGCAAATCTGATTTTGACGTAATGATGCTAGAACTATAGCGTGTTCCACTTTTTCTCCCTCCTATAGATGTATAGGATTTCCAATCTTTACCTTGCAGTATTTTCTAAACAGTAAAATTCTAGTTCGTGATCCATTTCCGAAATCTATTTAGCATATCGCTTTGTTATTACTTTCCTATAGACTCATAAATGGTTGCCTTAGTTTTCTTTTTATATGGTTATGTGCTCTTCATTATTCTGATTATAGGTTGTCTTCTCGTTGTAAATTGCATACACTCAGAATCTGATTTCTAAGATAAACTTTTAAAACTTCCCAGTAGTCTGTGGTTATTTGATGAATACAGAAGAAATAAAAGTCGGTATTGTATTTTGCCTGCCTTTTCTTTTACAGCTAGCTCCCTGATCCGTTGTGGTCATAGGTACCCGTAACGGTGGATTGGTAAGTCGGGTACAATAGAAATAAATAGGAAGGAACCAGGGTTACTGGTAGTAGAGTGTTAGGTCACCCGATTAATGTATATGATAAATTGGAAAAATATGGGCCTGGTACGTGTATGGTGAAATTATTGGCCGGGTGACCTGCGATCTCTATCAGTAATTTTCTGGTAGCAGAGCTATGGTTAGGGACTAGTTAAAATTAGGTAGGACTAGTTAAGCTAGATAGGTTGGATGCTGCTAAAAATTTTGATGCTAACATTTTATTGCTGCTACAAGGGTAAACAATTTTTGTGACTTGATCAATCATGTGAAATGTTTTAAATTGTTATTCTTATTATTGTACTGATATATGTATTAACCTACTCGTTAGTAAAGTGTTTATCTGTTTGTTGGGAATCCCCGGGGAATTGAATAGCGAGTGGTGAAGAGAATCCACTTCGCTTTGAGGTCACTTACTCCAGGAAAGTTAGTGCAGGTTAGGCAGAACTGGAAGCACTAATTAGGGTTTTTCTGAATGTATGTTTGAATAAATGATAGTGACGAGATCACTGGCAAAACTTCTATTGTGAGAAAACCTAGTAAGGGTCACACCGGAAGGAGTAGCAGGTTCATCGGAGCTTGGGTGATAGCAAAGGGGTTCGCTGGTGAAACTTTAGACTTAGTATATGTCTCGGAAAGAAGTGGATAAGTCTAAGAAGTAGCAGGTTCTCTAATGCTTGAGTGAAGGGTAGGCAGAAGAGATCTATCCGTAGTGTGTGAAAAGTAAATGGAAGTAGTTTACTTGCAGTGAAACAAATCTTTACTGTCTAGACACTTGAGTACAGTGGCGAATGTGTATTCGTTGTCAAATAACAAAAGCACTTGCACTTTTAGAGAGAAATTAAGTTTCCGTTACCTGGTGAGGGAGGGAGTCAGTTGCGGAGCTGCTCTGACGTCACTCTGTGCCGCGCTGGGATTGGTAGACGCAGCGGGTGTGTAGCGGAGCTGGAATTGTAAAGGAGGGGTGAGTGCCGAAGCGTGAGAACCTGTCTCGCGAAAGGCCGCGCACCCATTGGTCGAGATTATTTGAAACCGTGCACTTCATTGGTTGCACGAAAATAAGAGACGCACTTGGATTGGGAGTAATTTGTAAACAAGGTCACTCGCAGAAATCGTATGTGGCATTCGTATAGACCGCATACTAGACCTGATCCAAGACATTTAGGGTTTGAGAACGATCAGTGGAAAGGGCATAAAACCGACATTATGTACGGAAATAAGAGAAAACTATCCCTTGTAACCAAAGTAAAGAATTATTTCAAAAAGGACACACCGATTAAAACCAGAGAAGGTGTTGTCATTCCGCCACCTAATACTCCCGCATCTTTCATGATGTTTGATAAAGGGTACCACTCGTGTGTATGGTTGGAAAACTGGGCGGAATACACCAAGGATGACGGAATATTGGCTTTTCCGTTGGAGGGTACATTTAATGGCAGGATTCTATTTAATTTGAGAAATCGAATGAATGACTTACATCCCAGACCAAGATTAACGCAGTACGAAGCTTTAGAGGAATGGGAGATCGAGGCTTTTGAGAGAGATAAGCCCCGAATGGATAAAGGGTTAACAACATTTTATCCGAAGTTAAAGCAAGAGACCAGAGATAAAAAGATGAAACAGTGGAGACAAAATATGATTGTAGAAGGGCTGTTTCCAATGATGCCAATGGGTGGTCCTCCTGCAGGAGAGAAGAGAACAGAAAAATGCAAACATTGGGTGCCCATTGGGGACTCGGATGATGAATTATTAGATGACATGTTTATGAGAAGTCCGCCTCCTTATAATGAGGGACACAGACCCTCTAGTGAAGGGGATAATTCTCGGAGACCTCCTCCCCGGGAGGAGGCCAGATCCGTAAGTGTAGGAGAGGGTTGTCAAATACCTCCGTATAATGAGGGTTTAGGACCCCTAGGTGCTAGAGATATCTGTCAAAGAACACCATTTAGTGGGGAGTCAAGATATTTGAGAGAAAGAGACTTCTGCTCTAGACCTCCCTACGAAGGTGAGGCAAGGCCCTCAATGTCAGGAATTCCGTTCTCAAGACCCCCGTCTGAGGAGGAACCAAGATCCCTAGGCACAGGAAGTTTGTTCCCAAAACCTAATTACGGTGAAGGACCAAGTGAGACACATCCCACTGCCCCGAGTTATGCCCCAACTTTGACCCCGCAGGTATTACATGACAATTCTTTAGACAGGATACTGGAGGACAGGGAACGAGAGGCTCTAGCTAAGCAGAGAGCCGAGATAATTCAGAAAATCTCCCAGTTAAATACAAGTCCTGAAGCCTTGACAATCCCGGTAACGATTGGACCAGTGGTTCCGCTGTATGGGGATAGGCAGGGAAGTCCGAAGACTCCAGTTATTACTCCAGTTGTAGCACAGCTGAGACCAGAGCCCTTAATTGTGGATGACCAGACCAGTGAATGTGAGTCTGAGGTCTCGCTAATGGATCTGCCCAATAGGGGTGCAGGAAAGAGGTTGCAGAAAAGACATAATCCTTTCAATACGAGGGAGATTCAAATGGAATCGACTTCGGGTACCAAGAGTGTCACGTGGGTGTCTCCTGAAGAGATTGAAAGATGGAGTCGAGAATTAGAAAAACAAACTCCTCAGTCGAAACCTTTAGATATCTTCAAGCTGAGAATAGAAATGGAAGAACTGATGGCTGGAAATGTAGGTTTAGACAGATTAAATACCTATTCTGAAGAAGAGTTGCTGTTTATCGGCAAGAGTTTTACCCGGAATACTAGAGTGCTCCATGAGAAATTAACAGACACTGCAGCTAGTATGGGAATAGATATTTCAAAATCAAAGCCACTGCAGAAACCCTATAGAGCTGATTTTTCAGACAAAGATCTGGAAAATATGAATGTGTCAGGGAAAAAGGCGCAGGATAAAGAATTATTGACTGTGTTGCAAAAATGGGGAGACGTAGAAAAGTGGAAAACCAGGTGGGCAAAGAAGAAAGATGAGGCCAGATCTAAACAGACGTCTTCTGAGTTCCTTCTAAAGGAAGCTGACAAACCTGAGCAGTTATACCCTATGCGTGAAGTGCCAGGTGGAAAATACGTGCACGTACCAACTTTTCAAACTGTATGGCGGCAGTAGCCACCTGGATGGACGATAATTGCCTACGTCTTAATGGAGAGAAGACTGAGGTATTAGTGGTGGGGAAGGAAACCTCTGTGTGGTCTGATGCATGGTGGCCCAGTGAACTGGGAAAACTTCCCAGCCCTGCAAAATTGGTAAAAAACTTGGGGGTTATGTTAGACTCTGACCTTTCGGGCAAATCCCAAGTGAATAAGACGACAGGAAAGTGCATCGGTATACTCAAAATTCTCCGAAAAATCATTGATTTGATCCCCATAGGAGCTAGAAAAACAATAGTCCATGCTTAAATAACGCCACATTTGGACTATGGAAACGCCCTCTTAATAGGCCTTAATCAAAAAGGCCTACACCAGCTTCAATGTATTCAAAATGCGGCTGCACGACTGGTGTTAGGTCTCTCCAGAAAAACCTCCATTAAATCTGCTTTAACCAAGTTACATTGGCTTCCTATTAAGGAGAGAATCAGATTCAAAAGTCTCTGCTATGCCCACAGGATAGCCCATAATAAAGGCCCCTTGTACCTTAGAAGTCTCCTGACTATACATCGTCCGATTAGAGACCTAAGATCTTCAGGAACGATGCAATTCAAAATACCCCGCATTAAAAGAGCTAAAATGGGAGGTAAATCATTCTGTTCTCTGGCTACTAAACATTGGAACGATCTCCCCCTCCAATTGCGGATGGAACCTTCCGAAAGGATATTCAGGGCAAAACTCAAAACTCTTCTTTTTCCCAATTAACAGCTGTTATGATCTCCTCCCTGTCTCTACCTTGTTGGTTTGATGTATAAGCAGTTAGCGCGGGGACACACAGTTTGTGTAGCCAGGCGCTTTATAAGTGTTTTATTATTATTATTATTATGGTCCAGACAGGATATTGTGTCCTTTACCAATGACTTTCCCAAATTACGAGAAAAGCCTGTGGACTGGTACAGGCAGGTGGAAAGGTTTGTAAAGGTGCAAAAGTGCTTGTGGAAAGACCTGGATGGGTTTTTCGACATTGTGGTTCCTGTGGATTTATGGACCGAATGCAAGGTTGCCATTGATTGGCCCAACAAAGAGTATGACAGGGACCCTGTAACAGGTGCTCCCTCTGATGAAGTGATGAGAAAATATGATCAGGTCATGTTACACCTGAAGAAGAAGGTGCCTGCAAAGGAAACTGATTGGACCAAGATAGATAGAACCACGCAGGAAAGGGATGAGACTGTGCACTCCTTTTATGAAAGACTGTTACAGGTGTTTAAAACATACAGTGGTATAGATAACATCGAGATGAAGGATATGACCCACTTCATTTACAGGTTTGTAAACGGTTTAAGACCCGAAATTTGCCAAAGGATCAAAGACAATAAAATTTGTTGGCAGTCTAAGAAAATGGATGAGGTCTTACGGTACGCAAAGTACTGTGAGGATGAGATGGCAGATAAGCGAAAGGCCCCAAAGGAAAAGGTTATGTGGGCACAAGTGAAGCTAGCAGAACAACAGGAAAAGCAATTGAATAAGATGAATAAGAATACCCAAAATCAAGGCTCTGGGGGTGGTGGGAAGCCGAAGGTAAAAATGAGCAGAGAAGAGGCTAAAAAAAAATTCCCTGCCACCAGTGCGGAGAAATTGGGCACTGGAGAGACGAGTGTCCCTATTTACAGCATGATAATACCCAAACCCCTGATTTAACTCCACAGACGCAGAATGAAAAACCAAGAAAGACCCAGCATCAGGTAAAGGCAAGTCAATTGCCCCGAGCGCCAAAACCAAATTATAAGGGAAAATCAGCACAGGGTGATGACATAGAGATCTGGGGAGGCAATGAGAACAGAAATACAGCAACTTCGCAGTTTCTGTTGAATGATACTTTTCTCTGTGACGACCAATACTGACGGGGCCTGAGATGTGAGGACAAGGAGTGTGTTCTTGGCGCCTCCTTGCCGGTAGACCAGTCAGGGCCATACATTGAAGGAAAGGTTGATGGAAATGATGTCACCTTTCTATTGGACACTGGTGCTACCCGTTCTACTGTGAGAACAGCGGACGTTCCAAACCTACCCCTCTCGGGAGAAGCAATCCAAGTAGTGGGCGTGTCTAATCAATTGATTAGTACCCCAGTTACTGAGCCCATGGAGATCACAATAGGGAATTTCAAAGAAATGCATAGATTTGTAGTTTGTGATACCAGTCCAGTAAACTCACTGGGACGTGATTTGTTGTGCAAAATGAACTGCACCATCTTTTGCACACCAAAAGGCGTCGAAATTCAAACCCCAGACGAGGATGGCATATACAAATTAATGTTAATTAGACCAGACTCAGACATTAAACAAATGACTATACAAGACTTACCTGAAGAACTCCAAAAGACAGTGAAACCAGAAGTATGGGACTTTACAGGAAAGGATGTAGGATTAATGGAAAATGTAGACCCAATTAAAATAGCCATGAAAGAAAATGCAGTTTATCCCAATACCAAGCCATACAAAATGAGTGCAGAAGTGAGAGCAGGAGTTGCCGTTGAAATAAAAAGACTGCTAGAAGCAAACATCATACAAGAAGTGATGAGTAGCCCATGTAACTCACCGATAATTGGAATCAAGAAACCTAGTGGCAAGTACAGGGTAGTGCAGGACCTGAGAAAGGTAAATAAGATCGTTGTTCCATGTTGCCCTATTGTTCCAAACCCTGCAGTAATCCTGTATCAGATTCCCTGTGATGCTGAGTGGTTCACCGTGATAGACCTATGTCATGCATTCTTTTCGATCCCATTGCATCCAGACAGCAAATTTCTTTTCTCATTTGCTTTCGACAGTCACGTGTACGTTTGGAATCGGGTCCCTCAAGGGTACACAGAAAGCCCATCTATCTTTAATCAGATTCTAAAAAAGTGCCTTGAATCTTTAGTGTTACCGGGAAAATCAGTTTTGGTGCAATATATAGACGACCTTTTGGTGGCATCTAAAAGTCATAGAGATTGTGTGATTGACACCATTGCCTTACTGAATCACCTAGGTGAAAAAGGACATAAAGTGTCCCCTGACAAATTGCAGTTCTGTACAAAGTCCGTGAAATATCTGGGGCACCAAATAGAAAAAGGCATCAGAAAAGTTACCTCAGAGAGAGTCAAGATAATTCGAAACATGCAGTTACCCCGTACACAGAAGGAAGTCAGAATGTTCCTTGGGGTGGTAGGTTACTGCAGGCAATGTATTGTGGGAGTTGCAGTCCTGGCAAAACCATTGATAAAAATGACAAAGAAAGGAGCAAAGGACCCCGTGGAATGGGATGATGAAAGCTTAACAGCATTTACTAAATTACGAGAATGTCTGTGTACAGCCCCTGCCCTAGGGATGCCTGATTATTCCAAGGAATTTGCACTATTCTGTGACACACGAGATAATTGTGCATTGTCAGTCCTAACTCAGGAGCATGGGTTAACAAGACGTCCAGTGGCATATTTTTCTGCCACTTTGGATCCAGTGGCTGCTGGATTACCTGGATGTCTGAAAGCAGTAGCTGCAACTTGCACGAGTTTAGAACAGAGTGAATCCATTGTTATGGGACATCCTGTAACTGTGTATGTTCCCCATGCAGTTGTGATTTTATTGACCCGAACTAAAACTCAGTATCTCACCCCTAGTCGGCTGACTAAATACGAGAGGATTCTCGTGGGTGCTGCGAATGTAATCATTGCTCGATGCAACATTCTGAATCCAGCTACCCTGCTCCCTGACTCAATGCTTGCAGAAGCCACGGGAGAGGACGAGCATGACTGCATTGACCTGACAAAATTCAGTACTAAACCCCGCCCAGACATTAAGGAAATGCCTTTGCCTGTGGAAGATAAAGAACTGTTCGTGGATGGCTCATGTATGAGACACGAACTTGTAGGCCTAAGCGCTGCTTATGCTGTAGTTTCTGTATCAGGCATTGAAGAAGCATCCTGTTTATTTGGAGTGACGTCTGCACAAGTAGCCGAATTGATTGCATTAATAAGAGCCTGCAAAATTGGGAAAAACAAAAGAATAACAGTATATACTGACAGTCAGTACTGTTATGGGGTTGTGCATGACTTCGACCAATTGTGGCTACAGAGGAAGTTTCTGACTTCTTCAGGTACTCCCATAATAAATGGGAAGGTTGTACAAGATTTACTGGAGGCAATCCAATTACCAAAAGAATTGGCAGTGGTCAAATGTGCTGCTCATAAATCTGGCATTGACCATGTAACTTTGGGAAATAGATTTGCTGATGAAGTGGCCCAACATTGTGCCAGAAATCGCATGTCTGTAAATGTCAAACTGGGAGGACCTGGAAACAGCTGCCAACTTATGGTGTTTGAAGAAGTGCCCACTTGGGAAGAGTTGAGAGATTGGCAGCATGCTGTGCCTTCAAAAGAGAAGGAAAAATGGAAGAAACTTGGTTGGCAACCGAGAAGTGAGGATGGTGTCATTGTGGGCCCAAATGGTATGCCTGTGTTGCCTAGACATCTGCTTGCTTCTATGGCCAGACTGATACACGGAGATTCACACACTGGTAGGGATGCCGTGGTTCTGGTTTTCCAACAAACATGGTACAATCCGAAGTTCAGGAAGGTAGCAGAGTCACTCTGCCAGAGGTGCTTAACATGTCAGCAGTTTAACGCTGGGAAAAGAACAGTAGTCGAATTGGGAAAAATTGGAAAATCAGGAGGTCCCTTTGTAAGAATACAGATTGACTTTATCACACTGCCTCGCTGTGAGGGAATGAGATATGTCCTCGTCATTGTCTGCCTGTTCTCAAAGTGGGTGGAAGCCTACCCTGCTAGAAAGAATGACGCAATAACTGTAGCAAAAGTGTTACTACGAGAATTAATACCTAGGTTCGGGGTTCCAGTCACAATTGAATCAGATAGAGGCGGACATTTTCAGAATGAGATAATTGAACAACTCTGTAAAGCATTCAAGATCACACAGGTGCTGCACTGTGCATATCGTCCAGAGGGTTCTGGAGTGGTGGAGCAAATAAATGGCACTATAAAATCGAGGCTAGGAAAGATGTGTGAATCTACAGGCATGAACTGGATAAATGCTTTGCCTCTTGTTCTGATGGGACTTAGAAGTATTCCAGATCAAAAAACAGGCCTGAGCCCTCATGAGATCCTGATGGGAAGAGTGATGAGACAAGCATGGGTACCAGGACATAAACTGCTAAACATTTCTGATGATTTAGTACTTGAGTACTGCAAGCAACTGGGTGACCAAGTGCGTTCTATCTCTCGCCAGATTGGGGAAGACGCCGTCGCAAACCCAACGACTCCAGTCCATAAATTGGTTCCAGGCGATTGGGTCGTAATAAAGAAGCATACTCGTACAAGTTGCCTTGCACCGAAGTGGGGAAAACAACGCCAAGTGATACTGGTGACCACGACAGCGGTGAAGTGTGCGGGCGTTCCAAAGTGGATCCATGCCAGCCATACACAGAAGGTGATTCCAGACGAGAAAACTGACGCTGAAGGTTGTCCAGCTGAGGGGTCTGCAGACGGTGGTCCTGAAGCAGCTGATGACGAACAACCGAGCACCAGTCAAAATGATTGGATACCCATAATCGACCTGACTAATGACCCAATCAGAACAAGAAGTCAAACTTACGAAGATAGAGAGTGGGATAGAGAGGAAGAGATAGGCACAGGCGAAGATCCTCAGATTATTGAGATTCACGTCAAGTCTGAGGAAGAAGAAGGTCAGACAGGGACAGAGCAAGTGATCGACACACCTCCACAAACTCCTGAAGTCAAAAAGGGACAGACCAGAACTAGTGTAAAAGTTCGAGCAGAAGAAAATCAAGGGATCGAAGTGCTTGAACAGGATCAGGTAGAACTAGAAGAACGTGTTCAGGACACAGAAATAGAAACGCACAAAAGCCAAATCCAGTATACACCTGAACAAGGCCAGTTTAGTGACCAGGCAGAAGAAATAGAGACAAGACCTGGAACTAGTCAGACAGGAAGGGAAGAATCAGAAGAGCCACAAGCAAATGAAAATAAAAGAACATTAGAAGAAGGCAAAATCACAGTGCCAGCTAAAAAACTTAAGAAAAAGAAACATATCGAACCAAGATATATTAAGAGACTGAGACTAAGAATAAAGACAGTTGAGGAAAAACTTGCAGAAAGAAGGAAAAGTCCTTGTATTGCAGATCAAGCTGGAGAAAGCTCCAAAAGAAGAAGTGACCGAATAAAAAGACTGAACGAGAAATACCAAGATCCTGAATGGACATATTTGATCTTGGAGGAGTTTGAGGATCTTGATATAACTGACGAAAGTGACGAAGAACAGACAGCTCAATCAATCAATCAATCATTGACACTTATAAAGCGCGCTACATACCCGTAGGGTCTCAAGACAGCTGATTATTCTGCCGAAGAAGACGCACCAACCTGAATTTGCTCAGTAAAAGCTACCTGTGCAAAGTTACAAAGAGGGGTTGAAATCTTCTTCTGAACAAAAATGTCTGATTCAGATGTGAATGGAAGGCCTAGACGCAGTTGTTGTAAAACATGCTGCAGAGTATGTATATGTAGCATAGCTGTAGTGTTAATAATTTGGATAGGACTAACAGTTTTCATTCCTTATATGGTGAGAAAAAATACTAATATTGACCCTACACAGACTGTGACCACTGACACTGAAGAACTGACAACACAAAGTGTAGAAAGACGTGAAAAAGCACTCAGACAAACAAAACGAGACTTAGAAGCATCAGATGAGGAAGGACTACATTATCATGGAGTTAAGAACCAGACACATTTAAATGTATTCGCTAACCTTTTAGTACATTACGTAGAAACTATGGAAATAGAAGACTGCTATGTCTGCATGAAGCTACCTACTTCTGTAGCTGAAGGCGTGACTTATCATCACCTACCATTGACCTATGGAATTTCCTGTAGCATTTTAGCTAGTTTATTTTATAAAAGAGGACCGTTACAGTATTACTACTCTAACTCTGACGTGATATTTTCTGAACTTCCAATACGTGGAAATCTGAATCCTGTACATACTAAAAATGACGTTACACGTTATATGGGAGAATACTTTCTGACTATAGGTACCATAGACTTAAATGAAGCACACAGAGATAACTTGACCTGTTCATTACATGAACAAGAAAAAATGTTTTTAAACATGGCAGAGAAAAGAAGGGAGAGTTTCCAAAGAAAGGCAAATGATAAAAGACAGAGAACTCCTAAATGGGCTGAAAACATGGAAAGCACCTCAAATGGTGGGAGTGGTCCTGCTTTGTTGCTGGATTTCGAGAGAAAAGGGAAACTCTGTCTTCACCGCGAGAAGACTAGTTATTATAATAACATTTTCATTGGTTCCAGTCAATGTGAGCACAATTACAAGGTAATTGGAGGTTGGGGTTTCAAAAATGGGTCAGAACCTGTGTTTCCCGGAATTTATTATATATGTGGAAACAAGGCTTATTTAAAATTGCCGGATCACTGGTATGGAAGCTGCTACTTTGGCATTGTCTTCCCGAAAATATACCATGTGAAGGAAATTGCTGGAAGCAATGAAAACACTAATGGCTTAGTGCGTAGTAAAAGAGAAAGCGTAGGTGAAATAATGGGTAGTATTTTTAGTGCACTGATACCTGGAGTGGGAGTGGTTATGAACACACACAGAATTTGCAAATTATCCACAATAGTGGATGTGTTGTCTACTGACACAGCTGATGGATTCCTGCTGGTCAATACCGAAATGGTTGCGATCAGATCAATGGTTTTGCAGAACAGACTTGCGCTTGACACATTAATAGCAAAAGAGGGCGGAGTCTGCCGGATGTTGAAAGCGCAACATTGTTGCACTTACATACCGGACAAAAGTGTACAAATTAAAAAATATGTGAAGAACATTACAAATTTGGAAAAAGAACTCAAACCACTGGAGGTTGATAGTGCCTGGAAGAGACTTACTCATGGTCTCTCCGCTGTAGGTCATTGGTTTGCTAATTTAGGTAAAGGTTTATTGTTCAAGGTACTGATGCCACTTGGAGTGATAGGTTTCGTCATATTTCTCATATTTGTCTGTTGCAAATGCCGCAAACACACAAAGAAATACGCTGTGAATAAGAGAGGTGTGAAACGGAGTGTGGATGAACTTGAATTGGAAGACTTAAATAATCAGATTTACAAAAAGATGAAAAATTCTCACCCTAATAAAGATGTGAAAAAGAAATTAAATAGAATGTTGGAAAAAATCGAAATGCACAAAGTGTGAGAAAAGTTGGCATCTGGTTCCATTAGTTTGTGATGATAGTAAATATCATCAAAGAGGGGATTGATGAAGCAAGATTTCGCATATTACGCGACTTGCTTGACATCAAGAACCTCGAATAACATTTAATCCTATAATTTAACTTGTACGTCTTACTAACTTTCCTTTATCTTTATATTTGAGTGTCGTAGTGACGCTTGCCTATGTGTTTACTAATACAAATAACCCGTGTCCCTAAAATGGCCGCCGCTTGATGGGTTTCTTCTGTGCATGCGTTAGTCACACTCACGTGACGTGACGTAGTTGCAGTTCTGGTGGGAAATTGTGCGCATGCGTGCTTGCGTCTAAAATGGCTGTCGGTGTTCTAACGTGGTGAAGCTTGCGCAGATGCTCTCGTGTTATTGTCTGTTGCACTAATTATAATGCCATAGTATATTTTTCACTTTAAGGAGTATAAAGTAGCTACTCATAGTATACAGTGAATTCATTTATTTCTATGTTTTAATTTGTTTTCGCTTACTTTTCATGTACCGCGATATTGGGGGTCTGAGTGAGACGTGAACCATCTTGAAGGTCCCTAGTGCGCATGTCGCGCAGCCAGGGAGAATGCAACCTTGAGCAGTGGAACTCAGCCAGCTGGCAGCCACAGTCAAGATGCCCTGTGAACACAACCTCTGACCCAGAGGGATGGAGCTAGACTGTTCCTAACTGGATACAAATGTTATTTTCTATTGTATTCTGTCAAGTTTTTCCGTGAGAACCCCAAAATCGCTAGGCGGTCCCATAAAATGCAAATATGAGCTTGTAGAAGTTTGTTCTGATTGGTGTGTTAACCTATCCTACTTGGGGACCAATCGAAATTGGGGATTCTGACACTTGCAACATTTGGGGGGTGGTACACTGACCCGAAAACAGTATAACTAGCCTAGGTTTAGCTAGAGAATTTGTACGACTTGTCTGAATAGCTGACCTGTCACTGACCCAACGCACTCAATAGGTGACTGAATACAGAGCGCTGCGGAGCACTCTGTCCGAATTTAACCATAGACTCTAAGGTTTTACTAAACCTTAAGTGCTGGCGGAGCACTTTGCTGGAGAGTTCGCTACCCCAATCGGGGTTCTGACTAATAGCTGCAGAGAGGGTGGAGCGCAGGCGTTGCTTCCGAACTGCGGGTGCTGGTCGTGCCTTGGTGATCCTGTCCTGATCCTAATCTGGTTTTCCTGTCCTGTCCTGGGGTGTCCATTCTGCACCTGCTGTCCCATTGATGACTGTTCTTCCTTGGGGTATTTCCTGTCCTTGACTGATCCGTGGCCAGGGTTGGTTTTCACACCATTTTAGGTAAATATATAGTGCTAAGAAACTCTTTACCGCACTCTTTATTTCTGTCTTTGCTTCAATAAAGACATACCTTTGCATACGTTAAAATTTCCATGCTTTCCGCAATCTACTATATGAAGAGTCAATGCATTTATTTCCATAGCATGTTCCTATGTTTCCCGACCTTTTAGAGCACATTCTCTTCATACCGGTATGAATCATAAATGTGGTATATAATTTTCTCCTGCAAATCTGATTTTGACGTAATGATGCTAGAACTATAGCGTGTTCCACTTTTTCTCCCTCCTATAGATGTATAGGATTTCCAATCTTTACCTTGCAGTATTTTCTAAACAGTAAAATTCTAGTTCGTGATCCATATCCGAAATCTATTTAGCATATTGCTTTGTTATTACTTTCCTATAGACTCATAAATGGTTGCCTTAGTTGTCTTTTTATTTGGTTATGTGCTCTTCATTATTCTGATTATAGATTGTCTTCTCGTTGTAAATTGCATACACTCAGAATCTGATTTCTAAGATAAACTTTTAAAACTTCCCAGTAGTCTGTGGTTATTTGATGAATACAGAAGAAATAAAAGTCAGTATTGTATTTTGCCTGCCTTTTCTTTTACAGCTAGCTCCCTGATCCGTTGTGGTCATAGGTACCCGTAACGGTGGATTGGTAAGTCGGGTACAATAGAAATAAATAGGAAGGAACCAGGGTTACTGGTAGTAGAGTGTTAGGTCACCCGATTAATGTATATGATAAATTGGAAAAATATGGGCCTGGTACGTGTATGGTGAAATTATTGGCCGGGTGACCTGCGATCTCTATCAGCAGATCACCACAGGTGGGCAATTGCCAAGCAGGGATTTACTCACTAGACACTAGGCATTGGTTTCGGGAGTTGGGTGCAACCCACCAGGTATTGCAAAATCTCCCCTACTAAATTTACATAGTCTTTTTGCCCCTCAACCACACCATCCCCGCCAGTGGGGCAGGTAGTCCACTGAGTCAGGGATTCATCTATATTTTTTTATGGGATGGGGTAGTGCACCCTGGTATCAGGTCATACCCCCACCCCTAATGGTTCCAACAGTCTTTATCCCCCACAGTGATGGGGGGGGGGTGTCAAAGTCCCACTAGGCACAAGGAATTTCTTTTTCTTTTTTTTTGTTTACAAAAACAGGTTGGTAGTCCCTCTGCCATCCGACTATACTCTCTCCCTTTAAAAGCCACAACATTCTTTCTGCTGTCCTCCCACATGTAGATTGGGGGCTTAGACCCTATCTGCCTTCTCCAGGAAGGTACCTATGACCCACTAAGCCCCAGGGAATTTCTTGTTTAAATAAATGGAGTCTGACATCTGGCCGTACCTCCAAAGACCCCAATATTCTTTCTGCCACTCCTTCCCTGGGGCCAATTGAGAAAACCTCCATCTGCATTTCCCACTAAGCATCAGGGAATTTCTTTCTAAAAAACAAGCATTGGGTTTTTTATTGCTTCAATTATCTTACAGAACAGTGTTCTGCTCTAGCACCTGCCAGCCTGGTGTAGAATGCTTGTGTTTGACTGTTGATGGTCAGCTGCTTCTAACTTCTTAGCCGGGTGACTGTGCAGGCATTGTGCTGCCATTCCAGTAAAGAACTATTGCTTCTATATTGGACCTCTGTTTTCCCACACTATCAATCACTTGCCAGAACCTATCGGCAATACTACAAACTTCAACTGAGAATACCACAAATATCTATCTACCTGGCGTTAATATCTGCAATTTCCTACAAGTAACCTACTGACACTTCAAGCAAGTATCTTCAAGCTGTGTGCTTGGCTTTCAGCAGGTCCTACAGTCAAGGACGGTGATCAGACGCTTGTTTTTCTGCTGTGGCACTAAGAACACTCCAGTCCAAAACGTCGTGGCATTTTATTTCTCCTCTGGCTGACAGGCACTTAAGCAGTGGCTGCCAACCAGCAAATGCCCACAACTTAATTTGGCAGCAGATTAGAATGGGCAAATATTTGATAATATGCTAAATTAAATGAAACCTATAAAGAATATGAATGCAAGCTAGGAACATGAGTAAAAACTAAGGTTTATGGTATTTCGGATAATTCTATTATTTTATGTTCCAATCATTAACACGTTACCTGGAGACATTGAACTTTGATTAAAAAATGTTTGACTTCGTAATACTGTCTGTACGCATTTTATATCTTGATAACATACAAAGGTGTTTTATATAGCTATTTGTATCATTCCTGGATACTCGGGGTCAGAAGGCAATTTGACCCACCACTTAAATTTCTCCACATGAGATTCTCTCATTCTGTAGGGGAAATGGAATTTATAACATACATGAAAACAATAGAGAGTGACAAGATGCCAGTGGAGAGGTGGAAAAATAAGTTGTTTCACTATTTAGGCTTTGAAGGACAGGTTTTCTTCAGAACTTTGCCCCCTGTCTTTCTCATAGTCAAACTTAATGAGTTTGACAAAGAACTTGTGAGGTCGAAATGAGTTGCAAACCAACTTCAAGCTTGGCGTTGAACAGATTAAAAATTGTATCCGCATGCACGGAGAAAAGCAGAAACATGCAACAAGGTTCTTACTGTGCTAAGAGCTCTTTTGGTACCATGGTAAGGGTTAAGAGACAAAACAACTGTGCATATCAGAAGCAAGAAGATTCAGGAACAGTTGTGGTAATTAGGTGATCCCAAACTACAGGATATAACGAATGTGGCTAAGGAAACATAGCAGTCAGAATACTGGATGCTTTATCTACAAAGTGATAGGAAAATTTGGAAGTGAGGAGATTTATAGTGTGATCAGTTGCAACCACATAACCAGAGAAGAATGTATGAGCAACGGGAAGAACAAAAAGACAAGTTGTTAAACATTTGCAAAATCTCGCAAAACTACTGCAGCTGAGGATATCACTAATTTAAAATGTCTTATAACTTTAATATACTTACCTACACTACTCAAAAGTATCATTTACACACCATTGGACATATGTACGACCATTTTTAGCGGTCACTAGTGGAGTATTGGGCAGTTAGCGACCGCTATAATGCTGTTTGTCATGTACCAACCCTATTTTGTGTTAACATGTTACCAACAAGTAAGATAGGAATTGCGAATCACTATTTCTTTTTTTTTATACTTTATTTAGCATTTTGTTAAAGACAAAGCAAAGCACTGAGTTCAAATAAAGGACATCTCCGTTACCATCAGGTGGTATTTCAATATCAGTTACCATCTAGACACAGCAGGTAAAAGATTGTGCAACGTAATATGTACACAATACTTTAAAGGCCCATTTCGAGTGTTATTACAATTTGCACAACTATAAAAGAACATTTACTCCCTTCACCCATCCACCGTGGATCAAAACAGAGACGGATCAAGAAACCATCGGTGGTGAGTGTTGTATACAGTGAGGTATTGAGTGTCAATTTAGCCCACTCCAGACAGGACGATACCCTGCTCCTGTTGTGTGGGGCGGGGGTCATGCTGTTGTGCTGCAAAGAAGGCCTTAAAGGGGCCCCAGATGTCCCTAGGCCTGGAGGAGGGAGGGATTGTTTTGGCAAACTGATCACTTCTCGTAGAAGGAAGCTAAGCTTTGGATCCAGCTTTGCTTGGTGGAATTCTCCTACCGCCCCAGTGAATCGCTACTTCCCTTTTGGCCAATAGCAAAGCGATGGCAGCAAATCGACGTACTTTAAGAGGGACCTGGACGACATATCCTAGGAGTGCAATCTCAAGCAGGGGTACATCTGCACCTGTATAATCTTGCTCAATGTATAGTGAACGTCCACCCAGAAAGTGTGTATGCGTGGGCATGTCCAGGCTAAATGAGCGAAGTCTGCCTGAGGTGAATGGCATCGCTGGCAGTGATGCGATCTATTGTGGTCTATCCTGTGTGTTCTAGCTGGAGTGACGTATATTCTGCGCAGAAACTTGAAATGGATCAGTTTGTGTCTGCTATTCAGGGAAACTCTTTTTGTCACTGTGCAGCAGGCTGTCCATTGTTCGTCAGATATTGGGTTGCCCAAGTCTGTTTCCCAAGCGCTGCGCACCCTGTTATCATCCAGCGTGATTAAGTTAGCACATGCTCTGTAGTGTTGTGATATCAGATGGACCCCCCTACTACTACCTATGACCATTGTGAGTGGCGTGAAGGACGGAGGCTCCAGCGGGTAGTCTGGGAACTGGGCTCGAAGCGCTGACCGTAGTCTAGCCAGAATAAACCTGTCCATGAATGTCGCGTCAGGAAATGAGACGCGTCATCAGGATCAAATACGTGGCCCGCAGGTAAAAAGTCCCCCATTTTAACTATATTGAATTTTGTGCAAGTCTTCTGCACAAACTTTTCACCCGTTATGGGCAGCCATTTGCCGTTAGGAAGTGGTAGGTCGGAGGAGTATATCGTCTGGGTGTTTGTAATACGGCCCAGTTTAGCCCAGGCCCAACTGATTGCAGAGACTGGGTGAATGTCCTTGAGATCCCGTGGAATACCAAGGGGCAGAACTGCAGCAAGGGTGTCAAGTAGGACAAAGTCTGACTCCGGCCTCAGGAAAGTGATCGTGGCATCCGGGTGATACCATGTCTGTGCAAAGCTGCATTGTGCCGCCAGGTAGTACAGTTGTAGATCCGGAACCCGGTATCCTCCTCTAACATATGGGAGTGTCATGACCTGCCATCTCACTCTGGGTGTCTTGTTGGCCCACACCAGTCTGGTCAACTGAGTGCGAAGAGTGTTAAAAAATGTATTGGGAAGTGGTATCTGGATATTATGAAATAAATACAAGAACTTCGGGAGCACTATCATCTTAATGAGTGCTACTCGCCCCGCCATGGAGAGGGGACACTTTAGCCAGTGGTCTATTTGTGTCTCAAGTTTGGAGATCGCCACGCCATAGTTGCGGCGGATAATTTGGTCTGTATCAAGATGAATATGCACCCCCAGGTATTTCACCGAGTCCGAGCACCATTCCAGTGGAAATTCCAGTTCCCATTGTGTCGTGTTTTGTGCAAGAGGAAAAATTACGGATTTATGCCAATTTATCCCCAGTCCAGGGAAGGTACCAAAATGGAGAATTTCTCTTATAAGTGGATCTAAGTTGGTCTGGGGGTAACGAACATAAAGGATCGTATCATCCGCTTATAGCGAAACCAATAGTGGGCCTGTACGGAACTGTAAGCCTCTATGTAGGTGTTTCTCTTGGAAGTGTCTTATCAGAGGGTCCATCGCCAATATAAACAACAAGGGGGACAACGGGCACCCCTGTCTAGTGCCAAGGGACAGGGGGAAGGGCGCTGACAGAGTGCCATTAAGCCAGAGCCTAGCAATGGGTTGGCTATATAACAGGGCTGTAGTGGCAATGAAGCCATGCGGCATACCCATTCTTTGCATTACAGACAGAAAAAAGGGCCATTCCAGAGAATCAAAGGCTTTCTCGATATCTAGCAGGATAGCAGCCACGGGAGTGTCTGGATTTATCCTGTGCAGGGTATTAAACAAGGTACGGAGGTTGTACGCCGTGGATCGATGTGGGATAAATCCCGACTGAGCTGGAGAGACAATGGATTCCATCAGGAAGTAGAGGCCGCATGCTAGTGCCTTAGCAAATATTTTATAATCCAGGTTTAGGAGGGACGAGGGGCGGTAGGAGCCACACAGCAAGGGGTCTTTCCCGGGTTTGGGGAGTAGGATGATAACCGCTTCACGGAGAGTGGATGGGAGGACCTATTTCTACAGTGCTTCAGCATACATATCCAGGAGGTGAGGGATCAGCAGATCCCTGTATGCTTTGTAAAATTCCCCTGTAAGCCCATCCAGATCAGGAGCAGTAGATGAGTTCAGGGAGGTAATGGCTTCATCTATGCTTTCTCCCGTTATGGGTATCGCTAGAAAGTCCTGCATGAAGTTTTGTATTTCCAAAGGGTCTGCGATATGCTGTCCTGTTAATCAGTGCAGTTCTGTGATGTAAGCTTTCCTGTATAGGGGCCTTAAAATTTGTACAAGTATCCTACCAGGACGGTCCCCTTCTCCATCCTCCTTGGCGTTGTGATATCTCCCTGCATATAGGATTTCCCTCTCAGCAGTCTCCCTGTATTCCAGGAGCACGGCCGTCCTCCTGTCACTATGATGCGACCCAGCTGACACCATTTGTGCAGCGCCCAGGGCTCCAATCTCCTTCTCCACCCGAGTAAGAGTACCGCGGATATAGCGTAGTACTCCGGAGCATTTGGACATACAAACTCCCCTAATGTAAGCTTTGAATCCCTCCCATAGTGTTGCCTCCGTGTCCACCGACCCAGTGTTAAGTGTAAAATAATCCTCAATCGCTTCTTGGAGTTCATGTCTAAATACCTCGTCATCTAGGGCTCGGCTGGGGAACCTCCACTGTCTCTCAAAACCCTCGGGACGCGGGATCCTCAGGGACAGCAATACCGGGGAGTTACTTGCATTGGTACTACACTAAGAAGGGAACTTTAAATCCCATAGCCCCTTCTGTCACGCTAGAGGAAGGTTCCTCCTCTCTCACACCAGGTGTGGAAAGGTGAAGTCTTAGGTAATTAACCCCCCTACCAACTCCCCCTTTTTTGGACCCCCTTTCTTTTTGTGTCCTGAAGAATGCCACGTACCCCTTGGGGACACTAAGGCAGAAACATGTTGACCACATACCACACGGTGAAGGGAGAATAATATCCCACCTCACCGTCCACTTCTTTTAATCACCATACATTTGGGCCCTGAATAAAAGTTTTGTCTATGGACGAATGTAATGGTTTTAAATCACCTGTCACTTTTCCATGGCCATCACTTAGATTTAGAAGTGCATCCCTGTCTCCAGGTATATGCCCGCCCTCTATCAAACCAAATTGTTAGAGGGCGAGGACAGCCGAGGATGAAGCATGACACCGGGCGGTGTGTGAGGCCAGTCTATAACTTTTTATGAGATGCCCCTATTGGCACTGCATCGCTGCTTAACTTTGTAGGGAATTGTAAAGAACACACTATAGGAGCCGGACATTTTGTGTATACAAAGCTAACCAATAGTCAAGTCTGGTCCACGTATTATAAAGACTAGGGTAATGGGTGTAGGTAGTATGTCCCGGATCGCGAGCACGGCCTATGTCCAGGAGAGAGAAGTGCTCACATAAGGAGTGTAAAGCTTTACATGCTCTAGGCTTGGGATCAGGAGCTGAGTGAGTACTATCAGAGGATAGGTGTAGTGCAATGTTGAAGTCGCCCCCCAATAAAAGGCGCACAGGGCCTAGCTGTATCAATCTGGAGAGTAATGTATAATAAAAATCTCCGGAATCGTTGTTGGGACCATATACAGATACCAGTGCCATCTTTCGGGTCAGCAGAGTGCCCACTACTATTACATATCTGCCTTCATCATCATAGGTTACAGAGTGACACCTAAAGGGAAGCCGCTTATGTACAAGGGTGGCTGTACCCCTAGCATAGTTGCTGTATTTGCAAAAAATCTGTTCGGGCCCCAAGAAGATGTGAACCGGGCCTGATCGCTGGTAGGAAGGTGTGTCTCCTGAAGGAAGGCCCCATCAACCGCGTGTCTAATTAGATAATGTACAACCTGACATTTTTTGCAAGTATTATTTAAGCCCCTGACATTCCTAACTGTGCCATCTTAGGAAGGGATTTTGAGGAGTGAAGAGTAACCAAGAGCCATACCTGTCCATCGTGGTCGCAAAAAAATGAAACATAGCTTCAGTGAAGAGCAATAGGAACAAAACCCCTCCCTCCTCCCCCACCCAGCCTATTCACAAGCTGGTGCTAACAGCCGATATCACCAGTTTTCCTGCGATAGCAGCCACAAATACATTGCCACAGATGACACCGGCAACTAATGCTAATGATATGCAGAGTAGGCGTTCCCGTGCAAAAAGCCGCAACAACACCACTTCGCAACATTCTCAACATTTTCAATGACCAGCCAGATCGGCAATAAGATCCCAAAACAGGCGATAAGGAGCGTAAGCAGCAGGGATTTAAAACCTGCTGTTACCTGTTGTTAAGTCGGACGATATCCTGCACCATAAAAGGAAGCCCAGTCCAGAGCCACACCTGATGAAAAACAGATGCCATGGAGCTACTTATCATGCAGCTCGGAGCCCCAAGAGGGCCACAAAACCCTTGCCACCACACCCAGGCCCCCTCCCCTGGACTCCCCCTTGGCCCTCCGGACTACCACAGAGGCGATGCAGATAAAGGTAGTGGACCTTCAGAAAACACACCAGCATCACAGACTTAACACCAGAGGATGTTATTGCCCACTACAGGCTCAAAAGGACAACTATCCTCCGCATCCTGACCATCATTGCCCACAGGCTGATGGTACCAACACCTTCAGTCCACATTCGACATGCCGGGGTCGATGAAGTGCTGGCCGTCCTCCAGAATTTCCTCACGAAGCTCCTCACAAACTTCAGGCTTGGACCGGTACCGCTGAAGTCGCCCCACGTTGGAAGCGCCAACGGAAGAACCGGGTTATTTAATACCCAGCGGCGCCAGGGGCACGCCCAAAGTCTTCGGGTTCCACCTGTCTTAGAATACAGAGACACGGAAACTTCTTGGTGGCGTCAAAGATCAAATTTATTGGCTGCAGCCAGTAACAGAAGTCCTAGAAATCATCACGGTATGAGTTCTCAGGAGACTGCTCAATTTTACAAAGCAAGTTATCCCTTTTTATGCCAAAAATCACATTCCAGACAAATACCTAACATTTACAAACTGTCCAATCACATGTATTCACACCAGAGGTATCGCATGACAGTAAAACCCACTTTTCAGTTGCCCAGCCCATGATCAATCATCGGTCAAACCCAACATTCTTCTTTAGACAGGTCGAACGAACCCATAATAAAAAAGGCCACAACCCAATCATAAATAGACCATAAAGAAAGGAGCAGAAACAGGTGAGAGTAGTATAAGACATATTTGTGTGCAATAAAACTTTACGATGTCCTGTGCTCTGATCCTTAATCTTGATCAGCTAAAAGGCAGCAACTGGTTTAACGAGGTCAGCTTCAGGCAACAGGGTCAGTTCACTCAGGTCAAACAGGAGTCAGCACGAACTGGAGCTAAGGTGTACATGTCCTTAAAAAGACTAGTTCAGCCGCAGTCATCGGCCTATGTGAGGGCAACCACACAATGGCTGCCATACACAAAATGGAACCCAAGGGTTCAGAACGAAATCCCTAAATACGTAGTGAATCCATCGGTCTAACATAATGAAAACACTCATACTTGCCGCACTAACTAGTTACGGTTCGCTAATATCAAATTCGTAACGAAACCATGACCTTTATGAAACGGGTTCAGAATTCACGGAACCTAAGACAAAGCTGCTGGCTGTGCTGCACCTGTTTGCCTCTGGTACCTACCAACCAACAACTGCCAGAGTCAGAGGAGTCTCACAGTCTGCCCTATCAAATTTTATCACAACTGTCTTATATGCCAACATCAGTTTGGTACCCCAGCACATTCACTTCCCCCACACTGCACAGGAACAGCTGGAGACCAAGCAAAGGCTTCTACACCATAGTTGACTTCCCGCACGTGTTGGGGGCAATTGACTGCACACATGTCCTATCTGTACCCCCTGGTGACACTGCACACAATTACCGTAACAGAAAGCACACGCATTCCATCAATGTGCAGGCAATAGTGGACCACCGGAGACTCTTCACCAATGTCGTTGTCAACTACCCAGGCAGTGTGCATAATTCCTACATCTTCCGAAAGTCCATCATCAACTAGCGCATTGAGGCTGGCTCCTACAGAAATGCACTGCTTATTGGTAAGTACCAAATGAAGACACTACACACCTCAACTCTACAATCATGCAACTCACAACTCTGGAAATGCACATGTTACAAACTCACAATGCCAAGTGTGGCATGGATGTGCTAGCCAGACTGCAGTATGCAGACCACAGACATGTCAATGTCGACATTTACTGCTGGTGTTTGCAGTGCAGTGGACAGTGGATGCAATCATGTTACCCCAAGCAGTGGGGAAGGTTGCAGAAATGTAGCTTGTTACGTCCCCCCTTGTAAGCGTGAGCGGAGTTGGCTGGCCCGGCGTACGCCAAGCCAGTGTAGGGGTGTGAATAAAAAGCCCGTTGCTCTGGGCATGGTTCTCTTCCGTAATTACCAACGTGTCTGCTAGGGCGGCACCTCTCACACCGCTATGAGGCCGATGCCATAAGCGGTGGTGCCTACGATCCTGTGCCCCTGCTGCACCCCAGGCCTCTGGTCCCCAGACCTGTCTTGGCTGTCCCTGCGCACCCAGGCCTCACTGCTCACCTGCCGACACCGGCATGTGTCAAAGAGGGCGCACCACGTGCCGGTGCAAGCTCCAAGCCCGAGGTCCGTGACCTTGGCAGCCTTCTCAGACCATCACTGGCCTCTGCGACACAGGCCCCCAGCTCTCCTTTCTCATAGATGTCCTCCACCACTGCCTCTGGCCTACTTTGCGGTCTAGGAGGCCACACATTTGGAACTGAGTCTTGATATCATGATGGCTGAGTTCATATGTTCATGGGACATTTGATATCACTGTACTCCCTCAATGTGGTGCCACCAACTCTGTGCATAGCATTCCAACGACACGTGTCTGTGGTCCCTTGCTGACTACTGCTTTTGGCCTACACTTCAGTCAAGTAGGTCACACATTTGAAACTGAGTTTTTATTTTTCAATGGCCGAGTTCATATCATTGTACACAAGGAGATGAGTAAGAGGAAGAGGCGGATAAGTCCGGAGGAAAAAGTATCATCGTTACGGAGGTGATCAAACACTACCAACAACTGCTCTGGTGCCACTAACTCGTTACATCGCAAGCCAACAACACATGGCTGTGGGCCCCTGCTGACCGCTGCCTCCGGCCTACACTGCGGTCAAGTAGGTCACACATTTGGAACTAAGCCTTGATTCATTTATGGCAGAGTTTATATCATTGTACAGGCCTCATCGCAGACTGCATCCCCTTTCAGCTCTGGTGCCACTAACTCTGTGCCCCGAAATTCATGGACACTCTCTGGTTGAACTTTGGTGACATCTGAGTATATTGCTTGGGGGTTGTCTTCATCATCATGTAGCGGATACTGACTTGGTATTAAAAATGATTCTGTAGCATTCATCTCCTCCATATTGCTTGTTTCTGTTTGGTTCTGCCCTGTGCATCATGCCCTGGAAGAACACCTTCCACTGTCCCCCGAAACACTCCAAGACTTTCACCTTGGACAGCGTCGAGGACCCGCTCAGCTCTCATGGCCCTACCTCAGTGCACTGCAAGTCACCACCCCATGGCTGTGTGCCTGTGCCGGCCGCAGTGCATCCGGGCCACTAACTCTGTGCAGCTCAATTCATAGACCCTTGCTGTTTGAACTTTGAACTTCTAATTGTCTGATCACTGTTGTAGTTGTTGCCAGCACCAACCACTCCCTGAGGGCTGGCTTACACTCACCCCACACCCATCCAGCACAGGCGTCACTGGACATATGATCCTGGCAATAAAAGGGGCTAGGCGCACGTGCCCATAGCCAGTTACACAAGCGATCTAAGTGTGTCCCTGTGGTCATTATGTATGCATGACGGCCCCGGGCCCTACCACATAACATTGTGCTGTGTACAGCGAATGCAACCATGTCACCTCAGGCAGTGGGGTAGACCTGGGACATGTAGCTGTGTCGTACCCTCCTGTAAGCGTAAGCGGAGTAGACTGGCGTACGACAGTCCAGCATAGGGGTGTGGTTCATCAACCAGGGGCTCTGGGCGTGGTTAAGTTTTGGCCTTGCCAAGGAAGTAACAAATGCATGTGTCTCTGTTGTAGTGTCGGTGCCACCCGTCCCACAATGGACAATGTTGCAATGTAGCATGCCCCCGGAGTGTGGGCTCGGCCGAAGGAGTAAATGAAGGAGAGAAGCCTGCTTGGGGTCTGGGATCATACATGCCAACTGTTGTGTGTGTCGCTATTACGGCAGCATAAGCCAAAGGTCTACCCTCAACCGCATTGCAAGTTCAGTCAGCCATGAACTTTACATCTGTGTCCGACCTATCCTTACCATAGGCCTACACACACGTGGCCGCCCACCTACAACGCACAACAACACAGTGTCGTTGTCAGGCTTGTGGACAAGTGCAGACAGGCATGACAATGGTGTGTCGTATGAGTGCAAGTGATGCAACCGCGCTGCGCACACTAGTAAATAGGCTTGGGGGGAGGGAGGAGCAGCAGTGAGGCTACGTAATACAAATTGATGCCGCTCATTTGCTATAAGCAGTACATGTCAAACAGGAATCACAAACAGGCAGATGCATCAAGCAAAATACCTCCAGGTAAAATGGCGATTCGGTAAAACAGGCCGATACCGACCGCAAAACCCCTAAATGCAATGCATCAACACAAATCAGTAAAAAATAAGGAATCACTAAAAAATACCCCTCGGTGATTTACCGAATCGCTATCCAGCCTATCGGAAATACCAAATACCAAAGCAGGCCCTGTAAATACCGAATCGCTATTAAGGAATCGCAACGGAATGCATCAAAAATCGCAAATACCGAAAAGCTCAGAAATTGCTATTTAGCATGAGCAAATTAAGGGGAATCTCAACCTGGAGGTAACGTTATACAAATGATGAAAACAAAAATAATAATTCTGACAGGTGCTGACAATCAGTAACCCTTCAAAATGACCCTGGAAACCCTGTTAGTCAACCAAAATGGCTGCCCCCTACGTGCTTGCTCGGAGGAGGAGAATCAATGCCCTGGCCCAGCGAAGGAGGATGATCCAGGATAGGATCTTCAAGGTGCGCATCACATTGCTCGGGCAAACAAAGGAGCAGGTGTACGATAAGTACAGACTCAGCCCTGCCATAATAATGCGTGTAATAGCAGATCTGGAACCACAACTCCAGCACCAGACCCTTAGGACCCACGCAATACCAGCCCATGTCCAGGAACTATGCAGCCTGCTGGCGTCTGGAAGCTTCCAGGGGGTAATAGCAGAAGCCGGAGGCGTGTCGCAAAGCGCACTTTCACGCTTCTTCCACAGGTTCCTGGACGCCATGCTAGCATCGATACATCGCCACATCACCTTCCCCATGACCCCCCAACAGTTGAACCGCACCAAACATGAGTTCTACCAGGTGGCACAATTCCCCCACGTGATAGGGTGTGTGGACTGCACCCATGTCCACATCTGTCCTCCCTCAGCCACCGAATACATCTACTGCAACCGGAAGTCATACCATTCCATTAATGTGCAGGTTGTGTGCAATGCCAAGCACATCATTACGGACCTCGTAGCCCAATTCCCAGGGAGCACACACGACGCATACATCTTCCGTCACAGTGGCATCCACAGGCGCCTGAGCAATGGTGAATTTGGAGTTGGACACCTATAGGCACGTATTGATGCAACACCATTTAATCCATCCCCACATGTACCATAGCATTCATTCCGCTAACCATTCTCTCCCCATCCTGCAGGTGACAGCGCTTACGCCTTGCGTGAGTATCTACTCACTCCCTACCTGAACCCAGCAACACCACAAGAGCAGCGCTACAACAGAGCACACATCAGCACAAGGAATGTTGTGGAGCGCACATTCGGCATCCTCAAGAGTCGCTTCAGAATATTGCACAAGACAGGAGGTGCCTTGCAGTACGACCCAGTGACCTGCTGCAAGGTAATAGCTGTCTGTGCCATCCTGCATAACATTGCAACAAGAAGGGGGATACCCATAGAGGTGTATGGTGAGGACGAGCTACGTGCACAGCAACCCCCCCAACACCGACAGGCACATGTGCCCAACACAGCAGAAGGGCAAAGGAGGCGGACATACATCACACAGCATCACTTCTGAGAGGATGTATGACATTACATCGCATGCCTTTACAACACAAGTATTACAACGCAGTCCATTACAACGCATAGTGCTTTGGGGTGCTGGATAGTGAATAGTTTAATTTACTATTCCAACTCCAGTCCCCGTGGACACTAGGGAAGGTTATTGGATAGTAAATTAACCTATTCCCTATCCTAGAGCGCCCCTAGAGCAATGCGTTGTAATAGTTTGCGTTGTAATGGTTGCGTTGTAAAGGCTCTGCGATGTAAAAGTTGCGTTGTAAAGGTTGTTTACCCTTCTGAGACAGGTAAGAAAGGGCCATGACAAGATGATATGCATTGCAAGGGTTTAATGCCCAATAACACCTGACTGGTGCAGATGAATGTAACAGAAACATGATGCAGCGTAAATAAAATCAAAAGAGAAAATGACAACACAGGTGCTGCATGTGGCACTACAGTTGGCCCATGGTTACCTCACCATGGCCAGGGAGCCATTGCATCATGGCTATTTACGTTTGCCACGGACACCCAGCCTCCTGTCCCGTGACTCCTCAGCATCCCCATGACCACTCGCAGTGGCTGGTGCACTGCGCGCGCTGCGCCTCCTCTCGCTTGTCTCAGGCATGGTGACGCTGCTCACACTTGAGGCTGCCTCACTCACCTCATCCCCTCCCGCACTGCTGATACTGGCAGTTCCAGACTGCAGGTGCTCCACTGCAGTGGTCATTCTCTCGAGGGCCCTTGCCACATCCCTACAATAATGGCCCATGTCCACCTGCAGGGACACCAATCTGCGGGCTACCACAGCTGTGCTGTGGCACAGCTTCTTAATGGCCTTAATTGTGGCATTGGTACTGAGTGAGTACTGCTCATGTCTCTTGCGCTCACTCCGTTGGTCTGCAACAACAGCGCATGTTAGTTCCTGTAGGCATACCTTAATGTCATTGTTGCCCTCTGCAACAGCTGTGGTCAGCTCTCGCACTGCGTCAGTCATTGCAGTAAATCTGTAGGACATCCTTGCCATGCTGATTTTCATTGCACCCATGTGTTTTGCCTGCAGGCGCTGAACACGCAGCATCCGGCTCTCCACGACTCCATACACAGCTGCAGGATCTGCTGTTGTCGCTGCAGCCCTACCCAGGGATCCGGCCCGCTGTCTAGCTCACAGGCGTGCTGCTGTGCGTGCGGTTGGGGTGACGACAGCCTGCTGCTGTACATTTGTGGCTGCTGGCCTCAGCTCCGTCTCCATCTCCTGCAGGGAGGGGACATTTGCTCTGCGGCTATGTGTGGTTGGCAGGACTTGTGGAGGTGGTGTTGGTGCTGCCGACCGCGGTGGTGGTGGTGGAGGTCTTCTTGTCCGCGGTGCTGGTGGTGGTGTTCTTGTCCGCGGTGCTGGTGGTGGTGGTGATGTTTGCGGAGGTGGTGAAGGGGAAGGACTGCCTCCATGTTCCTGCGTGTGCTCCGCATCAGTCACCACTGGGGTCTCACAGATGACCAGGCGGGCGCTGTCATCTGATTCCATGGGGGAGCCATCTGTGTGTGAAACAGAGCATTGTTATGATTTTGTGGATATTGTAATTTTATGAATTAGTCATCTACATAAAGGACATATGGGAACTGATATTTGGACCTTGACTGCTGTTTTCATGTCATGTACCTCAGGGGTCAGACAGGAACCCTTTCATGTTATGACTACAACTCCCATGAAGCATCACTCTGTTGAGGGATTGTGCTTTAGGCACGGCTACTTGTGCACTGTGTTTGGCTGGGGGATATGTGCAGGGGTTGACAAGACGCTGCATATCTGCGCTGGCATGCATCTTACCTTGTCCGCCTTCCGCAGCACCTGAGGTGTCCAGTTGGGTGACCCCCACAACAGCTTCCGGTTCGATGGTCGACTCCACAGGGTCCTCGAGGGCTGTGTTCGGTGTCACATTTGAGGACCCACCACCTGTGCCAGCAGCATCCTTCACCCTTTCCGCGATCTTCTCCTTAGCCCTTTTGCGGGGGTCATACCACCGTTTTTTAAGGTCCTCGATGCTGCAGTGGGTGACTCCCACAGCATTCACACTGTCCTTGATGCGCAGCCACATCTTGCGCTTCTCCGCCTCTGCATCTTCAGGGACAGTCTGACAAACAGTTTTTCATGCCTGCTGCTGACACCCTCTATCAGTATCTCAAGTTCCTTGTCTGAAAACTTGCGTTTTCTCTTCCTGCTGTTGTCCTTTCCCTTGGGTGCCTCTTTCTCCATGATGCACTGCTGTGCAGGTCCTGGTCACTGCTGGCTGTGTATTGCTCCTCTTCTCCTGTGCTCCGCCTCCTCCTCTGAGCTCCTCAGGGCACCAAGTGAAGCATGGGCTGCGCTGCTTCCTGGTTGTGTCGTCATCAGCCTGCTTCCGGAGCGCCGCGTGTTTTTGCCGAAATCGCAAATACCGATTTCGCTAATACCGATTCGGTATTTGCTATTTCGGTATTTGCGGATTCGGTATCTCCCAGTCATCTCGCAACGTTTTACCGAATTTTACCGATTCGGTAATATTTAGCGATTTTATTGATGCATCGCGGTTTGCATGTCCTTATTAGCAAATCCTTATTTTTCGCTAATACCGACTAGGAATACCGAATTTTGATACATCTGCCAGAAAGTCACACATATCACAAACCAATGAACCAGTGAGCCTGCCAACACATCATGCAGAACCAAGTATTGATTCATGTCTCTCTGCACTGTCACAGGTGACCAAGGATATGCAATCTGCCCTTGGATGATGACACTCCTCTGTGCCATGAACACACAGGCCCAGAGGCAGTACAATGCGGCCCACAAACACACCAGGGGCATTGTGGAATGCACATTTGGCATGTTGAAGTCACGTTTCAGGTGCCCGGACATCACAGGTGGAAGGCTCCTGTACAGCCCAGACATTGTGTGCAAGATGACCATTGTATGTTGTGTGTTGCACAACATATGTGTATGTACCAATGCCCCATGGATACAAGTGCCAAATGCACCAGACGATGATGAGGAAGATGAGGCAGGTGGACCACACCCCACTGAGGCTGCAGCAGGAATAGCCGTAGGAACACCATAATTGACAATTTATTCACATGAGCACGTCACATTGTCACAGTCCTTAGCAATCATGGGACAGTACAAAATGATCACAGGCACAGCATGTGCAAACCAATTCCTTACAACACACATTCCCTGAGTGCATGTCACTCCTCTGTACAAGCACATCATTCTGACAAGTGTAAGTGCAACATGTAGTGCTGGCAATCTCATAATTTGAAAATAGATGGTGGGTGTATCACCTCTGTACAGAGAGGCTGTTTAGGGTGTCACATAGTCGAAATGCCATTTCTGTGTGTCAAAGATAGTACGGAATCCCACTCATCAGCGTTTCACATGTGTCCCAAATCATTACATAGAGGCTGTCATTTGTGACCTACAATTGACAACAAGCCTTCTTTTGGGGTCAAACATGTACTACTATGATACAGGGATGCACCCTGTGACTCAAGTCCCACAACATGAGCAACGTAAACTTAAGGGGGAATCACAGCCCCTACATTCGCCCATGCTTTCATACTTGATTAATCATAGACATGACATGTATGTGTATATTAGTATGTATTATTCACGTTCAGAGGACTGTTGAAGCTGTCTTAGTACTGGGCCATGCAGACAACACTTTACAATATTGCCCCGTGGAGGGCCAGCCAGAGTCCTTCAGGGATTCGCAAGTTACTTGGAAGGGGAAGAGTCCAGTCCGCAGGCTGATTGCTGTGTCATTGTTTTGCAACCAATATATGGCCGTCCATTTCAAGGTGCAAGGTTGGTGTCGCAGAGTGTATCGGGGATAGTGGAAAGTGTTATTCCAGGTCATGATACAGAGGGCAGAACCAAGCAGGAAGAAGCCATATGGCGGAGATGAGTGCTACTGCTTCCTTCTTACCACTAAGGCAGATTCATCCTCATCTTCGTCCTCTGACGTTTCATGTGCCTCACATCTGGGTGGTGGTGTTTGGTCTGCAGCACTGTGTGACACTGACACATCAGGGACCGGAGACGGATGTAGAAGTAGCAGCATCATTCATCTGCACAATGTCCTGTGGCATCACTCCATGATGAGTATCTGCAGGGCATGGAAGATCCCATCTACATCCCATCTACATCTTTCTCGTGTGAAACAGTGGTAGCCATTCTTTGCGCCGCATCCGCTCCATGTTCTCCATGACCCTCCTTATGTTTCCCAAATCATGGATGACATCGCTGTAGCCACTCTGACTAGATAGCTGTTGTTGTGTCCGAGTTATGACTCCAGCGACGCCAGGCATGGATTGTTAGAGGGCATAGGGCGGACTGTGGGTGTATTTTTGTAAAGCGCAAACTACTCAATCTTACGGGTCTCAAGGCACTGGGGGCCGTCATGGAAATTAAGTGAGCTATTGCTTAGAGTCACATGGTGCTGAGCTGAGCTACCACCGGAGCCGGGGATCGTACTGTGAACCCTGTGCTCCGAAGGCAGCTGCCCTGCTCGCTGCACCACACCTCTCCGTTTGGGAGAATAAGTGGCCCCTGATGGGACTTAGACACCCACGTATGGCATCTAGTTTGGCTGCCATGAGGTCAAACCCCACCCGCACCTGTTCAGCAAGCAACTTCTGGAGGTCTAACACACAGTGTTGGAATGCCATGTGTTCTACAGTGAGGTGCTGGGAGCAAGACACGGTGGTGGGTGCTTCCTGCTGTGTGGTCTGTGCAGGGTGTGGGCTCACCTCGATGGTGCAGGGCTGCTCTGCTACTGGAGGTAGGGTGCGTAGGTTGTCCATGAACTGTTGGAGTTCGTCGTAGTCGTTGTCCTGGGGCTCGTCTCCATCATCATTGACATGATGTAGGGTCTGCTCTGCAGGAGGTGTTGATTGTCCCTCTGCAATGTAAAGGGGAGATAGAGTTTCACAGTGTGTTCCATGTATGTTTACGCATTGGCGAAGTTTACATACAGACTGCATGACAATGTACATTGTGACTGTTTGTGAGGAGATGCTATTTGATGCGGGACAGTGGTTATCTGTACTACATCACGGATGTGAGGGTGTACTCGTACATTGTCATATTACAGGTTTTTTTCTCTGCTTTTATGGTGCATTTTTTACACATGCCGCGTGGGAATTGCAGGCCTGTCGCTGGTTATCGCTTATTGCGGTTTGGGACATCGCCGCTTTTTTCTCGTTCATGTTTTGCATTTTTTAGGTATCGCATTAATTTTAACACGCTCATTTAACGCGTTATCATGAGACGATCGCATGGCACAACATTAACCCAGCGTTATTTTCCCATGATAGACTGTGAAAAGTTGCGATAATTATCACACGTTCTTGAGAATATCCCCCACAGTGTGCCCCTCTTTGGATGAAAACAAAACAGCTGCAACAAACTGCATTGCAGTTCAGACCTGGCCTCTGTTCTGTCAGAATTCCATCTGCAGCTTCACTTGTTGGAGAAAAGGCTTCCGCTGCAAAAGCCTTCCTTCCTTATTCCACCCGGCTAAAATGCTGCGGTGCCAATACATCAAGGAGCTCACATTGACTGGCCAAAACAGCGACAGAACAACTGAATTGACACACTCCTTCTTCCCCAAATCTCGACATCAGACATTGGCTGCCAGCAGCGCTGACACCTAATGCTCCAACACCATAGGAGAGCGATACAAGCGGGCATCTACAGACAAATATGCATTCTTAAAGCCATCACGCTTGTGTTTGTTAATCATCAATCAAACCAAAACTCGTTCGAGAGATGGGACGAATTAAGGAGCAGCCAAGTACTTCATTTACTGGCTCACACACTCAAATTAAACCCCATAAATGTTAAACACACTATCGCAGAGTGTGACGTGGTTCATAGAGAAAGTGGCCACCCCCAACTGCCCCAACTGTGTGAGCTTGGTCACTCCACTTAGCTTACTTTCCCTCATGTTATGAACGGTGTTTACTTAGACTTTAGCCAGGCATTGAAACGTGCAGAAGAAGATATGGCTGTTGAATTATCTTCTTAGTGGCCTGGGAGACAGACGACAGACAACCTTACACCACTGATGCATGCCCACCCTGCCATCCTCCCGAGACGCTGTCGCCCTCTCTTGCTGCAGTCTTCAGCCTATCTCACCCAAACAGAAGTATCTGTGTTCTGCCCCATGCCAGCTCATGAAGGAACGCATTCATGCTGTCAGCACAGCACAGCACAGCACAGCAAAGCAGTGAGACAACGACAACCTATCTTGGCTGCACCTGGGCTGGTGCACTAAGATCCGAACCGTAGCATCTCGGTTGGATCAGGCCTCTTCTTGCCCTCCGCCTCTCTCCCGGTACCCTGTATTCCCCGGTACACTATGTGGCATATTCTCAAGAATGTGTGATAACCATTGCAAAATTTACCTAACGCAACCTCCAACATCGCAGTCTATCGCAGGAAACTTACACCGTGTTAACCAAGTGTTCCCAACACGGCAGTACCAATGCGATAGTCACCTGATAAAGCACCAAATAGCCACGTTAAAACCAATGCCACGCTACAAAAATGCGAAACACGAACGCAAAAAAAGTTGGATGAGGCCAACCGAGATACAAAAAGCAGTAAAACCAGCAGCAGGCCTGCAAATTCCACGCGTCTGGCGAGAAAATGCACTAGAAAAGCAGAACAAGAAAAACACACCAGAAACAATCCAAAGTGTGCAGCAAAATGGATGCACCCTGACCGAGCGCAGAGGCCAACGTGAACCCCACAAGCCCCACAGACTACCAGCAAGGTACAATGGGGTCCGGGAAGGCCAGGGAGAAGAGGGGTGCAGTCTGCAGGAAAACAAGATCAGCGTCACGAGATGACAGAACACAACAGAACGCAACCATCAACTGACCCACAATCAGACTACCTTGAATGCAGCCAGAGTGTCGAGGAGACCAATGGAGGAGACCAAGAGGCGCTGGCATGATGTGAAAACCTAAACCAGGCACCAAGACGCTGCGAACAGGAAGGCAGCAACGGCGACAGGAGGTGGGAGTCCTGCACCACAGGAGGAGCTGGAGGAAATGGAGGCCAGTCATCAGTGTGGAGAAGGTGCAAGGAGGTGGGAGGACGGACACAGCTCGAGAGGACCTGACACAACAAAAACAAAGTGAGTAACGACCAGGGACTAGGGGACGGGGGAGATGGGCACAATGGCACACATGCACAATGATGTGTCGCACACTGCACACCCACAATTGCCCTGGATCATGTCCCTGATCCCCGTGGCACACTGCAGCACACACACATAGCAATAACAGCACATCCCAAGACAATGTGTCAACAAGTCCAACACCGACACTGCAGAACAGGGGACACAACTGGGTCCGCTAATGCGCATAAACAGACAGAGTAGGGAACTGTGATATGCATATGTACGGGTACAACCTCACATCTGTCATGTAGTCCAAATGTCCAGTGTCCCCCCTCAAATTGCCTGCACCGCCCAAACAGTCACAATGCACATTGTCACACAGTCTGCATGTCAACAAGAACAATGCGCCAACAAACATGTCAACACAATGTCAACATGCATCTCCCCTTCACATTGCAGAGGGACAAAAAACACCACTAGCAGGGCAGACCAGACAACCCATCAGTGATGCTGGAGACGACCACCACACCTTGGACACCAACGCCCTACAACAGCTCATGGACATCTCAGGCTACCCAGGAGCAGGGCAGCCAAGCTACATAGATGAGACCACAGCCCTGGTGCAGACCACACAGCAGGAAGCAGCCGCCACCACTGCTGGCTCCCAACACTTCACCGAGGCACACATCGCATTCCAATGCCAGGTGTCAGAATGCCAAAGGGAAGTGGCCAAACAGGTGCGGGAGGGGTCAGAGATAATGGAAGCCGAACTGCACCACATACGTGGATGTCTAAATCCCATCAGGAACCACCTACACCACACAAAGGAGACCCACACTGCAACAGAGCCACATGCACATGGACATTCCCAGTAGAGAACCACACCCAGGGACACACACATAGCAGTCACACACCCACGTTGGCTCTGCGTACGATGGCCCAGTCCACTCCCCTAACGAATTGAGTGGGTGACGACAAAGCTACATGTCCAAGCTCTAACCCGCTGCCTTGCGGTGACATGTCTGCGTCCGCTGTACACAGCACAATGTAATGTCGTAGGGCCCAGGGCCCTCATGCATACAACAAGACCACAGGGACACACGCATATATCATGTAGAACTGGCTATGGGCACATGCGCCTGGCCCCTTTATTGGCAGGGCCACATGTACAGTGACGCCTCTGCAGGATGTGTGTGGAGTGAGTATAGGCCAACCCACACAAAGTGCTTGGTTCTGGCAACAACTTGAACAGTGGACAACAGTGCAATGGAAACAGAAAACACCTGAATAACAGAGTCAACTGCTGAGCAACATGTAGGGAGCCAGAGCAAGTACAGAGGTCACCCAACATACAAACAGAAGTGTCCGTGAGTTGCAGTGCACTGAGGTTGGGGCACGCGCTCATGTGAAGCAAATGTCTAGGAGTGTGTCCCTTTGGGTTATTCATGATGCAGCTGCAGTGGGGGGTGTCACACCTGCATTATCTTCCTCATCGTCGTCCCTGGTCTCCCACACTGTCTCAGGTGACATTGCTGCGTGAGCTCTCCACAGCTAATAACCACAACAGTAATGGCCCCCAGAGGTTGTAAGCTAGAAGCTGTGTATAACGCATTTTGTACAATAAAGGTCTTTTAAAAAAAAAATTATAAAAAAATAACCACAACAGTAATGGACGATGATTCGTGGTGCACTGAGTTAGTGGCACCTGGAGTGCTGAGCACGGGATCAGGCAGAAGATGGCATCCACGACAGGTGCGTGCAACACCGTCAATATGCCAGTACGACCGTTTCTGCACTGGCAGTTGTCGGTTGGAGTTGGTCCTGGCGGTGGTGGCATGTGCCTCGTGCGGTTATGCGACATCCGGGCCGGTCAGGACTCAATTTGACGTGTGAGCCCTGGTGTGCCACAGAGGCCGTCCAATATCTCAGAAGAAGGGGTCCCTGACCAGACCAGCACAGAGTTAGTGGCCCCGGATGCACAGCGGCCGGCACAGGCACCCCATCACGGGACGGTGACTTGCATTGCACTGAGGTAGGGCCACGTGGACTGAGCGGGTCCGCCTCGATGTCGAAGTTGAATGTGGCGGAGTGCTGCAGGGGACAGTGGAGGGTGTCCTGCCGGGCATGATGTAGAGGTTTGATGTTATCCAGAAGCAGCAAATGGAGGAGTGGAAAGCAACAGCCTTGTTGCCACCACCAATTCAGTATCAGCAACATGAGGATGAAAACTACTACCCCCTAGTTCATAGACTCAGACGCCACCAATGTACGACCAGAGAGTGTCCATGAATGTCAGGGAACAGACTTAGTGGCACAGGGACTGGGAAGGGATGCAGTCTGCGATGGTGCCGGTACACTGATATGAACTCCGCCATTGCCAAATCAAGACTCGGTGACCTAGTGGACCACAGTGTACCTCTACTAAAAAAAAACGGGGCTGACCCTGTATGTAAGGCAAACTACAGGCCCATCTCCTTGTTGCCTTACTTGGCAAAAATTCTAGAGGCACACGTGGCGAAAATTCTCTCAAATTTTCTGGAGGAGTCCTCCTGCTTTGACCCCCATCAGGCTGGAATCCGGCCTGCACATTCAACGGAGGCAGTGGTCACTGCAGTGTTGGACACACTCCGAGACTGCGCAGATAGACGCTCTCCCCAGGCCCTGGTGCTCCTGGACCTGTCGGCCGCGTTCGACACGGTCGACCACAACATCTTGGTCGACCGTGTCTAACAGGCCGGCATACAGGGGGCGGCGGCCTGCTGGTTAAGGTCCTTCTTGGAGGACCGCTCCCAAGCGGTGCGCCTGGGGGACCTAACCGGTGTTAAACAGCCTATCCCATGCGGAGTGCCACAGGGCTCTTCCCTGTCACCTCATCTCTTTAATATATACATACTCCCCCTTATACAAACCTTGAGGGACAAACAGGTTAGAGTATTTAATTATGCAGATGACCTGCAGCTACTCTTCACCATTGACAACTCTGAAAAATCCGTTAGTCACTTCCAGTCAACCATGAGGTTTATTAAATCCTGGATGGATCAAAATCAGCTGAAATTAAATCCAGGTAAAACCGAACTGGTACTGACTGGGGATAGTGCTAAGCACTGGGGTCCTCACTATTGGCCTTCAGATCTGGGTCAAGCTCCGCAACCATCACCATCGGCTAAAACGCTTGGAGTCATTGTGGACAGTGACCTTTCATTAAAGGCACAAGTGGGCCAGGTGGTCTCCAAATGTTTTTACCAGCTAAAAAAAATCAGGAAGGTCCGGCGACTACTAACGCTAGAAGCTATTACCCAGGTTGTGATCGCCACTGTTCTGTCCCATCTGGATTACGCGAATGCCATCTACTTGGGTCTCCCAAGCTATCTACTAAAGCGTCTCCAGATGGTGCAGAACTATGCTGCTAGGATGATCTTGAAGCAACCAAGGTGGCAAGCAGCGACCCCCCTTCTCATTAAACTGCACTGGCTTCCGGTCATACAACGCTGTACCTTCAAAGCAGGCTGTATGATTTTTAAATCGCTGCATGGCAAAAGCCCTAAATTCATTAATCAATTAATCACCAGATACGTTCCCTCCCGCAACCTTCGCTCACTCCACCTAGGCCTTCTCCAGACCCCCCCTTTCAAACTTAAACGCTCTGGTGGACGTAGGTTTGCAACACTTGCCCCCTGCTTATGGAACACCTTTCCTCTGGAAATCCGGTTCTGCCAAGATCTCCTACCTTTCCGGAAAGCACTGAAGACCTGGCTTTTTAGACAAGCTTTTTAATCTTCCTTCTCTTTACCTTCGTTTGTGTTACTGTCAATTTTAGCGCCATGAAACTAATCAGTGTTAGTGCGCTCAATAAATGATTTAATAACATAACATAACACTGTTAATAACATAACAGTGTAGACCGGAGGCAGCGGTCAGCAGTGACCCAGAGCCATGTGTCATTGGCTGCGATGCACAGAGTTAGTGACACCAGGGCAGTTGTCGGTAGTGTTTGATCACCTCCGTAACGATGATCTTTTTTTCCGCACAAATGAAACGCTGGCAACTCCGCTCACAGCGTCACCCTCGTGGCGGGGTGAGAGGCGCCGCCCTGGCAGAGACGTTGGGCATTCCGGAAGAGGGTCACGCCCAGAGTTAAGTTCCTTTTATTCACACCCCTAAGCTGGCCTGGAGTACGCCGGGCCAGCCCACTCCGCTCATGCTTACAGGGTCGACGTAACAAGCTACGTTTCATTGATCTTCCCCACTGGCTGGGGTGACATGGTTGCGTCCACTGTCCACTACACCCTGAACACCAGTGGTTTGTGTCGACATGGGTATGTGTGTGGACTGCATACTGCAGTCTGGCCATTGCCTCCACGCCACACTTGGCATTGTGTGCAGCCTCATTCATGGGTCACTTGCCTCCTTCGCACATGCCTGGTCCCCATCTCTTCCAACATTCTGCTACTGAGTGGCCGAGGGGCCATGCCGTTGATGGCTAATGTACATGGCTGGCCCGGGTTCCCACAGTGAGTTGTGCTGTCGTGTCTGATGGGTGTGCATGTTGTATGTGGGCTCGTGACATGTGCATTTCCTGTGTTGTATGTTGCATGTTTGTGGAGTTGAGGTGTGTGGTGTGTGAATTTGGTATTGGCCAATGAGCAGTGCATATCCGTGGGTGCCATTCTGGTGGCACAGGTTGATGATGGACTGTCGGAAGGTTTAGGAATCATGCACACTGCCTCTGTGGTTTGTGGCGGCATTGGCGGAGATTCCCAGGTGATCCACTATTGCCTGGACATTGGTAGGATACATGCGCTTTCTGTTGAGCTTATTGTGTGCAGTGTTGCCAGGGGGCACAAGTACGACATGGCATGTAGTGGGCAATGACATTCTCTGGTGTTGGGTCTGTGAGATTGGAGCATTTTTCAGAGGGTTGCTGTCTTTGTTTGCGCTGCCTCAGTGTTGTTTCGGGGTGGGGAGTGGCAGTGGGTGTTGTGGCCCTCTTGGCTGTCTGGCCCGCATGATAAGTGGCTCCATGGCATCGGTTGTTCTTCAGGTGTGGCTGTGGGCTGGGCTCCCTTTTGTGGTGCACGCTCCTATCCGACTTTGCACCAGGTCAGAGCAGGTGTTAGTTTCCTGCTGCTAACGCACCTTATCGCCGGTTTTGGGATCTTATCGCCGATGTGGCTGGTCGTTGAGAATGTTGTGGAGTGGTGTTGTCGCGGCTTTTTGCTCGGGAACACCTGATCTGCATCTCATTAGCGATAGTTGCGGGGGTCATCTGCGGCGATGTTTTTTGTGGCTGCTTTCAAGGGTAAACTGGTGCTATGGGCTGTTAGCACAGGCTTGTGAATGGGGTGATACATTTATAGCGACTTTGGCTGCGATAAAGTGCAGTTAAGTTGGCGATAGCTCCTTGAGAATATGCCCCTATGCTATATAATAATGACAATTGCGTTGATAGTGTGCACTCCAAACTAACTACCACGTCTCATTGACATTGATTTTATCAGCCTTAGAAGGATGAAAGCCTGGCACAGCCCTCCTGAGATTTAAATCTGCTGCCTGCAGGTAACAGATTTCTGCAGCTGGCATCTTCAGCCATCTAAAATAAGTCAAGTGTCAGTATCTTATCAGCTACAACCCCACAGGGCTACAAAAGAAGAACATTAATCTTTAGAGCAGTTTACAGGTCGTTCAAATGGTACAATGGTATACCAGGTTTGCATATTCCTACAACTACTAAGCACCTTGGGGTTTCCATCAACATTTGGATGCCTTTATCAAATAAATACATTTTCCACGCACACAAAAGTTCACTGACGTACCTCAGTAGAGATATTATGCCATTTAAAAAATGCAGAAGAGAAACTGGCAGCTCCTTCAACAGAATACGAGATCAGACACTTGTGACATAGGTAGCACGACTAGACGAGCAGTCAGAGGCAAAGGGCTGATAGCAGCTGTATTATCTGGTTGAGGCCCAAGTCCAAATTGTTCTGCCCCAGAAGCTATGGGAAGGCCACCCTCTGCTGCATGTCCTCCAGGGCCACGTTGTGCCCAAGAACCAGTAAATGCATGTGGCAGACATCGCTTCACCCCTCCCCTGGAAGCCAGACGGTCCAAGAGAAGAAAATGAATCACAGACTGAGTAACCCTGCAAGTGCATGCTATTCAGTCAATCAGAGGTGCGACGGCTTTCTTGCCTTCCTCTCATGACTCAGATGTGTGCTTCCTCAACTGACTGGGCCGGAAAGAGGCTTATGATGTGCGTGTTCCAACCACACGAGGCATCAAAACACATAACATAAATTTGCTGCTCCGGAACTACTATAAGAATAAAAGTAGGAGTTGTGCCGGCAAACTCCACTGTGCGGCTGAACGCAGAGTTGTTGCAGAACTCCGCTCTCCAACCTGAGTGCGGAGTCGCAAAACTTTGCTAACTCCGACAGCCCTAAAGGTCATGCGTTTGTTAATGTATGATGGTCCTTTGTTATGCAGGGATTTTTTTGCGTGGGTCAACATCTTGAATTGGCATCTCTTTTGGATTGAGAGCCAGTGTAGCTTCTAGAGTTGCGGTGTGATGTGGGTCCATTTTGTCTTTAATCTCTTCAGGAGGCGAGCATAGAATCCTACGTAGACTGTGTTCCCGTAGTCCAGCCTTCAGGTGATGAGGGCCTGCATGTTTTGGTTAGGACCACCTGAAGATCTTGCGAAGCATGCGTAGGATGTGGTAGCAGGTGGATGAAACCTGTTTCCTCATAGATAGCTTGCTGTCCAAGAAAATTCTGACGTGGCATGAGTGGTCTGTTGGGGCAGTGGACGGGCTGAGTTCAGCAGGCCACCATGCGTCTTTCCATGGCAAGGTGTTGTTCCCCAAGATGAGGACTTCCATCTTGTCTGTGTTGAGCTTGAGACAGTTGTCCCTCATCCAGTCGGCGACGTTCATCATACGTCTGTGGAAGTTGGCTGTGGTGGTGGAGGGGTTTTCTGATAGCAAGAGGATGAGCTGGGTGTTGTTGGCATAGGAGATTATATTGAGTTTGTGCGATCTGACGGTGTTGGCCAGAGGGGGTCATGTATGTAATGAAGAGGGGGGTTGAGGGACAATTCTTGGGGGACGCCATAGATGATCTCCTTGGGTTATAAGGTGAATGGTGGGAGACCGATCCTATGTTTTTTTCCGGTGAGGTATGAGGCGATCCATTTGATTGTGACTCACTGGATTCGGATGTGGTGAAGTCAGTTAAACAAGATGTGATGGGAGTCAGTGTCAAAGGCGGCTGAGAGCTACAGAAGGATGAGGGCTGCCAATTTGCCATGGTTCAGGAGGACCCTCTTGTTGTCGCTGGCTGCAATCAAGACTGTCTCAGTGATGTGGTTGGCTCGGAATCTGCATTGAGAAGGGTCCAGGAAGTTGTTGTGTTCCAGGTGTTAGGTGTGTTGCTGGCTGATAGCCTTTTCAAGAACCTTCGGTGGAAAAGGGAGCAGGGAGATGGGCCGTTAGTACTTCAGTCCTGCTGGATTCACAGACAGTTTCATCATGAGGGGCCTAACTTCAGCATGTTTCCATTCTTCAGGGAAGGAGACCAAGCTGATGGAGGTGTGCAGGACTTTCTTGAGCTTGTCACCAATCATCTTGCGACCAATTATGAAGACCTTGTAGGTGCAGGGGTCCATGGGTGCTCCCAAGTGCAAGGAGTTCATGATGGAGATTGTGGCTTGAGTTGTGAGAGGAACCCAATGGGGAGCAGGTGTTAGAGGTTTGGGTTTGTGGGTGTCAGTGTGATCAGCTTGATGCTGTCAGTGGTGGGGGGTAACGGGGAAGACCCTACAAACTGTCTGACCTGGGTCAGTTAGGCAGGTACGTGTAAAGTGGTCAGAGTCCGTTAGTTAACTAAACATCAAATGTAAAGCAAAAACTCAATATGACTTAAATCATCATAGATCCAGTATGTATTTTATTTCCATACATAAAACACTGGATATTTGGTATCATTCAATGAGTACCCAAGGACATTGAGTTACAAAATCAGTGCTCAAGCATATAGATTGATTCATTGAATCACACAGTCTTATATACATAAATGAGAGATACGTTGCATTTAAGATCCATCATACAGATAGCTTGAGGCTTATAAAGCAATATGACATATTATTCACATTCCAATTCAAAAAAATGTGCGCTCTAAGTGAACAAGAAAGGAGGTAGTTTAGAGGGGATGGGTGTGATGGAAAGAGGTGAGGACTGGGTAAAGGTGTTGTGATCCTGTTACAATCACAGTAAAATCAAGTGCAACCTTTACAGTCTAAATTAGATCATAAGTTCCATAAAGCTCTTCAACATAGGATCCGTATTGTTCCATAATTTACTCCTATGTTCAGAGAAGTGGCGTGGTCTGGTTGTCTACGTTTCGACCCCTGTTGTAAGGGTTAATGGAAACCTCAGGCTGGGGTCTTCATCAGGACAAAAGAATCAGGAGCGCTTTACATAAGGCCATCCTGTGGCTCTTGGATTGGGACCATCAAGGGTTCGTATGTCGAGGTGTAATTTGGGTCAAGAGAGCTTTCCAGTCTTTTGTCGTATTCAATTGATTCGTGGTATCAGGAGGTGCGTCAAGCGTCACGTTCCCAGGTTGTGTCTCATCCTCGCCAAAGAGAGCCTGTAGATCTCGTCCCCGTCGGCTGCCGGCCAAATTACACCTCGACATACGAACCCTTGATGGTCCCAATCCAAGAGCCACAGGATGGCCTTATGTAAAGCGCTACTGATTCTTTTGTCCTGATGAAGACCCCAGCCTGAGGTTTCCATTAACCCTTACAACAGGGGTCGAAACGTAGACAACCAGACCACGCCATTTCTCTGAACATAGGAGTAAATTATGGAACAATACGGATCCTATGTTGAAGACCTTTATGGAACTTATGATCTAATTTAGACTGTAAAGGTTGCACTTGATTTTACTGTGATTGTAACAGGATCACAACGCCTTTACCCAGTCCTCACCTCTTTCCATCACACCCATCCCCTCTAAACTACCTCCTTTCTTGTTCACTTTGAGCGCACATTTTTTTCAATTGGAATGTGAATAATATGTCATATTGCTTTATAAACCTCAAGCTATCTGTATGATGGATCTTAAATGCAACGTATCTCTCATTTATGTATATAAGACTGTGTGATTCAATGAATCAATCTATATGCTTGAGCACTGATTTTGTAACTCAATGTCCTTGGGTACTCATTGAATGATACCAAATATCCAGTGTTTTATGTATGGAAATAAAATACATACTGGATCTATGAACTATGATGATTTAAGTCATATTGAGTTTTTGCTTTACATTTGATGTTTAGTTAACTAACGGACTCTGACCACTTTACATGTCAGTGGTGGGGGGTTAGTGTTTGAAGTTTTCATTATTGGCTGAGATCTCTTCGTCAAAGAAGTCCGCCAGGGGCGGGGCCATTCTCTGTGGCTCTGGAGAATTTCTTCACAATAGAGAAGAGCTCTCTGCTGCGGATTGTGCTGACTTCCGTGCAGTCTGCTAGGATGTTCTTCTTTGGCTTTTGTTCAGGTGGCAGTGGTACTAGTTGAGTGCGGTTTTGAAGGCCGTATGGTCTACTGTCTGTTTGCTGGTGCACAACTTCCTTTCTACTTGCCAGCAGTTGCGTTTTGTGGATTTCAGCTCTGCGGTGAACCAGCTCGATCTTCTGGCTGGTCCCTTGGATTTGGCTGGCCAGCGGGGGAGTTGTGTCGGCGCATTCTGTGATCCACTGAGAGAAGTTCTTCGCAACCTGTTCTGGGTTGGATGTTGTGTCTGGGAGGTGGGAATTGAGAGTATTGCTCCACTGGTCTTCTGATATCTTTTTCCAGTTTCTGCGCATGGAGCTGGGGGGGCATGGTGTCAGTGTTGCTATGTCCTGGGATGGGGAAGGGGACACTGAAATGGTCAGTCCCGATGAGCTGTGAGACCTGGCTGTACTTGACTCTGTTCCTGTGCATCAAGATGGGGCCGAGCATTTGTTCTGCGCTGTGGGTAGGGTCAGTAACAAGTTGCCGGAGGGCGATGTTGCTCATGCTTTCCAAGAGGTCGTTTGTTCTAGTGTTACTGGTATCACTGAGGTGGAAGTTAAGATCCTCTAGGAAGATGTGGTGCTCGGCGTCGATGGCAATTGGGGAGATGAGGTCAGGGATGGCACTGCAGAAGCTGAGGCATGGTCCTCGTGGTTTGGATTATTGTTTTGACCACTGGCAGCTTTTTCCACAAGCAGGCACCCACAAAAAATAAGCACTATTATTTTTAAAATTGTTTAGTTCAAGCCTAGATTAGTGCAGAATGAACTAAACAAAATAATAGGAAAAATCAATAAAATCATAGGCCACTGTAAGCAAAAAAATATCAATATTGTAAAACAAGCAAATTATTAAATGAGCGGCATTTTTAAGAATACCTACATGCACAATCTTTAAGGGTTCAAATTATTGCCAATATGAAGATTAGTATTTCGATAGAGTCAAAACACAATGTCAGGATAAGCAAAACTATGGGCCAGATGTATGTAGCTTTCTTCAGGTTGCAAATGGCCCGATTCGCAGAATCAGGCTGTTTGTGACTGCAAATTTTGTGATTTGTAACATATTGCCGAACCGCAAAATGGGTTTGCGATTCAGTATTAGGAAGGGGAGTGTTATATGTGGGATATGTGTGAATGTTTTGCAACCAAAATGCAGTTGCAATAGATACTCATTTTACACCTATTTCAAGTAGGTGGTGACCCATTATCAAATGGGAAGGGGTCCTCAAGGGACCCCTTTCCCTTTGTGAATGTTTGTAAAAAACGTTTTTTAAAAGCAGGCCGTGGTCCCACGGACCACATCTTACTCTTAAAAAATGAAAAGAAAACTTTTCCATTTTCTTTTTCAAATGCATCCTGCTTTCATGTAAGGAAAACGGTTTGCGTAAAAAACAAAATAGATATAGCTTTATTTAGAAGCGATCACAGACATGGTGGTCAGCTCACCCCAGCAGGTCACTATCCCTGTGATTTTAGCCATTCCCAATGGGTCGCCAATTGCAACCTACCATATTAATATTAATGAGGTAAGTCTATTTGTGACCCATTGGGAATAGTTATATGTATGAAACACACACATGTGTACATCGATGTTTGCGATTACCAAATAGCAAATCATGAAAACTTCTATTCGGTAATTGCAAATCCACATCTGGCCCTATGTGAGGCTTCATCCACTTCACAGGAAAATTGAACCATTTCAGGACCGTCACTATAAAGGGTTTGCATTCCAACCGGCGTCTGTGGAGCTGCTGAAGTGTACCAGAGAGTGTTTTCATTTTTCATCAGGAGGTGAGTCACACCATGTCAGAGTACTGACGAACTTGGACGGGATGGCTTTTGCTTTGCAACGTCTGGTAAATGCACATATGCACTTTGAAAAGAAAACACTCAATGATTTACATCGTCTTTTTGGTCTGTAAAGAGATGTATTCATAAGGAAGAACAGTAAATGAATCAGTCAGTCAGTCAGTCAAAATACTTTATTCGATTGATTAAAATCATAAAAGAAACAACAAACATACAGAAGTTTGAGCATTTCATACATATACAATTTCAGTGAGAGCCCATAAAAGACACATAAAATACAATTAATTTATAAAAACAGGCATGTTTATACATTTGTCTCGAAATTTTTCATTTTAATTCTTAATGCTGCCACTAAGAAACTAGCCACGCAGAAGATAGTAGAGGGACTGCCTAACATCTGGAGAAACATAAGAGCAGGTCTGACTTGGCTAAAGCCAGCTTCTCGCAGGATCGGGAGCAAATATTTTTTCCTAATTTCTGCATAAAACCTACAAAACATGTGGAAATTAATCACTTGTGAAACATTGGTGAGTGAGTCACTTAGCAAGTGGAACTAAACTAAAAAGGTCATGAGGAAAGAAAATGGAGAGTTCTTAGAACACAATGCTGAAAACCGCATCTAGGAGAAAGCAGAAGGAAGTTTAATTTAGCAACAATAAGAGAAGTCTTCTCTGCAAGAATTCCACGTCGCTCCCTGAAAATGTTTGATGCGAACAGACTTTGGATCCCTAACGCGTTCTAGTACCTACTAATGGTATGTGCATTTACAACAAGTGATGAGAGATTTAAATGGACTGTCTCCTTCCCTGCTATTCCCTACACCAAACCCCCTCCCCTCATCTGTCCACATTGGGTTTCTATGTGAAAGTCAGACAGAGCCCTTGGTGTCCAGAGGTGGGTGATCTAGGTCATTGTATCACTCCAGAGGAACCCTCCTGACAGCGTCACAAATTTGTGCCTGAACTTTATAAATCTTTCCAGTTTGTCAGCCTGTATGCGAAAAAAGGCCATGTTAAGTCTGTATGGCATACGATCTTATGGGAGAAACGAAACTGGATGGTACCACTCGGCTGCTCTGTTGTTTAAATGTTGAATTCTTTATCTTTTTCTCATGGAGATGGTGGAGAACAGCAACTATATATCATTCAGAGCTGCTGGACCTTGCCTTCTCTGCAGGCTCACTCCCAAACATTTTGCCTTTTTCCTTTCACTTTTTGCTGAGTGCATTTTTGTTGGCCTTAGGACTCTGTGCACTTTAGCACTGCTAACAAGTGCTAAAGTGCTTGTGCTCACTCCCCTAAATATGGTTTGATTGGCATATACCTAATTGGCATATTTCATTTACTTGTAAGCCCTTTATGGAGTGGAATACCATGTACCCAGGGCCTATAAATTAAATGATACCTGTGGGTCTGCAGCACTTATTGTGCCACCCACTTATGTAGCACCTTAAAACATGTCCTAGGTCTGCCATTGGAGCCTATTTGCAGTTTTAAACTGCCATGTCGACTTGGCACTAATACCCCCTGCGAAGCCCTAGGTAGCCCATAGGCTAGAGTGCTGTGTAATAAAAAGTTTGGGCATGTACATTTAAGTTTTACATGTCCTTGTCGTGAAAAACTCCTACATTTGTTTTTCACTACTGTGAGGCCTACCCCTTACATAGGACAACACTGGGGATTCCTTCTTACATATAATAAACTGTCATCAAACCTAATTGGAAACAGGTAGCCATGTCACGTTTGGTACCTATGAAACTTTAATTTAATACTCCCTTAAATGGCAAAGTCAGATTTTTCATTACAATTTCGAAAATGCCAACTTTTAGATAGTTAAAGACACACAAATGATGGACGGAATGTGGAACAAATCAAACTTTCACCTCAGTCAAGAGATCTGGGTTAAATCCATTGATCATTTGCTCAGCATGCCACCCCAGTTTAGATCCAGCCATAATCAAATCAGTCTTGGCCCTGCTCCCCATGGGAACAGTCCAGTCCGAACTACCAAGCCAGGTCCTCCCTGGACCAGAAACCAGTATCCTGGGACAGATTTCTGGGTATCACCCCTCATCAGCCAGGCTGGCTTGAACTCATTAGCACAGTGAGACCGGGACCCACGTCTACTGCTTTTATCACCACATGGTCACTTAATCACAACACAAGGCCCATTGCACAAGCAAAAACAGGTCTTTTGATATAGTAGCCCCATATTTTTATATGGTTAGTAAGAAAGGCAGCTTAAATAAAAATAAATGGAAAGTAACAAGTAGTGACTATAGTATATTTTTACATATACAATTAAACATTTGAAGGGCCCATACTCCTTTTATTTTGTGTCATCCTAATTTCTTCGTTGTAATTATTTTTAAAGATGTGTATGCCCCAAAGCTTGGAATTGTCGCAAAATGTGCCTGGGGAGTTAAAAGGAATGAAGGAATAAATTCAAAATCTTATGTGAACTATTATTTTGACAATGTTAATTATTCTGAATATTATTTATATTTATTTATCTATTGAATTGTATCCCATCTTGTGAGATTCAGTCTATGTTTATATATAGTTTCTGGTAATTCATTTCATAAAGCTTTTCGGATTGATTTACAGTGCAAATCTTTGAGGGAAGGTCATGCTCTCTGACGGATATTTTTTCTACAAACCACTGTGCCACTGCACCCTTCTTTTTTACTGGGGTTGTACCATATGCTGCATATCATTTGTTTCTAGACATAAAAATACTCTAACATCTGAATTATTGACAATCACTGCTGAAATAATTGTGTGACCTTGCCATCTGCTATGGCCTTCTCTCCTTTTTTAGATTTGGTTCCTTAGTACACTGTAGTAAACTATCGCTGCAATTTAATGTTTATTACTTTTCCCTAACATGTCAAAAAGTATTTTTCTGAAACAGCTCTGACCGAACCATTGCTTTACTACCATAGGAAGGTTCAGGTTTTCCAGAAATACAGGGTTGCTTCATACTTCTTTACTATGCATCACTTCTGAACAATTGAAGGGACAACAAAAGGACTCTCAAATAAGCTCCTGAAGAACAAAGAACAGTAGCATCCACTGAACCATCATAACAAATACACATCACAGGCAAAAAAGTAGGTTCTTTTAGGTAGCAATCTATAGATCTAATGTAAAAAGTGTCACCATATTGATATAAAATTTTACATAAAATGTTTATCAATAAACCACTTCAGACATAGATTTGAGTGAATGATGAAGATTGCTCCTGGCTAACAGCAAAAAGTAAGATCAGCAAGGTAGGTTTTAGAAGGAAAGTCTGTCCCAGCCCATTGATGGAATTCGATGACGGATACGTCAGTAGAGTAAACTGCACAGATGCCCCCAAAATACTTAAAAGTGCAGTATAAGACACCTAATGTATCCTGGGGTTCTTATTAAGTATAGAAAGGCACTAGGTGTCGTTTTGATGATACACCTAAAGGTTTGTCACTTGACATATGAGAATCAATGTTCTCATCCAATCGAAAACATTCATTCTGATACTAAACTTTGACAACTATGCAAGTTGTTTATCGCTCTGTCATTTTTATGTGAGCCTTATGTACCTTATCTTCAGTGCCTACCATTATCGTTGCCTAATATGGTGGTTCATCGATACATGGTTTGGGTATAACAGCCATCATTGAAATTTCTCTACTGGCAGACTAAAGCAGAGGTAGAATCAGTTGAGGTCTTACAATCCATTACTTTCATTACTTTCCTTCAAAGTCTCCAGTAAGTTGTTTATCGCTCTGTCATTTTTATGTGAGCCTTATGTACCTTGTCTTCAGTGCCTACCATTATCGTTGCCTAATATGGTGGTTCATCGATACATGGTTTGGGTATAACAGCCATCATTGAAATTTCTCTACTGGCAGACTAAAGCAGAGGTAGAATCAGTTGAGGTCTTACAATCCATTACTTTCATTACTTTCCTTCAAAGTCTCCAGCATCCTCCACACATTACAGATGTATACAAAATATGTCAAGAATTAATCCAAATTTAAGGTGATCCATTTTGCAGCAGTACAGTCCTTTTGTTGCTGGTTTCCTGTGCTTCTCCAATCATAGGAGAGGATCCTCACGGGTCATTCGCATGCCACACCAGTAGCTGCCTTCTCCTATCCCAGCCAGTCATACATTTCACTGAGCTTCCGCTTCCGGCCCAATTCACATCCACTCTAGCTCTCACCCCTCTCTGCTGTTGTCCTCCTGCTCCAAAGGTCCCATCTTCCGTTGGACCAGCACGTCACTTGAGCCCCACCCTAGTCAAAAAGGAAGATCATCCTGGAGTCATTCTGAAGTCATCTGATGACTTTAGCTGAGCTATTCGTGTAATTATCTGGGGAAGTCATCCCAAGCCATCCTGAAGTATGCCTGTAGGATGAAATATTTAAATGAGATGACTCTATAGAGTAATCACAAAAACTACTCTAGGATGGTGTTCTGATGACTTCCACTGGCAGGAAGTGATTACCTTTTACAACTCTACGAATACTAATTGACAACTTCAGGATGAGTGAGAATTACTCCAGGATGGGCTCTAGACAATTTAAGGATGACTGTGGATTACTTTAGGATGATTCTACAACAATTTCAGGATGACAGTTGATTATTCCTGGATGATCCTATAACCGCTTCAGGATGGAAGTTGATTTCTCTGGAATGATCCCATGACAATTTCAGGTGAGTGTGGATTATTCCTGGATGATCCTATGACCACTTCAGGATGGCTATTGATTACTTGAGAATGGCCACATGACATTTTCAGTATAAGCGTAGATTACTCTAGGATGATTTAATGACAACTCAAAAATGAGCGTGGATTACTCAGGATTATTTATGGTCAGCTACAGAATGAGTGTGGATTACTTAATGATGGCTACATAAGGACTTTCAGATGATTGTGAAATACTCTTTGATGATTTTAAGCCAACTAAAGGCCAGGTGTAGATTACTCCCAAATGATTTAATTAACAATTTTGAATGTCTGTGGATCACTAATAAATCATTACGGGATGGATTACACCTTGACAATTCCATGTTAGAAGCACGTTAGCCGACTGCTAGTATTCCCTTGCAGGGTCCCACTAGTAGTTTAGGAATATGGATTTGCTGGTAGGAAAACATTTGGAGGATCACCTCCTCAATGTACTTTCCTGTCGAAAACAGGCCACTTGGATGTAATATGCCTTTTTATACAATACTATGAATTGTTTGCAATGCCACAAGTTCTAAAGTAAGGCCCAGATTTACAAAACTGTCACTGAATGCAGTGCAGCACTCTAATTGGAAAGAGCAGGAAAGTGTCATGTCTATACCTCTCCCTAGCACCACTGCACCATTAGGCAGCTGAGAGTCATGCACACACATTGGCACTATAATGCAATTTTGTCTGTGAGAGTCTAGTTTAGGTTTTGTCCTGGAAGGGTACCCTTCCGAAACCAGAAAAATACTATATCTAGACAAATGTGAAACTTTTCCCATTTCGGATGAGTGTTGTACCAAATACCAATTTGCTCTGATTTGCAAATCCTGAAAAGGATTTTGATTCAGGTCTGCATTCTAAAACTTAAGCAAGCCAAACACAAAACTTCTATAAATCTGCTCCTAATAATCAGATACATTTTAAACTCTACTGTGAGAGGTAGACACCTGTATAAAATACATATGAGAAATGCTATTTTTGGCTAGGTTTGTGCTGCAGAAATACCACAAGCACCTTCATACAAATGAAGTGGTCTGCAACAATGTTACACTTTTCATTCAGATAAGTTTAACAATGTGGCCGCTACTCCCACACTCATGAATCACTGGTACTTGCCTTATTTTGAGGTACAGAGCATTATCTGAAGCTGTTTGACATGGTGACCAGTGGCAAAAGACTAAAAAAAAACACAGTGGTTAAAGGAACAATAATCCAAGGGATGTGTCAACATGTAATTTTATTTATCTAAAGCACATATTTGGCCCCATAGGGCCAGGATACCAAACAAGACAAAAAGTCCAGGGAAAAAAAAGTCCATGAAAAAAAGCAGGGAAAAAAGGCCAGACTACTGCAACAAGAACAAATGGCTTAATGAAAATCAGGAACTTCGTTGTTTAATTCTAGATTCTGAGTTTTCCTTAATCCTCTTCTACCAGATTCCTTCTCTTACTTCTGTTGTCCAGTGATGGCCAGCCATTGGCACTGCACACAGACTTCATAATCTCTGCAAAAATAAAATAGCATACATCAGTATCACTATTTTTAGTTTTTAAAAGGGCTGGGCTGCCTTTGAAATGTTCCAATTCCATTATTTCTTATAGTGTGCCAGATGTGATATGGTTAGGTTTACAAGGGTTCATAAGTGTAACATTAAGGGCACTTGGTCAAAGAGGCACAGGTGAGAGCAAGGCATTGATGAAGAGGGGGGCAGAAGGTAAAAAAAGAAAAAGTTCCTTTATGAACTTAAGAGTGAAGCAGCAAGTTGTGGTTTCAGGAAATCTGTTGGATTTTCAGGAAGAGGACAGAAATGTCCACCGTCAACAAAGGTCTTAACTTTTGTACAATGAGGCCATTGATGATAAAAAGTTGGGTTTCCTCCAAAAATTCATGAAACTCTTAGGGCAACAGGAGTGGGTATGGCTAAGAACGGTACACCTGGGTATGGCAGGGGTACCTTTCTGTCGCTCAAAATCTGCACTAAATGTGAGAGTTATAAAAGAGCAAACGTGACTGACAAAAGAAATTAACACAAAGCACCACCACATTACTGGTGTTTAGCCCCTGGTCCCTAATGACAGTTCTAGCCCCAATTAGCAGTCTGTCTTCTCTGCCGCGTTCACCCTTTTGAAATGCTGAGGTACTTGGAAGAAAGACTGTACCAATGTAGATGCATTGAAACAAACATGTGCCATAGTCATGTTCACTAGATGCTGTCACGCTTCCTCTGCAAACAGAAAGTAATCAGTGCCAGATTTCTTTACAAAACCATCATGGAGGCAGCCACGATGATTCTGAACTCTACTTGCAATATTCATATTTGGAAAACAGTCTAAAAAACAAGCATAGTGACCAGAAATCAAAATTGGAGCGTACAACCAAGTGATAGGAACAGGATCAACTGATCTAATTTTTAGGAGCGTTGATCAGGTCTAAATAAAAGCTGCAAGCACAGTATTTTATAAGTGCAGTTTGCTATCACCCATTCATCCAGTTTGAGCCCCTCACCTGGAGCTAGAGATTTAGAAATAAATTCCCATCTCAAGGCTTTGCGCTAGATTTGCATGCCATCTGTAGCACAAACTCAGCACAAACTGTTAATAAATTACAAGCCACCCACATTGCTCTTCTTGCTCTTCTGCAGACAGCTGTTAACTAATAATGAAGTCATCATTCAAATATATGATACAAGACCACATATGCTAACATAACTTAACACAATGTATAATAATGAATTTTCACAATCCAAGATTGACTGAATGTTAATTTAAACTTTTGTAATATCTTACCAAATAATGCATCAACCTTCTCCTCATCAAGGATAGCTGTTCCAGCATGAGCTTTCGTTACACCTTTTGCAGATGCAAGTTCTTTTGGAGAAAAACGTATTTCACTGATATCATTGAGAAGAAAACCTGCATTGTCCCGAACTGCCTTGGCTTCCTCCGAGAGTTTGCGCAATTCTCTCTTTGGAATGAGAACATCTCTGAACCGTGAAGGATCATTTGATTCCTTCATCACCTGCTGCATATCAGTCTTCAAAATAACACAACTATTAACTATTTGCCATCATGTTAGGTTACATACTAAAAAATATATATAGGAAGAGAGTGTTTTTTTGATTTTGGTTTTTGCATCTCTACATGGCTAACAATGTAATATTTGCCAGGTTAGCTCCAGGAGTATAAATCAAACATATTTAAAGAGATTGCATGCAGAAAGATTCCAAAGACACCATGCCGGAAATCTACAGGGTTTGTCCTATATTATCTTTAACTGTGCTAAAAGAGTGGCAAAGAAAACAAGTACCTTTTGTACAGTGAATGATCGACTGCATATTTTTGATGCTGCTGTATCTGTTAAGTACCTTGAATTGGTCAAAGCAGACAGTGCAGCTTTCAAATGCTGTATAGCCAACTCCCTATTGCAAGTGCCTTGCAACTGTGCTATAATCAAATAAATACATTTTTTAAAGGCAGCAGATAGTAAATACAATATACACATAACAAGCATACTTTTTGGCAATGCATGTGTTTGGGTGGAAAAAAGGATTATTAATGGGAATTTGTTGCAGTTTACGTGGAAAGGTAGAATCTCAAGCACACACCTTTTAAGTGTTTGTTTTTAGGTTGAAACCGTACACACTCCTCATTTAGGCAGAAACCTGGGCCAACAGAATAGCTTTCCTTTTGATTAATTATGGACAAGGAGTTAAATACCATTTCCTTAGAGAGAAAGCACATCATAATTACGTCATACAAGTGGAAATGCAATTTTCTTTGTACTTTAAAAAAAACCTCTAGTGTTGAATGATGGACCTTTCTCCGTCATCAAATGAAATGATTCTTCATTGTCCTAAGGGGGAAAAAACTGTGATTTAAAAAAACGTATGCTCTTGTGTAATTTAAATGGTGCTTGATTTAAAGCACTCCCAGTTTGCGCTATTTAAAACTGAAAAGCTAGTCCCTGTTACAGAGAGGCAGTGAGGGGTAGAGAAGGGCACCTAAAGATTGCCGGTCAGCACCAGCAGGGCCCGGCCCACTTAAAGCCCTGGGACGGGAGTCTAAGAACCAGGGTTAGCCCTTGCCTTCAGGGCTCCCCAGTGGCCCTGGGGTGCGGATGACTGTGTGGGTGCTGCTGTGGTAGTACGACATCGACTGGCTATGCATCTCAGTCCTGCCCTGATCAACTGTTTAACATTGACCCCTTGGTATTAGCTGCAGCATGCCTTGCCTGAGATACTCTGGAATCCCTGAAATTTTCCTGCTTTCAAAGTGTAAAGTTGGAAAATAAAGAGACCGCGGCCGATCCATCGGGCCCCTTTTATGGCTATTGCACCCTCACTGCATTCGTTCCTGCAGCAGAGCAATGACGTCACTTCCGGCGCTCATTAATTCAGGTACATGCCTAAAGGTGAGTGCTGCAGGACATGTTGTAAATGTTAACATTTTGGCATTTAATAGTTAAGTATGTATAAGGCTGCTACAGTTGACGGAGCGGAGAGCTGCTCTCTTTTGAGGACACAGGTTTGAGTCCCAGCTCTGCAGGCAGAGATGGCTTTTGGTGGGCGGTTGTGGGGTTGCTGTAAAGTTATTTCAGTTTGTTTGATATGGGGAATTTTGTGTGATATAATGTAAGTGATAATATGGTGTGCAAGGCCTTGAAGTAAAAAGTCGAGAGGAATTTCAGGAATGTTTTTCAGTTTTCCAGAAAATCATTGGAAAAAGCCGGTTGGTTGTGAATTGCTACATTTAATGCTACAGCCCATTAGGATAATACTATGGCCTATATATGCTATGATCTTTTGGGTGTATTGAACTTCTACTTGGTTTGATTATAAAAAAGGTGGCCAAGATTGATGACTCTGCCAAACATGCGATTTACTGGGTATGCAAGTAGAATTAATTTACCAGCTGGATCACCAAATCCTAATTATTTCTTCTATCCAAATTGCTCTGTAGAATATATCCAGGGGGCAAACAGCGCAGCTACTGTGTAATGGCAGCGATATTTGTTATATTCAGGGCCACTGGAATTATGTGATACTGCGGAAGCAGTGTTTTCCCCACAACTATGGATCTGCTGTATGTGCCACTGAATCAGCATCTGATGCATAATCTGCATATTTTACCCAAAAATCAGTTTCCAGCTTAATTGGATGAAAGTTACTAAAAACATGGTGACACGTGTTCCTAAGCAGTGGAAGGCTGTTGGTAAAGGTTGACTTGTCATCTTTCATTACTTATTACTTTATTTTGTAGTTAAACAGGTACTAACGAGGTACAGTTGTTGCCCAGACAGTGCTACTATGTGTAAAAAGCACAAAATATTAAAGCAAGACTATCACAAAATGTATTGCATTATGCAACATAATTTGTTTTTTCTTGCTGCATAATTTAGTCAACCCTGCCACATAATTTGTTCCTCACCTGCTGCATAATTCCAGTAGCCCTATTATATTGCAACATTTTAGCCTGCTATGGCACCCACACTGATCAGAGTGTACTGTGTTCTTATTTAGGCCAAGGTTAGTAAAAGGGAAGATTCTCTTGACTCTACTTAGTGCAACATTTATGCAGTATTTGTGCCTGCAAATAAGGCATGCGTCGCCTCCAAGTATAATCTAGCTATCAGCAAGGGCTGTTTTGCCAAGATACTGTTAATATGCTTTTGTCATTACTGTCTTACAACATGCTGATTGTGCCGCATCATCAGCATGCCGACGTTTAATTACAATAGTAGCGAGCTTTTGAGCAGAGCTTCGGGCACCGGCATTACATTTCATTATTGAGTTAACGCAGATGTGTTTGCTTTCTCATTGCTAGGTATTTCAGCAGATTCATGAAGGGAAACAGCAAGTTTTCTCCATTTATGTGTTCAATCAATCAGAACATTTGTAAAGTGCACTACTTACCCATGAGGGTCTCAAGGCGCGGGGGGTGCTGCTACTGCTCGAATAGCCAGGGCTTGAGGAGTTTTCTGAAGGTCTAAAGGTCCTGGGTCTGACGTAGGAGGATGAGGAGGGTGTTTCAGGTCTTAGCGGCGAGGTGGGAGAATGATCTGCTGCCGGAGGTCGCTCTTCAGATGCGGAGGACTGTGCCGAGGGCGAGGTCGGCGGAGCGGAGCTTGCGGTTGGGGGTGTAGAAACAGAGTTGTCTGTTGAGGTATGTTGGACTGGTGTTGTGTAGTGCCTTGTGTGCGTGGGTGAGGAGCTTGAAGGTGATCCTCTTGTTGACGGGTAGCCAGTGCAGGTCTCTCAGGTCGGGTGTGATGTAGCTGCAGCGAGGGATGTCGAGGATCAGGCGTGCAGAGGCGTTTTGTACGCATTGCAGTTGTTTCAGGAGTTTGGCTGAGGCTCCTGCGTAGAGGGCGTTACCGTAGTCTAGCCTGCTGCCGACGAGGGCCTGGGTGACCGTTCTTCTTGTTTCGGTGGGGATCGACCTGTAAATCTTGCAGAGCATGCAGAGGGTGTTGGAGCAGGGGGACGAGATGGCGTTGACCTGCTTTGTCATGGAGAGAGTGGAATCGAGGATGAACCCTGGGTTGCGTACATGGTCAGTGGGTGTTGGAGCTGTTCCCAGTGCGGTCGGCCACCAGGAGTCGTCCCAGGCCGAGGGGGTGGAGCCGAGGCTGAGGACTTCCGTCTTGTCCGAGTTTAGCTTCAGTCGGCTGTTCATTATCCACTCGGCTACATCTTTCATTCCTTCGTGGAGGTTGGTTTTGGCGGTGAGGTGGTCTTTGGTGAGGGAGAGGATCAGCTGGGTGTTGTCGGTGTATGAGATGATGTTGAGGTCATGCATGTGGGCGAGCTGTGCCATGTAAATGTTGAACAATGTTGGGATGAGGGATGAGTCCTGGGGTACGCCGCAGATGTTCTCGTGGCTACGGAGTGGAAAGGGGGGAGGCGGATGCTCTGGGTTCTGCTGGAGAGGAAGGAGGTGGTCGAGTTCAGAGCCTTCTCTCGGATCCCAGCATTGTGGAGGCGTGTGCCTAGGGTGCTGTAGCAGACTGTGTCGAAGGCAGCTGACGGGTCCAGGAGGATGAGGGCCACGGTTTCTCCGCTGTCCAGCAGGGCCCTAATGTCATCGGTGGCGGCGATGAGGGCAGTTTCGGTGCTGCAGTTGCTGCGAATCCGGACTGGGATGGGTCCAGGATGCTGTTCTCCTTGAGGTAGTGGGTCAGTTGTCTGTTGACGGTCTTCTCGATGACCTTCGCAGGGAGATGGGACAGAGTTTCTTGAGGTCCTTGGGGTCAGCCTTGGGTTTTTTGAGTAGGGCGTTGATCTCGGCGTGCTTCCAGCTCTTTGGGAAGGTTGCTGTCTCGAAAGAGATGTTGATGGCTTTGCCCGAGATGGGGTCCGATGGTGGTGCTGGCTTTGTTGAAGATGTGGTGTGGGCATGGGTCTGACGGAGATCCAGAGCGGCTGGTGTTCATGATTTTGATGGTGTCGTCGTCATTTATGTTGGTCCAGGAGAGCATGGGGTCAGTGCGGATAGTGGCCGTGGGGCGGAGGTCTCAGTGGTTATTGGGTCAGTCGTGATGTTGGAGCTGTTGTGGATGTCTGCGATCTTGCAATGGCAGAGGGTGGCAAGGGAGTCACACAGGTCTTGCGAAGGTGGGATGCCGTTGGTGTTGGAGCTGGAGTTGGAGAGTTCCTTCAAAATGTTGAAGAGCTCTTTGCTGTTGTGTGCGTTGTTCTCTAGGGGGTCTTTAAACGAGGCTCTTTTGGCGGATCTGATGAGTTGATGGTGTCTGGGGTGGTGTTCTTGTGGGCTGCGTGGCTGTCCGGTGTCTGTTCGCGGTGCCATTTCTTCTCTAGCTTACGGCACGTTTGCTTGGATTTTTGGAGTAGGGGTGGGGGGAATTTGCGTAATCGCATTACGCAAATCTCTGCCAAACGGTAAAAAATCTCAGCGAACACGGGAATTGCTTGTTCGCGATGCTTTTTTCCTGTTCGCAATTGCTGTTCGCGTGCTCGGGGGGTGGGGGGAAATCTCGTGAACACGCATTTTGAGAACGCAAACTAGCAAAACATTTTGGGAAGTTGTGGAACGAGAATTTTGAGCAATTTGGCGTTCTCCGCGGAACGCGAAATTACCTAAATCCGCGGAACGCGAATTTACCCAAATTCCGCAAATTCCGCGAGCGGAACGGAATTTGCCACCCAGGCCTAGCCTGGAGGTCTTCCGTGAACCAGTTGGCTTTCTTGCTGTTGTGTCTGTTGGATGGTTTCCTGATCGGGGCGAGGGTGTTGGCGCAGTCGTCGATCCATTGTCTGAGGTTGCGGGCGGCGGTGTCGGGGTCGGTGTGGTCGGTGGGTGGGCTCCGGACGAGGGTGGTGTTAGCTGGTCTTCGGTGACTTTGCTCCAGCAGTGGTGAGGGATCTGTTGGGTGCGGTGGTGCGTGGTGGGTTTCCGGAAGGTGAAGTGGATGCAGCGATGGTCAGACCAGTGGAGTTCGGTGGTGTGGCTGAAGGAGACTTGGGAGCTTGCGAAGAAGACGGGGTCAAGCACATGGCCAGCAGAGTGGGTGGGTGTCGTGATGGGGTGTCTGAGTCCGAGGTTGGGGAGGTTGTCGATCATGGTGGTAGAGTTGGTGTCGTTGTTGTTCTTGAGGTGGAAGTTCAGGTTCCCGAGGAGGATGTAGTCTGTGGAGGCGATGGTGTTTGTACTGACGAAGTCAGCGATGGAGTCCCTGAACTGTGGTCAGGGTCCGGGGGTCTGTAGACGAGCGTTTCTCTGAGGGCGATGTTCTAATCGGTGTGGATCTGGAAATTCAGGTGTTTGGCGGTGCTGAGGGTGTCGTTGGTGTTGGTCGAGACTCTGAGAGTGTTTCTGTGGATGATGGTGATTCGTCCTCCTACTCCATTGGTGAGGTCCCTGCGGGTGATCTTGTAGCTGTCCAGGATGGCTATGGCGATGTTGGGTGCTGAGGAGGGGTTCAACCAGGTCTCCGTCAGGAAGGCGACGTCTGGGGAGGTTGAGTCGAATAGGTCCCAGAGTACAAGGGTGTGTCTGCGGGCAGAGCGGGTGTTGTGAAGGATGCATCTGAGGTCGTTGCGTTCTTTCACGGTGGGTGGCTTGGCGGATCGGATGCTGGTGAAGCTGCAGTTCCGGCAGGAGAAGGGTCCTTGGGTGGGTTTCGGGGCGGCCAGGAAGCAGGTGTGTGATCGTCCGGTATTGAGTGCGAGTAGGGTGCTGGCATCGTAGTGGAGACGGGCATTGTGGGATTCGCGGGGGCCAGGGGTTCTGATGCTGGGTGCGGTCCAGGCGTGGATGGGCACAGACGGGCTTGCCTTAGGCGCGCCTTCAGCGCGCCAGCGGTGTGCCCGCTGGGCGCAGCCGCCATAAGAAGGAGAGGTGGGAGGGATGAGCAGCTGGGAGGAGGAAGTGGACGAATGGGTGAGCGGGGGGCGGGCCGCAGGGGACACAGCAGCGGGAAAAAATGGGGCAGAAACAGAAGGCAAAAAGAGGGCACAGAAACCAAGGGGAAGGAGGAAAAACGAAAAATTAAAACAGAGGCAAATACAGTACAAGCAGGGGTCGGGGCCGTAGGGGGCACAGCGGCGGGAAAGACGGGGCAGGGACAGAAGGCAAAAAGAGGGCACAGAAACCAAGCGGAAGGAGGAAAAACAAGCAATTAAAACAGAGGCAAATACGTACAAGCGGGGTCGGGCCGCAGGGGGCACAGCAGTGGTAAAAACCGGGCAGGAACAGAAGGCAAAAAGAGGGTACAGGAACCAAGGGGAAGGAGGAAAAACGAGCTATTAAAACAGAGGCAAATACAGTACAAGCAGGGGGGGGCTGGGCCGCAGGGGGCACAGCGGCGGGAGAAATGAGGCAGGAAATGGCGTGGGAACAGAAGGCAAAACGAGGGCACAGGGCACAGAATTGAACAGTGGTAAAACCGAAGGAGAAGAAAAACGAGCAATTAGACAATACAATAAAGCACAATGTGGCAAAGCAAACAGAGCAAGCAGACCTCGGCAAGCCACTGGCCACCAGGGATGAGGAGCAGGTGGTAGCCTGCGGATGGAGGAGGGCCCTGAACTTGCGGCAGTCGTAGCAGCAGCGAGCAAGGGAACAAAGACGCAGCAGGTAGTGCTGCCGCGGCATGGGGGAGCGACCTGCCTGGAGCAGGGTCAAGGGTCGCAGGGTAACAAAATGTCTTGCAAGCTCCTTATGAGAGAACTAAAAAAACAGGGGAATAAAATATAAGGGGAGGGGTGTTGATACGAGGCAGAATGTTTGCTTATTTGTCATGGAAACGGATCCTTGCACTGCATGGGCTTTTTGATCTACTATTATTGTACAATCTTGCTTGCTCTTATTTTTGGGCTACATTTTGGGTGAACCCCCTTGGTGAAATCTAATGAATGGTACTTGATGAGTAAATGAGCATGGGGGTATTTTATTTATACTCTGTGCCACACTTTGTCTGGTGCTGTGATGACCTCTTCCTCCCCAAAGCCATCTGTTAATACCTAAATAGGGATCGGAGTCGATGGTCCATTGTAGACGGAAGTCCAGATTCACCGGAACCGTCGCTGGCGTTAGGGGGAAAATTAAACATTTGGCCCAGTTAACCTTAAGGCCAGATAGTAGCCCAAACCGGACCACCTGTGTGAGGACAGCTGTAAGCTGTCTCTCAGGGTCCCGAATATAAAGAAGCATGTCATCAGAGTACGCCGAGACAATCAAATGGTAGCCCAGGAAGTGCACTCCCCTGTGCCCATGGTAGTCTCTCAGAGCGCAGATCAGTAGTTCAGTGACCAAGCGTACAGCAGAGGAGATAAAGAGCATCCCTGACGGGTACTTCTTGAGATAGGTATGGGAGATGTAACCCTGTTACCCAATCAAACTTTTGCAACTGGGGCGTTATATAAGACCGTTACTAACTGGAGAAAGACCTCACCCACTCCAATGCGCCTTAGCACTGTTTTCATAAATGGCCATTCTACAGAATTAAACGTTTTTTCAGCGTCTAAAAATACACTGTCTGCCGTGTCATGGTACTCCTCTAGGACATTTTTAATATCCCTTAGGATCTTTGAGTCACTTCATTTCAAATGTGACTTTTGCAGTTGTGCTATCTCTTTTTCTAATCTGGATAGTCTGTCTCGTATGGAACGTAACACTTCTGCATGTTTTGAGACTGCCATCCCCCTTATGCACACCTTGATTGCCTCCCAGATTGTTGAGAAAGAGGTTACTGAGCCTATATTTTCTTCAAATAAGCCCTGTATGGATGTGGCTATATCTGCCCGAAAGACCGGGTCCAGTAAGGAGTATGGGGGAACCTCCAAGTGAAAGGGGCAAAGTGCTTAGTTCATAATTCTATGTCTAACATAGTTAGAGAATGATCTGAATATGTTCTTGGAAGCAGGTCGCAGGTGATGACCCGGGTGAGTAGATTCTTAGATATCAGCCAGTAACAATTCTGGTGTGCATGTCGTAGGGTGCAGAATAATGTGTGAATCCTGGGGTGTCATCAGAGCGCTGTGCCACACATCTAGCAGACTTAACTGGTCAATAATATCTACTATTGCTCCAGCGGCAGCAGAACAGCGACGTGGAGGGTCCTTGGAGCGATCACGGGTAGGGTCCATTATGAAACCAAAGTCGCCATCTCCAAATTTGTGGAAGATCAGTCGCTTTAAGGAGGCGGGATCGAGTGAATGGCAAAACTGCGGATCATCGTGGTTGGGGCCATACATATACTAACTTAACATTTAGTCCTTCTTTGTGGCAACAGGACATGTAATGATTAAGCACACGTCTGACCTTTATTTACATGACACCCTGCTCTGAAGGGTTGCCAGGGGTGACTTATATGAAATAAAAGGGGATTTTGAGGCTTGGCAAGTAGCTTTAAATGGCAAGTCGAAGTGGCAGTAAACTGCACACACGGGCTCTACAATGGCAGACCTGAGACAGGTTTGAAAGGCTACTTATGTTGGCATAATCAGTGCTAGAAGCACACTGGTAACGTTTCAAGTACAGGGCTTGGGTATATGATGTACCACTTTACAAGGGACATATGAGTAATTCACAAAAAATGTAAATCTTGAGAACGCTGCTACAAGAGCATTGTATGTTTGTCAGGTGTAAATACCTTTTAGAGGCATTCCATTAGCCAGAAAGATCCCAAACTAAGATGTTTGGCATCATAAAATAATATCAAGTGAGGAAGTCAAAGTATTGTCTGTGCGAGAAAGACCCACAGCTCATCTTCCATAGTTAAAGTGTATTTTAATCTGTCCTCCACAGTATGTACATCTTTTGAACGTGCAATTAATTATTCAAGACTATTGGAAGCAGAAAAATGATGCCAGTGAATAAAGGAGGACCTCTTGGAAAAGGAAAGAAACATACGCCATCAAAAAATGGTTGTTAGAGGTAAGCGCACATTATAAAACATAACACCAAATCTGTTAAGAGGACACTTCAATCTACAAAACAGATTTACTTACAACGGCCAGTACTCTCAGAAGACACTCTCTTCTATAATGACAATCTTATCAAAGTCTGCTTTCTACACTAGTCCCTTTGAACTGAACATTTGCCTTGGATTGCCTAGAGGTTTGTGTTTTGAGATTAGTATGATATTAATTGTCCAATTTACAGAGAAACTAAGATACAGTTAGTAGTACTTCAGATGGCTCATCTTTCCTTTTGAGACAGCAGTGTGAAACAGGCTTCCTTGCAAAGAGTATGATCTGCTCTGCATGAGTTTCGTTTTACCCTGCTGTTTTCTTTATTGTGATCATTTATTTAGGCAAGCCCTTAATAGAAGGAAAATAGTAAGTAATTTAATTTTTGTTAGGGAGATTAAGGACGACAAGAGCTTGTTAAGTGTAGGCTCCCTCATATCTGATGGTATATTATTGTAGAAATGTATTATTATCACTTTATGGGAAAAGCCCAATCTTAACCTCAATATCTGGTAGTACTCGGTCGTCAGAAATTTGTTGACTTCCATTCCCCCAGTAGTGGAAACAAAAGTGCACAAACCCCCCTTGTTACGGCCATGTGGACTTGGCACTGCAGGAGTGTGAAAGGTCTGATACCCGCTAATGTGATATGGCTCCAGAGACCATGTTTCCTGCAGGCAAATAATGTTATGCCTGATAACAACATCTAACCAATGTTGATGAATCACTTTATCGGCTAGGCCAGCCACGTTCCATGAAAGAAAGCTGTAGTTAAGATCTCTTTGTTTAGAGGTGTCAATTAATGGGACAGATTTTCCTTACTTTTCAATTAATGTTTGCAAAGGATCTAAATCCGAAGCGTTATGAGAGAGTAAGGTTGCTAGAGTGATTGATTGAGCATTATGTAATGACAGTTTGCCAATGGGGGAGGATAATCCCAAGAGTTCCCTTGTTGCTGAGACCGATCTAAAACTCCTGTGCTGACTGGGATTTGTCAGCGGCGATGGACATGATCTTTTCATATTGTAAACCGTGATGCTTCTCTGGAGTCAATCTAGATCATTTGAGTTCGAGAGAGCATTGTATCGGTCTGTTAAAAAGGAGCGCCAATGTGGTGGATTAGGATCTAGTTGAGTTGTCTCTCTATGGCGTGTTAGTGGCCCTTTAGCATACTCAAAGATTAGATAGGTGGACCACCATTGAGTCCCATCGAATGGATGAAAAGGGTAGGAGTTATCTCTGTGAAGCCTCGGGGCACATCGCTGTCTGCGCGGGACTATCAGTGCCTCAGGATAAAAGTAGGTCAGGGTTCGAGTCGCTATGCTACTACACCCCTGACTCTGATACCAATCGGCAATGTGTTAGACCACCCTTCGGTCTCTAAAGTTAATAATAATTATGTCCCCGGGGATGTCTTTTGGTCTAGATCCTACCCACGCTAATCTTCTAGCAAACGCTATCTCTCCATCTATGTGGGGGGCAAAGGTCTATTTTGTCTAAGCCAATAAATGGCTTTGTTTTGTAGATCAGAATAGCCTTCCTTCATTCCTTCTGCAAGTTCTGGAACACCTGTTAGAACCACTACATACGGGACTGCCTCAGGTGGTAAGTCAATGTGGGGTCCTTTAGATCTGATGGATTTATCTGAACATTGAGATTTGTCTATGTCGGTGACCTTAGTGTTTGGTGTGAGACTTCTTGCGGTGTGAGTGTTAGATGGAATGGTGGACGTTTTAACCACTTTCTCAGGAATCTCTCCGAGCTTGTTTGGATCGGAGGAGGAATCTTTGCACGGCCTTACTTTCCCAGATGACAATTTGGGACCGGATATAGTGTCTTTTGTACTAGTCTTATTTGTTATTTGGTATTCACTGTTCTTAGTGTTCACATTGATGGCTACCAGACCTTTTAGGAGTTGTGAATTAAGGGTAGTTTCTACCACTTAAACGTTTAGTTGGTCGCCCAGCCTTTTTACCCTCTCTAGTACTGGGAGAATTAGGGATCTTACTATGTGTTCCATATCTTCCACTGTGAAATGATTCGAGGGCGATTCAATGGGTTGGTTTTTAAACAGATTTTGCATTGCCTTGGGTTTTGATTTTGGCTTTGATGAGGATGGATGTTTCTGTTGTGTTTCTTTATTGAGGTCAGTTAGCGGGCTTGAGCCTAGTTTGGGAGCTTTCGTTAGTCTACCCTGATGTAGGTTTCCCCCTCTCTTCATTTTCAGCATTATAACTGGGCTTGATGGTTTTTGTATATGTGAAGTCTTTTTGTTTACAGGGGTCGGATTAGGCAGCAGTAGCAGGGAGGATTCCTCTAGGGAAATATCCAAGGACGGATCTAGATTTAAGACATCGAGATTGGGACTCCTTAGTAGTACTTGAGATAAAGGTGGAGAATTATCTTGAAAGAGCAGGGGAATACTATTATCCCTGGGGGAAAGAAGCCCTGTCCTCTGAGAACTGTGTGTGGGAGGGGAGGGTATCTGTGTTAGTGGGCCTAGTGAAGAGCGCTTGTGTTGTTGCAGCTCAAAGGACAAACGAGACTCTACAACGGAAATTTCGTGGTCCAGGTTCGACACCGCCTTAGATAACAAGGCATCCAGGGTGCCTCTAGCCTTCCCCCCCACAAATGTTTTTCCAACGTTGCCGGGCTTCGAAGTCATTCTCAAATTTACCAAGTAGAGTTGCTCTTAGTGGGTAAAGGAAAGAGCGACTAGCAGGAATCGAGTACTAGTGAAATAGTTGGTAGTGGCAACAATAAGTCACAAGGACAAGGGGCCAAGGGGGGGGCCCAGCCCAGCCACGGTCAACCTCGGACGGCCTCAGGCGGCCTGCCCTTTGCCCGGGCTTCGCCCCGCGCTCCGTCCCGCGCGCGTCCCACGGTGGCGTGAAGGGTGTTCCTTAAGTGGAGGAGGAGGGGGCGGGAAGAGGCACCAGGTGCGCGTGATGGAAAAAGCGCAAAGAGTTCTGGGCCTCGCAGTCCTGCACCCCCGAGTCCAGCAGCAGCTCAGAGGGGCAAGGTAGGGCCCTGCTCTCAAATCAGCAGCAGTCCTGAAGAAACAAGGCAGGAATGGAAAGTCTTTTAAAACCACCAGTTATGAATGTTATCCCGAAGCACGACTACGAGCGGCTTCCGCGGAGCGGGGGCCGCGAGTCGTATTTGAAGTCCACAAGGTCAGCAGCAAGGAGGGGCGGGAAGAGGCACCAGGTGCGCGTGATGGAAAAAGCGCAAAGAGTTCCGGGCCCCGCAGTCCTGCACCCCCGAGTCCAGCAGCAGCTCAGAGGGGCAAGGTAGGGTCCTGCTCTCAAATCAGCAGCAGTCCCAAAGAAACAAGGCAGGAATGGAAAGTCTTTTAAAACCACCAGTTATGAATGTTATCCTGAAGCACGACTACAAGCGGCTCCCGCGGAGCGGGGGCCGCGAGTCGTATTTGAAGTCCACAAGGTCAGCAGGGAGGAGGGGCGGGAAGAGGCACCAGGTGCGCGTGATGGAAAAAGCGCAAAGAGTTCTGGGCCTCGCAGTCCCGCACCGCCGAGTCCAGCAGCAGCTCAGAGGGGCAAGGTAGGGTCCGGCTCTCAAATCAACAGCAGACCCGAAGTAACAAGGCAGGAATGGAAAGTCTTTTAAAACCACCAGTTATGAATGTTATCCTGAAGCACGACTACGAGCGGAACCCGCGGGGCGGGGGCTGCGAGTCGTATTTGAAGTCCACAAGGTCAGCAGGGAGGAGGGGCGGGAAGAGGCACCAGGTGCGCGTAATGGAAAAAGCGCAAAGAGTTCTGGGCCTCGCAGTCCCACACCCCCGAGTCCAGCAGCAGCTCAGAGGGGCAAGGTAGGGTCCGTCTCTCAAATCAGCAGCAGTCCCGAAGAAACAAGGCAGGAATGGAAAGTCTTTTAAAACCACCAGTTATGAATGTTATCCTGAAGCACGACTACGAGTGGCACTTACTATATTACTGTAATAATCTCCAAATTCATATTCTGAGACAAAGCATTGAGTTTATAAGTCACCAAATCAGCTTCTCTGATTTGCATGTAGCCAAAGCAATACCACCACACTCAACCATATGGAGGTTATTGTACAAAGACACTATTTGTTCATTCTCATGTCCCATCCTCATAGCCATGCATATGTGGTGAATACACACAAGACACAAAATAATTAGTGCTGTGGGTACAAAAATTGCTCGAAAAGTGGGGGACTTTAGAAGTCACTAAAAGTCCTGTGCTACACATTACCAAGTGCAGAATTGAATTAATTGGTCTTTTTTCTGCAGTAGACAGAACATTTAATTAAAGAAGCAGATGACAACATTATACAATATGCAGCACTGAAGAACGTAAAAGAAGGATCCTTACAGACTTCAAGCACTGCAGATGACATTATCCCCAAAGGTACAGTATGAAATTATAAACTCCTTTTTTTACCGCTTGCATTAACAATTTGATGCATGAAAGTATATAGTTAGAAAGCGCATCACCTGCAAAAATGAAGGTCCTCATCAACCCACATTGAGTTTCTGCCACAGAAAATGTAATTGGTTACTGACACATAATACCTTTACAATCTAATTAAACCTATTTTGCTTCCTAAATGTCCAATAACGTACTTTCTTTTGTTATAGTTCTTCATCCATCACCTTCTGCAGAGCAGTGTACATTGCATTCAGACAACAGTACAGCATTACCAGATTTTACCCCACCAGTAGATGACACAGATGAAGATACATTTGACATGTTTGGGATGCGCTTTGTAGCAGCTTAAAAGGTGAAATGGATGCTCAGCTCCAAGATGATTTAATTAATGACTCAGATTCTGGTTTTGAACAACCTATGGATCAAGTTGGATATACCATTGAAAATGAGTACGAAGAAATTCAAATTTGTTCTGATCAAACTAATACAAGAGATGAACCATCACCTATTTTTGAGGGCTTCAACAAATGCTTAAGGGTGGTCATACTATTGCTTTGTTGCTTTATTATTCGTTTTCGCTTGAGTGATGAGGCAGCTGGCTATATGCTGAATCTTAACTATTTGCTCTTGCCATGTAACAACAGAATGTTCAGAACTATGTATCACCTTCACAAATATATTATTTTATAGTGTTAAGGCCCCTAATATTACTTACTATTGTGCCACTTACTATACAAATGTTGATAAAAACACTCAGACCTGTCCTAACCAACATTGTGTGAAAGATTTGATTCAGAGCGACTCACTGTCTTATTTCATTCAGCATAGCCTAATTGCACAGTTACAGACTATATTTAAGCGAAAACAATTTACAGAAAAGGTGAGGAAACATCAATTTGATCATTATATAGAGAATGAGAAACAAACAATGAAAGATGTATATGATGAGGAAATGTATTTGGATTTATTTAAGAGTGGATTCCTGAAAAACCCTAACAGCCTTTCATTTGCAATGAACACAGATGGTATACTTGTATTTAAAAGCTCCAAAATATCAATGTGGCCAGTTTATATAAAGTTCAACGAGCTGACTGTATCTCAAATTAAGCTGTGTGAAAATATATTACTGTATGGTATTTGGGTTTCCGCAAAAAAAGCCAATAATGTGGTCTTTCTTAAAACCAACATATAACAAACTTGCGCAGCTGTCATTTAAAGATCACAACAATTGTAATTTTACTTGCCAAGCTACACTTCTGACAATCACATGATTTACTATCTTGTTGTCTTGTTTCAAACAGCACCTAGTTTAATGGGAAGTTTTGGTGCTGGCATTGTCTACAAGAGGGTGAAATCAGTGTTTCAGGAAAAGGGAACTGTAGAGTATTTTCTTACAATGCTGAAAACCCAAAAGGCCCACCAAGGACTCTTGATACTATTAAATTGGATGTAAACAGTGCATACGCTAATATTGAGAGTGGACTTTCTAATTACAGTGTAAGAGGGATCAAAGGTCCCATGTGGTTCATGTTTTTGAAAGATTTTGGTGTAACAAGAGGATTTGTGATTGTTTACATGCATGGTGTCTGTAGTGGTATTATGAATTTGTTGATGACCATCTGGTTCACTAAAGAATATAAGCATCATTCATACTCTTTTTATGAAAAAGTCAAAGTAGTTAATGTCTATTTGCAACAGATAAAACCCACATTGGACGTTAGTCGAATTCCAAGGTATGTTGAAGAACTACCATATTGGAAGGCCTCAGAGTTTCGAAACTTTCTTTTTTTTTATGGAATGCCGGTATTGAAACATGTTTTAAATAGATCATGCTATTTACACTTTTGTGCACGTATGAAAAAAAATTCATAAGCTATTAAATTATGACATTAGCCAGGATGATTTAAATATAGCAGAACAGTGTTTACTTTTGTTTGTACAACTGATTTGTTTTTCTCAGAAAAAAAATGTTAATTAGGATAAAGAATTACAATAATGCACACAGGATAAAAGACAATGAAAATAATAAGATTACATGCAATGTAGCAGTTGGATTGGAAGAATGTCCAAGATATAAAACAAAACAATTCATGGTTCCAAATACAGTCAAAATAACCATATATAAGAAATTTCAAATAAAACTATAAATAAACATAAAGGAAGTCATGGAGGTTTAGTGACTTCTTGCTGGAGAGGAGTAGGGGTGACAGAGGGTTTAGCACTAGCATCAATGAATAATATAACTTGTGCCCACAAGTCTAAGCGTTTGGATGCCAAATGTGATGGGTAAACAAATGTGGTGTCTAGCCTATGATTGTAGCAGACAGCATACCACCATGCCTGGTATGAAAGCTTAGTAAAATCCTTCCAGTTCTTCGTTATTTGTTGGAAGGCTACTGCCAATAATAGGTCGATTATCTTTACTTTAGTAACAGAACTATTCCAAATAGGAGATAAGCTGCCTAAAAAGATATGTAAAGTAGAGAAAGGATGGTTGGAGTGAAAAATTGAATTAAGTTGTGTCCACACCTTTTCCCAGAAAGTGCTGAGCAAGACCAACAGTTATGTGAAACATCAGAGTGATATGTATTGAGAGCAAGAGGTGAGAATAGGAGTCTGTTATATATAAAAAAGAGTGTTTGTGTCGTGTTTGTGGCCCTAGAAGATTCCTAAGTTTAAGCCAAATTTTATCCCAGAGGTCTAAAGCCCAGGAGGTATCAAGTTCCTTTTCCCACAATAATACTATCTTTGTTTTGTCTCTTGGTATAGGTAAAGTATGCAAAAAAGTATATATAGTGGAAGCTTTAGGCTCACAAAGTAGCAAGGAGTGCAATGTAACAGATTCAGGAGAGCTGTTAAGAGGAGACGGCCTGTGTTGTAAATGAGTGGACTGAATAGCTTTTATTAAGAGAGAATATTTAGAACAAAAAGATGAAGGGAAGCCAAAGATTGAACGGGCTTGTGTAAAGGACATCATCAAGTCCTGATTATATAATTGATTCACCCAAATCAGCCCTCGTTGTCTCCAGGACCTCCAGAACAAGGGTTTGTTATTAATTAAAATGTGTAAATTATGCCATATAGGAGAATGTCGATTCTCCAATTAACATGAAGAGAGAATCTTGATTTCATTAAAGACATACGGAGGCTAACATTATGCAAATACTTTTATTTGCTGCCCAACATGCAGCCCTTTAAAGAACACTATTACATCACAATAAAATAGAACTTTAACACATAGTAACTAGGATGAGCAGGCTCCTATCTTCCTCTTGGGCTGTGATGACACAGAAGTACAGTGAGGAAATTTCATCGAAACAATTATTCCTTAAGATTGTTATCTAAGAAGGAACAAAAAAACATCATATAGTGAAAAGGCAAGAGGCAATAATCACATTTTCAAATATATAAGAAAGAAGACATCAAACAACCCAAACCTCTCAGGGAGAGGAGGGTGGGATAATGTTAGCCTCCGTATGTCTTTAATGAAATCAAGATTCTCTCTTCATGTTAATTGGAGAATCGACATTTCATTACAAGACCGGAGGCTACCATTATGCATGTTTAAAGCCATGCAAGACTGCACCGCTAACATGTTCTATTGGTCTTAAGTAGAACTTCGAAAAGGTACTTGCATTAGACCAATCTGCAGCTTTAAGTATTTCGGGCAGAGAACCTCCAGCCCAAAAGACTTTGCTAGCCATTGCACCCCTAGAAGAGTGAGCGCCAAACCTAGACAGATTTACACCTGCTTCATGCATAATCAAGCGTATCCATCTCGCTAAGGTTGCTGATGACACTGGTTTAAAGGGTCTAACAAAAGATAAAAGGAGTTGGTCACATCCTGGAGGTCTAAAAACTGAAATCTTACTTTCATAACATTTCATGCAATTAACCACACATAATTTTTCACATTCATGAAAGAAGGGATAGAAAATAGATTCTGACATTGTTTTCGTTATTTTCCAAATATCGAAATGAACACCTTCCGAAGAATAAAATCTGTAGGAAAGATCAAGAGCTTTAATATCAGACACCCTCCTGAAGGATATTAAGCACAATAGGGTTGCTAATTTCATTGAAATTCTTTTGAGGGGAAGTAGCTGATTAACAGGCCAAGACATGAAAAGGTTAAAAATAAGATTAACATCCCAAAGAGATTAATAGCGAGCTCTAGGAGGTCTCCTAAGTCTAATACCCTTCATGACCCTCTTGATTAGTGGATTACTTCCGATAGCAAGGTTATTAACCAAACAATGCCCTGAAGAGATAGCTGACCTGTAACAGTTGATGGTTCTAAAAGAAAGACTTGATTCAAAAAGATGAGCGAGGTAATTAGCTACGTATTGTAAAGGACATTGAACGGGATCCAAATCCCTTTCAAGGCACCAACCAGACCATTTGTTCCATATTCCTCTGTATCTCTTTCTGGTCCCAGGGGCCCATGATTCTTCCAGTAAGCTTTTAGCTTCTCCCGAAAGTTCAGAATATCTTCCTGAATCCCTGATATCCTCCAAACAAGAAGGTTCATTTTCCCCTCCAAGACTAAAGGATGTTCTTCTCCGTCTGGGCCTTGTAGTAGGCCCGGACAAGAAGGGATTAACCATGGGAAGTCTACTGTCAATTCCATTACACCGGGGAACCATACTTGGGATTTCCAAAAAGGAGTCACCAGAATTATGTTGCAAGATTCGAGTCTCACTTTCCATAATAATCTCTGAATCATTGAGAAGGGAGGGAAGGCGTAGCAGCCCTTCTTCCCTTCCCAAGGTTGGAGAAAGGCATCTACTCCCGACGCGTTTGGGTCTGGTCTCCAGCTGAAGTAATTCTGAACCTGGTTCGTCAACCGGCTGGCAAATAAATCCAGTAGGATTGGGCCCCAAGCATCTTGAATTAAATGAAAAAATCTTGGGTTCAGCATCCAATCGCTGGAATCGTGAAGAAAACGCGAATTCCAGTCTGCTCTCAGATTTAATGAACCGGGAATGTAATCCGCCCTGAGGGTGATTTTGTGTTCCCAACAGAAATACCATATCTTTTGTGCGATAATCGAGAGACTTTTGGATTTCGCGCCTCCCAAACGATTTATGTAAGAGACGGCTGAAAAATTGTCTAAACGGATTAAAGTGTTGGAGTTCTTCAAAACCTCTTTGAAACTCATAAGGGCATTTAAGGCCGCCAACATTTCTAAAGAGTTTATGTGGAGGGATTGTTCTGAAAAGGACCATCTCCCACCGGTTTCTAGGTCGTTCAGACGAGCACCCCAACCTCGGTTGCTCGCGTCTGATTCTAGGATAAAATCCGGTACATTTCCAAATATAGCTTTTCCATTCCAAGCTTGGAGGTTGTTTAACCACCAAAGTAGGTCTTCTCGAGCGTCTTCTGAAAGGGGAAGAGAATCTTCGTACCAGAGACCCTTCCTCAGGCCTTGAGCTTTTAATCTCTGCAAGCCCCTGTAATGAAGTGGGCCCGGAGAGATTGCTTGAATTGAAGATGAAAGGAGACCCAAAACCCTGGCTAGGTCCTTCAGACGGATAATATCCTTTGAAAGGACGTAGGAGACGTGTTTCCTGATCTTGACAACCTTCTGGTGGGGAAGGATCAGGTTGGATAGGATGGTATTGACTTTGAAACCCAAGAATTCTAATTCTTGAGTTGGGGTTAAAATAGATTTTTCCAAATTTATGATAAAACCCAGGTCTCGAAGGAGGTTCATAGTGGTATCTAAATGTTTCAGAATTTCTGTCTTGTCCTGAGACATGATGAGGATATCGTCTAAATAAATTATAAGACGAATCCCCCTTTCCCTTAAGTAACTGACCACCGGACGTAGAACCTTGGTGAAACACCAAGGGGCTGAAGATAGACCGAAGGGGAGGCATTGGAACTGATAAAGGATTCCTTTCCAAGTAAATCGGAGATACCTGCGGCACTCTTCGTGCATGGGAATGGTGAAATAGGCATCTTTCAGATCCAATTTTACTAGCCAGTCTTTGGTCTGAAGAATGTCCCTCAAAAGATGGATACCTTCCATCTTGAAATGTCTGTAGATTAGGAAATTGTTTAAGTTTTTTAAATTTATAAAAGATAGAACTCAGAAAGCTTTTCGTTAACTCTGAAAGTGGGATTTTTATAATAGCCCCTTTCTCTAACATATGGGAGATCTCTGTCTCTATTAATTTCGAATTCTCTTGGTCTAAGATGAGTTCCCTGGGAGTTCTTTCCTGAAAGGGTTCTTCCCAAAAATCTATTTTGAACCCCACAACAGTCTCCAAAACCCATGGATCTTGTGTGACCCGAAGCCAATTCTTTTCGAATTGTCTCAATCTTCCTGCCACCTTTAAGGGGATAGAAGGGGTTATGCTTACCGTAGTTTCCTTGATTGGATGAACGAGGTCTGCCACCACGGGATCTTGAGCCCCTTCCTCTTTGTGGATAGAAGTTCGAGTTTCCACGGAAACCTCTATAGGGACGATAGCCTCTGTTGTCTTGATAAAATTGGGACCGGGATGAGAAGCGGCTGACGGATTGTCCCCTTCTGTCAGCCCTTCCAAAAAGTGAACGAGTGCCAAAGACTCTACACATATTTGACTGTGCCCTACTAAAAGCATTAAATGTGGAGACATACTTCCCGAGTGTTTTAATGAAATTGTCTCCGAATAAGAGACCTTTTGTGTTGGACATATCTTCACTAGCTGAGAGGTCAGCTAGTTTCGGGTTCATCCTCAGGAGAACAGCCTTCCTACGTTCAGTGATTAGGTTTGCGTTAGCATTGCCTATAAGGCAAATAGCACGCTGAGACCATCCTCGAAGCACTTCAATGTCTATAGGTGAGTTATTAGCTTTAGCTTCTTCGGTGATATCCAAAATTTTTGAGAGTGGTCCCATCACATCGAGGAGTTTATCCTGAGCTTGTTTAAGGCACCTTTCGATTCCTTTCCTAGGATCTCTTCCAGATTTGAACAGAAAGGTGATTAGGTCAGGGTCAAGATTAGGAGTAATACAGATCTTGTCTTCTGAAGAGGGACGGGGGCATTCATTTTTTAAGAGATTACGAGTGTTGATATCAAGTGGTTTTCTAACCCATTGTGACAGATATTTACCCACATGATCCATAGGCCACCATTCGGTGCTGCGGGGGTGGCGGATCGTAGTGGGATTGAACATCTCCCCACCAAATGGGTCTTTGACTGAGGTGGAAGTGGAAGGAGTTTCTAGATCTTCATCGATATCATCAATTGAATCTTGAGGGTCAAATATAAATTCGTCAGAGTTGTCATAGTCTTTAGGTTGATTCTCAAAATAATCATTAAAATCATTTGTCCCGTAGAGGGTACCGCCTTCTATTGTGCCGCTAGGGACACCTCTTCTCCCTGCCTCAAGTAATTGAGGTCTGTCTATTGTGCTGCCAGGAGCACCGATAATTCTTGTGGCGCGAGGGCCACCAATCTCGCAGGAGTGTTTTTCCTTTTGGAGAACCTTTCCCTTTTTCTGTCTAGCAGATGTTGAAGGAGATTCCCCATCTGAGAGTGAGAAGTAATTCTCCTCCATAGGTGAAATTCTCTTTCTTTTGGCAAGAGCTGCGTCAACGGCTTCTCTAATAGAAGATCTGAATTCCTCTCTAAGGAGGTTTTTAATGTTATCAGGCAGAGGTTCCTTAAGGGAAGCATCTGTATCATTAATATTGCCTTCCATTGACAATATAGGTAAGTAACTTCTCCTTTTTTTTTTTTTTTTTTTTGCTTCAGCAGTTGTTAGATATAAAGAAAGTGCGCCTGAAATGGATTTAAAGAGAGAATCCCCTTAAGAAAAACAAGTTTTCACTTATCTCTAGAGTAGGAAATTCCCTCGTAGATTTTCTCCAGGGAAGGATTCCCTGTGATGTTCTGGTTAAAGGCCAGTAGGTGGCGATATTTATTTAGTTTTGATCGTTATTTGTTAGATTTTCGATCGTTTATAAATATATTATAAATATATGAATATATTGCCAATTTCCGCTAGCGAGAGGCTCCATGCGCACTGTCTCCGTTACAGTCTCGGTTTGAGAAGCTGTAACCATGGAGATCCTACGTGCATATTCGCGGACCTCTCTCGCGTGCTAAGGCGCGAGGCCCACGTCTCCTGTTGTCATTGCGTCTACGCGCCCACGCGTCTCCCGGCCTGTTGCTAGGAGACGCGTGAGGCTTTCAGAGAAAAACAATGGCCTCGAGAGAAAGCCGGCAGGTACCCGCGTCTCTATGCTGCCAAGAGACGCGGGGAAAACAAAGTAAATGTCGGCGTTTTGTGAAATAAATACAGCGGTTTGTTTGGCATAAGGATTAGTTTAGCAGGAGATAGACATAGCGTGTTATTACTCGGATACCTAGTATAAAAACATCGTTTTAGGCAAAAACAGAATGAGGAAACCTAATCCCGTCCGTAAATTGGACTGGGGAATGAAAGAAATTCCAAAGGCTTAATTGTAATAAACAGCAGCAGAGTAATCATAAAGGAGTTTTAGTTTACAAGGCTAGTAATTGAAAAAACAATAATACCACAATCTTAATAATTGAAAGAAAGAGTAAACATGAGTAAACACTAGTTATTAGAAGTAGCAATAATAACAAAATCCATCTAAACATATCAAAATCATCTATAAATAAGTTAAGATGGCATGCTAAAGAGTGTTACTTATCTGTGTCAGAGCAGCGAACAAAAGAGGAAGATAGGAGCCTGCTCATCCTAGTTACTATGTGTTAAAGTTCTATTTTATTGTGATGTAATAGTGTTCTTTAAAGGGCTGCATGTTGGGCAGCAAATAAAAGTATTTGCATAATGGTAGCCTCCGGTCTTGTAATGAAATCAAGGAAGGATGACATAGAAGATGTTGGAAGAAGTTTAGAAGTATATTTAAGAATGGGGGTGGAAACAGATTGAGGTTTACGTGTAAAGGATAAATATTCTTGGAAGGAAAAAGGAGAAATGAAAGATCGTTCTAATGTAGTCCAAAGAGGACAAGGCATTGAAGGATCAGTAAGCCACCGTGACGATTGATTAATAGGAAGGATTTATGGTAGAGAGGGAAATCAGGAAAGTTCGTCCCTCCCTCCGAATTTGGACGAATCAGTTGATGAATGGACATACGAGATTTCTTGTTTCCCCATGAAAAAGAAGATAAAATTGAATACATTTTTTTAAATATTTAAGGGGAATTGATAATGTGATATTAGAAATTGTATAAAGGACGATGGGGGAAAGCATAATTTTTATGGTATCTAGACGACCCCACCAGGACAAATACAGAGGATGCCATTTTGTTGTTAAAGAAGATAATCTTTGTACGCAGTTGTCCATGCATCATGATACTGTCCCTACTATGGATGAGGTAAAGTGTAGACCCAGGTATTTGATGAATTGGGGACTCCATGCGAAGCCTGAGATAGCAAAATCAGCACTAAATGTATATTTTGTCAAGGGTAACATTTCACATTTGTTTTTATTCAGTTTGTACCCAGAAACAGATGTGAAGGATTCCAGCTCTTCCAGAAAGGCAGGGAGAGAAGCCTGAGGTTGCGATAGAAATAAAAGAACATCATCAGCATAGGCTGCCATTTTAATACTGGTCTCTTGAAAAGTAAAGCCATGGATATTAACATTTTGACAAATCCGACGTAATAAAGGTTCTAAGGCAATATTAAAAAGAAATGGGGCGAGGGGACATCCTTGTCTAACTCCCCTAGCAAGGTTAAAATAAGAAGAAATTCCACCATTCGCTGTTACGGCCGCTCTTGGAGTGGAATATAAAATAGAAATTAGAGCCCTGATTTTTGGACCAAAACCAAACCACTGAAGTGTGCAAAAAAGGTAAGGCCATTTAACTCGATGGAATGCTTTTTCTGCATCCAAAGCGATGGCTGCCAGAGAAAGGGAAACGTGTGAGGCCTTGGAGAGATTATCACAAAATAAACGTGGGTTGTCCGTAATAAGTCTCCCTTTAACAAAGCCAGATTGTTCTGTCCCCAATAGTTCAGGCATGTGAGGCTCCAATCGTGATGCCAAAGCTTTTGAAAAAATGTTATAGTCTATATTAACTAGAGAGATAGGTCGGTAGTTTTTACAATGTTGAGGATCTTTAGGAATGAGGCATGTAAGAGCATCAGAAAAAGATCCAGCAGAGGCTCTAGACTGTAAAAAGGTAAGTATAAGTGTATGTAATTTTGGAATCAATAAAGAGGCAAAATGAGTAAAAAATTCTACAATGGAACAGGGGCCTTATCCATTTTGAGAAGTTTTAAGGCATCATGGCGTTCTTTCTGTGTAATATCAGATTCTAAAAGAGAAAGATCCGGGCGTGTATCAGAGAGGTAATGAATTTTGGAGAGAAATTGAGAGATAGAGTGTACATAAAATTTTGCGCTAGGTTTGAGTAAATACTTTGAAGCATTATTGGTAGTATCCTGATTAAACTGAAATTTGAGTTTTAGGAGATCAGACAAGCAAGTCTTTGACTTGGAGGAATAATAAGAGTGTTCTAGTTTCTTAATTTTAGCTAATAAGATGTCGGTAGTTTGCTGTGCTTTTTTACGTTTGTTAGAAACAAAGCGAATAATAAAGTCCCTAGCAGAAGTTTAAAGGCATCCCAAATAACCTGAAAGGACATGCCGTCTGTTTGATTAATTGTGAAGTATTAGTGGAAAAAAGAAGCGAAGGATGATGTAAAGACTGGGTCTAAAAGAAGGGCGTTATTGAAGCGCCATTTGCGAGGCAGTTTGGGTTTGTGTAAAACATCAAGGTGTATGGTGACAGGTGCATGATCAGATATCAGAATAGAGCCAATATCTGCCTTCATTAATGATTGAGAGATGTGAGATACAAAGATATAATCTAAACGTGACTGAGTATGATGAACTGGTGAGTAAAAGGAGTATTCTCCTAGGGTAGGGTTACAAAGTCTCCAAGCATCTATGAGTTTGAGTTGCTTAATGGTGTATGTAAAAGCTTTGTGAGAGTGATGAGGTGTGAAGGAAACTGAGGACTTGCGGTCCTGCAAAGGGTCCAAAATGCCATTACAGTCACCTGCAAGGATAAAATTATCATCATAACATTGTGTGATTTGTTGGGTCAGAGAAATCCAGAAAGAGGGGTCGCCAATTGTGGGTGCATAGATATTCAATTAAAAAAAACAAAAACTTATCAACCACAAATCTGACAAATATCCATCTACTCGCTTGGTCCATGCAATGTGATAGGATCTTAATGGAGAGGGATTTACGGAATAGAATAATAACTCCATTACGTTTGCCATCACCCGGGGAAAAGAGAACGTCACCCACCCAAGCTCTTTTGAGTTTCGCAGACTCGTCAGAAGTTAAGTGAGACTCTTGTATGCATGCAACATCTGCCCCTAGTTTAGCCAAATGGGTCAAAACCCTCTGACGCTTGATAGGTGAGTGTAAACTTCTGACATTCCAAGAAATGATTTTTATAGGCATAAATTAAAACTGTAAAGATACGAAAATTTCCAATGAGAATAACATTTTAAGTCGATTAAACTGTGAGTAACATTAAACCAACTGTACAGAAAATGAAATAATTGAATTAGGAAAAGAAAGTGAAAAGGAAAAAGAGCAAAAATAGGTAATAGCCTCTGGGAGAAAAAAGAGAAATACAAAGTTGAGGAGAAAAATGAGAAGGTCAGGAAAGAAGGTAAAGTATTCGGAGAGAAAGAAAGAAGAATAAAAGGAGAGCTATCATGAAAAAGATAAAGAACAATTGAGAAGAAAAAAAGGAACTTACAAACAATCCAAGACATACAAGAGGTGGAGGGATGGAAGGCCACACGGAACAATGGCGTGTCCAGGACTCGCGAGGGACGACGGGAAGGAGGGCAGGACAAACAAGCTTCAAACAAAAGGAATAAGAAGCACACAGATAGAACCTGTTAGGAGAAAAAGAAGGAGTAAATGCAATGAGAACAATACCAATGTAAGTTAACTGCTGTATACATATTAACAGATAACGACTGAATGAAAAGTCAATTTAGAAATCAGAAAATATTGTAACTATATCCGAGTCTGCAAACCGTGTAGTTAAAACCAGATGAGGGATTAGTCTCCATTGCGTCAGCGTGATAAGAATATAGGAAACTCTTCAGCTTTATTGGATCCTCATAAGTAGAGGTTTTATTGTTGATAGTGACTTTGAACAAGCAAGGGTGAAAAAGACCATATCTTGCACCAATTAAGCATAATTGCGGCCGTAGTGCTAAAAATTCTTTGCGTAGATCAGCAGTCGCTTTGGCGTAGTCTTGAGAAAAGAATAAAGAGTTTTCCTGACCAAGTATACGATTAATTGCTCTAGTTGCTGACAAATCTTTAGTAGGTCAGTGTATTCAAGAAAATACAGATCACACCTCTCGGTTTTTGTGCTGGCATAGAGGATGTTATACGCGATGGTGGTCCCAACCTATGAGCTCTCTGGATATTCAAAGTAGTTCTCTCAGGTAATTTAAGAAGCTTTGGAAGAAAGGATTTGAAGAATGCAGGCGGGTCCGAATCTTCTGTTCCTTCAGGAAGACCATTGTTCCTCCTATTTCTATTTTCCAAATTCTCCATTTGTTTGTGGAGTATGGAAACCTGCAACCATAGAGAGTCAACTTTAGAGGTAGAGGAAGATAAAGATTCAAAGTTCTGCTCTAACGTAGTAACCCATTGGTCCATATTCGATAATTTTTCAGAAAGCATTTGAAGCGTACAGTAGGTTTCTTCCATAAATGGGCGCAATGCTCTGATCTCCACTGGTAGCAAGTCCATGGTAACAGAATTAGATTGTTTAGGTGGAGAAGAAGGATCCTTCTTCAATCTCTTTGTTGAGGCTTTAGTGATGGTCATACCCCAGAGCGGTGTGAGAGGACGATGCTCCTTTGGGTGAGGAGATGGTTGAGTCCTCCATGAATAAGCAGTTTTAGCGTGAGCTACTAGGAATCAAAAAACTCTGAGGTACGGGTGTAGATAAAGATGAATTTGTAGATACCCTGCCCATAGACCTGACAAAAGCGTCTCATGAACATAGAATATCAGAAATTACATTGCAAATTACAGTAAGCAAAAAGAAGAAAAAGAGCTCCGTACCACAATCATATAAAACAATGGACTCAAGTAATGCAATAAAATGTTGAGTCAATGTGGTCATAGGTATAATGCTATTAATACATCAGTGATAATAAGCACAAACAGAAGTACAGTATGACCACTACATTCATTTGGTTGAGAATGACAGGTATAAGCGATACAATCTGTGTTAGCCGGATAAGAAACGCAGCATGACTGGCAGAAAAAAGGTGGAAGTTCATTGAGGCACGTATCGTTCTGTTAGGAGTAAAAGGTGGTGTGAGAAAAATTCAGTCAGAGTCCTGAGAGAGAGAGATTTTCAGCACATATGGTGAAGCAGGGCACATTCTTCTAAAGAAGCAACAGAATGAAGAACAGGGTGTAAATACATCCAAAGACTGCTGGTATATTGTAGTTATCTATTACAAAGAGAAATTAGAGGGCGTCAAAGCAAGGTGGAGCCCCATTCAGAAGTGCTACAAAATGGCAGGTATGTGCTGCAGTGGAGCCACACTGTAATAGAAGCATAAGAGAAAAATAGCCAGCCTGCTCTAAGGCATACCAAAAGTACCTGTGATAGCACAAGGTGTGGAAGAATCGATTTTGAGCAGAAAGCAAGTTGTGGCGATAAAACGCTGCATTAGAGGTAAACTCCGTCGGCAGCTTCAGGTTCCACAAAATGGTGGGCGCAAGCCCGTCGGAGATACGTTATGAAGTCTTCACGTCACAAACTCTATCGCTGGCAGATAAAAGTTGAAAAAAAAAGGGATCCTCCTGCTCCACAGACATTCATACCGCACATCCTACATTTTCAAACGGGTGCGCTCAGGAATTCGCCGTGTCCGCACCGCCCAAGTCTCCGCCGTCGCAGGAGAATCACAGGACTGCCGCCATTCTCTTCGGGCGCAAGCCACGCCCCCGTTTGTACAACTGATTAATGATTGATATGAGAAAAGATTTTTGACAATGAATGTTCATCAATTGGTCCACTTAACAGACAGTGTAAGTGCAGCAGGGCCTCTGTTTACTGCTAATTGCTTTGTTTTTGAAGATCTTAATGGTTTCCTTTTACAACATGTGCATGGTACAGTAGGCATAGAAACACAAATTCTTGATGCAGTAAATATGATACAAGTAATGCCTGTATTAATGGAAAATCATTTGCCTCCTGATAGTGTTAAGGCAGAATGTTACCAGAGTATGATGTGTTCATATAATAGAAAGCGACGACGATACTTAAAATTAGAAAATTGCATTGGAAGCGTTAGTTCTACATATCCTTACAGCTCAACAGAGAATGAATATAAAGATAAATATAAGATAAAGATTCTGCTGCATAATGTGCCTCCAATGATTGCATAATGTGCAGCATTTATTTTTGTTACGTTATTTACTCTATCTTGCCACATATTTTCATACTTCATTGTCCCTTAACTGCATTGACCATGCATACAATGGCCAATGTTCATATTTATTAATGTTAGGCTTTGATCTTTTCATAGTGGATGCTTATTTTACCTGTTTTGTAAAAAAAGAAAGTGACACAAATAAATAAATGTGTTAAAGAATAACCTTTGACTTATACACAGTTTGCTAGAGCACATTGTATGCTCAGTTGTGTAAAATAGAAAACGTATATGTCCTTTTGCGTTTATCTGCAATTAATCTTGCAAGCATCCACAGTTTGCATTTTTCTAGAAAACTGAAACCGAAGTTGAGGACATGCTCTATAGGTAGATAAGCAATTCTTGTTAAAATCACCAGAAAAAAAACATCTTATTGAAAACAATATTAGTACCTTTGAAGTAATCAGATACTTATTTTCAAATCATCCCAAAGTCATCAGGAACAATCTCATCTTGTCATTTTCAAGTCATCCTTAAATCATCACGAATAATGACACCTACTAAAGTCATCAGATAATCATTTCCAAGTCTTCCTCAACTCATCAGGCTAAGCTTTTCAGCTTTGCTGATGACTTCAAGATCTTGATAATGTGAAAATCACTTCTAATGTAGTTGGATGATCATTGGATGACTCTAGGATGGCTTTTAAAGTAATCCTGTTTGACCTGGGCACCTGCCTCATGGATACAGGCAGCAGCCAAGCTTGGCTGACTCAATGAGGTTCTGTTAGGTCTGCAGTGCTTTTCTGGGGAGCCGGTACACACGTGCTCAGGACTCAGTGCAGCACTCTGGTTCAAGCGCACATAAACATAGGAAGGCACGAGCACAACCAGCTGCTTCTGCAATGCCTGCTGCAATACTCCAACTGCCTTTCCACAGAGAAGACCAATATCATACTTCAGCCATGCTGTAAATACGTATGATTTAAATTCACACGACTGCATATTTTATTAAATAAGACATACAAGGACAAGAATTGCAAATGTCAATTGGTAGTCACAAAGAATGGAAATTTACTGTACATTTTAGTCTGCCATGAATCCTCTATTATAGACGGTAGCAGTTGCAAGAAACTTATATTTGCAAAATGAACTTTAAAGTTTCATTAATTGCACAGGTATAAATCTGCAATGCTTTGCATTACTTAAGGGAGTGAAATGGAGCTCGGTCTGTGTGTCAAACCTACTTTCAATTTACAAAGAATATGCACTACAAAAATGAGAGACTGAAAAATAATAACTGATAAATGGCGAGGCAAAAAAGAAGGGTCCTCTACCTAAACTGTATTTACAGTTTGCGAGCCAATGGGTGAGTAATTTAATCTATGGTTGGCTGTTAGCATCAGTTCAACAATACACATGTATAATAAATAATGTGTCAGGCCCGTCCGGATGGAGCCCCCACTGCCATTACATTGCTCCTTGAGGGGACCACTATATCCCCTCTCCCCAGAAAAATGAATTATTTTTTTTAATATATATTTTTATAGATTTTTATTTCAAATAAAAACATAACAACATCACACTTATAGTGGATAGTTGCCGCACATACGTCTCACTCTATTTGTTCTATCTCTCTGCAGTTCAATTATCGCAACAGTGTATTTTCTCCCTACTTTATCATACCTTGCACATTGCCCCAGCTCCCTGCCATGCATATGGTTTGTTTTATTCTGCTCCTTCTATGTCCTGCGTATGCATTTCCATTAGGTCCAGACCATAATGTCATACACAGCTGCATCATACCCTAAGGAACTCCCCAGGGCAAACTCTGCTTCTATTGCTTACCCGTTCAGCCGCCATATATTGGTCCATTCCTGTCTTCCATTCATGTTGCGTCGGTGCCACCTTTGTACTCCAGTGTCTCTTTTGGCGACAACTAGACCCAGTGCACTAAATAATATCTGCGGTCTTGGTATGTCTACCTCGCTCTGAATCCCCAGAAGGATAAATTTCAGGTCTAGTGGGAGAGACACCTGCAGCACCCCATTAAGTTCCTGTGTGATCTCCTCCCAGTAAGTTCGGATGATGGGACGATTCCATATTGTGTGATAAAAGTCCCCCCTTTTATAGCCACATCTCAATAGGAACCCTGACCAATCACAGTGTACCAGCGTCACTATAGCATGCTGTAGTCTTGTGGCTAAAATGGTTGCAAGGATCTTCACCTCCATGCTCAGGAGGGATATCGGGTGGAATGACTCGCATCTATCTCTCGATTTACCATCTTTGTGTATTGTAACTATCGTGGCTACCCTTAGGTCCTGTGGAAGATTGCCCTCGTCATAGGCATCTTGGAAGAGAGTGAATAGGTGCGGGCTCAGTATATCTGCACATCTTTTATAGAGCTCGGCTGGTAAGCCCTTTGGGCCTGGGGTGTTGCCTGGGCGGAGTATTGCTATCGATGCCTTGATCTCATTTAGAGTCATCCTCGTCTAATGTCTGTTTGTCCATGTCATTTAGGGACGGGGTCTGTATTTCCATTAGGAAGTCCTCTCTTCACAGGGGCATCACATAATTGTTTGGCCCTATAGAATTCCCTATAATTTGTGGTGAACACTGTCGATATCTGTTCGTCAGTGGAGTGTGTCAAACCCTAAGCGTCCACTATGGATCAGACCCAACTGCTCTCCGGCATCGTATAGTCAATGAAGATTGGCCGTATGGTGTTCTTTGGCTGACAGTTCTCCATATTCTTGTCTTAGTGTGTCCAGCTGCCTGGAGAGTATAGGGGTCAACTTTGCAGTGGACTGTTACTCTATCATTAAAATCTGGTATTCTTGTTTCTCTATCTGTTCAGTTTTCTTTTTCTTTTCCCACACTAAATGATTTTGTGCCCTGTCTCTCAGCACCTCCCAGAGTGTAATTCCGATCTAACCGTATTCTTGTTTTCTCTAAAAAAGATCTCAGTGTCAGTCCTTATTCCTCTAAGAATGTCTCCATTTTGTAGGTCCCAGGCAGTAAGTCTCCATTGGGGTTGTAGGTTCTTGGCTTTGCGGCCTATCTGTTTCTGTAGTGATGAGTGGTCTGATAGACCCCTTGCTAAGTAATTAGCCTCCCCAGCCTCTCCTAGTTCCCCTTCTGGGATAAAGATATAATCCAGCCGAGAGTATACCTTGTGTGCCCCTGAGAAGTATGAGTATTGTTTGACCTCTGGGTTATGTGTCCTCCATACATTTACCAAGCCCATTGCGTGCAAATCGCGCCAGCGAGGTAGCAGTGACTGGGTGATCCTGTTCACCAGTGCGGTCCATGGGCGTGTCCATTACGTCATTGAAATCCCCTCCTATCACAGGAAAGGAGGTTGGAGCCTCTGAGAGGGTTTCTGTCACTTTGGTCATTGTGCGTGCCTGTAGCCGTGGTGGATGCAAAAAGAACAATTGATGGACAGGATGCAGAACAATGTCATACATTCACCCCAGTACAGAGATCTGGGCCTAAATCCATCGTTTTTTTGCTCACCATGCCATTCCAGTTTGGACCCAGCCATATGAAAATCAGTCTTGACCCTGCGCCCAATGGGAACAGTCCAGCCTGAACTGCCGTGGTGGGACATATACGCAGATTAGGGTCAGTCTCGTTCTACCCCTTGGGCCTGCCATCCCGCCCTATGTAACTTGCGGATCCATCCATGTCTGTGATATCTTGAAGGGGGGTGTTTTTTTGTCAAGATGGCTACCCCTGAGACCCAGTGCTATATCCTGCGTGGGCCAACACCCTGTATGTTACTCTCCCCAGGAGGCCACAGTTGGTGGCCTGTAGATGTGTCTCCTGCAGCATCACTACATCTGGGGGTAGTCTTTTGACGTGAGACTAGCCCTCTTTTGATCCTGCCACCAAGTTCATTCACATTCCAAAACGGGAACGTGAGTACCGAGTTATCTATGGGGGTTGCCATGAGTGTGATGTGATCCTTATGCATGTTAGTAATTTGTGCATCTCATATCTGAGATCTCTGTTCAGACGCCAGAGCACCCGCCAATTAGAACTGGTGCGATTAACCTGTATTTGTACTCTCAAAACAACCATTTATTGTCCCACACAACCAACCCCCCTTGCCCTTCTCACATCACTCAACCTCCAAACCAGTAACTTATCGTGTGTAAGAGGGGAAGGAGCTGTCTGTCACGAGGGCTGGACTGGCTACCGGGCATTTCTGTGTGCTGCCGAGCTGGGGGCTATTATCTCTGCGGTGGGGGCTGATTTAGTTGATGAGGGCCTGCGTGCGCTTTGAAATAAAAAAAGCAAAACGAATTTTGTTCAGCACACGCAGGTCCCCATCAACGAAATCAGCCCCCAGCTCGGCAGCACACACAACTGCCCGGTAGCCAGTCCGGCCCTGTCTGTCACCCGCCCCCCAACTGTTGAAACATTGTGCTCTGAGTTTAAACTCTCACAGCATACAAACAAAATAGGATTAACAACGGCAGCATCAGCAGTTCAGTCATTATTGGAGCCTGTCACCACAGGGGTCCCTTTGTATGTGGGATCTTAGTGGCAGGTAGGGGCCTCCGGTGCTTCGTTTGTGATGCCATTGCTGCCGTGTCCGGAACTTTATCAGTAGTTGATTCAGGTGTTTGGGTTACTCCTGTATTCCCCTCTTGTTGTATCGGATGTTCCAGTTCTAGGCGTTGCTCCAGGTCTATTATTCTGTGGACCAGTAGGTGTGGAGCTTCATTGTCTGAAGACTGCTCTGGGTTGTCAGATTCTGAGATAGAACCTCTTATACTGGAGTCATCAGTTGCTCTCTCCGCCTTTTGTGTGGGAGTCCCTCACCTTGCTATATGGTCTCTTCTTCTTCGTCCTGATACCCTTCTTACGTGTAGGGTGCCCCCTATGTTCTGCCATTTTCGATGTTCTCTCGTACATCTTCTTTGCAAAGGGTTAGACAACTCCACGTGCGAGGTTCGGTTCGATTCTCAGAAACATGAATTATTAGCCGGGCTGTGGTAAATTTGTGGTCCCTGGAGCCATTATGTAGCTCGGGGAGCGGGCACATGTACACCCTTTCCACTATATATTTTTTTAATTTTATGAATAAACAATGCACTGAGTACCCCCCAGGCCCACCCGCCCTAATATCTAACCTGCTCCCCTATATGGTTTTTCTTTTTCCTTCCTATGACACTAGACTGCTGCCAACATCTTTGTAGACAGGGGCGTAGCCTAGTCAATAATATTAGGGGTGTGTGAATCTGATATTTTCCACCTAGCAAAGTGGGGTACGCAACTAAATAACATACAGGTTGGGTTGGAGAAGTGGGGCTTGGTAATGGGTAGGATAAGGGGCAGTCTTTTAGAGTTGTATGGAAATGGAAGGGAATTCTTCGTAGAATTAATCTATAGAAAGAGGTATTGGCAAATTGGAGTATATTATGTCATGTACTCAATTTTTCGTCTCACGGGCATCATTCCTATATACGCACTGATAGCTCAGCTGCATGGTTCACAATTATTCTTTTTACAAACAAGGGGACCCAATGGGTACACTAGGACCATGGGTAGTCAAGCACTATAAAGAACAAAGGTCCTAGTAGTGAAGTAATTGTACTCAGAAAATGATGTATAGACTAGAGTCAGTACTATAAATTAAATCCCTGTGCCCAGCCGGGCAAGGAATATTTATTAGATCAGTGATGTAGTAATCATAAAAAGGACATACAAACACAATAGATAGGGCACAGTCCTGTACCTGTCCAAGAAGAAGCAACATCAATTAGAAAAAGTAGTATGAAATAAAAGAAAAGAATATCAGGCAATAACGTTGGAGCCAATTTGCGGCTTGCAAGTGGCAAGCTCTCACGCACAGTGTCTACAATTGAATGAAGACAATGGTTATTTTGCAGAACTGTTTATGCAAGTCGACATTTCGAACCCCTGGCTCCTATTAAACCGGGATCATCATCAGGACTATTGATTTAATTGCCTGGTTTTAGTTTCAGCCTGTTGAATCAAGGGAAGGGGAAACAAAAGGGGGACAAAAAATAAGGCGATTGCCCAAGGAATCAAAGGACATTAGAGTAACTTGTGACCCACTGGTTATATGTGGATCACTGCAACAAAAGCATTAACACACTGAGGTATCTTACTAATAATACACATCAAAAACCTAAGTCACATGTAATGCTCTGAAAGGCGCATTAGCTTGGAGGATGATTTTATGACGATTCAAACGTGTGGGAATTTACAAATATAACTCTGACACAGCCCGGGTGCCTTAAACACCCATTATACAGTGCTTCAAAATGACTCGCAGTGTGAAGCGCTATTATAAAGAAAATAACTAATCACTAAGAAACAGTTGACTCCTGACTTAAAATTTAACTTTCTGCGCCGTGATTATCTTTGTCCTTGGCAGGCTCTGCAGTCCCCTATTCAGTGGTTGGAGGGGGTGGGATAGGCAGGGCACAGCGTTCCTCTACGTTTTCAATTTAATAGAATCTGTTCCCCTACTTTTTTAATTTTACAAAAATGTGCCCCCAGGGAAGCAGAAATTGCCAACGCCTATAGATAAGGCTCACCCGTTCGAGGACGAGAAGGGCAGGCAGAGAAGGAAAAGGGCTGCCCCCTCTCTCATTTTTCTTCTTATTATTATTCCCTCTCTTTCTGTCTCTGTCTCTCTCTTCCTCACTTGTTGAATGAAAACACTGACTTCAAGAAATGTCTCTTACCCTCTCTTTCCTCTCATGTCCTTCATTAGTTCCCCTGTGTAATATAGTTGACAGTCTAGTAGCTGGGGTGGGCGGAGCTAGGTGGGCTGAGGGGAAGAGGAGGGGTCAGAACAGGATGAGGGCAGTTAGAGTAGGGACAGGGTCGAGACAAGTTCTATTAAATAAAGCTCTGAGATGTAAGAACCTGTGTCTGTGGTTCTTTGTAGCAGGATGCTACAACTGGCGACGAGGATGGGATAAGCAAGCCCACTGCGTGCAGAACCCCAAGAAGACACCCTGTCCCCTGCAGCGTCGGAAAGAGAAAGTCTGCTGCTGTAGGTGATGCTGCCAGCCAAAGGAGAGATAAATAGTAGGTGACCCTGCCCCTCCTGTCATTGTGGGAGCCCAGAGGGAGCCGCTACCACGAGCGCTGAAGCGCTCGAGAAAAGAAGAAGCCTTCGCGCCGAAAACGCGAGCTCCGCCTGATGCGTGAGCTTTGGCACGCTGCCGGCACCGGAGAGCGGGAACTCCGAAAGTGAGTTGGGAGCCTACCCCAACCCAACCTGAAGACTGTAGTGGCCAGAGAAGAGTGAATCCTGGGGTGGATCGCCCCACGAAGGTCTACTGCTAAGCGCTGCTGAGCGCGCTGAAATTTGAGCCCGAGTGAGGTCCGACGTCGGAAAACCTCACCCCCGATGCGTGAGCTTTGGCACCTCACCCCCGATGCGTGAGACTTGGCAAGTCACCGCCGAGGACTCTGCAAAGTAAGGCGGGAGCCCACCCCAACCTCACCTGATTGTAGCAGTGACCAGAGGGAGCCAAATCTGGAATATGCTGACCCTGGAAGCAACTGCCGGTGAGTCCCGTGTGAAGAATCAGGTTGAATGAAGAGAGAGAAAGTAGTGCCTGCAGATAACCACGGCGGCCATCTTTGAGTCAGGCAACTCTTGAGACACAATCCCTGTGTGAACTGTAGGCGGCCATCTTTGAGTCAGGCATTAAGCAAAGTGAACAAGCACTGGCAGCAGAAGGAAACAATCATTGGTAACAAACAAGCAGTGGCGAGTAGAAACCAACAAGCACTGGAAAAGCAAATGAACACACATTAGCGAGAAACAGCGAACCGGCACGAGCACCTCCAAAGGTGATGGTGAACACATACCGAAGAGCGTAAAGGGGAGGAGCTGCTGGACAGAACCGCACGAAGTTCAGAGGAAGGCAGGACTGCGAAGGACGGTCCCGGAAATAAGCACAACATACACGGAGGTGACTAAAGGACTTGCACTAGCCTCACCGCGGAGAAGGAGCCCTGCGACTGGCACAGTGCGGCTGGGTAGTGGACATCTCGGAACGCAGGAAATCCAAGTTCTAGTCACTGGCGCATACGGTGGTGGTTGCAAGGATTAGTAACGCCCCAGCAGATGACCAGACCCAAGGCCTTGACCAAAGAGGATTAACTAAAAACTACGAGAAGCCGAGTGAGCAACCCGCCTGAATACAATCAATCAGAATCCTCTTCTCATGGCGAAGGAAGAAGTAGCACAACGACGCAACCCTTGCATCAGAGCACCACCCCCAGGAGTGCAGTATGATACCTGGAGTCTGTGTCTTGAACAAAACCGATGGCTGGCGACATTGGGTGACTTCCTGGACGCCAATGGTGAACAAAGAGAGAGGAAATGTCTAATGTTGCTCCTCCATTTGGTGGGTCCAGAGGGCCGATGCCCAATCGAAACATTTTCCAAAGAAGACACAGAAATCTATAAAAGACTCCAAGAAAAGCTATGTGCCCGTCTCTCCGCACAAGCGGAAGTGGATCAAGAGCGCATCGCTTTCAACACAGCTCGGCAGGAACCAGGTGAACCATTGCCCACTTTCATCACTCGGTTGCAAAACCTGGTGCAAGGCTGCCACTTCCAACACCTTTACGAACGAGGACGCAGTTCGACTCCGGATAAGTGAAGGCTGCGCAAACCCCGACACAAAGCTCAAGATCTTGCGAGGAAAGTGGTCGCTAGAAGAAATAATCAGGAAGGCTGAAATTGGAATGCACGTCAAGGCAAGAGACAAATCAAGGGACCCGAACCTGAAGGCAAATTATCAAGTCGCCCGGACAGATGAAACTCGGAAAACAGACAAAACAAAAAATAGAGAGAGGGAAGGCAGACCAATGAAAAGACAACGGGAAAGACACAATGACAAGGAGTACTCTGAGTCAATCAGTCAAAGGACACCCTCAAGGAGTTCTTCACTCTCAGGGTATCATCCAAAGTCTGGCCAACGGGAGAGACACAGTGACAAGAAATACTCCGAGTCAATCAGTCAAAGGACAACCTCAAGGAGTTCTTCACCCTCAGGATGTCATTCAAAGTCTGACGAGGGGGGAGCGTCCAGTGGGACAGATAGCACCCCTGGACAAAATGGCAACTTACACAACAAGAGAGTAAGGAAGACGAACTATAGAAGGAGAGCTCCGAATGGTCAAAACTGGAAGTCAGCGCAGGAACACTCTTCGTCAAGTTGTGAAGAGGAGTCTGAAGGAACATCATCCAGCAGGAGAACACATCACACCCACATCATGGGTATCCGAGCACCAAACAAGTGGGAAGAAGAAATAGGTCGCATAAGACGAACCGACCCTCCCCAACAACGAACAGGAAAAGACCAACGCATCAATGACACCAGGGACAACGAAGAAACTAAGAAGACGTCGTTGACATGTGAGAAAGACAAAGATGGAAAATCTCAAGAGCAAACACAAAGAACAAGCACGTGGTTGCTGAACAACTTCTCGGATGAAACAATGCCAAAGACAAGTCGACGAAGGCGCCCGGAGAATCGTTTCAAAGACAACCCTGAGTCACCGAACAACGCATCACGGCCCACTTATTTCAGACATCCAGCACCCGATACACCCTCGAAGGAATGCTTCAAAAGGAGTATGGCCAGGAACTCCTCTGATTCAGAGAGCGCGTCCGTTCGATCCTGGAAGTCGACAAGAGACTTCTCTGACCTAGAAAACACGTTTATGGCCAGGAACTCTTCTGGTTCAGAGAGCACGTCTGTCCGATCCTGGAAGTCGACAAGAGACTTCTCTGACCCAGAGGATTCGTCTGTTCAATCCCGTGAGTTGACCGAGTCATGGTCCCGACAACAGTCATGGCGTCAACCACCCAAACGCACCATGGAACCAAAGGACATCCTTCACGTCAAGAGCAACACGTCACACACTAAGGACTCTGACCACTCAGTCATGCCACAAGACAACCTGTCATGTCAGTCACAAGTATATCTGGACACAGATCAGACACCGTCACCCCTGAAGGGGTCCGCGAGGCTGACTCAAAGGACCTACAGAGGGAAAACACAGACAGTGGACCCTGGTCACCGGACGGGAAGGGACCAGCCAGTCACTCCGCAAGGAAAACTGGACGCGTCAGTAGAGAGTGATCATCAGATGAGAGAGAAACATGCCTATGCACAGACAGCTCACGAGTCTGCCAGACAACCCGAGGCTGTGAATGAGTCATCGAATCAAGCCAAGACAGTCTCATCAGATAGTACCATACTGTCTGATATACATGACCCTGAATTGGAGGACAGTGTTGCCCTCAACCGGGCAAGACAAACGGAAGTAAAAGCAGATGCGGGTACTCGGAAGAGGACCAGAACATCATTCACTCATGAAAGGGATCGAGCATCTGAACTAACAGTAGCTATACCACCGGAAGGAAACATGATGACTGCGGAGTGTGAGAGTAAACAGTTCAAACGCAATGTGGTCAGGAATACCCTGATCCAGACAACAGAAAGACTGACCAAAGCCAAGCCCACCACTGATTCGACACTACTGAGGTTTGAAGAACCGACTGTCCGCCGACCAGTGTGGTGGATTGAAGAATTGCGAACACTGAAGACATTAAGCTCATTTTGTTAAGAAAGGGGGAGATGTAATATAGTTGACAGTCTAGTAGCTGGGGTGGGCGGAGCTAGGTGGGCTGAGGGGAAGAGGAGGGGTCAGAACAGGATGAGGGCAGTTAGAGTAGGGACAGGGTCGAGACAAGTTCTATTAAATAAAGCTCTGAGATGTAAGAACCTGTGTCTGTGGTTCTTTGTAGCAGGATGCTACACCCTGTGAAATGGATCTAAAGAAGAAAAAAACACTTTTGCTGTAAATGTCGTATTTTTTCTAACATTTTTCTATTCCAAAGTGCATCCTCGAACAGAGAGAAAAAGGTTAAAAATACGAAAAATACCTAAATATCTTAATAAGACAATAGTGGTCGCAAAGTGGCCAGAAAGGTTTTATTCACACCCAAACACATTGGCGACACTTTACAGAGTTTGCCAGTGAAGTGGTACTTTCGATTTCTCCTCTTTCTTTGAACTACATTGTTTTTTCCCCAGGTGGGCAAGTGCACCATTCCTGGAGGTACTGCAATGCCTGGTTAATGCTGGAGTGGAAAACCTTTAATGTGATCCTTATCAGCTGTTTTCCTTATTTTAGTTTATAAAGTGTGTACCACAGTGCTGTGATCGTTTTAAACCATACTGCTCATGTTTTATAAGGATATAAACAATGGACATTGAAACGGGTCCTTCTGGACCTTGTAGTCCTGTCCTTAACTTTTCAGGCAAAAACACTAATTGATTTCTGAATAATGAGTGTGAAAGCGTTAAGGTAACTACTTTGTACCTGCTTATATTTCACACGCTTTACTTAATCTTGCATTCGCTAAGAGTGTTTGCGTTTTCCAGGATGTTATTACTTTTTATTTCAGGCAGCAAATTACTCATGCCTAGTGCATGATTTGAACTGTCGCATCCATGCGTTTATAGCAGGGCACAATTGTGTTGTAGCTGACAGCAGTGCAAGTTTCTCTCATTGGGGCAGTATGGTGTTCAGTGGAGAAGAGAATGTGGCACTATGACCAGAGCTGCCAAATTTGTCCACCAGACCACATTTCCAAGCTAGACCTTAGAAGGCCCGGGTGTCTTAGCACAAGCAGGTGGACCTTAGAGGTGGCTCATGTGGGTTAACCTTGAAGGCCTGTCCACCACAATCCATACTGAAGTTCACCTCGTGTCTTGCGGGCAGGCCCACGAAACAGCACACCCTAGAGCAACAGTGACTCTGTCACTGAGGTCACAGGACCCTTGAGGCCAGTCCGCCTCACCCATTGGTACTTCCATTGGCCCTGTTTCAGCAGTAGTAGTGCAACTCACCTGGGAATGCCAATGAAGGATTTGCACACACACCAAACTTAGGGGCATATGTATAAGAAAGTGGTGAAGGGCGGTTTCGCTCCAAAATTGCTAACGCCGCGCTCGGTCACTTTAGAAACGCAGGGATGCGCAGTATTTATACAAATACAGTGCACCCTGTGTTTCTCCCTGCGCTGCCCTTAAATTCAGCTGCCTTACGTCAAAGCAGGCACCTTGGCACCACAGTGTAAGGTGCCCTCGTTGAGGGAATGTTGTTTATGTACAGGAAGGTGTCCCTTCTTGCGCATAAACAATCCAGAATGGCAATTTGTAGCTTTTATGTGTGTTGCATTGTGCAGCACACATAGAAGTTGCATATCATAATTTTTTTTATGATTGTTTATGTGCAGGAAAAAACAAATTCCTGCATAAAAACAATCATTCGTGGCAATTTGCTGTTTTAATGTGTGCTGCACAATGCAGAACATATAGACAGAAAACACAAGGAGAAATAAAGTATTTCTCCTCGTTTCACCATGTTATGACCAGGTTTTCCCAGGTCTTGATTTTGGCACCGACTCCCATTTAGACCACCCTTGTAAATAGGGGGCAGCATCAAAATCAATGGATGTTGCAGCGGAACGCCCACCACAATACCCATTGCAGGCCCCTTTCATGCTAAGTGTAGTGTGAAGGGGGGCTTATTTACAGGGCAATGTTAAGCCACGTTAAGTGGCTTAATGCCGCCATGTAAATAATAAGGCGAAGGGTTTATCACCACAGGAACGTCACTAAAAGAGATGTTTTCTGTGGCGATAGGGGCTTGTAAATATGCTCCTAAGTTTGAAAACTTCACTGTCTCTCTGCTTCATGCACAAGCACTCTTAACTTGTGCTGTATGCTTTGAGGCCACTGGAATTATGCAGCAATTTAGGTCAAAATTATGTCGCAGTGTTGACTAAATTAGGCAGCAAAAAAAAGGCTGCAGGGTAATGCGGTACCTTTTGTGATACTTTATTATTTTGACATTTTTACACATACAAAGATTTTGCCTCATTAGTACCAGTTTAATATGCAAATGAAGCAGTGAGAAAGGTGACCAGTCAACCTTTGCAATGAGCCCACTACTTTGCAGCAACACAAGCCACAATTTTTAGTAATTTTTGATCCATTTAGCTACAAACTATTTATTTTGTTAAAATTATCTGATTATGCAGGAGATGATGTATTATGAGGCACATATGGCAGAGCCATAATTATGTGGAAAACATTTGCAAACTAGGAGATGTTGACATTCATGTTTGAACTGCTTTTGTGAGAAAAGGGAAGAGAACTGCTGATGACAGAAACTGCATGGCTCAGAGTCCAATAGCTTATGATGGCACTTTGAAACATATGCCACTTTGGGAATGTATTTTAATGTCAATAACTCATATTAAACCTTAAATAAACATGTGTAACCATTGGTTGAATTAAATAAAGCTGTAACTGGTCAGTGAAATGTCAAACAAATAACAACATTTGGGATATTTCTTTCTTTCTGGCCACACCTTGGACTCCACCCACTGACCTAATCCTCATGGTATTCCCGCCCGCTGGTTCTCTGCCCACAGTTCCCCTACTTTTTTCCCCACTTCAAACATTGTCCCTATTACACAGTGCAGGGACAGGTGGGTGGTAAGTCATAGCAGAGCCTGAGAAAAGCTGGGAGATGTGGGGCTTGGATACCCCAAGTCTAACGAAAAAGGCTCAACTTGTATTTCCTGAGTGTAGGTGACGAATAGTATCCCGACCTGAGGTGATGCCAAAAAAGTACCTGGCACACAGTTCTAAGGTTATATTTTATGTTTGAATGTGGGAGAAAGACAGAGCTGCTGCAGTGGATTAAAAAAAAAACTGTCTGGGAGCGAAGAAGTGTGTCTTGATTTCTGACTCAAGCACCACCACAGGGCACACTGCCCTGCTGCAGTATGTCGAGTCACTAAACTGGACTTAAAGTTAGGGTCCTGGGCGATGACTCACAAAATTTAAATCAGGACTGCGCCCAGTCCTTGTGTGCCGTGATTGCTCATCTCGTTATCTCAAAGCTCCCAGCCTGGTGGTGATAAATGAGTGCTCTGCCCCATAGACCCGCCCTGAAGATACTTCCCTGTTTGTAGATGCGAATGGCAGCCATTTAGATCTTATCTTTTGATCTGCCGGTCCTGTAGTATTACTGTGGCCTGAAATACCGATACATTTTTAACCTCAAAATCACAAAAACTGCTGAATGGATTTTCACCAAATCGCAAAAAGCATCGTTTCTGGGTAAAAAGTAAGCTTTCTGCCTAATTTAGTGTCATTCGGTTCACATGTTTTGGCCATAGTGCTGTTCAAAACTGCTATGGAAAGTTGCAATGATAAATGGATTTTTGTGCCCCTCCTTTTCCTCAGCCCCTGCTTGACAAATCACACCGCAGCTTTCCAGAAAGGAGCTAAGGTAGATGAACCTATTTTAAAAAAAAATCATTTTCCTATGGAACCTAACTATAACTAAACAGTTGCAACTAGAATATATATATATATATATACTAGCAGCCCGCCCCAACGTCGTCCGGGGGCAATGAGGCTTTAGGGCCAACCGCCCGCCCCGGCCCCCGCCCGCCCCGTCATTGTCCGTGTCCCGGAGCCGGAGCATTACCTCAGCCGTCGTTCTTCAGGGCCAACCGCCCGCCCCGGCCCCCTCCCGCCCCGACATTGTCAGTGTCCCGGAGCCTTACCTGAGCCGCCGCCCCTCCCCGTGCTCCTGACTTCACCGCCGCTCCTCGCCGCTCGTCACCGCTTCTCCCCGCCTGTCCTCCTCTCCTCCCCGCCTGTCCGCTGCTCCACCCTGCGCTCATGTACGCCGCTCCTCCTCGTCAGCACGCACGTCGCGGCCAGCGCTACGTCGCGGCCGGCACTACTTCCAGTGGACTATTTTTTTTATGTTAAATTTTTTAAATAACGTTTAATTTTTACTTTATATAGCCTATGTCTATCTGCACACCCTGACAATTCCAACGATGTATCGGGTGTGCGGATTGGCGCTGTGGTTCCCGAGTTTACCCGCCTCAAAGCTTCAAAGTTCTTCCTTTATTATAGTAGTATATATATATATATATATATATATATATATATATATATATATATATATATAGAGAGAGAGATATATATATATATATATATATATATCTTTCTGATCCCTGTTCACCAGCCTGTTGCACTCACGAACGGGTGCATGTGAAAGCAGCGGTGCTACCGCATGTATATACTGCTCCCAACTACAACGGGCAATCGTACCCTCAATAGATGACAGCACTCACGGGGGCTAGTTCCGTAATTTTATTCACCAAATGAACTCGGGGCACACAGACGCGTTTCGGCTACCGCCTTCTTTGATGTTAGCGAGAAACGCTGGAGCCGACATTTTTTTTTATAGCAATCAATGTACCCAAACATAGTGAATTTCTGGGTAGTAAAAACAATCGAAGGACCAATAATACATAACATTGCTACTAAGCACAGAAAAATCCACCATCTTATAATATCTGAAACGGAACACGGACCTAGTGAATATGCATTATATTGCACCGTCCAAATGACATTATCACCAACACTATGCCTGAGTAATTTCATCAATATAGTGAAAGAGTCTCTAATTGTGCCCTGGATGGGCCACATTCATTCCAAAAAATAAATGTATTTAACAAAACACTTTCCATAATCTCGCCCTGGATGGGCTATGGTCCAAGGCATGATTAAACCCGGATACAATTCTGTGTAAAAAATGTTTTTGAAACTATTCATTACATCATACAATAACCAGTGAAACAGTCGGCTAAGAGGCAGTGTCAAGCATGTACATTATCCTTCAAGCAAATTAATACAAATTCATTTCATGGGACCGAGCAAAGTAGCTGAGAACAGAAAAAAAGATAGGAGTCAGCCATGATGGTTATACTGAAATATCAAGATATAGGAATTGTAATTTACTCCCCCAAGTGTACTGCTAACTCCTCACTCCTGTTTAGGCCATGGGGACTTTTACTCTGTAAGTCTATAATATAACCCGATTCTAGGCGTCTCAGCCTCTGAATTCTATCCCCTCCCCTGGGATTAATTAGTACATTGTGGTATATAAATAAATATTACCGGATCTATTTTTGGATGAATGAATGAATAACAGATAGCTCAATAAAATAAGAGTCAAGATTCGAGGTAGTAGGAGTTTCTGCAGGTTTATTACAGCATAAGGACAGGATCAGGACAACCTGCATAGGAACAGAGGTAACAGGGCCCAGCAGGACAACTGGGGCCCAGCAGGGGAAAAGAGGCCCAGCAGCTGCTGGGGCTGGGTCTGGGATGAGCGCGCTAACTTTTAATAACAATGCATTGACTTATATACATAGCGCAAACACATAGCATTACATTGCAGTAGGCGTAGCAGTGGGTGGAGCAGAAGGCGTGACGCGTAGCAGTCGCGAAAGATAACAGTAAAAAGAGGTGTAACTGGGAGTATACTTAGACATGTGATGCAAACGTAACAGAATATGTCATGAATGGGGCGGAAACATTGGAGGGGGCTACCTAAGGAGCCGGGACCTCTAACCTAATGGTGCGCGAAAACGGGCAATGACGTGTTACTAGGAGAAACTGGGGGCTACGAACTCTGTGCTAGGAGCAGAGACTAGAGTCTGGAGGGTCGGAGCGACATGTACCTAAACCCTATCTGGTATCTGATGTTTAGGGAACATGTTGATATAAACTAGAAGTCATGAGGGGAGAAGCTAACTTGACTCTAAGACTGGACCATGCATTATTCTACATGTAGTGCGTGATGAAGAATATTAAATGACCATTAATACAGTATTTCTCTAACGTGGAGACGAGAAGGCTAGACAATGACGGAAACTATTGATGCAGTTCAGTAGCTTAGGAATGCAGAAGAGGAGGACTGAACTGATAGCTGGAACTATAACATACTCTTGGCAGACTCAGAGGCAGAGCCAAGCTGCACCGGGCACTGCGAGGCAGGAAGTAAGTGAAGGGTCGAGGATACAGGTGGGGGCTGTATCGCTCCTCTGCGAGGCTTTCAGGAGACAGGAGCTGAATCTGTGGTCCGGGCCCTGTTGAGGCCTAGAAACGGGGACTTTATAATGGAATAACGTGCACACTGGGAAACGTGGCCACATAACTTTACATAGGCCTGATATTCGTAGTATTCACGAGGACTGGAAACTGACATACTAGAGGTGGACACAACTGGAATTGCGTCATTAATCGGACATGGGGAATAACATATGCATATTGGTCATGCACACATAACATATGATGGATGAGGCGTAGGGACACAGAACATGGCAAAATTTACTTTTCCACATTCCCTCCTTGTCACTACGTTTCCATCAGGAAACATCAATTTTCATGATACCATCTATCATTTCATACAGTACCATTTGCTCGTCTCGAATTGTCTTGGAACGGGATTTAGAACGGGGCTTGGGACTAGGAATACAAGAGGTAGCACACATGCTGCAAATCGCAGGGCCACATTGTATACAGAGGCAGCAGCTAAATATGATCGCTACTGCAATACCTAGAAAGGACAGGACTTTCCATCCCCAGGCGGAAATTATATTCCAGAACCAACCGGACCATGTCCAGGTGCCTGGATCTTGGTGTAACAGATGGGCAATTTTATGGAGTCTGGTTATAGCTGAATAAACAGACGGCGCGTTATTTGGAATGAAAATGCAGCAACTAGATCCGATGACTCTACAGGCCCCGCCCCTATCGGCCAGTATGACGTCAAGGACGAGACGATTTTGCAAAACGACAAATCTCATAGCAGATTGTTCTTCGGTTAAGTTACCTAGAGCAGAGGCAGTCTCATTTACTACAGCTTCAAGGGTTCTTGTTAACCTACGGATCAGTTTACTATTCTGGACAGGTCCTACAAAGAAGAAGAAACCTTTATTGAAATCTGTATACTGTTCTAGAGTAGTTTCAGTATAATCGACAATTGGGGACTCCCTTCTATGTCTAATGTGTACTAGATGTGTGTTTCTGTGATAATCAGATGGGGCTAGGAAAACAGGTGGCAGTAGGAAAGCAATGTAACAGGTTCCCTCCCAATCGAGGGGCAGACGGACATATGCGGTTTGACCACAAATAAAATAAGAATGACGTGAAGCTTTGAAAACAGATTTCCCACTGTCACTATACTGGATAACAGTAGTACATTCACTATGACCTACGTGTATAGAACCATAACTACGGACACATAATTCGCCTTTGACTGGTAATACTGAAATAGCAGGTAAGTCTGGAGTAGTATCAGACTGAACATTCAGGACCATGAAATTCGACGAATAATTACCTAAATTATATACTTCATTTTCTAGATCTAAACCTGTTCTGTGGGGGAAACCTTGCTTGTCTGGAAAACATGTACTGTTAAGAAAAGACATATCTGTTGAGGATGACGTTAACGTGGACCATGCTCCACACGAACCATTGTGTGAGAATGGATAAGGAAACAGTGGCAGAACTCCCTTCGGTGTCTGGAAAGGGGGGAGTCGACCACACACCCAACAATTAGTGGCATTGCTGGTCTGGTGTGAGTAATGTAACATACGGATAAATGTGTTGTTACGCATAGCGAGGCGGTAAGAATATTCGTGAGGAGGCAGATCACTAAACGTGTGCTCTACTGTAGCATTAGTAGACATATTTACATGAGGAACTGGACAATACAGATAGAACGCATAGCTGGTGCAGGAAATCAAAATGCTGATGAATAATATGAAACTCAGAAAAACGATACATCTGATTGAACTTTGACTGACTCTCTCACTATGGGGGTCTATTTTATACATGTCAGAAACAGTCTAACCGTTTCACCTAGGGGAGGACTTATACAATCAAACTGACTGACTTATTTTACTAGACCTGAGCTTTAACTTATACTCCTGCTGCGGAGTTTTCTCTAACAAGGGAGGGGGTGTAATAATGTCTTGTGCGGGACAGTCCTTTAAAATAATGTCTTGACAGTCTTTCGAATCTTGGGAATCCTTGGAAATGTTCTTGGAGACTGGTTTCAATCCATTGAAAAGTTTTACATGAGAAAGATGGACCCACCCCTTCCTGCCTTCCAACTTGACGGCAGTACGGGTGGTCAAGAGGACCTGACGTGGCTCCTTCCAACGTGGTTCCAGCGGACTTGATCTGTCAAAATTTCTGATCATCACCAAGGAGCCTGGAACGATCTCGTGCGGTGCCACCTCGGTATTGTCTGGAAATGCGGCGGCAACCTGTGAACGACATGAGTTGAGGGCAGACATCAAGGAAGCTAGGTAATCTGTCAGCATATTACATGAAACATCGGTGATACTTCGGGGTCTAGGAGTACCCCACATGTTAGGGGGGCGGCCGAATACGACCTCATACGGGGACAGACCTGATCTGGAATGTGCGACCATGCGCATATAAAACAAAGCGACTGGCAGAGCTACTAGCCAGTCCACACCTTTTTCTTTACAAACTTTTGCAATACGGATTTTCAGGGTCTGATTATGTCTCTCTACGAGACCGGCTGCTTCAGGATGGCGTACACAATGGAACTTCCACTGGTACCCTAACAAAAGGGAAACGTGCTTCATGAGTTCGGATGAGAATGGCTGGCCGTTATCAGAATATACGACTCTAGGGAGTCCATATCTTGGGAAGAATTCACGAACCAACTGCTTGGCAGTGGTCGCGGCTGTGTAATCTGGGACTGGATATGCTTCTGTCCACCTGGACAAAGCGCATACAACTACAAGGACATACTTGAAACCTCGACATCGCTCCATCTGAATATAATCCATCTGGAGGACCTCAAAAGGGTGGTCAGGAGGCTGGAAACCACCTTGTTCCACCGGGACACTTTTACCTGGATTAAACTGACAACATATCATACAGGTACGGACTTTCTGCTTGGCTGCAGCTCGTAAATGCTTGTTGAACCAAATGTTCTGGATACTGTCTAACATAGCTTTTTCTCCTAAATGTGCTGGACTATGTGCGGTATTGATAATGACTTGAACCATAGAATCGGGGAGAAACCATGTGGCTCTACCCTTCGTTAACCATCCTTGATCTGTCTGGACCCCTCCTTGTTCGGACCATTTCTTGATTTCTTCGGGAGTAGCATGTAACTGGATATCTATGACATCTTGTGTAGGGTCCTTAACTGTCATGCATGTAGTCAGATCTGGAGTATGTGTCCGATTAACTGGAATGTCTGGAGTCTGTGCTGTAAGCTTGGCTGTGCGATCTGCTAGATCATTACCTTGGGAAATAATGTCAGTAACTTTCGTATGTGCTTTGCATTTCATGATAGCAATGGATGTCGGTAAATGTATGGCATCTAACAGGGCTTGAATAAGGAGACCATGCTGAATCTTGGTTCCATGAGAAGTCATGAAACCTCTCTCCTGCCAGAGCACTCCGAAGTCGTGTACAACTCCGAATGCGTAACGTGAATCTGTGTAAACATTAACTTTCAGGTTCTTGGCATGTATACAGGCTTGTGTCAGAGCGACTAGCTCTGCTGCTTGAGCGGACAGGGTATCAATACGGTGTGTTTCAATAACTTCGGTGTCAGTAGTCACTGCATATGCGGCGACTAGTTCTCCTGTACTAGTTCTCATACATGAACCATCCACATAAAGTGTCAAGTCGGAATCTGGTAACGGAATGTCTGTCAGATCTTGTCTTGGCTTAGTCGTAATGTTAACTACTTCCACACAATCATGTGTGTCTGGATTTAAACTAACTGATGGTAACAGTGTAGCAGGATTCAGAACGTTGCAGCGTCTAATATCTATGTGTGGCTGGAACAGTGTCAATTCATAGCCTGTTAAACGTGCAATTGTCAAGTGCTGTGTTTGTGTTCGATTTAAAAGAACTTCTACTGAATGTGGAACTTGTACTGTCAGGGAATGTCCTAAAACTATGGAATCACTTTGTCTGATAGCTAGTGCTGTGGCTGCAACTGACTTGAGGCACGCAGGCAACGCCTGGGCGACTGGATCTAATGTGCTCGAAAAATAAGCACAGGGCTTGTATTGTCCTGCTTGATCTTGTGTGAGAACAGATAATGCTGTACCTTCGCGTTCAGTAATGAAAAGTGTAAAAGGCTTACTGTAGTTCGGTGTAGCTAGAACTGGAGCTTGACATAGGGCTTTCTTTAACTCATTGAAACTAAGTGTATGGTCAGGTGTCCAAGGGAGGACAGTCGATACGGCTGCCTCCTGTGTCGTTAACTGTATCAGTGGCTTGGCTAGAAATGCATACTGGGGAATCCATTGTCTACAATAGGAAGTAAGGCCGATAAAGGCACGTACCTCCTTCTGGGTTCTGGGCTGGGGAAGACTCGCTATTAACTGGATACGGTCTGGTGTCAACTGCCTACCCCTCTTGGACAGCAAGTGTCCTAAGTATACCACTTGCTGGACACAGAATTGAAGCTTCGAAGGTGACACCTTGTGCCCCATCTCGGCTAGAAAATACAGGACTGTAAGTGATGCTCGCTCGCAAGCACGTTCAGAACGGGCTGTGATCAGTAGATCATCGACATACTGGAGCAGGGCAGTGTCAGTTGGCATGTGAATGTTGTCTAGTTGTCTCTTAAGTGCTTGACTGTAAATACTAGGACTTTCTGTAAAACCTTGAGGAGCGCGTGTGAACATATAGCTCCTTCCATTTAAACAAAATCCGAAAAGAAACTGGCTGTCTGGATGAATTGGAACACTAAAAAATGCATTCTTGAGGTCTATGACAGTGAAGAACATGGCTTCGGAATCAATAGCTGTTAACAGGGAAGAAATGTCTGGGACAACTGGGTACTGAGGAATAATACATTTATTAAGCTCTCGTAAATCAATCACTAATCGATATACTGGGGGTGCATTCGGATCAGTACGTTTCATGACTGGAATGATCGGAGAATTACATACATTGGAGTCAGTTTCTACAACTACTCCTTGAGCCATGAGCTCGTCAATAATTTTGGATAAGGCTGCTACAGCCTCAGGTGGCAATCTGTACTGTCTGATTCGTGGTAACACTACACCTGGTTTGAGAGTCACACGATGGGGTGTGATTTGCATGTAACCTACATCAGTTGGACCTTGCGCCCATAGATGCTGCGGAACATTAGACAATCTTGAATCAAAATCTCGTAATACATAGTGACCCTTAAAGTCACGTAGGAACAGACGTATTCCCTCTGGGGAACAGCAAATAACTGCACCTAATTCTTTCAGTGTCTTAATGCCTAACAGATTTTCTGGACATGACTTAGTAAGTAACAGATCAGTAGTACGGGACAATGGACCTACTTCTAGAGTGACTGGCTTTGATATCTCATTAACTATTGGCTTTCCTGAAAATCCAAGGGAAACATTTCTTGAGCCTGAGAGCGGAGCCCCTGGAACTTCGGCATGATTAATTGTGGTCCTACTTGCCCCTGTATCGATCAAAAACTTTCTGTCTTTCCCTAATACTTGACTGTGAACATAAGGACCTTCTTGATCTACAGGTATCTCGATGAGAGGCAAGCCTACCTCCCTCTCTAGGCTGTTTCATGAATATGGCTGGTACTCTGGATACTCGGACTGTGCATACTGGTACATCTGCGATGTGACATGCTGTGTTGCAGCAATAGGCTGCGGTACTGTAACTGTCTGTGGTGCATTCTGTGACTGTGAAACTTGTTCTTGTCTAGGCGGACGTGGTCTTTCTTTAGTCTTACCAGTAGCTATGTTATGTTTCAGAACTGCACACTCGTTTATAAAATGACCTGGCTGTTTACAATAATTGCAGTTCCCTTTAACGGGAGCTGCAGGATGACTGGCTTGATTCGGACCCCTCTTCTGACTGTCTTGAGGAACAGATTGTGCAACTAGCACTTTCATTTTCGTGTCTTTCATACGTTTTCTTTCGTGTTCTTGCTCTTCTCTAATTCTATTCTGGTGATACTGGAGCATCTGGAGCATCTGGGACGGAGTATTTGCTTGCCAGGTGCTTTCGACTTTCAAAACTCGATTTTTAATTTGTGGGCTTGAATTCTCGACTAGCTTAGTAACAAAAAGGTGAGGGTATGACTCACTACTTGTCTTGAGACCACTGTTAATACTAAAACATTTTTCAAATCTAGAATAAAAATCACTAATATCTTCATCTTGTTTCTGTTTACAGGCTGAGATTGCATCCCAGTCTTCTTTTCTCGTTGTCAATAATCTGGGTAAAACTTGAATCAATAATTCTGGTAATTCTTTACATTTATCTCCAAGACCGGTACCTGGTACTCGTGCCTTGTCTTCAGCTTCTAGAGCTGTCCAATCGATCTTTTTCTCTCCCACCTCCCATTCTTTTTCTTTTAACTTTTCATATACCCCTGCGGGTAACAGGACCTTTAACATTTTAATGATATCTGGGTAAGTGTATTCTCCCATACGGAGCATGTCTTTTAATTCTCTATGGAACCCCGCTGGATCTTTGTCATGACAGGGAATTAATTTCTTCATTTCAAGAAGTTCCATCTTTGAAATCGGAGTGTATACAAACACTCGTTGCATTTCGCCACCCGCCCCTTGGACTGGGTGGACTTCTCGTAACGGATTCTGTCTGTCTATGTAGAATGGTTTACTTTCTGGGGGTGAGACATGAACAAAATGCGGATTCAGGAACGTTCTATATTTGTGACGCTGTTCTAGAATGACACTAATTAAATCGGTACCTAGACCTCTCCATCTATACTGGAGTAACTCGTTCAGGACATCGTGTAACGGGCCTGGGTCAGAATGTTGACCCTCATACAGAGTAATAAGGTGTTGGATCATATACATACCCACCAGTCGTTGCTCGGCTGGGGGCAATTTCAGAAACATTTGTGCCACTATTTCGTCTGGAAAAGTGGTAGAATCAGTAATCCATCGGACTGCTGATCGGGCTAGTTCTTGTTCATGCATAGTACTTAATTCACTGTAACCGACTCGTGATTTCAGAATGTGATCGGTAGCTTGAAATACTTGTTCTAGGGAACCTTGTTCTGGTGCTGGATGATGAAAAATAGACTTGTGTTCTAGGCGTAAATGGCGATCTGGAAATCTAGATTTTCCTACATACGCTATTCTGGCGGGATTCTCGTCTTCCTCTTCAGGATCAGAGATACTTTCTTTCTCGCTTACTTGTGCTGCTTTACGCTGTTCGTGTATCCTTATTATTTCTTTACGAATTTTCTTGTACATACTCTCCATGGCACCGACGGTCTTGTGCTTACCCTCGGCTATATTATCACTCCACCTTGTCAGGATTCTCATTTCGGCGGGATCTTTAGACGGGTAATCTTGTTCTCTTATTAGACAATTGATCAGGAACTTTAATATCATGAGCTGGATCTCGGCTTTCCTTTGAGACATAATCTCGCCAATACTTTCTGGATCATCCCCTGTACGGATGAAACGATATATTCTGTCTAGATCTTCTTTCATATTCGGTAAGGTGACTAGATACTCGGTCACTCTCCTTACACGTACGGAATATAAAACCATATTATATTCGCCTGGAACTGGATCATAGACACATTCGCCAAGGGCTTGTCTGATTTCTGTGACAGACTTATTACTTTTAGGAGTACGCTGTGATGCTTGAGCATGTAATTCGAGTGCTGATAAACGCTTGTGTGGCGGCGGGGTTTGAGGAAGACCTCCTCCCGCGGCCCCTAGACTAGAATCGTCGACTGACATTCTTCGTCCTGGCAGGGTCGGTAATTGTAACGTGGGCTGGACTTGTATGGCGGACTGGACCGGGGGAGCTGTTAAGGGCACCCCGGTGTCTAGAGGAGCAGGAAGTGCCTGATTTACAGGGACTGGCGGAGCGCGAACAGGATTTGCATATTCTGGGACTGTGTCGTCCAAATAGGACGAGATAAAAATATCAGCTGCGGTCTGTTTGTGACGTAGCTTGGTCGGAACTAATGGTGGCGGGAAATTACTAGATGCCTCTGGGGTCGCTTTTGGCAAACCTTCGGCAAGGAGAGGATACATACCCTTAATGAGGGCATGCCTCTGTCTGTCTGACTGTTCGGTTTTGACTTGTTCACCTATCTCGATTAATTCTCTTTCTTGGGCTCGTTCCTGGGATTCTCTACTTAACTCTGACTTTCTGACTTCCTTTTCCGTTCTTCTGTGCGCTTCTTTCCGCCATAACTCGATGGCATCTTTCTGTGACTGTCTGGCTTTCTTTTTCCATAATGCTTCTTCTACTCGCATGATACATTCGGCATCCCATGTACCCGATACGGGCCATCTATACTTTTCTTCTAACTGTTTGGTATACTCTACCCATAAATCTAGATACATTATGGCGCTTATGCCATGTTTCTGATACATAAAATGACCTGGACTGTCCCTAGGCGGGACAGGAACTGCTTCCTCTAACAGACCCTTTCTAGTTTTTAACTGACGTAATCTTGAAAAGAGCGGCATTGTAAACTTGAATCGGAACACAATACAATACACGAAGAACAATAACAATTGGGAAAACAATTCAGGCATACCACGACATTGGAATTACATTAAACAGTATCATAACATAACAGTTCGAACAGAATATTACCTGAAAATACTGAAAACAGAAACAGAACAGATTTTCTCGAGAACGGAACAGACTAGAGTTACTGGATGCACTGCTGTAACAGTACGGAACATACCGGTCCCATAAAGGGACGCATCAAGACCCGTATCCACCTAGGTGAACACTTCGTTTGTGAGTCTGGGCACCACCAACCCACGGACCAGGAGTCAATTTAGATTGGTCCTGTCTAGATACTACCCCAGCAATGGTACTCACCGGGCAGCACGGAACGGAAGGCCTCGGGCGGGACTGGACTGCTACGACGACGAACTTCGGACTTCAGTTACGGGTGGGCCTCCGGATACCTCGGACCTTGGACTCTCGGCTTGGGCTCTGGTCGGGGACTCGCCGCGTTCCTCCACCGTCTCGTTCGGATGCTGGACCGCCTCCTCCGTCTCCTCCGTGGGCCTGAGGGATACTTGAAGCAGAAATATCTGCACGTGGCCGGTATGGTTCCGTCACGGCTGCAGAGGGTCAGGGGGTCGGCGTGGCTTCACCGACGCGTGGGGAAAGGGCAAGTCCCTATTCGGGCGCCATTATGTGGTATATAAATAAATAATACCGGATCTATTTTTGGATGAATGAATGAATAACAGATAGCTCAATAAAATAAGAGTCAAGATTCGAGGTAGTAGGAGTTTCTGCAGGTTTATTACAGCATAAGGACAGGATCAGGACAACCTGCATAGGAACAGAGGTAACAGGGCCCAGCAGGACAACTGGGGCCCAGCAGGGGAAAAGAGGCCCAGCAGCTGCTGGGGCTGGGTCTGGGATGAGCGCGCTAACTTTTAATAACAATGCATTGACTTATATACATAGCGCAAACACATAGCATTACATTGCAGTAGGCGTAGCAGTGGGTGGAGCAGAAGGCGTGACGCGTAGCAGTCGCGAAAGATAACAGTAAAAAGAGGTGTAACTGGGAGTATACTTAGACATGTGATGCAAACGTAACAGAATATGTCATGAATGGGGCGGAAACATTGGAGGGGGCTACCTAAGGAGCCGGGACCTCTAACCTAATGGTGCGCGAAAACGGGCAATGACGTGTTACTAGGAGAAACTGGGGGCTACGAACTCTGTGCTAGGAGCAGAGACTAGAGTCTGGAGGGTCGGAGCGACATGTACCTAAACCCTATCTGGTATCTGATGTTTAGGGAACATGTTGATATAAACTAGAAGTCATGAGGGGAGAAGCTAACTTGACTCTAAGACTGGACCATGCATTATTCTACATGTAGTGCGTGATGAAGAATATTAAATGACCATTAATACAGTATTTCTCTAACGTGGAGACGAGAAGGCTAGACAATGACGGAAACTATTGATGCAGTTCAGTAGCTTAGGAATGCAGAAGAGGAGGACTGAACTGATAGCTGGAACTATAACATACTCTTGGCAGACTCAGAGGCAGAGCCAAGCTGCACCGGGCACTGCGAGGCAGGAAGTAAGTGAAGGGTCGAGGATACAGGTGGGGGCTGTATCGCTCCTCTGCGAGGCTTTCAGGAGACAGGAGCTGAATCTGTGGTCCGGGCCCTGTTGAGGCCTAGAAACGGGGACTTTATAATGGAATAACGTGCACACTGGGAAACGTGGCAACATAACTTTACATAGGCCTGATATTCGTAGTATTCACGAGGACTGGAAACTGACATACTAGAGGTGGACACAACTGGAATTGCGTCATTAATCGGACATGGGGAATAACATATGCATATTGGTCATGCACACATAACATATGATGGATGAGGCGTAGGGACACAGAACATGGCAAAATTTACTTTTCCACAACATATATAAATATATACAGAAGAAGGCTACACGCTGAAACGCGTCTGTCTGTTTGGCAAAGATAAGCAAATAAAAGTTTGCCTTTAGTGTTACCTCACGAGTGCGGTTCTCTTTGTTTTTTGAAAGAACGAAGGATTTTGGAGCTTTATATATATATATATATCAAAGTCCAACACTTCCCAACTCCGGAAAGAATACCACAGACGCCTTGCAAGGATTGCAGGTAATTTATTCAAAAATGTAATGCTGCACCGCAACGCGTTTCACCTTTCGGCTTGATCACGCTAAGGAAGCTCCGCAATGTACACATTTAAATATATCGTGATAAACATAAACATTGAAAAGGGACTCAAAACCACAGTGAAATCAGTATCAGTGAACCACTTACTAACTTGTTCCGCCATTTTGACCTAGTCACAGTTAATGGTAAGTATATACAATCTGTGGTCGTACACCCTATTTACAGTTCAAATAGTACTTTATGCCCGCATTTCACAGTGATGTTTGGCCTACTACTAAAGTAGAGTCGAAAAATGTTTCCAATCAACTTGTTTGTAAACATAAATTCTGTATGAATATAGATATGTAAATGCCCAAGTGGGCCATCATTATTCATGAATAGCTGAGAAACTGCGTGGCATACAAATCAAGCTTAACATGAAACGGAAAAAAGTCTTGCCCCAGTGGGCATGAGCATCAAAAAAAGGGGGTATACTGAACAGTTTGGCGGCGCCGGTCAAAGTCCATTTGGCGTGTCCCACCTTCACCAAAAATGTGCCATCACCTAAAAACAATAAAATATCACACAGTCACAAAAGCATATATACAAGTTACTAAAAAAACAATTCAGAAAACGGCTGCAGACAAAAATAGAGCACACTTGGCTAAAACCCATTAGTATAAATGGCCACTCCAGAAATAGATCCATTGCTATTTGTCATGTCACTAGCCAGTTTCTCTGGCCGTCGGCGAGGGAGCGTGGTGTTGGATGCACTCGAGATTCCGTTTTACCGGAGTATAGCGCGGCTGGGCATTGTGCGAAGGGAGCCACTGTTGCATTCTGGACTACGGAGTCCAGTGGGTGGCATTGCACGGAACAAACAAGCAGGAAACTTGATTAAACATGGCTGCAGCTTTGGAGGCGAAGAGGAAAACGGCAGCAGACAAACTTTTCTTTGCACAACAATCGGATTTAATCCCTGATAACACAACTGGGGATAAAGTCAATAGGAACATCTCCGAAGAAATTAAAATACAGGAATTATTCGTAAAACTGGAGAAACTTTACCGCAAGGAATTGGCTAAATGGTGGGAAGCTGAGTCCCTCAAGCGGTATATAGAGGCAGGACGAGTACCACGCGGACTTAGAATTTTTACAATCCCCACTTATGAGGATCCAGACCCCGAGATGTTGGAGGACTGGTCAAAAAATTCAAACGCATGTTCAGTGGTGATGATGCAAATTCTTGTGAAATTTGCCCTGAAAGATCGGAAGAAGTTGCTTGCGGCAATCGAAGAAGTAAGCCTTGAATTGGAAAAGCTAACGACCAAAGAGGCGATTGATGGCTTTATGACAACTCTGACCAAGCGCCTGGAGATCTTAGAAGCTGAAATTACTGCCAAAAAACAAAGAAAGTTCCTGAGGGACTACAGGGACTATGAATCTGGGCGCACGCTTACCTTTCATAAAAAATATGATCATCTTTTTGAGAAAAATGGAGGGGGGCTGAAGAAATCCGCCGTGAGCGATGTCAGTATCACCATCTCTGAGAGTGATGTTTCGGATGGAAATATCTCAGACAGCTCATCTAAAGCCACACCTGCTACAGGCAAGCAGACAAAGATGCCGAATTTTTTAGACCAGTTTCAGGCGATATATCAGGGAAGGACAGAACAACACTCACAACAACAAGGTCAAAACTTCCAGAGGGGAGGTGGACGAGGAGGCAGAGGCAGAAGCAGAGGAACAAACAAGCCAAAGCAAGACGCAAGAAAAGATGCAACCCCAGTGGGAATGGTAACAAGGGGCAAGAAGGCTCAAGTATGACGGTGATGAACTTGTCAAAACGAATACTCACATCGGAAGAGACTGAGCTACTGGGACTAGGTTTGTCTTTTTGCCCTACCTCCAATTTTAATTTTCCCCAAACACGTATTGATCTGTTTTATTTTTCTCGTAAACTTAAGTTAAAAAAATGGTTTGATACCAAGCACCATTCTGGTGATGACAACATGCGAGAATCTGAAACATACAGTAATCTCAATAGTGATGATGTTGATTTGTTAAATGTAATGACATCACAGGGAGATGTAAATAGTGATGATGTTGACCTACTGCAATACAATCTAAGTGGTGATAAGAACCCCTGTAGTGGTTTCAAACCGAAATCGGTTTTTCTTCCATTGGTGGAATGTGATGCTATAGATGTCTTTGAGCGGGGGGTACTTAAGGATTTGAAAAAAATGCGATATTGTAGAACACCTGGATCCGATAAAAACTTAACGTTAGTACAGTGGCAAGCCTTGGACAAATTGAAAAAGGACACCTCAATTGTTATTCGGCCCTCTGACAAGGGAGGGAATGTTGTGGTTTTGGATAGAGATGCATATTTGAGGGAAGGTCACAGACAACTGTCTGATATCACGTTATGAAATCTCCGATATGTCCCAAGTTACTGAATCTAACAGAATCTATGGTGAAATGCTTAGTGATTGGCAAGCGCGGGGACTTATAGAATGGGAGGAATATAACTATTTGAATTGTTCATATCCACGTATTCCCATTCTCTACTTGTTGCCTAAAGTTCACAAAGACCCCACTAATCCACCAGGGAGACCCATTGTGTCATCCATAGGGTCCCTTCTGGAAATGACATCTAGATTTATCGATCACTATTTAAGACCTTATGTTGTTAGCTTGCCCTCATACCTGAAGGACACCACCCACTTTTTGACAATTATTGAGGGCATACATTGGGAACCTAATTACATCATGGTCACGCTGGATGTGTGCAGTTTGTACACATCCATAAGACATGACTTTGGACTGAAAGCGGTGGAACACTATCTGAGGCGACGCTCTATCGCTTTTCACTCCCACTCCAGAATGATCCTTCAGATGATGGAATTTTGCCTACGAAATAATTTTTTTCTTTTTGATGAGGACGTGTATCATCAGTCACAGGGCACAGCGATGGGCACCTGCTTTGCCCCCAGCTACGCCAATTTGGCGATGGGCTGGTGGGAGGAGCGGGTGGCCGCCCATTTGGAAAATCATGATCGCTGTGTCCTGTGGCTGAGGTACATAGATGACATCTTTTTGATTTGGGATGGGGATATGAATTCAGCATGTGCCTTTGTGGAGCGTTTGAATGACAACGATCACAATTTAAAATTCACTGAACACATGAGCAGAACCAGAATTGAATTTCTGGATGTGATAGTGGAAATCGTTGAGTGTACCATGCAAACCAAATTGTTCCGCAAGAGCACGGCGGGTAACAGTATCCTTAATGCTGCCAGCTCACATCCCAAACAACTGATACACAGTATCCCTTATGGAGAACTGTTACGTGCAAGACGTAATTGTAGCTCGGATGACAATTACCAGCTGGAAAAACAGACCATGATTGGTCGGTTTCTGGAACGGGGATATAGTCCTAAGAATATCCAGGAAGCATGTGCCAAAGTTGACACCATGCAAAGAACTAAATTACTCCACCCTGAAATTGAGGCCAGCGAAAAGAACACCTTACGGTTTATTACCAAGTATTCAGGTGGGGCTTCACAAGTGCGCAAAATACTACACAAGCATTGGCACGTGTTACTGACTGACACACATTTGGAGAAACACCTGAGTGTCAAACCTCAGATCACTTTTCAAAAAAGCAACTCCCTACGGGATGAGCTAAGTCCTAACTTGATAAAGGGCAGTCCTGGAAAACCGAGACCTGTTACAATAGGCTTCACTAGGTGTAGGAAATGTAAGGCCTGCAGCAACAGTGTGGACTGTAAAGTTCTCTCTATTGCAGGCACCAGGAAGACACTCACGATCAGGAAAAAGCTAAATTGTAACACCATGTATTGCGTGTATGCACTATTGTGTCCGTGCAATAGAGCATACATAGGAAGTACCATCAAATGTGCCAAACATCGTGTGCTGGAACACATGAGAGCTATAAGACATAACAACAGACAGTATCCGGTTGCACGCCACTTTTATGAACAACACTTCCAAAATGAAAAATTACTAAGAATGGTTGTGATTGATGAAATTCCAATAAACATACGTGGTGGAAACCGTAGATTGGCACTACGCAAACTAGAGTCCAAATACATCATCGACATGGAAACGATGATGCCACAGGGCTTGAACTCGAGTGAGGAATTATCGATTCATTTACGTTAAGAATCGAGTCAAACCTTTATGACTTAGCGTTCTCTCTTCTGCGTTCTTTCTTCTGATCTGAACAATGTGTGACACTTTTAACATATGTAATATTTGTCAGATATGTATATAGTGTCAGGAATCAGTGTCACTGGCTAGTGACATGACAAATAGCAATGGATCTATTTCTGGAGTGGCCATTTATACTAATGGGTTTTAGCCAAGTGTGCTCTATTTTTGTCTGCAGCCGTTTTCTGAATTGTTTTTTAGTAACTTGTATATATGCTTTTGTGACTGTGTGATATTTTATTGTTTTTAGGTGATGGCACATTTTTGGTGAAGGTGGGACACGCCAAATGGACTTTGACCGGCGCCGCCAAACTGTTCAGTATACCCCCTTTTTTTGATGCTCATGCCCACTGGGGCAAGACTTTTTTCCGTTTCATGTTAAGCTTGATTTGTATGCCACGCAGTTTCTCAGCTATTCATGAATAATGATGGCCCACTTGGGCATTTACATATCTATATTCATACAGAATTTATGTTTACAAACAAGTTGATTGGAAACATTTTTCGACTCTACTTTAGTAGTAGGCCAAACATCACTGTGAAATGCGGGCATAAAGTACTATTTGAACTGTAAATAGGGTGTACGACCACAGATTGTATATACTTACCATTAACTGTGACTAGGTCAAAATGGCGGAACAAGTTAGTAAGTGGTTCACTGATACTGATTTCACTGTGGTTTTGAGTCCCTTTTCAATGTTTATGTTTATCACGATATATTTAAATGTGTACATTGCGGAGCTTCCTTAGCGTGATCAAGCCGAAAGGTGAAACGCGTTGCGGTGCAGCATTACATTTTTGAATAAATTACCTGCAATCCTTGCAAGGCGTCTGTGGTATTCTTTCCGGAGTTGGGAAGTGTTGGACTTTGATAATTCACAGGGCTGCCGGTGCCCTGCCCACAGACCGCCCTGCCTGTCGGCTTCTTTTTCTACCGGAGTTTGTTGGTTCGGATATATATATATATATATATATTGTGGTAAATAAATAATTAATTACCGGTACTATTTTTGAATACACTAATGAAAACAGATAGCTCAATAAATAAGAGGCAGGATCCGAGGAATCTGAGTTTAACAGGCTTTAATCAGGCATAAGGGAAGGGACAGGATCGGAACAGCCTGAAATAGAATGACACGAGTGGCAGCTGCAACGTCTCATTAACAGTACATAGTATATATAGGAACACATTATAATTTCATTGAATACAGTAGGCGTAACAAGTGACAAACGTAAGATAAGAATACATGGGCGTAAAAAGAAGGCGTGTACAAAGACATGTGATGAGAACGTCACAGAAGTGTCATAAAGTGGGTGGATACATGGAGGGGGGCTACCTGGGCAGCTGGAACCTTTAACCTAGTGGTGCGCGCAAACGGACAATGACGTGTAACTAAGGAGAACTGGGGGGCTCTGACTTCTGCACTAGAAGAGGAGACGAAAGTCTGCGATGTCAGGACGACATGTACCTATAGCATATCTGGTATCTGGTGTTTGGAGTACATGTCGATAGAATCTAAAAGTTATCGGGGCAAAAGCTACTTGACACTAAGGCTGGTGCATGCATATATTCTACATGTATTGCGTGTGCTATGAATCTTCTATGGATATTAATTCAGTAATTCTCTTGCATGGAGACAGGAAGACTAAACTATAGCTGAAGCTGTTTATGCGGTTCGTTAGCTTAGGAATGTGAAGACGGAGAGCTGAACTGATAACTAGAGGCATAACATATTCTTGGCAGACAGGCAGGCAGAGCCAGGCCGGGCACCGCGCTGCGCGGCAGGAAGTAAGTGAAGGGTCAGGGATGCAGGTGGGGGCTGCATCGCTCCTCGGAGTGAATTCAGGAGACTGGAGCTTGAATCTGGTGCTCAGGCCCTTTGAGGCCTAGAAACGGGGACAATGCGGTGAATTAACGTGCACAATGTAAAACGTTGGCAACATAGGCCTAATACTCGTTGCTTTCACGAGAACTGGAAACTGGCATACTAACGTTGGACACAACTATAATTGCGTCTTTAGTCGATCATAGGGGGATATATATACATATCGTTCATGCACATATAACATAGGATGGGGAACACGTAGGCACACATGACAAGGCAAAATTCAATTTTCTTCATTCCCTCCTTGTGCCCTACGTTTCCATCAGGAAACATCAATATTCATGATACCATCTATCTGTTCATAGAGCATCATTTGCTCGTCTCGAATTGTCTTGGAACGGGACTTTGGACTAGGAATACAAGAGGTAGCGCACAAGCCGCAAATCGCAGGGCCACATTGTAAACATAGACAACAACTGAATATGATCATTACTGCTATACCCAGGAATGACAATACTTTCCATCCCCAGGCAGATATTATACTCCAGAGCCAACCTGACCATGTCCAGGTGCCTGGATTCTGGTGTAACTGATGGGCAATTTTATGAAGTCTGGTTATAGCTGAATAAACAGACGGCGCGTTATTAGGAATGAAAATGCAGCAACTAGATCCGATGACTCTACAAGCTCCTCCCCTATCGGCCAGTATGACGTCAAGGACGAGACGATTTTGGAGCACGACAAATCTCATAGCAGATTGCTCTTCAGTTAAGTTACCTAGAGCGGAAGTAGTCTCATTCACTACTGCTTCAAGAGTTCTGGTTAACCTACGTATTAGCTTACTATTCTGGACAGGACCTATGAAGAAAAAGAAACCTTTATTGAAGTCTTGATATTGTTCTAATGCAGTTTCAGTTTGATCGACAATTGAGGACTCAGTCTCCCTTCTATGTCTAACGTGTACTAGATGTGTGTTTCTGTGATAATCGGATGGGGCTAGGAAAACTGGTGGCAGTAGGAAGGCAATGTAACATGTTCCATCCCAATCTAGGGGCAGACGAACATATGCGGTCTGACCACACACAAAATAAGAATGACGTGAGGCTTTGAAAGTAGATTTCCCACTGTCACTATACTCGACCATAGTAGTACAATCACTATGTCCTACATGTACTGTACCATTCTTTCTGACACATAATTCGCCTTTCACTGGTAGAACTGTAATAGCAGGCAAATCTGGAGTAGTCTCGGACTGAACATTCAAAACCATGAAATTCGAGAAATAATTACCTAAATCATATACTTCATTTTCTAGATCTAACCCTGTTCTATGGGAAAGACCTTCCTTGTCTGGGAAACATGTTCTATTCAGAAGGGACATATCGTTTGAGGATGACGTTAACGTGGACCATGCTCCACACGAACCATTGTGTGAAAATGGATAAGGAAAGAGTGGCAGAACTCCCTTCGGTGTCTGGAAAGGGGGGAGTCGACCACACACCCAACAATTAGTGGCATTGCTGGTCTGGTGTGAATAATGTAACATACGGATAAAAGTGTTATTGCGCATGGCAAGACGATAGGATAACTCGTGAGGAGGCAGTTCACTAAATGTGTGCTCTACTGTAACATTAGGAAAGATATGTACATGTGAATCAATAGGAGGAAAATATATATATAAAACATAACTTATGCCTGTAATCGTAAAACTCAGAAATAACAAAAGTAATAGAGTAATAATGCATCGACTTCGAAGATTCTTTTGATAACGTATTCTCTTAGAGTTTCGACTAACTCTCTCACTATGTGGGTCTATCTCATACATGTCAGGAACCTGTCTAACCGTTTCACCCGAGAGGGACTTAGACAATTAAACTGGCTGACTTACTAGACCTCAGTTTTTCTTTATACTCCTGCTGCGGAGTTTTCTCTAACAGGGGAAGTTTAGATTCAGTGTCTGGGCAGTCCTTGAGAACGGGGCAGTCTTTGAAAAAAGTTTTTGGTCTGAGTCCATGAAATCGCTTCACATGACTGGAGTGCAACCACCCCTTCCGACCTTCAACCTTGATTGCCGTCCTTGTTGTTAGCAGAACGAGTCTGGGCTCCTTCCATCGGGGCTCCAGCGGACTTGAACGATCAAAATTTCGAACCAGAACGAGGTCGCCTGGTATGATCTCGTGCGGTTTCACTTCGGTGTTGTCTGGAAAAGCAGCGGCAACCTGTGAACGACAAGAGAGTAGTGCAGACATCAAGGAAGCCAGGTAATCTGTCAGCATTTTACTGTCAACATCTGTAATTGTACGTGGTCTAGGTGTACCCCACATGTTTGGGGGACGACCGAAAACTACCTCAAAAGGGGACAGACCTGAACGGGAGTGAGCGACCATTCTCATATAAAAAAGGGCGACTGGCAGTGCTACCATCCAATCTATGCCTTTCTCTGCGCATACTTTGGCAATGCGGATTTTCAGGGTCTGATTATGTCTCTCTACGAGACCAGCTGCTTCAGGATGTCGTACACAGTGGAACTTCCACTGGTACCCTAACAGAAGGGATACTTGTTTCATGAGTTCGGATGAGAATGGCTGGCCGTTATCTGAATACACGACTCTCGGTAATCCATAGCGGGGGAAAAACTCACGAACCAACTGCCTGGCAGTGTAATCTGGGACTGGATATGCTTCTGTCCATCTGGACAAAGCGCATACAACTACGAGGACATACTTGAAACCTCGACATCGCTCCATCTGAATATAATCCATCTGGAGGACTTCAAAAGGGTGGTCAGGAGGATGGAATCCACCTTGTTCCACCGGGACACCTTTACCTGGATTGAACTGACAACAGATCATGCAGGTACGCACTTTCTGCTTGGCTGCTGCTCGTAAATGCTTGTTAAACCAAAGGTTCTGAATACTGTCTAACATGGCTTTTTCTCCCAAGTGTGCTGGACTATGTGCGGTGTTAATAATGACTTGAATCATAGAGTCGGGGAGAAACCAAGTGGCTTTTCCCTTCGTCATCCAACCCTGATCTGTCTGGACCCCTCCTTGTTCAGACCATTTCTTGATTTCTTCTGGGGTAGCATGTAACTGTATATCTAGTACGTCTTGTGTAGGGTCCTTAACTGTCATACAAGTCGTCTGAACTGGAATGTCTGTCTGTGTTTTGTTAACTGGAATGTCTGGAGTCTGAGCTGTAAGCTTGGCTGTTCGATCTGCCAGGTCGTTACCCTGGGAAATGGTGTCAGTGACTTTCGTATGTGCCTTGCACTTCATGATAGCGATAGCTGTCGGTAAATGTATTGCATCTAACAGAGCTTGAATGAGGGGGCCATGCTGAATCTTGGATCCATGAGAAGTCATAAAACCTCTCTCTTGCCAGAGTACTCCAAAGTCGTGTACGACTCCGAATGCATAACGTGAATCTGTGTATATATTTACTTTCAGGTTCTTAGCTCGTATGCAGGCTTGAGTCAGAGCGACGAGCTCTGCTGCTTGAGCAGACAGGGTGTCAATACGATGTGTTTCTATAACTTCAGTGTCAGTAGTCACTGCATACGCGGCTACTAACTCTCCTGTACTTGTTCTCATACATGAACCATCCACGTAAAGTGTCAGGTCGGGATCAGGCAATGCAATGTCTGTCAAGTCTTGTCTTGGCTTTGTCATGGTGTTAACCACTTCCACACAGTCATGTGTGGCAGGATTCGAAGTAACTGAGGGTAACAGTGTAGCTGGATTTAAAATGTTGCAGCGTCTGATTTCTATGTGTGGCTGAAACAATGTCAGTTCATATCCTGTTAAACGTGCAATTGTCAAGTGCTGAGTCTGTGTTCGGTTTAAAAGAACTTCCACGGAGTGTGGAACTTGTACTGTCAGGGAGTGTCCTAACACTATGGAATCACTCTGTCTGATAGCTAGAGCTGTGGCTGCAACGGACTTGAGGCACGCAGGCAGCGCCTGGGCCACCGGATCTAATGTGCTAGAAAAATAAGCACAGGGCTTGTATTGTCCTGCTTGATCTTGTGTGAGAACAGATAATGCAGTACCATCACGTTCAGTGACAAAAAGTGTAAAAGGCTTACTGTAGTTCGGTGTCGCTAATACAGGTGCTTGGCATAAAGCTTTCTTTAACTCGTTGAAAACAAGTGTATGTTCCTGGGTCCAAGGGAGGACAGTCGATGTGGCTGCCTCCTGTGTCGTTAACTGTATCAGTGGCTTGGCTAGATATGCGTACTGAGGAATCCATTGTCTGCAGTAAGAAGTGAGGCCGATAAAAGCTCGTACCTCCTTCTGAGTCTTGGGCTGTGGAAGATGTGCTATTAACTGGATACGGTCAGGTGTCAACTGCCTACCCCACTTGGACAGTAAGTGTCCAAGGAAAACCCTTCTGGACACAGAATTGCAGTTTCGAAGGGGACACCTTGTGCCCCATCTCGGCTAGAAAATACAAGACTGTAAGTGACGCACGTTCGCAGTCACGTTCAGAACGGGCTGTGATCAATAGATCGTCGACATACTGGAGCAGAGCAGTGTCAGTTGGCATGTGAATATTGTCTAGTTGTCTTTTAAGTGCTTGACTGTAAATACTAGGACTTTCTGTGAAACCTTGAGGAGCTCGTGTGAATTTATAGCTTCTTCCATTTAAACAGAATCCGAAAAGGAATTGGCTGTCTGGATGAATGGGGACACTAAAGAATGCGTTCTTGAGATCAATAACAGTAAAGAACGTGGCTTCGGAATCAATGGCAGTCAATAGGGAAGAAATATCTGGAACCACTGGGTACTGGGGTATGATACATTTATTAAGTTCTCGAAGGTCAATCACTAATCGATAAACTGGAGGTGCATTGGGATCAGTACGTTTCAGAATCGGAATGATAGGAGAATTACATACATTGGAGTCAGTTTCTACAACCACTCCTTGAGCAATGAGCTCGTCAATAATTTTCGATAAGGCTGCTACAGCCTCAGGTGGCAATTTGTACTGTCGGATTCGTGGTAATACAACACCTTGCTTCAGAGTGACACGATGGGGTGTAATGTGCATACAACCTACATCAGTTGGACCTTGCGCCCATAAATGCTGAGGCACATTCAATAATCTTGGATCAAAATCACGTAATACATAATGACCTTTAAAATCTCGTAAGAACAATCGTACTCCTTCTGGGGAGCAGCATATGACGGCTCCTAATTCTTTCAGGGTCTTAATACCTAACAAATTCTCTGGACATGATTTCGTAAGTAACAAGTCTGTAGTTCGGGACAATGGACCAACTTCTAGAGTAACTGGTTTCGATATTTCATTAACAATAGGCTTTCCTGAAAATCCAAGGGAAACATTTCTTGAGCCTGAGAGTGGAGCCCCTGGAACCTCGTCATGACTGATGGTAGTCCTACTTGCCCCTGTATCAATCAGAAACTTTTTGTCTTTCCCTAATACTTGACTGTGTACATAGGGACCCTCTTGATCTACAGGAATCTCGATGAGAGGCAAGCCAACCTCCCTCTCTAGGCTGTTTCATGAATACTGCTTATAATCTGAATACTCTGACTGGGCATACTGGTACATTTGCTGGGTAACGTGTTGTGTGGCAGCTATAGGCTGCGGTACTGTAACTGTCTGTTGTGCGTTCTGCGGTGGCTGGGAAGTCTGTGAAACTTGTTCTTGTCTAGGCGGACGTGGTCTCTCTTTCGTTTTACCAGTAGCTATGTTGTGTTTCAGAACTGCACATTCGTTTATATAATGACCTGGCTGTTTACAGTAATTGCAGGTCCCTTTAACGGGAGCTGTAGGATGACTAGCTTGGTTCGGACCCCTCTTCTGACTGTCTTGTGGAACAGACTGTGCAACTAGTACTTTCATTTTCGTGTCTTTCATACGTCTTCTTTCATGTTCCTGCTCCTCCCTGATTCTGTTCTGGTGATACTGGAGCATCTGGAGCATTTGTGACGGAGTATTAGCTTGCCAGGTACTTTCGACTTTCAGTACTCGATTTTTAACTTGTGGACTTGAATTCTTAACTAGTTTGGTAACAAAAAGATGTGGATACGATTCACTACTTGTTTTCAGACCACTATTAATAATGAAACATTTCTCAAATCTAGAATAAAAATCACTAGTATCTTCGTCTTGTTTCTGTTTACAGGCTGAGATAGCATCCCAGTCTTCCTTTTTCGTGGCTAGTAATCTTGGCAAGACTTGTATTAACAATTCGGGCAAAGCTTTAGCTTTTTCCCCAAGACCGGTACCTGGAACTCGTGTGTTATCTTCAGTTTCTAATGCGGTCCAATCTATCTTTTTCTCTCCCACCTCCCATTCTTTTTCTTTGAGTTTTTCATATATGCCCGCAGGCAACAGGACCTTTAACATTTTAATGATATCAGGATACGTGTATTCTCCCATATGGAGCATGTCCTTTAATTCACGATGGAACCCTGCTGGATCTTTATCGTGACAGGGTATTAACTTTTTCATTTCCAGAAGTTCTATTTTCGTGATAGGGGTGTAAACAAATACTCGTTCTAGATCACCCCCCTCTCCCTTAACTGGATGTACTTCTCGCAACGGATTCTGTCTGTCTATGTAGAATGATTTTCTTTCTGGGGGTGGAACAGGAACAAAATGTGGATTCAGGAACGTTCTGTATTTATGGCGCTGTTCTAGAATGACACTAATTAAATCGGTACCTAGACCTTTCCATCTGTGTAGGAGTAACTCGTTCAGTACATCATACAAAGGACCTGGATCAGAATGCTGATCCTCATACAGTGTAATGAGGTGCTGGATCATATACATACCCACCAGACGCTGCTCGGCTGGGGGCAGTTTCAGAAACGTTTGTGCCACTATTTCATCTGGAAACGTGGCAGAATCACTAGTCCATCGTACGGCTGATCGGGCTAGTTCTTGTTCATGTATTGTACTAAGTTCATTATAACCTATTCGTAGTTTCAGAATTTTATCGGTAACCTGGAATACTTGTTCTAGAGAACACTGTTCTGGTACGGGAGGAGGAAAAACTTTTTTGTAATCTAGACGTGAATGTCTGTCGGAAAGTCTAGTTCTACCTACATACGCTATTCTGTCGGGATTCTCGCTGTCTACCTCTTCACTTGAAGAGTCATTCTCTTTCTCGGTTGCTCTTTTTGCTTCCTCCTTCTGGTGTATACTTATAATTTCCCTACGAATTTTCCTGTACATGCTTTCTATACTATTCTGTGTCTTGTGTTTTCCCTCGGCTATATTGTCACTCCACCTAGTCAGGGCTTTCATCTCGTCTTTGTCTTTATCAGGATAATCTTGTTCTCTTATTAAACAGTTAATCAAGAACTGTAAAATCATATTTTGAATCTCGGCTTTTCTATGGGCCATAGCTTCGTGAATACTTCCTGGATTCTCCCCCGTACGGATAAAATGATATATTCTGTCTAGATGATCTTTCATGTCTGGCAGGGAGGCCAAAAAGTTGGCAACCCGTCTTAAACGTACTGAATATAACATCATGTGATCTTCGCCTGGAACTGAATCATATATGCAGTCAGTAAGGTGTCGCTTGAGGTCTGCGTATGTAGTTATTTTTGGCGTACGCTGTAACGCTGCGTCTCTCAGCGTCATTCGTTTTACTTGAGGCGGGGTGGTAGGAGCACCTCCTCCCGCTCCTCCTGAACTGGAATCGTCAGTTAATACTGAATGTGCTGGTAAAGTAACTGGCAAAACACGTGGTGTGGACTGGTCCGGGGGTACTGGCACATTAACGGGATCCCCGGGACCAGTGGCAGGAGGAACAGGAATTACGTTATTAACAGGGTGCTGAGGGTGAGCAGGCGGAATAGGATTTGCATATTCCGGGACTGTATCGTCCAAATAGGACGAAAGAAAAATTTCAGCTGCAGTCGGTTTATGACGTAGCCTAATCGGGACCAATGGTGGCGGTAAATTACAGGGTGCTTCCGGGGTTGCCTTCGGCAAGCCTTCGGCAAGAAGAGGATACATACCTTTAATAAGGGCATTTCTCTGTCTGTCTGACTGTTCTGCTCTAACTTGTTCACCTTCTTCTAGAAGTTCCCTTTCTTGGGCTTTTTCTGAGGATTCCCTACTTAATTCTGCTTTTCTGAATTCTTTTTCGGTTCTTCTGTGAGATTCTTTGCGCCATAACTCGATGGCATCTTTCTGGGACTGTCTGGCTTTCTTTTTCCATAATGCTTCTTCTACTCGCATGATGCACTCGGCATCCCATGTACCTGATACAGGCCATCTATATTTCTCTTCAAGATCCTTCGTGTACTCCGCCCATAAGTCTAGATATAATATGGCATCTAAGCCATGCTTGTGATACATAAAATGTCCAGGACTGGCCCTAGGAGGGACAGGAACTGCTTCTTCGAGTAACCCTTTTCTGGTTTTTATCTGACGTAATTTCGAAAACAGAGGCATTTCGAAGTTGTACTTGAAACTAGACACAATACACAATAATCACAGTAATGAAATGGCAAACAAATCACTCATACCACGACATAGAAATACATTAATAACAGTTCGAACAGAATACTACCTGATACACTGAAAACATAACACTTGAATTGCTCGAGAACGGACTTACTAGAATTACTGGATGCACTGCTAAAACAGTACAGAACATACCGGTCTCATAAAGAGACACGTCATACCGTATCCACCTAGGTGAATACTTCGGACTGGATCTGTGTACCCAAACCCATCGGACCAGGAACAAACTAATGAACCTGTCTAGATACTTCCCCCGCAACGGTACTCACCGGGAAGCAGAAACTGAAGGCCTCGGACTGGACTGGACTGCTACGACGTCTGGTTACTACGCATGCGCTTCGAACTTCGGACTTCAGAAACAGGTGGGCCTCCGGATACCTCGGACCTTGCTCTCTCGGCTTGGGCTCTGGTCGGGACGAACCGCATTCCTCACCGCCTCGTCTGGATGCCGGACCGCAGTTTCCGTCTCCTCCGTGGGCCTGAGGGAGACTTGAAGCAGAAATATCTGCACGTGCACGGTAGAGTTCCGTCACGGCTGTAGAAGGGTCAGGGGGCCTGAGTTACATCGCCGGCGCGTGGGGAAGGGGTTCGTCCCTATTCGGGCGCCATTATGTGGTAAATAAATAATTAATTACCGGTACTATTTTTGAATACACTAATGAAAACAGATAGCTCAATAAATAAGAGGCAGGATCCGAGGAATCTGAGTTTAACAGGCTTTAATCAGGCATAAGGGAAGGGACAGGATCGGAACAGCCTGAAATAGAATGACACGAGTGGCAGCTGCAACGTCTCATTAACAGTACATAGTATATATAGGAACACATTATAATTGCATTGAATACAGTAGGTGTAACAAGTGACAAACGTAAGATAAGAATACATGGGCGTAAAAAGAAGGCGTGTACAAAGACATGTGATGAGAACGTCACAGAAGTGTCATAAAGTGGGTGGATACATGGAGGGGGCTACCTGGGCAGCTGGAACCTTTAACCTAGTGGTGCGCGCAAACGGACAATGACGTGTAACTAAGGAGAACTGGGGGGCTCTGACTTCTGCACTAGAAGAGGAGACGAAAGTCTGCGATGTCAGGACGACATGTACCTATAGCATATCTGGTATCTGGTGTTTGGAGTACATGTCGATAGAATCTAAAAGTTATCGGGGCAAAAGCTACTTGACACTAAGGCTGGTGCATGCATATATTCTACATGTATTGCGTGTGCTATGAATCTTCTATGGATATTAATTCAGTAATTCTCTTGCATGGAGACAGGAAGACTAAACTATAGCTGAAGCTGTTTATGCGGTTCGTTAGCTTAGGAATGTGAAGACGGAGAGCTGAACTGATAACTAGAGGCATAACATATTCTTGGCAGACAGGCAGGCAGAGCCAGGCCGGGCACCGCGCTGCGCGGCAGGAAGTAAGTGAAGGGTCAGGGATGCAGGTGGGGGCTGCATCGCTCCTCGGAGTGAATTCAGGAGACTGGAGCTTGAATCTGGTGCTCAGGCCCTTTGAGGCCTAGAAACGGGGACAATGCGGTGAATTAACGTGCACAATGTAAAACGTTGGCAACATAGGCCTAATACTCGTTGCTTTCACGAGAACTGGAAACTGGCATACTAACGTTGGACACAACTATAATTGCGTCTTTAGTCGATCATAGGGGGATATATATACATATCGTTCATGCACATATAACATAGGATGGGGAACACGTAGGCACACATGACAAGGCAAAATTCAATTTTCCTCATTCCCTCCTTGTGCCCTACGTTTCCATCAGGAAACATCAATATTCATGATACCATCTATCTGTTCATAGAGCATCATTTGCTCGTCTCAAATTGTCTTGGAACGGGACTTTGGACTAGGAATACAAGAGGTAGCGCACAAGCCGCAAATCGCAGGGCCACATTGTAAACATAGACAACAACTGAATATGATCATTACTGCTATACCCAGGAATGACAATACTTTCCATCCCCAGGCAGATATTATACTCCAGAGCCAACCTGACCATGTCCAGGTGCCTGGATTCTGGTGTAACTGATGGGCAATTTTATGAAGTCTGGTTATAGCTGAATAAACAGACGGCGCGTTATTAGGAATAAAAATGCAGCAACTAGATCCGATGACTCTACAAGCTCCTCCCCTATCGGCCAGTATGACGTCAAGGACGAGACGATTTTGGAGCACGACAAATCTCATAGCAGATTGCTCTTCAGTTAAGTTACCTAGAGCGGAAGTAGTCTCATTCACTACTGCTTCAAGAGTTCTGGTTAACCTACGTATTAGCTTACTATTCTGGACAGGACCTATGAAGAAAAAGAAACCTTTATTGAAGTCTTGATATTGTTCTAATGCAGTTTCAGTTTGATCGACAATTGAGGACTCAGTCTCCCTTCTATGTCTAACGTGTACTAGATGTGTGTTTCTGTGATAATCGGATGGGGCTAGGAAAACTGGTGGCAGTAGGAAGGCAATGTAACATGTTCCATCCCAATCTAGGGGCAGACGAACATATGCGGTCTGACCACACACAAAATAAGAATGACGTGAGGCTTTGAAAGTAGATTTCCCACTGTCACTATACTCGACCATAGTAGTACAATCACTATGTCCTACATGTACTGTACCATTCTTTCTGACACATAATTCGCCTTTCACTGGTAGAACTGTAATAGCAGGCAAATCTGGAGTAGTCTCGGACTGAACATTCAAAACCATGAAATTCGAGGAATAATTACCTAAATCATATACTTCATTTTCTAGATCTAACCCTGTTCTATGGGAAAGACCTTCCTTGTCTGGGAAACATGTTCTATTCAGAAGGGACATATCGTTTGAGGATGACGTTAACGTGGACCATGCTCCACACGAACCATTGTGTGAAAACGGATAAGGAAAGAGTGGCAGAACTCCCTTCGGTGTCTGGAAAGGGGGGAGTCGACCACACACCCAACAATTAGTGGCATTGCTGGTCTGGTGTGAATAATGTAACATACGGATAAAAGTGTTATTGCGCATGGCAAGACGATAGGATAACTCGTGAGGAGGCAGTTCACTAAATGTGTGCTCTACTGTAACATTAGGAAACATATGTACATGTGAATCAATAGGAGGAAAATATATATATAAAACATAACTTATGCCTGTAATCGTAAAACTCAGAAATAACAAAAGTAATAGAGTAATAATGCATCGACTTCGAAGATTCTTTTGATAACGTATTCTCTTAGAGTTTCGACTAACTCTCTCACTATGTGGGTCTATCTCATACATGTCAGGAACCTGTCTAACCGTTTCACCCGAGAGGGACTTAGACAATTAAACTGGCTGACTTACTAGACCTCAGTTTTTCTTTATACTCCTGCTGCGGAGTTTTCTCTAACAGGGGAAGTTTAGATTCAGTGTCTGGGCAGTCCTTGAGAACGGGGCAGTCTTTGAAAAAAGTTTTTGGTCTAAGTCCATGAAATCGCTTCACATGACTGGAGTGCAACCACCCCTTCCGACCTTCAACCTTGATTGCCGTCCTTGTTGTTAGCAGAACGAGTCTGGGCTCCTTCCATCGGGGCTCCAGCGGACTTGAACGATCAAAATTTCGAACTAGAACGAGGTCGCCTGGTATGACCTCGTGCGGTTTCACTTCGGTGTTGTCTGGAAAAGCAGCGGCAACCTGTGAACGACAAGAGAGTAGTGCAGACATCAAGGAAGCCAGGTAATCTGTCAGCATTTTACTGTCAACATCTGTAATTGTACGTGGTCTAGGTGTACCCCACATGTTTGGGGGACGACCGAAAACGACCTCAAAAGGGGACAGACCTGAACGGGAGTGAGCGACCATTCTCATATAAAAAAGGGCGACTGGCAGTGCTACCATCCAATCTACGCCTTTCTCTGCGCATACTTTGGCAATGCGGATTTTCAGGGTCTGATTATGTCTCTCTACGAGACCAGCTGCTTCAGGATGTCGTACACAGTGGAACTTCCACTGGTACCTAATACTCGTTGCTTTCACGAGAACTGGAAACTGGCATACTAACGTTGGACACAACTATAATTGCGTCTTTAGTCGATCATAGGGGGATATATATACATATTGTTCATGCACATATAACATAGGATGGGGAACACGTAGGCACACATGACAAGGCAAAATTCAATTTTCCTCAATATATATATATATAGGAAAGTAATTCGCCAACTGACTCGAGCCCTCGCCCCAGCCCAGTACAAAAATGACGAAGGAGCAGACCCATAGATAAGTGCTCAGTCAAGGTGCTTTATTTCGTCCAGCAAGCCAGCCGCCATTACGCGTTTCGCCTTTCACAAAGCTTGATCAAATGGCAAGTTGCTTAGAGCTGTTGCCGGTATTTAAAGTGCTAGTGCGCGGGCAATTACAAAGTACAAACAACATAGAAACAATACTGTTAAACCATGTTGTACATAGGAATTCATGCATCAATGCAATTTACACATTTATACAATTTATAAAATATATAAATAATTGAATATTTTAAAATCCATTGTAAATTCATGTATAAATACAAAAGGATTATTATCAGACTTTACCAGATTTTTTGCAATTCATTTGCTTCTCTAGATCACGGTAAAGCATATACCTTTGAGATAATAAAAATAGATCACTGCTACAAATGTGTACTTCACATGTGTCCATTGAATAAATATATATATATCGCAGCACATATCAACTCCATACAGGTGAAAAAATGGCAAGCACGCTGGTATCCGATTTCGTGAATGATTTATTGCAAACCCCCCTTCACCCCAGACAGACGCGTTTCACTATACAAGCTTCGTCAGTGTCAGTTTGTGTACAAAAATGGTCGCCATTTTAAACCCCACCAATCATTGCTTTCTTCATCAACATAGAAGATGGTATCAATGGTAAAAGCGGTGGCCATCTTAAAGTGTATATAACTCTATGCATTTCATTGGTTAAAACGGCGAGTGATAAAGTGCTTAAGTGCCAATATTAAAAATTTGAGACAACAAACAATTCATTATTGAAGTACATTCCAGAAAGAAATTCATCATATACATTCATAAACAGAAACTGCAAGACAATAGTTGCGCATTCCTTAATTGTACGGGGTGTATCCCCCCCCCCAAAAAAAATATAATAAAAAAATATATATATATATATTCACTGAAAAAAACATAGGTTTCACACCAGTTATAGTTAGGTGGAAATTTTACTCGCATAAAACCATTGAAATTCCCACGTTATAGTTAGTTGGACTCACTATAACTTGCACGTGCAATGCACTGCTGATGACGTCACATATTACATCACTCATGACATGGTCAGTGACATCACTCATGACATCACTGATGACATCTCAAATGACATCACTGATGACAACATCCTTGTGACAAAGTGGCAGACCTCCTATCAGCATAAAATAACCTTTGACACACACATTCAAAAATAGAAACTAACATTTTCTTAAAAAAGGAGAAACCAATACCAATTACAACAACTTATTAGGTAAATCCAACATCTACATACACATCCACTCATTCACCAACAGTTCTATATAGTCACTCATGCATGTACTTACTCATCATATGTACTCATACACCTATACATCCTGTTACACACTAATACTCATCCATATAGTTACTCACACACAAATTCACACATGCACATTAACTATCAAAAAACCATTTACTTGATTATACTGCTATATACACACCACTACACACACTTCTACAGAAACGGAAACATATTTACTCTCTTAAACAATCAATTATAAAAACACATACTCACTAACCCACCCATACACACAATCATCCACCCATACAGTCTTGCACACATGCTGTCTTCAAAATACATTCAAATAGTGAGTCACTCATTCATGCATCTGTGCTCTAAGTAATATCCCCCACCGAACCATACAGACACTGATACTGATACTCAAAAAAACAACTAATAACCCATATACACACTCATGTAGCTACTCACCAACCCATGCAGCCACTTATACACAAAGTGAGACACAGATACAGATATTTAAATATTTAAACATTACTCGCTAATATATGTATTCACTAAGATACATTTAATAAGTCAGTTAACCAATCAATTTTACACAAAAAAAACATCCATTTAGACATTTATTTACCCATTTATTCTTCCATCAACCTTTAGATATACATATATAAAAAATATTTATTTTTCAGAAAGATACACATTTACTGGATGATGTCATCAGTGATGTCATTTGAGATGCCATCAGTGATGTCATGAGTGATGTCACTGACCATGTCATGAGTGATGTAATATGTGACGTCATCAGCAGTGCATTGCACGCGCAAGTTATAGTGAGTCCAACTAACTATAACATGGGAATTTCAATGGTTTTATGCGAGTAAAATTTCCACCTAACTATAACTGGTGTGAAACGTATGGTTTTTTCAGTGAATTTAATAGGTTTTTTAAATGCTAATTCCTAACTATAACTGGTGTGAAACCTATGGTTTTTCAGTGAATATATATATATATATATATATATATAAACTTTCTATGGCAAAATGAAACCCCTCATTTTGTTCCTTTCCAAATTAAATGTATTAAGTGTTACCACTTTATTCCAATCAAGATGACTTCAGGTGTGCCATACTTTTATCATAAGTAAGACTGTTAGCGTTCTAGTTGTTCTTTAGAACACTCTGGGACATTCTGTCATTGGGCTATAGTTGGGCTACATCTGGCTGATATTTGGGCTACATTTGGGCTCTTTTGTCTCTGGTGGCCAACTTGGGAGACTGCATATCAGAATTTTTTTAATGAAATATAAGAGGATTTGAGAAGTCACTCAAAATGTGCCCTCATTTTTCTTTCTTCAGCACTAATCATAATTTCTATGGCAAAATGAACCCCCTCATTTTGTTCCTTTGCAAATTAAATGTTTTAAGTGTTAACACTTTATTCCAATCAAGATGACTTCAGGTGTGCCATACTTTTGTCATAAGTAAGACTGTTAGCGCTCTAGTTGTTCTTTAGAACACTCTGGGACATTCTGTCATTGGGCTATAGTTGGGCTACATCTGGCTGATATTTGGGCTACATTTGTTTTTTTTTGTCTCTGGAGGCCATCTTTGGGCTACATTGGGCTACATTGGGCTACATTTGGGCTCTAACATATATATAGCCCAATGTAGCCCAATATATATTTTTTCAAAGTTAATTTTCGTAAAAACCACTGGAGCATATATCTTGAGACATAGCAAAGGCACATCGGGGTACCAGTCCCTACAATTTTGCCAAGTTTGGTGGAAATCCATTCAGCCGTTCGGGCTAAAAGTGAGTCCAACCGCCCTATGGAAATTAACATGGGGAAAACACGTTTTGGGACCCCCCTTTTATCTCGGCTCCCGCTTGACGGATCCCCCCGAAACTTTCAGGGAAGGAGTGGAGCGCAGCGAGGCAACGTTAAGGAAAATTACAGGCAGATCCCTTATTCGGCGCCAAAGTTATTCCCAATAGAATGTTGCGTATTTCCTATGGAAAACAATCCTAACTATAACTACCTACTGGCGACCGCCAGTAGGTAATATATATATATATATATATATATATATATATATATATATATATATATATATATATATATGTACCAGTTAATCCCAGTCTCTCACCCACAAACATGCACTTGACTTTTTCCCCCTATACTGCCAGTTTTCTCTGTGATTCTTTGTGTTTTCCTCCTAAAAGAATCGCTTCTGGAGACCCCACTGGGTATTGTTCGTGACCCCCTTGAACTCCAGCCTTGGTTTCTAAACCCGCCAACGCCACGGATGCACACAACTCTTGTTCGGCCTTTTCTCTCTCAGTTCCTCATTTGTGATTTTAGCAGAATCCTGCTGTCATAGTTGCACAACCTACATGAACCATTTTTATCTCTTTTGCAGCCCCGCCTCTTGATGAGCTAGTGAGCCGTGTTTCCTGTAAACCTCTTCGGTTTCTGGAATGGAACAGTATTTCTTCAAGAAGACGGCGACGAGGCAGCACCTTCAATCATGCTTCCACTCCTGCTACTGTGTATCCTGATTTCTGTGTATTTGCCCGCCGAAATATGCGGTAAGTGTCCCTTCCCAATTAGGAAATCGTACGGCTCTTATGCACGCAATACAGAAAGAATTGTGAGTTGCAGTATCTTCTGTAATGCTGGTGCCGACCTGAATAAAAGTTACAGAGCTCCAGTGCTTAAATTGTAAAAAAAAAAAGTGCCAGAGCACTCGTCAGGAGGCCACTGCTGCAGCTTGCACCACAGGTTGCCTCTGCTAGAGGGGCCAGTGACAGTGCAAGCACACTACCAATCACTAAACTCTTAAATGTGTGACGATTCCAGACCCCCAAAGCTATAAAACCGTCGTTGGTGGTAGGCTTTAGTCATTTTTTAAAATTGTGTATTGAATTGATCAACAGCTGTTGTCCTTATCTCTAAATTCGACTGACAGCGGCACCATGTGCCGACTGTCATAAGTGCTGGTGCAGACCACCGGCTCAAAATTAGGCACTGCAGAGCTCATTGATAGTCTACTTTAATAGACCAGCTCGACATTTTGTGCAGAACAATATCACTAAACATTATTTATGTTTCCGACATCAAATCCAGAAATGTAGCCTGAATGCCATGGACCTTGGTACAAACAAGGGAAAGTGCCCCTGTGACCACTGTTGGTGTAGTAAACTACAGGAATACCGAGGGTCAAAGGCCCCCTCAGGACAGTCTGTCCCAGTGCCACTGAACCTGCTGCACCAAAGGTAGCTGTGATCTCTGAACACATTGGATTTTCTATAATTTCTAGAATATGAACGACGGCTGGGTAGCAATAGCATCATCACTTACATTTTATCATTTCCAGGTAAGTTTGCACTACAGATGGGCAATTTATCTCTGATTGCAGTCGATTTTGTACCTTTTTATGAACGATTTGTAGTGAGTGACTGCTACAAAATAATGTAATGTGTTGGTTAATGGGTGTAATTTTAATTTTTGCGCTGGTTTTCAATACAAATGTCATTCCTCAGTTGCCAAACAATAATGCTAAATTGTCAGGAACCAGGGCACAAATGCCCAGAGAGCAGGCTCCATGATCTGGCTCCTTGAAGGTATTTTTGTTGCATTCTCGCTGTGGTTGGCAGTAGATTATAGATACTTGTCTGTCAGTCACATTTTTTACACTGGCCTGCACAAGGCATTTAATTTGATGTATTTTGTCCATAATATATTAATAGGACTTAAAAATGAACAAGGATTCAACTGTATGTTTCTGACCTTAGATTGGAGTAAGTGGAAGCGGTCTGAAAGGGGAGCCAGTTGGTACATTCCTGGTCATTTAAAAGCTCAGTTCAGGAGTCTTTCGAAGTTATACATCACAATACCTTTGTAACCAGGAGCAAACAAATGCACTCAGATCAAACAATGAAGTGATGTACAGGCAACATGTAAAGTGGCAGACAGAGACCTGACGTAAATTTACTCACAGTCACCAGAAAAAGACCCAGCCCTAGCCACGTAAGGAGGAAAAAATGATACCTGTCTTAATAACCTTCAGCCTAGGATGGCAAAGAAGGCATTTAAAAGAAAGCTGAAATAAATAAAACCCCATTGTTCCTTGAGTAAACCTTGATGTGAAAGTCAGGTCTTTGCCTGCATTGTGTCCGTCTGATGGTGATACCCAAAGGCTGGTGGCCACACTAATAACCACAACTTGAAGTGCATTTCATGACTACCTGAAGGGCTTAGCATGCTACCTGATAACCAAAACCCTATCTTGGAATGCTGTGTGCACACCCCAGCCCCTTCTGATTACCTTAGCTCTAGCTTGGAAGCAGGAAATGTAGACCTCATAACCACATACTGTGGGGTTGGGTTTCTCGATTAAAATTCTTTAGGGCTAGGAAGAATTCCTGATAACCATAACCGTAAACTGAAGGACAAACATATAATTGTAACCGCTGGATTATCCAAGACTCTGCATGTCTCCTTGTAACTAGCTACATGACCTGACTGTTATTCATGACCTGCTACGATAAGCGTACCCCTTCGTTACCACACCAGTAACCTTGAGTGTGGCTATCACAGAAGGATGTGTATTGCACACTAGAGGTCTATTCATGGAGCAGTGATCATTCCTCCTGTGATCCATATTGTAGGGAGCTGGAATGCATCTTCACAATCACCATCCTATAGTGGATTGCTGGGCACATCCCTCTAGTTGTCGTGGTGTGGTGTGTAGGCATACCTTTCCAATGATCTTACCAACCACTGTTACCCATATCTCGGAAGGTTAGGTCTGGCCTTTGACAGCCCGCTCCAAATCCTAGTACGTTGAACACAATCCTCTCATAACCATATCATGAAAACCAGGGCATACACCTCTAACCACAATATAAAGGAAGGGTGGTAATACCCTTCTAACAGTCATATCTCAGAGGACTGGACATACACTTTCAACGGTTGTATGACATTAAAACAAATGTCTTTACCACGCAAGTCTGTACCGTGCATATGCCATTACCACGCATGCATTTACAACAAAATAGTAAGTATATTTCAGGTAAGTGAAAGCCCTTTATATAAAAATATATATTTCCTTATCAATCCCTAACACCTAAACTCACCCACCCCTAAAATCTAAAAACACCCGTACTACCCAATACCCTTACCCACCCCTAAACTCTAAACACACACTTAACCACCCAATACCCTTACCCACACAATACACTAACCCACCCCTAAGCCGTAAAAACACACGTATATAAAACCTATTGGGGGCCGCAGTCCTGATACTGCTAGATTTGTCCGCGGCCTTCGACACGGTCGATCATACCACCTTGATCGACCGTGTCTCAGCCATGGGCATTAGACATAAGGCCAAAGATCTCCTCGCTTCCTTCCTGGCCAATCATACCCAATCTATAAAATTAGGTCCATTCATTTCTCCCATCTTTTCCCTCCCGTGTGGAGTGCCGCAGGGCTCCTCGCTAAGTCCGACCTTATTTAACATCTATGTTTCGGACTTAGCGAGGGTGATCAAGTCACATGGCATCAGTCTTACTACATACGCCGATGACACCCAGCTAGTCCTGTCAGTTCATCACGATGGAGAAACAGTTGGGGCCAGTTTCCAAGATGGAATGCTAGCCATTAACGCCTGGATGTCATCTAATTGCTTAAAATTAAACTCTGGAAAAACTGAGATCATGACATTTGGGAAGCTCGAGCCCAGTTGGTCCCCTCAGTGGTGGACAAGCGAGATGGGCCCTCCACCCCAACCTGTAACTAAAGTCAGAAATCTTGGGGTCGTCTTTGACGACAGACTGCTCTTCAACCACCATGTCAATACGGTGGTATCCACCTCCTTTTTCACATTGAGAAAAATTAAGAAACTCCTCTCCTACCTCCCTACCTCAGCGGGAAAAACCCTGGTGACCACCCTTTTTCTAGAACCGACTATTGTAATGCCCTCCTCCTCAACGCACAAGAAAAGGTTCTAAACAAGCTTCAACTGGTACAGAACGCCTCAGCAAGAATCCTCTTAGGCATCCCCAAATTCAGCTCCATCTCCCCTTTCATCCGCAAGCTTCACTGGCTGCCTATCAAAAGCCGGACTAAGTTCAAGGCACTGTGCATCGCTTATAAGGCCATTAACAACTCTTGCCCACAGTTACTAAAAACATGCCTTCCGTCCACTTGCATCATCTAGGACACTTTGCTCAGCTTCAGCATACCTCCTTAACGTTCCACGAACAAAAAAAGGTAATTGGGGCAACAGGTGCTTTGTTATCTCCACAGCCAGACTGTGGAACGCTCTCCCCCTCAGCATTAAAACCAGTCCCACCCTCCTCAGTTTTAGGAAGCAACTAAAAACCTGGTTGTTCACAAGCTAAATGCGCTCTACTTGTCTACCTTCAGATCCTTAAGCGCCGAGACACCCCTGGGTAATTGCGCGCTATACAAATTGCCAAAACATAAACATAAACAGTATGTAGTTATAGTTAGGACCCAGTTTCCATAGGAGAAGAGCGTTTTTTCATTTGCCAATAACTTTGGCATCGTTTTATGACTCCTCGTAAAATTTTCAAAACTAATATGATGCTCACTTGAGCGGCTGTCTTGAAAGTTTAGTGGTGATCCATCAAGCAAGAGCTGAGAAAAAGGGGGGAGGGCAAAACGTGTTTTCCCCATTTTAACTCCCATAGAGATTTTCGACACGACTACAGCCTGCAACTGCTAAACAAAATGACACCAAATTTAGCAGAAAGGTAGCTTTTGGTCCGGAAGGTAAACTGGCGTAAATCCATTTAGTAGTATTTTAGATATTAAGAGAAAACCCTAATTGTATATATAGGGATGCTCAGGCTCCGCAACCTCTCCCAATCGCGTGCTTAGATTTGATTGGCCACCAACATTTCAAACCATAAAGTATTGACAGCCATCTTGGGACTCAGCTCGAGCTGAGTCCCACAAAAATCATTTAATAAAATGAGAAGGGGGCAAGATAGGAATGCCCTGACCCTATCGGTCCCTCGGGGGCCCTAGAGGGACCCGCCAGGGCAAAAAAATTATTTTGTAAAAAACTGCATTTCAGCGGGAGCTGTGCTGGAAACTCAGCTCCCGCCGAAAAATATTTTTGAAAAATAATTATGTTCTCTCGCATTGGCCAGGTCCCGGGGGGAGGAGCACTTATAAATATGTGGGGATGATGATGGCATATCACTACCCACAGCCCAGGGACCTCCTGCTCCCTGGAACAAATATAAAAAAAAATATGAGGGGCCCATATGACCCCCTCTTAGCCCTGGGGACTGCCACCTCACCGGTGCAACATCAAAATATATATGCGTACGGGCCCGATGGAACGCTACCTCCCTGGGGCAAGTCATATTAAATAAATGAGTGGAGGCTGTGCAGCCCCCTCATAGCTCTTGGGACCACCACCTCCCCTGGGCAATTTATTGCATTTAATGAGGGCCGCCTGGCCTCCCCACAACCCCAGGACCACCATCTTCCCAGGATAGAGTTTTACATGGAGGGGGCTCCCAGGGCTCCACTAATAAAGCGATATATGGCCTTAGGGACCGCCACCCCCTGGGCAGGCTCTTGCTACGTCTCGGGGTGCCCAGCCCCGGAACATAGCTGTTTGCTGTGGCTTGGTGAGAGATTTACCGCTCGCGCCAAGCGACAGCAAGCACTTCACTTCCATCAAGCAAGAGCTGAAAAAAGCTCTCACTTGCTGGAATCGGAGCGTTTCCCTACCCTCTGTCTAGTGAGCAAATTGCTTTCAGACACAGGGAGCTGAATTGAATTGAATTGAATTGAATGGGGGATTTGTAAAGCGCGTAGCTACCCTACGGCGTCCCAGCGCTGAATTGACCTAGGGTTCCAGAGAGGGTAGTAGAAGAAATGAAAGTTTATGGGAAGAGCCAAGTTTTTAGTAGCCTCCGAAAGGCCAGAAGATTGTGTTCTCTCCGCATGGCAAATGGGAGAGCGTTCCACAGTTTTGGGGCGTTGTAGGAGAACAAGCGCCCCCCGGATCGGGATTTATTTATTCTGGGAACGCTGGCCAGGGCGAGGGAATCCGATCTGAGTTGTTTATTAGAATGATGGAGTTTGACGAAGGATCTCAGAATCGGGCGGCCTCTACCTTGCATTATTTTGTGTGCAATGCATAAGGTCTTAAAGATGATCCTCTCTTTGACTGGAAGCCAATGCAGGCTTTTAAGTGCTGGTTTAGCAGAGCATCTCGCTTTGGTTCCAGTTAGGAGTCTGACAGCAGCGTTCTGAGCGCATCGCAGTCTATGAAGAACAGATGCCGGTGCCCCCAGGAACAGGACGTTGCCATAGTCCAGTCTGGAGTTCACCAATCCCTGCAACAGCAGTTTCCTTGATTGGAAGGGGATTAGATGGAGGATTTTTCGCGCCATTCGAATGAGGGCAAAACAAGTGCCCGTGGTTTTTCTGGCCTGAGTTTTGAAGTTTAGATCTTGATCCAACCAGATGCCAAGACTTTTGACTTCGGGTTTGGGGGTAGGAGGTGTTCCCATGCATGGCGGCCAAGAAAGGGATGGAGGGAGTTTGCGTGGGTTTCCCAGGAGAAGTATCTCAGATTTTTCTCCGTTTAGTTTTAATCGAGATTCACTCATCCAGTGGGAGACGCTCTCGAGACACCTTGCCAGATTGTCTAGGCTTTTGCTCAGCTGGTTGATAGAGACCACCAGCTGGGTGTCATCGGCATAAATGACTGTTTTTATGCCGAATGGGGAGATAACGTCCTCCAATGGGGACATATAGACGTTAAAAAGTGTGGGGCTCAGGGAGGAGCCCTGGGGGACCCCACACTGCAGTGGCAGGGCTTTGGACATGGCTGTGCCATCCGACACTTGGAATGTTCTTCCTTCCAGAAAGGATTTGATCCAGGACAGAGCGGAGCCAGAGACTCCTATCAAGCTTAGCCGGTGGATTAGGATGGCATGATCCACCATGTCGAAGGTGGCACTTAGATCGAGGAGGATCACTGCCACTGATCCTCCTGCGTCTATGATGGTTCTTGCCTCTTGGACCACGGCTAGTAGAGCGGTGTCAGTTCCCTGTCCAGGTCTGAACCCTGTCTGTGATTGGCGCAGGAGTTTATTGGATTCGAGGAAATTGGAAAGTTGGTGGTTGACAATTCGTTCGGCCACTTTGCTGATCGCAGGAAGAAGAGAGATGGGTCTGAAGTTGGTAGGGTCCATGGGATCAAGGTGTTTTTTTTTTAGAAGAGCCCTGACAGTGGCTTTCTTCCAGTTGGCTGGGACAGAGCCGAGTACGAAAGAGGCGTTATTGAGGTGGGTCAACGGAGGGGCAACAGTGGAGGCGACCAGTTTTAATTTGCTCTTGGGAGCTGGGTCTGATGGAGCACCATTTTTTACGGTTTGTAGAGTGGACAGAAATAGCTCTGTGGTAATCTGGGGAAAAGCTTGGAGGCGTGGAGCCTCGGAGCAAAGGGAGGGGATGACTGGGATTTGAGATGAGTTAGGGGCTGAAGTAAGAATTTTATCAATTTTTGATGAAAAAAACTCCGCAAGCTGGTTGCATCTAATGCCAGATGGGTCTGGTATGGGTAAGGGGTCTGGAATTTCGGTAAGTATGCATACGATGCGGTAAGTTTCTTTAGCAGAGTTGGATGCCGCTAATATTTTTCCTCGAAGAAGGTTGCCTGCGTGTTTTTTATACAGTTTTTATAGTGCTTGATGGCGGCTCTATACTCGTTTTTGCTTTCCATCGCCCAGTCCTTTCTCCAAAGGCGCTCAAGTTTTTTGCACTTCTTCCTGAGATTACGTAATTCTTGGGTGAACCACGGGGATTTAGCTGTTCTCTTTTTACTGGGGAGGGGTTTGACTGGCAGGGTAACGTCGAGGGATTGATTAATCCACTCGTGTAGTTGGGCATCAGCTCTGGAGGGGTCTGGGTCCAGTACTGGTAGGGTGGAGGTAAGTACTTGAGCCCAAGAGTTTATATCCAGATTTTTCCACGGGCGTGAAGGTGCTTGGGGGGGAGGTCTCTCTGGTGCCTCGGCCGAGAATTGCAGCTTGAAGGGGACTAAGAAATGATCTGACCAAGGGACAGGGAGGGGGGTATTCACGACTAATCTCGTGAGGTTGGTGAATATGGGGTCCAGCAAGTGGTCCTTGTTGTGAGTGGGCTGGTTACTTTGTAGGTGGAGATTCAGGGAGGATAGATCTGATTTGAGATCAACAGCTGTTTTATTCGAGAGGTCATCGAAGTGGAGATTCAGGTCTCCCAAGACCGTGAAGTTCGGGGATAGACAGGTAAGGGAGGAGACGGTGTCCATTAGAGAATCACAGAATCGTCGTTGCAGTCCTGGTGGACAGTAAACTAATATCCCTGAGAGGGTTGTGGAAGGAGGCCGATGGATAGAGAAATGTATATTTTCGCAGTCCAGGATGGGGCTATCCTTAAACTGACAGGACAGATAGCATGAAGAGCTGCATGTTTAGTAGGCTTCCACTGTAGGCGGGGGCCTGCAGGCTCCCCGTGTGGTCCCAGTCCAGACTGGGTGCCCTGTGGGCACCCAGGAAACCATGGCAAGACCCGTGGGATCGGGTCTCCGGGGTCGAAATTGGCCTTGGGAAGGGGGGAGCGTAGCCCCCCTCCTCCCTTTCTAAATTTCTGGGCTACATGGAGCTGCATATTAAGCAGCTCCCTGTGACTGAAAGCAATGCCATCTCCCACAGGAGGCGGAGAACCGTCAGGGAGCGCAAGGGCCTTCAGACATCCTCCTGCAAATCCAGCTGAGCCCCAGAAATAATGTTAAAAATAGAAAAAGGGGCAGGGTAGGAATACCCTGACACCTTAGCTCTGGTCTTGGGGACCGACCCAGGCCAAAAAAGCACTTTAAAAAAAGAGAATTTGTAGTGAAATCATGATGGAGCAACGAATCCACGGCAAAAGTTTTAAAAAAACAAGCGCGGTCTCCCGCGCTTGTTCACATTATAGCTCCTGGGTGGGCCTGGTCCTGTGGGCATGCAGGCATATAAAATAGAAACAAGAGGGCACAGGGGGATCCCTCCTAAGCCTGATTTTAGCCCCTGCAACCACCACCTCCCTTGGGCTTTATTTCAATATCGGAAAGGGCACTGTGGACCCCCCCTCCTCCTGCTCCTAAGAGTCCCGGGGACCAACATCTCCCCAGGGCAATATTGAATAATATGCCACGGAACCACGCTGATCCTCCCCCCATGCCTGGGCACTACCATTTGTCCTCGGGCCGGCCCATGCACAGCAAAGTATGGGAGCTGCACGGCTCCCTTCCAGGCCTGCATGTGGTACCCAACGCTGCTGGGTGGCACCCAGCATTTCAAAGCCGGGCCCCGGGTGACGGGGATCCTGGTGCTAAGGAGCGGGGCCGCATGCACCCCCTTCCCTACTGTATTGTGGCTGGGCTCCAGGTAATGGATCTCCTGGGCCGAAATACCTTTCTAATATTGGGCGGGCCTCTCTGCCCAGCTTAGTTGTGTGCAAAGGTCTTCCTGCCTTTTACCAGGATGATGAACGGCTTACCAAAAGGCCCTCCAGCGCATTTCCCTCCAGTTTTGGTGATGCATTCTTCATGCCAAGGAATATGAGGGCATCGCCACCAAACAAAGAAGCACTTACTTCATGTAGCTAAGAGGAAGTACCCTTGTTTGGTGGAGATGTACCTCTCTGTAGTCTCATCATCTTCTTTTTAGTAGGATTCATGCTATCACAGATTTCTGTAAGAAGTTGCTTGAGGAACAATTTTTATTTCCCAAATTTATTTTCCTTTTTTCCCAATAATTAAGGAAGCAAACATATACATCAGTAGGCGGTTACATGTTGATCATGCAAACCATCCAATTTATATACAGTAGTAAAATCCAAACATAAAAAGCTCGATATTATCAGGTACAGCGTCAACAAGAAATTGTCTGTTGCACAGATGTATATGTATCGTACTCCCTGGCATTCTGAACTCTGGTGCCTCCCATTATGACCCGGACTGTATGCCTATGGAGTTCTCTGTTTCAAGTAAATAAGTACATAACAGCTGCCAAATGTTCCATGGCCTTGAGGTAGGGGATGTGTTTGTGCGTAAATGTCGCTGTTTGTGTTGCAATATATCAGACTATTAAGCCATACCTTCTGGTCAGGTGGGTGCCTACCTCTCCAATGTAATTCCACTTCCCTCATGACTAGAATTACTGGTATGGCTGTGAATCAATGCATTGTTTTGAGAACCGTGTGCACAAACCCAAGTAGTGCAAATAACAGGTTTGGTGTAAGTGTGTTTTGGGTCATGCGTGATAGCTCCAGCAATATAGTCCTCCAGTACTTGGCCAGTTTCTCGCATGTCCATGTCATGGGTGCAAAATCTGCAGAGGGAGCGTGACATTTGGGACAGTTGTGGGGGCGGGAGGGGTCAATCTGATGCATTTTAAGTGGTGTAATATAGGTCCGCCATAAAAACTTGAAATGCAATATTTTGTGACGATGGTTGAGGGATACCCAGCGTGTTGCGTACAACAGTATTGCCATTCAAAATCAGTGAGTGTGTGCCCCAGGCCCTTCTCCCTTGCGGTCTTGGTTCCTGTATCCCTCGAAGGGAGTAATGCTAGGGCTGCCTTGTACATCTTAGAGATTGAATATTCACCCCAGAATCCGTGATTATTAACGATAACGGCTGGAAGTCCTCTGGTTCAAGAGGAAACTGGGAACCTGGGCCCTCAGTGCACCCTGTATCCTTCTCAACACAAATTGATCCATCTTGGGCGCATCTTTAAAACGTGCATCCTCTGTCCCCGGAGAAGACATGCCCATCAGGGAATATGTCGCCAGTGGTATTCAAAGAATATTTAGTTTGAGTATGTTTAATAAGGGCTTCCTTCGTAATGGGTAACCACGTATTCCCCGCTATGGGAAGAGCAGATTAATATAAAAAAGTGCCCCCCCGTAGATCGAATCAGCCTCTTCCATGCCCAGCTGGTCATCAACACTGTCTGGGTGTCATGTGGATCTGGCGGAATTCCAACCGGCAGTATCGCAGCCAGTGGAAGTGGATTTACCATATCCGCCTCAGGCTTGGTATATGATATCCTAGCATCCGGGTGGTACCAATGTTGGGCATAACTGCCCTAAACCGCCAGGTAGTAGATATAGAAATTTGGAACCCCAAAACCCCCTCATTCATATGGAAGGGTTAAGTGTCCCAGCTAACCCTTGGTTGTTTCCCCCCTTCACTCCAGATGGATTATTAATGTACGGAGTGTGGCGAAAAATTCATTAGTTAGTGGAATTGGGATGTTAAATAGATACAAGAACTGGAGAAATATTACCATTTTGATAATGGCTTTGAGTCCTGCCATGCCCAGCAGCAGCTTTAACCATCTACCTATCCGGGTCATTAGTTTTTGTCACACCGGCCCATAATTAAGCCATTGTATTTGATCCGATTCTTTATGAATGGGTATTCCCAAATATCATCACATCTCACCAGCGGGAATTCAGTATCTATGCTAAAGGGGGCCGATGTTATGGGAAATACCCTGATTTACCACAGTTTATATGTAAACCAATCAAAGCACAATAGCGCTTGATCTCTCTCAGCACCGGTCCCAGGTTGTCATCTGGATGTCATACAATTAGAATGATATCAACAGCATAGAGAGTGATTAATAGTGGGCCCGTTTTAAACTGCAGGCTCCTGGGAAGGTGTCTTTCCTGCATGTGGTGTACCAATTGACCCAGCGCAAGCACAAATAGAAGGGGGACACCATTGCCGCGTCCCCTGAGTGGGAAACATAGTTGTTGTTAGCGTTAAGCACATGCAGGCTGAGAGCTTAATAAGTGCAATGAATCTGAGTGGGAGCCCCATTCTGCCCAGAGTCACCTGCAGGAAGGGCCATTCCAGTGAATCTAACTCTTTTTCAGCATCCAACATCACCGCAATCGCCGGCACCGAAGGCGAGATTCTATGGAGTGCCACAAAAAGCGTACAAAGATTCATGGCCATAGATTTACTGAGGACGAATCCAGACTGGGCAGGCGATATCACTTGGTCTAACAGTAGTTAAATTCTGGTGGCTAACACTTTGGCCACGATCTTATTGTCGAAGTTTAATAACGATAGTGGGCGATATGAACTGCATTGCTATGGGTCTTTTCTCGACTTGGGGAGCAGTATTATGACTGTTTCGCGGAGTGTAGGTGGCAGGACCCCTTTTTCAACCACTTTTTCATAAGTCTCTAAAAGGTACGGGGCCAACAGGTGTTTATGTGCCTTGAGAAACCGTCCAAGCCAGGCAGGGCCAGACTGGGGACCGAAACTGTCCCTGGCAAACTGCTCGGCCAGCCCCCCCACAGGGGGAGGGGGTGCAGCTGAGATGTTTGCTAGGGCTGGTTTTGGCCGATTGTGTTACATGGGGCCGATATTGCTGCCCCGGGAACAAAAACAGCCCCCCAGGGGCCAAGAACCAGCCCCTACCCTGGCAGGCCACCAGGGAAATGCCGGTGCCTACTGCTGTCAGTCTGGCCCTCAGACTAGGTGTCTTAGATCCGTTCATAGCCTCTATGGCCTGGACTATCTCATCCTCCATAAAGGGTTCACCTAGAAATGGTTTGTATGCCTGATCAAGCCACACCAAGGACACCTCTTCTAAATACCTGTTACTGGGCAACTCGTCTGTAGTCTCATGCGTCGAGTACAAATCCATGTAGTACATTAGTATTTTGGTCTGAATGCCTATGGTGTCAGTGATATAGGTGCCGTCTGGGCTTTTGAGGGTGGCAATGTAAGACTGACCCCTGGGGGGCTGTAGCACTCTTGCAAGTGTGCGGCCTGGTCTCTCTCCTTCCCTGTATCTGCGGGCCAGTGCGTATTTCCCAAGGTAGTGTGCTTCGCCTTCTGGTGCCTCATGAAACTCTGCCAGTAATGCAACACAGTTTTGTAGCTGGTTTGCTGGGTTCTGGGATACTGAGGCCTGATCTGCCTCTGTGAGTTGCTTTTCTCGTTGGGATAATGTATGCCGCAGGTCTTTAAGTATTACCGCATGTTTGGACATACAAAGCCCTCTTATAAACACCTTAAAGGCCTCCCACAGTTATGTTATGTTATGTTATTAAATCTTTTCTATAGCGCTCGGCTACTCAAGAAGAGTGTCCCGGCGCTTTATAGGAGAAAGAGAAGAAACTGCGACATACTAACATAACACCAGATAAAAAAGAAGAAGAATCAGCCAGAAAATTTACAAAAGACAGACTACTGAGTGAACAGCCAAGTCTTAAGGCCCTTCCTAAAAGCCAGCAGGCTAGTGGCTCCCCGCAGAGCCAGCGGCAGAGAGTTCCACAGCTGTGGTGCCAGCAGTCCAAAAGAGCGGCCACCAAGGCGCGCTTTCTTAACCCGTGGGACAACAGCCAGGTACAGAGATTCCGACCTCAGAGACCTGGTCGGTTGATAAAAGACCAGTCTCTTTTGGAGGTACTTAGCTCCTCCCTTGTGAAGAGCTTTGTAGGCCAGGGTCAATGCCTTAAAGGCGATCCGCTTGCGGATAGGAAGCCAGTGCAAAGTTGCCAACAGGCCCGAGGCACTGGAACGCCTATTAAGACCAAAAATTGCCCTGGCAGCGGCGTTCTGCACTACTTGAAGCCGTTGTAGCAAGTACTCTGGAAGGCCCAGGTATAGAATGTTGGAATAATCCAACCTGGACCCAATCAGAGCCTGGACTGTCAACGTCCTATGTTCCTCGGATAGCAGTGTGGCCCATGAGATTACCTTCCTTTTGTTAATGTCAAAATACTCCAGTATCGCCATTCATAATTCAGATCGGAATACATCATCCTGGAGGGCTGTCTAAGGAAACCTCCAATTCCACTCCACCCCACTCGCCCTGTGAATACGGAGCCGCAGAAGGACCGGTGAGTGGTCGGACAGTGTACGTGGCAAATGTTGTACATCATCAATCCAATGTGTCAGATCGAGTGTTAGGAGCCAATAATCCAGTCAAGTCCATATGTCATGTTGCACAGAGTAGTGTGCGTAGGATCACTGATGAAATATCAACTACACAAACACTGCGGTAAATATATTGTACACACAAATATTGACACTCTATACTTAAACAAGAAATTAAAATAAATCACCTAAATAAATATAGAGTACAAAAATATCGGCAACAAAAATATAGTTTGCAAAAATATTGATAAAATGATATCATAATGAAACACAACATAAATATTGAGAACACTAATATAGACGACAAAAATATTGCTAAAATATATATTTAGATAATATCGATACTACCATTAAACATTTAGTGGCCGCCTGTCAAATGTCGCTGTGACACCCCCGCCATATTAGTATGGCGAGGGGCACCGCGGCGGATGGAAAGACCGTCCGCCGCTTTTCCACCGGTCGGATTGCCGGCTGGGCGGAAAAAGCAGATAATAAGGCACTGCCACCCATATTATGATGCATGCAGGAATAGTACTTTCCATGGTGGCGATGCCGCCATGGAAAGGCATTCGGTCTTCGAAATTAACGGGCCCCCAGGTTGTTGGGGGATCAGGGCGGTGCACTTGGGGGTATCGTTGGTAACCCCCTTCATTGGCATATATAAGGTGGGAGGCACCGCACAGTGCTTGTCAAGTTGTGCATGCCAATGCACAACATGCATTTTGTGCATTGCGGCCGGTGCTGCTGACAGCACCTCCCGAAAACAATGCATAATATGCAGGATGCAACCGCCAGGGTGGCAGGCGCTTCCTAATGGCATAGCGGGACCGCCGTACCTCTGGCGGTCGGTCCTGTTTACCATAACGGTCCGCCCGCCATCGTAACGGGCCCCTAAATAAAGACTGTATACAATTAATTAATTATTTAACATAAGCCAAATAATTATATTAAATTGTAACAACATATATAAAAAATAGTAAATGATTTTAAAAATAATAATATAATTACAATAACCCAAATTAACAAATACATACAAAATATAACATTCAATTACTTTCCAATAAAACTAAAATTACATATATTAAATATTCACTGAAAAAACCATAGGTTATAGACCATATATAGTTAGGAATTAGCATTTAAAAAACCTTATTTTACTCACACAAAACCATTGAAATTCCATATATAGTTAGTTGCACTAACTATATATCGCGCACCCGCAATCCACTGCTGATCATGTCACATATTACATCATTCATGACATGGTCAGTGACATCACTGATGACATCACTGATGACATCTCAAATGACATCACTGATGACATCACTGATGACATCTCATTTGACATCATTCTTGTGCTAATACGATAAACCTCTTCAGACTCTAATATAACCTTAGATACACTCAGTGTATACAGACACTCACACACTGTCACTCATCCATGGAGTTACTCACACACCTAGTCAGTCATGCAAAGAAACAATCTCACCTCCATTTCCTTAACTATACAGTTATACACACCTTACTTATTCAAGCATATACTAACACATATTTACTCTCTTACACAATCCCTGATACAAGTTCACAATGATCCATACAGCCACTCACACATTCAGTGGCTCTCATGCACAGTTAATTATATATGCCAACTCTCACATGTACTGTGTTTTACATATGTACTTACTATGACATGTAGCATTGAGATATCCATTCACTCATCAATACACTCATGCACACAGTCAACTGCCCATGTAGCTGTTTCCACATGCACTCTTGAACTCATACACCTAGTGAATCAACTGCTGACACATCTATGCACAGAGTCACACACCTCCCAGCCACCCCCACACAAACTCAATCTCCCATACAAATACTTGGGCAACCAATCAATAACACATATAGCCTCTCGTATAGCTAATGATCAACACATGCAGCAGTTTACATCACAACAGACATACTGATGCACACATTCAGACTGTTTAGTCACTAACCCATGCATTTAGTACGACACATTTATTCACTCACTCACAGTCAGTCACGCACCTACTAAATCCTTCATCCAGACACTTATACATCCACTCATTCTTCAATATATCAAACATATTTAAACTTTACAGAAACACACAGTCACTGGATGATGTCATCAGTGATGTCATCAGTGATGTCATTTGAGATGTCATCAGTGATGTCATCAGTGATGTCATTTGAGATGTCATCAGTGATGTCATCAGTGATGTCATTTGAGATGTCATCAGTGATGTCATCAGTGATGTCACTGACCATGTCATGAATGATGTAATATGTGACATGATCAGCAGTGGATTGCGGGTGCGCGATATATAGTTAGTGCAACTAACTATATATGGAATTTCAATGGTTTTGTGTGAGTAAAATAAGGTTTTTTAAATGCTAATTCCTAACTATATATGGTCTATAACCTATGGTTTTTTCAGTGAATTTTCAAGGTTTTGTAAATGCTAATTCCTAACTATATATGGTCTATAACCTATGGTTTTTTCAGTGAATTTCAATGGTTTTTTAATAGCAAATATCATAAGCTGTCGAATGTCAAGTACGTGGTAAGTGAAAACATTTTCGTGTTTATGCACACTGATCTGCTTTGAATGGTGCCCCCCCCCCCTCATTTCTATTAGGAGTACTCTCTCTTTGCAGATAGTGAAAGGTAGTTAACGCAGGCCTTTGCCCCCATTGTAATCCGTCGTGCCTGCTTCTCTCTCCATTTGATTGATTGTTATCCAAGTATTTACTGTTTTAGAATTAGTTCTCTTTGGTTCATTCTCTATTTACAAACAAACACAGAGTCGCAATACTCTGTTTAGTCTTTGCAGATAACGAAAAATCGTGTAAAAAAAAAAGAAAAGGAATCGAGTAAAATCAGTAGGCCACTAATGGGATTTCTTTTTGACCTCGCTAAAATAGAAACATTAGGAACAACCCCTCATGACAAATACAAAACTAGTGAGATGAACTGAACTCCACACAATGATGGCTGCAAAACAGCTCGGCTCCGCCACCCACCCCGCCCAAAATAACGATAAAGAACGGCTGCCATGATTGGTTGCGGAATGACCACGACGGAGCTACGAAATGGTGCTGCTCTCATGCTAACCCCAGCTTCAGTCTGAAACATCCAGAAACACTGTAGACTACCAATTCGATCAGTTCCGGTAGCGCCCCAATGTAACCCGGTAGAGAAGAACTAGCCCTCCCCTCTTTGACTGATGGTTCTTGTTGCCTGTCCCTTCTGTTGTCATTTAACAGAACTATTTAGCCTGCTGAAAGGGGTTGTGTTCCGACCGCTGGTTGGTGGAGACATTTTGACTATATTCTGTACCTGCGTTGTCGCGTAATGCGTCATATGACGCGCCGCGTTAGCGCATCCGGAAGTCATCCGGGGCGCGCAGCGCGTAACGTAAGCATAACAAGTCATGTGACTTGTTAATAAAACTTTTCATTGGTTCATTTTACTTTTCTTATTGTAATGATGAAAGGCTTGGTCATATGACCTAAAAATTACGCTTTTCATTACTTCCGAACATTATTTTTTCTTAAATATATGTTATAATGTTCCAGGCTAATGTACTTTCCCGGAAATTTTACAACTGTCCTGCAAGTAAAATATATTCTTTTTTCGAGAAAAAGAGCGTTTCTTCGTCCCATGACGGAGCCGTTGAGCAAAAGAGGGTCGACCTGCTGTCTTAGTCGCCGATAAGCCTGAATATGAGATTCTTATCGATCACTTTATGTTGCAGGAATAGAAAACACAACAGCCCTTGACCATTTATCTTTACTGCGTTCCTTCGTATTATACCTTTTACCCTTCATGTAATTGGTCTGCTTTATTTCACTTGCCTTTTAATGATTCTAAAACAGTCACTATTATTAAAAACTTTACCAATGTATATACTACTACCATGTTTTCTTTTAAAAACCTTTATTGTGAAAATTTCATTATACAAATACGAGCCTATAACCACGTGGGCCTGCCACAGAGCAAACTGTAATCGTATATGATGAATAGACATTTACACTGTAGAGGAACGTAACGGGCGAGCCATTAGGTTGCAAGAACTAAGGTGTCTAACAGTTACGGAATCGGTGGACGTACATTTTATAATTAAAATACGACAGGGCCAGTTACAATAAAATTATCTAGATATACATTTGCGGGCAAGTACCATGGGTGACGTTAATTCGAACTTTCAACAGTACAGTAATCAATAACACATCAGAACTTAATATTAATAGGGATGTCGAAATATTCAATCAATTCTCGTCCCTGCCCGCCATGTGCTTCAAAACTGCATACGTATCTCGTGATTTCAAGGTTCTGCAACCAGTACACAACAAGGAGTTACGAGTCCCATTTATTCCGGCGCCATTTTGGGCGAGGACGGGCAGGTCCAGGATATAGTCAAAATGTCTCTACCAACCATCGACTATGATGATGTTCATATGCTGTATTTATTAGAGTAACACTCATCTGTCCACATGAAATTAATTTGCCACAATCTAAACATGTCATTTTAATCTTTCCAAAGTTCTTCTAAATATTTGGGACCGTTTCCCTTGCCTCTGAAGCTCTCAGTGCCACTTCTTTGATGAATGTACTAGCAGGTCAGGGGTTCTCCTCCAAATCTCTCTTTTATGCAGCACTATAATTAATTGGTGCCACCTCTCCATATGACGATGCATGGTATAGTTACCACAACTATATTTTTTTTCGGTTCCTCTGGAGAGTTCATCGTGGCAGATGAAGCGTGTAACGTACCGGGCATTTACCTTTTTTTGCATGTACAGGAAAGGAAAAAAAAATCGAGCGTCCGAGTTCTAAGGTGTCCCAGGGCCATTTTAGTGGACCAGGCCCAAATCCAAAGAACAGGCCGCCATTTTGAGAGTCCTCTTGCAGCCGCCTGTCGCTGTAGCATCAAGAGCAGCCGAAACTCAGCTGAATGGCAACTGAAACGGTAAAGGGGCGCCCCACTACAGCAGACGAGCCTCCACCTAGGAAGGCCCATTCACGCCGGCTCCCCCCCCCTTCGGGCACCCCACGCCGTTATTCGGAGCAGTATTGTAGGATGGCCACACCAGTGCGGCCACTTGCTAGACATCACCTCGGTGGTAACCGAATCTCAACGCCTTGTGGTGTCTCCTATTCAGAAAACATTGTTATGCTGCCTTCGACCTATTCGCCGCAAGTGCGCACACAACTCAACTGCATAGCTTGCTAGACACCACCTCGGTGCCATCCGGATCTTGGAATGTCAGCACCTTTTGGTGTCTTCTCTTCAGAAAATATTATTGCGCTGCCTTTGGCCCCATTCGCACATCAGTCCGCTACTGACGCCATCTCACAGGCTAATGGGGCGCCCCACGCCGACTTTCAGCATTGTAGAATAACCACACCAGTACAGCAACTTGCTAGACATCACCTCGGTGCCATCCGGATCTCGGCGCCCCACTGCAGATGAAGTGCCTCTCAACTATGAAACCACCACGGTGACATCCGGATCTTGGCGCGTTGTGCTGCCTTCGGCCTATTCGCACATCGGTCCGCTACTGACGCCATCTCACAGGCTAATGGGGCGACCCACGCCGAGTTTCAGCATTGTAGGATGACCACACCAGTACAGCAACTTGCTAGACATCACCTCGGTGCCATCCGGATCTCGGCGCCCCACTGCAGATGAAGTGCCTCTCAACTATGAAACCACCACGGTGACATCCGGATCTTGGCGCGTTGTGCTGCCTTCGGCCTATTCGCACATCGGTCCGCTACTGACGCCATCTCACAGGCTAATGGGGCGACCCACGCCGAGTTTCAGCATTGTAGGATGACCACACCAGTACAGCAACTTGCTAGACATCACCTCAGTGCCATCCGAATCTTGGCATCTCAACGCCTAGTGGTATCTTCCATACAAAAAATATTGTTACGCTGCCTTTGGCCCCATTCGCACATCAGTCCGCAACTTAGACACCACCTCGGTGCCATCCGGATCTTGGAATGTCAGCACCTTTTGGTGTCTTCTCTTCAGAAAATATTATTGCGCTGCCTTTGGCCCCATTCGCACATCAGTCCGCTACTGACGCCATCTCACAGGCTAATGGGGCGCCCCACGCCGACTTTCAGCATTGTAGAATAACCACACCAGTACAGCAACTTGCTAGACATCACCTCGGTGCCATCCGGATCTCGGCGCCCCACTGCAGATGAAGTGCCTCTCAACTATGAAACCACCACGGTGACATCCAGATCTTGGCGCGTTGTGCTGCCTTCGGCCTATTCGCACATCGGTCCGCTACTGACGCCATCTCACAGGCTAATGGGGCGACCCACGCCGAGTTTCAGCATTGTAGGATGACCACACCAGTACAGCAACTTGCTAGACATCACCTCGGTGCCATCCGGATCTCGGCGCCCCACTGCAGATGAAGTGCCTCTCAACTATGAAACCACCACGGTGACATCCGGATCTTGGCGCGTTGTGCTGCCTTCGGCCTATTCGCACATCGGTCCGCTACTGACGCCATCTCACAGGCTAATGGGGCGACCCACGCCGAGTTTCAGCATTGTAGGATGACCACACCAGTACAGCAACTTGCTAGACATCACCTCAGTGCCATCCGAATCTTGGCATCTCAACGCCTAGTGGTATCTTCCATACAAAAAATATTGTTACGCTGCCTTTGGCCCCATTCGCACATCAGTCCGCAACTTAGACATCACCTCGGTGCCATCCGGATCTTGGCATCTCAGCGCCTTGTGGTGTCAGTCAGAAAATATTGTTGCGCTGCCTTTGGCCCCATTCGCACATCGGTCCGCTACTGACGCCATCTCACAGGCCAACGGGGCGCCCCACGCCGACTTTCAACATTGTAGGATGGCCACAGAAGTGCGACAACTTACTAGACACCACCTCGGTGCCATCCGGATCTTGGCGCGTTGTGCTGCCTTCGGCCTATTCGCACATCGGTCCACTACTGACGCAAACTCACAGGCCAACGGGGCGCCCCACGCCGACTTTCAGCATTGTAGGATGGCCACACCAGTGCTGCAACTTGCTGGACACCACCTCGGTGCCATCCGGATCTTGGCGCGTTGTATTGCCTTCGGCCTATTCGCACATCAGTCCGCTACTGACGCCGCCTCACGTGCCAACGTATTTTCTCCGCATTTTATACCCTATGCCGCATAACAGGTCATGTGACTTGTTTATAAAACTTTTCATTGGTTCATTTTACTTTTGGTTTCCTAATGATGGAAGACTTGATCATATGACCTAAAAACAACACTTTTCATTGGATGAAAACTTTTTTTTCCCCCCAAACGATGAAAGCCCCACCTTGTTTCTGGATGTTTCAGACTAAACTGGCGTCAGCATGAGAGCACCACCATCTCGTAGCTCCGTCGTGGTCATTCCGCGAGCAATCATGGCAGCCGCTCCCCACCAGAAGCCTGCAGGAGTCGGGGCCCCCAAAACTTTTGATGAATTCTCAAGGCGGAGGGGACGCTTTCGAGAATGGGGTCCAAGACCTAGCAGACAAGCGTCCGATTTCCAAGGTGTCCCAGGGCCATTTCAGTGGACCACGCCCAAAAAGGAAAGAGCCTGCCGCCATTTTGAGAGTCCTGTGGCAGCCGCCTATCGCTGCACCGCAAGAGTGGGCGCAACTCAGCTGAATGGCGGATTTTGACACAGTGGACCAAAAGCGGACGGAATGGCAACTGAAACGGTAAAGGGGCGCCCCACTAAAACAGATGAGACTCCACCTGGAGAGGCCCGTTCACGCCGCCTCCCCCGGGGCGCCCCACGCCGTTATTCGGAGCAGCATTGTAGGATACCAAAACCAGTGCGGCAACTTACTGGACATCACCTTGGTGCCATCGTTCTGCTGCCTTGGAACTATTCGCACAACAGTTTGCTACTGATGACCCACCCCCCGCGACGCCCCACGCCGTTATTTGCTGGGTGGCAACTTACTAGACATCACTTTCGTGTCATCTAGATTTCGGCGCGTTCTGCTGCCTTGGAACTATTCGCACAACAGTTTGCTACTGATGACCCACCCCCCGCCGGAAATCTGGACGTTGTGCTGCATTGGGACTATTCGCACAGCCGACCGCTACTTCGTTGTTTTTCCCTAAAAATGTTTATATGTTATTACTATTTTTGTTTTCTTGTATATATTTATAAATTATTAAAGTTTTATAATCTTACTACTTTGTCGGAGTGCTATATATTTTTAATGTGACACATAATTGTAAAAACTTTGATGTACAAAGAGTCATCCCTGGAATCTTCCGCTTCAGGCTCGGTCCCCTCCCCAATCACAATACAGGATGGTTTTCAGATAATAGCAACGCTTCTGCTGTGACGGATCTCATCGAGTGTGGGCCTTGATCTACTATAACTCCTTTGAAGAGGGGTGATTCTTTACAGCTGTGGCCATAAACTACATCTGCAGGGCTAGCTGATAGCCTAGGACCGGCCTGGACAATCGGACACAGAGGAAAAGGAGTGTCAGAGGGTGCGGTAGTGAATAGGGCGAAAGGGAGGTGTCGGGCGGGCACAGGGTGTGATTCTCAGGGAAGGGCAGCGCAGATGGGGGGAGGTTTATTACCCATGCATAAGACAGAGAGCGGGGGTGACCACTGCCTGGGTGAGATGCTTGCGAGGGTGGGGAGCCATGCTAAGGATCGACAGCGTGCACAGAGTGGGTCTGGTCAAGGCATCTAAAATGGCTGCCGTGCACGACAAAAGTGTGGCATTTGAAAAAAGACAAGATGGCGCAGACAATGTTTTTCAACACTTCCTGATTTCCTTCGAATCGAACGTTAACAGACGTTGGGGCATATTACCAAAGTTAAGCGATATTTATCCCTAACGATGCATTGCAAAGATTTTTTTACCGTCAGAAATTATCGCAGATAAACCTTGCTATTATCAAGGTTTATCGCAAATACGATAAAAAACGACCGCAATGCATTAATATCGCTGAAAACTCAGCGATATTCATGCATTACCGAGCTAATGCTCTTAGCCATGTTATCCACCTCCCATTGGATAACATGGCTAAGAACTGCTCAGGGCAGCTGTTACTTTTTGGAGATATTCGCGCTTATCTCGAATATTTCCAAAAGTTGATAATAGGAGATAGCGATGTTAGCGACTGTTTCCAGTCGCTAACATCTTGGCATGCCCACTTTGCATGTCATTAGTGATAAATATCACTCACATGCAAAGTGGGACCCAAGATGGTCGCTATCTCCTACTAGCCGTCGCTAACTGGTGTTAGCAACAGCTAGGTAATACAGATATAATTTTATCTCCGCGAAGCGGAGCGCTGTTACAGATATATATCTTGTTTTTGAACGTTAATTTCTCAAAATGCACTGAAGCACATATATTGAGACATAGCAAAGGCACAACGGGCTACCAGTCCCTAATATTTTACCAAGTTTCGTGCAAATCCATTCAGCCGTTCGATTATTATTATTATTATTTTTTTTTGCCCCGCGGGGCCCTTTTAAAACCTCCACATCAAACCTAGGGGGTCAGCGAGGATCTACTATGCCCCCTTATGGTCATTTGCCCCTTCGCTTTGGCCTCCTCTTGTCTCTCGATCCTACCGAGAGACAAGATGGCAGCCGCTACGTACTGTTTGGAATGTTTACAGACACCGGAGAGCCAATCAGCTTCGCTTCCCAAAGCTCCGTAACGCGAAAAGTACGCGAAGCGGTGCGCTGTTACAGATATATATCTTTTTTTTAACGTTAATTTCTCAAAATCCACTGGAGCACATATATTGAGACCTAGCAAAGGCACATCGGGCTACCAGTCCCTAATATTTTGCCAAGTTTCGTGCAAATCCATTCAGCCGTTCGATTATTATTATTTTGGTTTTTTTTTGCCCCGCGGGGCCCTTTTAAAACCTCCACATCAAACGTAGGGGGTCAGCGAGGATCTACTATTCCCCCTTATGGTCATTTGCCCCTTCGCTTTGGCCTCCTCTTGTCTCTCGATCCTACCGAGAGACAAGATGGCGGCCGCTACGGACTTTTTGGAATGTTGACAGACGCCAGAGAACCAATCAGCTTCGCTTCACAAAGCTCCGTTGCGCGAAAAGTACGCGTCCTGGGACGCTGCCCGGTCCGCTGTTACAGATATATATCTTTTTTTAAACGTTAATTTCTCAAAATCCACTGGAGCACATATATTGAGACCTACAAAAGGCACATCGGGCTACCAGTCCCTACAATTTTGCCAAGTTTCGTGCAAATCCATTCAGCCGTTCGGGCTAAAAGTGAGGCCAACCGCCCTATGGAAAACTCAATGTTAAAAACACGTTTTGGGACCCCCCTTTTTTCTCGGCCCCCCCTTGACGAACCCCCCCCAAATTTTCAAAGGCTGCTCAGAAACAAAATGTGCCATTTTCCTGAAAATTTCAGCCAATTCCGTCCACAAACGGCAAAGTTATTAGACATAGAATTTTCAAAAAACCCATAGAGAAAAAATCCTAACTATATATACCTACTGGCGACCGCCAGTAGGTAATATAACAACACATTTTTTGAATTACATTTATTACCAAATATTTTTTAAACAACAACAAATAACATAAATATAAACATTAAATAAGCATTACAAATATTTACCTAATTAAAAAGCAACTGATGAAAATTTCAAATAACGTATCTCAACCAATCATTTTAAACTAAAAACACACAAACCAATAAAAAAGTTAACTAACACTATAAAAACAAACAATTAATTAAAACATTTTTACAGTTTATCGACCAAACACGGAGGGAGAGCGTTACTTTGCAAAAGAGCGACCAGAAAAGAAAGCAAATCTACACAAACTACTATATCAAATTATACTACAACACAGGAAAGAACAAAACTTTTGTATAAATATAAATGTCTCAATATCCTTACCTTAAATAACTAAAATAATGAAATGTTTGCCTTTTTTAAATACAACCTAAAGTGAAACACAACCAATCCGATAAAAAACAACACAAATATATTATTAGGTACCTTATTCAAATCAACATAATAAATAGTCTAAATAATACATGTAAAACTTTTCACATATCAACAGTATATAACATAACTAATAAACGTATTTTTCTTCCCAGTTTTTACAAACTGCATCTACAAAAAAATCCACAAACTCAAAATCATCAAATACAAGACGTATTATTTGTGTCAGTGCTAAATAAAAAACAATACAAATAAATTAAAAACATATCTCACATGTAATTAATATAAAAAAAATCTTTCACACCAACAGAAAATAAAACAGTGAAAAAACAACAAGAAACAAATAATCCCATCAACATAAGTCAAAGAACACTAATGTCAGTATTTTTTCTATATTTTCAATACTACTAACACTATTATAATTCACAATAGCTTAATAACTAAACACATATTTATATATCTTCACAGATTTACCCCAAAAATTGCAGAAGTTGCAAAGTTTATCACATCTCAAAAGGGGAAACTAATCCTTTGCTACATGGGTTACACTTACACCCAAGAAAATGTTATAGAAAATAAAACTCAATCGAAATGTAGCAAATCTACACAAACTACTATATCAAATTATACTACAACACAGGCAAGAACAAAACTTTTGTATAAATATAAATGTCTCAACATCCTTACCTTAAAAAACTAAAATAATGAAATGTTTGCCTTTTTTAAATACAACCTAAAGTGAAAAACAACCAATCCGATAAAAAACAACACAAATATATTATTAGGTACCTTATTCAAATCAACATAATAAATAGTATCAATAATACATGTAAAACTTTTCACATATCAACAGTATATAACATAACTAATAAACATATTTTTCTTCCCAGTTGTTACAAACTGCATCTACAAAAAAATCCACAAACTCAAAATCATCAAATACAAGACGTATTATTTGTGTCGGTGCTAAATAAAAAACAATACAAATAAATTAAAAACATATCTCACATGTAATTAATATAAACATTTTTCTTTCACACCAACAGAAAATAAAACAGTGAAAAAACAACAAGAAACAAATAATCCCATCAACAAAAGTCAAAGAACACTAATGTCAGTATTTTTTCTATATTTTCAATAATACTAACACTATTATAATTCACAATAGCTTAATAACTAAACACATATTTATATATCTTCACAGATTTACCCCAAAAATTGCAGAAGGTGCAAAGTTTATCACATCTCAAAAAGGGAAACTAATCCTTTGCTACAGGGGTTACACTTACACCCAAGAAAATGTAATAGAAAATAAAACTCAATCAAAATGTAGCAAATATTAAGCCAATGTCTGTTGTGGAAGAGCTACTACAATAGATTTAAATGTTGTGAATGTTAGAGAGCACAACCATCCCCCCAATGTGACTGAAGTGGAAGTAAGAGATGCCCTACAGACAATAAGGGAAGTAAGCAAAAGTTCCCAGCAGAGAAGTAATCAAATTCTAAAAAATGTTTTAACCACATACTAAAACATGTCACAGGACGGGGCGTGGCTTGGCGAGCGGCAATGGCGGTCGCAGCTTTCTAGAGCTCCCGCTTGCCCGCGACTTATCCGGCACTTATCCTGATCCCCGAACCTCTCCATCACGCCCAAAGTGAGGCGATCGCTGCTGCAAGTGCCTGCATTCCTCCGGTGGGGTCGGCGGAGCCCCGGGCGTCTGGATTACACCTGAGGTGACGGCGAGGGGTGTGCGGCCCGGTGCTCCCCTAGGAAGCAGGGGACTCGATTTTGGCGCACCCGGGGCCGGAGCTACCTGTGCGGCGGGACCGCCTGGCCGCTTGCCTGACACTGCATTGGCCCAGCGCTTTCTCCCCGAGAGCCCGGCGAGACGCTGGGGATCCGGAGGGGCGCGGGCTCGCTCTGCCGTATACTGTGGCCTGGTGGAGCCGGCCGGGCCGGGGGCCTCGAGTCTTGCGACTCCCGCCTGGGGCTCGCTGGGAACTGCTGCCGCCTCCGGAGTCAGACGGGGCCCCGACGCTGTGCCTGGCAGTGACCCTCCCTACTGCCCCTGCACGGAGGACGATTTGCAGGGGTCTACGGCCTGTGGACCCTGTGGCTGACGGCGGTTGGTGAATACCTGCGTCTGTGCTTAGACGCGAGGAGGCTGGTGTCGGACATTTGTGGCCTGGTATCCCCGGGAGGCGCCGGGGCCTCGATTTTGGCGGCCCCTGACTGACCAGCCTGTGGGTGGATCGGCTGGCCCGCCCACCGCCGCTGCACTTCTGCTGCCCTGGGGCTGAGAGTCGATCGGTGGCTCTCCTTCTGGGGCCCTGCGTGAGGGGTGTGCATTCCTGGCGCCAAAACTTTGCCTGCTCCGCTGCGGCGGTCTTGGGATCGGGCTGCAACCTGGGCCTTGAACTTTGCGCGCCCTCATAGATCGGCCCTGCGCTTATACCTGCTGTGGCCCGGTGGTGCTCGGAGCACACCTGCCCTGGAGGCCTGGGCGGTGGCTGGACGGCGGCGTGCAGCTTGGGGCGTCTTGGCCTGCCGGGAGCCCAGGGACGGACCGTGAGTACCCTCCCCCCCCCCCGGGCCCTGCTGGGGATTGTACACTGTGCAGTCCGGGAGCGGTGTGGAAGGGTCGCCACACTGCCCACGGGGGTTCCGGGGTCTCTGATTGCCAGCGGGGGGAGCGCTGGTCCCGGGGCCTGTCTGGACCTTACTTGGCCACGGGACATCGCCACAGTTACAGTTATCCGGGCCCCGCTGAGTGTCAAGCTGCCGTCATACGACTCTCCCCGGATCTGCTTGGTTGTGGGGGCCAGTGGTCGGTCCGCGAGAGACTTGCAGCCATGACCAGGGGAGGTGGCGGTTCTACCAAACAGGTGACGATCGACAAGTTCACCGGGCCTGGTGGGGGCCCTGGGTCGTCAGGAGGTGACCAGCAACAAGGAGGTGGACCGGACAACGCGGCGTTGATGGCTGCCATTACCCAATCAAGGGATGCGATCGATGCCAAGATAGGAGCGGTGGGCGCAGATGTCACCCTCTTGCGTCAGGACTTGCGGAATGCTGTGGCACGGATCACCGAGACTGAATCCAGGGTGTCGGTCGTAGAGGACGATGTCGGCGCACTTAAGAAGAAAATGGCGGCAATGGAAACAGCGCAACGTGGCCTGGCGCTTCGGGTGGAGGACGCTGAAGGGCGAGCACGCCGCAACAACCTCCGCTTCGTTGGTTTTCCGGAGCGATGCGAGAAGGGTAACATGGAACAATTCCTTACGCAGTGGCTGGAGACCTGGCTACCCCCAGAGGCCTTATCTACTTGCTTTGTTATTGAACGCGCGCACCGCGCCCTGTCGCAGATCCCGCCGGAGGGTGAGCGGCCTAGGGCAGTGATCGCCAGGCTGCTGAACTATCATGACAGGGATGTTATTCTAAGGGAAGCGAGATCCAGGGACTCCCTCCTTTACGAGAATCGTAAAATTATGATCTTTCCCGACTACACGAAGCTAGTTCAGCAGCAGCGCCAATCCTTCACGAACGCCAAGGCGAAACTGCGCGGCCTTAAACTCCAGTACTCTCTGTGGTACCCAGCGCGCCTGAGGGTGATTTTTCAATCACGTACTCTGTTCTTTGATACTCCGGAAGACTTCTTCAAATGGACCGATGAGACAGTGAGGGTCCGGCCGAATCCCCAGCCGGGGCTGAATCCGGGGCCCTCGGGGGAGGTGTCACAGGAGCGGCCCAAGCCCAGGAGAAACCGACGTTCCAGGTCACGTAAGCGGTCGGCCTCCCTCAGTGACGCCCAGGCCGGTGGTAGGGCCGAAGAATCGGACCAGTCCGAAGTGGATAATGGCAGGATCTGATGATGCTTTGCTCCTCTGACCATTGGTAACTGCAGGTCTTGGCCTTGGGGGCACGGGCACTCAGGCTCGATAGACTGGCGGCGTCAGAGCTGCCTCAAGATTACTTGCGACTGTTCACTGAACGTGAAAAGGAATTGGGTGTGGGGGTTCGGGGGTTGCACATAAGGGGCTACTGTTCTCCTACGAATGTGGGAGGTTTAGGGGGGGTGGGATGAGATTACTGTTTCGGGGGGTGTTGGGATCCATTGGCATGGCTGGCTCGGGACTCTCTGTTCCGGACCCCGGGTCACTCATGCCGCGGCAGGTACTTCATAGTTTTTTGAGGTATAGGGTGGGGGGCGGAGGGGTGCGGGTGGCTGGAGACAAGGCCACTGAGTTGGGACTGTACTTTGATCGAGACTGTGGCGATGTTCAATCGATGGTTAGTTCTGGGGTTCAAGGAGGGATGAGGGTTGCTCATCTGGTTTGGTTGGGGTCCAGGGGCGGGAGGGTGGGATTGCACGTGTGTTTTGCTGTAGTGTTCTCTACTGTGCGTGGTAAGAGGCAATGGCGAGGACGCTCTGTTGAATGGGTCCCGCTGGATTATGGCTGATAGGACTCATAGACTCCCCGAGGCGTCTCTACGGGTGATCACATGGAATGTCAGGGGGATGCTTGACAAGATCAAGCGTGGTGCTGTGTTGCGATGGGGGAAAAATGAGGGGGCTGACATTTTATTGCTCCAAGAAACGCACATGATGGGCTCGAAGGTGCTGGGCCTGCAGAGGTTTGGCTACCACCAGGTGTTCCATGCCGGTTTTGCCCGGGGTTCTAGGGGAGTAGCTATTCTGATTCATCGCAGGGTGGCATATGTCCATGAGAAACAGTAGGTTGACCCGCAGGGTCGATTTCTCTTTGTCAGAGGCATGGTGGGCGCTGAATCTGTGGTCTTTGGGAGTGTCTATGCCCCCCCCCCTTTACAATGGGCCCTGGCTGAGAAACTTTTCACAGTGTGGGAGGACATCCCAGATTCTCTAGCGATAGTTGGTGGTGATTGGAACAATGTGATGGATGCGAGTGTGGATCGCCAGCGGCGCCGGGACGTGATTGACACTGCCCCCCCCTCCGCCCGCACCAGATTGCATGCTATGATTGAGGGACTAGGCTGGTCGGATACTTGGAGACATATGCATCCTTCCGCTCGTGAATATACCTATGTCTCTGCTGTGCTTGGCTCCTACTCGAGATTGGACTGTGTGTTTGTGCCTAGCGGCTGCTTGTGTAGGGTGAAGAGTGCTGACATCCTGCCTAGGGGTCTGTCCCACCACTCCCCGGTTTCCATTAGGGTGGAACTCCGCCGACAACGCCAACCATTTCGATGGCGGATGTCCTCATGGCATCTACAGCAGCCGGCCTACGTGACGCACATACGGGAGGCGCTGGACTTCTACTGGCGGGAGAATCTTGTAGGGGGCATAGGTGCCGGGGTGGTGTGGGAAGCCATGAAGCCCACTATCCGTGGAGTAGATATTGCGTGGTGCGCTGCGGCGCGTCGGAAGCGGCGGGAAGGGATCACGGACGCGGCCACACAGGTGGAAACATTGGAAGGGCAGTATCGCGCAGGGGGTGATGATGCCGGGTTGCGACTTCTTCTTCAGGCTCAACAGACCTATGCATCTGTCCTACTTGATGAGGCTAGACAGGCGTGGCTGGCCACGCGTAGTAGAATATACCAGTGGGGGGACAAGTCGGGTACGATGCTTCATAGACTCTGCCAACGCCATCTCCAGCCGCTTGAGCTGCCAGGACTCACGTCTGCCGATGGTGAGGTCATTACGGATCCAATCGAACTGGCGGCGAGTTTTGCTGCTTACTATGCTGCCCAATACACCCCATGCGACCGCTTGTCCGCTGACGAGGTGACTAAATTTATTGAGGACCTGCCCCCCAAAGCAGTGTCTGAGGAAACCAGGAAGGCCCTAGATATGCCCATTTCGGCTGAGGAACTGGGCGATGCCCTGGGACAGCTTAATACGGGGAAAGCCCCTGGTCCGAGTGGCTACCCGAGTGAGTTCTTCAAAAAGTTTCATATACAGCTGGGGCCCCATGATCACCGTGCGCTTGAGGCTGTGCGCAAACAGGGCACACTGCCCCGGGACTGGAGGCATGCCGAAATCGTGGTTTTTCAGAAGCCAGGTAGGCCCCCAGAGAGGCATGACTCATATCGCCCCATTTCACTGCTCAATCTTGAAGCTAAAGTTCTGGCTAAGGCTCTTGAGAATCGTCTGTCCCCATACATAACAGACCTGGTGCATCCGGATCAGGCGGGGTTCATGCCTCATAGGGCGACGCGCCATAACATCAGACGAGCGCAGGCTGCGATTGACGCAATGGGAGCTAGGGGGGAGCGGGCGGCTTTATTGCTAGCTGACATTAACAAGGCCTTTGACTCCGTCAGCTGGACATACCTATTTGCACTACTGCCCCGGCTCAATCTAGGTCCGGTCTTCCTGTCCTATATTAAGCTACTGTACACTGACAATACGGCTTCGGTGCGGGTTGCAGGGGTGGTGTCGGAGACATTTCCAATTGGTCGAGGGACTCGACAGGGATGCCCGCTCTCACCCTATCTGTTTGCTCTCCTCATGGAGCCGTTGGCCGCCTGGGTACGTATTGATGCGCAAATGCGGGGGTTCGTGTGGAATGACAGCTTAACCGATAGAATTGCGCTTTACGCGGATGATGTCCTCTTCTTTCTTACCGATCTGCAGCGCTCGGGCCCGCGCGTATTGGAAATTATGCAAGTCTTTGGGGAGGTCTCAGGTCTCTATTTGAATCTGCGTAAATCCACCCTCTGGGTGCTGGATGGCGGCGATGTGACAGATCCCTGGACACTGGGGCTTCAAGTGGCTAAGCATTGCCTGAAGTACTTGGGGGTGTTTCTGTCAAGATCGGCTGACATTGCATGGGAGCGCAATGTGGTGCCGGTTTGGGATCGAGTACAGTCAGATGTCAAGACCTGGTCTCGAATGCCCTTCTCTATCTTTGGCAGGTCCGCGATTTTTAAGATGGTGGCGCTCCCACGTCTCCTCTACCAATTGCAGAATCATCCCTATCCGATTGCACCCCGGTGGTTCCAACAAGTCAACTCGATTTTAGGCCGGTTTCTATGGGCTGGGGGGACGGCCAGAGTAGCACTTCGTACATGCTTCTTGTCCACGTATTGTGGAGGCCTCGCCACCTCGGACCTGTTATCCTATTACCAAGCCGCTCATTTACTTATCCTGAACGACTGGTGGTATGGTGATAGAGGGGATCCGGCCTATGCCCTGGAGCGCTCATTGATGGGTGACAGCACACTCCACACGGTCCTTTACTCGGCCCGCCTGCGGCGGGGCCTGCCGAGGGTAACGTGCCTCGTTTTTGCTGTGTGGAGACAGGCCTTGCGCCGCATGGGCTGGTGGGGTCGCCTTACCGCTGAGACGCCGCTTTGGCATAATGGTCTCCTACCTGAATTGTCGGCATTAGCAGGCTTCGATGGCTGGGATGCGATCGGGATTTCGCGATTGGGAAACGTGATGTCCGGAACGACGCTCAAGTCCTTCCAGGCGCTTAGAGTTGAGTTTGATATGCCTCAATCCCAATTTTTTCGGTATTTACAACTTCGCCACGCGTTGATGCCCAGTATTACCAACTTAGGTTCCCTTCCCGATTTTAGTCCCATTGAGGCGAAAGTCTTTATGGGGGATCTGGGAGAAAAGAAACTGTCTCGCATCTATCGGACCCTGGTCACACATTGCTCCTCCACCCTTCTTCCGTTGAAGGCGGATTGGGAAGCGGATGTTGGCCCCCTTGACGAGGACGACTGGAGGGAAGCTCTGGAGTCCCCTAAGGGAGCAGCCATTGCTATGCGGCTTAGGCTAATCCAGTTCAAGATTCTCCATAGGGCCTACTTCACCCGTGAACGACTGTGGAAGGCTGGCTTGATTGAGTCCCCGGAATGTTTGCGCTGCGGGAATGCAGTGGGCGGTTTGCTTCATACGCTATGGTCGTGCCCGAGGCTGGTAGGTTTCTGGAGAGGTGTGTGGGGCTGCCTGTCGGAAGTGCTGTGTTGGACCCTTCCTCGCACCCATCGCCTAGGCCTACTGCACATCTGGAAATATATATAAACGACACCTGCTGCTCCTAGGTCTAGTGGTGGCCAAGAGAGACCTGGCCCGGGCGTGGAAAGATGTGAGGGCCCCCCCCCTGTGTGCTTGGAGGGCCGGACTGGACTTTTGCATGGGCCTGGAGCGGCCGATCTTTGAAGCACGCGGTTGCCCCCGCAAACATTTCAAGATATGGAAGAGGTGGGCTGAATATAGGGGGCTGACTCTCGACCCTCCAGCGGAACTGGAAGAAGATCTCTAGAAGTATGTTATTGGCTAGTCCTTGCATTTTGCTACGAATCTTATATCATGCTGTGACACAGCGGCGGTTTATACACGCGTGCAAAGGGGTGGGGTGGGACACTGGGATGGAGTTGGGAGGGGTGGGTAGTTGGGGTTTATAAGGGTGGAGAAGGCATGGAGATGTTCCTCTGTATCTATTTCTCTTGACTGGTTGATTAGTCACTTGGTACTGTGCTGCTCTAGTAACATGATGTTTGGTGGTGTTCTCCTGAATGTGGGGAGCCACGCGTATTTCTTGCCTGATCCTACTAATAAAAATTTGTTGTGAAAAAAAAAAAACATGTCACAGAACAACTTCCTTCCATACCCAACTTAAAAAGATTAATAGCAAAAACTAAAAAAACTTCAGATCCAATTCCACCCACCGCCCCAAACATTTGGAGAAATCCAAATACTCCCAGAATACACCATCACCCGCAAAGAAGAAAAATGTGTACTCTATGACAATAAAAGTCACAAGAAAAGAACTATTATCTTTGCAACTAACACTAATTTGCAAAATCATAAAAACTGCGAAACGTGGATGATGGACGGAATCTTTCAAGTCTGTCCCAAACCATTTTATCAACTGTATACAATTCATGTTGGATTTGAAGGGACAAATATCCCATTCATTTACGCATTGCTCCTTAATAAATATAACACCACCTATATAGAAGTACTAACTACAATAAAACAATTCACAGAAAATGACTATCCCCAAAGAATAATGATAGATTTTGAACAGGCAATGTATTCAGGCAATACTCAAACTTTACCCACACACTGCAGTACAGTGGTGCTACTACCATTTTAACCAAAGCTTACGGAGGCACCTACAAAAATCTACTTTAAGCATAGAATATTCAAATAACAGCAACTTTGCCTACCAAATAAAAAAAATAATCGCCCTGGTCTACGTACCTACTACTGAAGTAGCCAATCACTACAAGTTACTAATAGAACGTCCTTTCTATCAAACCAATGAAACAAAATTAAGTCCCCTGCTTGACTACTTCGAAGACACATAGGTGGGAAGGTTACACAGATCAGGGCATCGTAGACAACCTCAATTTCGAATAACCTGGTGGAATGTGTATGTCAGTACTTTAGCTCAAAAAGCTAAAACAAACAACGCAGTGGAAGGATGGCATAATGCCTTCAAAGCCACAATTGGAAGAGGACAGACAACATTACATAAACTTATTAAAGCAATTAAAAAGGAACAAAGCTACCAAGAGCTCAGACTAGAGCAACCTCTAAGCAAAATAGGACCTAAACTAAGTGAACAAACCAAAACCATGTATGAATACCTCTAACATAAAACTAGGATGTATCCAAACATCCAAGGTCTAGAATATCTAGACATAATTGCAATTCTTTAAATTAAACCAAAAAGTTAACTTTTGAAACATAGAAAACATAAAAACAAATATATATTTTTTTTCAATTAATGAATATACTTGTCATAAAATGTGAACTATAGCACAAAATTATTTGACATAATATACATATTTAAAAAGAAGTGAAAGAAAAAATAAACATTTCCCACCCACAACAATAAAAAAAATTACTTACAGTTATGTAGCTTTAGAATGTCCTCAAAAATGATAAAATCCTCCTCCGCGGTTACCGACCGGGTGCCCTGCGGTGATAGCGGTGGACGGTTTCAAGTATCTGGGGGTGTATATTACCAGAGACAAGGGGGAGTTCCTCTCCAAAAACCAGGAGCCCCAGCTGACACGCATGACAACGGACGTAGGCCACAGGCGTTCGCTGCCTCTCTCTCTTGCGGGATGTGCCGCAATGTTCAAGATGCTAGCACTGCCACGCCTCCTCTATATATTGCAAAACATGCCATATCTGATTCCGCCCGGAGTCTTTAAACGGATATCACAGGCGGTGCGGACGCTACACTGGGATGGTGGGAACCCCCGGATAGCGCTATGCAAACTTACGAGGGGGGTGTACGTTGGTGGTTCAGTGCTGGAGGGAGGCAAACACATTTCTGGGGTGGTCGGGCTCCCTGACTGGTACAACCCCCCCAAGGCTTGGTGAGCAGTTGTAAGCGGTGTCCCGATTGGCTGGCTTTCGGGGTTGGAAGCTTATAGACATTGAATATCTGGGGGACATGTGGAGGGGGACGCCCCCCGCTCATTCGAAAATTTGAAAAAGAATACAACATGCACGACTCACAGCGATATCACTACCTGCGCCTCATGCATGCCCTGCGCTCACATATTCGTGGAGGCACTTCCATTCCGGTGTATTCCCCCATGGAGGATAGCCTGCTCTTCGATCCCATCCCTGAGAAGCCTACTACCACTATCTATCGTAAGTTCATAAACAATATGTCTGATCTTTTAGGGTAGCTGCGCGTGACGTGGAAGCGAGACTTAGGCGCATTGGAGGATGATGACTGGCAGGACGCCCTGCAGAGCCCTCAGGAAATTGCGATTTGCATTTGGTTCCGATTAGTACAGCTCAAACTTTTGCTCCCACATGTATACATTGGGTAGGTGTCAGTCGGCCCTCTGCACGTGGGGCTGTCAGGGGGAAGGCTCCTTCTATCATATCTTGTGGGAGTGCCCTGAGATAGTACCCTTCTGGACCAAGGTCACGGATACAATGGCTTCGGTGGTGGGCTCTATGGTACCGAGGGAACCCAGGTGGTTACTATTAATGATCAAGGGGGCCACTGACTGGAAAAGATATGGGGTTAAATGGCTGGCATTGGCAGCCGGTGTTGCGAAAAGAAATATCGCCAGTGCCTGGGGGGCGCAGGCTCCTCCGCAATGGGATCAGTGGGTGCGAGATCTCGATTGGTGTCAGAGAGCGGAGGATACCATCTACACGAGGATTTAATAAAAAATGGAAAAAGATCTGGGTGCCTTGGAGGAGATACAGGGAGATGGAGGGGTGGACTTGGAGGGGGGTTTTCCACTTGAAGGTCTTGCTTGTGGTTCATGCTGGCCCTACTTTATATTGTACCCTGTTAACCTATCTCATGCTATTTGAGCATTGTACTGTAATGTTGACTGATATGAGCGATGGTAATAAAAAGAGGTATAAAAAAAAGACGATAAACTCCTCACCAATCCAAGGAAAATTAATCCATTAAATAAGGAGACAAAAAAAATGTAAAAATACAACTGTAGAAAAGGGAAATCCAACGCTGCAATCCTTTGAATAACGAAACCCTTAAAAACCCAAACATGAAAAAAATGCTCCAACAACCCAAAAAAGGAAATGTATAGTAACTTGTAATAAAACAAGAAACAACATTGTCATTTATTTTTAAAAAAACACGTGAACAACCCCATCCGTGCACCAAACCGAGGACCTGTAATTAAAAATTAAACAAAACCCACCCACAACAAAAATACAAACCCACAATAACAAATATCAACAAAAAATACACAAACACATATAATAAATGCATAACTAAAACTACATAACATTCTAATTATAACCGACACTAAGTCAAACACATAAAACACTAACCTTCTAAAACAACACCTAACTCTCCCGAAAATGATCGAATAACGCCCTAACAAATACATTTACACTACTACTAACTTACCCCTACCTTCAAACTAACTTAAAAATATATAAAAACTAAACTTACCTGCACGGACAAAAAGCAGCTCCCAACCGCAAGGTTCAGTCTTCCAAAATGACCTAAGAACAAAACAGATAGTTACAAAAGTTAGAAAAAGAAAACAAAATTAAAATTAAAATAGGACTAACTCCCCATAGATAACAATGGAAAATATTGATTTTTTTTTTACAAATATATGTATAATTTTACATAACAGTAAATATTATATCATTTAAAAAATATATAAAATAATATTTAATGTATATTAAAATATATGTTTACTCCATACACTGTTAATTTAAAGATATTATACAGAATTTGTTAAAAACTATATGTATTACTCAAAATAATTATGCAAAAATATTGTAAATTAATTAAGATATTAAATATTATTTTATAAATAATAGTATTCAATGTTCTAAATAAAATATAATCTTGTAAAATGTAAACTGTATTTGTTTTGAAACTAATTACATTTATATAAAGAATATTTTTAAAATGTAAACACAAATGTATACTATTTTTTTCTTTTACTACAAAAAAATGAATACAAATGAAAATGTTTATTAATAAAATAATTGAAATGTTTTACTTTACTGTGACATAACTATGCTACAAAAAATGTACAATTGTTGAACACTGTACCCAATAATATGATTTGTTTCCCATTTTGTATAATAAATAAATATTACAATTATGTTAAATACTTTAATAAAATGTGAAAAACATGAATGTGTCTGGTTTAGATTTTTAAATGTAAAATACATTTTCTAACCAAAAACAATATTAAAAATATAATTGTGAATGAAAACAAAAATATATTTACATGTTAAAATTTTTAAAAATGACCCTGGCACCCCGGCGGCGGCGGTGTTTTTGTACGCAGAGAAGGCCTTTGACTCCCTGGAGTGGCCTTTCTTTCTGTCCGTCATGCGACGGATGGGCATGCCCGCAATGTTCATCGCCACTGTAGAACTGCTCTATACCGCCCCTAGGGTGCGACTGCGCCTTAATGGCACCATCTCTGATAGCTTCTTGCTCTCGAGGGGCACCCGACAGGGCTGCCCTCTTTCCCCGCTGTTGTATATCCTAGCCATGGACCCATTGGTTCGTCACTTTCAAGAACGGCATTTGCATCGTGGCCTCCAGTTTCGTACTGGCCCGCTTCTCATCTCTCTATATGCGGACGATACCATACTCTATGTCCGGTCCCCTGAAACGAACCTGGAACCCCTTCTCCACGAGATAACCCGGTTTGGGGAGTACTCGGGCCTCCGTATCAACTGGCGCAAGTCTGATATTTTCCCTCTTACGCCCGCCACAGAACGTTGGGAATGTCCATTCCCACTCGACTGGAACGCGGACTCGGTGAAATATCTCGGTATCCACATACACCTGGATGCAGTCTCCATGGTCCGCCTGAACTACGGCCGGGCCTTGGACTTTCTGGAAGATAACCTCGCCCACTGGCTTCGCCTTCCTCTTTCCATGGCAGGACGCATAGCTATCATAAAGATGGTAGTGCTTCCCCGTTTCCTGTACCTGTTCCACAATATGCCGATTCCACTAACCAAGGTTTTCTTCACCCAGCTACGCTCATTGTTGCTGCGACTGGTTTGGGGGGACAAGAATCCACGAGTTTCCTGGCGAATCCTGACTCTGCCCTATGAACGGGGCGGTTTTGGGGTTCCAGACTTTTACCTTTACTATCTTGTTGCTCAGTGCGCTTACGCACACCCCTGGTTTCATCCTGACGCCCGGATACCTCATCTGAGACCGGAGGCGGACCTAGCGTGGCCTGTTGCCCTCAAGATGCTACTGCCTAGGGGCCTGCCCCGTGACCCTCAGGATATCCAGACTGCCTCCACTACTTCCTGGGCTTGGATGCAGCTGCGTCGACTGCTCCGGAGGGACGTGTTATATTCACCGGCTCTCCCACTTCCGAACCCCCACTGGCTCCCTATCACTTCTGAAACTGTGGTCTGTCGTACTCTTTCCAAATACCAGCTTCGCACCGTGGGGGATTTGTTCCCGGAGGGACACGTCTTTTCGGTTTCCGAAGACCACCGTTTTACCGAACGGACATTCATGGACTCATTCGTTCTTACCCGGTTGAGGTCCATGCTCAGAGCACAGATTCCCTCTTTCCCGCTTCCTCCCGAAGAATTGGAGGCCCTGACCTTCTTGATACAGTCCCCCAATGGTGCGCATGTTGTGTCTATGCTGTACAAATTATGTGTGGCGGCACTTCCTGCCACAGACGCGCGAGTACGTGCAGCATGGGAGGCTGAGCTGGGCGGAGCCATCACTGATGACCAATGGTCCGCTTGCTGCCAGGCCACCAAAGATGTCTCCATCAACAGCAGGCACAAACTAATACATTTTAAGTTCTTGCGGCGGCTGTACTTCACACCGGCCTTGGCTCACAGACTTGACCCGTCAAGGCCACATCACTGTCCCAAATGCAAAGCCCCACACGCTGACTTTGCCCACCTTGCATGGACGTGTCCCTACCTGCAGGACTACTGGTTGCAGGTACACCTCATACTGGGTAACATTTTAGAGTGCGTCCTGAGTCCCATACCTGAGATTGCATTGATGGGGTATGTTGTTGACTTTCCCCGCGCCACGAGGAAACTTGCTGCCATTGGTTTTCTGCTTGCAAAGAGGGAGATTGCTATGCTCTGGGGTTCTACACGCATTCCCACCTCAAAATCATGGCTCCGCAGTCTGGCCCAGTGCAACATAAACAATGTGGAATACTCCGCGCAGCTCCCAACCGCCTCGCGCCCTGTCGACATCTGGGGCCCATACAGACAGTACCTTAGCAAGCTGACCCAGGCTGCGCAATCACAGGCGGCGAGCTCTCTAGTACCAGAAGGGGTGGGGTAGCTGTTCTTCCCCCGACAAGACTGCATTGTCTACTGTGATGAGATTGGCTAGTTGTTTCTTCCCGCGCTGCGGCCGGGATGTGGCGTGGTGCCGCAGTTACCCCTTGGGAGGCTGCCTTGCGGAGGGCTGTATGATACCCTGTTTCTTCGCTCGCGGGTCCCCGTTTGCCGTGCCTGTTCCGCTTGCACTCACTTCTTGGTTACACCGGCATCCCGTGGTCACCCATGCAACCGCTATTACCACCTTGTCATGATCAACGTGTTGTTGGTCGCTCTCTCTCCCTTGTTGGCATTTCTCTGTTTGATGGTTTTTTGCATTTTATTTATCTCTTTGCATCGTCTTTGTACATGTGCGTATTACTGACAGAACTAGAAAACGGAAAATGGAGTTTTTTTAGAATGTGTTGCACTGCTCATCATATGGTTGGTCACACTTAACTACGATTCATTTTGTATTCCTGTTCATGATGTCGCTGATTTTCTCCACACGCTATGTGACTGTATGCTTATGTGTACCGATCTGATGCGAATAAAGATATTAAAAAAAAAAAAAAATTACAAATCAAACTAACATACATCTAGGGCCAGATGTAGATCAACAAATACCGGTCGGTAACGGCCGAATTCGGCCGTTACCGACCGGTATTTGGTGATTGAGATGTAGGGGCCATTATTTTACAGAATCGGTAAATTTACAGATTCGGTAAATTTACCGAATCTGTAAAATACCAAATCGGTAATTTTACAGATTTGGTATATCCATATGTAGGTGACACTCCTAAGAGTGCCACAGGCCCTTAAGAGTCGGTATTTTACCACCCAATCCTATTGGGTGGTAAAATACCGAATTCATGTGTGCATGCCCATCTGTGCGTGCACACCTGTGCAATGTGACACACAGACATGCTCTTAGGGCATGTATGTGTGCCACATGTCACACATGCCTGTACTTGGGGTGCTAGAGGGTGTCAAAGTGACACGCCCTGCACCCTTGCAGGATTCGGTATTTACCGAATCGGTAAATACCGAATCGGTATTGCCCATTGATTCCTATGGGCTTCAAGGCCCATAGGAATCAATGGGCAATACCGAATCGGTATTTACCGATTCGGTAAATACCGAATGTTACCGATTCGGTAATTCAAAAACAAAAATTACCTACATCTTCCTCCTTCATATTTACCGATTCATAAATACCGAATCGGTAAAATTCGGTATTTATGAGTCGGTAAATAGAAGTTACCTACATCTGGCCCCTAATAACTTATTACAATTTACAAATAAACTTACAAAATACAAAATACTAAACAACAATAACTTACAACTACAGACCCAAATCCATGTCAAATCAGTGAAAGCGCTGGATAGTAAACCATAATAATTTACTTTTCTAACTCCAAATCCAACTAAACTCAAGGAAAGCGATGGATAGAAAACCATAGTAATTTACTATTCTAACTCCAAAACCAACTAAACTCAGGGAAAGCACTGTATAGTAAACCATAATAATTTACTATTCTAACTCCAAACCCAACTAAACTCCAGGAAAGCGCCTGATAGTCAACCATATTAATTTACTATTCTAACTCCAAAACCAACTAAACTCAGGGAAAGCACTGTATAGTAAACCATAATCATTTACTGTTCTAACTCCAAACCCAACTAAACTCAGGGAAAGCGCTGTATTGTAAGCCATAATCATTTACTAGTCTAACTCCATACCCAACTAAACTCAGGTAAAGCACAGGATAGTAAACCATAATAATTTACTATTCTAACTCAACTCCAAATCCAACTAAACTCAGGGAAAGCGCAGGACAGTAAACCATAATAATTTACTATTATAACTCCAAACCCAACTAAACTCAGGGAAAATGCTGGATAGTAAACCATAATAATTCACTATTCTAACTCCAAATCCAACTAAACTCATGGAACGTGCAGGATAGTAAACCATAATAATTTACTATTTTAACCCCAAATCCAACTAAACTCAGGGAAATCGCTGGATGCTAAACCATAATTATTTAGAGCCCCATTAGTATGGCGGGTGGACTTTGTCTGCCCGCCATACCCTCGGGAACCAGGAACGCCCGCTGAGGGTGTGGCGGTCCCGCACTCATGATTAGCATGCGCCCGCCACACTGGCGACTTGTCGACCAGGTTGAAAAGCAGCGGACGGTCTTTCCGTCCGCCGCTGACCCCCCCAGCCATTGTAATATGGCGTGGGGTCTTTTCTGCAGGGATGGCGGGAGGATCGCCCCGCCGGGTCGGCGGTGACTACCGCCGGCCCGGTGTGGCGATCCGTCCGCCATCCTAATGGGGCCCTTAGTATTCCAACTCCAAATTTTGTATTAATATTTTTTTAAATAAAACTAATAACATAAAATATACATTATTACATTTAGGGGTCGAATCGATTTGGGAAATGAATCTGTACGACGATTCGTATTCGTAGCCGTTTCCGTACGTATCGTACGAATCCGTCCGAATCGCGTATTACGATCCGTTGCAAGAAAATGCGTCCGAATCATTGCGAACCGTACGAAAATGAAGGGTAAATCGGTACGACATCAACCCGCACAGTGAACTGTACGATTCGTAAAAATACTGTACGACCCGTCAAGTACGATCCGGACCAGGGAATGAGTACGCGATTTGTACGGTAAACGCCGCGTTTGAGCAATTCGTACGGAGGGCAACACTATCACATACGCACCGTACCCCTAAAATCAAGGGGTGTACGCACGGGGTGTATGCACCGTACACCTACGACCTTGGGGTGTACGAACCGTACCCCTACGGTCCGTACACATACCATCATGGGGTGTCCACACGGGGACATACACACGTACCCCTGAAATCCAGTGGTGTACGCACCGTACCCTGATGCACCGTACCCCTGCAATCATGGGGTGAGTGAACGCACCGTACCCGGGGGTCCGTTTCGTACGCATTTCGAGGCAAAATCTGCTTTTATGGACTTTTTAAGCTCCCGTAGAATAAGAGTCGTACGGAGTGTTGTCGATACAATTCGTACTTGCTGGGTCCGAAAATGCAGCATACGGACATTGCGTACTGCGTGTTCCGAATGCGATTCGTACGGATTAGTGAGTTGTACGGTCTTCGGTACGATTCGTACGGAGAACTGCTTTGAGTACACATCGTACTACATCGTACATACGGGTACGGTTCTGCATACGATTCGTACGAGAAAAAAAGCTCCGTACAGCTATTCGGAGGGCATTTTACCGAATCAGAATCGGCCCCTTAATATTTCTTTCCAATATTCTATTAAATTTTATACATTTTTCACAAAAACTATTACATATAATTAATAATCATTTATACAATTTCCCCAAAAATATTAATAAATTTAGACAGTTGAATATTTTAATCAATTTCATTATTACATTTTAAAAGTGTAAATGTTTTACTTTTTTAAATAAAATTTTAAAATTATTAACAATAAAATTTCCAATTCACTAAATTTACAATTATAATGTTGCAAAAATTTAAATTTCGATTTTTTTCTTAAATATTTAAATATATAAAATTAAATGTATAATCTTAATTTTAAACAAACATTCTTCAATTAAAAAAATACTAAATACTATAAAATCTCTATTTTTCCCATCAAAAATGTATTTTGATTACTAAATATAAATCATACCCACATTTTTTTTTATTTATTACTACCCAGCCTTATCTTCTCTAAACCCAACATCCCACTCCTAAATGATATACAAATTATTAAAATATTTTAAAATGTAAACAACATTTTTAAATTACTACCCACCCTTATCCCCTATAAACCCACCATCCTACTCCTAAAATATATACAAATTATTAAAATATAGAATATTTTAAAACAAAATTTTAAATTACTACCCACCCTTATCTCCTATAAACCCAACATCCGCTCCTATAAAAAAATATGAACATCGATCAAAATAAGGTATTTAAACAAAATATTATTATAAATCATTATACATTTACAAAGATTAAGATTACAAAAATGACACATTAAAAAAATAACAAAAAAATAATAACATTGATATAACTAACTTCGATATTTTTTACATCGATATTTTCTACATCAATATTTAAAAAATCGATATAAATACAACAAAAAAATTGATATTTTTCACATTGATATTACTTACCTCAATATTTAACACCAACAATATTCTTACCTCGATATTCAGGCTTCTCGATATTTGCACATTGATAGTCATTCTCCGCACCATGTGTGTACACTGTCTGTGTGGAGTACGGATGTCGCCATGCGTCCGTTAGCTGATGTATATCCCTCAATTCTGCCAGTGCGCGCCTGGACTTTGGTTTAATGTCCGAGGTGTTTGCTGTGCTATCGTGCTGCAGATTCAGCAACAGGTTGACATCTCCCCCATGCATGCCTGGTCCACCTCCATAAGGTCCATTTGGGATATCAGGTTAATGTAAAATTTCGGGCTGTCGATATTAGGGGAAAAGACAATCACTGGGAGTGCAGTGTGGCCTAAAGAACAGCCTCTGACCAACAGGCATCGGCCCTCTGCGTCTGTCCTTATATCTGTCATGTGGAAGGGAATGCATTTGCGAACCAATATGGAGACCCCCTCGCATAAAAACGGTATCCCACAAAATACCTATGTGGACCACGTGTCGCCGCAAAGGTGGTGTGCACCTTTGGGGATAGCTGTGTTTCCTGTAAGTAGGCTATGCCTACCTTGTGTCTCTGTAGATAGTGCAGCACTAGTTTGCCCTTACGTGTGTTGTTGAGCACTCGTATGTTCCAGGTTGCTAGCATAAGATCTGCATAGGAGCATGTTTTTGTGATCTGACATCAGTGTTGTGCTAAGTGATATGTGTTGGATGGTGACAGAAACAGATATGTGGTACCGACAATATTCTGATCAACAAGTGAGTAGAAGTCATAGAGAAACAACATGCAAATGTTATTATGTCTACTTCTAGCTTCCAAATCTTAATTTTTTATTGGATCTGATTTCAATAGTTTCTCTATACGTTCTAGTCGTTTGGTCGTCTGAGCAGATCCATCCTCCAAAACCAAAATCCGGCCCTCCTCTGTGTCTAGCCTTTCCTCATGTCAGTGCAGGCATGCTCCCATTGATCCCAGGCATTTATCTAGCGTATCAAATCTAGTGTCCAGTCCTCTAAAGCTTGCTCGCAGTTCTACCATAAGGGCCTCAACCCCAACTGGTGCCGTAGCCTGTGAATCCGTTCTGGTCCCTCCTTCTGCCATCTCGAGTCTGGGATCTTCCCTGGAGCGTTTAGACTTTTTGAAAGTCAGGCTGCACTGCTTTGTGTTGCCACAGACCATTTCTATCAAGGATCAGAGTACAGTTGCTTACTTTCACTGCGTAGGTCCTGGGATTCAGCTAGCTCCCGAATTCCACCTTGGCTACCTCCAGTTGGTGGGGGGAGGTTGTAGGTGATGGGTTTAAGCCAGGTTTGTTAACACCAGTCATAGCCAGGCTGTCCAACTGCTCTTGACTGCCCAGGTATTGAGTGTCTAGAATTAAGAAGATGCGGTGCTTCGTATGTCAATTATAGTTATGCACCGCGGACGGATTCCCCATGCATGCCCTTAGTCTGATCCACCCAGCCACCCGGGCACCAAGTATTCGATCAATGTCTCATGGGTGCCCCTAGGAGAATGCACGTGTTTCCTCCACTCTGCGGCCGGGCGATCAGCCCCCCGCACCGCCAGAGTCACATGCACCACAACCGGCATCAACAGCATGTAGCGGAGGTGCCCGCAGTCCCTGCAATGGCACTCCTCGCCGTCTCCTGCAACCCAAGGGCCCACCTCGGTGCACCAGTCTCTGATCAATCTCACTGGGTCCGCCCATCCCAACAGCACGTGTCTGCCACAGCCCCTCTGGCCTTGGCCATCGCTCTATACAGGTTCCACTGGGCCCAGCCGGCCCCACCACATCGTCGCCAGTCTGGCGCCGCCCAGCCAAGGCGAATCTTGTTGGTGCACCTCACTGCATCTCCGGTACCTCAGTCTCGGCCCAGTTGGGCCTGCCTCCTCATCGGGACAGTGTCCGGCAGCATCGCCGAGACCGGAATGTTCACGCCCAAATCCGGTGCAGGGTCACCCCCAGGCTCACGCTAGCAGTTCCAGCACTCCGATGCCACCTGTGCTCACCAGCATGGCTAGCATTACGGGGTGGTTCGGCGGAGCTTCAGAACTACGCGGCCATCTTAGTCGGCAGCTTGGCTACACCCAAAGGAACAATTACTTTGCTGAAATTAAAAGTACAGAAGGTCACTGGAGAGATTTCCTCCAGGTCCATTACGCAGCTGTAGTAATGCACTAGATATTTACCCAATGAGTAAGCACTTACTAATTACCCATTAGAAAGTACTCCAGTTGGGTAGATATTTTGTGAAAAACTGTGGACCCTTGTTGGATATAGGGCCAGGTGAGTTTCTATTCTGGCCCTGTAACCCACACAGCCACTCACATGCCCATTTAGCCACTCTCACATCCACTCACAGACCCACACAGCCACTCACATACCCAATCACTCAGCAATCGTTACTCACATCCCCCCAAAAACACTCACACACACTCACAGACCCATATAGCCATTCACACACCCACTCACACACCAACTTAACCACTCACAGACCCATACACCCACTCACCAATCCATACATCCACCCACACACCCACTCACAGACCCATACAGCCACTCTCACATCCACTCATACAGCCACTCACAAACCCACTCACACACCCACTCACAGACCCATACAGCCACTCACACACCCACTCTCAAAGGTTACATGTTACAGTTAGGAAATAAAATGTAAAACAAAATTTGAAATTTACAAGTAAATAAAGGTTAAAGGGACATTATCGTGTTGAAATAGAAACCAAAAAATACCTAGAAATTCACTGAACAAAACCAAAGGTTACAGAGACGTTATAGTTAGACTCAGATTTCACATTCACAAAACCATAGAAATTCAGAAGTTATAGTATCTAAGCAAGCTATAACTTACACCCTCGTAATGCACTTCTTATGAACTCACATATTACATGACTCATGACATGGTGAGTGACATCACTCATGACATCTAAAATTACATCACTGATGACATTTTCCACAGAGCCACACACACCCCCATTCACACACCCACTTACAGACCTATACAACCACTTACACACCCACTCACAGACCCATACAACCACTCACACACCCACTCATATACTCTAAAAACCACTCTCATACCCATTCACACACCCATATAACCACTCACACACCTACTCAAACACCTGCGCAGCTACTCAAACACTTACTCACACACTCATACAACCACTCACACACCCATACAACCACTCAGAAACCCAGTAAAGCACTCACAAACCCATTCACAGGCCGTACAGCCACTCAAATACCCATTGACAGACATATAGAGTCACTCATACACCCACTGACAGATTCATACAGCCAATCACACACCCATACAGCCATTCAGACAACCACTCACACATTGATGCAGACAGTCACACAGCCACTCAGAAATAGTATTACTCATTAGTAGTACAGAAAGAATAGTAATTTAGCTTATGCAGTGGCTTTGCATATATCTTAAAGTCTCAGAAGTGTTTGCAAAACACTTCCATTTCCTGGATGGTGTCATCAGTGATGTCATTTGAGGTGGCATCATGTCACTGACAGTGTCATGAATGATGTAATGTGTGAGGTCACAAGCAGTGCATTGCAGGGGCTTAAGTTATGGTTAGCTCAGGTAACTATAACTGCTGCATTTCTAGGGTTTGGTGCATGTGAAATCTTAGCCTAACTATATTGTCTCTGTAGCATTTGTTTTTGTTCAGTGAATATATATATATATAATATTGTAAATAGCGATGACAGCTACCCTGTGGCCAGACATTTTAAACTTATACATAATAGGGAACTCAAACACCAAAGATACTATGTGATAGATGCGGTAGGCCCCCAGAAAAGAGGAGGGGACAGAGAATCAAAACTTAGAAGGTTAGAGACATCGTACATCTTGGAATTTGATTCTAAGCACCCCAGCGGCCTTAATAATAGCGAAGATTTATATACGTTTCTATGACAGGATTGTAAGGTGTATTTTTGGACATCAGATGGCAAACCGGATTTCGTGAAGCGATTTTCTATGTACCTCCTTTTGTAGTACTGTTTTTCATACATGAGAGAAATCAAATATTTTTTAGAGGCAAATTTTAGGACTATTTATATATGTATTTTATATATTTATGGTTAGATTTTAGACATGATTTTTTTGAAAGTATATTTAATACTTCTACTTCTAATGGTCTGAGGTCCTGAATCTTTATCATTAATGATATATATCATATATGTATCGTCCTTTGCGCATTTGCACTTTATAAAATCAAGTTCTTCAAGATTCTTGCTTGGTGAAAGGATACATGAATTGATTCCATTCATTTGAGACATGTGAATATGCATAAACAAGTAAGGGGAACGCCCAAATGGATTACTTTAGAGTTATATAATGCTGGTAACAGTATTTGATCAATTAGGGTGTTTTATCAAAATATTTATGGGTTTAAGGGTTTTAGTTCGGCACATAAGAATATTATTGCTTTGCACAAAAAATATGTAGGCACTTTATATGGAATGGTCGATGATTTTAACATGGTGATTGCTGCCAGTTTATTCATGCATTTATGCTGATATTTAACTCATATTTGATATGTAATTATGAAATACAACGATCAGGGATTTAACTGTTGAATGTATATATTTATGTATTGTGGCAAAACAGGCAGTATTTTTTCCATGTTTATGTAAGGACCATATGCACTTGCACTTTAAAAAGCGGTGAAAAAATCAGAAGAGTTGTCATGTGATCAAGGGCGGATCGCCCGAAACGCGTAGTGGCAGAGCTGGCTGAATAATAAAAAAATCTTTGCAAATACTTGGGCCCACGCTCGTCTTTTCTGAGCAAGGCAGACGGTGTGTTCGAGCTGAAACAATATATATATATATAGATATAGATATAGATATATATATATATCTATATCTATATCTAGATATAAATATATATATATATATATATATCTATATCTATATATATATATATATCTATATCTATATATATATATAGGTATAGATATATATATCAATGCTCAAAAGTGTCCACCTTTGAGTAGCATGCGAACAGCAGCTTGGTTTATGTATAGGTAACCATCAAGAAAATGGGGTAACCCTAAAGTCAACAGACCTGGGTAGTGATCGTTACACAAAAACAATGGTCTCAGACTGTTCCTTTTACCTAAAACCGATTCACTAGGTTTACTCTTCAAAGTTCATCTGATTTAGTGGGCACATATGATTAATTTCCCACAATTCAATCAATGTCCGTATTTCACAATAAGCAAAACAAAAAGAAAAGCAACAGCAATAATTCAAAAGTTACGGGGCAATTTTAATTCATTGCATTTGTGGCTGTCTCATTTAGAAGGCATTGTCTAGTTGCCCAAGAAGAATGTGCAAAAAGATAAGAATAAAGAGTGATGAATAGAAAAGTTGAGAGGAAAGACATAGAGTAGTACAATATTTACAATATTTTACAAAATTATATATACAATATATAAATTTAAACAAGAATAACAATAAATTCCTCAGAGTCCTGGTGTCTGTTGCAAAGACTTAAGCACAGTTCATCATTAAATAGAGACACTGCTTCCAAACTGGTATTTGCACTAGAATATATATGCCACCATCCAGGACAAACTAGAGCGTCGACGTTTCGACTTGTCTTGGGGCCATTGAGGTAATTTTAAACCGTGGCCATGCGAGTCTTCATCAGGACTGTGAACTAGGGCAACCAAGGGAGCAGCACTTGCCCCAAAGTTGGTTGGATAGACCTCTATGGATAGAACTCTTATTCAACTGGTAAATTAATTGCCTGTGAGTGAGAGGCGGAACTAAGTATCTGGGTCCTCCAATTAGAGTACTCGAATTCGAAATTACGATTGACCCAGTAAAACAGGGGAATTGATGCCTGTATAGTGGATTTCAATCTTGTGGATTTCAAAGATGTGGGGCTTCCAATTAAGTAGATATAATGCGCACCCACTTCGTGTCATGCTACTCGGGACACCCTCGTAAAACAACTTCTGTCTCCCACAAATTCAATGTCGGCTGTGACCGGCGTCCGTTCGCTCGATACTACAACGCCAGCCCCGTAACTTTTGAATTATTGCTGTTGCTTTTCTTTTTGTTTTGCTTATTGTGAAATACGGACATTGATTGAATTGTGGGAAATTAATCATATGTGCCCACTAAATCAGATGAACTTTGAAGAGTTAACCTAATGAATCGGTTTTAGGTAAAAGGAACAGTCTGAGACCATTGTTTTTGTATAATGGTTTATGTATAGGTGAGGACGGGGATCCACTCGTAGACACCGCTCCGTACGGGATCTGCCCGACGCGTTTCGAAGCTCCATATGCTTCTCTTCAGGGGCTTTAACGGAAGCGGTGTGCGCAACCGCCGACCCACTTCCCCATTTTATATATAACACACCCACCGATGGGAGGCTCAAATGAGAATGTGCATTCTGGGATAATATATGTATCCAGCCCTTCTTGGTATGGCTATTAGAAGGTTATAGCCAGCCCTCCATGAGACGTCTGAAACATGGGTAAGCCCACTTCTCATTAGCAGGGTTGATAGCAGGGTATGCCCTGTCATCCCTAATATACCAGATGGAAGGGGGAACACAGCTTTTACAATGTGGCATTTAACATGCAATGCCTTTACCACGCAATGCCTATACCACCTAAGTGTACCTGATAGATACCTACCATTTTGTTGTAAGGGCATGCATGTTAATGGTATAAGTGTGGTAAGGACCTGCATGGTAAAGACCTCGGGCCACCCAAACCAGTCATTCGCACTTTCCCCGTTCCCCATACAGGCTGCATTACAGCCTGCATGGAGAACAAGCCCAGGCCCCCTTCCCTGGTTGAGGGTCGAACCAGGACTTCCAAAACTAATCACAACACTGCATTGCAGCATTGTGATTGGTCAGGGGAGCCTGGCTGTTCTTCCTGACTTCCTGTCTCACGAGGAGAGCATGAGCACAGAGCAGAGATGCAGGTCCCGGCGGCAAGGTAAGTGTATAACCCTGCACCCCTCCTCAACCCCACGCCCGCCCTGTCCCGCCACCGGCAAGTCATGCTGGCTGCCACTGCCAAGCACACTCCTTCAATCACACCAATAGCTATATGATGTAACATCAAAGACCCCTAAAATATCCATGTCTGAAAATAGGAAAGTCATCAACCTGGGAATATTCACAAGATATTAACTTGAGAGCTACAACTGTTATGATCCCAAATCATTTGCTGATATTGTGCCAATTCACAGCAGTACCTGGCCTATGCCTGGGTATAGGAATCATATGAGCAGAAGACTGATGTCAAAAACATAATGGGCATACTAGTAACCCATTTCTACAACACATTTCTAATTAGGCACATTTTACTTTATGTATCCAAACATTAGAAGGCAATTGGCCCCTTTTTAGGTATGGCGTGCTAGTTCTGTTGGATGCCCGATCTTTTGAAACTACTCTTCTAAAATATAAATACCATAGGCTTCAGAGAAGTAAACATCTTTCACCCAAGCTGTTGGATGCACTTCTATTGCAATGCATGAGGTGTCAGCATGTGGCAGCTTACGGGTCAACCACCCCTACATTACATGAGGGGACCTAAACTTTGGCAGACAAACTCCATTGTGTGCAGTGAAATACCCTGCCAGCCAAACTCTAAACCAGGTCCTATATTTTCAATAAAAGTCACTCAATGTGGCGATATAAACTAGTATACTTAAATCAAATACAAATGTTAGAGAAATATTTTTTAGCTTTAAAGAGTCTTTATTACATTTTCGCCTGACATTTGTTCTATAAATTTCATGAAAATCTTTCTATGACCCTGCTCATATTTTGGTTGTTAGGGGCACGCTTGACCACTGACTCTGCTCTGGCTCGTTTCTACCCACTCCTGATTTTGCTGGCTTTCCCATCTATGAATAGCATCAAGGTGATGGAAGGATGTTCTTTTTGTCTAATTTTGTTGATGAAGGGTGCAGGGACCTCGAAGGAATTCCCTAAAGAATACCCGGTTCTATAGGTGGAGGTACTAAATTGAAAGTATTTTGTCTCAGAATTTCATTACTTGGTGCATCAGGCAGGCTATTTCGATTGCAAGAGTCCCCATTTTGGTAGGGCCATGTGACACCCCCTATACCCTGGACCCCCCAATCCTCCATCCATTCCACAGGACTTATCATCACAATATATGTTCCCATTGCCCTTTGATAAATAAGGTCAAAAGAAAGCAAGGGGCATATTTACAACAAAGTGATAGAGTGCTGCATTAGCCTTCCTGGCTTAACGCCGCACTCCGCCACTTCAGAAACGCAGGGCTGCATCATATTTTCAACAATATGGTGCAGACCTGCGTTTCCCCCTGTGCTTTCGCTAAACTTAGCAGCCCAGTGCCAACACAAGCACCCTTGCACCATAGTGCAAGGTCTATGTTGAGGGGAAGATAGTTTATGTGCAGGAAGGTCTTCCTTCACATAAACCATCTTTAAATGACGTTTTGTAACTTTTATGTGTGCCGTTTAATGCAACACACATAGAAGTTGCAAAACGTCATTGTTTTATGATTGTCACCTTCCTGCACATGAACAATCAATGGCAATTTGCTGTTTCTATGTGTTCTGCACAACGCAGCACACATGGAAACAGCAAAAATAAGGAGAAATAAAGTATTTCTCCTCGTTTTTCCTATTTAAGACCAGGTTTTCCCTGGTCTTAATTTTGGCGCTGCCTCCTATTTACGCCACCCTTGTAAATAGGGAGCAGGGTGAAAATCAATGGGTGTTGCGGTGGAACACCCACCACAGCACCCATCACCCTCCCCGTTCACACTAAGTACAGCGTGAAAAGGGGCCTTATTTACAAGGCAGCGTTAAGCCACATTAGGTTGCTTAAAGCTGCCTTGTAAGTAAGGCGATGCCACTATCGCCACCACAACGTCACTAAAAGTGACGTTGTGTTGGCAATAGGGGTTTGTAAATATGCTGCCAAGTTCTTTAAAGTACAGTATTGCTAGTGCTGATGTCTGGATCCTAGCTAAGCTAGCCTGGGTGAAATGTAAGTGATGCAAGAGTAATTTACGTAATTTCGGCAATTTTACATTATGTTTGTTATACAAAATGTCAGCTCTATTTTCGGAAAAAATTGACCTCATCTCACGGAAAGTAAAAAACACAAGTATCTGGTGTTTGCTGTAATTTCGAGTACACTTTTTTTTAGTGCATTATGCGTTTTTGCATAAAAAATTGGCACGGTGCTTTTGCACTAAAATACACCAAAATTGGCACCGTGCTTTTGAGCAAAAATATAGTGCTAAATTACAGATTTGCTTTCACTTAATTATGCAAAAGCAAATCAAGCTAATTTTGCAGACCCTTAGCATTAAGCCTTTTTTATTCGATCACAACACTTTGAGTTTTTTAACAATGATACACAACATTTTATTGGGTTTTTTAACAATGGTACAAATAATGCACACTCATTGGGTCCCTCCCAGGGAAGCCCCAGAAAACTCCTCTACCCCCCTTCAGGTACTCCCACTATCCAACTCGTAATATGCCCACCATATCCCCCATATTTTGAAGTGTTTTTTTGGGCCTCCACATGCTTTATAAAATAATTTGCTCATCAGTCCATGCCTGCACTCCACGGGGCGGGCTATAGGGCATCTGGAGCCTTCGAGTAGTATTAGCCCTTTTGAAACAAACATTGACATAGGCATCACGTCTTCCTTTATTATGTTTATCTGTGTAAACACGGGCCAGCACACATTCTTCTTGCATGTGTTAACACAGTAAAGGCAAACCTGCTGCCTTTGTCAATTGTTTGTGTTCAGAGAATTAGCAATATACGACTTCAGTATCATAGGCGGATACCATTTGTTCCAAGAGTGAGCAGTAAAAACCTGCGTCACCAAAGGTTGTCACTACGTGTACCCAGATAAAAAAGAGCAGTAGCAATCCATTACACTGGTCCTGGAAAATTAACTGATATAATTTTGAAAGTATGTAATAAATGAGGCAGGACTTGTATACGTAAGAATGGATTCATTGTTCTACAGAACTGTATTTAAGTAGGTCCACAATGGTTCATTCAACTGGAAATATTGAAGAAGGACCACAATTGCATTTTTATATTGTGGCCACTTGTCTATGGTGTTTTTGTGGGTATCAAGGTTCCTTGAAAATAGGGGCTTCTTGTACAGATATCGAGGCCTGCTTTAAACTTGTCAAACTGAGCGGCTCTTCCAGTCTCCATCATGATGCAATGTGCCTATTCACAAGTATTAGACTCAGCCCCAGAAAGTCCTTCTAATACTGCTTGTTGTTCTAGGAAATTAAATAGTGCAACGTGTAGGGTGAGAGTAATATGATGTTCCATAATTGCAGTGACTACCCCATGAACGGCTTTCCAAACAAGTATTCTTATGCATAATTTTTTCCAAACATACAGCATTTACATACTTAGGGGTCTATTACGATCAGTCTGCCCGCCATCGCATCATGAAATGGGACCGCCCGCTATGTGTGCGGCGGTCCCGCATACACATTTAGGATGCGCCCGCCACACTGGCAGGCGCATCCCGCATTTTTTACATTGCGGCGGGCGGTGCTGTCAGCAGCACCCGCAGCAATGCTAAATAGGCGTTTGTGCATTTGCATGCACAACGTGGCAGGCACCGCACGTTGTGGGAGATAATGTCGGGCGGATCGCCACCGCCAAGCGGGCGGTGGCGATCCGCCCAACATTATAATAGACCCCTTATTTTCTAAATCATGCTTAAGGTAACCATTTGCCAATAATGCCGATTGTGTTAACAAATCACCTCATACATATGGATAGAAACACTTCTTAGGGTACAACATGGTATGTTACCCCAATCATCCAACAGCATGAGGTAAAAGATGTATATATAGATGTACACGTCTATGTACTTCTCTAAAGCCTACTTTATGTATGATTTAGATCAGGGTTCTCCAAAGTCAATGTTGGAGGGTTTTTAGAATATCCCCATTTAGGTAAATGTAGTTATCTTAACAATCTGGCATGAATCCTGATTAGATGGTTGGTTACTTAAAGTAAAATGCGCCTAGTTAGAATTGTGTTGCACAAATGGGTTGGGAGCGTGCCCATTATGTTTTTGCAATACTCTTCGGCACATCTGGTTCATATACCCAGGGCCTAGGCCGGTACTGCTGTGAAGTTGCACTGTACCAGCAAACGATTTGACATCAGAAATGTACCTCTCAAGTTACTGCCTTCCTAGGGAGCACTAACAGGTGGCTAAGACGGATATTTGAGAGATTCTTGAAGTTACATCACAGCTGTTCCTTTGACTCAAGAAGTATATTCGGTCCTCTAGGAAATATTATTCTAACTGTTCTTGTCATGTACTTATCCAGGGCATGGCCAGTGCCTCAAGCACTTCAAAATATAATAATCAGGGAAGGCACACGCAACTTATCCATTTATTTGTTTCTAAGGGACAGGCACCATTCCCCAGAAATGTCTGATATGGGTACCTCCCCAGTCCTTCTTTACATGGCTATTAGAAGGGTACCGCCAGCTCTCCGTGAGATGGGTGATGGATGGGTATGCCCAGCTCTCCTTGGTAGGGTTGAGAGTATGCCCAGCCCATCTTAATAAGTCAGTTGGAAGGTTATGCCCAGCCCTCTGTCATATGATTGTTATAAAGGTATTCCCACCCTTCCTTTATATCCCTGTTAAATGGGTATGTCCGAATCTTCTTGATATGGTTGTTAGAGGATCATGTTCAGCACACTAGGAGAGGGTGGTGGCTGTGATGGTATTTCCTGTCAACATGTACAGATGACCACTGGGCCCGTGCTCATCTTTAAATCTGGCAGGCGGTAGTCCATCTCAGTAGCAGAGGGAATGTCCTTCGCCATCATGATACACTATACTATCTCAGCCAAACCCTAAACCGGTGCCTTACTTTCCAAACATGAAGTAGAAAGATTCAAGGATTCTTCTTTCCTTGTGATGTTCCCCAAAATTGTCAGCAAACAAAAAATTGCCATGAGTGAACCTGAAACAAATCAATTTGTCATGTGGTTTGAATGACACTGCAACAGAGCAAGGACGCTATTTGCAGTATTGTTAACAATACGCTGTAGTCATTTTTAAGAATACAATATTCTATCAAGACTGTTTGTAGGGCAGACTTAAAAAGGTTCTCATTTGACCCTTCCAATTATAGGCTTGTAGCCGTGATCAATAGCATAGCTAGATGCTCTGTCAGTATGTTTTTTTTACAGAAATGATCGAAATGGTTCCAGAAGGTAAACATCGTTTACCACAAATCCTTTTCCCCCACAGGCAATTACAACCCAGTTTTTCCAACAACCGCGTTGTAACAATGCATACCATTACTCCGCAAGTCGGAACAACGACTTGCGTAGGGGTCAGAAGGTGTTGGATTTAAATTCCAATACCTTCCCTACTGTTGCACAGACTGGAGTTGAAATAGTAAATTATACTATTCCAACCTCCAGCGCCCCCTAGAGCAAGTCGTTGTTACGACTTGCGGAGTAATGGTATGCGTTGTTACAACGCGGTTGTTGTAATGTCCGCGTTGTAATTGCCTGCGGGGAAAAAGAATGCGTAGTAAGGTGGTATATTCATTCCAGAAACCAGCTGACTCCATCAAAGTGGTTTTCAATCACAGCGTAGCACAATGTTAGCCTGTATTAGCTTATCCATATATTAAAAAAGATATCATATGCTTGTTTTTTCAACTTTGAACCATTGTTTGATGGAGTGGATAGGGGACTTTTCCAGCAAGAGCTTTCTGTCTGAAACATCCACTATGTTTTATGTAGTAAATGCCTCTTAAACCCCACTCGTGCACCCTGCTTGTCATATAATGTATCTTAACATTATATGCCAGCGTAATGGTCGTGAAATCTGATGCTCACCCTCCACCCCCAATCTTGCTACCGAAGCTACGCCCCTGAGCACCCGCGTAGCTAGAGGGGGGCGAGGGGGGGCGGTCCGCCCCAGGCGGCACCATTTCTGAGGCGGCCGCGGTCGCGCGGCGCTGGAGGCCCGTTGCGGCCGCGGGCGCCTTTATAATTTATTTGGGATTCTTGGGGGAACGACAAGGCGCACAGCGTCCCGCATACATTATTAAGGCGGCCGCGGCCGCCGCCCGCATTTGCATTGTGCCTGCTGCAGTGTTAAAAAAAAAAACTTACAAGCAGGTCAGGGGTGTGCAGGCTGCAGCGCGGGCGCGGCCTAAGTCCCGCGTCGTCGCGTTAGTGACGTCCTCATCAGTCCTCCGGCTCCGACCGTTGTGGTTGTTGCCCCCCCCCTTCCCGCCCAGCCTCGCTCAGAGTCCTCCAGACCAGAGGGGCGTCAATCATTCAGTTCTCGGCTGCAGCTTATACCGGACATCCAGTTCAAGGTGAGGCTGAATTGTACGTCCAGAGCCCCCAGTGTACCTGTGTTTGTAACATGCTCACGTCACTTTTCTCTTGTAACACACTGTTTGCTACCTTTCACATTTTGTTGGCATTTGATACTTGCACAAGTGCCACCATTGCCTACGTATAATACACCTATAAAATTAGAAATAAAGTTTAAAAAGAACAACCATGGGAGAAAGGGGGGGGGGTAGTATGTGTAGACAAGTTAAACAAGTGTTTGGTAGCAACGTTAAACACATTGTTCTGTGGGTAGAAGAGATGCCGGGGTGGCTCAAAATCAGGCTGTTTCATTAGCGCATTTTATTAGGTACCACTGAATTATTACTTTAGTGCAATATAATAAGGAGACATGAGTGCATTTTTCTAATGTTTATTACGTGGTAGCGTACTGCTGTTGTGCTTAAAGTAATAAATCATTCCACGTGCATCAAAGGGTTTATAAAATACACAAGGATTTCTGTTTGAAGAGATGGGGAGTGATAGAACTATAGGTTGCAGAAGAGGAGAAAATTGTGTCTAATGTGCAAGAGGCAATTTAAAGTAGAGAATAAGCGAGGTAGAGGGAGATCATGCGCCAGTGGATGGAGAGAATGTTCAAATAGGTCTTCAGTGTTAGGTATTCAAGGTTTATCTGGAGAATTAATAATATTGGTAATAACATAATTTTGAAAGCATTATGTAATACTAAGTAGTGGTATTGTAGGTAGGTTATCGGAGTGTGTAGCAAATGAGCAGGTTGTTAGCTTAGAACAGGCAGCACACTCAAAAATAAATAGCATGGTACATACTGTGGTTTGTCGAGACTTTGAATAGGAGCCCTCATATAGCATGATTGAAGTATCTGGTAAAGCACTCATAACATCCGAGGCACTATACCATTTTGGAATAATATTATGTAGAATGACTAGCTCCCTTGTCCAGTCTCAACAGGAGTAAACAGGGAATGTGCCATTTTTCCTTCGGCCTTCATTGGGCACCCTGTCAAAGACATCTTGAGGAGGGCAGATATGAATAAGTGATGGGGGAGCAAGGACTGTACATCCTGATACTGGTGGGCAAGAGATGTGGAGCGGGGCCTAGCCTTGAGAGGGCCTCCTGCTTTGGACAATGTCTGCCTAGCATTAAACAAGCTGTGAGTGGCAGGACAGTGGAATACAATGTGGGCAGTGAGGGAACTGGAGCTTGGTAGATTTTCTCAGTTCCTATTAGTGTCATTATACCTGCTTGAAAAGACTCTTTTGTAACATGCACACGCCACTTTTCTCTTGTAACACACTGTTTGCTACCTCTCACATTTTGTTGTCTTTTGATACTTGCACAAGTGCCACCATTGCCTACGTAACGTTTGTTCTTGTGCCTGAGTGTCTGCCATATATTGCAGTATTATACCTCTAATTGTACTTAGTTTTCTCTTGTAACCTGCACATTGTCATTTTTTTCTCCTGTAATGCACCGTTTTCTACCTTTTGTATTTTGTTTGCTCACAATTGTCACTTTTGCCTCATGTAACTTAACGTCTGCTTTTGTAATTTGTTCACTTGTAATTTTCTCCTCATGTATCATTACTGTTCCTATTGTGAAGCGCTCTGACGCCTTTGGGTAAAGTCCGCACTATATAAAAATGCATAAATAAAAATAGGAGTAGTGCGGTGGGATGTATTTCAAGTGCCCACCGTCCTTTTTCGCCAGCACCCCTCCACCCCCCCAAGGGGCGGCAATCTGAGGGATAGCCCCGGGCGCCACAAGCTCTAGCTACGCCCCTGCCCCTGAGCAGAGGTGCACGTCGAAACCCCCTCTCTTTAATACCTACGTTGTAGACCCTAGACCGACGTTCGCTAGTGCTAACATTTTTCCACTCAAGGTTTGGGGGGAGGGGCTGTTTTTTTGTATCTATGCATACAATATGTCTATAGCATGAATCTAGCCAAAAGGCAGCGGAGCATCATCTAGTGTTTCTGCAATATGCCGATGCCACAATTTTACTAGATAGATATAATGTTGGTCAGCAGATAGGTACAGATGTAATGAGCATAAATAGTGCTGACAGTAAACTTGTGGTTAACATTTCGAAGATCAAAATCATTACGGAAAATGGAAGAAAACACAGTTGTATGCCAGATTATCAAGATCTGGAACTGTTGCTCCACATCCTGTAGATTTTCTATTATTAACTACAGTAGAGAGATAGCTTTGCAAACTATATTTTGAAAACCATATTATAGCCAAGCAATATTTAGGCCCCAATATTATGCTCTCATACTGGAATGATAGAGTTAGACATTACTAGGTGAAACACTGCAAAGGGTACATTCTAGAAATATGGTATTCAAAAAGTGTCAGCTTTTGGAATTGTATGGCTTTGTTAAGGCCACAAGTTGCTTACTTAAGAATTGGCCTGTTAACATATTTCTAAAAATCTCAGAGTCTGGCCCCTATCTAGAGAGCTCTTGAGGTCCAGCTACTTCCCACCCTAAGTTATGGAAATTAAGCTTTTCCTAGTGAGTTGTTAAGGTGGGTCCACATTGCTCAGTGAGGTACATGTAGGGTATTATTCAGCTTACTAAATGTAACTTCACAAGCTGGAATGAGCTTAGTTTTTTTCGGCTCAATCGACAATCACTGTTAATGATGAGTGCATTTTGAAAAACAAAAAGGGGCCTATTAATAAACTGCATTTGTAGTACTTTAATAGCACTACTAAAGTACTGCAAAATGCTATTCAAATATAAATGTCATGTGGTACATATTAATGCAAATTAATTGTATATATTTATTTTAAATAAAATTAAAAAAATGCTACCATACTCTTAAATTAATTTTGTATTAAATCTTTAATTCATTTAAATATATGCAAATAAATAAAATTGGTTACCTGAAGTTTAAATGCAAAAATTAATTTCCACCTAAAGTAAAACAAATTATTATCCAATAATTATTAAACATGGTTTAGATTTATTTAAAAGTAATTTAATTATATGTTCTTAACATTTAGGGGCCTATTTCGATGGTGGGCGGACATATCGGGAAACGAGACCGACCGCCATAGGTGCGGCGGTCCCGCCATAGAAATTAGGATGCCACCCACGGTGGTGGTGGCATGCCGCATATAATGCATTGTGGCGGGCGGTGCTGTAAGCAGCACCAGCCACAATGCAATATGTGCATGTCGTGCATTTGCATGCACAATGTTGCAGGCACCGCGCGGTGCCTGCCACATTGTGCATGCAAATGGAGGGGGATACCATGGGTACCCCCCAAGTGCACCCCCAGCCCCCCAAAACCCCTCGGGGCCCGCATAGGTCCCCTGAAAGCAAACTCCACCTGGCTTCCGCCATCGTAATTTGGTGGGGGAAATGGTAGGCGGGTGGTGGAAAATGGCAGGCGTATCGCCACCGCCAGACGGGCGGTAGCAATCCGCCCATCATCCTAATAGCCCCCTTAATGTTACATTAATGTGTACATTTTAAAAAAAGTTGCTTCAATATTTTATAAATACCACTAAACGTTTTTTTATATTTTGTAACAATAAATTATATTTATTTACATTTACTTTTTTAAAATAACTTAATTTACCATGATTTCTGATGGGGTTTTATTTAAATGCTGTGTCTCTATTATTTTCTATAGGAGGGTGTTGTAGCATCAGTGATTGGCCATGTGTGGTGAGGGTTATGGTCATACTACTGATTTTTTTGGGGGGCAGTAGTAACGTACACTCGTATGATGGGCTCCACCCAGACATGTAAGTATACACTTTTGAGTAACTTTACACTCACATTTTGCGAATAGCTAAAATAGTAAAGTTACTCAAAAGTGTAAAGGTAATGTACACATGTAAATTGCTCACCAGTGTAAGTTCCCTTTGTGATGAGCCCCAAATATTTTGAATGTGTCCCCTCAATCATGATAATCTAAAGAGCTGGATTTGGCACTTGGTTGTTAAGAAAAAATAGAAAATATCTCCCTGGGCAACTTTCCTCAAAAGAACAATAACTTCTCTGAATGTCCAGAAAGATTGGAATAATTGCATTAGCTTTTCAGAATTTAAGGAGAGGGTCATTATTATATGTATGAAAATGAATTATTTTAATGATAACATTGCATCGTTTTCTAGGAAATGTAATACTTTTTAAGCCACTGAGCTTTTCATTGTGGGCACATCTCCAAAGTATGTTATGTTATGTTATGTTAAAATAGGACTTTTATAGCGCAACGGCTACTCCAAGGGAGTGTCCCGGCGCTTTAAGTATGCTGACACCCAATGGCTGCGAGTGTTAAAATTAGCCTAATTCAGTCTAATTTCTGCATCATGCAGGGCAGAATGAAGCATGGGGGCATTTAGTAAATGTTGTAGATCTATGGCCCTCATTACCATGGCAGTCGGAAGAGCGTGTGACTGCAATGCCTCAGGCAGGTGTATGGCCGACTATGTGTCGGTGGCCCCACCTGCCCGATTACAATGCGACCACCGTGCAGGCAGTCGGAACACTGCTCTTTTCCATTTCGGCTTGTTCAGCAGCCCTAGAAAAGACCTGCAGCACAGGCCGCAGTGGAAAAGGACAGTTCTCAAACATCCATGCACCATGTGCCAGGCACCATGTGGTGCATGATTGTGTGGATGCACTACATGTGCCCCCCTAGGCCACCCAGCAGGGGCCCCCTGTATGGGGCCCCCAAAGTCTGTTTCCGCCATGAAAAGAGAGAGGGAAAAGGATATCGTAATCCCGACAGCGGTGCTTGCGCAGGCACCGCCGCCATTCAAGGATTGCAAATCTGTTTGTCGCCTAATGGGATCCTTGATGCTGTCAGAAGTGGCGGTCTCTCTCCCCGACCGCTGCACTCTGACTGCCGGTATCCAAATCTGGTGGTCGGACCACTGCCTCAGATTTCAGTGGGTCAGCCACCGACAGCATGTGGTAGTGGTCCCACTGACATCGTAATGAGGCCCTATACCTTTAAAACGGAGTAATGTATGCATATTCTGTGTAGTTGTCTGATTATGATTAATGAATTGGAAAGTTTGGTCAAGGCAATGTTTATTAAATTCAGAATATGACTCCATCATCCACAATTATAATCTTTCTAAAGGTAATTGACCACAACTTAACTTTAGAATTTGTTAGAACGGGGGTATCAGAGGAACAGCATAGGCAGCGTTCACGTGATGATGAGTGGGCGTCTGAGGCTACAATGCAATGGGACCAACTGTTGGGTATGTTTCATGATGATGATGATCAATCCAGTGAGGATGGGCATGAGATAGTGGAGTGAACAGAGAGCTGGACAACTGTACTTGCTGTTTCTTAGTTGATCAAGTTTGCTTAAATGATATTTTGGTCGATGTCTTGGTTCCTTTATTATTGTCTTGAAAGAGCCTCAGACCATTCCTAATATGCCTTTAATTGTCTTATTTGATCAAATATGCTTCCTGTGTTTGTCAAATGATGGCCCATGTCTAATACTGTCATGATGCACTGTATGGATTGTTGATTTAATTAGAAATCAATAAAATACAGTTTTTTAAAAAACATTTGTTAAGTGCATAGATTTTGTTAGTAATAGACCTGTCAACTTCAAAATGAAACTCACTCTGTGAGGAGGGGCGTAGCCACGAAGGGGAGGAGCATGATGCAGACAACTACATAAAAGGCACTTCTGAGCCTGTCCCCTTCCGCCCACTGACCCCACCTTTTCAAATAAAAGACACACACACACAAAGATTATTGAGGCTGCCTACAATGTCTTGGGGGAGTTTTCACACCCCTTAAAGAACCTTCTTGGGTGCTTAGATCCTCCAAAGACAAACTAGAAATCAACTAAGTGCAGGGGTTTCTGGCTCCCCTTCCCTGCCACAGTGTGATATCGGCTCTATACCAGGTGACCATGTGAAGTGAGCCGATATCATGTGACTTTGTGGCTCTGTGTCAGTTAACAGATCTGTAGTAAACTATTTATGAAATAATTAACTATGAAGTTGAAACTTCTATTGATGTTTTAAATTGTTCAAATGAGATGCTATCCTGCAATGCAACTATTCTCTTTTTAGCTTCTGTCGAAAGGCCAGGATAAGCATCAAAATTGGGTTACTTGGGGCTGTGGCCGGTTGATACCCAAGATGGCTGCGGTGCTCTTGGACTCGCAGATCTTTCCCTCATTCTTCGCAGGGTAAACAGAGCTTCACTGCATGGAGCCCAGCAAGAGTCTTATGTAACGGGGAAGTCACAACAGTGTAGCCCTACAGCAATGGCTCTCAGAAGACAAATCGCAGAGTGCGCCTGCTCTCACCGGGCTACACAGAGGAGAGCCCATGATTGTATATCCAGTTGATCAGAGCTGGTGGTTGGAGGCCAGCATGTCTATGGCCATTGATACTCCTAGTCCTACGGGCCTTAACCAATGCTAGTAAAGTGAGCTGTGGCTGAAAAGGCGACACATTATTCCAAAGGTACTGAGACCGAACCCAGTGCCTTTGCTAAATTTTGGGCAGTATGAAGATGTCTCTTAGGCCGGCGGGGATGTGAGCCGGAGAGACAGAGGCTGCAGACGTCAGCACTACTGTACTGTAGTGTTACCATCTGAAACATCATCACTGTGGCCCCTGTCATCTCCACTCACATAGGTTGTTGTCTCACCCATTCTTGCCTGTATTTGTCCATATCATTGAGTTACAGTACATTTGTGTGCAAGCAACTTCTCAAACCCCCTGGTTTGAGGTTTTGCCGCAAGGCAGCACAGCAGGCCTTGCTGCTGCGCTGCCTTACGGCAAAAGAAAAGGGCAGGAATGCACCGTATCTATGAGATACGGCACATTCTTGTCCTTTTCCCCTGCACCGGCGCACAATGGGCTGCCGTGCACCATCGCAAGCACCTTTGCACCATGGTGCAAGGGGGCCTGGGTTGCGGAGATGATTATTTTTGTACCGAAAGGGAAACCTTTCTGTGCAAAAATAATCACAAAAGGCTTTCCCTCTTTCTATGCATGCTGCAGAATGCAGCACACATAGAAAAAGGAAAAAAAAAAGAGGAAATAAAGATACTTCTCATTGCGCCTCCCTTACTCCCCCGTAAACTTTTGGCGATGCCTCAGATTTGCGATTTCTCTAAAATCTGGGGCAGTGTTAAAAGGCCATGGATGTGGCTGGGAACGCCCACAACAACACCCATTGCACCCCCCTTTAATGCAGAACATTGCGTTAAAGGGACTATTATTTATCAGGCAGCATTATGCCAGAAAAGTGGCTTAGTGCTACCTGATAAATATCACGCAGGCTTCTGCACAACAGAACATCAAAAAAAGTGACGTTCCGGAGGCGCAAAGAGTCTCATGAATGAGGCCCCCTATTTTTTGATCGTGGCTTATTGGAATGATAGCAGAGAAGGCGCAAAAGAAAGGTCACGGGGGACTGTTCTTGAGAAAGAGTACTAAAGGAGAGAGTGTATTTTTGTGCTGCATAAACAATTTTGCAGCAATCAATAACGCATAAACTCACAGGCAATAAAATTGCACCAAAAGAAAGTGGTAGCTAGGCCTTTTTTAAAGTTTGCCTGCCAAGCGAAATCTGGTTGCAATTTTCTCCACAGGCCGATTTCAGGTGTATCATTAAGATTATGATAAAAGAAATATAATCCCAAATAAATTACCCCGTTACCTTCTCCACACCCAAGGGAGACAAATGTTAATAAAGGAGCTGTAAGGTGCAAACGGAGACAAAAGATTTGGCATTAAGGGCCAAATGTATTGAACTTTTTAATAGTTGCAAACCCTCTGATGGTCTAAATCAGACGGTTTACAATTGCTAAAAATATTTTTGGATTTACCAACTCCATTTACTGATTCAGAAAACTCTTTTCAAATTAGTAAACGGGTTTAGAATGTGATTTCGAATCGCGATTTGGAAGAGGCGTGTTGTGGGCATACCTTCCCAATTGCGATTCGTACTGTATGGTTTGCAATCATACTTTCGGTCGCAAAGCATTGAAAACTCACCATCTTCCAAGATTGAGTGGTATTTTATTTGCAAAATGGCAAGGAATCCCCTTTGGACTCATGCCCCTTTGGAAATTGGGGTTCAAGGTTTAGCGGGAGTAGGCAAGGAAACTTTTCAAAAAAGATTTTTTTTTTTTTAAACAAAGCAGCCCCACTTCCTTTAAGGAAATCTGGTTGTTTTTTTAATCACTATGATTCCTTATTTTGCAAATTGTCATATTAGTACATGAGTCGGTTTGTAATATCAGATTTAATTCGCAAAAAGTTGGTGTGTGATTTACAACCACTTTGTGAAAGTGAAATCTTCCTATGTTTGGTCTTACATTTCTTGATTGGCAAGAAACATTGTGGCACATGCATCAAGGTAGGCTATTGCGATTCCTTAATTGCGATTATTAAGGAATCGCAATTAAGGAATCACAAAAGCCTATGCATGTAGGAAACGCTATAAAAATAGCAATTTTAAACATTCCCTAATTGCGAGTCGCAAATTGTGAGTCGCAATTAAGGAATGAATGGGAGATTGCATGCGCAATTTGCGAGTACCAATAGGTACTCGTAAATTGTGCATTCAATTTCAAGGGTGCAAGGGTGTCAAATGGACACCCTGTTGCACCCCTGAAATTGAACTGCGCACCATGTTGCGCGCACACATGCCCCAAGGGCATGTGTGTGTGTAACCTAAAACTTTAAAAATTGCCTTTTAGTGCATTTTTAAAAGTTTTTACAAACTACAGACACGTTTGATTTGTCTGTAATTTGCTGTCCAAAATAGCGAAATCGCTATTTGAAAGTACTTCTAGCATTGCATTTAAGTAATCACAAATTGCGATTCCTTAAATGCAATCGCAATTTAGGGATTTACAAATAATTGCGAATTCTTATATTGCGCATGGGAAACACTTTTATGCATCTCCAAAGGCCAATTTGCGATCGTAAATGGGCGATTTTTGCGAATCACACATTTTGCGATCGCAGAAACCTTTGATGCATGCGCCCCTTAGGGCCTTAATGAGAGTTTAGCAAGCAGGATACAACATCACAAACATGGCGGATGTCCCAACCTCTGTAATACAAGCTTATTGTAGTCTATGGCACTTGTAATATGGCAAACATGATATCTACAGTGTTTTAACGTAGTGTTCTGTGCACTAAACTTTAAATAAGGACCTTATTGCCTAATTCTCTGTCTCCCCCGACAACTCTCACAGAGCGTTAATTAGCAACTATCCCCATTGGGACTAGAGACTTTAACATACACTTTCCTTTTCAAGCGGCTTTGCCCATCTGATCAGGCAACATGCAGAGCTGCTCCCAGTGCAAGAAGAGCCAATGGATGAAGTGGGCTGTTAAGATTTGCTTTGAAAAACATGAGCCCCACTTACAGCTAAACCTGTCTCTAGATCAGACCTAAAGAAAACTTTTGACTGTTTGATTTTCTAATTATGCTCCCATCTCTCTCCTCCTGCCCTCTGCTCTTGCAGGTGGGAGTAACACCCATCTTTCTAAAGCTTAGAAAAGACTAATCTGTAGCATTAAGTGACTTTAAGGAATATGTATTAAACAAAGATAACCTTGTAATTTCATACCGTGCGACCAAGAAGCCTTACGCTGGCCATCTAAGAGACAACTGTGCTTTCATACCATGAGATGTGAAACTTTGGTGGAAAATATTTGCAAGGCCACCCTCCTTCATCTAAAGCTCACTTCTCGCACTCCTCAGAACTAGAGACATGTAGCCTGATTCATCAAGCTGATTTGCGCTCGCAAAGGGCCAGATTCTGAGAATCTGGCCCTTTGCGAGTGCGATTTTTGCATTTGGTATTCATCATCCCAAATGCAAAAATCACTATTAGCGAAATCGCATATTTGCGAGGAATTGGATTTGAGGAATCTCTAATAGAGATTCCTTAAATGCAATTCATCAACCAAATAGAAATAGCGAAATCGCAATATTTGGTCTCAATTTACCACCAGGTCTGACTTGGTGGTAAATTGCGTAAATAGTGTAAAAAGCACTTTAGTGCATTTTTTTCTTTTGCATGTTACACACACACATGTCCTTTGGACATGTGTGTGCGCAACACCTGTTCAAATGTGCATTTTAGGGGTGCTACAGGGTGTCCTTTGGACACCCCTGGCACCCTTAAAATCGCTATCTGATTTGCGAGTAGCAAATTGCTACTCGCAAATAAGGGATACTCCCCATTCATTCCTATGGGCCTTTTGGCCCATAGGAATGAATGGGGAGTTATTTCCTTTTTTAGCGAGTAGCAAATTGATACTCGCAAATAGAGAACATGTAGGAATCGCTATTTATTTAGCAATTCCTACATGAATACCGTTTTGCGTGTCCTCAATAGCGAGTCGCTATGATTCGCTATTAGGGCCACGCAAAACGGCCCGTTGATGAATCAGGCTGATGTTTCTCAGACTCAGGAAGCGCCTGAGGCTGCACCAAATCCGACGGGCTTTGCAGTTTTAGAGGCCCACTTTAAGATTGTCACTGTTACTTTCTAGTAAACTCAGTTTCCTTGAAACGGGCTTTGAAGTGACTTCTTGGCGCTCCTGCAAAATGCACAATAATAATTCAATCAGTAATACCCTATGAATAAAACAGTCCGGATTTGTTTTATTAGATATTTGGAGAGTTGATTGTATGGAGCATGTAACAATGTCGGAATAGCCCGAGCATTACTCCGCTTAGAGACGGTCTTGAAGTAATCCAGAACGTGATAATGTTCCCGAGTTTAGATATCAATGTTGCGAACTGAGGTGTAAACGTTGAAAAAGGTCACCAAATGTAAACCTTCCCATGGAATTGTCAGGTATGAGCTTTGTTGCAGAACCTCCCCGGTCGGTCTGAGGTTTTTGTTCACCTACAACTCCACAACGGAGAAAATAAATGCAAATATTCACCTAAATAGGGGTAAGTGCCCCCGTTGTACCCAGATGTGTCAACTGCTGCTTTATGTTATCAAGAAAAATCGGTAAAACTGCACCCTCTGAAAAGCAGCAGAGCTTTTAGAGCTTCATCCAGACATTGGCGAGATACCATCCGAAGGTCTCCAGCTGCCTCTTCAGTAAATGTGTCTCAAACGTGCGGTAGATCCTTTTTCCTATTTTGGAACTGTATGTATGTATAAAATTTATAAAGCGCAGGAATCACCCCCGAAGGGGTATCTCCGCGCTTCGGGGGACTGTCTGTTCCGATCAGGCGCGCAACACCCATTGGACTGAAAGGGCTTCAGCCCCCCCATCGTGTGTGGCAGGCCGTGCTGAATTTTCAAGCCTGCAAGGACTCCCATTGCGGACCTGCCAGTGACACTGCCAGAATTCTAAACGAGGGCATTTTCCCTGTCGATTCACATGAACCTAATCTTGAAATTCCCATTGAATACAATTCTATTTCGAATTTCGGGCTGAATTCTTTTCAGCCTCAACCCCCCCCCGTGGGGACAACTGTGAATGGTAACCCTTTAGGCAACTATTCTTTGTCCTGAGGATGAACCGACATTGTTTAAGGTTCGAAACGTCGTCGACCTAAATGCACTAAATGCACAGTTGATACTAATTTTTCATGCATATGTGTATGTTTTGGATTATCTGCCTTATGATTTACAATATCCAGATGACCTGTTATTGCCTACTACTTCCCCTTGTGTTTGTGTCCCCTTAGTGTGTTAGTCGGACATCGGCTGGTGTCCCGCTTCCATCACACTCTGTGGTTTATTGTTTTATGATCATTCCTATCAAGATAATAAATTGTCCGGCTGGACACTGTCTCAAAAATATAGTTCCATTTGGTCTATATGTATTCTCCTTTAATTTTTCCTTGTCTAAGGACCACCGTCTTCATAAATAAGCCTGGGATGAGACGGCATCCCGGGCACACACACCGCCGCACCCGAGCACTTCACAGGTCTTTAAGACCATTTACATGTTAATGAGGCCTTGCTGTTGTTTCACCCCTTCTAAGAGCCCCTGCAGTTCCACTCTGCCTATTGACTAACGGGTCAGTCCCCCCCGAAATTTTTCCTCAGCCCCCCCCCCTGAAATTTGGCTCTAGTTGCACCTCTGGTTCCGATCCCGAAACATTATTTTATCCCCATCTCTGCGTGAGAGCTCATTGCTTGTCGATGTTACTCTAAGGAGATTCTCCCTCTTTCTTGGATTTTTCAGCTTTGCTTTGCTGTAATTTCACCAAGATCAGATCAGACCAGGTCCATGAGCGCGACTGATAGTGAGGGCACACACTTTTAGGACCTCCATGTCTAGCAGTTAATGTCAAAAGACCTTCCTCAGTAGCTTCTGGCCCTAACGGACTCTTGCAGAATTTTATAGGAAGTTGTCAACTCCCCTGGTGCCACATCTGCTGGCTACCTCTGAGGAGGCAGCTTCTATGGGAATGCCACAGTCCGATCTCCAGGGAACCTTTATCTCGGTCATACCATAAACCAGGAGATCCCTAAACGCCTACTCCTTGTACCATTCAAAATCACTCACGAACATTGAGATACAGTTATTAGTCAAAACATTTGTCAAGGAGTACAGCAACTCAACCAAACAATGTGTTGCTCCATTAATAGACATCTATAAAGCCCGAGCTGTTTCCGCGTCACTTTACGGAGCTGAACTGTGGGGCCTAGGTAAATTGGATTCTCTGAGCAAGGCCGAGAACAAATTCATTAAAGATCTCCTTGCTATCCCGAGGAGTACCCCGACAGTCCCGGTGTTAATGGATGTAGGCTGCAAAGCAATTGGGGATCAGGCACGCCTTCGCCCTCTCTTGCTTTGGGCCCGCCTGTGGAGGGTTCCGGAGTTAAAATCCTATGCCGATGGGTTAGCAGAGGTGATGTGCTCTGTTGGTTGGCAGAAGATTAAATGGCTCAGGGACATTAATCAACTTCTAGGGGACTTAGGTTTGGAATCTTGTTGGCTTAGCCACTTCGCCCCCCCAAAGGATTATCTAAAAAAACCATATTGGGAATGGGTCTCCACGAAGCGCATCAGCAACCAGCAGCACTGCAATGCCACCGAAGCTTTTTTGTTAATAAAAGATGTTGTTGCCTTTGAGCCCTACATGGATCTAATCACCATCGCCATGGACCGGTCTTTTTACATTAAATTCCGATTAGGAACTCTACCCCTTGCCGATTTTTGCTCCAGGTGGAACAAGTCCCAGCCAGCATCACGTCATTGTGCTCTATGCTCTGATAAACCAGAGACTGTGCCACATTTTTTATTCGAATGTCCGGACTATGGGCGCCCTAGATCACGATGGCTCAAACCAATTTGCAGAGAACTGGGTACTCGCCAGCATATGGTCGCCCTCCGGATTCTATTAACCAATACAGCCCCCCCCATTGTTTGTGCTGTTTCCAAGTTTTTAAAATGGGCTTGGTTGATTCGACTAAAAAGACTGTCCATATCAATTTAATTCTGTCTTAGATCATTTATTCCAATCAATTGTGCTTTTATTCTTTTTATTCTTAATGTACAGTCACATTCTCGACATGCTGTTTTATTTTTTTGTAATGCTTTTATGATAGATGCATATTGAAATAAAGCAGAATCAATCAATCAAAACATTTGTCATGAGACTGGGTCGGATAATTAACATTCTGGAGCATGGCGACTACTATGGCTTCATGCCTGAGTGAAGCACACCTGTGCATCAGACGATTGCCCCAGGCTATGTCATTATTTATTAACAATTTGGCCCCAGTAGATCATCATACATTTCGGGAAGGCCTTTGATTCGGTCAGTCTGCCGTTCCTCCATCAGGGGCTGCAGAAGATGAATATTGCTCCCTATTTCTGTAAATATGCAGCGGTGCTAATGTCCAGGTAAGGGTAAATGGCATTATGTCCTCACCTTTTCCCACAGAACCGGGCACCTGTCAAGGCTTCCATTTTGCCCTCTATTGTACGCCCTGGTAACAGAGCCACTCGCAGAGTGGAATAGACGTGACCGCTATGTATGGAGTCTTCCATGGACAGAGGCATGTTGACAGGTTGCTTCTATATGCAGAAGACTTGCTATTGTTTTGGCAGAGGTCGGAGCCTACCAGGCTGTGCCTGATACAAATATTGTTGGTCTACGAGAAAGCCTCTGGACTTCAGGCTAATTTGGACAAATCTGGGTCAGGAGAACATCTATGTAGGTGACCCTGATAGTTGAGGCAGAGGCATCAAATGGGTCTTCACCACTTTGCACGTTAACGGATGGCTTCAAGTACTAATGCAATGTCAAGGGACATCCAACAGTGTTGGGAATTCAATATAGCTCCTCGGGCTGATCATGTACAGGAGGGTATGCAATATTGGGACAGATACCACCAACTTTCAATCTTGGGGAGAACAGAGTTGTTCAAAATGATCTTTCTTCCTAAGCTGTTGTATTCGTAGAAAAACTATCCATACAAGCTTTTCTGGAACTTCTTTAATATACTGCATGCAAACATCTGCATTTTCCTGTGGTCTGAGACGACACCAAGGGGCATATATACAAACATTTCGAACAATGCAACATAGCAAGGGAAATTAAGGTGTTGCATAACAATGGAGATTGCAGAACTACGCCATATTTTCAATGAATTGGCACAGTTCTGCTCTCTCCCTGTGCTGATGCACTGTGGGCTGCCTAATGCCAAGACCTTGTGCATGTGAATGATGGGTGGCTTGCCTCATAGTGAGTTCACCTTCCTTACACCGGACCTCGGCTCTAGCACCTAACCTACACACATGCTGACAGGCTGTACCAAGCAAAGATTTGATTTAAGCAATCTCTGTCCTGATGATGACCGGACGTAATAAAGGCAGAAATGCCCAGGACACAAACTAGCAGATTTGCTGTGTCTGACACTTAACATGCTTCCGGTAAAATTGTTTTGATCCAGTATTCATGTTTTGTACCAAGTAACGCCCCCCTCGCTGTTACCTTCACTCTTCCACGTGCCTCACATGTCCCATGCACATTTTTCACACGCACTAAGGGGCTGATTCTGATGTTGGTCAGAAGGGCTCCGAACGATGGTCGGAACCTTTCTGACCAAACCGAAACGTTTCGCAAGGATTTCTTTCCGACCGAGCCATTCTGATGGGCTCGGTCGTAAAGGAATCCGACTCGGAATTCCGGATTGCTGACAACAGACTCGGAGAGCCTGTCCGCCGTCTGGAAATCCCTCAGTACTCCCCGGCCGCCTCTTTGCGACCAATGGAGTACGATGGCAGTTTTTCACTGCCTTTTCGTGCCGGTGTTTCCGGCACAAAAAGGCAGCCGGAAATTGTCTCTGGGGCCCCCAGCGGATTTCCCACATGCCTTTCCATGGCATCCTAAAATGGATGGTGGTCCCTGCAAGGCACCACCACCGTAATCTATTAATTTTCCGCCCGGCCAGCAATCTGTCCGGCGGAAAAGCGGTGGACGGTCTTTCCGTCTGCCACAGTGCCGCTCACCATAGTAATATGGCGGGGGTGAAGATGGATCATTTGGCGGGCAGATCACCACCACCGGGCCAGTGGTGACCACCGGTGTCCCCTCAGTGGCGACCCGCCCGTGATCATAATAGGCCCCTTAATACGGACTTCAATAATATGATTACTCTATGGATGTGCAATCAATATAAAGTGGACACTCAGGGGCCTATTCTGATGTCGGATGGACCTGAGTCCGTCCGACATCGGTCAGGAGCCGTAACCGACCGACCTGCCGTCGTCGGTTGCGGCCCTGCTAGTACGATGCGACCGAACCCTGTTCAGGGGCTCCGAACAATCTGCAATAAGCAGACTACATGAAGCGCTCCCATCACCTTAAGCAACCTCGACCCGACCCAGGTGTAACGCGACCCCCCTCCACATGGAGACCGACTTCTTCCCACCCTAGGTGCTGCACCTCACCAATGCCTGACCGCAAGATGGCCGACCAGGGCTCCGAACCCGCCCTGACAATGAAAGCTTCACCACTTCTTGGACTGACCCAAATTCTCCACGGCCCTCCCGACCCCGCCATCTGTATTGCTGTGTCCAACACTTTCACTGCAAGCCTTAATTCAGCATGGTGTCGCTCACACAACCTCCCACACCTTTCGTCAAACTCTTGATTTACCACATGCATGTACTGCTTAACTAATTGAAGTGGTTGTTGTTGAAATGCCGTCAACACAAACCAGAGGACTTACGGCCTCTGATATTAAGCATTCTTCGGTAAAATAGTTTTTCTCCAGTATTCATGGGGCATATTAGCTAGAACCTCATTAAAATTATCGCAGTTTTACCGGCTGGAAACTACCGCTAATACGGCGATAATGGGCTTGCTAATATGCGTTATAGAATTCCAATAGAAGCCCAGGTTAGATGTGCAGGACATCTAACCTGGGCTTCTATTGGAATTCTATAATGCATATTAGCAAGCCCATTATGGCTGTTTTAGCCGCAGTTTCCTGCCGCTAAAACTGCGATAATTTTAACGAGGTTCTTGCTAATATGCCCCCATGTTTCATACCATTTTAAAGTAACGCCCCTCTTGCTATTACCGTCACTCTTCCATGTGCCTCACATGAGCCGTTCATATTTTTCATGAGCACTATGCGTCACATGCGTGCACATCTATAAAGTAATCATATTATTGCTGTCTGAATTTATTTTTATGCGTATTTATGATTACAGAGCGTGATGATCAACCTTTGGTGTTTCTCTTCTTTTTCTATGTAATTACTTTAACTTGTGTAAAAAAAAATTAGATTAATACCCGTTGAGACATTGTCGTATGCTATTACAACTTTTTGGAGACATGGGTTTGCATCAAAATCCCTGGGTGAAAACACACAGTAGACAGGACACACAGTAACGCGAGGCAGAGCAAATGTAAATGTAAATGTCATGGTACTTATAGAGCGCACTGTCACCAGACGGTCACCTTGCAGTATTCGCCTATTCGGCTTCCTGGCGCTGATACTCATACCGCTGTAGAACCCCTCCTGGCTTTCCCTGTGAAGTGTCCACTCCTGGGCACCCCCAGGGTGAAGCCAGGCATCCTTAGCGCTGTGGAGGCTAAGCAAGCTATTGCCCAGAGTTGCAGCGTGGGGCCCGTGATTAGATTAGGCACCGAGGCGAGAATTAACAGGTCTGAGGAAATTGAGCCTGAGACCCCGCCGAGGCGGGAATCGAACCCTGGTTCCTGGCCAGAACTCTGCATCAGGGTCTGCCGCTCTAACCATTGAGCCACACGCCTCCATAGTTTTTTTTTTTTTCACAAAGCACCGCAAATCTACATTTGAGTACCCTTGCAAATACCAAAATGGATTTTGCGCTGGGTCTGCGTTAAAAGTGACGCAAAACCGATGCATAATCTTTGTAAATCTGGGCCCAAGAATTCTGTTTAATAAATCTGTGCAGTTGGTTCTTGAGGGAATCTGGCGGATGCCCCATTCTACTACTTGGTAGCTCTCTAACTCCCAAATAAACAACAATTTTTTCAAAGATAGAGATGACTCATCTCACTCGTGATTATGGCCCCTGGTCCTGAACTGGCTTTATGGATCAGTCATTCATCACTCATTTCTTCCACCCCTAGCCGTTTAGCGTAATGCACTGAGATGGATAAAGTGGGAAACCCCATCCTGGGAACTTGATAGGAATTTCTAAACTTGGGGAAAAATGGGTAGGCAAGAATTTCAAATCATTCGAGAATTCAAATGGAGAGTTTGCCTTGCACAACACTCAGTTATATTGTTAATTCTGGGCTCAACATGTTAGATGCTCACGCGAATCGGCTTCTTGCATTAACAGATTTTAGCCCACAGGAAGCCACGCTGACATTCAGTCTAAAGGGAGAAAATGGGTCTTGAATATACAAATCCCTGGTAGTAAATACTTAAGATGGACTTCAGGCCCGAAAGGAGAAATTCAAAAGGGAGTTAGGGCCAATAGAAAAGGCAGAGTAGACAGGGTCAAAAATGACAATCCCAACCTGCCTACGGCTGATGCAAGTTTAGTATTTTCACAGAGAGCACTACACTCCAGAAAAGGTGAGGGGATGGAAGGAGGACTAGATCCTAGGTGCACTGTGTGCGAGGTGTTACTTTAGTGCACGTGGTATGGCAATATTTGAAAATTAAGAAGTATTGGACATGAGTCCATGGTATTCTTGGCAGGATGATAATGAGGCCAGTGGGCATAGACCTCAACATTGCAGTATTGGGATGCTGGACAAATGGGGAGGCTTCACAAGTACAAGACCATTTGTGGGAACAGGGCTTGTCCTAGCAAAGCATTGGAGGTCACAGGAGGTCAGATACTGCTCCCCCAGTAGCGGAATGCTCCGTGTCAAGATGGAGAAAGTGGGCTGTCAGAGCAGAGGGTGCCTGCATAACCACTGGAAGATCTCGGGCCCTGGCAAGAAGACATGGCTTGGCAGTTCGGGCTGTACTGTTCCCATGAGGCACAGGGTCAGACTGATTTGCATATAGCCATGTCAGAACTGGGGTGGCAGAGATTCTCTGTCCATCACCACCCCCTTTTGTACCGCTTTTGGCCGCCATAAGTGTGGTAGGGTATGCTCAGACGTGAGTCCCTTGCTCACTTTGCCACTGGATTCAAGCAAGCCGGGCTGAAGACGGCTGGAATGCCAGAAACCGGTCCTCGGAAGCTTGTTTCCGGTCCAGGGAAGACATGGCTTGGCAGTTTGGGCTGTACTGTTCCCATGAGGCACAGGGTCAGACTGATTTGCATATAGCCATGTCAGAACTGGGGTGGCAGAGTGGGCTAAAGAACGGTGATGGATTAAACCCAGATCTTTTGACCGGGTGTGAGTGTTTGATTGATTCAGATGCTCCGATCATCACCACCCCCTTTTGTACCGGTTCAGGCATTACCAGACATGTGTATTTTCTTTTTGCTATTATTATTTAAATTTTGTATTGTCGTCGAATAGCACATTTTGATTCGATCTCTGTAGATGAAGCCTTATTGTATTGTATTTCCTTTCTTTTGACTCAATAAAAATGATTTGAATAAAATAAAAACCGTTGGTATCTTTCGGGTCGCTGGGTCTAACCCTTATGAAGTTTTTCAAACCGACTGCAGTGATCCAAATATAGCCTGCAGGTCACAGGTTCCAATCTCGAAAACGCAGAGGGTTAATGCACTTACTGCCGAAATTTGTGTGGAAACAGGAGCTTAATACGTGGACCTGTTTCTCAATTACTTGCTCCCTAAATGCCCTAAACACTCATGACATCTTTCTAACCATTTATTAATTTTATGACGTCACCAAACGCTAACACAGCCATACAGCTACAGCCCACAAGGATTAATTTTCACTCACCTGTCTCTCAGACCACAATGCAGTCGTCCATAGTGGACGTAGGAGATATACTTATTAATGTGAATCGTGTAAACTAAGCAACGATGAACATTACTGCGGCCTGGCAGAAGTTGGACAAGTATGTGAATTGATTCATGACTTTGTGTCACGGCAGTATTGATGCCGAAAATGGCTTAGTGAGCCGGTAAGCGCATTCTATAGGATGCGGGATCCCTTATTAGCTTTTTAGCGGTAGAAGTGGAGGGAAGATATTAGTGAAAGGACTTGCAGGCACATATATCAATGTAGGCTTTTGCGATTCCTTAATTAAGGAATCGCAATTAAGGAATTGCAAAAGCCTATGCATGTAGGAATCGCCTTAAAATTAGCGATTCCCAAATATTCCTTAATTGCGATACGCAATTAAGGAATGCCTTCCTATTCATTCCTATGGTTCTACAGGCCCATGGGAATGAATGGGAGATTGCATGCGCAATTTGCAAGTACCAATTTCAGGGGTGAATGGGTGTCAAAAGGACACCCTGTTGCAGCCCTGAAATTGATCTGTGCACGCATGTTGGGCACACACATGCTCTAAGGGCATGTGTGCGTGTAACCTACGACTTTGAAAAATGCACTTTAGTGCATTTTTCAAAGTTTTTGCAAATTACCATTGTGGAAGAGGTGTGGCGCAGCGACCAGGGCGACTGACGCAGGATGCTGGGGATCACTGTTCGATCCCCGGCTCCGGCGGCAGGGGGTCTGCCCATCACCATGTGACTCTGGGTAATAGCTTGCTTAATCTTCCCGATGGTCCCCAGCTCCTTGACACCTTCGGTAATTGTTCGCTCTTTATAAATACTGGACATTTACATAAAGTACAAATTGATGGTAATTGGCACCCCTTATTAGCAAAATCGCAATTTGCGATTCCATCATGCATTGCATTTAAGGAATCGCAATTTGTAATTCCTTAAATGCAATCACAATTGAAGAAATCTCAATATTTTGCGATTTCATAAATTGCGAGAGGCTGACAGGTTGATGCATCGCAGAAGCCATTTTTGCGGGCGCAAATGGCCGATTTTTGCGAATCGCTCTATTTGCGCTCGCAAAAATGATTGATGCATGTACCTGTTGGTCCTCTATTTATAATTAATTCCGGATTTTTATATAGAAACGAGCAGAAACGGCTTCACGACCTTACAGAGGAAGGATCATTGAGGTGTATTTCCAGCTTGTTTATTAACATAAAGGAATAACCATTATATTTTTGAGTGATGACCACATCATAATACCAAGGCAGAACATCGCAGGTATTGACTTTAAATAGCTATTCAAGCATGGCCACTTAAGTGTAGTAATCCCATATGAAATGCTGATAGTCTTTTTTTATCTTTTAGATTTTATAGTTGGCGAATTTGATGAGAATTTAGAAGATTATAGAACAGGAAGACTAGGCTATTACACAAATGGTCATATATATATTGATGGGGTCAAATTGAAATATCAACCAGTGAGTTAACAGGAGACATGGAGGTCCCTGCTTTATAATAAGATATAATTAATTATGAGCCTATGATGGTTCGACAGTATGAATTTGAGTAGCAGAGGATGTGTAGTGATGAGATGAAAGCACAATGGGGGTAGAAGTAAAGGACTGTCTTGGGTATATGTATGATTGAATATGTGGTAATGGGACTTATAGACATAGATGTCCTAAACCCATTAAAACATTATGGTGCCATTTTTAAATGAACAATGTGTTTTTTATGAATATCCTGATAGAGCGTATTTTATGTTATTGTATTTTTGGATGTTATGTTGTGATTGGGTATTTATGTGGATTGCAATATTGGTATTTGTGTATTTGGTATAGGTGTCTATTACAGAGTTTTTTAACCTATAAAAAGAGAGGAACAAGTTAGGTCTTGAAGAAGGTGGTTTTTATTGAGTTGATACCACAGAAATGCGTTGACGCTTTGGATACACTATCTCTGGTGGACATATTGGCGTGTTGGAAAGAAATAGGAAATAATTTGCATCCCTATCCGGATTCCACTCCAACCACAGCATCAAAACCACCCTGATCACTGAAAAGGACGACATAAGATCCCTCCTTGATCGGGGAGACTCAACCACCCTGATCCTCCTCGACCTCTCAGGGTCTCCCACCATACCCTAATCAAGAGGCTTTGTCAGATTGGTATCCAAGATGACACTCTCAAATGGATCACATCCTTCCTCTTCCGAAGAACTCAGAGAATCCTCCTCCCTCCCTTCACCTCAGAGCCCAAGAGCATCATCTGTGGCGTCCCTTAACCCCTTCGACGCTAATGACAAAGCCAGCTCGTCATGGGCGTTACCTGCGCTACGCGGATGACGAGCTGGCTTTGTCACGAACCGCGCGATTTTAAAAAATCAGCGCACAGCGGGAAAACCCGCTAGCGCGCATGCGGTTAAGGCTAATCCCTCAGCCCCACTCTATTTAACACCTACATGAACCCCCCCTAGCCAACATCATCAGAAGCCATGGACTGAACATCATCTCCAATGTGGATGACACAGGTCAGCTCAGGTCAGGTCAAAGGTTTTGGAGAGCGCATCTTATCACCGCAAGGTCTCAAGGCGCTTTTGGCTGAGAAAAACAAATGAAACAGTGCCGAAGAGATGATTCAGGCAGCGGCAGGCCTCATTTCGGGAACAGCCAGGTTTTAAGACTGGCACGGAAGAGTTTGTGCTCAGAGATGGATAAGAGGTGAGGGGGCAGTTTATTCCACAGTCGAGGGGCAAGATAGGAAAAAGAGCGATGGCCATTACGGGAGGTACGGACACGAGGCTGGATCAAGAATGATTTGTTGCTGGATCTGAGTGATCTTATTGGTGCATACCAGTTAAGCTTCTTTAGGAGGTAGTTGGGACCAGATTTATACAAGATAGCATGCGTGAGACTCAGAATCTTAAAGTGGCTTCTTTGGTGGATGGGAAGCCAATGGAGTTTTTTCAGCGTGGGGGAGGAAGGGGTTCTAGGTGGAAGGTCAAGAGTCAGTATAGCCGCCGCATTCTGCAGGGTCTGCAGTTTGGAAAGCAGGTTTTCGTTGAGTCCGAAGAACAGGGCACTGCCTTAATCGAGCTGGCTGATGACCAAGCCCTCCACCAGAGGCTTCCTTGTTTCAATGGGAAGCCATTTGAAAATCTTCCGGAGATTAAGCATGATCCCGTAGCAGGTGCCGATAACCTGGCTGACATGATTCTTCATGGACAGGGAATGATCTATTGTTATCCCTAAGTTGCGGATTGCAGGTTTAGGGGGAGGACAGGAGCCCAGTTCCGGCGGCCACCACTCATGTGACCAGAATTACTCCGCTTTGCCAAAAAGAATAATGTCCGTTTTACCACTGTTTAGTTGAAGTTTGTTGCTGCTCATCCAGTTGCTTATATCAATCATGCAGTTTTTAAAGTGGCGACGAGTGTCAGAGTAGTCTGGGCTGCATGTGATGAGCAACTGGGTGTCGTCAGCATACGATACAGTTTCAAAGCTGTGGGATTTAATAACGTTGGCCAGCGGGGTCACATATAGATTGAATAGCATAGGGCTTAGGATGGATCCTTGGGGCACCCCCACGGTAACTGGGTGGCTGCTGGAGGTCAGGGAGTCAGCTTGAACTGTTGTAAAGCGGTCCGTCAGATAGTTACCCAGCCAATCAAGGGCTTTACCTCTGATACCCATCTCCCACAACCGATGTTTCAAAATGCCGTGGGAGATGGTATCAAAAGCTGCCGATAGGTCCAGAAGGACCAGAATTGCTGACTCCCCTTTGTCCAACGTTAGCCTGATATTATCCACAATCTCTAAGACTGCAGTCTCTATACCATGGGTGGCACGGAAGCTTGATTTGGACGGATCTAAGATCCCGTGTGCCTCCACGAATGCAGTGAGCCGTTTGTTCACTAAGTATTCCAAATCTTTCCCAAAGTAAGGTAACCGGGAAATGGGCCGGAAGTTAACCAATTGCATAGGGTCAGTAGAAGTTTTTTTAGAATAGGCCTGACTAGGGCATGTTTCCACGTTATAGGTACCCTAGCTTGATCTAATGAAGAATTAAAAATATTCATGAGTGGATCTGCCAGTTGTGGTATGATTTTGATGCAGGAACGGGGAGGGAAGGGATCCATTGGGGAGCCAGATTTTACTTTGTGTATGGCCTCCAGTACATCTGCAATTGTTATTGAATCAAATTGGGTTAGGTAAGGAGTGGCCATGTGTGCCTCCGCGGGGGGATTATCCCAAATGTTGTTGATGAGATGAAGTTGACAAGAATCCATGATCGCAAAGAGGAATAAATCGTTTTAATTTTGTTTTCGAAGAGTCCACCCATTCTTGGTTGGGCGTGAAATGAGATTGTTCAGCCCGAGGCAAGGTACATTCTTTTACTATTTTATAGAGTTCTTTGCTAGAGTGAGCTGCATTATTTACCCGTAGTGTAAGGAAAGTCTTTTTGTCCGTTTTGATGTTTTTTAAATAAAGCAAATGCCGTAGCTTATAGCTCTTTCTATCCTCCTCAGTTTTAGATTTACGCCATTGGCGTTCAGCCGCTCGACAGGATTGTTTCTCCACTTTTAAAGCGGCGGTGAACCATGGAGATGCATTACATTTCGTGTTGACATCCAGCTCATCCTCTCGCAATCAGATGACCCTACCACCACCAAGGGCAATTTCAATCTCTCAAGGACCAGTGTCACCAGCTGGATGTAATACAACTGCCTCAGACTCAACACAGACAAGACGGAAGTCCTGATCTTAAGAAACTTTACTTGGGACACCTCCTGGTGGCCCCTCAAACTGAGTCCCCCACCCATCCTCTCGTCCCAAGCCCGGACCCTCGGCATCATCTCAGCATGAAGAGCCACATCAATGCAGTCTCCTCTGCATGCCTACAAAGCCCTCCACAACCAAAGCCCAGGATACATCACCCACTGCCTGAGCTTACACATACCCCCCAGACCCCTGTGCTCCAACTCGCTTTTCCTTGCTCACACCCTCTGCTTCTGCTGCAGCAACAGTGGATGCCACGCCTTCTCCTACCTTGCCATGAAGTTCTAGAACAGCCTCCCCATCTATCTTTGGACCTCACCCACACTGCAGGAGTTCAGATGGAGACTAGTGGTGGGTGGTAAACTCCTCTTGGCTTGCAGGGCGGAGTTTGGAAAAAATTCCACCTACGCCGCGTGGCGAAGTTTACAGGAACTCACCACTAGTAAGCATCCTTTGACAGTTGTCGTGGGTGTACTTGTAAGCAAACACAAGGAGATAATGGATTGAGTGCTGAAACTTTCAGATACTAACCCCCAGTCACAGATCTGGTTTGAATCCATCATCAATCTTCAGCTCACTTCACCACCTCAGTTCAGACCCAGCTACATGCAAATCAGTCTTGGGCCTGTGCCTTAGGGGAACAGTCCAGCCCAAACTGCCAAGCCAGATCTTACCTGAACTGGAAACAAGCATCCTGGGACCGGTTTCGGGGTAACACCCCTCATAAGCCAGGAAAGGGACCCACGTCTGGGCATATCCTGCCAGCTTGGGGCAAACAAAGCAAACACGAGGAGATGATGGATTGAGTGCTGATTCAGACACTCACCCCTAGTCACAGATCTGGGTTGAATCCATCATAGTTCTTTAGCTCACTTCGCCTCCCCAGTTCAAACCCAGCTATATGCAAATCAGTCTTGACCCTGTGCCTCATGGGAAGAGTAGAGCCTGTACTGCCAAGCCAGGTCTTCCCTGAACTGGGACCAAATGCTTGTTTACGGTCCAGGGAGACCCGTCTGGGCAGTACGGGTTGGACTGTTCCCATAAGGCACAGGGTCAAGACTGATTTGCATATGGCTGGGTATGACCTGGGGTGGTGAAGTGAGCTAAAGAATGATGGATTAAACCCACATCTGTGACTGGGGGTGAGTGTCTGAAAAGTTTCAGCTCTCTGTCCATCATCTTCTTGTGTTCACTTTATTTGCCCTAAGTTGGCAGGGCATGCCCAGACGTGGGTCCCTTGCTCACTTTGCCACTGGATTCGAGCTAACCTGGCTGATAAGGGGTGTTACTCTGAAACTGGTCCCAGGATACTTGTTTCCGGACCAGGGAAGACCTGGCTTGGCAGTTCGGGCTGGACTGTTCCCATGAGGCAACAGGGTCAAGACTGATTTGCATAAGCCTGAGTCTGAACTGGGGTGGCGAAGTGAGGTAAAGAATGATGATGGATTAAACCCAGATCTGTGACTGGCGGTGAGTGTCTGAAAAGTTTTAGCACTCCGTCCATCATCTCCTTGCGTTTGCTTTATTTGCTGTAAGTTGGCAGGGTATGCCCAGACGTGGGTCCCTTGCTCACTTTTCCATTGGATTCAAGCTAACCTGGTTGAAGAGGGGTGTTACCACAAAACTGGTCGCATGATGCTTGTTTCTGGTCCAGGGAAGACCTGGGTTGTCAGTTCAGGCTGGTTTGTTCCCATTAGGCACATGGTCAAGGCTGATTTGCATATGGCTGGGCCTGACTGGGGTGGCAAAGTGAGCTAAAGAATGATGATGGATCAAACCCAGATCTGTGACTGGGGGTGAGTGTAGGAAAAGTTTTAGCGCTCTGTCCATCTTCTCCTTGTGTTTGCTTTGGGTGTACTTGTAAGCCACCCACAACCGTGCAGAGAAGGTTTAGCCGCACAAGTCACACTCACCCCCTTCGTAGCCCCCTCCGGCGGCAGCCCAGTGCACAGATTAATGATGTAGGAGTAGGATATAGTGCAATAGCAGTGTGGGCCATTAGATATCGCACTAGTGTATTATTGGGTTACTGTATGTTTTGTCTATGCTCAACTTCTCGTGGCCCCATTGCCCTAAAGTCACAAACAATCCAAAACCAACAATACCAAATGAAAAGGAACATACAGTTATATAATCAATTTAGCTCAATTAACATCATTACAACAAATTCCATGCAATGCTACATCCACATATGTTCACAGTTAACGTCCAATCAAAGTCCCCATTAATCCTGTGCGTGGGCTTCACTCCACATTATTGAAGGTTTTTTTATTTTAACAATTGCACATCAGCTCAGCCAGCGCGTTTCGTCCATGAGGACTCCATCAGGGTTGGGTTATTTTTCAATTCCTAATGTTTCGCGGAGTGAAGAAATTTCAAAAAGCAGATGACCGGTAAAGGTTCAAGGTAATAAGTAGGGTGGTGTAGTACCCCCTGTTAAATATGACTTGTCCAAGTCGGAGTTCCATAACATGAGCAAACGGCTTTCTTGTGATACAGACGACTGGGACGAATGAGATTTAACAAGGGGAACTACACCACCCAATTTATTCTTAGTCAGCTTGCCTAATGGGGCAGCTGATGTCAACTAATAAAAAGCGGCAATGGTGAGATATGTCCTCTGAACACCCAGGGCCTGTGGTAGTGTTAGATTTGGGGGTCTCTAGTTGGCATAGGTAGGTACCTGTGACAAATAGGGACCCTTGTGTCTAGTCAGGGTAAGGGGGTACACTTCTAAATTAACCCCTGCTCACCCCCTTGGTAGATTGGCACAAGCAGACAAGCATATCTCAGAGGCAGTGTGTAAAGCATTTGTGAACCCATACAGTAACCAAGTGACAACACCACAGATGGACACCACACAAGTTGTATTTTCAAAATAAGTATCTTTTATATAGATTTAACACAAGACCACAAATGACAAAAATCCACAATACTGTACTTAAAATGGTAAAATTAGCTTAGTTCTCTTTAGAACTTAAAATGCGACACTTTGAGTCAATGTACTTTAAGATGCATAACGCAATACAACGAAAGTGTTGCTGGGAAGGTGATGCGTAGGTTCCTTATACGCAAGAACAGTGATGCGTCGGTTCTTCTCTGCGAGGGGAGGTGATGCGTTGGTTTCTTACTGCGCTTCCGTACGATGCGGTCCGCAACACCGTGATGCGATGAAGATCCGGTGCAAAGAAATAAAAATGTAGTCTTCTTCTTACTGCGACACGATGCGGACCACGACAGGCCCTGCGACACACTTCCCAGTGAAGTGGCGGCGTCTGATGAGACATCGATCCTCTTCTCCGGCGATGCGAAGTGCTTCGACAATGATGCGAGCCGCGACAGCCCCTACGACGCGCTTCCTGGTGATGTGGCAAAAACAACAATTGATGGACAGAAAGCAGAACAATGTCATACATTCACCCCAGTATAGAGATCTGGGCCTAAATCCATCGTTTTTGCCCACTATGCCATTCTAGTTTGAACACAGCCTTATGCAAATCAGTCTTGACCCTGTGCCCCATGGGAACAGTCCAGCCTGAACTGCCAAGCCAGGTCCTCCCTGGACTGCAAAAAAGCATCCTAGGACCGGTTTCGGGCTTTCAGCCCTCATCAGCCAGGATAGCTTGATTCCAATGGCATGGAGACCACAGGACTCACGTCTGAGCATACCCGTCCCACTCGGGGTGACAAATGCCAAAACAACAGTTGATGGACAGAATGCAGTACAATGTCATACATTCACCCCAGTACAGAGATCTGGGCCTAAATCCATCGGTTTTTTTGCTCACGATACCATTCCAGTTTGAACCCAGCCATATGCGAATCAGTCTTGACCCTGTGCCCCATGGGAACAGTCCAGCCCGAACTGCCAAGCCAGGACCTCCCTGGACTGGAAAAAGCATCCTAGGACCGGTTTTGGGCTTTTAGCCCTCATCAGCCAGGATAGCTTGATTCCAGTGGCATGGAGAGCACGGGACTCATCTCTGAGCATACCCGTCCCACTCGGGGTGACAAATGCAAAAACAACAGTTGATGGAAAGAATGCAGAACAATGTCATACATTCACCCAAGTACAGAGATCTGGGCCTATATCCATCGTTTTTTTGCTCACCATGCCATTCCAGTTTGAACCCAGCCATATGCAAATCAGTCTTGATCCTGTGCCCCATTGGAACAGTCCAGCCTGAACTGCCAAGCCAGGTCCTCCCCGGACTGGAAAAAAGCATCCTAAGACCGGTTTCGGGCTTTCAGCCCTCATCAGCCAGGATAGCTTGATTCCAGTGGCATGGAGAGCACGGGACGACTCACGTCTGAGCATACCTGTCCCACTCGGGGTGACAAATGCAAAAACAACAGTTGATGGACAGAATGCAGAACAATGTCATACATTCACCCCAGTACAGAGATCTGGGCCTAAATCCATAGTTATTTTGCTCACCATGCCATTCCAGTTTGAACCCAGCCATATGCAAATCAGTCTTGACCCTGTGACCCATGGGAACAGTCCAGCCCGAACTGCCAAGCCAGGTCCTCCCTGCACTGGAAAAAGCATCCTAAGACCAGGTTTGGGCTTTCAGCCCTCATCACCCAGGATAGCTTGATTCCAGTGGCAGGGAGAGCACAGGACTCACGTCTGAGCATACCCGTCCCACTCGGTGTGACAAATGCAAAAACAACAGTTGATGGACAGAATGCAGAACAATGTCATACATTCACCCCAGTACCGAGATCTGGGCCTAAATCCATCGTTTTTTTGCTCGCGATACCATTCCAGTTTGAACCCAGCCATATACAAATCAGTCTTGACCCTATGCACCATGGGAACAGTCCAGCCCGAACTTCCAAGCCACGACCTCCCTGGACTGGAAAAAAGCATCCTAGGACCGGTTTGGGGCTTTTAGCCCTCATCAGCCAGGATAGCTTGATTCCAGTGGTATGGAGAGCACGGGACTCATCTCTGAGCATATCCGTCCCACTTGGTGTGACAAATGCAAAAACAACAGTTGATGGAAAGAATGCAGAACAATGTCATACATTCACCCCAGTACAGAGATCTGGGCCTAAATCCATCGTTTTTTTGCTCACCATGCCATTTCAGTTTGAACCCAGCCATATGCAAATCTGTCTTGACCCTGTGCCCCATGGAAACAGTCCAGCCTGAACTGCCAAGGTAGGTCCTCCCTGGACTGGAAACAAGCATCCTAAGACCAGGTTTGGGCTTTCAGCCCTCATCAGCCAGGATAGCTTGATTCCAGTGGCAGGGAGAGCACATGACTCATCTCTGAGCATATCCGTCCCACTTGGGGTGACAAATGCAAAAACAACAGTTGATGGAAAGAATGCAGAACAATGTCATACATTCACCCCAGTACAGAGATCTGGGCCTAAATCCATCGTTTTTTTGCTTACCATGCCATTCCAGTTTGAACTCAGCCATATGCAAATCAGTCTTGACCCTGTGCCCCATGGGAACAGTCCAGCCCGAATTGCCAAGCCAGGTCCTCCCTGGGATGAAAAAAAGCATCCTAGGACCGGTTTCGGGCTTTCAGCCCTCATCAGCTAGGATAGCTTGATTCCAGTGGCATGGAGAGCACAGACTCACGTCTCAGCATACCCGTCCCACTCGGGGTGACAAATGCAAAAACAACTGTTGATTGAAAGAATGCAGAACAATGTCATACATTCTCCCCAGTACAGAGATCTGGGCCTAAATCCATCATTTTTTTGCTCATCATGCCATTCCAGTTTGAATCCAGCCATATGCAAATCAGTCTTGACCCTGTGCCCCATGGGAACAGTCCAGCCCGAACTGCCAAGCCAGGTCCTCCCTGGACTGGAAAAAAGCATCCTAGAACCGGTTTTGGGCTTTCAGCCCTCATCAGCCAGGATAGCTTGATACCAGTGGCATGGAGGCTGGACTGTTCCCATGAGGCACAGGGTCAGACTTATTTGCATATGGCCATGTCTGAACTGGGGTGGTGGAGTGAGCTAAAGAATGATGATGGATTACACCCATATCAGTTGACTGGGGATGAGTGTTTGATTTTCTCAAATGCTCCGTCCATCATCCCCTTTGGTATCGCTTTGTTCGCCCTAAGTTGGCAGGGTATGCCCAGACGTGGGTCCCTTGTTCACTTTGCCACTGGATTCAATATAGCCAGGCTGATGAGTGTTATGAACCCGGAACCGGTCCCAGGATGCTGTTTCCAGTCCAGAGAAGACATGGCTTGGCAGTTGGGGCTGGACTGTTCCCATGAGGCACAGGGTCAGACTGATTTGCATATGGCCATGTCTGAACTGGGGTGGTGGAGTGAGCTAAAGAATGATGATGGATTAAACGCAAATCAGTTGACTGGGGGTGAGTGTTTGATTTGCTTAAAGCTCCGTCCATCATCCCCTTTGGTATTGCTTTGTTCGCCCTAAGTTGGCAGGGTATGCCCAGACGTGGGTCCCTTGCTAACTTTGCTTGCTCACTTTGCCACTGGATTCAAGATAGCCTGGCTGATGAAGGTTATGAACCCGAAACCGGTCCTAGGATGCCTGTTTCGGGTCCAGGGAAGACATGGCTTGGCAATTCGGGCTAGACTGTTCTCATGAGGTACAGGATCAGACTGATTTGCAAATGGCCATGTCTGAACTGGGGTGGTGGAGTGAGCTAAAGAATGATGGTGGATTCAACCCAGATCAGTTGACTGGGGTTGAGTGTTTGATTTGCTCAAACGCTCCATCCATCATCCCCTTTGGTATCGATTTGCTCACCCTAAGTTGGCAGGGTATCCCCAGACGTGGGTTCCTTGCTCACTTTGCCACTGGATTCAAGATAGCCTGGCTGATGAGGGTTAGGAACCCGACACCGGTCCCAGGATGCTTGTTTCCGGTCCAGGGAAGACATGGCTTGGCAGTTCGGGCTGGGCTGTTCCCATGAGGCACAGGGTCAGACTGATTTGCATATGGCCATGTCTGAACTTGGGTGGTGGAGTGAGCTAAAGAATGATGATGGATTAAACTCAGATCAGTTGACTGGGGGTGAGTGTTTGATTTGCTCAAACGCTCCGTCCATCATCCCTTTTGGTAACCGCTTTGCTTGCCCTAAGTAGACAGGGTATGCCCAGACGTGGGTCCCTTGCTCACTTTGCCACTGGATTCAAGATAGCCTGGCTGATGAGGGTTATGAACCCAAAACCGGTTCCAGGATGCTTGTTTCCGGTCGAGGGAAGACATGGCTTGGCAGTTCGGGCTGGACTGTTCCCATGAGGCACAGGGTCAGACTGATTTGCATATGGCCATGTCTGAACTGGGGTTGTGGAGTGAGCTAAAGAATGATGATGGATTAAACCCAGATCAGTTGACTGGGGTGAGTGTTTGATTTGCTCAAACACGCTGTCCATCATCCCCTTTGGTATCGCCCTTTTCGCAGTGATGCAGCGGCGTCTGCTGCAACATCGATCCTCTTCTCCGGCGATGCGAGGAGCTCCGCTGGCCCTGCGATGACTCAACTGTTCTTTTGGGCTGCGACAGGTCCTGCAACACGCTTCCCGGTGATGTGGTAGCATCGATCCTCTTCTCCGGCGATGCGAGGCGCTTTCGCGTTGTAAAGCGACAGTGGCAGTTCGGCGTCACGCTTATTGCTCGTGAGTCGTGCTTCCGGCTCCTTGCGACACGCAGTTCCTCAGAAAGTCCAACACAACTGCAGGCACTTCCAAAGAACTCTTGGGGAGCTGGTGAGTGAAGTCTTCTGCAGGAGGCAAGCTCTTTTCTCAAGCCCTTGGAGATCCTTCACAAGTTGATGAAAGTACACACAACGTTCCTCTCTCCTTTCTATGGTAGACAGGCAACCACTGCAGCCAATCCCCCAAGCAGCACTTTAGCTTAGGGATAGTCTCTCCTCAGTCTCTCTGGTTCCTCTCCTCAGCAAAGGTTCTTCTTGTTTCCCAAAAGTGATCTAATTCTTTGGGGTCTGGGTACCCTCTTTTATACACTGTTTCTCTTTGTTCTCTGAAGGCAGAGAGGCGTTTGCCTAGTCCAAACCAGTTCTGGTCAGTCTTGGCGCACTCTGTTTACATGACTCCTTCTTTCCTTTCATAGTACAGGGCAGAGACAGCAGACACAACACAGGCATTGTGGAGAGAAGGCACAGCCCATTCAGATCCCAGGTGCAACTCCTCCCTCCCATCTAGATGCAGATCTCTCTATTCAGCACTGTGCTGACTCACCCAGTCACCTGGAATCCCCCAGCCTCTGTCACTCAAAACTCCAGACAAGTACTACACAACCTAGCAGAGGCAGGCTTGGATAGTTAGACAAGAAAATACCTACTTTCTAAAAGTGGTATTTTCAAACACAGACTGTTACAACCAACTTTACTAAAAGGTGCATTTTCATCATTCTGAGTTCAGGCATACTAAACTCGAATTTCTACCCAGTTCCCTGAGTCAGTTAGGATTATAAAATGTAATAATCTAACTGCCCATTCGGGCCTATGGGGAATAGAGAGCCTTGCAATAGCAAAAAACGAAAAATGGCTGTAATTCACTATTAGGACATGCCACACACATCAGGGCTTGTCCTACCTTATACGTACAATGCACCCTGCCCTTGGGCCTACCATAGGGGTGTCTGATATGAAGAAAGGGAAGGTTTAGGGACTGGCAAGTGGGTGCACTTGCTCAGTCAGCATGGCAGTACCAGACTGCACACAGGCTCTGCAATGGCAGACCTGAGACACATTTTTACAGGCTACTTCTGTGGGTAGCACAACCAGTGCTGCAAGCCCACCAGCAGCATTTGGATTTACAAGCCCTGGGTACACTCAGTGCACGGTACTAGGGTCTGACAAGTAAACCAAATCAGCCAATCATGGAGTCACTAATCCATACAACAATTTACCATAGGGAGCACTTGCACTGTGGCAGTGGGCAGCAGTGGCACAGTGCCCAAACCATCTAACACAGCAAAAACACATGAGGCAACAGCAAAATAATGGAAGGGAGACCCACGCCAAGGTGCCAGGTCTAACACGCAGTATGGCACCTTCCGGGTCTCCTCAATCCAAACAGTCAGGGCAATGGGGCAGCCGAGGTCAGCTCGTAGAAGACAGAGCAAAATGGCAATGGTAGGACTCAGGATTCAAGCCAAGGTAACGTTGTCTTCTTGCCTTTTCTGGAGTTTTTTTTGAGGGGTGGGATTACACTAATTGTGATCCAGGTCCTTAGGAGCACACAGAGGGAACTCCTGTTCCGTCGACCATCTTGCCAAGTTCTCTATCTTCATACTATTCTTCTATTTTCTATGATTTCATCCTTCGATTTTCATCTACATTTTTTTGCAAAAGATTCACGGGTCTATTTTTCTGATCCGCCTTATCTTTCCACTTGTCTGTTTGGTGTCAATACCATTGGAGTGTCTCATTATCAGTACTAAAATGCAAATACTTTTATTTCCTACAACTGATTTTTTCTCCCTCTTCCTTCTCCTTTCCTTCTTGATTACGATCCTACCTTTCAAAAATACATTTCTCTAGTTTCTCAGACATTTCCTTTCCAGCTCCATATAGCATGAAAATCCTAGGGTTTCTTCTCTCCACCAGCAGCTAATGTCTTGTTCCATCTCACTTGGATTACTGTTTTTAACTGCATGTAGGCCTCCATTGGCATGCTTCACTTTCACTTCAATTCATTCTTCAATCTTTTATTCATGATTTGTCCTATTTCAGGAGCTCTGATGATGTTGCACCATAACTGCCTCATTTGTGTTGTTTACTCCGTTTTGCTTACATTTTCATTACCTGTGCACCGTTTTGAAATGTTTTAAGGGTCTAGCTCCATTGTATCTCATTGATTTACTTAATCGTCTTCAACTTAACAGAAACAGTCTGTTCTTGTTTTTATGAAAACGCCCAATACATCAGTGCATCTCAGATGGCTTCCGGCTGGTATTTGGGCAGTTCACTGGAGTCATCAGGATCTGCAGCTGCTGGCCCACAGCATGACTCAGTGGAATAGCAGACATGGAGAACGCTGCTGAGGCCAGATCGAGGCTGTGATCAGCAAGCTATCCCATCTTAGATCCAAGATGTGCAGTTGCGGCCTCTCATTAAGCCAGCAGAACTCCACTGCCTCGGGCTTCTAGCTGTTGGGGTCCGCTTCCACTGGCCCACAGATCAGACTCTCATGTTGAAGCCACAGTTCCCGCTATCAACTCTCCTGCTCCTGACCCCGTAGATCGACCCCCTCGACGTGTCGGGAAGACCGTGGCAAGACTCTGGAGGTATCGTTGGGCTCCTTGTGATGAGGTGGGCAGTCCTGCCGTACTGTGCCTCTCAGATTAGAAATCTGAGCCTTGGACCTAGCTATGGACCCTTACTATCGGCAAGCACACAAGCCTGAGAAGCAGAGGATGAGTGGTGCGGCATCTGAAGAGGATGAAATGATTCCACGTAATGGTGGATGAGTTGGTGATACTCTGACCTGGAAGGGCTTCTTCCTCAGGGAATGTGTTCCACCTGGCAATTGACTCTGACATTTTTTGCTCCATGATTTCCTCGTGGCTCTCAGCCCCCACTGTATATTGTTGGTTTGGGCCTCTAGGTGTCGCTTTATGGCCCCCCAAAACTGGCATCCACCTTGATGCCCCCGTCAGATCTGATATCCATTGATATAGAAGAGGTCTGATGTAGCCCCTCTTACCACAGCATTTTCCATTGAGTGCCCCTATCTCAGTTTCAGTTTCAGTTTTTAATGTCTTTATTTCGATGATAAAATCATAAAAGACAAATTTGACAAAACATTCAAAAACAGTACAGAAAAAAAAAAAAAAGGAAAAAGGAGAAAAAGAAACATCTCCACACTTTTACAGAATCTTATTAAAAAACGATGTCTGTAATTTATCAAAATTTAAAATGGGGGTAAAAATCCCCGGTTAAAACGTTATTAAACCATGTATTAGCGAAACCAGACATTAGGTAATACTCATCATGAGAGTAGAATTAACATATACAGAGAAAAACAATTTACACATTAAGCATAGTGATCATGGGACAGTTGCTTTCCTTCTGGTTCTTATTGCCCATGCCCACCCTAAGTACTTGGCCAGACCTATCACAATTGGATCAGAGGTATTTGTTTTTAAAGCCCGTAATGCCTCCGAGGCTGTTCTACAGGACAGGCATTTAAAAATGGGTTTTAGCCATTTAGAACGGGGTTCTCTATATTGGGGACAAGCAAACAGAAAATGACCCTCGGTTTCCCTACAACCAGGGCAGTATCTACAGAGGTTTGGGGAGGTGTTGTCCCAAGATGAGGTAAAGGAGTTCAAGGGTAATGAGCCCACCCGAAATTGGTGGTACAATTTTTTGTCCATTGGCCTAGTGATAAGGTCCCAATATGTCTCACGGGCAGGATCCAATTTAATGCTTAAAAAACGACCCGTCAGACCTCCAGAACTAGAGGCTTGTGCCAAAGAGAGGCGGATTGAGGCCCAAAATAAACCCTTGAATTCCTTTTTCGGGGGAAAATTATTAGTGCCTGGGGAAACCCAAAGATGACTCAAACCCATGTCACAGAGGCTCGTTTTTACTGAGCGAAGCCATGGAATTCGTCCCGAGCCCCCCATAGCCTTCACCTCAGATAGCTCCTTTGCGAAGAGTGTCAAATCCTCGGATGTCCATAAGCGCCTCCACAAAGACACTACTCTGTATCTTGCCAAATCCGTTATTGGGATGCAACCCAAGTCATGACAGAGTGGAATCAGTGGGGTTGATTGGGGCAGCCCCACCAGATTACGGAGGAATCTACTCTGAGTTCTATATAAACCCGTAAGGTCCATAAATCCCCAGAGCTCTGCCCCATAAAGTGTAGCAGTATTGATTTTAACATCATATATTTGTAGGGCAGGGGCGACCCTTTTTGTGATTGATTTCTTTTGCTCACGCAAAAGACATCCAGTCAGTTGGGCAAGTTTTAACTGTTGGGTCTCTATTTGAGCTTTCCAGGACAGTCGAGAATCCAGAGTAATCCCCAGATATGTCATTTTGTCGACTTGTTCCAGGTTAACCCCGTTTAATTGTACACTGCTACATATTGGGTTTTTCCTAGAAAAAACCATAAACTTGGTTTTCCCCACATTTATCTGGAGGTCATTTTTATTGCAAAATTCCTCAAAGTGATTTAGGGCCTGCTGTAACCCTCCCCTGGTCTTAGATAGTAGGAGGAGGGTGTCATCGGCGAAAATCAACATTGGGAATTTCGTCCCCGCCAAAGATGGTGCATCGGTATTAATGGACCTAAAGAATTTGACTACCTGATCAATATAGAGTAGGAAGAGGGTAGGGGCAAGAACGCACCCCTGTCGGACTCCTCGTGAGACTGGAAATGAGTCCGTAAATTGCCCTTTGGCCCCCCATCTTACCCTAGCAAAATTGTCTTCATGTAGTCTAATGATCATCTCGACCAATTCCCCCGGCATTCCTAAATCCCTTAATACTTGCCATAGTTTTCCCCTCGGCACCAAATCAAAAGCTGATTTCAGGTCTATGAAGGCGGCAAAGATGGTGCCACCTCCAAGAAAAACGACCTTCCAAAAGATCATGCAGAACCGAAGAACCTGGTCAATGGTACTTGTACCAAATCTGAAACCCGCCTGTTGTGGGGACAGTATTCCTTCGAGTTCCATCCACCCATGTACCCTCGCCAGGATTATGCGAGCAAAAACTTTTTGAAAGCAGTCGATTAAGCTAATCGGGCGATAGTTCCCTGGGTTTGATCTATCTCCCTTTTTGTGTATTGGGAGGATCTCCGCCCCCTTCCATGTCTTGGGGATGCGGGCGCCTCTCGCTATGGTGTTTGCTATGCGAGTTAAATAGGGTACCCAAAGGCCTATGTTTGCTTTAAATAGGTCTACTGGAATTTGATCCAGTCCAGGAGCTTTCCCCCGCTTTGTTAAGCCTAATGCAATCTCCATTTCTGTTTCTGTAAAGGACATGATCACATTACCAGGAGATATTGTATGTTGCAGGTTCAATGTGGTCATTGGGTCGGCAACCTCTGGGCAAAATTGGGTGGAGTAGTGGTTTATCCAATCTTCCGGGGATACATGGTTAGATGGAGTGCGAAAGTCACCATCTTTTCCACATCTAACAATGTCCCAGAATTTGGTCTGGTTATTGGATTTGCTGGCGTCCAAAAGGTCCGCCCAAAAATCATCTTCCCATTCCCTCTTTGCTTCCCATTGCACTCTTTTGTACCTTTGCCTAGCCACCTTTACTGCACTCAGGTCTCTGGATTTGACTGTCTCTATTAGATGACTATGGGCCTCTCTACACTCTCTATTATACCATTTAGCTCTTGGAGCGATTCGGTTCCCGGTGTTTGATTTACATGGTTTGGAGAGAAGATTATTAAGCTCAGAGAAACACTTGTCATGTATGCCCATAATCTTATCTAATTCACTATGGCCCATCTCGACGTCAACAGGCCCCAAGTTGTTTAGAGCATTCTTCACCACATTTTCTATGTTGGCCTGTAACACTACATCATTTGATATGGTTGACCATTTCAATCTCCTCCGGTCATTTGATATGGTTACAACCCCTTGGCCCCTAGGATCAGGTTCTGCTAAACTTGTCTGATCTTGCATTTTGATTTCCAGGCACAGTGGGTTGTGGTCACTTTCCGGACGCATAACAATTTCCATATCAACAATTTGACACCAATATTCCATTTTTAAGAAGATGTAATCAATGCGGCTCTTCCTGACGCCATTGTCAAAGGTGAAATTGGCTCCAATATCCGATTTAGTTCGACCGTTTACTGCCCTAAGTCCCCAGGTAAGGCAAAAGGCAGTCCAATTCAAAGCAGCCTCCGTTGCTTTAACTAGTCTGTCGTTTGAGAGTTCGGGGATTTTCCATGACGCGTCTTCTGCAAACCCCCAGTTATCCTCTGGCATGTACAGTGGCTCTATTGTACAGTTAATGTCACCTGCTAACATTATGAATGTTCCTTTGTTCCAACCTGTAAGTAAAGTATCTAAGGCGCCTATCAGCTTAGGGCATCGTCCACCCGGGAGGCCTCTAGAGTATATGTTAATAATAAGCATATCCTGCCCCCCTACTTTGCTCAACCTTATAGCCAATATGTCAGGGTTGTCCACAAAAAGTTCGGAGACTGAGTAACACCAGGCCTGTTTTACCCATATGGACAGTCCCCCTGACGCCCGCCCTTTGGTACCTTTTATTGCTGGTTTAAAAAAATTTACATATCCAACCATAAAAAACGGGGCGGTGGCCCAGGTTTCTTGCAGTAGCACGACCTGCTATTTGCCTATGAACTCCAGCCAATCCTCGGAGACCAGACGTGTCTTGACTCCAGCTACATTCCAAGACACCATATGTGAGGTTAACATGTCTAAATCTGCAGGAATGTTACTAACTGACGGGGGGAAAGGGGGACTCGATAAACCTACACTGGTTGATCTGATTTCTCCTACATTGGAAGTGGGGACCCCTTCCCCGGATAATTCCCCCTGAGTTCTAATTTTATTATGGGGCGAGGTCTGTTGCTCCCTTAAAAGGTCCGAGGTAGAGGTGGTCGAAATGAGCTCTCCTTCCCCAATCCTTGTTACTGGATTTGGGTTTGGTAACTGGGTTGGTGCACATAGTCAGTCAACCCATTCCAGGCCTGACAGAGCCTCAAAATGGTTAAAAAGAGGGGGGTAGTATGGGAGAAAGGGGTTGTGGGCTCTCGCGGTCTCCCCCCTTTAAATTTCCAGTGATTGGGGCCCATTGAATAATTGTGGTGCATGTGGGGGTAGAAGTACCCAAGGTGCAGGATCTGAATATCACCAAGACGGGCAAATCTAGCTTCCCTTTGAATTCTTTCCACCACCCAGGGATCTTTGAAGGAAATCAAGATGCAGTCTCCTTCCAGGTCTTTTTCACCCTTGCCTACCCATTCAACTCTCCTTACATAGAGAATCTCGGTAGGGGATGATGGGGGGAGTGGACGATGTTTATTTAGCCAAAATGTGACCTTGTTCCGTAAGTCCCCTTGAGACTCTTTCATACCCTCTCTTAGGGGGGCCACCCCAGTTAAAACAATAGTGTATTGAGCCGCTTCCGGGGGTAAATTAGCTCTGGGAAGATGACGTGTATGTCTATTGACGGTCCTATGATTCCTGTCTGGGTGGGGGGTGTTCTTTTCCTTGCCCAATAAAGGTGTTGGCACTGTGGTGTTATTTGTTTGTTTCGACGTGCCAATCACTGGGTGTTGTTTTGCTGGCGCGTTATTGGGGGCCAGTGGGTGTTTAGCCTTTGATGTTTCATTAATGTATGCTCTACTTGTAGTGGTCGATGTGGATGCTGCCGATTTAGCCCCTGATTGTGGCTTCTTGATAATATTGCTAGATGATGTCCCTACGGGTATTGTTGTAACTATCCCCCCTTTTTGGTTAACACCCCCTGTAGGATTAGAACCCCCTGTCATGAAACTAGGAGATGTAAGTTTATGCAAGAGGTCCATATTAATATTGGCGGCCGCTTCCAAAACATCTATTTTGGCGGACATTATCCTGGTTGTTTCTAGGACCGGAAGCAATAGAGTTTTAAACATTGTTTCCATCTTGGCCAACAAGACATCGTCACTGCTTAAACACGTTGGACAGGGGTTAGAGGACCCGGAATGGGCTAGTGAGGGACAATACAATATTGGAAAATCTGGGTTGGTCTGTGAGTGGGAGAAGCTAGTCCTATTAACGTGGTCTATTTTGGGTTGTTTTTGTTCCTTTTCTCCCTGTGGACTTGAGACATGTTTTCTTTTCCGAGAAATGTTGTTAGTGGTGGCTCGTTGCGAAGCAGGTGTACCGGGTGAGGTGGGAACATTTGGATCTGAGGGGCCAACCATGCTACACTCATCATCCTCAGGGTTTTGGCTATCAGCTTCTAGGCTGGTCAGGTTGTTATCGGAATTCATTTCCATATTTTCGTCGGCCGTGGATTTTGTGACTCGATCCCCATCTACGTGAACTATTATTTCTGACTCTGTTGTTGAAATGCAATTAAACGCTGCATGAGTTATGGGGCTTTTAACATGTGCCAAGGCACCTAAAGAGGAGCGTTTCCCAGTAACCAGATCCAAGGACAGTCTGTGTTCTGCCTGTTCGATTTCTTTTTCTAGAATTCCTGTGGCTCTAGAGATGAAAGCATCAAGGGGGCCTGAGACAACACCCTTTGAGGTTTGGATATGCACCAAGCGCTGTTTGCCAGATCTTAATGCCATGTTAAGAGTGATAATGTTAAAACTTATAAATAAACCTAAAAATGTAGCTAAACGGGGTAATACAGGAAATGGAGCAGACCAGAACTCTGGGCCCAACCCAACCTCGTCCGACCACGGACGGCCACAGACGGTCCCGCCCTTGTCCCGGGCTTCTCCCGGCGCGCTCCCGCGCACTCCCGCGCCGCGGGGATCTTTCCTTCTTTTTGTGGATGAGCTTGGAACACCGAGGGGGTGGGGCCGGCAGGGAGAGGAGCCCAGCTGGAGACGGGCGCGCGGGGACTCCTAGTCCGTGGAGTCCTCCGCTCTACCCTCGCAGCCCTGCCGGTCAAATGGAGCCCCTTTAAGGTAAACCTGCTGCTGCTGTGCAACCGCGAAGCGGGACCCGCGAAGCGGGTCCGGCGAGGAGGGGCGGCACACAGCAAGCAGGAACAGACGAAAGGCACAGAGTTCGCCGCGTGAAACACAAGAGGCCCCTATCTACTCTTGAATGAACGTCTAGCAATTGAAAGAGGACAAGACCAAGCTATATCTATGGTGGCCATCTCGGATTGGTCAGATGCAATGAAAGAACTAACAGCAATTGAAAGAGGATAAGACTATGCACCATCTGTGGTGGTCATCTTGGATTGATCAGATGCTCCTCACGACTGATCCAACTTCCATGTGAGGAGTGCTGGGGCAGCACAATTCTGACAACACAGGGCTGGCCTCAACTCAGGGTGGACTTAAGGCCCCTGAACTCTGAGGCCTCATGGGCTGACACTAGGGAGCAGGCCCCAACTCTCCTCGTCTCCCCCTCCTCAGTCAATTTTGATCCTCTGCGATCCACCTAGGCAACTGCTAGCTCCCCTATCCCCCGGGCACCTGATGCCCTTGACCTCCAGGTCAGAAGCTGAGTGCACTGCTGCAAAGTAGTATAAGCCACCTACTGATATTCACTAACCAGTCTAATAATAGCTGCCGATGTACTCCAGATCATCCCTATACTGTTATTTTTTGCCTATTTTATTTTACGCACACACTAGAGACCCTGTTTTTATTGATTTTTACTGGTCTTTTTTTCTATTCATAACTTACCTACTCTGTTTATGTAACCATTGTATGCGTTGTTCCTCTTTATATGTACAGCCAACTGCCCTAAAAGCCATGTGATTTCCACTGACTTCAGCCAGCAGCTTTTCACTGATATGTATAACTAACCCTAAAATCCATGCCCCTGCAAAGCCTGCCATGGAAACCTCTCTCAACCACCAACTAGAACCTCAATTAGCACCAGACCCATCTGCCCTTGACTTCAATGGACTCTGCGCAGACTGGCCAATAACTTCCATCACTACCCCCAGCTCCTAGTTACCATGACACCTAAGGACTCGGAATGTTCAGCATATCTATTGTTGCTTTTCGTCGATCAAGGCCCCCTCTAAGTCACAGGGTTCCTACTAGATCATCTTGTCGACCTCCACTCCTCACCCCTCTGGCACTGGTACTCTACTCTTCTCAAGAAGGGGCCACCACCCCTCCCTACCACTCCCCCATCCCCACTGACAACACCATAATCTAACCGATATACCCCTGCTCTCATAATCCCTAACCCCAGATAAGTCAACACAAACACTATCTTCAGGTATCAAGCAAGCACAAGGGATCTTCACCCTGATCTCCTTCAGAAGCTCCCCCCCCCAGTCCAACCTCTCTCAGAGACCCACCACTCTCATTATACCCTACCATGGCGTCATTTACCCATCCCTTGAAAAGTGATGGTCCTAACTCCTGTATTAAATTCCCATCAAATCTCTCCAGACATGCTGTGAAAAACTGCAAATACAAGATCCTCAAATAACACCCAGAAACACCTATAACAGACATCCATCACGGCGCAACACATGGAGACCTCACAAAATACCTCATTTTCTACTCCAAAAGACCTACCAACTGGAGAACCAATTGCCTACAGAACCTATACGTAACCAATACCACCAGCATCCCATATGGATCCAAACTCACCATATCTCCCTCTCAAAAGTTCACTGGTGAACTATTCATAACCATCTACAAAAATGGAAATCTCCTCACTCAAGCCACAAAACACAATCTTTCAATCTTTGACTGTCTCATTCCCACCCTCTCCAAACCTTATCCCCTAACCCTAAATCACCACCCCTCTCCAGCTGAACTCTCCCTCCTCTCTTCTCCCCATGCAATCAAACCTGCCACCCCACACACCAATCCCCACCTCACCCTACACCCATCCACCTCACACCAATCCCACTAAACACTGCATCTCTTGATCCACGTTCCCCCCTTAAAGCCACACAACCCCTACACTAATAACCCCATCACCAACCACACAAGTTCCTTCATCCCACAACATCACACTAGACCCAACCCCAACACTCACCATAGTCTACGACGACCTCCAATCCGTTCCACCATCCCACCCTGAACCAACCATAGCCCAAATGATCACTTCAATCACACGCCTGGAACTTAAAATGAACGCCCTACTAAGTGATAGTACTGCTTTACGTAAGGACCTCAAGTCCAACCCCAGCTCACCTCCTAAATTGTTTACCACAAACCCTCCCCTGGTCACCCTTCACTCTCATTCCTGGATGACTATCCCTCTCGAACAATACCATCTCAAACCGAGATGTCCTACGCCTGAAATGTCTCATAATTTAATGGATCAACTCCTATGCCACTGCCACTAGCCAATCCTCCTACCCCAAAATGCCAGTTGCCCTCAGTACGAGCAGGATCCCTGTCATCAACCACCCTCTCAGGCCACCAGCCCAACTCACCCCCCATTCAACTCACTCAATCTGAATGGAAAGCAGCAACCATATCAAATTCCATGCTCCTAAACTGTCAGTCAGCATCAAAGCACGCCGCTGAATTAGCAGAAACCATCCGAATTCACAAAATTGACCTATGCTTTCTGACGGACCCTTGGCTAATTGACAACTCATCACCATCTTGGATATCCTCATTCCACGAGGTTTCTCATCATCTGTCGCAACCTCAAAGAACGCGCCAGTGGTTGTCTAGCGATCATACACAACACCGACCTCCCTCCAACACCCTTCCACACAACTGCATTCTCAACCTTTGAAGGCCCAAAGCCCTTTAAACTCCACACCATTTATCACCCTCCAGGTGATAAATGTCAATTTTTAGAAGAAATAACGGACCTTATAACACTAAACTCCTTGAAAGATTCCATTGATATTATTCTAGGAGGCCTAAACTTACACCTGATTAATGCAAATGACACTACTGTACAAACATTAGTCTCCCTCCTAACATCGAAAGCTCTCACCCGACACTGTAAAAAGCAAACCCACAATAAAAGTGTGACCCTTGACACTATCATATCCATCCATGATACCATATACCTCCACTCCATCCTTCCCATGGACTGGTCAACAATCGCCTAATTCTTTTTGATCTTAACATCAAACCACCCAAGCTCCCCTCTCAAACCCACTTGCTGAAGCACTGGACAAGAAACAGGCACCAAATCCAACAATCAGAGCTAGAATCCCTCATAAGCTCCAAATCATTCCCCTACCTGAACTGACCACCAACGACGAACTCACCTCTCACTACAACACTAAAATGACTGAACATCTTGATTCCATCACCCCCCTAAAACTCAAAAAAATCAAGAGGTGCCCCCTCAAGCTCATGATCTAACACAGACCTTAACAATGAGAAATGACAACTCAGAATGATGGAAAGAAAATGGAGAAATAAACTCTCTCTAGCTCATCTCTCACTCCCCTGAACAGAACGCCTAAAATATAAAAAGCACGTCTACAGATGAAAATCCACTTTCTTCAGAGCCCAACTAGATAATTTCAGAAACTGTCCCAAAGACCTCTTCAAGATCATAAAAACCCAAACCTCTCCCTTCCTCAACATCCTACAGATGTCTCCACTAAACGATGTGAAGAGTTTGCTAAATTCTTCGCAGACAATATAGCAAACATTGAATTCTTGTAGACCTCCTCTCCCCATCCCCTACCACCAAAGATCCCACCACCGAAGATGGTCCCCCACAGGCCCTTCACCAACTGATGTTGATCCCTACAATTCCACCACCTCAGAATGGGAAACGCAACTTTTACAACGCACTACCATTACAACGAAACTTTTACAACGCAACATCCATTACAACGCATGCCATTAGAAAGCAACCATTACAGCGCATGACACTACAACGCATACCACTACAACGCTTGTCATTACAATGCAGTCATTACAACGCATACCATTACAACGCATACCATTACAACTCATAGTACCCTTACACTATCCAACCCTTACCCTACTGTTGCACCCCCTGAAGTTATAATAGTAATTTTTACCCCTACACTATCCAACACTTACCCTACTGTTGCACCCCCCTGGAGTTAGAATAGTACATTTTACCCCTACACTATCCAATACTTACCATACATGCGATGTAATGGTATGCGTTGTAATGGTATGCGTTGTGAAGGTAGTATGCGTTGTAATGGAATGCGTTGTAAAGGTAGTTTTGTGAAATGCGTTGTAATGGCATGCGTTGTAATGGAATGAATTGTAATGGATGTTGCGTTGTAAAAGTCTTGTTGTAATGGCATGCGTTGGGAAAGTATGCGTTGTAACGACATACATCCCTTCAGAATACCAGAACTACAGCGTTAACCACCTCCATCCAAAAAATAACGTAACCTGGTTCGAATTCGCAGGTATATCTGAAAAGGAAATCAGGAAAATACTATAAGTTATAAAGCCGACCTCTCTGACCCTCTCCCCTCCTCCCTTGTCAACAGACTAAGACACAACATCGCTCCATCTAGGGCAAATATCATCAACTCCTCCCTATCCAGCAACTCCATAATGGCCTCCCTTAAATGTGGCCAAATCACCCCCGCCATCAAGAAGCCTGATGCCAACCCTGATGGCCTCAATACTTACAGACCTATTACCAACCTCCCACTACTTGCTAAATCCATCGAAAAATGTGTGCTCTCCCAATTAAACAATCACATTGAAGAATTTGACATACATGACACATTCCAATCTGAATTTAGGTAAGGCTGCAGTACAGAGACTGCAATCCTGAACATCACTGATGACCTAAACAGATCCCTCGACGATGACTGTGTACATCCAACCAGGAAATGAATGTTACCACAAAAAGTTGAATAATTACCTTTTGCTTCAAAAAATGAGTCTTCTCCTTCTTGTCCACCCTAGCAATGCTATGTACATGCTATTTATAACTGCCTACTAACTTTCTACCTTTCAGGACATTGTGTTATAATTGTATTCTACACTTTAAAACACATTAAAAAAACGCCAACTCAACTATTACTGGGACCCTTAAAATACACCTTATGCCAATGAATACCACATTCAATGCAGCAACTAGACTGATCTCTGGAGAGAGACGATTTGACCACATCACTCCAACTCTCAAGAAAGTCAAATGCTTACCAACTGTAGTGAGAAATATATACAAAATAGCTTGCATAACACACAAACAGGTACATGCATCAACCATTTTTGCGAGCGCAAACGGTCTGATTCGCAAAAAGCGGCCGTTTGCACCCGCAAAAAGGGCTTCTGCAATGCATCAATCTGTCAGCCTCTCGCAATTAAAGAAATTGCAAAATATTGACATTTCTTAAATTGCGATTGCATTTAAGGAATTGCAAATTGTGATTCCTTAAATGCAATGCATGATGGAAACGCAAACTGCGATGTTGCTAATAGGGGGCGCAAACTATCAACAATTTGTACTTTATGGTAGTTTGCAAAAAATTTGAATGATGCACTAAAGTGCATTTTTCAAAGTCGTAGGTTATACACACATGCCTTTGGGGCATGTGTGTGCGCAACATGCGTGCACAGATCAATTTCAAGGGTGTAACAGGGTGTCCTTTTGACAGCCTTGCACCCTTGAAATTGCATGAGCAATTTGCGAGCATCTATTGGTACTCGCAAATTGCACATGCAATCTCCCATTCATTCATATGGGCCTGGAGGCCCGTAGGAATGAATGGGTAGGCATTTCTTAATTGCGACTCGCAATTTGCGACTCGCAATTAAGCAATGTTTGGGAATGGCTCATTTTACTGTGATTCCTACATGCATAGGCTTTTGCAAATCCTTAATTGCGGTCCTTAATAATCGCAATTAAGGAATCGCAAAAGCCTCCATTGATGCATGTGCCTGAAAACTCTCTACTCTGGAAATCCTACCTTCCTCACAAATGAACACACAAAAGAGGCCCAAAACAGACATCTGCAAAGTTTCAACACCCTTCTCCTCATCCCTCCCAAATTCAAAACAAGCAAATCCCTCACTTGATCCTTCTCGGGACACACCCCAAGAATTTGGGATGTCCTTCCTAAGGAACTGCTTGACAGCCAATCCTACCTTCACTTCAGGTAAAACATAAAACTTTCTCTCCTCAATAAATTTCTAAACTCATGCACCTAAATTACTGTGCTTGACCTACCAAATACTATATCTAGTAAACTCACTGTTCACTCTGACCTTAATCCCAACCCCCTCTTGATACCCTACTCCGCCATATACTGTATTAATATATGCTCCCCACTTGTACCTATCTCCTGTAAATGTGTCCTGTTTATCTGCTGCGTGTCTTGTATTGTATGTCTTTTCCCTTCCACTTCTGTTATGCCTCCTGTAAATGATGTAAACGATGCACATGTAACTTTTGTAAAGCCAGAATCTATGGTCATAACTCCTGTAATCGATGTATATGTAATTCTGGTAAAGCGCTCTGATGCCCTTGGATCTAGTTTGTGCTATATAAAGCTCAAAATAAATAAATATAAAAGAGTAAAAAGTGAAACATACAGTTCTAAGGACCTACATATTTTAAAGAAACAAGTAGGGACAAAGGGCCTCATTTATAAAAAAAAGTGTTGCATCAATGCAGTAAAACAGCGATGCAACACTTTCCAGTGTGCCTTCCTTGCTACCCCATGGATGCACCAGATTTACTATACAGTGCTCCATGTCGCAAGGATTTACAGATGCGTTGGGAATCTTGGCATATCTGCCAGCGCAAAAATGGAGAAATACTGGAGTGTGTCTGGAAATAGATGCAACTCCAGCAATGTGGAAAGCCCTGCGTCCCCCGTACGCGTGCTTCAAGCAGGCGTAAGGATTTGACACAGTGAGGCCATAGAAGTGACACAGTAAAATCTCATAGATTTCACTGCAACACTTATTTTTAAGAGTTTTATATAACACGAACTAGACCTAAAGGTATCAGAGCTCTTTACATGAGCACCAGTTACGTTACAGACGGACACGTTCCTTTTTGTTAGGCACAGGGAGATTAAGTGATTTGCCCAGAATCTCAGAATGTTGAGCGTCCCTGTCGAGACTCGGACCCGGTTCCCCTGCTCCGAGGTCGACCTTTCAAGCCATTAGGCCACATTCTCTCCCCCACTTCTGCAAGGCTTTTCTGCGTCTTGAACTGCCACCCTGCATACATTATACTTGTCGCAGGTATAATGTAGCGCAGGGGATTACAAAGTGACGCATATGCCTAGTTGTGTAACTTTGTAAATATGGAGCAGTGTGGCTCAATTTTTTTGCCGCTGCAGCGTCACAAAAAGTGTCGCAACAATGGCGTAAGGGCCTCATAAATAAGGCCCAAAGAATCTTTCCAGGACCATAAAACTATGAACCTGAAAGATAAGAAAAAAACCAAGAAAATACAGAACCAAGATACTGAGACATTGAAGAGTGGCTATGAGAGGACGACCCACTGTAACAAGCAGCAGAAAGATCCAAAAGTACCAGTAATGAAGATAGTTTCTGATGACAAGAATAATGGTTGAAATTAGATACTTCGCGCAAGACCAGACGTAAACCATACTAGAGGATATAAATTGTGTACCGAGGAAAAATGGCATAACTCAGAACTGAGAATGGACCATGCATGTCAGAATCTTGGCTAAGCAGTGGATATCAGGGAAGTATGACGGTAGTTAGAGGGGCGTGATGGATCCAGTGAAGGTTATTTTTAGTACAGTCGCTGAAATAAACACAGGAGGGAAACTACCAGATGAAAAAGAGACACGATGAGATAAGAGTTAAGGGGAGGGTACACAGAATAGATAAACGTAGCAGAAAGGAGATCATCAGGAGAGAGAACTGGGTTAGAGAAATGAAGTTAGTCACTCCTGACTCAGAAATCACACCAAAATTAGAGGTCATCAGATGATTGATTGTCTGTCGTACATACGTAACAGATGCTAAAACCAGTAATATGCACCTTGATTCCTTTTCTTTTTATTTTTTTACATATTCTTGAAATAAAAATAAAAATAATCCTTGCACAAGCTTGCTGGGGCAAGGGCTTTGCCATGGTTACTCCCAGTACAACCACAAAAAGGACACTTGTCTAAGACACTGAATGATGGAAAAAAAAGAATCCCTCTGGCTATCAGGGGTCATGATTAGGATTCAGATGTAGTCGTTTGCAATGTGTACATTGCTATCAACATGCATATAGTATACTGCCCTATTCTCATACTATTCCTTCTCTTTGTTTTTCAACAGGCGCCTTGTACGTTCTGAAGAGTGAAGATGGAGTGCAGCTTGAGTGTAATCGGTCCTTTAACAATAATCAGCCAGCGGTCTGGTATCAAACCGGGGAGGACCACACTTATCAATTGGAAAAAATGAAGAATCCAGCACAATGTGCTTCGAACAAGGTTCAAGTTCCAGGTAGTGGGGTGTTTGCTTGCCACTCCTCCACAGGTACAGATCTCTGCTCGTCAGACTCCGCACCCCGCTCAAGTATAATAATTCGCCAGATCTGCCATTATGACTTCTTCATTGTAGCAAGAAGACATGAAGGTGAGTGAGGAACGCAGCGCTCAAGCAGACATTTAAAGAGCAGTGTGTCCTTGTGCATGTTATCAAAAGAGCTCATCCCATGAATGAAGAACAATGTAATCAGGGCACAAGTCGCGCGTACACGCAGGTACAGGGCGTCCACCCACTATTTTCACAGGGTGGACGCCGTCCACCCTGCAAGAAGTGGGCCCCACTGAAATATTCTGAACTTGTTGTACCGGTGCACTTTCTAGACACCGAGACACATTCAGCCATGCCTGCACCTTGTCCGCTTTCGTTTCGAGCAGCAACGGTGCAGGCAGCGAAGGGGCTTTCAAACTTCTGACTCCAGCTGGGCCCGTATCAAAGGCCGAATTTAAGGAGTCATCATGTCTCCTTTTGGTCTACTTTACTGACAGGGAGTATCTGAGCCTCACACCTGGATGCAAATACAAAGCAGGGGAAACAAGCATTTGCAATGCAATAGGTCTCGCATTAGGAAAGTTTCAGCTATTGGTATTGTAAATGACACATTTTTTATTTATGTTTTGTTTTTGAAAATAGCGAAATTAATAGCTTTGTCATTTACAATGCCAATAGTTATAACTTTTGCAAATGTGACACCTATTGCATTTGTAATGCAATATGTGTTGTATTTACGTGACTTAGATGTATTGCTATTACAAATAACAATGGCTTTTAATTTTTTTAATTAATTAATACTTAAATAAAAGTTCTTGTAATTTATAATGGCAATAACTTAAACTTTTGTAAATAACTTTTGTGAAGATTATGTTCAGTGTATTTTATTGTGACGAAAATCCGAGAACAGAAGTGAAATATTAACATCTTTGTGTTACATTTGTAATAAAGCTTGAAACATTGAGAGAACATATTTGAACCAGCTGTTGTTGAATGGTTGCACAGATTGATGCTGTGGTGGCGCTGAGTGATGTTGTGATGGCGAACGAGTGATGCTGTGGCATAGTGATGTTGTGGTGCCCCTGAGTGATGCCGTGTTGGTGCTGAGTGATGCTGTATGCTATGTTTTGTTTTGTTTTGCTATCCTATGTTTTGTTTTGTTATGCTATGCTATGCTGTGTTTTTGTTATGCTATGCTATGTTTTGTTATGCTATGCTATGTTTTGCTATGCTATGTTTTGTTATGATATGCTATGTTTTGTTATGATATGCTGTTTTGTTATGATATGCGATGTTTTGTTGTGTTTTATTATGCTATGCTATGTTTTGCTATCCTATGCTTTGATTTGTTATGCTATGCTGTGTTTTGTTATGCTATGCTATGTTTTGTTAGGCTATGCTATGTTTTGCTATGCTATGCTTTGTTTTGCTATGCTATGCTTTGTTATGATATGCTATATTTTGTTATGATATGCTATGTTTTGTTATGCTATGCTATGTGTTGTTGTGTTTGGTATGCTATGCTATGTTTTGCTATGATATTATATGTTTTGTTTTGCTATGCTATGTTTTGTTGCGTTTTGCTGTTTTGTTATGCTATGTGTTGTTGTGTTTTGTTATGCTATGTTTTTTATGTTATGCTATGTTTTGTTATGCTAAGCTATGTTTTGTTGTGTTTTGCTATGTTTTGTTATGCTATGGTTTGTTTTGTTATGTTATGCTATGTTTTGTTATCTTATGCTATGTTTTGTTCTGCTATGTTTTGTTGTGTTTTGTTATGCTATGCTATGTTTTGTTATACTATGCTATGTTTTGTTTTGCTATGCTTTGTTATGTTATGCTATGCTTTGTTTTGTTATGCTATGTTTTGTTATGCTATGCTATGTTTTGTTGTGTTTTGCTATGCTATGCTTTGTTGTGTTTTGCTATGCTATGTTTTGTTTTGTTATGCTATGTTTTATTTTGTTATCCTATGCTTTGTTTTGTTATGTTATGCTATGTTTTGCTATACTATGATTTTTTTTGTTATGATATACTATGCTGTGTTTTGTTATGCTATGCTATGTTTTGTTATGCTATGCTGGTGAGGGTGTGTGAGGGTGTGTGACGGTGGGTGAGGGTAGGTGAGGGTGGGTGAGGGTGTGTGAGGGTGAGGGTGTGTGAGGGTGAGGGTTGTGAGGGTGAGGGGGTGTGAGGGTGAGGGGGTGTGAGGGTGAGGGTGTGTGAGGATGAGTGAGGGGGTGTGAGGGTGAAGGGGTGTGAGGGTGAAGGTGTGAGGCTGAGGGGTGTGAGGGTGTGAGGATGTGAGGGTGAGGGAGGGTGAGGGGGTGTGAGGGTGATGGGGTGTGAGGGTGAGGGGGTGTGAGGGTGAGGGTGTGAGGGAGGGTGAAGGGGTGTGAGGGTGAGGGGGGTGAGGGGTTGTGAGGGTGAGGGTTGAGAGGGTGAGGGGTGAAGGTTAGTGAGGGTGTGCGAGGGTGGGTGAGGGGGTGTGAGGGGGTGAGGGTGAGGGGGGGTGTGGGTGAGGGGATGTGAGGGTGAGGGGGATTGAGGGTGAGGGGTAGTGAGGGTGAGGGGTAGTGAGGGTGAGGGGTGTGAGGGTGAGGGGGAGTGAGGGTGAGGGGGATTGAGGGTGAGGGGGAGTGAGGGTGAGGGGTAGTGAGGGTGAGGGGTGTGAGGGTGAGGGGGTGTGAGGGGGAGGGGGAGAGGGTGTGAGGGAAGGAGGAGGGGGAGGGGATGAGGGAGTGTGAGGGTGAGGGGGCGGGGTTGTGAGGGCGAGGGTGTGTGAGGGTGAAGGGGTCTGAGGGTGAGGGGATGTGCGGGGGTGAGGGTGAGGGGGTGTGAGCGAGTGTGAGGGTGAGCGGGTGTGAGGGTGAGGGGGTTTGTGAGGGGGGTGTGGGGGTGTGAGGGTGAGAGGGTGTCAGGTTGAGGGTGGGTGAGAGGGGGTGTGAGGGTGAGGGGGTGTGAGGGTGAGAGGGTGTGTGTGGGTGAGAGGGTGTGTGTGGGTGAGAGGATGAGTGAGGGTGAGAGGGTGAGTGAGGGTGAGGATCTGTGAGGGTGAGGGTGTGTGAGGGTGAGGGGTTGTGAGGGTGTGTGTGAGGGTGTGAGGGGGTGTAAGGGTGAGGGGGTGTGTGAGGGTGAGTGGGTGGGTGAGGGTGTGTGAGGGTGAGGGGGTGTGTGAGGGCAAGAGGGTGGGTGAGGGGGTGTGAGGGGGTGTGAGGGTGAGGGTGTGAGGGAGGGTGAGGAGATGTGAGGGGATGTGAGTGTGAGGGGTGGGCTGTGAGGGTGAGGTTGTGTGAGGGTTAGGGGGTGAGGGGATGTGTGAGAGTGAGGGGTGTGAGGGTGAGGGGGTGTGAGGATGTGTGAGGGTGAGGGGGAGGGTGAGGGGGAGGGTGAGTGAGGGTGAGGATCTGTGAGGGTGAGGGTGTGTGAGGGTGAGGGGGTGAGGGTGAGGGGGTGTGAGGGTGAGGGTGTGTGTGAGGGTGAGGGGGTGTAAGGGTGAGGGGGTGGGTGAGTGGGTGGGTGAGGGGGTGAGGGTGTGTGAGGGTGAGGGGGGGTGTGAGGGTAAGAGGGTGGGTGAGGGTGGGTGAGGGGGTGTGGGGGGTGAGGGTGAGGGGGTGTTAGGGTGAGGGTGTGAGGCAGGGTGAGGAGATGTGAGGGGATGTGAGTGTGAGGGGTGGGCTGTGAGGGTGAGGTTGTGTGAGGGTTAGGGGGTGAGGGGATGTGTGAGAGTGAGGGGGTGTGAGGGTGAGGGGGTGTGAGGATGTGTGAGGGTGAGGGGGAGGGGGAGGGGGAGGGGGTGGGTGAGGGGGTGAGGGTGTGCAAGGGTGTGGGGGTGTGGGGTGAGGGGGTGTGAGGGTGAGCGGGTGTGAGGGTGAGTGGGTGTGAGGGGGAGGGAGGGTGAGGGGGAGGTGGTGTGAGGGTGAGGGGGTGGGGTTGTGAGGGTGAGGGCATATGAGGGTGAGTGGGTGTGAGGGTGAGGGGGTTGGGTTGTGAGGGTGAGCAGGTATGAGGGTGAGGGGGTGTGAGGGTGAGTGGGTGTGAAGGTGAGTGGGTGTGGGGGTGTGAGGGTGAGGAGGTGTGTGAGGGGGTGTGAGGGGGTGTGAGGGTGAGGGTGGGTGAGGGTGTGTGTGAGGGTGAGGGAGTATGAGGGTGAGGGGGTATGAGGGTGTGGGTGTGAGGGAGGGTGAGGGGATGTAAGGGTGAGGATGTGTGAGGGTGAGGGTGTGTGAGGGTGAGGGGTGTGAGGGTGGGGGGGTGTGAGAGTGAGGGGGTGTGAGGGTGAGTGGGTGTGTGGGAGTGAAGGGGTGTGAAGGTGAGGGGGCGTGAGGGTGAGGGGGTGTGAGGGTGAGGGGGAGTGAGGGTGTGTGTGAGGGTGAGGGGTTGTGAGGGTGAGGGGGCGGGTGAGGTGGTATGTGAGGGGGTGTGAGGGGGTGGGGTTGTGAGTGAGAGGGGTGTGAGGGTGAGGAGGGGGTGAGGATGAGGGGGTGTGAGGGTGAGTGGGTGTGAGGGTGAGGGGCTGTGAGGTTGAGGGGATGTGAGGGTGAGGGGGAGTGAGGGTGAGGGGGTGTGAGGGTGAGGAGGTGGGTGAGGGGTGAGGGGGTGTGAGTGTGAGGGGGTAGGGTTGTGAGGGTGATCACAGGGGGCGTGGGGGGTGATCGGGTGTGAGGGTGATCACAGGGGGCGTGGGGGGTGAGGGTGAGGGGTGTGAGGGTGATCGGGTGTGAGGGTGAGCAGGTGTGAGGGTGAGGGAGTGGGTGAGGGTGTGTGAGGGTGAGGGTGTGTGAGGGTGAGGGGGTGTGAGGGTGAGAGGGTGTGAGGGTGAGAGGGTGTGTGAGAGAGTGTCTGAGGGTGAGGGGGTGTGAGGGCGAGAGGGTGTGTGTGGGTGAGAGGGTGTGTGTGGGTGTGAGGGTGTGTGAGGATGAGAGGGTGAGGGTGCATGAGGGTGAGGGAGGGTGAGGGTGTGTGAGGGTGAGGGTGTGTGAGGGTGAGGTTGTGTGAGGGGGTTTGAGGGGGTGTGTGAGGGTGAGGCGGTGTGAGGGTGAGGGGGTGTAAGGGGTTGAGGGTGAGGGGGTGTGAGGGTGAGGGTGTGTGTGAGGGAGAGGGGGTGTGAGGGTGTGTGTGAGGGTGTGAGGGGGTGTAAGGGTGAGGGGGTGTGTGAGGGTGAGTGAGTGGGTGAGGGTGAGGATCTGTGAGGGTGAGGGTGTGTGAGGGTGAGGGGGTGTGAGGGTGTGTGTGAGGGTGTGAGGGGGTGTAAGGGTGAGGGGGTGTGTGAGGGTGAGTGGGTGGGTGAGGGTGTGAGGGTGTGTGAGGGTGAGGGGGTATGTGAGGGCAAGAGGGTGGGTGAGGGGGTGTGAGGGGGTTAGGGGGTGTGAGGGTGAGGGTGTGAGGGAGGGTGAGGAGATGTGAGGGGATGTGAGTGTGAGGGGTGGGCTGTGAGGGTGAGGTTGTGTGAGGATTAGGGGGTGAGGGGATGTGTGAGAGTGAGGGGTGTGAGGGTGAGGGGGTGTGAGGATGTGTGAGGGTGAGGGGGAGGGTGAGTGAGGGTGAGGATCTGTGAGGGTGAGGGTGTGTGAGGGTGAGGGGGTGTGAGGGTGAGGGGGGGTGAGGGTGTGTGTGAGGGTGAGGGGGTGTAAGGGTGAGGGGGTGGGTGAGTGGGTGGGTGAGGGGGTGAGGGGGTGTGAGGGTGAGGGGGGGTGTGAGGGTAAGAGGGTGGGTGAGGGTGGGTGAGGGGGTGTGGGGGGTGAGGGTGAGGGGGTGTTAGGGTGAGGGTGTGAGGCAGGGTGAGGAGATGTGAGGGGATGTGAGTGTGAGGGGTGGGCTGTGAGGGTGAGGTTGTGTGAGGGTTAGGGGGTGAGGGGATGTGTGAGAGTGAGGGGGTGTGAGGGTGAGGGGGTGTGAGGATGTGTGAGGGTGAGGGGGAGGGGGAGGGGGAGGGGGTGGGTGAGGGGGTGAGGGTGTGCAAGGGTGTGGGGGTGTGGGGTGAGGGGGTGTGAGGGTGAGCGGGTGTGAGGGTGAGTGGGTGTGAGGGGGAGGGAGGGTGAGGGGGAGGTGGTGTGAGGGTGAGGGGGTGGGGTTGTGAGGGTGAGGGCATATGAGGGTGAGTGGGTGTGAGGGTGAGGGGGTTGGGTTGTGAGGGTGAGCAGGTATGAGGGTGAGGGGGTGTGAGGGTGAGTGGGTGTGAAGGTGAGTGGGTGTGGGGGTGTGAGGGTGAGGAGGTGTGTGAGGGGGTGTGAGGGTGAGGGTGGGTGAGGGTGTGTGAGGGTGTGTGTGAGGGTGAGGGAGTATGAGGGTGAGGGGGTATGAGGGTGTGGGTGTGAGGGAGGGTGAGGGGATGTAAGGGTGAGGATGTGTGAGGGTGAGGGTGTGTGAGGGTGAGGGGTGTGAGGGTGGGGGGGTGTGAGAGTGAGGGGGTGTGAGGGTGAGTGGGTGTGTGGGAGTGAAGGGGTGTGAAGGTGAGGGGGCGTGAGGGTGAGGGGGTGTGAGGGTGAGGGGGAGTGAGGTGAGGGGGAGTGAGGGTGAGGGTGTGTGTGAGGGTGAGGGGTTGTGAGGGTGAGGGGGCGGGTGAGGTGGTATGTGAGGGGGTGTGAGGGGGTGGGGTTGTGAGTGTGAGGGGTGTGAGGGGTGTGAGGGTGAGGAGGGGGTGAGGATGAGGGGGTGTGAGGGTGAGTGGGTGTGAGGGTGAGGGGCTGTGAGGTTGAGGGGATGTGAGGGTGAGGGGGAGTGAGGGTGAGGGGGTGTGAGGGTGAGGAGGTGGGTGAGGGGGTGAGGGGGTGTGAGTGTGAGGGGGTAGGGTTGTGAGGGTGATCACAGGGGGCGTGGGGGGTGATCGGGTGTGAGGGTGATCACAGGGGGCGTGGGGGGTGAGGGTGAGGGGTGTGAGGGTGATCGGGTGTGAGGGTGAGCAGGTGTGAGGGTGAGGGAGTGGGTGAGGGTGAGGGTGTGTGAGGGTGAGGGTGTGTGAGGGTGAGGGGGTGTGAGGGTGAGAGGGTGTGAGGGTGAGAGGGTGTGTGAGAGAGTGTCTGAGGGTGAGGGGGTGTGAGGGCGAGAGGGTGTGTGTGGGTGAGAGGGTGTGTGTGGGTGAGAGGGTGTGTGTGGGTGTGAGGGTGTGTGAGGATGAGAGGGTGAGGGTGCATGAGGGTGAGGGAGGGTGAGGGTGTGTGAGGGTGAGGTTGTGTGAGGGGGTTTGAGGGGGTGTGAGGGTGAGGCGGTGTGAGGGTGAGGGGGTGTAAGGGGTTGAGGGTGAGGGGGTGTGAGGGTGAGGGTGTGTGTGAGGGAGAGGGGGTGTGTGAGGGTGAGGGGGTGTGAGGGTGAGGGGTTGTGAGGGTGAGGGGTGTGAGGGTGAGAGTGTGTGAGGGTGAGGGTGAGTGGGGGTGTGAGGGTGGGTGAGGGTGTGTGTGAGGGGGGTGTGAGGGTGAGGGGGTGTGAGGGTGAGGGGGTGTGAGGGTGAGGGTGTGAGGGAGGGTGAGGGGATGTGAGGGTGAGGGGATGTGAGGGTGAGGGGTTGGGTTTGAGGGTGAGGTTGTGTGGGTGAGGGGGTGTGTGAGAGTGTGCAGGTGTGAGGGTGAGTGAGGGTGAGGATGTGGGTGAGGGGTGTGACGGTGAGGGAGTGGGGTTGTGAGGGTGAGGGGTGTGAGGGTGAGGGGATGTGAGGGTGAGGGGTTGGGTTTGAGGGTGAGGTTGTGTGGGTGAGGGGGTGTGTAGGAGTGTGCAGGTGTGAGGGTGAGTGAGGGTGAGGGGGTGTGAGGGTGAGGGGGTGTGAGGGTGAGGGGGTGGGTGAGGGGTGTGACGGTGAAGGAGTGGGGTTGTGAGGGTGAGGGGTGTGAGGGTGAGGGGGTGTGACGGTGAGGGGGGTTGGGTGAGGGGTTGTGAGGGTGAGGGGTGGGTGAGGGTGGGGGGGTGGGTGTGAGCGTGGTGTGAGGGTGAGGGAGTGGGGTTGTGAGCGTGAGGGGGTGTGAGGATGTGGGGGTTTGAGTGTGAGGGGGTGTGAGGGTGAGGAGGTTTGAAGGGGTGAGGGGGTCTGAGGGTGAGAGGGTGTGAGGGTGAGGGGGGTGAGGGTGTGTGAGGGTGAGGGGGTGTGAGGGGGTGTGAGGGTGAGGGGGTGTGAGGGTGAGGAGATGTGAGGGTGAGGGTGGGTAAGGGTGGGTGAGAGGGTCTGTGAGTGTGAGGGTGTGTGTGAGGGTGAGGGGGTATGAGGGTGAGGGGGTGTGAGGGTGTGGGTGTGAGGGAGGGTGAGGGGATGTGAGGGTGAGGGTGTGTGAGGTTGTGAGGGTAGGGGGTGTGAGGGTGAGGGGGTGTGAGGGTGAGGGGGTGTGAGCGTGAGGGGGTGTGAGGGTGAGGGGGTGTGAGAGTGAGGGGGTGTGAGAGTGAGGGGTTGTGATGGTGAGGGGGTGTGATGGTGAGGGTGAGGGGGTGTGAGAGTGAGGGGGTGTGAGAGTGAGGGGGTGTGATGGTAAGGGGGTGTGATGGTGAGGGGGAGGGGGTGGGTGAGGGGGTTTGAGGGTGAGGGGGTGTGGGGGTGTGAGGGGTTGTGAGGGTGAGGGAGTGTGAGTGTGACGGGGTGTGGGGTGTGAGGGGGTGAGGGTGAGGGGGTGTGTGGGTGAGCGGCTGTGAGAGTGAGGCGCGTGCTTGTGCTGGTTTTCTTCTGGGGTTAAGCCTCTCTTAATTCAGATGCTGCCTGTGAGCCTGTTTTGAGCCTTACCTAACGAGAGGGGCCTTGCCGTGTCTGAATATGAAAATGGTCGTTCTTAAACCCTCAGGAACCCTGTGGGTTCCGACGTCAACATAATTCAGCACTCGGACCTTTCACCTCACAGACCCCACGCCAGACGCATGCTTTTAAACAACTCCAGCTACCAGGTTCGCGCCTAGTTCAGTGCAGGACAAGTTTGTCTTATGTTCGAAATAGGCCCTTTCTCTTGTGCAGAATAACCGCTCACGCTTCTTTAACAAGCGGGGGTTGGTGTGATTCCTTCTTGTAATCACGAGAGTAGGCAGCAGAAACCAGTTTCCAGAGGAGCCAATCTCTTTAGTGCACCCTGACGGGTTGGCTAGTCTTCAACACAATCCCATTATCACAGCTTACTCGTGGTAATGTGCAGAGTTACAATTCTGTGACAACTCATGAAAGCATAAAATGCGCGTTAAGAAAAACTAGCCATTGTACAGCATGCTATGCGTGACACAAATGCGGGATGGACTACACCAGACCCGTAGTGCAGCGCGTGCATTACAGGGGTCGCACTGAAGGTTCGGCACCTCGTCAGAGTGCCCACTAGGCTCTGTGCCGCCTCAGCACGAAGCATAAAGGTGGTAAGTGGCCTGGCCGCCTCTTCTCCTCGCCGTCCCCGCACAGATGGCGAGAAGCCTGGGTGGGATTTGGAGGGCTGGAAAGGTGAACTCCAGCCGCACCAAAGACAGGTCCTCAAAAATATACCCATGTTAATGGCCATTTTATTACAACGCGTTTGGCTGCGTATGAAACATTAATGAATAGAGATCTGCTCAGTAGACGCACGCTGACACCTTCAATGGGTCCCCACGTTTTTTTTTTACGCTAAGGAGTAATTTATGGTCGCAGAGAGCACCATATGTACTCTAATCTGTTAATTACGAGCTTGACAGCGTCGGCACACCAGGCGCCATATGCTCAGGTTCCTATCACCTCGGGGGTCAGAGAAGGGGTTCCGCCCTTAAACTTGAAACTTTTTGACCAATTATTATCACGTATCAATGCCCAATAACCCCGACTGATGTCGAGGCACAGCTCAGAGCTCGTAATGTCGGTCGTAAAAACCTAGTCTTTATTAAGTACTTAAAATCTACTCCGGCGTTTAAAATGCTGAGAAAACGCAATAAAGCGAGCATCGGAACAGCTTCCGGCGCTCTTCGTAGTTAGGCGTGTAGCAATCACTCCCGTGTGCACTTGCCTGCCGACCTACCTCCCTCTCATCCTATACTCTCTGTGCAGGCCCATCCGCCCCCAGTGCTAGGTATGAAAACAAGCGGGGTCCCTACAGGATTGTGAGGAAACATTTATATTGCACTTACTAAGCGGGATAAAATGTAAATTCTGGAATCTTATTTTTCCACCTATGTGATCTAAATTATTACAACCAGTAACAGAAGGGTATCGAATGCAGAGGGAGGGAGAGAGAGGGAGGGAGAGGCGGCACAGACATTCCCAGAGCAGAGAGAGATAGAGCGAGGGGAAACAAGTGGTGCGCTCATATGCTTCCAATTATCGCGATCCGTGTCTGGCCACCATAATTTAAAGCATATGTCAGAAAATGCGCGTAATAGACACCAATGGGCCAGGGGCGGAGCTATGGGCCCACCTCTGGCCTATTGGTGTCTATTTTACAGAACACCAAGCAGTGAAAGGCCAATAGCAGGCCCAAATGGAACCTCACACGCACGAGTGTGAGGAATTTCCAAGTCCATTTTTAAAACCTCCTCAAAAGGGCTTTTCGCTTTGCTCGCCCTAAAAAGACACACAGCTTATGGCTTCACAACACTATGCTCAGATGGGAGTGAGAACAATACAATTGACACCCCCCGTCCCCCAAATCCAACACTTTCCTTACTTGTGCTTGACTATGACTGGTAATGTGCAATTAATATGTTTTATTGTTTTAAAACATGTTTTTCAATTATTTATAGAATGAGTTAATTACTTTTTAAAATGAAATATTGTAATTATTTTGGTTTATTCATTCTTATCTTTATATGATTTGTTAATGAGTATTTTAAAAATATGTTTATAATAATATTTATTGTTATTATTCTTACTTTTAATGTAATTTAGTTTGTGTTGATTGTTTAAATAATGCTTTAACTTTCAGAAAGTATATATTTTTTATACATTTATTTTATATCATTTGTTCTAAACATTGTTTATTTATTTTAATTGTATTATTGTTTACTATCTAAAATAAAATAAATATCGAAGAATCAAAGACTTCTGTGAGCATGGGTCGCCCCACATGCTGCAAGAGCTGGGAGGAAGTCAGACAGCAGTATTTGTTAAGGAAAGTTGCTCAGGAGCGCATTCTTGACCTTTATGGTTGATTTATTCCTCCTACAATGAGTTATCGCAATCAGGGCCCTTACCCAAGTCTGTTTTGTCTGAGGCTAAATGCCCATCTGTCGAGGTTTTAGCACATGAAGAATGTGCCCTTGCACTTCTGGTGCTGCAGTGATGAATGCAATACAGTTCGATGTTTTTCCTAGTCTCTACTGTGTTTTGTTTATTACACAGTTCTGTAAAGCGCCAACAAGGTCTTGACTGGCATTGGAGCGCTGTGCAGGAGTGGAATAATACAAACAGAAATTATAAGCAACAGGGCAACGAGTTACATCGTGTCCCAAAGTTGTAATAATGGAGTGCTTGTGTCGAATACTGTTTAGCGACCTGAGCACGGTAAAGCCGCACAGGTGTAGTATGAACGCAAGTGGAGTACAGACATAAAGCTGCACCACAGACGGACAGGGGCACTACAGACATACAAATGCAGTACAGACGCCCCGGAGGAGCATAGACGTACAGGTGTAGTCCAGACGTACAGGTGCAGTACAAACATACAGGTGCAGTACCTCAAAGGTCCACTACAGACGTACAAGTGCAGTACAGATGTAGTCATTGCTTAATTTGAGCCAGTAGCCTCTGGTGTTTGTCACTGGGGCTTACTTGTCAAATTCAAATTCAAAAGTCTTTATTTCGATTTTTTTCAATCATAAAAGACAGTTACAATTTAATATTTTAAAATTACCCTTCATTGACAGCTAATAAAATCCACAATTCGTCACTTCAACTCTCAATTAACAATTTTTGGCTTACCGCTCTACATAAAATCCATAAATTACAATCATTAAATAAATTATTTTAAAAGAAGATAAAGAAAAAGGAAGAACATGGATATAAAATTCATTTAATTCTTTAAAAAAAAATATATATATATTTTAAAATTAATCATTAGGTACATTAATCACTAGTAACATTTTATAATCTCAAGTGTCATAGGCCATAATTACTGTAGGCTCATTTTGCGAGCCCGAATTATCCACATCCAATGGAGGAATTTAGCTATGGCTATAACTACGGCTTGGGAGTTGTCAGTTCGTAAAATCCTGACAGCCTCACAACCCGTTTTGAGACCCAACTGGACACAGATAGGTTTTAACCAAGGTACCTTATATTCTGGACAGGCAAAGAGAACGTGACCAATGACTTCCCGCTGATATGGACAAAAGGGACAGGCCGAACCTTGTCCCCCACGCCATTTTGCAGTGAGAGCATTTAGTGGTAATGTCCCCACCCTAATCTGATGATATTTCTTCCTGTCCCCTGGAATGGTAATCCAGTCCCAATAAGCCTCAAAGGCCGGAGAATGCTTTAGTTCTAGGAAATCTGCCGTAAAAGATGGTTCAATACAGCGGCCAAATCTCTTTGCCTCCAACATGTTCCAGTACAAGTCTCGAAATATTTTCCTAGGTGGAAAAGAATTCCCTACTGGGTCATCCCACAATGGAGATAATCCCATAGCCTTATATATTGCTTTTACCTCCTTCATCCATAGTATTTTATGGGCCTTATCGGAGTCTCTCACCTCGAGGAAGGCCCGTGCATACTGGGAGAGTTCTGGGGTAACCCATAGTCTCCTCCAGTAGGCAACCGATCTATATCTGGCCATATCCTCGAGGCTTACTTATCAACACTGGCACTCATGACAGACTGCCTCCTGGTGGATCTGTTTGTCCAATTTAGAGATGAGCACAACAGTGGTTAATTAATTCAATATGCATTAAAAATGGCTAACACCTGCCATCCAAGCTATTATTTAAGCTTTGGGGACCTGAACCTTGTTGTTATCACTCCACAAATACCTGAGAGACATGCTTTTTACATTTTTCAATCCCTGTATATAAGAATATCAGGTGTATTGCTCTGTTCCAGTGTTTACTCAAACAACAATTTAAATACCACTATTTTGTTTTACTTCTTTTATAGTGCTACTCATCCAAATGATGGGTATACATTGACAATACATCCTATAAATGTGTAAATTAATATACAAAACATACAACAGTGAGGGTTAGAAGGTATCAGAGCCCTTTACACAAGGAACAGCGAAGTTGCAAGGTACAATAATTACACATTAGTTGCACAATGATTACACGGCAAAAAAAAGTGTTACTTGCGAATAGCAGATAAGGGTGAAAACATAATTACTATGAAAGGATGTATTATTAGTAGGTGGCGTGAACAGCGAAATAAAACATCAAAAGGGGTAGAGTGAGATGGGGTGGAGGCTGAGATAGGTGAGAAGAGAGGGGGACCTGAGGGGGAGTTAGAGATAAGGCAGTAAAGCAAAAGAGAAATGTTTAAAATGCGTCAGGATGGAGTCCAGCAAAACGAAGGAAAGGACAAAGATCAACAAGATGGCGGGTCCGGGTCGTGGGCATCGAAGGAAACCATCCCAAAATGGCAAGATACATACAAGTCGAGAACCAAAAAACCAGGAGAGCAGGGTTCCGTCAAGTAGGGTCGGAGGGGGGACGCAACCCCAACACCAAGGGAGGACGGAGGGCAGTAGCATGTCAGCTGTTTGCGTATACAGGTACAGTACCGTGAGGGCAACAGGGTTGTCGATCACCACATCGTGAATGAGGGGAAATCTGCCTGGGTGTAAGGGAGCAGACTTGGAGAAGGGGAGGCAGCGGCGAAGTCCAGGCGCTCCTCCAGGCTCAGGCGGCAACGAAAAGTCCAGGGGCGTCGTACCGCTGTTCCGCAAAAGCTCACCACCCCTGAACCCCCGTACCTGGCAAAAGACTTAATTACCTACATAAAATAAAAATCTGTCATCCGCATGTTAGATGATGTGCTTTGCAGGAGACACGTTAACCCTCTACGCTACTTTGATTCAAAACTGGAACTAGAGAAAACACCTGTCTGCAACAAATGCTTTACCCACCAAAGTAATCTTAACGTTATTATTGTTTCCTGGGATTTACTAGGCACACAAAGATCTCTGCAGCAGGTGCTTTAACCATATTAGATATTTTAAACTGCAGACTTTGCAACCAATTATACAAGAATAGATTTATTGCTATGTTTCTTCTTGTTTCCAACTTCTTTGTGACAGAGTTTAACCCTTTAAGTGCTGCCGTCGGCCAACGGTCGTCACGGGCACTACCTCCCCAGTGCTGCGTGCGACCGCTGGACGTCCAGTTCAGCACTGGATAATGGACAGCGCAGCACTGGGGAGGTTTATTTACGAAGCTCCTAAGGTGTTAAAAACCAGAAATGCATAAACAGAAGTCCACATTTTCCGTCAGGACTGCGTTGCTTTTTTGGCAAAACCCAGATTCAAAATCTCATAATTCGCTCAAATGTTCTCATAAGAGACCTGCGAACATGTGTGTGAATTGTTCAGATCTGATGTCCCTTTTTGTGATGTCAGTTCCTGTGACGTCATGGGTTGTGATGTCACTTTCTGTGATGCCATGATGTCACGCTGTGATGACATGCACCATAATATCATTTGTATACTGCCTAATATGCTTAGTACCCCCTCCCCCACATCTTTTTTTAGGACTTATCCCCTGAACTTAATAGATCATTACATTGATTGCATTACCTCAACTAGTGCCCGTGTGCAGAAATTGCATTTGATGTTGCTTGAACTGGCCCATCTTCAGGCATCGGCTCGACTCAGGTAAGAGTCACGTGGGTCCTGTCACACGTCATACTTTAATTCTTTATACTCTGTAATCACTAAAGGGACCCGTTGTCGAGCGGGGTAGGCCTTTCTGTCATGAAACCGGTTGTATGGGAGTTTTCGTTTAAGGACATTTAAAAAAGTTAATCAAGATATTAAATGTCACCTGTGCTACTAGCGCGATGCCAAAGCAGACACCTAAGGACGCAAGAGAGGGGGTCTCGCTCTCGTCTCTGAGTACATGACCCACTCCCTGACTTCATGTCATAATTTTGTCATATGTTGTCAATATGTTTATGACCATTCTACACTCAATTTGATTTACCAGGACTATCAGTAGCATTAACCCCAGTTTCTCTTGGCCAAGGTGTTTTTTCTAGGTTTTGCCTGGCGATCCGCTGCGCAGGAGCGTTCGCGCAGGCGAAATCTTTTGAGAATAGTATGTGGCTTTGTCCCGCCTCGGTCTTCCATTGGCTAGCTCCATAAATGGAGGCTAGCCATTGGAAGAGAGAGGCGTCCGTCATTGTGCGAGGCGATTCGTGGGCGTTCCGGCGATTTTTTTTCCCTCTCCGCCCCTTTTTAAAACGTCATGCGGCGGTGGGCGGATGTTTTTTTTTCCCCGTGATGTTTTGGCCATTTTGGACGAGTGTTTTGCAGGGGTGGGTTACGCGATTTCAGTCCTCTCCTTATCAGGAAAGCAGCATTTTGTTTATTTACGTCTTTGCGTGTCTCGTTGCTGTCGTCCTCTGTTCCCGGATTGCCCGCCTCCTGTTGATCGATCCCAGTGCCATCCAGCCACATTGCCCAATCGTCCAGTATCATCGATTCCTCGGACATGTTTTAATGGAGCCCACACACGTTAATGGCCTCACCGGCACCACCCCGCTGTGTGTGGCCGCCGGCCACCCCGTAACACTGTCCACGTCTCGCGCCCAAGGCACCTCCCTTCCCGGCCCCCACTTGTGACCGCGGCCCGCCTAACCCTTTCGTTCGGTGCCCCCCTCCCATTATGAACAGAAGCCTCGGACATGTTTTAATGGAGCCCACAGACGTTAACGGCCTCACCGGCGTCACCCTGCTGTGTGTGGCCGCCGCCCACCCCGTAACACTGTCCACGTCTCGCGCCCAAGGCACCTCCCTTCCCGGCCCCCACTTGTGACCGCGGCCCGCCTAACCCTTTCGTTCGGTGCCCCCTCCCATTATGAACAGAAGCCTCAGACATGTTTTAATGGAGCCCACACACGTTAACGGCCTCACCGGCACCACCCCGCTGTGTGTGGCCGCCGGCCACCCCGTAACACTGTCCACATCTTGCGCCCAAGGCACCTCCCTTACCGGCCCCCACTTGTGACTGCGGCCCGCCTAACCCTTTCGTTCGGTGCCCCCCTCCCATTATGAACAGAAGCCTCGGACATGTTTTAATGGAGCCCACACACGTTAACGGCCTCACCGGCGTCACCCCGCTGTGTGTGGCTGCCGGCCACCCCGTAACACTGTCCACGTCTCGCGCCCAAGGCACCTCCCTTCCCGGCCTCCACTTGTGACCGCGGCCCGCCTAACCCTTTCGTTCGGTGCCCCCCTCCCAATATGAACAGAAGCCTCGGACATGTTTTAATGGAGCGAACACACGTTTACGGCCTCACCGGCACCACCCCGCTGTGTTTGGCCGCTTGCAACCCCGTAACTGTCCACATCTCGCGCCCGGTTGTGGCGTCGGCCCCAAAAAGATGCAAAATATATATATATATATATATGTTTTTTATTAGAAAAACATTAAGGATGTCGGACTCAAGCTGGGCTTTGGGGATGGGGCAACATTTATGTGCAGGGCCGAGGGCTTGTTTGGCTTGAGAGGGTACCAGGAGACCTCGAGGTGATCGTGATCCAGAGCTTGGTGCCAGACTCGAGCCTTCATGTGGCTTGCTTATTCCTTTCACTAGCCTTGGTCTGTTTGTCTTTAACAGATAAGAGGGTGGTAAGCGTTGCTGCTTTACATTACCAAGGGCTGTGGGTTGCCTGTCTCGGCTGCGCGGACTGCAGATTTGAACATGCCACACTTCCATGTTATTATTATTATTCGGATGTGTACAGCGCATGGCTGCCCAACCAAGGGTTTCCCAGCGCTATGCGACAATAGGGTACCAGGAACCGAGAGGCAACTGCTATGTGCTCCGTTTTCCACATCTTCGCGCCTGCATAAGCCCCCATCCTGCTGGGCCCTATTTGGGAGGACGTCCGTACCAAGGGAGCGAGGGGTATTTATTCTACAACTAAGAGCGTCTGAAAGAAAGGGTCAAATTGTGGGCTTTCGCGTCATAATTTAACTAGTTGAAGAATCACCAGCAAAATGTTTTTTAGGCATTTCTGAAGGGGCACTCAAGAAAATAAATAAACGGAAAGTACTGCCTGCTGCCAAGGGCGCCCCTTCCTAGGATATTGGGTGGGTCTTCTCATTTCACCTACACTCCTAGTTTTGTTTCCCTTGGTTAATGGTTTTTCCTTCTTTCTTCTCCACCACCTCCATTTCTTCCTTCCCCGTTCGATCTTTTCCTGTTTTCTCCAATCTTTTCCTCCCCTTCTTACCTTTTATTTTATTTCTGTCTCTCCCTCACTCTTTCTCTCCTCTTTCTCCAATTGCAATAGTTTTTTTTCTTTCCCTGTCACCATCACCGTACTTAGTTCCTTTGCCTGCCCTGACCCCAACCTTTTAGCTTGAACATGGCATTCCTATGAAATTATATTTACGAGCTACTGCCTGCAGACTAAGGGTGGCCCTAAAACTAGAGTTTTAGCCTAACCCAGCCTTGCCCACCGGGCCCGGACGACCGCCCCCACCCACCGCCCTCGTAGCTGCCGATGTTGTGGTTCTCGATGCCACCTTCCATACTAGCTTATACCCCTTGCTAATGTTTTTCCACAGAAGGCGTGTTAGGGGTTCAGATCCCCCTGCACAGAAGCACTTCTGGCTAGCACGTCCCTGAGTTGCTGATGCGAAAGGGTGGGATCCCTTGCAATCCATCGCTTCCACATTGTATAGTGTGTGTACTGGAATCGGACCACACACTGTCACATTTTTCTCTATACCAGGACTTGTAGTGATTTTAATGCACACAGCTCATCGGAATCACAGTATGTATGTTATAGTTTGCTGCTTCCCTAAATCCCCAATTACTGTTACCTGGTAAGCGTCATAGTTCCCATTATACCTTCTTCCAATAACCTAAATATTCCTCTAAAACACGATAACACATCTGACTTTACTTAAAACAATTCCACTCAAACTTCCTCATAAACACAAAGCAGCATTTATTTCTGTTTAAGAGCTAAGGCGCATCTTTTTAACAGGTGTAAGCAGTTCTTTAATTAATGTTCTGCTATACATCCATGTTTTCATACAATGCCTTGTAAATTGCTAAAAAATCTCCCAAACTTTACTTCCCTATAAAGTATCTCTCCACAAGCCCCCCCCCCCCACACCAGGTTCTTCGCTTTTTTCCTCTAACATTTTTATTTTTATGTTTATTTTGCTGCGCAATACACTTAGTTGTGTTGTAAAAAAGATATATTTCAGTCTTTTTAAACAGAATATTACATTTACAAAACTGTGCCTCCCCAAAAATGTCCCTCTCCAACTAGCAGGAGACCTCCTGCCCAGCAATATATGTAACAAGCTGCACACAGTCTTCCACTTACTAGTAATTTTATTGTATTGTTTGTGCTATACATTGCTTTCAAGACGAAAACACAGTATTTGTGGGTGGGTGTGTGTGGCTCTGGGTGTGCGTGTGTGTGTGGCTCTGGGTGTGTGTGTGTGGCTCTGGGTGTGTGTGTGTGGCTCTGGGTGTGTGTGTGTGTGTGTGTGTGTGGCTCTGGGTGTGTGTGCGTGGCTCTGGGTGTGTGTGCGTGGCTCTGGGTATGTGTGTGTGGCTCTGGGTATGTGTGTGTGTGTGTGGCTCTGGGTGTGTGTGTGTGTGTGTGTGTGTGGCTCTGGGTGTGTGTGTGTGGTAGTAATTGCTGTCTGCTGAGCTCGTCCGTAGGGTACAATCGGTCTCACATTTGCGAGAGAGTAAGCTAATGGCAATGTAAATGACTATGCCATTTATTTATCTGTTTTCAAAACTAATACATAAACACAAATTTTGTCATTTACAATGCCAATAGCTCTAACTTTTCCAAAGACGAAACCATTGCATTGTAAATGCTTGTTATTTCTGGCACGGATCTGAGTATTAAGAACAAAGGAGCAGAAGTATTAAAAATAGGTCGTAAAAAGGGGCCACACATTGCGCACACACTTTTTGCGACCTATCTCTGATTTGGGCATGTAACCTATTTACGGACATTATAACGCAAAATCTTCATTCCTGGGGAGTAACAGAGCGGCCTGAATATTAAGTAATCAGTTGCGAACTCTGTGATTGGCTACAAACAAAGGGATGGTGGCCTGCAAGGATGAACAGCCTACCACCCCTGTGGTTGCATTCCCAAATGAGAAACGTTTTTTCAGCCTCCTGTGTCCCTTGAAGGAAACAGCGCTGCTTAAAAAAAAATAAAAAAAATTGCCCTTTGGTAAAATTTCCAGAAGCAGGTAGCGAACCTCTTAACACATTGACACCTTCACTATGTGAATCTGTCACTATCATAAATGGGGTAACACGCGCCCGCCCCGAAACGCAATTAGGAGGAGATGCTACTTTCACGCCTTTTACTAATTGTGATTCGAAATGGGCCGCTAACGCAACTTTGTGATCATGCATGTTCATTCAACTCCAAAAAAGGGTCCTAATATGCACCTAAAATACATTTTTTGTGTCACAAAATAGTTTCGTACATTTCGCCCTTTCTGAATGCTGCTTTGGTGACCAGTTGTAGTACCGAACTGTATCTTAGCCATCCTTTGTCTTTTCACATTAAATGTTGATTAGATATTGTTGTAAGAAATTAAGTATTTGTGGAAAATTCGTTCCGCTCGTGGAATTTGCGAATGTTTGGCAATTTTGCAATCCACGAATCGCGCAAAATTGCCCAAAAATCCACAATTCGGGAGTTGGCGGATTTTTTTTGCTTGTTCGCGCTTCAAAAATACAATCTTGCGCGTGCGGCGTGGACTTACCGTGATTCTGAGTTCACGAGTTGTTTTCCTCCCGGTTTGCGTGCGCTGCGCCATTTTGGATCTGGCTGTGTCATTGTGCGAGACTTTTCAACCGCGAGTATGTCTTTGAGTCCCGCATGGGTAACTTCGCGGTAGCCGCGGTGAAAAAAATCCTGCGAACTCGCAAAAATACAAAAATCCGCAATCTCACGAAAGTTCGCGTATTTTGAGAATCGTGAGTACGATTTTGTGCGAATTCGCTTACCGCGAATTCGCAAAATTTGCCCATACTTATTAGCAATCTGTTTTGCAAGAGGTTGTTACATGTTTCTGGTGCTTGTCTGAAGCTGGTGATGAGAGATTCTCCTCTTTGCAGTGAGGTATCTTCTCAGGCACTCTGTACCTTTTGGTTAAAATATGTGCTAAACCATAGCCCCGTGTAAGGTTAAGGACCAACCTGATTTAGAGTCAGAAGAACATGATGCAGCGTCCGGAGACTGTAAACATAATATCAGCGAAGGCTTTCTCACAAACGTTTACACAAAATCTTCACAGAATTACAGGAAGAAAGACTCACGCATGCAGACTGAAAAAAAAGACCACAGGGGCATTGTGAACCCCCCACTTTAGCAGCTTCAGTGGGGGTGGAGTTCTTTATGGGCCTCTTTTGTCTGACAAAAGCTCATAATTAACTTTATAAAGAAATACAGCGTCCAGCAAGGAGGAGCAAAGGATTGCATTATTAAATGGAAAGAAGGGTGGATGAGAGGGTGGATGAATGAGTGAGTAGATGATTGAGGGGTGAAAGGATAAGTGAGTGGACAGGTGAAAAGATGTTGTTTGAATAATTGGATGAAGGGATGTGAAGAAACCGGGCTTTTAGTACCCAGCGGCGCCAGGGGCACGCCCAAAGTCTTCGGGTTCACCTGTCTTAGAATACAGAGACACGAGATACTTCTTGGTGGCGTCAAAGATCGGATTTATTGGTTGCAACCAGAAACAGAAGTCCACGAAGTACAACACCGCGTATATTCGTAGGAGACTGCTCAAATTTATGAAGCAGGTCTTCTCCTTTTATGCCAAAAATCACATTACGGACAAACAACCATTATTTACAATTTGTCCAATCATAGGCATTATTACAAAAGGTATCGCATAACGGCAAACCCACTTTTTGGTTGTCCGGCCCATCATAAATTATCAACATTCCTGCTTACATAAGTCGGACAAACCCACAATAGAAAGGACCACAACCCATGTCATAAAAGAGGCCATAAAGGAAGAAGTAGAAACAGATACAGAGCAGGATAAGGGATGTGTGCGTGCATATGAAACTTTACAATGTCCTGTGCTCTGATCCTTAATCTTGATCAGCTATCGGGCAGGGAACTGGTTCAGCAAGGTCAGCTTCAGGCAACGAGGTCAGTTCACTTGGTTCATCCAGAAGTCAGCACGAACTCGAGCTAACGTGTACGTGTACCAAGGACTCGTCCGACCGTAGTCGACGGCCTATGTGAGGGCAACCAAAGAAATGGCTGCCATGCACAAAATGAAACCCATGGTTCGGAACGAAATCTCCAAATACGTAGTGAACCTGTCGGTCTAACATGACGAGATCACTCGTACTTGCCGAACTCACTAGTTACGGTTTGCTACTATCAATTTCGTAACGAAACCATGAAATTTATAAAGTGGGTTCAGAATTCACAGAACCACAGACCCTCCTTTTGCCCTTACATAAGCAATCACCCAGTCTGTGTCTGAATCAAGGTCAATATTCATCAGATCATCGAGATGCTGCTGGAGGATCATCCTATTACTCGGTACTTCTCTCGAGACAGGCCCTTTCACACACGTAGTAGCACAAAGGCCACATATGGCAGGACCACACTGTACACAGAGACAAAACGAGAAAAGTATTGCTAAAACCATCCCGATGATCATCAGAATCTTCCATCCTCAAGTTGATAACAGTCCCCAGAACCATCCAGTCAACGACCAATCTCCTTTCTCCACATGTATAGACTCGGAGATCTTATGTAACCTAGAAATGGCCTGGTATACTGTAGGAGCATTATCTGGTATGAAAACGCAGCAAATCGATTGGATCAATTTACATACCCCACCTCGATCTGCAAGTATGACATCTAAAACCATTCTATTCTGTAATGTCATAAGGCGATCCGCTTAAAGCTCAGCAGTCAAATTACTAAGGGCACCGGCAGTTTCATTTATGGTGGACTCAACCAATCTCGTTAATTGTCGTATGTTTCTACTATTTGCCATAGGTCCCCAAAACGGTAGGAAACCCTTGAGAAAGTCTCCCACTTCTTGTCCCGTGGTATCTTCCTGACTGAAGACAACCCTAACAACTCTCGTTCTGTGGTAATCTGCAGCAGCAGTATACGTAGGAGGTAACAAATATGCAACATAACATGTTCCCGAAAAATCAGGGGGCAACAATGTGTATGCTCTATCATAGCAAACAAAATACGTGCCTTTAGCTGCTAAAAACAGTGGGGAAGTTTGGGACGCAAAGACATACGTCTGAGCACAAACACTCTTCCCTAGCTGAGCTCTTGGATTCTTGCCTTTACCTTGCAAAAATGACCACGATGGGGTAGGATCCAAATCGGAGGTGCCCTTTTTCGTCTCTGCTTTTCACTCAGACTAATACTATATCCAGTCACGTTCCATCCGATATAAGCTAATGCCTCATCCTTAGGACTAGTCCATATGTATCGATATCTCTGATCATATCTGTTATTCCCTTCACTAAGGCACTATTACTCGAGGTATCTTTCATGGAACGCAGGGGATAGACTTCGTTGGCATAAATAAAAATCGTCTGATATGCCCATACAGACCCATTGTAACTGAATGGCAAAACCAGATATGGAATACCTCTATCCGTAGTATGTGGCATAAGACCACACACCCAACAATTAATGGTGTTCACTACCAACTGGTGTTGATGCAGAAGTTGTACAAAGGAATTATTAATAAACTCTGACCTTCTAACCAGTTCATGTTCAGGTAAAGTGTGGAACGAATGCAAAGAAGTAGTAGTAGGGAAAGGCATAGGTTGGGAGGTGGGTGCAAATGGCAATTGGGTAACAAAAACAATCCCACCCATCAGAGACAACATCATGCTAAAAAACACTATTAGGTACGTTATTAAAAAACATTTGCTACGAATCAATTTACACAATTTTGTCTTAAAGTTCGTCTTCACAACAGCTCTCTCAATCTCAAAAAACTCCATCCTTTAACCGTGCTGTTCGCGGCAGTTGGTTTTCTTCGCTCAGGTGTGCGTCTGCAAGTCGAGGGGACACCCTAGAACAAACCAGAACCGTCGACCTTGTGTCTACACGGTTTGCCACTCCAAGTTTTGATACCGCGACCCTACAGCTGAACCCGGATGGTGGTTCGAAAAAGGAAAAAAAACAAAACAGTTTCTTGGATGAGAGAGTGAAAAAAATGTTATTTTTTTATTAGACCATTGTTTCTTGGTCACAAATTATAACGGCCTTTACCAGGCGCCATCTGATCTCGGAACAACAATTTAGGCTCCGTGGTGTCCAATCTCAAAGGCGGAGGCACAGCTGCTTGCAAGATATCGTCGTCCTCTCGCTCAGACCTACCAAATGTGCGTCGCTAAACGGCATAAATTTCGGCACTCTTTCTGTTTTTGAATCACCAATACCCTCACGGATCCACTGGTTGTACGGCAGAGGTAAAGGTACCTTCTTACAATGTACGCCGTGGATCCAATTTTTCTTGCCGTGCACTCTCACTGCTGTTCGTATCGATAAAACTACTTGGTATGGGCCGGTCCAACGGGGCTGAATGTTCTTGGCCCGCTGGAAATTGCGCACTAATATCCAATCTCCAGGATTGATGGTGTGACCTGGATCTTCAGATGCTTGTGGGAGGTTATCATGAACCTGTTGACGTAAAACGCGTAATTTAGCCGTCAAATCATACAAATAATCAACCAACACAGGAAATTCGATGTCGCTGAACTTCGTTGGTCTCGGCACTCCCCACACATTTGCCGGGCGACCAAACACAATTTCGTAAGGACTAAATCCTATTCGGGAATGGACTGTGGTTCTAGTGGACAAAAGTGTCAACGGCAACGCATCGGGCCATTGGAGACCAGAACTTGCCTGAATCTTGGCTAGCTTAAGCTTCAGAGTACCATTATAGCACTCGACTAAACCAGCTGATTGGGGGTGATTGGCAGCGTGAAATTTCTGCCTTATGCCCAAACCTTCACACACTCTCTTCATGATCTGGCCCACAAACTCACTTCCATTATCACTCCACACCATTCGTTGCAAACCAAACCTAGGGAAAAACTCCTTGATTCGGAGTATCCTTAAGAGTAAGTGCCAACAGAGGTTTCGCAAGTAATGAAAAGTTCGGAATCCACTGCCTACAGTACGAGGTAATACCCAAGAAAGCACGCACCTCTCTCTGTGTGGATGGCACAGTCATTTGCGCAACCGCTTTAATTCGTTCTGGGGTCAACCTTCTTCCCTCCTTCGATAAGAGATGACCTAAGTAGGTCACCTCTTGTCGACAATACTGCAACTTCGAAGGTGACACTTTATGGTGGAGGTCAGACAAATGTCGCAACAAAGAAAGAGTAGCTTCTTTAAAAGTTTCCTCATCATCAGCAGCAATTAACAGATCGTCCACATACTGAATAAGAGCAACACCAGCAGGCAAGACAATTGCATCAAGCTGTGTTTTCAAAGCCTGACTGTAGATGGAGGGACTTTCACAATAACCTAGCATAATATTGAGCAGATCTGCCAGTCGAAACATTCTGCTGATCAAAATTATTCATAGAATTCTGTGGGGAAAAGGAACGCTCGTTCTGAGAAAACGCGCCACGCCCTCTACCCCTCGATACTTGCTGGAAACCACCACGACCTCTCGAACCCGATATACCACTCGTGCGTTGTCGTAGGACAGGACAATCGCCCTTAAAATGACCTTCCTCCCTACAATACGCGCACTGATTCGGACCTAACGGCGGCCTTGGAGGAAAATACTCAGGCTTCTGGGATATCCTCTGAAACTGTGGCTGTTGCTGAAACTGCGAGCGTTGCTGTGACTCTTGTTGAGTCGGGCGAGGCGGATACGCCTGCTGCAACTGAACCTTTGTCTTTAAATCTTTAGTCTTTTTCTCTACTCTATCTTTCTCATCCTTGTCCCTATTCTCGTAGTACTGTGCAGTTGCCAATATCTGGGCCGACGAAGAAACAGCCCATGAACTCTCAGAATCTTTCAACTTATTACAAAGCTCGGGTAATAAATTAAAGACTAACTTGTCTACAAACAACCTCTGGCCACCTTCCGTACTCATATCCTGACCACTATGATCTATGAATGTCTACTCAAACCTAGTGAAGAAATCAGACACACTTTCATCCTTCTTTTGCTTACATGCGGCTAATTTATCCCAATTCACCCGTAAAGCCGGCATCATTGTCTTCATAAGTTTGATAATCCTGCCAGGTAAATCTGCAACTAAAGGCTCAGGCTTAGCCCCACCAACCTGTCTACCATCCGCAGCAGCGATATTCACCCATGTATCACCTAACTCTGGCGCATGATCCTCGTGACGGATCTTCGCCCACAAAGGTTGGGGAACCACGTTGCCTAACAACATGTCTATGTCAGCTAAATTCATGATGCATGCGTCAACTGTCTGGGACAACTCCTTGTAATATCCAGCCGGATTCTTACGGGGATCAGGTAAAGACTGTTTGAGAGCCAAAACCTCAACTCTCTTCCACGGAACATGTACCCATACTCTTTGGAAATGTGCTGGTACAGCTGGGGGATTATTATTCACACCAGCGGCTACCACACCGCGCCATCCTGGAGGAACTTCTCTCATTGGATACTGTCTCGCTTTTCTTCTAACAGAAGGATCAGACTCAAACAGTGGCTGAGGAGGAAGCTCGCTCCTAAACACGAGTATCGTCGCAACTGCTTTCTCAACGCCGGGACCCACTATCGTCCCTTTCGCAAACTCGGATTGTACATTAAGTAATTCCAACGGGACCTGACCCGACTCGTTATCTTCCCATTCCTCACGGAGGAAAGTACACATAACATCAAAGACGTACCTTTGCTTCGGTGCTTCCCATTGCTGGAAGACATCCATAACTGACTCTAGATCATATCTCAAGACATTTGAAATCCATCTGCGAGCCATAAGATCTAACACTGCCCGTTCTTTGGGACCAGGAAGCTGGCTACTTAATTGTTTACGTGCAGAAACAGGGGTCATACTCAATGACCCAAAGAGAGGAGACAAAAAACCCGTAACAGTATCAGTCATTCTTTGTCGAGAGGATGGTGAAGCTGTCATAAGGACAGGAGACAAAGTATTTTGGGGTGATAGCAATGTAGCAGTAGTAGTACGAGAAGTCAAAGGTACAGGAGAGCAAGGCAAAGAAATTTGAGGCAGAACTGATAGCAAAGGCGGCGGCCCCAGAGGAGGCTGCACCGTAGGAGGAGAAATCAGCTGGCGGCTGAGCAATAGCAGGAGGTTGCGGAGGTGCTGTAGCACTCTGCACATAAGGGGGTGGTAATCTCAACAAATGTGACATCAAAGGATACTTTTCAGGGTCCTTTGTTGCACTTTGTAGGAGAGATGGCAAAGCTGGATAACATTTATCGATGGCCATATTATGTTGCCTATGCAACTCCTCAATCGCTTGATCTTCTTCATTTTCTTTAAACTGCCTAGCGGCTTGCATTATCGATACACCCTTTTCTCTCTTATCTCTTTTAGCTTGTCTAATTTCTTGTTGTTTGGCTTCCTTACGCCAAAGGCGGAAAGAGTCAAACATTGCCGGCCGGGCTTTCTTCCTAAATAATACAGCTTCCAAATTATTTAAAATCTCGGTATTGAAACTACCATGTTGAGGCCATCGTAAGACACCATCTTTCCTAGTGTAGCGGACCCATACTTCATTAAACGTAATGGGACCCACGCCATGTTTAGAATAGAGCTCATAAGTCGGAGTTCCAACCGGAGGTATCGGACATGAGTCCTCCAATCGGGAATCCCTGTTAGAACCACAACAAAATATCTTCCTAATTTTGCTAAGACCAGGCATCTTCGCTCACTAATCTAGCTTCAAACTTCAAGGGATTTATCACAAACGATAGTCTCGTAAATGTACGAGTCCCTCGGCTTTGGTAATTGCAAGAACCAAATCAAAGACCCAAAGAAACCCAAAAACAAAGGAGCGGAAGCGACCCACTTATACTTAGCTAAGGTATCAGTCACGCCACCAGAAGATCCGTCTATCGTCTCGCCGTACAAATCATCACATGGGGGGGTGTCCAAGACAGGGCGACAGTCAGGGCAGAAGTCCTCCGTAGCCGTCAGGAAAGCGGGAAGCCTTGTAGTAAAAACCTTCAGTCCACGTTCGACATACCGGGGTCGATGAAGTGGGGGCCCGCTTCCGGAATTTCCTCACAAAGCTCCTCGCAATCTTCGGGCTTGGACCGGTACCGCTGAAGTCGCCCCATGTGGGGCGCCAACTGAAGAAACCGGGCTTTTAGTACCCAGCAGCGCCAGGGGCATGCCCAAAGTCTTCGGGTTCACCTGTCTTAGAATACAGAGACACAAGATACTTCTTGGTGGCGTCAAAGATCGGATTTATTGGTTGCAACCAGAAACAGAAGTCCACGAAGTACAACACCGCGTATATTCGTAGGAGACTGCTCAAATTTATGAAGCGGGTCTTCTCCTTTTATGCCAAAAATCACATTACGGACAAACACCCCTTATTTACAATTTGTCCAATCATAGGCATTATTACAAAAGGTATTGCATAATGTCAAACCCACTTTTTGGTTGTCCGGCCCATCATAAATTATCAACATTCCTTCTTACATAAGTCGGACAAACCCACAATAGAAAGGACCACAACCCATGTCATAAAAGAGGCCATAAATGAAGAAGCAGAAACAGATACAGAGCAGGATAAGGGATGTGTGTGTGCATATGAAACTTTACAATGTCCTGTGCTCTGATCCTTAATCTTGATCAGCTATCGGGCAGGGAACTGGTTCAGCGAGGCCAGCTTCAGACAATGAGGTCAGTTCACTTGGTTCATCCAGAAGTCAGCACGAACTCGAGCTAACGTGTACGTGTACCAAGGACTCGTCCGACCGCAGTCGACCGCCTATGTGAGGGCAACCAAAGAAATGGCTGCCATGCACAAAATGGAACCCATGGTTCGGAACGAAATCTCCAAATACGTAGTGAACCTGTCAGTCTAACATGACGAGATCACTCGTACTTGTCGAACTCACTAGTTACGGTTTGCTACTATTAATTTCGTAACAAAACCATGACATTTATAAAGTGGGTTCAGAATTCACAGAACCACAGATGGATGAGTGGATGGATGAGGGAGTTAGCAAATGTGTAGGTGGATGGGCAGCTGTAAATGAATGACTGGCATAGTAAAGGGATGGATACATAGGTGGATGAGTAGGTGAGAGGATCTCAAAGTAAAGGGATGGATGAGTTATTAAATGAAAAGGTGGGTGGACAGTTGAAAGAATGGCAGAGTAAAGAGATGGATGGGCATATGAAGAATGGCAGGGTAAATGGATGGTTAAGTGGAGGACAGATGAATGGATGGCAGAGTGAAGGGATGGATGAGTGAAAGGATGAGTAAATGGATGACAGAGTGTTTGGATTTGTGAATAGATAGCACGATAGTGGATGTGTGAGTGTGTGGCTGAGAGGACAAATTGATAGATCAATGGAAGAGTTGATGAATGGGTGGCAGTATTGTTCGATGGATAGGAGACTGGATCATGGACAGATGGATAAGAGAGTGGATGGGCGGAAAAATGTATGGATCAATTAAATGATCGGTGGATGATGCATGGCAGAGTGCATGGATGGCTTGATGGTTGGCAGAGTGAATTGATGGCAGAGTGGGTGGATGGATGGATAGAGTGGATGGATGGATGGCAGGCAGGCAGAATTGATGGCAAGCAAAGTAGATGGATGATGTATGTATGTATGTATGTATAGATGGATGGCAGAGTGGATGATAGATCGATGGATGGCAGTGTGAATGGATGGATGGATTGAGAAAAGATTGAATGTTGGATGAAAGAATGCATGGATGATGGAATGTAAAGTGAAATAGTGGATATCAGCAGGTGGATGGAAGGGTGAGATTGTGAATGGATAGTCACTCAGATGAAAGAGGCAAGGTAGCTCTTCTTGGGAGGGGTTGGCTCACTTTGCTTTGCTTGCTTGGTGCCTTCAGAAATTTAGTTCAAAGTGGGGAAAAATTATATTTTCTGGTTACTCCCTTGTATCTACCCACCATCCTGTGCATATCTACAGACGTGGGTACTATCTGAACCAGGGGTCTCCAACTGTTTCTGTAAAAAGAGCTGCTCGTGTTCAATAGAAATCCTGCTAAGCTATTAATAATATTAGAGATATAGTAGTTACTACATCAGACAAGATTCATATACAAGATTACTATCAGAGATCACCGCTGTACTTCAGACATGGTTGCCAGCAGTAAAATGAAAATTATTGTGGAATGCCTCTACATGGGCAATAGATAAAATTCATAGCTGCAGTGTCCTGGCACCAGGGTAATGCACTTAGTGATAGTCTTTCCAACAGTGTTTGATTTTTATCTCTCAAATATCAGCTTTAAATATATTTTGGAAATTCACCTTTTTTCTCTAAATCTCAGCATATGAATTCTGAATATACAGATTTTTGTTTCAAACACACCGTTTTCAAATTTGGTATGCATATGTTAATGCTAATAATCAAAAGCTTTTAATGTAGTTCACTGGGGTGTGATCCAGCGCTGCTCTCAAACAATCCTCAAACCATCACAGAATACTCAGCAGCTATCACATTTCACTAGTCAGTGGGGCCCATAGCACCGTGAGTTACTCATTCACACAAATCGCACTGCTCCTGAGGTCAGCGAAAATCAGAGGACGAGCTGCTGGATAGCGGAGTACCCTAATTCATCTAAAAGTTAAATTCTATACATTATATACATATGCATTTTATTAATGTCATCATGGTATTTAGATTTCATAAAACAGCATTTTTAAGGCAACCCACTGTTTTGGCCAATGGATCAGCTAGTAAAAGTTAGTTGATGGACAACAAGACCAGCTTAATTCTCCATGTATTTCATTTTTATTTCTCTTTTAAGTCTTCTAGCATGACCTTACGCTTGGAGTTTTAGTCATTATTCCGAAACTCTAGTTAAGCATTTCTTAAATAACTTCAAGTAAAGGATAAGAATAATTCAATTAGTTTACATTTATTAGCAGAATAGTTCAGAAAATAATAAAATTCACAGACATATTACCCGTCTCCTTGGTCAAAAAGAAATCCGGATTAAACAGCAAAGCACCCAAAGACAGCCTCTCTATCTTCCTCGATGTTCACCTCCCATCAAGACTCCGTCCCCATCAAAAGTTGAAGTCAGGAAAAATGTTAAAGTCTTTGCACCCAGAAAATCGATCAGTCTGACAGCATGTCGTGGTGCGAAAGAAATTCAAAGCAAGCGTTTTTTCTCTCTTCCAACCAGCCTCTTTTATACCCTTTTCCCCTAACTAACCAACAAAAATTTGAAACGTTAGGGTCCACACTCAATTCTCATTGGTCCCTTCGAGAGGTGGATGAAGATCACCTCATTTCCTCATTGTCCAATTTTTCGCAAAGTCACTTCCATAATTCTCATACGGTCATAACTGTCCATGTTGCAATATTTCATTTTTGTCCTTATATCGACACTTTGGTAAACTTTCCCAGGCTCACAACTCAGACATTCCGTTATGGCACCATTCTGCTTTTCAGGTCACACTGGCCTTGACATCAGCAGCCCAGGCACAAGCTGCTCATGCATCTCTCGAGTGCAGTCGCGCATGCGTAGAAATATACTTTCTTAGAGTCTCGCAAAACTTCCATTTTTATTTAGGCCGCATAGGCCATAACGGGAACTATTATAAAAACAAAAACAATTAAACGTTAGATTTCTAAGTAAAGCCCTTCTGTTTACCTAAGTGTACCCTGTTAATAGTTACCTAGCTTTTAAGCTACACATAGGCGTTGTTTCTTACCATTTCTCCTTCATTTTTGCCACAATGAATACTTATAATAAGCATACATTCGTAGCTTGGTTAATTTAGAGCATTATTGCACTATATTAGCATGACAAATTCACAGGATTAATGCATTACAATCTGCAACACAAGCAAATTAGTATCCCACGTGTACCTTTCTATGTGTGTTTTTTTTCTTTCTGTTGATTAGTTAACTTCACTCGATTAGCACATATTATAGTTATGAGAAAATGACTTCCCGGGGGGTATATACATTTTTTTTTGCTACAGCCTCACTCCTATCAACTGCACACAGCAGAGCTATTGTCGGGTAGCTGGAGAGCTACCAGTAGCTCACAAACTACTTGTTGATTGATAGTCTGAACGGTTCCTGAGGCGTGAGCCGGGAACAGAGGCTTTTTTAAGTGAACAAATCGAATTTTTTTTTTTAAATTGTAAAAATTGTACTTTTCTGTGCCACTTTATTGGAAACCACCCCCTGAGCACCCCCTACCTTCGGATCAGTCCTGCGCCTGCAGCGGGGGCTACAGCAGCCGATTCGACGCTGCTTAGCGCTATTTCGCCGCCATCTTGGGTGAGTGAGAGGGCGAGCAGATTACTTGCTCGGCCCTCCCACCCCGATCGTTATAAAATGGCACCTCCTTGCCGGAAGTGCAGCGGACGGGCACAGCGGGCGCGTCGGCGGCGCGCCAAAGGCGAGCCCGTCTGCACCCGTCTGCGACCGACCGGGACCAGGGGCCACTGACCCTGTACCTTTTTTCATGTACACCTCTGCACAGCTCCTTGCCCTCGTGGCAATTGGCCCATCAGTCCCTTTACGCTGGAAGATATAGCAGCCCTTGGTACTCTGACTTCCTCCCCCGCTCCTGTTACTATCTCACCTTTTAAACCCAAGCATGTCCCTCGCTCGGTCTGTCCTCCCTCTCCCCCCTCCCCCTCTCTCTCCTCGGCCCCTTCCTACCTGCTCAACACTCGCTCAGCTGGCAAACACCAACTGGAACTGTTTAATCTCCTTGACACCGAGTCACCTGATTTTCTGTTCCTGACGGAAACTTGGTTTTCTGCTGCTTCCGCGCCCGACGTTCTATCCGCACTGCCCGCGTCCTACTATGCTTTGCGGGCAGGCCGCCCCGACGGGAAAACTGGTGGAGGGGTGGCCATGATTATCCGGTCTCCCCTCCAATTTCAACCCTTGGTCCACCCTCCTATATCCAACGTGGACTTCCTAGTTGCCCGTTCAACAAACCTGTCAGCTCCCCTCACTATTTTCCTCTTATACCGACCCCCCCAAACTATGCCCCACTTTGTGCCTGCCCTTCAAGACTTACTGGCTACTCTTGCCATCAATAATTCGTCTGTTCTTCTACTGGGTGACTTCAACTACTGGCCTGGTTACCCCAGGGAAAACCAGACTTCCAAAGACTTCTCCGACACTCTCCGTTGTTTTAATTTTACCTCCCACATTCATGCCCCGACTCACATCCACGGCCATACTCTTGATCAAATATGGTCTTCCGGTCGAACCATCTCTCCTACTACTATTCTCCCCTGCACCTGGTCGGACCATTCCATCATCTCCTTCTCTATAGATCTTTCAGTCGTCGACAGGCCCCCTCTTCCCAAAAACATCTCAGCCCGGAATTAGAACCGGGTGGATTTTAACATCCTCCACTCCTCCCTGGCAACTTCTCTCCCTAAGCTATCTGACCTTCCCCTCGATTCTCAAGTCGATGCGCTTAATTCATGGCTGTCCTCTTCTTGCGATCTGGTCGCTCCCCTCAGGGTGCTCAAGGCTTGCCGCCCCCACGAAGCCAATAAATGGTTTTCCGGTGATCTCAAAGCACTCAAACTGGCCCTCCGCCAGTCAGAGCGCCAGTGGAGGCGCAACTACTGCCCCCTCCTGAGGGACCGATACAGGTCTCTTCTTAAAAACTATAAGAGAGCTATTCTCTCAGCCAAATTGGAATACTTTTCGGGAAAATCCTGTCGGCAGCTAATAATTCTAAGGAGATTTTCTCCATTGTCTATAATCTGGCCGCATCAGACAGAGTTAATCCCAACCCCACTCCTTCCCAATCTCTCTGCCTTTCTCTAAATTACTTTTTTCTTGAGAAGATTGTTAACATCAAACGGAACATCCCCCCTCTATCTTCTCTTCTTCCCGCTGCCCCCCTTCCTCCTCTGTTGTCCTCTCTTCACCATTTTCCTCTTATTTCGCAGGAATCCTTCCTTGCCCTTCTTGGGAAGGTCAAGTCAGGCTCCCCTGCTGATTGTGGTCCGGCTCGTATTTTACGGGAGCTGTTCTCCGGCTGCCCGACCCTCCTTTATCCCTCCTCAATGCATCTATTTCCCAAGGCAAAGTTCCCTTATTGTTTAAATCAGCTACAGTTATTCCTATTTTAAAGAAACCAGGTTCCGACCCCACCCTCCCCGCCAATTTTAGACCCATTTCTTTGCTCCCCTACCTAAGTAAGATTCTGGAAAGCCACATTACTTCGTGCCTGTCAACCTACATAGAGGAAAATCATCTCTTAGCCTCTCACCAAGCTGGCTTTCGCCCAGCCCACTCGACCAAATCTGTGGTTGTTTCTGTTCTCGACGAGTTGAAGAACAAGGCGGATTCCAACTCTCCCCAGGCGCTGGTGCTCCTTGATCTTTCCGCTGCCTTTGACACGGTCGACCATTCCATCCTTCTCGGCCGTGTCAAGGCAGCGGGCATCCAGGGCACTGCCCTCTCCTGGCTCTCCTCTTTCCTCCAGGGCAGAACGCAGGCCGTTCGTCTTTCCGGTTTCTCTGCTCCCCCCCCGGGCTGTGCCTTTCGGGGTCCCCCAGGGCTCGTCCCTGTCCCCTCTTCTTTTTAATCTTTATATCTACCCCCTCATCATTTCTTTACTCAAGATGTAGGTCTCGGTGTACAACAACGCCGACGACCTTCAATTTGTTTTTGACCTCGCCCCTGTGCCGGACTCTCTCTCCAAATTCCAATCTGTTCTTATCTTTATTTCGGACTGGATGAACCTAAATTCCCTCAAGCTTAACCCTGACAAAACGGAGCTGGTCCTGACTGGTGGTGCCAATAGTCCCTGGACATCCGCCTTCTGGCCATCCATCTTCGGCCCTCCTCCGGCTCCCTCTGGGACAGTCACGACCCTGGGCATCAAAATCAGTCAGGACCTCTCCATGTGCCCCCAGGTTAGCTCTGTTGTTTCATCCTGCTTTCTCTCCCTTAGGATCATCCGCAAGATCTCCCGTTTCTTTTCTACTGATGCCCTCAAAATAATTGTCCCGGCCATGATCCTCTCACGGTTAGACTATGGGAATTGCCTTTACGTGGGCATCCCTGCCTACGAGCTCCGGCGCCTTCAGACCATCCAGAACCAGGCTGCCCTCCTTATCCATCGGCTTCCCAAGTCTCACCACACCACTCCTCTCCTTAAATCCCTTCACTGGCTTCCCATCCTGCAGAGATCTCTCTTTAAGATGGGATGCCTAGGTTTCAAGGCCCGAGACCGCACTGCCCCCGCTTTCATTAACTCCTTGATCACTCATTATCACCCTTGCCGCAATCTTCGCTCCTCCAGCCAGGCCCTCCTTTGCATACCTCGTTTCCGTAAATCCAGAACTGGTGGCACCAGATTTTCCATTCTTGCCCCCCGCTTCTGGAACAGCCTCCCCTCCATCATTAGGTCAATCACTGCTTACCTGCAATTCCGTAAGGCGCTTAAAACCCATCTGTACGCCCAAGCTTTTACCAACCTCTAAATACCTGGCCGCCCCTTCCCTCTGACACTATCATCTTTTCAGCGCCAGGAAGCCGCTTTGTCACAGAGCGCTTTACAAATACTTTCAGCTTCAGCTTCAGCTTCAGCTTCTTGTTGGCGAAGCCTGATCTGACATTATTTACAATACCACAGACCTCAACACCAGCTGGGTGAACATGTAACCCCACCTTCCCACTGACTCAGCTCAGATCCTCTTGGAACTGATGTGGAGCACAGGACCTTCAGTGGAGCTAGGCTAGGCCAGGCCCTTCTCAAGGGGAGACATGCAGTCAAGTCCATGGCAGAACATTTTTAGACCTTCAATCTTCTGTACCATATGTGCATATCCATATTTGCAATGACTTGAACACCCTCTTCTTCATTCTCATGGGAAAAATTGTATTAGTGTTATTAGGTGTAATGAAAGCTTTCAGCTTTCAGTACTTTATTGCTTCGTGGCTGGACATGGTGCACAAAAAGCCCCCTAATTCTAAAAGAGCCTTCCTTTTCCTTGGTTTATCCCTTGCTTGTCATCCTAGAAACAAAAGAATGATCGCTTGCGATGGGCAGTGATAATGGCATTAACATAAAAGACATTTAGCAGAGAGTATGTTCTTGGCTAATGTTTCCTTTTTACTATATGTTGCATGTCATCTTCTCATGTTTCATAATGCTCACTTAGAAGGACCAAAAGTTATACACATCAATCATGGGATGTACCCAAACAATGGCTGGAATGGGTTCATCCAAACACACAGTCTGCTATGTTGTGTGACATATGTTGTGCTGACATGACATCAATCGTACGTAAAAAAGAAAAAAAAGCTTAGGGATAGCCAGTGTGTCAAACAGCACAACGAAGGTGGGCAAAGGGTAGAAAGCGGTCTGAGGAGGGTTGTACAGACACCAAAAGGGCGATACAGCAGATGGCAGAAAGAATCACCATCTTACATGGCCAGTTTAGGTCTCAGAGGCAAAGTAAGAACAAGGTTGGTGATATGCCGTTGTTTCCAGTGGTCCAAGGCTGGTCACCAAAACAATGGAACAAGATGGACCGACTAGTCTTGCCACACTGCCTGGCAACGAGTTGTCCTCAGATCTGTCTGTATATTTTCAACTTCTTGCGCCTGGACTACCTTTGCAGGACTCCATCATCTTTAGATCCCGCCTGGAGACTGCTTTAGGTGTCACACCTGTCTCATGTAGTATAATAGCATAAATAAAAGATAAACACACACAAACAAAGGTTTTGGGTCAGCCTGTTCATCTACTGGTTTGCTCAGCAGCCATTCACATTTTGCTTCCACCCAACATGGCAAGAACAGGTGGTAATGGGTCAGCCGTCTTCTGGTATTGACTGTCTTGCACTGTCAGTTAAAGTATATTTCATGACCTCTTGTGCACATTCTCCTTAAAAAGAAGAGAACTTCAATACCAGGGCTGCTGGTCGAATAATTTACTGTGGCAAAATTATTTATCTCCATTCTTTATCTATTGTGTAAATTATTTGGTCATCTTGAGTGTTTAAACTGTATCTTCAGGTTGCAGTAATTAAAAACCAATAGTACCTTTCTTTAGTGCCAATAAGAAACATATTTAGCTTGGCACAGAGCAGTCAAGCTTAACTTAGAGGCAAAGTGTAAAGTATTTTTGTAACAGTAACACAGTGAAAACACACCACAACACGAGACTATAACAGAATTAGGACAGTAGAATACTTTTTAGTAAATAAAACTAGACAAAAATAACAAAACTCCAATTAGTAGAACTAGAGATGTTCAATTTGAGAGATTTTAGTGAAAATGTCGCCAAAAGGTGTAAGGCTACACCTGTGGATATCTGGTTGCACTGGACCTGGACAAAGTCATAAGTTCAGACCAGCTGTAGCAGAGTGCGGGCCAACAAGAAGGACCCAGTTAGGCCAGCTGAACAGAGTATCCTAAATTCTTGTTTGCTCAGCAAGGATTTGCGTCGCAGATGCGTTGTGCAGTTGAAGCAATGCATTGGTTCTGAGATGCACCGAGGCTGTAGTTCGCGGTTGCACATCATCATTGAGGAACCCTTTGACCAGGATTTGCAATGCGAAGTCCGGAGTCGATTATGTGCCATGCAGTGTTTGCGATGCATCAGTTCTGTGGGACTGTGAAGCTGCAATTTGGGGCCCGGCATCGTCATCAAGGCTGCCATCGGCGATGCATGTTAGGGCCTGCACTGAGGATGCATTGCGCAGTGGCGGATCTGATGCAATGACAGGCTGCGATGCATTGTGGGTCTTTACAGCGGTTCCAATCCACACAGTTGTGGTGATGCGTCAGTTCTTCTTGGGGTTGTGCCGTGCAGCATGGCAGATGCGTTCATTTGGGAAACTACCTTTACAGCGTGGTTTTAAGCATGTGTGCTGTTTACCCGCAAGTTGAACACGGCTTGCCTTTACCACACATATGCCTTAACCACGCATATGTGTGGTTAAGGCAGTCGGTGTTCTAGCTGTCTGAGTGCAGGGGTGGGAAGAGGAACCGGACAGATCACTGCAGGAAGGACCGGTACACAGCATGGTAAGTTGGGTTGGGGCCAGGGGAATATCGGGGTAGGTTTTAGGGGTTGGGGCTGGGGCTGGTGTTAGGGCTCAGGGCCAGGGTCTGAGGTTGTGTTTAGAGAAGAGGCCGAGTTTTAGGACTGAGGGCAGTGGAGAAGGGGCAATTTTGAGGACTGGTGCCAATTTTTAGGGCTCAGGGCAAGGGTGCCATGGTCGAGGTGGTATTTCTGTGCTAGGGTGTCAGATTTAAGGGCTAAGGGTAGGGTGTCAGGGTTGTTAATAGGGCTGGGGCAGATAGAAACAAAGCAGGCAGGGCGATTTTTAGGGCTCAAGACGGGGGCTGGGGTGGAATCTTTACCACATATATACATTTACCAATCATGCCTTTACACCGAAATTAATTGTAAAGGCATGCATGGTAAAGACTAGGTTGTTGTAAACACCGCATGGTTAAAGCATGCACGGTTTAGGATTACGTGGTTTTGTCATACAGCCATCTGTTGTGCTGGGTCTACAGAGGCTTGCACCTCAGGCCCACTTCCAAGGGTCCAGGACTAGCATTGCCTTATTGGTAGGGTAGACTCACAGATGGCAGAGTCTAGGTGCAGGTACAAGATTGTTGGAAGACTTTTGTGCCCCGGAAGGCTTCAGATCAAAAGGCCAGCCAACTAGCCCCTGGGGTAACTCTGGGTTAAAGAAATGCAGGTCCAGTCCTACTCACCCAGGAAAGAGAGCAGCAGGTCAGCACAGTAAGGCAGCAGCGCAGAATTTGAATTTGAATTTAAAAGAATTTGTAAAGCGCACGTCTACCAAGCGGTTTCTTGGCGCTGGGGGATGCTGAAAACCAAGGGCAGGGGTGCAAAGGACTAAGATGGGAAAGCTTGCGGGAAAAGGAACGTTTTAAGGGCCCTTCGAAAGTCCATATAAGAAGCAGCAGATCTGATAAGAGACGGGAGTGCGTTCCAGAAGGTGGGGGCGAGAACAGAAAATTTCATGCCTCCCGACCTGCTTTTCTTGAAGCAGGGTACAGAGAGAAGAAGTTTGGTAGAGGAGTGTAACTCTCTGCTGGGACAGTAGGCCTTAATAGCCGAAGAAATGAAAGCGGGGGCAGTCCCCGCCCGAGCCTGAAAAGTCGTGCAGCCCAGCTTAAAGAGAGCCCGTTCTTTAACGGGTACCCAGTGCAGTGATTTGAGTAGGGGAGTAGTGTGATGGAATTTGGGTAGCCCATAAATCAGGCGGGCAGCCTGATTTTGCACTAGCTGGAGGCGTCGAAGGGCATAGGCGGGAACACCGTTGTACACGATATTCCCGTAGTCTAACCGCGATAGAACCATTGCCATTAGAATCAATTTTAAAGCAGGGAAAGAAAAAAAACGGGAGATTTTCCGGATGGTGCGGAGGGTAAAAAAGCAGGAGGAAACTGCGGAACTAATCTGGGAGTGCATTGTAAGGTGTTGGTTTAATGTGATCCCAAGTGTTTTGACAGAGGACGACGGTGACGGGGGGGGACCCAGGGAGGGAGGCCAGAAAGTGGAGGACCAGGGACTGCGACTACCGCCGGTAAGAACTGGCTCTGTCTTATCCGGGTTTTGTTTAAGATGATTTCAGTTCATCCAGTCCCGGATGAACAACAAAACAGATTGAAAATTGTGAACACTAGCTGGGGAGTGGAAAAGATTGAAAATGAGCTGGATGTCATCGGCATAGTTATACACCGTGACCTCCATCTCTTGTAGTGCAGAAATAAGGGGGAAGATGTTCAGGTTAAACAATAAGGGGGAAAGGGACGATCCTTGAGGAACACCGCACTGCACCTTGCACGGAGAAACAGAAAAATCGGCAAGGTGGACGGCCTGGGTGCGATCACTCAAAAAGGAGTTAAGCCAGGCCAATACCGGGCCCCCTATGCCCGCCGCCTTGACACGGGAGAGAAGAATAGAATGATCAACCGTGTCAAAGGCGGCGGACAGGTCTAAAAGAATGAGGGCCTGAGGAGTGTTGGAATCCAGCCCCTCCCTGAGTACATCTATGACAGAAATGACCACCTTCTCGGTGGAATGCCGGGGGCGGAAACCCGCCTGGCACGGTGCGAGGTAGCCACCGTCGTCCACAAAGGAACTAAGCACCTTGGTGACGTAAGACTCAAGGACCTTGCCCAGGAAGGGAAGGAGGGAATAGGACGATAGTTTGAAGGGGAAGAGGGATCGGCACCAGGCTTTTTTAGGATGGGAATAATGGTAGCCGCTTTATAGGGGGCGGGGACGGTGCCCAGTCTAAGGGAGTCATTCAAAAGGGTGAGGGGGGGCAGATAGCAGTCTGAGAAGATCTTACGTAAAACGTAAGCGGGGCAAGGGTCGGCGGGGGATCCTGACTTGACGCGGGCTAGCAGAGGGAAAAGGGTTTCTTTAGTCAGCGGTGGTATGTGGGTCACACTTTACATGTTTGGTGACGGCTGGGATCACAAAAGGTAGGGGAAGGGGGGTATGTTGGCCTTAATAAGTGCGATTTTATCAATGAAAAAACCATTGAGGGAGTCGCAGAGAAGCTGGGAGGGGGGGGTTTTAGAAGATGTCCTATCGGAGGAAGCCAGCTCGTGGACTGTAGCGAAGATTTCTCTTGGCTGACTCTCGGCTGCGAGAATCCTCCCCGAGAAGTATCCAGTCTTGGCGAGGAGGATATCTCTTTTATATTCATTAAGGGTGGAAATATAACGAAGTTTGAGAGTGGGACAGTAGGCAAGCCTCCAGGCTCGCTCTGCTTGGCGCACTTCAAGTTTTTTTGCTTTAAGGCCAGGGGGAAACAACTTGTTGGCATCATAGGCCCGTGTGACGCGCTTCATGGGGGCCACTTGGTCACAGGCCCTCGAGAGCCAGCTGTCAAGGGTGGCTATTTGAGATGATAAAGTGAGACCAGCTAAGTCAGGACGGGCGGCTGACAAGGAAACGCAGTGGGAAGGGATATCTACTCTGCTCCAGTTCCTGGCCCAGGTGTTTTTGGGGAAAGAGGTTTTTTTTACAAGACTGAGGTCCAGGAAGAAGGAGATCAGAAAATGGTCGGACCATGCACAGGGTGCAACAGTAGGGGCAGTGACTGGGATATTGAGGGTCCAAATTTGGTCCATTATGTGGCCTCGGGAGTGAGTGGGGATGTGAACCTGCGAAACAAAATTGAGGCTGAGAAGGAGCTGGGTAAAGTCTCTAGACATGGCGTCTTCCGCAGGGTCATTGGGCCAAAAGTTAAAGTCCCCTAGAACCAGAACAGATGCATTGTTGACTACCAGTGTGGCAAGTAGGTCCTGGATGGCAGGGATAAAACATGGGCTGGGCTGGGGTGTGGGCGATAAATTAACACACACGTGATAGGGATCTGAAAGGAAGCGGAACGCACAACTAGGTAGTCGACCGCTGATATAGGAGGGGAAGGGAGCACCTGAAAGTAGAAACCGGCTCGGACAATCAGGGTGACCACGCCCCCCATCTTCCCCCCTGGCCGATCAGCGCGGAGGACGAAGTAGGGGGGAGGAAGAGCTGTAGTACGTTAGGTAACGAGTCCGTGCGTAACCATGTTTCCGTCAGGAACAAGAGATCTGGTTTATAGGCATCCAAGAAATTAAACAATTCAAGCTGATGCTTGACCGCCGACCTGGTGTTCAAAAGGAAAGCCGAAATAGTAGGTGTAGGGTTGGAGGAGGGAGGAGGTTGGGGAGGGTCAGGGGAGAAGGGGGAGAGAGAAGGCAGGGAGGCAGGAAGAGTACATGAGGGCCTACTTCGAGCCAAGCCAAGTTCAATGACCCGTGTAAGAGAGGCTGGCTGGAGTGGCCAGGAAGCCTGATAAGAGCATAGTTGTGCAGCAGAGTAGGAAAGAAAGCGGGCATAGTGAGGTGCCCCATAGCCCCGGCCGGCCGCGGACGGGCGCAGACGGGCTTGCCTTTGGCGCGCCGCCGGCGCGTCCGCTGCGCGTGCACATGAGGGGGGGTTTAAGAAGGTCAGAGGCGCAGGAGACTAGAGCGCTGACCTGGGAGAAGGCTCCCAAGATGGCGACCGACAACCCCGTCAGCCCTCCGATCAATCGGCACTCAGCCGTGTCGGACCGGGGCTAGGGGAGCGGGAGCCAGGCAAGAAAACACAAGGTAAAAAGAGGCAAAGGTACGATTTTAAAATAAAGTTAGAAAGATAGTACTCCAGCAGGGCAGCAGGATGGCAGTCCTTCAGCAGTTCAACAGTCCTTCTTCCTGGCAAAGTATCCACAGGTTCAGAAATGTACCGAAGTGGCGGTGTCTGAGGTCCAATATTGCGACACAACTCCAGCAATGAGTGACTTTTGTGCCGACAGATACATCATGAATCCTGACATATCTGTCTTTGCTTGCGACATGGAGCGCTATACACTAAATACAGTGCATCCTTCGTGTCACAAGGAGGACGCAGTGAAAACAGTTATATTGCTGTTTTGTCGCAGCTATGCACCAGTTTTCATAAATGAAGCACTGTGTTTTCACACTCACACGTCACACATGTGAAGTTTGTTTAATGCTCCAGTCCTAAATGTGAAAAACAGTAAAACAGGTCGTTGTAGCCTAGCAGAGCCCCACCCAGTAAATAAATGAGAAGGTGGCAATGCTTTTTGGTTAGTAACAGGGAGAAGCAGTAATTCAAATGATCATTCATTAATGATTTACACTCTCAGGATCACTACAAAAGGAATATGTATTTCAACATAATTATTTAAAAATAGTGATTTCAAAATTGTGGGATCTACTGCACATAATATTGGTAACATTACAGAAGATAATAAAAAGCAACAAAGCTTTTCCATAATAGTGAAAACTGGGGCAAATCTTAACAGCATAATTTATAGCCCTTAACCCCTTTAGTGCTGCCGTCGGCCAACGGTCGTCGCGAGCACTACCTTGCCAGTGCTGCGCACGTGCGTTGGCTGACGCGGCCGTACCCGTTTCTTCGAACGTTTAGCACTGGCGCAGAACGTTCGAAGCAACAAACGGGTTAAACCCTCACTGTAATATCTGTAAACGCTATACTAGTTCTAGCAGATGAATAAATAATAAGGCTGAGTTTCAAAAGTGGTATGCACACCTAGACTACATGGTTCAATGTCTGTTTGGAATAGTATATAACCTATATCGAGCACAGGGGCAAGAGCTAGGAGATTGTGTCTCAGTGAGAACACAATCCTGGCAACAGTATATAAAGGCAGAATGGAATGCTTCACAGAGCCGTGGGGGGGTCTTGCTAGAAGCTCTTTCTGTTGAGATTGAATTTGGTGCTGTGCTCATCTGTGATCTTTGACCTAAGTGAATTTTCACTCCTAACTTGGTGGTCAAGTGGTAGTTCTTGTATATTTTATCTTCTCTAAGATGGAACTTCCAAAGTCACCTTAGGAATGTTTTTAAATAATCATATACATCAATGGATGTACTAATACGGAACAAATACGTTAGTAAAGACTACATTATTTACGTAATGGCTGTTATATGACCTTGAAAAAGGCACCTGTCCCAGACTGATGTCGCACTGAGGATTTGATGAAGTCTATTTCTGAATGAACTCACACTTTCACAGTTCTTGGAAAGATAGCTACAGACGGCATCTGCATCAAAGGCAGACATGTTGATGCGCAGGAAGACATAGTCCTTACATCACACTAGTAGCATTTAATTTACAGGCCATGGGTACATGTAGTACCACTTTACTAGTGACTTATAAGTAAATTAAATGAACAAGCCAATTTGACCATATTTATAGGAGAGAGGACAAGCACGTTAGCGCCGGTTCACAATGGTGAAGTGCACAGAGTCCTAAAACCCAACAGAAATGAGGTCAGAAAATGGGGGGAGTGAGGGCAAAAAGTTTGGGGTGCCCCTATAGAGAGGGCCAAGTCCAATAACATCAATCATAATAACTTATCTTGCTATGACTTTATGAGGGCCCTTTGTTAAATAACTGGCCTCTGTTTTATCAAGTGCCTGGATTCACGGTCAAACATCAAGGGTACATAAATCCCAGCAACAATGGATCAGAGAAGCAGTCTCATGCATGATGGCACACTTGACTTACCAGGGAGAAGGTGTTTCTCATCTCTGGCCATTTTTCCATGAAGCAGCTTCTTCACCTTGCATCCATTTTCCAGACACTCATGTTCAAGGAGGTCTACTGTCAAACAAGTAAAGAAGGTGCTTAAGGGGCACCAGGAACAAACAGGATGTGTCGGCAAACTGAAATAGTTGATTGCAGATGATAGCTGTTGATAGTGACCACAGCAAATTGCTGAAGGAGTGGTGATGTTTTACGTCTGATTGCACTACCGCCAAAATGTGGCCAATGCAGAAGACACCACACACTACCAGTGGTGGCTAGTATGGAACGGGGTGGCGGAGCAGTTGAAAAAAAAGAAAATGTCACTTACCTCTGCATGACTGTCATCTCTCCTCCACTTCTCTTCCGGGAAGCAGGAAGCACACAGTCTCCCCAAAGCTAATCTCAACGCTTCTGCCATCAGCATGACAGCAGCATCGTGATTGGTCTGAGCGGTCTGGTTCGATGCTCAGACAGGGAGTGGGAGTCTGTGCATTTTCACCACCCAAGCAGTGCAATACAGCAGAGTGAAGAACATGCTAAATACGCATGACTGTTTGGCCGGCCCAAGACGGCTCGCCAAACCGTCATGCACACCAACCCCTTCTCTTGCTGCTGGCTGTGACAACAGCCAAACCCCACACTGCCCCAAAACTGGCTTCAGCGCAGAAAAATAAAATGATAATAACATTGTGTTATCATCATTTTATTTTTCCTTTTTTGCACTGCTGAAAAGTGGAGGAGCCATTTCTGCACACCACACAAGTTTTTTGTGAACAAGTGCCACCTCTGCTACCTACCATCCTTCCAATTATTTCACATAGTCTGCTAGAAACATACATTCTTTATAAAATTCTGGGAACTATAATCCATATTAATCTGACAAACATGTTTTCTTCTCACTTTCCAAGACTAAGAGTGAGTGGAAGTTGTTACGAGGCACTCACCTGTGCTCCAGATTGTTTCACCTTGATGACGATGTGAACGGTGAGACGACAGGTCCCCAATCTCCCTAGACACTAGCATATACCAAGATATAATTTAGGATCAATCCAGTAGTCTCAGGGGGAAAAGAGGTTGGGATGACAAGAGAAGAGAAACAAGAAGATTCCAGCGCTCTTCTTTTAGGGGGAACAGGGCTTCTGTGGGCTTGAGTATTCTCAGGATACAATAATCAGGAATGTAACTGGATAGTGGCTTGAGTTTTCTACTGGACTCCTAAGTACAAAACACAGAAGATAAACAATGTGTATATCTGTGAGGCAGTATCTTCTTACAGTTATCATAAACTTGTGACCAAAAGTCTCCAATAACTCTTACCTACAGACTACGTAGGTTTCAACAGAATTTTGGGTTGACCTAACAATCTACTTGTCGATTTATGCAATCTGCAATAAACAATACAATCATTAACCTAGTTTCAAATAAGTTTAACAACCATGATAGCATTTAGTTATGTTCATCAGCAAAGGTACCTGAATCCTTATATGGCCAGCTTAGGATCAGATGCCCTTAGTCCACAGAAGTTCAAATGCTGCAAAAACATTCTTCTGCCATAAAGGAACAAAATATTGCATACAAAATAATAGTAGTCAAAACCACATCTGTGCTGTTCAAATCAAAATCAAATAGTATTTTATTTTATTGCCCTCTGTCCAGTATCTGTCAATGCGCAATAACACATAAAAGAATCTGTAACCTTTTTTTACAAAAAAAAAAAAATCCTTTCCCTGTTCATTACAAAAACTCTAAAGAACACATTTCTCTTGAACTGGCACACAAAATACACTATCACATTTCTATATCGACCTTATTTTAAAAGCATGCTACACAAACTGCTTGTGCAGAGTTACATTCATTTACAATAATAACATTCCTTTCTGTAAAACAGAATTTATTATTCGTTATCATGTCTAATTTATACCTACGAACAGTGGTCATTACATCTAAACAAAAAAACTGGTCTGTTCATTTTCCTAGGGTTTTCTAAACTTAAATTTCTTCACATCTGACTCATCGTAGCTAGTCAAAACAAATGGCTTGGTTACATGTTTAATTCTCTCTTAAAAAAAAAACGAACTTGTTTTCAAATTGCTTTAAAAATACATCTCTTCATCTAATGTTCAAATCTGTTACGAGGATGGCAAAAGGACACCTTTCCTTCCAACTTGTTCTGCTCTTGAAATAACGCCCTCAAACTCACTCTCTGTTTATCCTCTCTCCCACTTCATTCTTTCAAACTGTCAGCAGGTGCTCTCTATGTGCTGACTCTCAATCCCCCTTAAGTGCTGCCCTTCCTTACTCCTGCTGGCTCCCTTGCCAAAAATACCAAGCAGAGCCTTCTTCCTCTGCTGCCTCTAGCCCCCACCTTGTCTCCTCGAAGGCCGAAGTGCCATGCGTGCCTGCCAACTTTTGTCTGCTCCCATCTGCTCTGACACTCTCCCCATGGGGGGGGGGGGGGAGGAAACCTGCGCCTTTGCAAGCCTCCCAAATATCTATCTCAAAGAAGCTGTCTCTTGTCTGCTGGGGCGAGGAGCTGGGATGACCCCTCCTGTAGGAATTCCTCCTCAGTATTCACAGAAAGCCTGACCTCTTCTCAGCGCTGCTGGGTGATCTCACTGCTAGCCTCTCATACATCTATCTTAAAGACGCAAGCACTTCACCATCACTGACTGTGCATTTCATTTCTCCTCCTTCACCAGATTTTTACATGCCATTCACTCCCAGGACGCATTTCATGTCTGAGACGGAAAACAGCTTCATATTTTATTCTCAACTCTTTCACCTCTTGTCAGAACTAAACAGAATTCACAAGCTAAACATTTTATTTAACACTAATACACAACTGTCTTTCTTCTGTTTTTATCTCAAAGCTATAAAGCCCCCTGTCAGACCATGAGTCTGTATTTCACTTGTCCTAGTGCACATTTAAATGTGTGTCTATGCAGCACAAATTCACACTGGCCTGAACAGTCATAGAACTGCCTTTGATTTAAATGCACATTTCTTTCCTGTCATTTCTCTCATGTTAATTCACTTCCTATGTCAAAAATTGGAAACATTCTAATACTTCTACTGAAACCATATTTTTATATTTGTTACATTTTACAAATTAGGAACAACCAGGGCAATACGAAACTCATTCCAGGCATTTTCAGAGAAGGACCAAATTCATTAGTTTGCCTGGGAAAGCAATTGCAAATGCTCCTTTTATTTTATCATGTTCTCAAAGAGACAAAACAATTTCAAGCGCTGTTTCCAAAGTTGTCAAAAAAAGAACATCCCACATTTCAAGGTTCCAGTCAATTCCAACCTTTAAACACTCTGTTCTCCTATTAAACCCTTCCTCTGCTTTTCCTATACTTATTTTGCATGATACAAACCATATCCTTTTTCTACCACAGTCTGGTCGGTTTCACATTCATCTTTGCAATAATTTATTCTGACAGGTTAACATTGCAGAGGTATTTTTTGGCTCCAACCCAACAAACCATGTCTCTCATGTCTCAAATTCACACTGCAGCTGAACATATTTTGTATACATTTCTTAATAAACACCTGAAAGAGATCCAGCCCTTTCTGCCTAACGTGGCACTTTTTACAAAACTCACTTAAACACACACTCCAATTCTCACTCAACCCAGCACAATTAGCTCCCTCACGGGCTAGCACACCATATGGGCTACTTTCCATCCAAATATATACATATATCAATTGGTATCTGAGAGTCCGCTTTTAATTTCTAGAAAACATATCTCTTCTCCCTTTAAATCAACGCTCACATCCTGCAACTGACTACGCCAAAAATGTTTTGAATGTGACTTCTCACCAAGAAGCCACACCCAATCTCTGCACTCTCACCTGGTAGGAAAATATACCACTGCACCTTTGAATAATATACACGTTTGAGCATGTCTTACCACCCCTGGCACAGCAAGACTTCAACACAAAACAAACAGCATCTTTTGAAAAGGTTTTTTTTTAACAAAATGCAAAGACTCTATCACTTACAGAATAAGGCTTGGGGTTTATTACATAATACTCTCTAAATAAAGGCTATTTCAGATACCAAATGCATACCAAATGCATAAGATTCAAATATATGTAGCAAACGTATAATCTAAAGGCATGAATCAATAACTGAACAAACAATAACACTGATAGTAATATAAGGTAATATAAGGTAGGATACACTGTACGTCCTGCAAGAGATCAGAAAGATATATATATAAACAGAGTAGCGGATCACTCTGGATGTGCACCTCCCACACCACAAAGAAAACACCTCAAATGATCACAGTCACTGGCTCACATCACAATGGCAAAAACCACAAAACTCAATACATCACCTGATGCATACACTGCCCACTTCTGGCCAGGGGAAGTCGGCACACAGCCAGGGATCAGAGTTCAGCAATCAGGGTTCAATCTGAGATAGACACGTCTGGCCTCGCTCGGAATCCAAACTCCCACCAGACCAGTAGAGGCTCCCCTTTTTAATACAAATCCGAACATAACGAAGCTTCTAGCAAGCCTCGCCCCCTCGTTCTCATGAGAGCCTGTACCAGTCTGCTCCAAGGCCAGGGCATCGGTTGATCTGGCCTTTCCTATGGCTTTGAGACGGACCATGTACATTCCTCTGATAGGAACCGGTTTTCTATAGTCAGTAAAGTGCGAAAAACAAGAGGAAGAGTAGAACATGCCCTCCCCACTTTGCAGCTACGGGCAATCACAGAAAATAGCTTTAGTCATGAAAATGTAGTTAGTTAGGCCATGCACACAGAAAGGCCCAAAGCAAGATTGAATTGAAAAGCAAGATGACATGAAAGCATGTCAAAGTTAATAAATAGTAAGCACTGCCCTAAAGCAATGTAAAGTCAGAAAACAGAATGACATTAAACCATGTTATAGACCAATATTAAGAACTCATAATTCTCACCAATACACAACACAATACAATACCCATTCCTGCACAACTGCACGCCTTCAAATGCACATTCCACACGCTCTGCTCTTGGCAAGACTGTTCCACTCCGTAACAGCTCCCATTGAAAGACAGCAAGATTATAGGACAGAAGAGAAGCAGGCATATGCAGGACCGTCCTACATTAAGGTTAGGATAAAATAACACATTAAAGTCAGTTAAAATGGTGGTGGTTGAGGGTCATAATAGGGTGCCAAAATCAAAATAGTGGCTCTTTTATTACACCCTCACTAGTCCAATTTAGTATAAATGGTGGACCCCTTAACTTGGTTTAACAATACAGGGATTAGTGGCAAAGGATAACGATTTTTTATTGTAACCTTAATTACTGCATGGTAATCGATACATGAACGGAGATCTCCAGATTTTTTTGCCATGAAAAAGAGTGGTGATGAGACAGGTGATGTGGAGTGTCTAATAAAACCTAGTTGCAACAATTTGTCTAAATATTTTTTAAGATGTGTCTCAGGGTCTGTCAGCGCGCATATCTGACTACAAGGCAAAACTTCCCCTGGCACTAGATCTATTCTGCAATCATACACCCTGTGATGTGGCAATTGCATGGCCTGAACTTGGTTGAATACTGCAGAGAAGTCTCTATTCTGTTCTGGTAGAGTAGTAATTTGTTCCTGATTGGAAGCACAATATAATGGATGGATGGGTTCTTGTGTCTCTTTATAACAATGTGTTCTACAGAAAGCAGAATCTAAAGTAACAGCCCTTTGGACCCAATCAATCTTTAGATTGTGCAATTCTAACCAAGGAATTCCTAGAATGACTCCAAATGTAGGGGTGTCAATAAGGTCAAACGTGGTTTGTTCGTTTATTATGACCATTTTCTCCTACAAGTATCAAAGGCGGGGTATGGAAACAAATCAAACCAGAGGACAAGGCAGAGCCGTCAACTGTCCTTACATGCTCTAGTTCTGCTTTTGGAATGGATTGGATGCCATTTTGTTTGGCCAGGGCTATGTCACAAAAGTTCCCTGTGGCACCAGAGTCAATTAAAACAGACAAACTATACCTTTGTGGGTCAGAAATAATAACAGTAAGTCATACAGTCATATGGCAAGGGACACGATTAATGGTGTTTGTAGCATATTGAGAGATCTTGATGTCATCACTTCCCAAAGGAGCGATCTCTACATCCTTTGAGACATTTAGTTTTCTGACTCAATAGAATTTGGAAGTAAACTTTTTTCTTTTAGGGCTTTATTGTGTGCTCTCGAGTAAAGTTCCCTGCTTTGCCACAATAAAGTCAAATATTTCCTTTTCTTCGTCTATCTTTCTCTTCTGCAGTCACTGGGCCTTTAAGTCCTCCTATTTGCATGTGCTCTGTTTTGTCGCCAACATCTTTTTTCTCATGCTTGATTGAAATGAGTTCAGTTTCAAATCGGGGCTTGTCGCGTTTTCTTTCTCCAAGTCTGTGATCTAGCTTTACCACCAAATCCAAGAATTCAGAGTAATCATCAGGTAAGTTTACAATATGGGCTAAAGAATCTTTTAGATCCTCTCTTAAACCTCTATAAAAAAGAGAAATACATTTCTCTTCGGGCCAATGAGTTTCAGATAAGAGGCCATTAAAGGTGGTCATGTAAGTAATGAGGTCCTAAGAACCCTGTCTCAGATTTAAAAGTTCGATGTCACTAGCTTGAACGTGCAGCTATGACATGCAAAGAGACGGGACATGGCATTTTTAAAACAAATGCAGATGTGTAAAAGGGGATCATCATTTTCTTTTAAGGGTATTGTCCAATTTGCGGCTACACCACCTAGGTAAGAAATATTAAATGCTATTTTCTCAGTATCAGATGGGAAAACCTGTGGCTTACATAAGAAATGCGACTGACACTGACTCTTGCATGAAGCAAACCGGGAAGTATCACCTAAAAACGCTCAGGGTTAGCCAGAGGAACTGGACTTGATGTAACCACTGTTACCTGGACATTTTGATCGGGACATTGAGGACTAAAACCTGCTGCTGCTACCAGAGCGTGACCAAATATAATAGGCGCTATGAATGGGTGAGGATTGGTCTCTTCTGGTTCTTTACCTTGTGTGAAGCTTGCTCTACTCTTTAATAATTCCTCTCTCAGTGTATGATTTTCCTGTTTTATTTGCTGCATTTCTTCTTGTAATTTTCTAATGATGCCTGCTATCTGCACTGTTTGATCTGGGACTTCCATACTGAATATTTATAAAGATGAACCAATTGGTGGGCTTGGCCTTCTGTTATGGGGCACTCACCTGTGCTCCAGATTGTTTCACCTTGATGACGATGTGAATGGTGAGAGGACAGGTCCTCAATCCCTCTAGAAACTAGCAACGTGATACCAATATATAACTTAGGATCAATCCAGTAGTTTCAGGGGGAAAAAGGGGTTGGGATGACAAGAGATGAGAAACAAGAAGATTCCAGTGGTCTTCTTTTAGGGGTATTCACAGGATACAATAAACAGGAATGTAACTGGATAGTGGCTTGAGTTTTCTACTAGACTCCTAAGTACAAAACACAGAAGATAAACAATGTGTATATCTGTGAGGCAGTATCTTACAGTTATCATAAACTTGTAACCAAATGTCTCCAATAATTCTTACCTACAGACTACGTAGGTTTCAACAGAATTTTGGGTTGATCTAACAATCTACTTGTCGATTTATGCAATCTGCATTAAACAATACAATCATTTACATACTTTCAAATAAGTTTAACAATCATGATAGCATTTAGTTATGTTCATCAGCATAGGTACCCGAACCCTTATGTGCCCAGCTTAGGATCAGATGACCTTAGTCCACAGAAGACAAATGCTGCAAAAACATTCTTCTGCCATAAAGGAACAAAATACTGTATACAAAATAATAGTAGTCAAAACCACATCTGTGCTGTTGTGATTCTTAAGGTTAACTTCGCTTTGCGATAACTATTTTCACACTTTTAAAAAGGCACACCATCTATTTCAGTCTTTGTTTTATAAATGTCAATAGTTTCTGGGTAGTACGGTAAAACTCGCTGTAACTCTCAAGATGAAGTGTGTGCCTTCTGTCCAAGAAATATATTTCTAATAATATGCTCTGTTCAAAGAGCAATGTTCCAAGTTCTAAAGCAAACATTCAAAGTTCTAATGTAAGCAGACTCACCGTGGGATAGTCTTCCAAAAAATACCTTAAAGCATGTTTTCTCTATGTGCTTCTTTTTTAGGGAACACGACACGAAAGAAGAAGTCGGACCAGAGACTCAGGCAGGAACTGGGAAGCCAGGAAATTGCTGATGCAAGCCTGTCAAGCAGGAAATGCCGATCGGAAAAGCTGGAGCCAGGTAAGTGTGTTGAAGCATCGAGGCCAAGCCCTGAATAGTGAAGGGGAGTGGTTTAAATAGGCTCCTAAGCAGGTGCTGGGTGTGGTCCTGGGTGGGGCCCAACTATCTTTCAGGGCCAGGGTTTGTGGCAATTCGGGTGTGGCTTGCAACTGTCTTCAAGGCCCAGGGATTGCTGATTGTGGTCCTGGGTGTGGCCCAACTGTCTTTTAGGCCCAGGGTTTATGGCAAACCACGTGTGCTTACAACAGTTTTTCAGGCCCAGGGTTTGTGCAGAATAACTACACAGTATTCTATTACTTACAACATGATGGAGCCACAGTTAACAAATATGACATAATACATGAACATAATTTACAGTAAACACATATATAAACAGGATGGCATTCCATGATTTGTAATGGAAGAAATCCATACATTTACAGGATGCCTTATGCAAGATACCAGTGTTATATTACCATTAAATCTGTTTCTGCTGATATGTGTTCAAATCAAGGTGGACAGGGAAGGAGACGTGCATGGGACTGATGAAGCAAAGCTTCGCATATTTTGCGACTTGCCGAATTCATGAACCTCGTCTATGTGTAACAAGGTAATAATTTGTACGTCTTACTAACGTTTCCTTTATGTTTAAACGAGGTTCCCTGACGCTTGCCTATGTGTTTTACTAAAATAATTTACTCGAGTCCTTTAATATGGCCGCTGCTTGTATTTAGTTACTGCGCATGCGTCAGCCACACTCACGTGTCCTGACGTGTCTGCAGAGTTGGAGGGAAATTTATGCGCATGCGTAATACATAGCTTTGCCAATAATGTGGTACTGCTCGTGCCACTGCTCTTGTATCTGTTTATATGTAGCTAACATTTAGACTGCATAAGTCTGAGTCTGAGTCTACTGAGATCGTGCAGGAAGGTAATTCCTCTACTGCCTTTCCAGTCGCGTCTCTTGCTGATCCAAGGCCTAATTTCATCCAGGCTGGATTACTGCAACGCCATTTACCTGGGCTCTCCAGAATCCACTCTCCAAACCCTGCAAAAAGCCCAAAATGCCGCAGCCCGACTCCTAACGAACACCCCGGCCAGAACATCTGCCAAACCCGCACTTAGGATGCTGCATTGGCTCCCTATTAGGGAAAGGGTAACTTTCAAGGCCCTTTGTCTGGCCCACAAGGTACTGCACAATACTGGCCCCCCAATCCTGAATAATTGGATCACACCTTACAGACCCACGAGATCGCTTCGTTCCGAACATGGAAACTTCATCACGATCCCCAAAGTGAAGAAGGCCCGGATAGGTGGCCGTCGCTTTTCGGTCAGTACGGGTAAAAAATGGAACACACTCCCCCTGAGCCTCAGAACAGAACCAAACCTCCTACGGTTCAGGAAGTCCCTCAAAACTCTACTCTTCCCCTGAGCCATGATCACTCCCGACTATTTCCCCTTGTGAGTAAGAGGTTCAGCGCTGGGATACCCTCCGGGTGACTACACGCTCTAGAAAACTTTAAATAATAAATAATAATAATAATAAGTATATTTCGTAGTGATAAGTTGAAAGTACAGACCCTGTGATATGTTTCCATAATGTTATTTCTATGTATTAATTTGTTCTCGCTTACTTTTCATGTACCGCGGGAAATGGGGGTCTGACTGAGCCAAATGCCATCTTGGAGGGCCTTTCTGCGCATGCTCCTCTGTCTGGGGAACTGACAACCTTGGCTGATGGAACTTGGCCAGCTGGCAGGGATGGGCAAGATGCTCCTGAGAACTGACCTGCAAACCCAGCAGAACGGAGTCATGTGTCCCTATTCCGCAACAATGTAAAATTGCTATTGTATTTTCCTGCAGTTTCTCATGGGAACCCCAATCTTGCTAGGCGGTACCCAGAGATGTAAATTAGGCATCCAAATAGTGTGTTTTGATTGGTGTGTTACCCAAATCCTACCTTTGGACCAATCGAAATTGGGGATTCTGACACTTTGCAACATTTGGGGGGTGGTACCCTGTCCCAAAACAGTATATCTACCCTGGGTTCACCTAGGGAATCGTCCGACTTGTCTGGTTTAGCTGACCTGTCACTGACCCATCGTACTCAATAGGTGACTGGAGATACAGAGTGCTGCGGAGCCTCCTGTCCGAAATTGACCATAGACTAAGGTTTTACTGAACCTTAAAGTGCTGGCGAAGCACTTTGCTGGGAGTTCGCTGACCCAATCGGGGTCTTGATCGATAGCTGCAGAGAGGGTGGAGCGCAGGCGTTGCTTCCAAACTGCGGGTGCGGTCCTGTCCTGAGCGGTCCTGTCCTGAGGGTTTGCTGTCCTGTCCTGAGGGTCCTATTCCTGATTCCTAACCCGAGGGTATCCTGTCCTGTCCTGGGTGTCCATTCTGCACCTGCTGTCCTTTGAGGGGTATCCTTCCTTGAGGGTTTCCTGTCCTTAACTGACCCGTGGCCAGGGTTTGGTTTCCACACCAGTCTAGGTAAATACTGCTCTAAATTCTTTAAACTTGCACCTTTCTATATTTCTGACTTTTTGCTTCAATAAAGAGACACCTTTGCATATGTTGATTTTTCCATGCTTTTTGCCGCAAACTATTGAAACGAAAAGTCATTTGCATATTTCTTGACATGTTCCCATGTTACCCTACCTGTTAGAAATTATATTTCGCATTGCAGTTTGTCATTTCCTGATATGGTCTAGAACGGCCTTACTTAAACTGTCTAAAGAGTTTTTGCCTTGAATGCATAGCATTTCCCTTTGCATCTCATATTAGCATTTAAATGATTACCCTGACTTTATTTCTCTATAGTTATGTACTTTTCATTATCTTGGTTATTGATTGCCTTATTCTTGTAAGTCTCATGTTAGAAGAAAACGAACTTTAGATAAACATTCTAAAACTTCCAGTTGTCCGTGGTCATTTTTCAACAGTATTGAATGTCATTTGAATTTGCATTTGCTGCCTTTCCTTTTACAGCTAGCTCCCTGATCCGTTGAGGTCATAGGTACCCGTGTCGGTGGATGGTAAGTCGGGTACACTGAGTAATAACAGTAGGGAACACACACAAATTGGTAGCAGCCCGTGAAGTCGCCCTGTCAATGAATATAGTGAATTGAAAGTATATGGGCCCTGAAGCCGGAAACGGCGAAATTATTGGCTGGGTGACCTCGCGCGCTCTATCAGTTTTTCTGGTAGCGCAGAGGATGGTTAGGGAATAGCTAAAGGTTAGGTAGGACTAGTTAGACTAGTTAAGTCGGTAGCGGCTAGTATATTAATGCTGCTATAAGAGCGGCTGTTCCGAGGGACCCGATCACTCTCTTGTGAATACGCTGCTGAAATTCATGAATTGTTTTTTCATTATTATTCTTGTTCTAATATTGTTATATGTATTAATCCATGCATTTGTAAACCGTCTCGTTTTGTGTTGTCCGAACTCCCCGGGGAATTGAAAGGGCAAGTGGTGAATAGAATCCATTGTCCTGAGGTCGCAGGCTCGAGGAAAGTTAGGTGCAGGTTAGGATAACCGGGAAGCACTAACTAGGGGTTTTCTGAATACATGTGTGAATAAATGTCAGTAACGAGGTTCATTGGCAAAATTCCCATAGTGGCGTAACCTAGTAAGGGTCACATCGGAAGAGTAGCAGGTTCCTCGGAGCTTGGGTGAAAGCAGAGGGGTCCGCTGGGAAACCTTAGACTCGGATATATCCCGGAGAAGTGGATGAGTTTAGGGGAATAACAGGTGCACCGATGCTAGAGTGAAGGGTAGGCGGAAGAGATCTACCCGCAGCACGTGAAAAGTAAATGGAAGTAGTTTACTTGCAGTAAAACAAAGCTATCCTGTCTAGACACTTGAGCACTGTGGCGAATGTGTATTCGTTGTTAAATAACCAAGCACTGAGCACTTTAGAAAGAAAGAAAGTTTCCGTTACCTTGTAAAGGGAGGGAGTCAGCGGCGAAGCATCTCTGACGTCACTCCGTGCCGCGCTGGGATTGGTAGAAGCAGCGGGCGGGTAGCGGGGCTGGAATTGTAAAGGAGGGGTGAAGCGCCGGAGCGTGAGGACAGTCTCACGAAGGGGCCGCGCACCCATTGGCCGAAATATTTGAACGCGTGCACCTCATTGGTCGCACGGAATTACAAGACGCGTTCTGATTGGAGGTGACTTTGTAAACAGAGTTAAGCGTAGAAATCGTATGTGGCACTCGTATTGTCCAGAGACTAGACCCGATCCAAGAAACCAAGGGTTTGAAAGGGATCAGTGGAAAGCTAATAGATACGATATTATGTACGGTACCAAGAGAAAGATGTCCCTTGTAAATAGGGTAAAGAATTATTTCAAAACAGACAAACCGATTAAGTCTAGAGAGGGCGTTATTGTCCCGCCACCGAATACTCCCGCCTCATTCATGATGTTTGACCGAGGGTACAATACCTGTGTGTGGTTGGAGAATTGGGTAAAGTACACAAAAGATGACGGAATATTGGCTTTTCCGTTAGACGGTACTTTCAATGGCAGAATTTTATTTAATTTAAGAACCCGAATGAATGAATTACATCCCAGACCGAGACTAACGCAGTATGAGGCATTAGAGGAATGGGAGATTGAGGCTTTTGAAAGAGAGAAACCCCGGATGGACAAAGGTCTGACCAAGTGGTACCCAAGGCTGAAACAAGAGACCAGGGATAAAAAGATGAAACAGTGGAGGCAGAGCATGATTGTTGAGGGTCTGTTTCCCATGATGCCAGCGGGTGCCCCTTCTGCGGGAGAGAAAAAGACAGAAAAGAGTAAGCACTGGGGAGCGCTTGGGGAGTCAGACGATGAATTATTAGATGACAATTTTACGCGAAGCCCGCCCCCTTATAATGAGGGAGCCCGACCTTCCAGTGTAGGAGAGAATCCCCAGCGTCCATCTATTAAGGAGGAGGACAGATCCCTATGTAGGGGTGGAGGTGGCCAGGTATTGCCCTATTTTGAGAATCCCGGACCCGCGGAGGTACGAAATATATATCCTAGTATGCCCGTGAGCCCGGAGGAAAAATATTCCCGTGAAAGAGCCTTCTTCCCCAGACCTCTTTATGAAAACGAAGAAAAGTCACTAGGTTCAGGAGTGCCCTTTTTGCAGCCTCCATATGGGGAAGAGCGCAGGTCATTTGGTGCAGGAACTTTGTTCCCAAAACCAAATTATGGTGGGGGACCAAGTGAAACGCATCCTACTGCCCCGAGTTTTACTCCTCACCTGACCCCACAGATAATGCCTGAACGAACATTAGGAAGGATACTGGAAGAGAGGGAGCAAGAAGTTTTAGCTAGACAGAGAACAGAAATAATTCAGAAAATCTCCCAGTTAAACACCAGTCCTGAAGCTTTGACTATTCCAGTAACTATTGGACCAGTGGTTCCGTTATATGGGAATAGTCAGGGAAATCCGAACCCTCCAGTTATGAACCCAATCATGGCACCACCCAGACAGGAACCCATAATAATAGATGATCAGTCCAGTGAGTGTGAGTCTGAAGTTGCGTTCTTGGATCTGCCCAACAAACAGACCGGAAAGGGAGTGCCGAAGCGGCAAAATCCTTTTAATGCGAAAGAAATTAAATTAGAATCAACATCAGGTACTAGGAGTGTCTCTTTGGTAACCCCGGAAGAAATTGAAAATTGGAGTCGTGAATTAGAAAAACAGGCTCCGCAAACGAAACCTTTAGACCTTTACAAACTGAGGGTAGAAATAGAGGAATTGATGGCAGGAAATGTGGGATTAGATAGATTAAACACCTATTCTGAAGAAGAGTTGCTGTTTATGTGTAAAAGCCTTACCCGGAGTACCAGGGTGCTCCACGAAAAACTGACAGACACCGCAGCTAGTATGGGGATAGATATTTCAAGATCCAAGCCCTTACAAAAGCCTTAGAGGGCTGAATTCTCAGACAAGGATTTAGAGAACTTGAATGTGTCAGGGAGGAAGTTGCAAATTAAAGAGTTGCTTGCAGTTTTGCAAAAATGGGGAGACGTGGAAAAATGGAGAAGCAGGTGGGCACGAAAGAAAGATGAGGCTCGATCCAGACAAGCTACCCCTGAGTTCCCTTTGAGAGAAGTAGACAAGCCCGAAACATTATGCCCCATGCGTGAAGTACCAGGTGGGAGGTATGTGCACGTTCCATGGTCCAGACAGGATATTGTGTCCTTTACCAACGATTTCCCGAAATTGCGCGAAAAACCAGTTGACTGGTACCGGCAAGTGGAAAGGTTCGTAAAGGTGCAAAAATGCCTGTGGAAAGACCTAGATGGGTTTTTTGACATTGTGGTCCCGGTCGATCTATGGACCGAATGTAAGATCGCCATAGCCTGGCCTAGTGAAGAGTATCTGAGGGACTCTAACACAGGGGAACCGTCGATTGAAGTAATGAAAAAATATGAACAAGTAATTCAGCATTTGAAAAATAAGGTGCCCGCAAAGGAAACTGATTGGACCAGGATAGATAGAACCACACAGGAAAGAGACGAGACAGTCCACTCCTATTATGAAAGGCTGTTGCAGGTGTTTAAAACATACAGTGGTATAGACAACATCGAGATGAAAGACATGACGCATTTCATTTACAGGTTTGTAAATGGTTTAAGGCCTGAAATTTGTCAGTGGATAAAAGATAACAAAATCTGTTGGCAGTCCAAAAAGATAGACGAGGTCCTGCGGTACGCAAAGTACTGCGAGGACGAGATGGCAGAAAAGAAAAAGGCTCTCAAGGAAAAGGTCATGTGGGCTCAGGTGAAGCTCGCAGAACAGCAGGAAAAACAGTTGAGTAACATGGTCAAAAACACTCAGAACCAAGGTACTGGGGGTGGGGGAGGAGGTAAGCCCCGGCCCAAAATGAGCAGGGAAGAGGCTATGAAGAAATTTCCCTGCCATCAGTGCGGCGAAATTGGACACTGGTGTAACGAGTGTCCTAACTTGCCAGATGATAACCCCAAAACACCTGATTTAACTCCACAGACGCAGAAAGAAAGACCAAGAAAGACTCAACCACAGGTAAAAACAGTTCAGGTGCCCCGAGCACCAAAGCAAGTATACAAGGGAAAACAAGCAGAGGGAGATGAGATAGAAGTCTGGGAAAGCAATGAGAACAGAAATGCAGCAACTTCGCAGTATCTATTAAACGATACCTTCCTTTGTGATGACCAGTACTGACGGGGCCTGAGAGGGGAGGACGAGGAGTGCGTACTTGGCGCCTCCTTGCCGGTAGACCAGTCCGGACCATACATTGAAGGAAAGGTTGACGGAAATGATGTCACCTTTCTGTTGGACACTGGCGCTACCCGTTCTACTGTGAGAACAGTGGACGTTCCAAACCTACCCCTCTCGGGAGAAGCCATCCAAGTAGTAGGTGTATCTAATCAATTGATTAGTACTCCTGTTACCAAGCCCATGGAGATCTCAATTGGAAACTTTAAGGAAATGCATAGATTTGTCGTTTGCGACACCAGTCCAGTAAACTTACTGGGACGTGATTTGCTGTGCAAAATGAACTGTACCATCTTTTGCACACCAAAGGGTGTTGAAATTCAGACCCCAGATGAAGATGGCATTTATAAATTAATGCTGATCAGACCTGACTCAGAAATTAAACGAATGACCATGCAGGATTTGCCCAAAGAACTCCAAGAAGCAGTGAAGCCAGAGGTATGGGACTTTACTGGGAAAGATGTAGGGTTAATGAAAAACGTGGACCCCATACAGATAGCAATAAAGGACAATGCAGTATACCCCAATACTAAACCCTACAGAATGAATGCAGAAGTGAGAGCTGGTGTTACTCTGGAAATACAGAAATTGCTAGAAGGAAACATCATACAGGAGGTAATGAGTAGCCCATGTAACTCCCCGATTATGGGCATCAAGAAGCCTAGTGGCAAGTACAGAGTAGTGCAGGACCTACGAAAAGTCAACAAGATAGTAGTCCCCTGCTGCCCCATTGTCCCGAACCCAGCAGTGATTCTGTATCAGATTCCCTGGGATGCTGAGTGGTTCACTGTGATAGACCTGTGTCATGCATTCTTTTCCATTCCCTTGCATCCAGATAGCAAATTTCTTTTCTCATTTGCCTTCAATGGTCACGTGTATGTCTGGAACCGGGTCCCTCAAGGGTACACAGAGAGCCCCTCTATCTTTAATCAGATCTTGAAAAAATGTTTGGAAACTTTGGTCTTACCTGGAAACTCTGTCTTAGTGCAATACATAGACGACCTCTTGGTGGCGTCTAAAAGTCATAGGGATTGTGTGATTGACACCATTGCCCTACTGAATCACCTGTGTGAGAAGGGACATAAAGTGGCCCCTGACAAATTACAGTTCTGTGCAAAATCAGTGAAATATCTGGGGCACCAGATAGAGAAAGGTGTCAGAAAAGTGACATCGGAAAGAGTGAGAATAATTCAAAAGATGCAGTTACCCCGTACTCAGAAAGAGATCAGAATGTTCCTGGGTGTGATAGGATACTGCAGGCAGTGGATTCTGGGATTTGCAGTCCTAGCTAGGCCCTTGATAAAAATGACCAAGAGAGGAACACCTGATATTGTAGAATGGAATGATGAAAGCTTAACAGCCTTCACCAAACTGCGAGATTGTCTGTGTACAGCCCCTGCATTGGGAATGCCAGACTATTCCAAAGAATTTGCCCTATTCTGTGACACTCGCGATAATTGCGCGTTGTCAGTCCTAACTCAAGAACATGGCACAACCAGAAGGCCTGTGGCATATTTCTCTGCCACCTTGGATCCAGTGGCTGCTGGATTACCAGGTTGTCTGAAAGCAGTAGCTGCTACCTGTGCCAGTTTAGAGCAGAGTGAGTCAATTGTCATGGGACATCCGGTAACTGTGTATGTCCCACATGGAGTGGTAATTTTGTTGACCAGAACAAAAACTCAGTATCTCACCCCTAGTCGGCTGACTAAGTACGAGAGGATTCTTGTGGGTGCTGCAAATGTAAACATTGTTAGGTGCAGTATTCTGAACCCAGCAACCTTACTCCCCGACCCAAAGGATATGGAAGGGGGGGTGGATGATGAGCATGATTGCATTGATTTAACAGAATTCAACACCAAGCCACGCCCAGACATAAAAGAAACGCCATTGCCTATGCATGACAAAGAATTATTTGTAGATGGTTCATGTCTAAGGCATGAACAAGGAGGCCTGAGTGCTGCCTATGCGGTAGTCTCCTTAGAGAAAATTGAAGAAGCAGGTTATCTATATCACATAAAGTCTGCACAAGTAGCCGAATTGATTGCTATGATAAAAGCTTGCCAAATTGGGAAGAACCTACGCATAACAGTGTATACTGACAGTCAGTACTGTTATGGGGTTGTGCATGACTTTGGCCAGTTGTGGCTACAGAGGGAGTTCTTGACTTCATCAGGTACCCCTATTCGAAATGGAAAAGTTGTTCAAGACCTTTTAGAGGCAATCCAGTTACCAAAGGAACTGGCAGTGGTGAAGTGTGTTGCTCATAAGAAGAGCATGGACACTGTATCACTGGGAAATGATTTTGCTGATCGAGTGGCCCAGTGGTGCGCCAGAGATCGGTATATCGTAAATCCAAAACGAGGGGGGCCAGGAACCAGCTGCCAACTTCAGGTGTTTGAAGAAGTGCCTACATGGGATGAAGTGAAAGAGTGGCAGCAGGCGGCACCTTGGCAAGAAAGAGAGAAGTGGAAGGAAGATGGGTGTAGACCAAGACGTGTGGATGGTGTCATCATAGGTCCAACTGGTATGCCTGTGTTACCTAGACACTTGCTTAGCACAATGGCGAGATTGATACATGAAGGATCACACATTGGTAGGGACGCCATGATTCTAGTGTTCCAACAGACTTGGTACAGTAAAAAGTTCAGGAAAGTAGCAGAGTCCCTCTGCCAGAGGTGCCTGTCATGTCAAAAGATGAACCCAGGAAAGAAAACTGTGGTCGAACTGGGAAAAATTGGGAGGTCAGGGGGTCCCTTTGTAAGAATACAGGTTGACTTCATCACCATGCCCCTGTGTGAAGGGAAGCGATATGTCCTTGTCATGGTCTGTTTATTTTCAAAGTGGGTGGAGGCTTTCCCTAATCCCCAAAATGACGCAATAACAGTAGCTAAGTGTTTATTAAAAGAACTGATACCTAGGTTCGGGGTTCCAGTCACTATTGAATCAGATAGAGGCCGACATTTTCATAATGAAGTGATCGACGAACTCTGTAAGGCCTTTGGAATTTCACAAAAGCTTCACTGTGCCTACCGTCCAGAGGCTTCTGGAGTAGTGGAACAAATAAATGGAACTATCAAAAACAGACTAGCAAAACTATGTGATGCATCTAAGATGACCTGGGTGAAGGCCCTGCCCCTGGTCCTGATGGGACTCAGAAGTGTTCCTGATCGCAAGACAGGCCTAAGTCCCCATGAAATCATTATGGGAAGAGTGATGAGACAAGCATGGGTGCCAGGAAGCAAACTGTTGAGTATTACTGATGATGTGGTGCTTGAATACTGCAAGAGATTGGGTGACCAAGTGCGTTCTATCTCTCGCCAGATCGGAGAAGACGCCATCCTCAATCCGACGACTCCTCTCCACAAACTGGTCCCGGGAGATTGGGTCAAGATAAAGAAGCATACTCGGAAGAGCTGCCTGGAGCCAAGGTGGGGAGAAAAACGTCAGGTGATCCTGGTAACTACCACAGCAGTAAAGTGTGCAGGAGTTCCACGCTGGGTACACGCCAGCCACACCCAGAAGGTATTACCAGACGAGGAGCCTGAAGCAGAAGGGCGTCCAGCAGAGGACTCTGCAGGAGCCAGACCGGAAGTAGCTGACGACGTACAGCCCAGTACCAGTCGAGCTGCAGAATCAGCAGACGTTGGCCCAAGAATAGTTGATAACGAACTACCAAGAGCCCAGCCTGCTGAAGGGGTCCAAGAAACTGAGCCAGAAGTAGCTGAAGACGAGCTGCCGAGCATATGGCCAGAAGAGTGGATTCCATTGATTGATCTCACTGAAGACCCCATTCGAACAAGTGAGCGACTTCGGGAAGGTAGAGAGTGGACTAGAGAGGAAAAGCAAGGCACAGGCGAAGAACCTCAGAATCTTGAGATTCACATCAAAACTGAGGAAGGAGAAGGTCAGACAGGGACAGAGCACGTGATTGATACAGAACAAGTGAATGCTACAGAGCCAGTGCCCGATACTGAACAGGTGAAGGATACAGAGCAAGTGTTTGATACTCCTCCACTGACTCCAGATGTCGGGAAGGGACAGACTAGACATAGTGTAATAGTTCGAGCAGAAGAAAGTCCAGAGATCGAAGTGCTTGAACAGGATCAGATAGAATTAGAAGAACGTGTTCAGGAAACAGAGTCAGAGACACTTGAAGAGCAAACACACAATTTACCTGAACAAGGCCAGATTAGTAACCAGGCAGAAGAAATAGATGCGAGCCCTGGAATTAGTCAGATAGAAGAGGAAGAAACTGAAACAGAATTGCCACAAGTAAATGAAAACAAAAGGGCAAGAGAAGGAAACGAAGTCCACGTCCCAACAAAAAGACTTAAGAAAAGAAAGCATCTTGAGCCTAGATTCGTAAAGAAATTGAGACTAAGGATAAAAACGGTAGAAGAAAAACGCGCAGAAGAAAGGAGAAGTGCTCGCATAGCCGAGCAACAAGAAGGTACTTCCAAAAGAAGGAGTGATCGAATAAAAAGACAAAACAAAAAGTACAAGTCACCTGAATGGACACTTGTGTTGGAAGAACTTGAAGATCTCGATATAACTGACGTAAGCGACGGAGAGCCCGTCCCTGAGTACTCTGACGAAGAAGAAGACGAGCCACCGTGAATTTGCACAAAGTAAGCTACTCGTGTAAAGTCACAAAGAGGGGTCGAGAAACTTCTTCTGAAGCCAAAATGTCTGATTCAAGCGTGAGTGGTAGACCTAGTCGCAGCTGTTGTAAGACATGCTGCAAGGTATGTGTCTGTAGTATAGTTGTCCTGATATTAGTTTGGATAGGACTAACAATTTTCATTCCCTTTGCTGTAAGCAAAGATACTAATATTGTCCCTACTGAAATTGTAAATACTGACAGTGAGGAGCTGACAACACAGAGTGTAGCAAGACATGAGAGAGCACTGAGACAAACAAAACAAGACTTAGAAGCATCAGATGAGGGAGGACTACATTTTCATGGAGTTAAGAACAGGACACACTTAAATGTTTTCGCAAACTTGTTAATACACTATGTAGAGACTATGGAAATTGAAGATTGCTATGTCTGCATGAAGCTACCTACCTCTGTAGCTGAAGGCGTGACATACCATCACATATGGAATCTCCTGTAGCATTTTAGCTAGTTTATTTTACAAAAGAGGACCGTTACAGTACTATTACTCTAACAATGACGTGATCTTTTCTGAACTTCCTATACGTGGGAACTTGAATCCTGTACATACCAAAAGTGACGTTACTCGCTATATGGGCGAATACTTTCTGACTATAGGTAACATCGACATAGGTGACGCACACAGAGATAACTTGACTTGTTCTTTGCGTGAGCAGGAAAAGATGTTCCTGAACATGGCAGAGAAAAGGAGAATTAAAATACAAAAGAAGGCTAATGACGAAAGTCAGAAAAGGCCAAGATGGGCAGAGAACATGGAAGGCACCTCAGCTGGTGGGGCGGGTCCTGCTCTGTTGCTGGATTTTGAAAAGAAAGGCAAGCTATGTCTTCACCGCGAGAAGACTAGCTATTATAATAACATTTTCATTGGTTCCAGTGAATGCGAACATAATTACAAGGTAATTGGAGGTTGGGGTTTCAAAAATGGGTCAGAGCCTGTGTTTCCTGGAATTTATTATATTTGTGGGGACAAGGCTTATTACAAATTGCCGGATCACTGGTATGGAAGCTGCTATTTTGGCATTGTCTTCCCGAAAATATACCATGTGAATGGAGTTGCTGGAAGCAGTGAAAATACTAATGGCTTAGTGCGTAGTAAAAGAGAAAGTGTAGGTGAAATAATGGGTAGTATTTTCAGTGCACTGATACCTGGAGTGGGAGTGGTTCTGAACACTCACAGAATTTGCAAATTGTCCACCATAGTGGATGTGTTGTCTACTGACACCGCTCATGGATTTCTGCTGGTCAATACCGAAATGGTTGCGATCAGATCAATGGTTTTGCAGAATCGACTTGCCCTTGACACCTTATTAGCGAAAGAGGGCGGAGTCTGCCGGATGTTGAAGGCGCAACATTGTTGCACTTATATTCCGGATAAAAGTGTACAGCTCAAAAGATATGTGAAAAACATTACTAATTTGGCAAAGGAACTCAAACCACTCGAGGTTGATAGTGCCTGGAAGAGACTGGTAGATGGTCTTTCAAATGTAGGTCATTGGCTTGCTAGCGTAGGTAAAAGCTTATTGTTCAAGGTGCTGATGCCAATTGGAATTATAGGTCTCATCCTATTCTTCATATTTGTCTGTTGCAAATGTCGTAAGCACACCAGAAAGCATGAAGTGAATGCAAGAGGGGTGAAACGAAGTGTGGATGAGCTTGAATTAGAAGAGATGGATAATCAGATCTATAAAAAGGTGAAGAACTCTCACCCTACCAAAACTGAAAGAGAAAAGCTGGAGCGATTGCTGGAAGAGATAGAGTTGTATAAAGTGTGAAAGAAAGTTGGCATCTGGTTCCATTAAATTTTGTGATGATAGTAAATATCATCAAAGAGGGGATTGATGAAGCAAAGCTTCGCATATTTTGCGACTTGCCGAATTCATGAACCTCGTCTATGTGTAACAAGGTAATAATTTGTACGTCTTACTAACGTTTCCTTTATGTTTAAACGAGGTTCCCTGACGCTTGCCTATGTGTTTTACTAAAATAATTTACTCGAGTCCTTTAATATGGCCGCTGCTTGTATTTAGTTACTGCGCATGCGTCAGCCACACTCACGTGTCCTGACGTGTCTGCAGAGTTGGAGGGAAATTTATGCGCATGCGTAATACATAGCTTTGCCAATAATGTGGTACTGCTCGTGCCACTGCTCTTGTATCTGTTTATATGTAGCTAACATTTAGACTGCATAAGTATATTTCGTAGTGATAAGTTGAAAGTACAGACCCTGTGATATGTTTCCATAATGTTATTTCTATGTATTAATTTGTTCTCGCTTACTTTTCATGTACCGCGGGAAATGGGGGTCTGACTGAGCCAAATGCCATCTTGGAGGGCCTTTCTGCGCATGCTCCTCTGTCTGGGGAACTGACAACCTTGGCTGATGGAACTTGGCCAGCTGGCAGGGATGGGCAAGATGCTCCTGAGAACTGACCTGCAAACCCAGCAGAACGGAGTCATGTGTCCCTATTCCGCAACAATGTAAAATTGCTATTGTATTTTCCTGCAGTTTCTCATGGGAACCCCAATCTTGCTAGGCGGTACCCAGAGATGTAAATTAGGCATCCAAATAGTGTGTTTTGATTGGTGTGTTACCCAAATCCTACCTTTGGACCAATCGAAATTGGGGATTCTGACACTTTGCAACATTTGGGGGGTGGTACCCTGTCCCAAAACAGTATATCTACCCTGGGTTCACCTAGGGAATCGTCCGACTTGTCTGGTTTAGCTGACCTGTCACTGACCCATCGTACTCAATAGGTGACTGGAGATACAGAGTGCTGCGGAGCATTCTGTCCGAAATTGACCATAGACTAAGGTTTTACTGAACCTTAAAGTGCTGGCGAAGCACTTTGCTGGGAGTTCGCTGACCCAATCGGGGTCTTGATCGATAGCTGCAGAGAGGGTGGAGCGCAGGCGTTGCTTCCAAACTGCGGGTGCGGTCCTGTCCTGAGCGGTCCTGTCCTGAGGGTTTGCTGTCCTGTCCTGAGGGTCCTATTCCTGATTCCTAACCCGAGGGTATCCTGTCCTGTCCTGGGTGTCCATTCTGCACCTGCTGTCCTTTGAGGGGTATCCTTCCTTGAGGGTTTCCTGTCCTTAACTGACCCGTCGCCAGGGTTTGGTTTCCACACCAGTCTAGGTAAATACTGCTCTAAATTCTTTAAACTTGCACCTTTCTATATTTCTGACTTTTTGCTTCAATAAAGAGACACCTTTGCATATGTTGATTTTTCCATGCTTTTTGCTGCAAACTATTGAAACGAAAAGTCATTTGCATATTTCTTGACATGTTCCCATGTTACCCTACCTGTTAGAAATTATATTTTGCATTGCAGTTTGTCATTTCCTGATATGGTCTAGAACGGCCTTACTTAAACTGTCTAAAGAGTTTTTGCCTTGAATGCATAGCATTTCCCTTTGCATCTCATATTAGCATTTAAATGATTACCCTGACTTTATTTCTCTATAGTTATGTACTTTTCATTATCTTGGTTATTGATTGCCTTATTCTTGTAAGTCTCATGTTAGAAGAAAACGAACTTTAGATAAACATTCTAAAACTTCCAGTTGTCCGTGGTCATTTTTCAACAGTATTGAATGTCATTTGAATTTGCATTTGCTGCCTTTCCTTTTACAGCTAGCTCCCTGATCCGTTGAGGTCATAGGTACCCGTGTCGGTGGATGGTAAGTCGGGTACACTGAGTAATAACAGTAGGGAACACACACAAATTGGTAGCAGCCCGTGAAGTCGCCCTGTCAATGAATATAGTGAATTGAAAGTATATGGGCCCTGAAGCCGGAAACGGCGAAATTATTGGCTGGGTGACCTCGCGCGCTCTATCAGGACAATGCACTTGTAACAGAAGTAACTCATTGTCACCCTTGTTTCTTAAACAGCACCCTCTAAGCCTATTTTATTCCCTATTGCATCCATTTAGAGGACTGCACTTATGGAGCAGGATGGAAGAGTGCCTCTATTTTGCATTGAACTCTCTTGACCCCTATAACTATGAACTATTTTCTACTTGCAAAGCCCTGCTGCTTCCTACCTGTTCCTTTGTTACTGCTGTAGTCTTCTGACCTCTTCCCTCCCCTGACCCTTGCCTTCATTGCTTTGGCTCCCATGTACCCAGTGCTACTGCTTTATTTGCATCTTAATTTCTGCGGCTGACGTTTGTGTGTTTCCCTGTTTTTGCTCTTTCCTGTCTGTCCTCACACTTCTTTGTTTTTTAGTATTCCAGCTGATAGCTAGAGATAAGTTTCACATTACCTGTAGTACTGTCGTTCAGTGCACCTTTTGTACTCAATTTCATAGTACATTTAGTAATACATTTCCCAGTATTTTGGTAACCGAGGTCTTGTGTTTAATGGTGCATTGTGGTTGCAAAAACCTGTATTTCATAAAATCACAGTGTTTGCAACAGAAAAATACATTTGTGCAAGTACAAAATCTATTTTTTCAGTCGGAAGAGTCGTTCTGATTAGTACATTGGTACGTGTCCCTCTTTCTACAAAGTGAATAGGAAGAGGTGTCAAACAGAGTTGGATTGGGCACAAAAATCGGGCCGGGCACACCAAAAAAGTGGCCCACATTTGACTATTGGCTTTCCGCAAAACACTGCTTCAGAGAACTTTTATGAAAAGAAAAGGGGTGGGAGGCATGTTTTATTAACCTCACTAAGATACAAAAAAATGCACAGATTAGTTCACACTGCTGAGCCACACATGAATGCGAGTGAGACCATTTCTGCTCAGGGCCCCTACCCTGCTCAAACAGCAGACATTAATGGACCGGCCCAACTAAAGAAAGGGAGCGATACCTCGCCCATCTGCCTCTAGAAATGCCACCAAGGCATCCACTGGGATGCTGGCGGCATCCTAACAGAACAGACAACCCCCAGGCTGCCCCAAAAAGCAGCCCACAGCTGGAACTTGGCTACTGACCCTTCAGCCATTTCCCCAGTGCCCGCATTACCAATCCGACTCTATTTTCAAAGAAGCTTCATCATCCTCTTTGCAAGGCATACAAAAGTTTTTTTCTGGCCTTCGGATTCTGCGTACTTCACCACTTCTAAGCAGTGCTAAAGTGCATGTGCTCACTCCTTAAATCATGGTTACGTTGGAGAATCACCAATAGCCATATTTAATTTACTTTGTAAGTCCCTAGTAAAGTAGCATTTGGCCTGTGCTTCAGGGTATGTCGTGTTAAGTTGCTTAGGCATCACATATGCCCTAATCACATAGTAAGGGTAAATAAATCAGAACAGTGCATTCATGGATATTTTTGGGATGATTCCCAGTACTCTGCCTCATTCTGCTTCTTCCACAGGTCTCTATCTGTCAATTTTCTATGCTTCCCTCATGGTGTTTAGTGAACATTTGTTCTGAATCATCAATGCTTAATACTTTAACTCTACTGTTTGTTCTTCCCACTGATGCTACATATTACTTTCAACCCCTGATGCCCAAATGGCTCCTTACCTCCCCGTTTCAATAGATTCCTTATGGTCACTCAAAACTGCAGAATAGTAGAAAATGCCACCCTGGGTTATTATAATCTCAAACTTATATCCTCAAATTCTCTCACTGAGTTACCTCCTCGTAGAAGTTGTTTAGAGTTTAATCTCCTTTTCAGACCACACATTTATCCTTCTCCAGTCATCCTGCTGCTGTTGAGTTTCTATCACCTCTAGTGGGAGTTCTGTGGTAAATAAATAATTAATTACCGGTACTATTTTTCTATGCATTAAATAAAACAGATAGCTCAATAAATAAGAGGCAGGATCCGGGGTATCTGAGTTGAACAGGCTTTAATCAGGCATAAGGGAAGGGACAGGATCGGAACAGCCTGAAATAGAATGGCATGGAATGGCAGCTGCAACGTCTCATTAACAGTACATAGTATATATAGGAAAACATTACAATTGCATTGAATACAGTAGGCGTAACAAGTGACAAACGTAAGATAAGAACACATGGGCGTAAAAAGAAGGCGTGCACAGGGCGTGCACGAAGACATGTGATGAGAACGTCACAGAAGTGTCATAAATGGGTGGATACATGGAGGGGGCTACCTGGGCAGCTGGAACCTTCAACCTAGTGGTGCGCGCAAACGGGCCATGACGTGTAACTGGGGAGAGCTGGGGGCTCTGACTTCTAGCACTAGAAGAGGAGACTAAAGTCTGGGATGTCAGAACGACATGTACCTATAGCATATCTGGTATCTTGTGTTTGGAGTACATGTTGATAGAATCTAAAAGTCATCAGAGCAAAGGCTACTTGACACTAAGGCTGGTGCGTGCATATATTCTTCATGTATTGCGTGTACTATGAATCTTCTATGGATATTAATACCGTAATTCTCTTGCATGGAGACAGGAAGACTAGACTATAGCTGAAGATGTTTATGCGGTTCGTTAGCTTAGGAATGTGAAGACGGAGAGCTGAACTGATAACTGTAGGCATAACATATTCTTGGCAGGCAGGCAGAGCCAGGCCGGGCACCGCACTGCGCGGCAGGAAGTAAGCAAAGGGTCAGGGATGCAGGTGGGGGCTGCATCGCTCCTCGGAGTGGTTTCAGGAGACTGGAGCTTGAATCTGGTGTTCAGGCCCTTTGAGGCCTAGAAACGGGGACAATTTGGTGAATTAACGTGCATAATGTAAAATGTGGGCAACATAGGCCTAATACTCGTTGCTTTCACGGGGACTGGATAACTAACATACTAACGTTGGACACAACTGTAATTGCGTCTTTATTCGGTCATAGGGGGACATATGCATATTAATCATGCACATATTACATAGGATGGGGAACATGTAGGGACACATGACAAGGCAAAATTCAATTTTCCTCATTCCCTCCTTGTGCCCTACGTTTCCATAAGGAAACATCAATATTCATGATACCATCTATCATTTCATACAGCATCATTTGCTCGTCTCGAATCTTCTTGGAACGGGACTTTGGACTTGGAATACAGGATGTAGCGCACAAGCCGCAAATCGTAGGGCCACATTGTAAACAGAGACAGCAACTGAATATGATCATTACTGCTATACCCAGGAATGACAATACTTTCCATCCCCAGGCAGATATTATACTCCAGAGCCAACCGGACCATGTCCAGGTGCCTGGATTCTGGTGTAACTGATGGGCTATTTTATGAAGTCTGGTTATAGCTGAATAAACAGACGGTGCGTTATTAGGAATGAAAATGCAGCAACTAGATCCGATGACTCTACAAGCTCCGCCCCTATCGGCCAGTATGACGTCAAGAACAAGGCGGTTTTGAAGCACGACAAATCTCATAGCAGATTGTTCCTCGGTTAAGTTACCTAGAGCGGAAGTAGTCTCATTCACAACTGCTTCAAGGGTTCTGGTTAGCCTACGTATTAGCTTACTATTCTGGACAGGACCTATGAAGAAAAAGAAACCTTTATTGAAGTCTTGATACTGTTCTAAGGCAGTTTCAGTTTGATCGACAATTGGGGACTCAATCTCCCTTCTATGTCTAACGTGTACTAGATGTGTGTTTCTGTGATAATCGGATGGGGCTAGAAAAACTGGTGGCAGTAGGAAGGCAATGTAACATGTTCCATCCCAATCTTGGGGCAGACGTACATATGCGGTCTGACCACACACAAAATAAGAATGACGTGAGGCTTTGAAAGTAGATTTCCCACTGTCACTATACTCGACCACAGTAGTACAATCACTATGTCCTAGATGTACTGAACCATTCTTTCTGACACATAATTCGGCTTTCACTGGTAGAACTGTAATAGCAGGCAAATCTGGAGTAGTCTCGGACTGAACATTCAAAACCATGAAATTCGAGGAATAATTACCTAGATCATATACTTTATTTTCTAGATCTAACCCTGTTCTATGGGAAAGACCTTCCTTGTCTAGGAAACATGTTCTATTCAGAAGGGACATATCGTTTGAGGATGACGTTAACGTGGACCATGCTCCACACGAACCATTGTGTGAAAACGGATAGGGAAAGAGTGGCAGAACTCCCTTCGGTGTCTGGAAAGGGGGGAGTCGACCAAACACCCAACAATTTGTGGCATTGCTAGTCTGGTGTGAATAGTGTAACATTCGGATAAAAGTATTATTGCGCATGGCAAGACGATAGGATAACTCGTGAGGAGGCAGTTCACTAAATGTGTGCTCTACTGTAACATTAGAGGAAAAATGTACATGTGAAACGATAGGAGGAAAATATATATGTAAAACATAACTTATGCCTGTAATCGTAAGACTCAGAAATAACATAATTAATAGAGTAACAATGCATCGACTTCGAAGATTCTTTCGATAACGTATTCTCTTAGAGTTTCGACTAACTCTCTCACTATGTGGGTCTATCTCATACATGTCAGGAACCTGTCTAACCGTTTCACCCGAGAGGGACTTAGACAATTAAACTGGCTGACTTACTAGACCGTAACTTTTCTTTATACTCCTGCTGCGGAGTTTTCTCTAACAGGGGAAGTTTAGAGTCAGTATCTGGGCAGTCCTTGAGAACGGGGCAGTCCTTGAAAAAAGTCTTTGGACGGAGTCCATGGAATCGTTTTACGTGACTGGAATGCAACCAGCCTTTGCGGCCCTCCACCTTGATCGCGGTCCTTGTGGTCATCAGGACGAGCTTTGGTTCTTTCCAGCGGGGCTCCAGCGGACTTGAACGATCAAAATTTCTAATCAGAACGAGGTCGCCTGGTATGACCTCGTGCGGTTTCACTTGGGTGTTGTCTGGAAAGGCAGCGGCGACCTGTGAACGACAAGAGAGTAGTGCAGACATCAAGGAAGCCAGGTAATCTGTCAGCATATTACTGTCAACATCGGTAATTGTACGTGGCCTAGGTGTACCCCACATGTTTGGGGGACGACCGAAAACTACCTCGTAAGGGGACAGACCTGAACGGGAGTGAGCGACCATTCTCATTTAAAAAAGGGCGACTGGCAGTGCTACCATCCAATCTACGCCTTTCTCTGCGCATACCTTTGCAATGCGGATTTTCAGGGTCTGATTATGTCTCTCTACGAGACCAGCTCCTTCGGGATGTCGTACACAGTGGAACTTCCACTGGTACCCTAACAGAAGAGATACTTGTTTCATGAGTTCGGAGGAGAATGGCTGGCCGTTATCTGAATACACGACCCTCGGTAATCCATAGCGGGGGAAGTACTCACGAACCAACTGCCTGGCAGTGGTCGCGGCAGTGTAATCTGGGACTGGATATGCTTCTGTCCATCTGGACAAAGCGCATACAACTACGAGGACATACTTGAAACCTCGACATCGATCCATCTGAATATAATCCATCTGGAGGACTTCAAAAGGGTGGTCAGGAGGATGGAATCCACCTTGTTCCACCGGGACACCTTTACCTGGATTGAACTGACAACAGATCATGCAGGTACGCACTTTCTGCTTGGCTGCTGCTCGTAAATGCTTGTTAAACCAGAGGTTCTGAATACTGTCTAACATGGCTTTTTCTCCTAAGTGTGCTGGACTATGTGCGGTGTTAATAATGACTTGAACCATAGAGTCGGGGAGAAACCATGTGGCTTTTCCCTTCGTCATCCATCCCTGATCTGTCTGGACCCCTCCTTGTTCAGACCATTTCTTGATTTCGTCTGGGGTAGCATGTGACTGTATATCTAGTACGTCTTGTGTAGGGTCCTTAACTGTCATGCAAGTAGTCTGATCTGGAATATCTGTCTGTGTCGTGTTAACTGGAATGTCTGGAGTCTGAGCTGTAAGCTTGGCTGTTCGATCTGCCAGGTCGTTACCCTGGGAAATGATGTCAGTGACTTTCGTATGTGCCTTGCACTTCATGATAGCGATAGCTGTCGGTAAATGTATTGCATCTAACAGAGCTTGAATGAGGGGGCCATGCTGAATCTTGGTTCCATGAGAAGTCATGAAACCTCTCTCTTGCCAGAGCACTCCAAAGTCGTGTACGACTCCGAATGCATATCGTGAATCTGTGTATATGTTTACTTTCAGGTTCTTAGCTCGTATGCAGGCTTGGGTCAGAGCGACGAGCTCTGCTGCTTGAGCAGACAGGGTGTCAATACGATGTGTTTCTATGACTTCAGTTTCAGTAGTCACTGCATACGCGGCTACTAGTTCTCCTGTACTTGTCCTCATACATGAACCATCCACATAAAGTGTCAGGTCGGGGTCAGGTAATGCAATGTCTGTCAAGTCTTGTCTTGGCTTTGTCATGGTGTTAACAACTTCCACACAGTCATGTGTGGCAGGATTTGAAGTAACTGAGGGTAACAGTGTAGCTGGATTTAAAATGTTGCAGCGTCTGATTTCTATGTGTGGCTGAAACAATGTCAGTTCATATCCTGTCAAACGTGCAATTGTCAAGTGTTGAGTCTGTGTTCGGTTTAAAAGAACTTCCACAGAGTGTGGAACTCGTACTGTCAGGGAGTGTCCTAACACTATGGAATCACTCTGTCTGATAGCTAGAGCTGTGGCTGCAACGGACTTGAGGCACGCAGGCAGAGCCTGGGCCACCGGATCTAATGTGCTAGAGAAATAAGCACAGGGCTTGTATTGTCCTGCTTGATCTTGTGTGAGAACAGATAATGCTGTACCATCACGTTCAGTGACAAAAAGTGTAAAAGGCTTACTGTAGTTTGGTGTTGCTAGAACAGGTGCTTGGCATAAGGCTTTCTTTAACTCATTGAAAACAAGTGTATGTTCTTGGGTCCAAGGGAGGACAGTCAATGTGGCTGCCTCCTGTGTCGTTAACTGTATCAGTGGCTTGGCTAGATATGCGTACTGAGGAATCCATTGTTTGCAGTAAGAAGTGAGGCCGATAAAAGCTTGCACCTCCTTCTGAGTCTTGGGCTGTGGAAGATGTGCTATTAACTGGATACGGTCTGGTGTCAACTGCCTACCCCTCTTGGACAGTAAGTGTCCAAGGTAGACCACTTGCTGGACACAGAATTGCAGTTTCGAAGGGGACACCTTGTGCCCCATCTCGGCCAGGAAATACAAGACTGTAAGTGACGCACGTTCGCAGTCACGTTCAGAATGGGCTGTGATCAATAGATCATCGACATACTGGAGCAGGGCAGTGTCAGTTGGCATGTGTATATTGTCTAGTTGTCTTTTAAGTGCTTGACTGTAAATGCTAGGACTTTCTGTGAAGCCTTGAGGAGCTCGTGTGAATTTATAGCTTCTTCCATTTAAACAGAATCCGAAAAGAAACTGGCTGTCTGGATGAATGGGGACACTAAAAAATGCGTTCTTGAGATCAATAACAGTAAAGAACGTAGCTTCGGAATCAATGGCAGTCAATAGGGAAGAAATATCTGGAACCACTGGGTACTGGGGTATGATACATTTATTAAGTTCTCGAAGGTCAATCACTAATCGATAAACTGGAGGTGCATTGGGATCAGTACGTTTTAGAATCGGGATGATAGGAGAATTACATACATTGGAGTCAGTTTCTACAACTACTCCTTGAGCAATGAGTTCGTCAATAATTTTTGATAAGGCTGCTACAGCCTGAGGTGGCAATTTGTACTGTCGGATTCGTGGTAATACAACACCTTGCTTCAGAGTGACACGATATGGTGTAATGTGCATACAACCTACATCTGTTGGACCTTGCGCCCATAAATGCTGCGGTACATTCAATAATCTTGGATCAAAATCACGTAACACATAATGACCTTTAAAATCACGTAAAAACAATCTCACTCCTTCTGGGGAGCAGCATATGACTGCTCCTAATTCTTTCAGTGTCTTAATACCTAGTAAATTTTCTGGACATGATTTCGTGAGTAACAAGTCTGTAGTTCGGGACAATGGACCGACTTCTAGGGAAACTGGTTTCGATATTTCATTAACAATAGGCTTTCCTGAAAATCCAAGGGAAACATTTCTAGAGCCTGAGAGTGGAGCCCCTGGAACCTCGTCATGACTGATGGTAGTCCTACTTGCCCCTGTATCAATCAGAAACTTTCTGTCTTTCCCTAATACTTGACTGTGTACATAGGGACCCTCTTGATCTACAGGAATCTCGATGAGAGGCAAGCCAACCTCCCTCTCTAGGCTGTTTCATGAATACTGCTGATATTCTGGATATTCCGACTGTGCATACTGGTACATCTGCTGTGTAACGTGTTGTGTGGCAGCTATAGGCTGCGGTACGGTAACTGTCTGTTGTGCATTCTGCGGTGGCTGGGCATTCTGCGGAACATGTTCTTGTCTAGGAGGACGTGGTCTCTCTTTCGTTTTACCAGTAGCTATGTTGTGTTTCAGAACTGCACATTCGTTTATATAATGACCTGGCTGTTTACAGTAATTGCATGTCCCCTTGACGGGAGCTGCAGAATGACTAGTTTGATTCGGACCCCTCTTCTGACTGTCTTGTGGAACAGACTGTGCAACCAGTACTTTCATTTTCGTGTCTTTCATACGTCTCCTTTCATGTTCCTGCTCCTCCCTGATTCTGTTCTGGTGATATTGTAGCATCTGGAGCATTTGTGACGGAGTATTAGCTTGCCAGGTACTTTCGACTTTCAGTACTCGATTTTTAACTTGTGGTAAAGAATTCTCAATTAGTTTGGTAACAAAAAGATGTGGATACGATTCACTACTTGTTTTCAGGCCGCTATTAATAATGAAACATTTCTCAAATCTAGAATAAAAATCACTAGTGTCTTCGTCTTGTTTCTGTTTACAGGCTGAGATGGCATCCCAGTCTTCCTTTTTCGTGGCTAGTAATCTTGGCAAGACTTGTATTAGCAACTCGGGCAATGCTTTAGCTTTTTCCCCAAGACCAGTACCTGGAACTCGTGTGTTATCTTCAGTCTCTAATGCGGTCCAATCTATCTTTTTCTCTCCCACCTCCCATTCTTTTTCTTTAAGTTTTTCATATGTGCCCGCAGGCAACAGGACCTTTAACATTTTAATGATATCAGGATACGTGTATTCTCCCATCCGGAGCATGTCTTTTAATTCACGGTGGAACCCTGCTGGATCTTTATCGTGACAGGGTATTAACTTTTTCATTTCTAAGAGTTCTATTTTCGTGATAGGGGTGTAAACAAATACTCGTTCTAGATCACCCCCCTCTCCCTTAACTGGATGTACTTCTCGCAACGGATTCTGTCTGTCTATGTAGAATGATTTTCTTACTGGGGGTGGAACAGGAACAAAATGTGGATTCAGGAACGTTCTGTATTTGTGGCGCTGTTCTAAAATGACACTAATTAAATCGGTACCTAGACCTTTCCATCTGTTTAGGAGTAACTCGTTCAGTACATCATACAAAGGACCTGGATCAGAATGCTGATCCTCATACAGTGTAATGAGGTGCTGGATCATATACATACCCACCAGACGCTGCTCGGCTGGGGGCAGCTTCAGAAACGTTTGGGCCACTATTTCATCTGAAAACGTGGCAGAATCACTAGTCCATCGAACTGCTGATCGGGCTAGTTCTTGTTCATGCATGGTACTAAGCTCACTATAACCTATTCGTAGTTTCAGAATTTTATCGGTGGCCTGGAATACTTGTTCTAGAGAACACTGTTCTGGTACGGGAGGAGGAAAAACTTTCTTGTAATCTAGACGTGAATGTCTGTCGGAAAATCTAGTTCTACCTACATACGCTATTCTGGCGCGATTCTCGCTGTCTACCTCTTCACTTGAAGAGTCATTCTCTTTCTCGGTTGCTCTTATTGCTTTCTCCTTCTGGTGTATACTTATAATTTCCTTACGAATTTTCCTGTACATACTTTCTATACTACCTTGTGTCTTATGTTTTCCCTCGGCTATATTGTCACTCCATCTTGTCAGGGCTTTCATCTCGTCTTTGTCTTTATCAGGATAATCTTGTTCTCTTATTAAACAGTTAATCAAGAACTGTAAAATCATACTTTGAATCTCGACCTTTCTGTGTGCCATAGCTTCGTGAATACTTTCTGAATTCTCCCCTGTACGGATAAAATGATATATTCTGTCTAGATCTTCCTTCATGTCAGGCAGGGTGGCCAAAAAGTTGGCAACCCGTCTTAAACGTACTGAATATAATATCATGTGATCTTCACCTGGTACTGAATCATATATGCAGTCAGTAAGGTGTCGCTTGAGGTCCGCGTATGTAGTCACTTTTGGCGTGCGCTGTAATGCCCCGTCTCTCAGCGTCAGTCGTTTTACTTGAGGCGGGGTGGTAGGAGCACCTCCCCCCGCTCCTCCTGAACTAGAATCATCAGTTAATACTGAACGGGCTGGTAAAGTGACTGGTAAAACGGGCACACGTAATGTGGGCTGGTCCGGGGGTACTGGCACATTAACGGGGTCCCCGGGACCAGTGGCTGGAGGAACAGGAATTACATTATTAACAGGGTGCTGAGGGTAAGCAGGCGGAATAGGATTTGCATATTCTGGGACTGTATCGTCCAAATAGGACGAAAGAAAAATGTCAGCTGCAGTCGGTTTATGACGTAGCTTAGTCGGGACCAATGGTGGCGGTAAATTACAGGGTACTTCCGGGGTTGCCTTCGGCAAGCCCTCGGCAAGAAGAGGATACATACCTTTAATAAGGGCATTTCTCTGTCTGTCTGACTGTTCTGCTCTAACTCGTTCACCTTCTTCTAGAAGTTCCTTTTCTTGGGCTTTTTCTGAGGATTCCCTACTTAATTCTGCTTTTCTGAAATCCTTTTCGGATCTTTTATGGGATTCTTTACGCCATAATTCTATGGCATCTTTCTGGGATTGTCTGGCTTTCTTTTTCCATAATGCTTCTTCTACTCGCATGATGCACTCGGCATCCCATGTACCTGATACAGGCCATCTATATTTCTCTTCAAGATTCTTTGTATAATCCACCCATAAGTCTAGATATAATATGGCATCTAAGCCATGCTTGTGATACATAAAGTGTCCAGGACTATCCCTAGGAGGGACAGGAACTGCTTCTTCGAGTAACCCTTTTCTGGTTTTTATCTGACGTAACTTTGAAAACAGAGGCATATTTGAGTCGTACTTGAACTTAGACTTAAACACAATACACGATAATCACAGTAATGAAATGGCAAACAAATCACTCATACCACGACATAGAAATACATTAATAACAGTTCGAACAGAATACTACCTGATACACTGAAAACATAACGCTTGAATTTCTCGAGAACGGACTTACTAGAATTACTGGATGCACTGCTAAAACAGTACAGAACATACCGGTCTCATAAAGAGACACGTCATACCGTATCCACCTAGGTGAATACTTCGGACTGGATCTGTGTACCCAAACCCATCGGACCAGGGACAAACTAATGAACCTGTCTAGATACTCCCCCAGCAACGGTACTCACCGGGAAGCAGAAACTGAAGGCCTCGGACTGGACTGGACTGCTACGACGTCTGGTTACTACGCATGCGCTTCGAACTTCGGGCTTCGGAAACAGGTGGGCCTCCGGATACCTCGGACCTCGCTCTCTCGGCTTGGGCTCTGGTCGGGACGAACCGCATTCCTCACCGCCTCGTCTGGATGCCGGACCGCAGTCTCCGTCTCCTCCGTGGGCCTGAGGGAGACTTGATGAAGCAGAAATATCTGCACGTGCACGGTAGAGTTCCGTCACGGCTGTAGAAGGGTCAGGGGGCCTGCGTTACATCTCCGGCGCGTGGGGAAGGGGCTCGTCCCTATTCGGGCGCCATTATGTGGTAAATAAATAATTAATTACCGGTACTATTTTTCTATGCATTAAATAAAACAGATAGCTCAATAAATAAGAGGCAGGATCCGGGGTATCTGAGTTGAACAGGCTTTAATCAGGCATAAGGGAAGGGACAGGATCGGAACAGCCTGAAATAGAATGGCATGGAATGGCAGCTGCAACGTCTCATTAACAGTACATAGTATATATAGGAAAACATTACAATTGCATTGAATACAGTAGGCGTAACAAGTGACAAACGTAAGATAAGAACACATGGGCGTAAAAAGAAGGCGTGCACATGGCGTGCACGAAGACATGTGATGAGAACGTCACAGAAGTGTCATAAATGGGTGGATACATGGAGGGGGCTACCTGGGCAGCTGGAACCTTTAACCTAGTGGTGCGCGCAAACGGGCCATGACGTGTAACTGGGGAGAGCTGGGGGCTCTGACTTCTAGCACTAGAAGAGGAGACTAAAGTCTGGGATGTCAGGACGACATGTACCTATAGCATATCTGGTATCTTGTGTTTGGAGTACATGTTGATAGAATCTAAAAGTCATCAGAGCAAAGGCTACTTGACACTAAGGCTGGTGCGTGCATATATTCTTCATGTATTGCGTGTACTATGAATCTTCTATGGATATTAATACCGTAATTCTCTTGCATGGAGACAGGAAGACTAGACTATAGCTGAAGATGTTTATGCGGTTCGTTAGCTTAGGAATGTGAAGACGGAGAGCTGAACTGATAACTGTAGGCATAACATATTCTTGGCAGGCAGGCAGAGCCAGGCCGGGCACCGCGCTGCGCGGCAGGAAGTAAGCAAAGGGTCAGGGATGCAGGTGGGGGCTGCATCGCTCCTCGGAGTGGTTTCAGGAGACTGGAGCTTGAATCTGGTGTTCAGGCCCTTTGAGGCCTAGAAACGGGGACAATTCGGTGAATTAACGTGCATAATGTAAAACGTGGGCAACATAGGCCTAATACTCGTTGCTTTCACGGGGACTGGATAACTAACATACTAACGTTGGACACAACTGTAATTGCGTCTTTATTCGGTCATAGGGGGACATATGCATATTAATCATGCACATATTACATAGGATGGGGAACACGTAGGGACACATGACAAGGCAAAATTCAATTTTCCTCATTTCTGCGACGTATGACCTTTGGGTGTGTGTTCTTTCCAGTGCTCTTTCCAGCAGTAGTGGAATACCTAAATTAGTCTACCTTCCTTTATGTTTTCTCCTTTTTTTAAGATAATATGGGCAGTATAATTTGAAGTACGGTATGAAAAGTGTTACATTCCCTATAGCCTGTGAGTTCTCACTCACACATCTCATCACCCTCCTCACTGCCGCTGCCAGGAAATACTGTATTATATTGTAATTTTATTCATATAGGATTTACTACCCCTGACAAGGCGTCAAAGTGCAGTTTGGAAAGTAGCACGCTACTCCGGCACTCAAAAAGGATTAGTGGTGGATTAGTCTAGTGACATTTCAGTTAATTTGAGTGGTGAACATGTAAGCCTGTAAGTTGAGTTGAAAAGGATAATGGACGGATGGAAGAGGAAAGAATCTAGAAAGTGTTTATTGGGAGATCATAGTAGTAAGATGAGGTTTCATATGAGTATAAGGTGAGATGCGGGAGAGAATCATTTCTAGAAATGGATTAGCAAGATCATAGTAGTAAAAGGAGTTTTGGGGTTGTGGAAAAGTGTAAATTCTATGTAATTTTGACTGTTGCGTCCATTTCGTTTCTGTCGTGTTCATTTTACTCTCTGCTGTTCGCCTTTTCATCCAGTCTGTGTCCTTAACTTTAGCTGACCTCTCTGACATGTTCAATCTAATGTACGTGCTGGGGGGCTGCAGCTGCTGGTGCACCTGGTCTCAGATTTTATCAATTGATTGCTTATTGCCACCATAAACATTCCTTACTCCTCCTTCTCATCTCCTGTCCACTTGGTCACCAATCTGCTCGTGTTTGCCTGTCGCTATATCCGTGTTTAAACCTGTTTCCTCCAGTTTTCCTCCCCATGCGATTACACTGCAACAAAATGTATATATGGGTAATGGTTTCTGTGTTCAAGGTACTTCCTCCCACAACACTTCAGAGTATTGTTCGGATGCAGTCCCACTCATGAGTGTTTAATAAACTTGGATCGTTTTACTTAAACTCCAGTGCCGCTCTCTCTTTGTTAGTCTTCGGACCAGTGGACGAGACAGTGACCCTGCACCCATGTGCCCTCACGGGGTTACATTTCCACAATTGGCGCTCAGCACATGGGGCCCCATCAGAGAGGCGGCCATCCGAATGAGTAGCCTCGACGAAAGATCGAAATTATCACTGAGGAAGCGCACTGCATGAGAAGACCCTTGTCTTTGCAGCCGGCGTGAACTTTTCGGTTTTCCTGACTTGACCCTCCGGGTGGTGGCCGATCTCGACTGGGGCTTCTTTGGCAAATTTGCAGGGACCATTAGGTTGACCAAAGATTGGCAGGTGGGAGTTGAAGACTTCTGTTTGGTAAGGTCGCTGATGCAGCACACTTGATTGCTTGGTTTGGTTTTGGCATTGATTTTTTGCAAAGACTGAAGGCAGACATAGTGGGGATTTTTCTCTTTCTGAAACTTGTTTAGATAAGTAATATTTTACATATACTTGTAAAAGCATGCCTGCTTTGAGCACAATGCTGCTGTTGAAGTACTGAAATGAAATAAAATGAAATAAAATGAAAATGACATTCATGAAAGCGCATGGCTACCCGGAGGCCTCCTAGCGCTAGGCATGACCAGTACTCAGTAACACAGACATCAAGGAAACAAGAAAGTTTTCAGTTGTTTACGAAAGGTGTGGTGGCTAGGTTCCCTGTGGATGAGGAGTGGAAGTACATTCCAGAGCTTAGCAGTGTTGAGGGAGAGGCGTCAGCCACCGCGTCTAGACCTCTTATTCCTAGGGGTTTCATTTAAGTGAAGCTCATCCGAGCGAAGTTTCCTCCTCGCTTTGTATGGGCGGATCATGGCCGAAATTTAAGGTGGGCTGTTCCCTTGCAAGGATTTATGGATGATGCAAATGGCTTTAAAGCTAATTCTTTCCCTCACTAGCAACCAGTGGAGGGCGTAGAGAGCCGACTTGGCTGAGAGATGCTTTGGCAGACCTAACAGTAGTCTCGCTGCGCAGTCTTGAACGTCAGGTTCTGGTCTAGCCAGATAACTAGACTTTTTATTTCGGGCTTGGGGACTGTGGCTGGGCCCATGCATACTGGCCATCTGGTCCCAAGGGTTGCATGTAGGGGATTGCCCATGATCATGATCTCCGTCTTTTCCCATCCACTTAGTGACCTCAGATAGGCAGGTATTCAGGACCTCCGGATGTTGCGTCACTTGGTTCAGAGCTACCACCAGTAGGGTGTCATCTGCATAGGTGACCATGCTGATCCCAAAAGGAGCCACAACTGCTGCTAAAGGGGCCATATATACATTGAACTGGTATTGAAAAGTACTAGGACTCTTTTGGAACAAAGTCAGCCGGCTCCCCCATAAGGGATATGTACATAAAATATGGTATTTGTCCTATAATGTATGGCTCATTGTGGAACAAATACACGAAGAAAGAGTCTGATCTACAGTAGCCAGTGAATGGGTGATTTGATTCTAAGAAGGTTCAGTACGTGGAACAGAGTAGACAGGATATGTTTGATTGTTTGTGTATGTGGGATAAGGAAGTGCGTGAGAGAGCGAAGAAAGTAGAAGCTATAGCAAAGAAAGAACAGCAGAAGACGGTATATCAGTAATGTGTTGAATTAAGACACAAGGAAATGCAGGAAGGAACAGAAAAGGGAGATCGAGAATGTCAATTGCAGGTAAATGACCAGTACCCTATTAGACGTCCTGTCTATCCAATACTTGAGTCGCTTTATGAAGTCGTAGAAACAGAAAAGTCTCAGACAGAGAAAACAGATGTTCCGGTGGAGGGGGACAATCCTAGTAGTAGTAAAGTTGCTATGAAAATAAATGTGTGAAGCTGCACCCCTGTATGTTTCCTCGAAGTGAACAAGAACAGATGATGATAAGACTTCTGATGATGCAAAGGGATATTTCATATATAATTGGGTCTATACTCCTTGGAGTAGAGCAGATGTTATGGCCCTTTAGACCGCCTTGCCCGACCCCCGGAAAAATCCCGCCGCCTTCTATGAGAAGGTGGAGGGCGCCATCAGTTCTTGCACTATGACCTTAGCGGATATAAATATGTTCTTTGTGCTTATTTTGCCCCCTTATACGTGGAGAACAATATGTAAAAATAATGAAGCTGATGAATTTGGTGACATCTGGGTAAAATTAGAAGAAATTGATGCGGACAGAGAACCTGCTAAGAAACCGCAATAGAAGATATTAGATCTCCCTAAAGCTATTGTGACTAAATTAAAGACTCTCATACCACCTAAGAAAATAGATGAGACTACGTTAGTTTCGGATTTCTTTTCAAGATTTCAGGAGACATTTCATGATGTTAGTGGCCAGTCCCTGGCCGATGAAATAGGTAAACACCTGTTCATTGACAAATGTGTTGCTAATATGTTACCTGAAATATCTAGTCGCCTCAAGGCCAGTGAAAGTTCTTGGACCACGTCTTCCCCAGTTTCCCTTCTGACAACAGCCCAATATTATGAACGACAGGAACAAGAAGCAAAAGGAAGGGAGGATAAAAAAGTTAAAGATTTGAAAACAAAGGTTTAGATGGCTCAAGCATATTGTCCACCCTTTAGAGGAGGTGGAAGAGGTGGACGTGCAATGCATACACCCAGAGTACACCCTATCCTTCGGGCAAATTTGTCTCCTGATCAGTGTGCCTATTATAAAGAGACTGGGCACTGGCGTTCTGAGTGCCTCTTTTGCAAGGCCAACAGTATCAGCGGGGAAGGGGAAGTATGAGAGGGGGTCCCGGGAACGTAGGAAGCTGGTGTGGTGCAAGTACTCGCCCCCAGTTTGAGGCAGTCGAATAGGGACCGAGCTACCCTAATACCTTTGACAAACAACACCAGTACCAAATGACTGATTACTCTGCTGATACACCTACAGATTCCAATTATTTATAGGGATGCCTAGGACAGGGTGTGGGCCCGGTTGAGGTGCCAGAAGATGAAATGGGTCCCTATATTGACGCAAATGTCTTTGGATCTACTGATCAATTTCTGATTGATACAGGGGCTCCCCATCGTACCCTGTCTAAAAGACTGGTTAATAGGGCTCCTCTGTCTGGCACATTGATAACATCGATAGGACGCCTACACCCAGCCCACTACCACAGCCACTTGAATTCGGACTACAAAATTTCACTGCAACATGTCCATACTTGCTCTCCCCTAACACTCCAGATAACATTGTAGGTATCGATATGCAAAAATATTTTCGTGCTACAATACACTGTACCCCAGAAGGTGTACGTGTTATACTTAATGACAACTATCCAATCATTGATAGATCTTGCCTTACCTTGTACCCTGTGGGCTAGATCAGATACTGATGTGGATCAAATGGCTATTCTACTTGTACAAATTCAAGTGAGAGAAGGTGCCTCATTGGCTCGTTTGCCCCAATATAAGATATCTCGAGAGGGCGAGGAAGCATTAGCAGGTATTGTTCAGGATTTGATTAAAGTGGGTGTAGTGGAAGAGATTCCCTATAATACCTGCAATAGCCCTACCCTTCCCTTTTTTGAAAAAGGACACTGATACTAAGATTTACAGGCTCATTATTGATTTGCGGGAGGTTAATAAAATAGTGGTGCCCCAATATCCAGTAGTTTCTGATATAACAACCCTCCTCACTATGGTCCCTCCCACTGCCACCACATTCTAAGTAATTGATTTGAAAAACGTGTTCTTCTCAATACCCATTCACCCAGACAGCCGTTATCTATTTATATTCACACTGAAAAACAGATCCTTCCTGCTCTGTAGAGCTCTACGGGCTATACAGAATGTCCCAGTATTTACAGTCAGGCATTAAAGCAACAAATTGATTCCTTTCCTGTACCAAAAGGGGTGGCTCTTATTCAGTATGTCGATGCTAGCTGCAGATACTCCTGAGCAATATGAAGAAGATACATTGTTTCTATTATCGTTTCTTGCATCACATAATAACCAAGTCTCTAGAAAGAAATTGCCGAGGATCCTGCCGAGTGCAGCTCATATCGCCCTGTCTCCTTAATTAACACAGATATTAAAATAGTGACAGCGTTCTCACTAACAGGCTGGCAAAGGTGGTGAAATAATTGGTCTACACCATAAACGTGTTTAGCCGGCTACAGGAATCAGACAGCACATTCATAAATTTAACTTAGCACTGGCACATATGGACGAGATATTCAAACCTGCAGTTCTTGTCCAATTGAACTTTTAAAAAGCCTTTGATTCAGTGAAATGACCCTTCTTCCATGGAACTCTAGGGTGAATAGGGCACTTTTGAGGCGGTTTCACATGTTTAGAGGAATCCTCCAGGTGTGTCCACTGTCCCCTCTCCTTTTTCTGTTCACTATTGAGCCTGTGGTAGAACTAGTCAAGGAGAAGCCCAGAACTGGAGACTCAGGTGGGAAGACAGTATATCACTATACTTGGATGAGGCCTTGGTCTACTTGACCGATCCCAAACAATCTCTCCAGAGGGTAACGCAACTTCTTGACATCTATGGAGAGGCTACTGGACTTATGGGGAATAGTAGTAAGCCGGCTGTTAACCGTAGTGAAGGAATACTTTTGTCACACAAACTGCTTGTGTTAGTACCCCATTCAGTTGATGCCTTGCTAAACCAAACAAAGACGTAGCATTTGACTAGTGCTCGCTTGACAGGATATGAATTTACACTTTTGGCCCCCCATATCACGCTAAAAAGATGCTTGGCTCTCAATCCGGCCACATTATTGCCATTTCCATTTACTCAGTCGCAATAATCACATGATTGCATATTTCTCACTGAAGAGCAAACAAAAGGTTGTGTTGACCTACAAGATACTCCCTTCTTCATTACAGACGGGGAGGTATGGGTTGATGGGTCATGATTGAAATTACCCGATGGCAACACATCTGCTGCCTATGCTATTATGACACTCCAGGCACTAGTTGAGACAGCTCGCATCCCACAGAAATAAGCTCCAGTAGCCGAACTACTTGCTCTAATAAGAGCATGTGAGCTTAGTACAGACCTGATTGTCAATATCTGCACCGATAGACGGTATGCGTTCGGGGTAGCGCCCAATTTTGGCCTTCTGTGGAAAGAACGCGGTTTTCTAACTTCACATGGAATACAGATAGTGCATGGAGAATTAGTGCACAATCTTCATACTGCCTTAACCTATCCTAAGAAAATAGCTATTGTCAAGTGCAGCACACACAAAAATGTGACAGATAAAATAGGAGCAGGTAATGCCTTTGCGGATTGCACATCCCGTGAGACCGCAACGCAGCGAAGCACCACATCTATGTATGTGGTTAAATCGCAAGCTGAACGGTGGCAGGATGCTAGACAGGAAGTGTTGGACATGCAACAATCTGCCTCCTCTGATGAATTAGACCAATGGTCTAAGGAAGGAGCTTTGGACGATGAGGGCTGTTGGAGGAGCAAGGATATGACTAAATGGAAGTTACCCACTGCATACCTATACCCTCTGATCCATATGGCACATGGTCCAGACCATGTTGGCGCATCCCCAGTAGCAAAGCAGCTAATGCAAGTCTGGGACCATTGTGATATTGCTGGGACTGCTAAAAAGATAGTCCAGTCTTGCCTAGTTTGCCTCCAGTACAACCCTGGGCAGGGAACACAAACTCCAGAAGGAGGGTTTGCGAAACCAACTGCACCCTTTGAGGTCCTGCAGATGGACTACATCCAGTTTGAGCACTGCAATAACCTCAAGTATGTCTTAGTAGTAGTCTGTGCCTTCAGCAAATGGGTGGAGGCATATGCTACTAAAGACAATACAGCCCTCACGACTGCGAAAATACTCCTGAAGAAATTCTTTCCTCGATTCGGTGTTTGCCGAGTTTTATGGAGTGATAACGGGCCTCATTGCATTGGACAGGTTGTAGAGTATGTTATGAAAGTGCTAGTGGTCAAGCAGAAGTTCCATGCTGCTTTTCACTCACAGTTAGCAGGCTTGGTGTAACGTTATACCTCTACCTTGAAACTGAAGTTGGCAAAAATACAAGCTTCCACTTCCCTGAAATGGCCTGACGCATTGCCCTTAGCACTACTTTCCATTAGATCAATACCTCATACACGCTTTGGGCTTACCCCTTATGAGGTAGTGTTCGGCAGCCCCATGAATTTTTGGGGGGTTCCTTAGCCTCGCCCTATACACAATGTGCTGTACACATTAATAAGTGATTATCTGTCTCAGTTGACTGACAGTTTACTTTCTATTCATTAGCAGGTTTGAGAAGCTGTCGCGGACAGATCGCAAGTTGACGGACATGGCATGCGTCCAGGGGACTTTGTCATGGTAAAGGCCTTCCAGCGGACGAACTGCCTGAAACCCTGCTGGAGAGGCCCTGAGCAAATCCTCCTCACCACCTGAACTGCAGTCCGAGTGACCAACAGGAAGAATTGGACCCATGCCAGCCACTGCAAGAAAGTCGCACTCGCCTTGGTGGATCCTAATGCGCTGAAGGATCGCGACATCCTGGTCACAGAAACGGGACGAGCTGCATCACCTGAAAGAACTGAAGTCGTTTTTCCGGATAACACTATCCCGGGCACATCCTGGTACCTACTTCGATCCAGGAAGAAAGACACTCCAGGGCAAAACAAGACAGGTAAAGCCATTGTCCTGAGTGGTTAAGCCTGACTACAAAGGAGGGTCAGTCTATTAGTGGCTACTCGTCTCAACCTCAGTGAAGAACCAACGTCCACTCAAGACTCTTAGGGCACTACAGTTCTTGTCGTTTGCTGAAAGATGATCCCCCCTAAGGAGAAGAAGGGGATTGCTTCGACCATGTATAATGGCTGTACACTTTGCACTTTGGTTTGACTTTGACAGCTGCCCTTATCGCTACTGTAATGTGAGTAGTGGAGGAAGTAATGCCTGGGGCTTCCTTGCTCAATATTACTGCTAAATGGGATCACTGAAATATTATCGACGGTCACATTATCGACTTGCAAAAATATCGTTGAATAATTATCGACTACAAAAATATCGACTTTGCATACTTATTACACAAACTACAAAAATATTGAGTCAAAAATATCGAGTATTTAGAATATCGAGATCATAAATATCGCCTTAATAAATATCGACTACAAATATATCGTTGTTCATGACATTACCCCTAACACTACAAAAATATCGACTACTAAAATATAGAGTTCAAAAATATCGTTTAAAAAAAAATATTGAGTTCTTTTTTGTACCCTTTCATGTCTAAAATACAATATTAATCGTCTATAAAACTCATTGCTCTATACAAAAAACATTTTACATATAATACCTGTTACTTTTATAACATTCCTATTTATCTACATTTGCTATACATTCTATTAAATGCGTTCTATCATTTTAAAAATATTCTTTACATTTAACTAACATTTTCATTATTTTTTTCCACTTACACATCTATTTCATTTAACAACTAACCTGCTTTAATGCGGAAATCACCACATACCACCATTCTCACATCAACAAACACACCAATTAACAAAAAAAAATTCAAACTAGCCTATACAATCCTTCCTTTCATCCTACAACCAATCAAATCAAAGCACACAAAATACACATACTATAAAAGGGATACATGCATTCTACCATTTGCTGCTGCTAACTCTATAGAAAGAAGATGCCAACACACTGAAGAATTTGTTCCTGAACAAACATCTTTAAAGATCCAGCTCACTACCTAATTATTCAAGTAAGTTACAGTGCATTATTTAGAAATCTAAATTAGTAGTCTACTATTTTACTTATATCTCCTAACTCTTGCACTTATTTAATTTTTATCTCCTCCTACATTTCTGATAGAAACTACTACAAATAAATTCCTAATACATGCTCCTATTTCTTCACCTAAAAAATCTGATAGTAAGTATATATTAATGCTCTGTTATACACCAACTGCTGTTTTTAAACACTATTTCACAAGATTCATACTTTATTTTAAACATTTTATTCACAGATATTCTGAGATTTTCCTATTTCAACACTACAAATGTATAAAACTACACTAATTAAACATGTAAGTATATATGTTTTTGTTAGTAAACACCCAATATTAAAAATGCTATTTTCTAAACAAGATATCTTGCATATTACATCTTCCCTACAGATCCAATAAAAACATCCAACATCAACTATACCAAAAGACAAGACTACCCTTGTAAAAAATGTAAGTATACTTGTAATTTGTCTAAAACTTCC